>NC_091729.1:23902566-25224325 GCF_030179895.1 Drosophila kikkawai
TCATTTTTTGAATATTACAACCAATAAACTGAAAAGGCTATTAAATGCACTCGTTTTACCATTGATTGCTCCATTTGGGCGCCATGG
Source organism: Drosophila kikkawai (assembly GCF_030179895.1). Taxonomy (NCBI): domain Eukaryota; kingdom Metazoa; phylum Arthropoda; class Insecta; order Diptera; family Drosophilidae; genus Drosophila; species Drosophila kikkawai. The sequence goes on from NC_091729.1 coordinate 23,902,654, forward strand.
GCGGCCTGTGGTAAATAACGAACAAAAAATATTATTAATTATGCCATGAAAAGGTAATCACTGCGCGAATTGGCTTTTTTTTTTTGTTGGCCAAAATAAAAAAGACACAACATTTGCATTGTGCACCGCAAACATATAATCAAATTAATTGCGCCCGAATTGGCCGCAAATTGGTTGTGGTGTGAAAAATGTTCGCGCAAGGCTTAAATGAAAGTCCTTGCTTGAAAAGTGTGGCAATAATTTAATAAGTCTGCAATGCCAGGATTTATGACTCCGCGAGGAAAACTCTTTCGACAAAGGAAAACTCTTTGCCGCAGCAGGACGAACTTTAAAGCCAAGAGCAAATATGCAAATGCAGTTTCAGCACATCGTAAATCATAGTTCACCAGGGCTTAGGACAGCTTTGGCCAGTAGATAAATGAGACTCCATGTCAGGGCACGAACACCGCTTTCGTTTATTGTTTGAGCCACAAATATAATTTGGCAACTTTGTGTTTTTTATTTGTTTTCTAGTCGTCTTTTCAATTTTGGCTGCCGCGGCAAACAAAACGGATGGCCAAACGGACCTTTATCTATGGCAAATAGTTGGCTCCCAGCCTGCAATCAGGCTAAAGTCCCCCCCTTAAGCCCCGCCCCAAAAACGCTATTAGTATGCATGGGTGTCCAGTTTTGCCCCCGCGGCTATGTGTGTGGTTGAGTGTCGCAGCCAAAGTCACAGAGTACAATCGAACGCGGCGTATACGTAATATGGCAGTGCGGCCGTTCACGTTACGTATACGTATACTGCGCACATTTTTCAACGGCATCTCATGCAATTTCCCTCATGCAATTTGCAGGCACAGAGCCTGCGGCCGGGTCCGGTTTTGTCGGCTGCGGATGCGGTACCGAGGAGTGCGCGGGGTTAAGGCGAGGGTGTTGTCACACTGGGAGAAATAGTGCTTGGACTTGGCTAAGCTTAGGAAATATAACAAGTCTGAAAAACATCTTTAACATAATTTTATTGTTTCTTAACCCTTTATAAAGTTGTGTCCTTGAAGGAACCTTTTCCACCAGTGTGACCAACGTTTGGAATTCAAAATGAAATCTTTAAAATATAATTAAATTTGTTTGTTTCTTTATAAATACTTGAATCTTTTAGAACCAAAACCTGTACCAAAAAATTAAAAAAATAAACTTTATATCTTATTTAAACTTCCCACCCAAGTAAACACATTTTTCCATAGTGTAAATGCCGTGGGAATACCCAAAAAACCCATGTTCCACGTTTAGTATTAGTTGTAGGCAGGCAAACAAATAATTTGCATGCCAACGCTGCACACGCAAGCTACCAGAACTGCAGGGGACACGAAGACATCCACGGGGGGGCCAGGGTGTATCCTGCAACGTGGTGTAACCGTAACCTTTAATTTGCAAATTATTTTGAAATGTTGCGGCATGGTCGTGTCAAGTGCATTTGCTTCCCCCCACGCCACGGGAAACTATGCAAACTGCCGGTCAAAACCGTGTAAGGTTGTTGCCAAAATAAGTTGACATCATTAAAATTAATTTGATGCAACTTAAATTTAAAGGGGGAAAGGCAAAGGACAACTAGTAAATCCCTGACTATGACGAGCTCCGTCGGATGGCGAGTCTTGCATAAAATTAGCTTACACGCATCACCCACCGTTTGATGTTAGGAGCCAACGGAAGTCCGGCTAATTACGAACGGAATTGGTAAATTGGCACCGGGTCCAGGTAATTTCCATTTAAAGTGGAGTTCCCTTTAGGGATCCTTGGGATCCCGTTTATTTATTATTCCTTAATTGTGGGACTGTCAGGGGGGACATTTTCGGCCCCTGATAAAGCCGGGTAAAATATGCGACTCTCTTTCGCAATTAGGCGAGATGCTCCTACCATGATTTCTGCCGTCGTCTGGCCGGTGACTAATGAAGTCGCAGATTAAAGCTTCCAAAAATAAATATTTAATGCTGTCTATAAGTATGTACAGTTCGAGGGAGAATTATAGGAGCGAAGATAGCTAGAGGAGAAGAACAAATATATTTATGCAAGGACTATATTTTGTTTTAATAACTTTGAAAATAGTATTATTCAAATAGTATTATTCAGCTATATTTATTTTATTTTTCTATTTATTCTTTAACATTCTACAACACTTGATCTTCTCAGAGCTATTATTTTGTCTACCATAGTACTTATATGTATTCCCTGCTATCAGGTCGCCATAAATAAGGGGGCAGGCTTCTGCTTACCCCCAGCTGGCAAATAAATCAAGGACATTACCGATTCCCAAACACAGATTTCAGACGGAGAACATAAGAGCAACCCCGGGATACTTACACTTGAGATACTGCTCGTTCCGAGCTATCACCTTCTCGGCATTCTTGCGGGCCAGGAAGAACCACTCGGAGGTATTGCCCAGATAGTGGTACTCCATGGCCAAATCCTTGGCAAAGACCGCGCCCAAATTTGGAGGCGGCAGGCGGTAGGCAAAAGGACAAAAGAGACCCGGCTGGGCGGGATGTTCATTCCAGTCGAAGCAATTTCCGGCCGCGAATATATCATCGTCGAACTCCACCATGGACAGGACGGAGGCGTGCAGCAGGTTGACATCCTCCTGGACCGAACGGCCAGTGGTCTTGAAGATTCTGACAGGGAGAGCGAAAGAGAGAAAGGATATTAGTAGCAGGTCCTTAAAATGTACAACAAAAACATGTGTATTTCAATTGAATTTATGACGATGGACAGCCAGGAAATTGCATGAAATTGCATTTAAATTTCATAAAGGAGGAGGTTTTTATGGTAAAGTTGATTTTAGATACCCTTACCAGCGATTTAATTATATTTTTTTTAGTAGAAAATAAATTAAATTATTCAAAATATTATTTTCTATTATTTGTCTAACATTTGCTAAAAAATACTAAGACCTTTTAAGCGAGGTCCTTAACCCATGTCCTTATTATATAAGTGACACAAATTTCCTGCTTAAACCCCAAGGGGCTACACCCCTTTTACTGTGACAGAATATATATAATGTATTAATATAATATAATATTATACAATATAATACAACAAAGTTTGGTTGCAACTCAAGCAGAGCCCCGAAAGTGGCTCAGTGGACCAGCAAGAAAGCCTTCTCTCTCAGTTTTTTTTTTTATTATATTTATAAACCCGAACAGAAACGGGGGCGGAATACGGTCACAAGTGCATACTTATAGGCGCGGCGCATTCAAGCCGCCTCAAACTGTGCTCAAGTGCGCTCCTGGCTTTCTATTGTCTGCCAGGATGGCAGGATGGTAGGATGGTAGGATGCCTTCACCCTTAGACCTCTTTGTACCAGAAAAAAAACGAGTAAACGAGAAAATTACATTGATGATTTTAGCCCAAAGTGGGGGCCAAGATTACCACCTTTTTCCTGTCTGTTCCAAATTAATTAAATTGTTGCTTTAAGAGGAGGTAAAAAAAGAAAGTTACAGCCATTGGCTTCAATTTCATTTTCCAATACATTAGCCAGGAGCACAGACATCAGGATAATGGGAGCCTTTTTGGGGATCTTGCCGAGGCTCGCAGCTCTTCTCTCATGTGACGCGCTCGCTAATTGGGCGTGGCTCATTAATTCGCTGGCGGGCCTCATTTGTAAATGTCAACGGCATTTTGTCAGCAAACAGCCACCACCCACACCTACACCCAATCCAAATCCCCCCACAGCCTTTGCCAAAAGCAAACCAAACCAAAGCAAATCCATGCGAGTGTCCAAGGCCGTGTCAGGGCTCAAAAGTCGCCTAATGATGATGATGACGCCGCCGTTCGCTGGCGATAATGCTGACTTAGCTGGGAGCCCGACATGGAGTTGACAGATTTTTTTTTTTTTACCAGCCTCCTCATTATTTATGGCCCACTAGGATTTTATGGTAAATGATTTAGAGATGGGAGGAAAATATATAGCTTTCTGATTTACAGAAAGAAAAATATGTAAAGAGTTTTAATTTTATATGTCTTTAATTATTTTATAGCTAGATATTTTTTCAGTGTTTTTTTCCTTTCCTTCCTTCTCCTTCCCAAATTAACATTCTCCTTAGACAACTTGAACTGTTTGTGTGGTTATATAGTTTCGGGACGGCTAGAGTTGCATTCCTGCTCCTGTCTCTCCTTCTTCTCCCCCGAAACCCTTCTTCCCTAGACTTTCCTAAAGTGTGTTAAAAACACTTTTCACCACTTGAGTGCTAAAAGGGGGGAAGGAGGTGAAAACAAGCGCCAAACAAGCTTCAGGTGTGCCAGTGGCCAGGACGAGAGGGAACCAGAAGTAAGTAACTCACTAAGTACTTGAGAGTGCTCTCCCTTTCCCTACCTATTGTCCTTTGTCTGCTTACATTTTTATTTCGAGGGTTAAATGAGTCTTAGCTTTAGGGAAATACCTTTATTTAAATTTTAGAATTAAATCTTAGGAATTTCTGGTGAAAAAAAAACATAGAAGCCAACATGGCGTATACTTAGTTTTATTATTTTTATACAGATTCGTACTGTAAACTTCCCTAACAACCCTCGCTCTAGGTGTGGTTGCTTGGGAATTTTAGGTAATAAACACCTGTGTATGCTTAGTGTATAGGTGTAATTACACAGAAACTGCAAGTTCTTGAGCGGCGAATCTTTTCTGACGTTTAATTAAAAACATGTTTTGTCTAAAACTGACCGAACGGTCTAAAGTTTTAGCCTGGGCCTTGGCAATTTATATCCGGTGCTTTGTCAAGACACAAGAAAAATCCCACCCACGGCGAGATCCCGGGAAAAAATCTCCATGGAGGACTTAAGTCGGCTGTTTCGCTTATTTGTTTAGCACATGATGCCCGTCTTGGCCGTATTAGAAACTCAAGGCGGGCGCCCGCTGGCACTTAAGCCGCTTTTTTCTGTTATTTGACTTGAGAAGGTCGTTCCATGTCGAGGATGAGAAGGTCTCCTGCCTGGCTGCCTGCCTGCTCCCCGGGCTCCTTGTTAGCCTCATATTTGCATTCAAGTCGCTGCCAAGGCTGCGATTTATTGATTTCGAAGGGAGAGCACGGGGGCGAAACAATATTTATATATAGAAGCACGCGAGCAAATCATTTAATTGGCCAGCCATAAACAAGGAAATTAAATTCCATTATAATGCGCAGTGTGAATTTTGTGAAATTTTAAGGCTGGCTGGCAGGCAGGCACCTGGGTGGGCTTCCCAAAAGGACTCTCTGGGGGATGCCTCAAGCATCTTGATGCCTGCGTGTCGACATCTTAATTGAAAGCGAAATGCTCCGGTTTAATTATTCAAAGCCAGGGCACTTGGCCATATTACTCCTTCTCGTCCTGGCCCAACGAATGACTGAATGAATGAATGAATGAATGAATGGAATGGCCATCATGATGGGACAGGATGATGATGCTTTTTGGCCTGGCTTCGGTCCCTTTTGTCTGTCCTTTATTTTTGTTTGCCGGCTGCGCCTTTTAATGGCCCATAACGGTCAAGGCTTTTTGCCAATTTTAATTAGGCTATAATTAAATGATCAAACGGTGAGGCAAAGTCATAACTGGGCCGAAACGAAACGAATTTTATAAGATGTATATATTGAGATATGATTCCTGCTAATTGACTTTTGCGAATTATGTTTTATGTCGGAAGGGAGTTTTGTTTTGACAGGATATCTCCAAGAAGAAATCACTTTTTAATGGATATTTAAATCGAGAAGGGAAGAAATATATAAAATAAGAGATTTATAGATATATTTCAGGCAAACATGTAATTTTTAGGGGCCAGGAAATCATACAAAGCTGTCTTTTAATAGACTTTTGTGAATGGTTTTTAAGGAAATTTATTAGAAGAAACTTATCTCTTAAGGAAAATCTATTTCTTGGGCTGATAAATAAGGAAATGAAAGTAGATTAATATGATTTAATATATTTAAAATTAAGTCCAGTTTAAGAACTCATTTCTTTAATTTTTCTTTACTTTATAATCAAGTTTCCTTGATTGCTTAACATATGCTGACTTAACTTGTTTAATATTTTCAACCCCGTTAAACAAACAAACTAAAAAGCTGCCAACTTTTAACCAGCCAAGATGCATAAATTAAAAAGTTACCAAGGAAATTGTGTAACTAAGTTGGCTTATGTCAGAGAAAATTGCCTGACATGACACACAAGAGGCAAGATCAAAGTGGGGGTAATCATTGGCAGCTTCTCTCTAGAAAAAGGAGTTCAATTAATTACCAGTTTCCTGGCTTCAGCTTGCGGCTAATTGAACCCCCTCCTCCCCCCTCAACGACACTTGTTGTTGACATGTTTATGCTGGCCACAGCCGCCCTGTTCGCTTATTGTTCAAAAAATGCTTTTTGATTTAGTCCATTAATTGCTTTCAACTTGCTAACTTCTTGGCAACGCACTTTGCCAGCCCGATGATTATTATTGCAGGCGCCAAGAAAGAGAGAGAACAGAGCAAAGTCCGGGAGGCGAAAAGTTGCCAAACATTTTCGGGGCGCAAAAAGTTTCCCTTTTGATTTCCTGCCATGGAGCATAATGAGTCGAGAGTGGAGAGCGAAAGCCTCGCGCCTCTGGGCCTTCTTGCAAGGACAAACTTTGGCCGCTGCTGTCTGCGGCTCTGGGTCCTGATCCGAATGCTTTTTTTATTGCGCAAAAATAGACTGCGAGTCCGCGGTGCCACGAAAAAAAGCTGCTGTTGCTGCTGCTGCTGCTTTGCGGCTGTGGCTACGTCTGGGGCCGCTTTAAACGTTACGCATACGCCAATTGGGCCGGCAGCCACTTGAGAGCTGGAGAAGGAGGAGGAGACTTGGTGCTGGGTTGGGGTGCCACGTTTTCGGGTATACTCGACAAGTTTGTTAAGCTGTTAAGTTATGGCAACATGTGTTGCACAAAGCGCTCCACAGTGCCACAGCGTTGCAGCAATGTAGTTTGTAAAGCCGTTAAAAGTGGGGAGCACACCCCGCCACATGCCACACCGCAAAACATTCACAGTCGATCTAACCTAAGCCACAGTTTTCTCTGTTACTCAAAATAGAATTCAGTTGAAAAGGCATTTAGCCACTGAGCTGGTACAGTTGTTATTCGAAAAGAGGTATTTTTAAATAGATTTTTTTTAAGGAATATTAAAATGAATAATCTAAGTAAAGCTGCAGCAGAGATCAGTAGAGGTTTTTAAATCCTTTTAAAGGTAGCAAAAATTAAGCTAAAATCTTCCCCCTTCTACAGGCCTGACTGTACTTTTCTGCGGGGAAACCATACGGAGCAGCCACGACCAGAACCTGAACCAGAACCCCGAGCAGGAACATTTACATCCAACAACGCCAGCAGGCAGGCGGCAGACAAGGCCAGGATTCAACAGCATTCAGCAGTCGTCGGGCCCAGGAGCAGGAGTCAGGCCCAGATGCGAGAATCTGAAATAAACCAGCTGGAAAAAAGGTCCGCGGCCGAGTGCTTCCCATCCGCATAACCAGGGTGCACTGCTTCCATCCCCACACACACACACACACACACAGTGTGGGGCCTTGTGCATGTCCGTGTCAGTTGCAGTTTTCCAGTTGCGGGAAAAGCGGTGCCAAATCCAACTGGGACCAGGGGGGGAGGTAAAAAGCGTGGGAAATGCGGGGAAAAATGCACATTAGGATTGCTTTGCCCAGAAATGAAAACAATTTCCATTTTGGGGCTAGACAACTTGCTAGCTAGCTGCTGCATTCTGCAGCGACCAAAACAACAATAAAAATAGAGCAAAGCAAAGGCATGGTCGGGGGGTCTAGTGGGCGTGGCAGGAGCAAGGGGCGGAGTGGTTGGAAAATAGGTGGGGCAAAGAGGTCGGAAAAGCTTCGGTGGGGGCAGCGTTATTAGCACCGCCCGCCGGGCAGAAGCCGAGTCGAGTAAATCAAGCGGCACAAAGTCCCAAAGCCAGAAGCATTCACACACACACTGAGAGAAATCAAGTGAAATGCTGACGCAGGTTCCTGTGTGAAACTGTTGCCTGAACATTGACTTGCATAGATATTTGTTTGCTTCCGTTTGGAGGAGAACTTTTGAAGGATGTTGACAATGACAACGACGAGGGGGCTAGGTTTCTCCTTTGGGAAGGGAGGAGGTGTCCTTGCCGCTGTCGCGTTTTATTGCCGCTGGCAATTGGAAACTGCATCGCTTATGCAGATTTCAATTTCGATTTGTTGTATGAACTGAAACCGAACGCAGCAGCAGCAGCAACATCAACAGTAACAGCAGTAAAATTGAAACAAGCTACGAAAAGGCAATAAATTATTTGCCAAGTTTATCGCCGAACTTCCGCAGAAAAACAAAATCATTGCTTGGCAAATACCAGCACAAGAGAGAGCGATGTGCATTCGAAGCCAGCCAAAGAAACAAAAGAGTTTGGAAAAGCCGGAAACTCAATTTCAAGGGAAAAGCCAAAGGAGCCGGGCTCACCATTCTCACCTCACACACTCCCTCAGTCGCTCTTGAACCGCTCTCGACGACAACACATTTAAGTACTTAAAAGTTTTCCGATTCCATCCGCCATGTTGCCACCACGCCGGTGTGCAAAGTGTGTGTGTCTATGTGTAAGGAGTCGTCGTCCTTTTTGTTTGCTGTCTACACTTTGGCAACATGGCGTGAACGGAAACTAACGAAAAGTGGCCAAGGCAAGAAAACAATTGAAGCTCGTAATTTCAAGTTGAATTGATATTGTTTTCCTGCCAAGCTAACCATCCCTTTTGCACTCACCTCGAGCTCCTTTTCCCTAGAAACCCTGCCTTTTTGTTATCCTTAAATGTTATTCTTGTTTTTGTTTGCGCAACAAAGTAAACGGGAAATGCCCAAACACAAAAAAAAAAGAGTGAGCAGGAACAAGGAGCCGACGCCGCCGGAATCACTGGATCTTGGCTGGGGGAAAGCGATAACAATGTATCACAAAACAATAACTTCAATTAGTCTCTATCTGAAGATGAAACCTCCCAGCTCCTGCCCTTCTTCCTGCTCCCTCCTCTCGGTTAATTTCCTTCTGCAGAAGGGAAAAGTTTTTCCGGCCAGCCTTGATTATGTTAACACAAGAAAAACTGATTAAAACAGGCTCTGTGATTAGCACAGCCCAGGCGCTGTTGGAAATTATGAACCAGTCGGGCGAGGACTTGCCATTAAATTTATGGCTGAGGGACTGAATAAATCAGCAGGACAGGCTTTAGAGCCCCAAGAGTCCCAGGAGTCACATTCACGTATTGAACAAATAATGAAAACAAATGTCTGGCATATGACACTAAATGCAATAATGTTGATCCCGAAACCAGATCCCAGATCCAGAGGCCACGAGCAATTTAATTTATTGACATTTGACGTTAACATTTGACATTTTATTGCTCCCCAGGCCAAGTTACAACAGCAGCAGCACCACCACCATTCCTCGCTAGTCCTTTTGGGGTTTTCCCTGTTTTCCGGCATTTCCCATTTCAACATTTTTCCCTCCGTCACTTAATTTGTCAAGCTGCTTCTCGGCTGGGTTAATTGTTTATTTGTACGTTTTATTGACAAGCGGCATTTGTTCATTAGATTTGTCAGCTTGTATTCATGTCCTTGCTTCCTGTCTTCCTTTTTTTGTGGCTTTTAACAAATTAGTTTTCCGTGGACAAATGGCCTTGATTTCCTGCTGCTCACCAATCAGTGAGCCAAAGTTGTTATCTTCTGTTCTTGAAAATTATGTCCAGGGACTAAATCACATCCCTGGCCTGTTGCATGGATCCCACATAGCCACACCCAGGCCACTCGCAGGACTCTTATCACCTTCTTTTTGCCTCGTTTTTTGTCCTTCGACCAAAGCAGACGCAGAGAGGCATTAAAGAAAAACTGAAAGACATAAATTCCTGGTCTAATGTCTGCGTGAAAGTCTCACAGACACGGACATTGACATATAGGATGCGTGTATGCAGGCAAGGACACTCGGACCAGGACTTTGTGCCCACATATGCGACATCTGATGAAACTTAGTGTTTATTGTGTGTGTGCGTGTGTTTGTGGGTGTGCGGGTGCTGGGGGAAAAGGCAAAAGGAAAAGCAGAGCAAAGAACTCAAAGAATGCTGGAACAACTTTCCTTCTCACAGAGATACTGAGAGGGATTGCAGCTTCTCAAATGTCCTTGCGATTGTCACTTCGCTTGATGCGATACTACTGCCCCAAATCGATGACGAGGAGTCCAGCATGGCAACGGGAAAAACAAAACACACGAATCACACATCACATCGACGTCGTGGCTGTTGGAAAAAAAGTTTTTCTTTCCAAGAGAAAAAAATAGAACCAAATGAATTGCCAGGTAAATCAATGTCCTCTGCTTCTCGTTTCGGCCACAGGAATGCCACAAACTTTTTGTCCTGTCCCAGGCACGCCTGTTCAGCTAAGTAATTGAACTTTTATCAAAAAATTGCACGCAGCCAAGCAGACGTGAAGGGAAATTGGCGGCAGGCCGAGGGGAAAACCTGGAGGAAAATTGTGGAAGAAGCTAGTTCTGGCAACTATGACCGCAACAAGAAAAGCACATTATGCTCGTTGTTATCGGAAGGCCACTTGCCAGCCAATCTGGCTGAGCAGAAATTGGCGACTAACTAGTGAAACGTGAGCGATGAGCGATGGAGAATGAAAAATCCTGGGCAAATCGATGATTGCCTTGGCCATTTTCCAGGTGAAAAATGTATAGAAAATAGCCAGAGAATTTTGTTTAAATGCTATTCTAAGAAGTGTATATATTAATATTAACTTTGAGGTAACTAACTTTAAGCGGGCTATGACACTACACTGTTGTACAATGACCTTTTCCCTCTTTACAAAAATATATCAAATATATAGTGGTCTCTTTTTGTTCTTCAACATATACTCCACCTAATCCAAGCAACAACTGTAGTGTCATAACGCCTTGACTGTCTTCTTACTTTCCATTTGAAATTGTCAAAAAAATTTCCTTTTTCATATTTTCAGTTTTGGTATTGTGTAAATTAATCCTGTCAGAGGTGGTTAGTAACAGCCATGCCATTGATTAAGTTGCAATCCTCTGATGGCGAAATTTTTGAGACCGATGCCGAGACAGCCAAGTGCTCGAACACCATCAAGGCCCTGCTAGAGGATTGCGGCCTGGAGGCAGAGTCGGAGGAGAATCCACTGATTCCCCTGCCCAATGTCAACTCTTTGATACTGAACAAGGTCCTAATTTGGGCCAAGCACCACCAAGCTGACATGGACTCGGACTTTGACAAGGAGGAGGACGAGGTTAATCCCTTCTCAGAGCTAAGCCCCTGGGACGTGGAGTTTCTGACCATCGATCAGGGCACTCTCTTTGAGCTGATTTTGGCGGCCAACTATCTGGATATACGGAAGCTTCTCAATGCCACCTGCCAGACAGTGGCCAATATGATCAGAGGACACACGGTCGAGGAGATACGCCAGACCTTTCACATACCGAACGATTTCTCGCCCTCCGAGGAGGATCTCTTGCCCAAGGAGGAGGTGTCACTTGAACAGGAGGATTTGGTCTCTCCAGACCTTTAAATAAGGACCATAAATTACTTAATAAAGTTTGTCAGAGAAACGGGACTATATTCTGAATTCCAAGAGATTATTTTTTTTTATCCAGTCATCAAGGTTTCATTTTGTCAGTGTTAACTATCGACCAAAGGCACAGTTGTGGGCGCAAAATTGGGATTTATTAGGTAATTACTTGCTTTAAAAAAGAAAATCTTGAATTAATGTAAATAGATAAAATAAAAGCGAAATTATAATAGACATAAATAAACAGAAAATAATGAAGTTTCCATATTAACTAATTAAATTTCCTTCTCTATAATCTTAGCCCCGAGTGTTTACATGTTTTTCTGAATCCATTTCCATTTCCACTTGCATGTCGGCCAAAACTTTCGATTGGAAAAGTTTGGCATGTGGATGAATATGATGCGGGAGAAGGCGAAAAACTTAACCAAAGGCAACTCAGAGCCACTCACCTGGTCAGCATATTGGCGCGATTGACGGCCACCTCGGCCTCCACCCGAAACCGGTCTTGGGCATATCTGTCCACCACGCCCTCGCCCAGATTCAGGGAGGTTCCAGCCACACAATTGGAGCCCATCAAATGCTGCTGTTCGATGTACTGCAAAAACTTGGACACCAGATCAATCTTGCTATCCCTAGCATTGATCACATCGGCTGTGATCTGGCTGGATTCCATGTTGTCCCCATCTGAATCGCCGCCCTCCACATCGCCTATGACCAGCTGCTTGGTCTTGTCATCGATCTGGGCATCTGGAGGATAGCCATCGTCCATTGTCACCTCAGAGGTATCCAGCCCGGCATCGGAATCGATGTCTGAGTCGGAATCCGAGTCGCTATCGAAGCTTATCTGCTTGATCTCCATGCTGGCTGCCTGGGATCTGGCCTCCGCCTCAGGCTCATTGCGGGTTTCCTTCGGGACAGTGGCCTCCTCCGGCCACTCGGTGTCGTTGAGCAGCTGCAGGCGGTTGAGACTCAGCTGGCTTTGGTCCTCCTCCAAGTCCAGGTCATGGTTTTCATAGTCGGAGGAGGAATCACGGGAGGTCTTGCCTGTTCTCTCCCAGGTGCCATTCACGGGCAGCAGGCGGGTTCTGGGCCTGGCTGTGGTGGACAACTGCTCTTCCGCCTGCTCTTCATCCTCCTCCTCCTCATCGTCATCGTCGTCCTCTTCCTCTTGAATCACCTGCCTTTCATGGGTGTTTTCCTCTTGGTCCTGGTAATTGGTTTCATCAGCACTGGCACGCACAAATTGGCGAGCCTGCTGGACACCGATACTGGGATCAGGGGGCGTGGTTAGGGAGCTCTCCAGCTCCAGTTCGTCCGCCAGCTGCATGACCTCACTGAGGGCCCGGTCCTCGCCGGTATCCTCGCTGGCCGGACGCCCCTGCAGGTGTTCGGCCTCGGCCAGGCTGCGATGGTTCTTCGACGGATGCAGCAGGCCCAGGCTCTTGTCCACGCTTTTGCGTATGCTCTCGTTAATTTTCTTTTTGTGCAATTTGCGAATTTTATGCGTAACAGGTGCGGGGGAGGTAACGCTCGGGAGCTGGGTGGGCGGTACCAGAAGGAGGCGGGTACTGATGGCACTGCCAGTGCCAGTACCTGTGCCATTACCGTGAAGGAAATGCGAGCGAGAGCGCCCGTGGCGTATGTTGAAGCTGTCGCCCGTCATCAGGGTTTCCGTTTCCGCCTTGATGCGACTCCGTGGGGAGCCCGCTGTTCCGCCGGCAGTAGCCGTTAGCTCCTCCAGCTCCTCTGCTTGCGCCAGAACACCGCACAAGCCCATCCACAGCAGCAGCCACACTCCCCAGCCCAGCCAAGTCCACAGTCGCATCCGCATCTGCATCCGCATCCGCATCCTCGGGCTGAGGGTTTCTGTGGCCCCCTTTGAGTTCACCCCTATATCGCTTAGTTGCTCGCCTTGATTGGCTGATCAGCACTTTGTGCTGCCGCCGCGTGTGCTGTGGTTATCGATTTAGTTCTCCGGCTCCCTTCCTGGTGCTACCTTTTGGCATTTTCAGTTGTCAAAGGCCGCGGCGAGAACATCACGCATCCGCACCGTGGCCGGCCGCCAGTTTGAGGGGAGAAGGGACTGTGGCTCACCGTTTTCCATTTTCCCCCGGTGCCACTAACTGGCCTGACGAAAGTCGTCTTCTGAAAAAGAGGAAACAAAAATCCAATGATTAGTCTTTGAATCACAGTGAAGGCTGCATGACGACGAGCTCGGTTGATAGACACAGAGCGAGATGGGTTTTTTGGGAAAAATATACATCTTTGGGCTTTAATTTCAAGCTGGATAATCAAGGCAACAAAATGGTGAATATATACAGACGGGGAAATGATTATAACTTCTTTATATATTTTATTTAAGTTTTGTTATTGGAATGAAAAGGGTTTAGGCATTATTTTTTATTTCTTGGATCATCCTTAAGTCCATAATTTAACATTTAAAATGAAAATTAACCAAATTTATAGACTTTTTCTTATTGTGCATAAATCAAAAAACAAAAAAATACCTAATTTAGAATCTCAGCTATCAATACTCCTCCTCTTTTCCCCGCCGAGAACCTACAGCTTTTCATCCAATTTTCCTCACTATTTTTTGAAGCTTCTTTCATTACTTTCCTCTCGCCGCTCGCTTGAAACCATTTTCCTTTCTGCCCTTTGCTGTGCGCTTGCTTTTCCGGAATGTAAGCAAAATGTTTTCTTTGAATTATGAGATTTTTGTGTTATGGCGACTGAAGGTCGCTTGGCTTTAGAATAATAATTCAGTATTCGCTTCGGCGACGCCGAGTTAGTGTAATCAGAGAGGGCTCTCTGGACCAAGACTTTCTGGACTTTATCCTACTCACAGCCAGCACTCACACAAATTCGCGTTGAGGCGGCAATTAAAAATTTCCGCATCTACGCAGCGGAAAAAACAACACAAATAAATAATTGTTTCCCCAAGAGCCAGCGGAAAGCGGCAGTGAAAAATTGCGCATACGCCGCGTGGCACGGCTGCATTGTGGCGAAGCGAGACGCAAATTAAACGCAATTCCTTAGAAGTGCGCTTTGATTGTCAGCTGGGGGATCGCCCCTCGGTAAGCACCACCCTCCTTGGGCAGCCAAGTGAACATAAATAAAAGTGTACGGCCACAAGTCGCATAAATATTATGGCGCTAACAAATTATATGCCATTTAAATGTAATACTAATTCTGAAAAGAAAATCCACTTGGCAGCGCCACCACCAGATTTCCAAATGCTCAGCGGCATAAACATTTTATACTCAAAGGCACATACATATATATCCTGTGTATATTGTGTATATCTGAGGCACAGGCAGCACCAGTTCTAATTTCGAGTTTTATGAGCCATAAAAATTGCTCCAAGGCGAGACCAAACATCAGCACAGACAAACAACAACAAGGAGAGCACAATGGAAGTTTGTTGGTAGTAGGACATTCACGCAAGGATACTTCACAGAGGGGCGGGGCAGCACGATGGCACAATGGCCCTGGCGCAGCAAGAGTAATTGACACTCCAGCCGCACTCGTAGAAGGTGCGAGGTGAGACTCACTTTTGAGCCCGGGATCATGCGGCACTATATGCGATTAGCCCAGATTCACTTGCAGTTTATGGCGCGACTTTTGAGCTTAGCCTGCGATTTATTTATGCCCCTTTTCTTAGACAAACTCAGGTTTAAGTTGTAGCACTTACAACTCTTTATGGGGGTATTAATTTTAATCAGACACGATTGTTAGGTAAATAAGTGTGGGAAGAGACTTTTTTGTAGTTGGTTTATATTTTATTTGGTAATTTCCAAGCATTACTAATCATTCCATCAGAATTTAACAAAAGAATTACATTGTTTCTTTGTTATTTTCTGGTAGTTTTTAAATGTTAAAGTTTAAAGTAAGTAGTTTTTCTTTCTCCCTTAACTAGCTCCCAGAATTTCCCGAGATTTAATTCAGTTCTGTTCCCCCACTTCTCTCACGCATAAACCTCACTGGAAACTGTTATTTTTACTGCTCACAAAACGCAGTGCAAACGCCGATGAATTCTTTATGTGCAAGTGTCGCGGCCTCGGCGGTTTGGACGATCCAATCAGACAATAAATAAACAATTGACATCCGAGGGTGCATCTATTATTCATAAATGCCACGGCAAGTCAAAAGGGGGGAAAGACCCCAACCAGAAAAGAAAGGACAACTAAATCCAGAGGGGTCCTTTGGGGCTCTCGGACAATTGGAAATGGAGTCGTCGTGTGGAGAGAGCAGCGGGAGAGGGCCACAGTTTTGATTCCGGTTCCGGGTCTCCTGTGACACAGCTAATGCATTACGACAAACGAGCCCGGTCGGCAGCGGGGGGGTTAAAGCAAGGATAGTGACATTCCCGTGCACTTAACCCCGTGACACCCAATCCAACTCCAACCCAGCCCAGCATGCGGGCAGTTTTGTGAACCCTTGTGACAGCTCAACTTTCGCCTTTTTCCAGGTGTCCTGTCGTCACAGGTGAGTGGCTGCTGATGCAGGTAACCCGACCTAGGACCTGTGACCTGCCACCCTTTATTCCACACACGTGTCCAGGATGTTTGAAAACTAACAATCCAATTTGAAGCTAAGAGCAATTGCATCTGCGACTGTGGAACAGGCAAAGTGTGCTTAGCCTGATTAATGGCAGCTTACTTTAAGCAATAACTTAAAGGTAAAGGGTAAAACTCAGTTATAAAGGAAAGGGAAAAGATAGAATACATTTCTTTAACAAATGTATAATGTATATTTATTTTAAAAATTTGTTTTATTCATTTATACTTTTGTATAATTATTTTAAATAGTTTTTTGTATATTTATTTTAACTCCTAAGAGACTTTTCTTTGATTGTTTTCCCTATTATCCGCCGAGTGTTAACCCAAACTAAAACCAAAAAAATGTCTCTGTTTTTCCTTTTTTCCATAACCATATCCTATGCTCAGTTCTCAGTTCCTTCTCCTGTTTTTTCTTCCTTGAAATTTATGCAAATACATTAACAAACTCAGCGCATTTACTTTACATGTACCAGACACACACACACTGGGTGTGCCTGGGTGTGTGTTTGTTGTGTCCTTGCTGCTGCCAGTGACAAAGTTGGAGCGTTAAATGAAATTCGGGTAATTTTTCTGTCGTTGCCGGTGAAAAGAATGAAATGTCTTTTGACAAAATAGCAAAAAAAAAAAAAAAACGAAGGAAACGGAAGCGGAAACGGAAAGCCGTGAAACAGGGGAGACAGCAGGTAGCAAGGATTTGGGTTTCACAAAGTTAGAATTTTTGTTACTCTATCAAATAGTATTTATGTTAAAGAAAATATATTAAAATAGACAAAGCCTTTTTAATAATTATTTTATTTTCTAATATTTTTAATGTATTTTATACTTAAATTTTAGTTGTTAGATTTTTGTTTAATACTTTAAAACTAGCGAAGAAAAACTAATTTTAATTTTGTAACAAGTTTTCTGGGTTTCACCCCTAATGAATATTAATAATGTTATTCAACCAACAGAACCTTCTAAACTTATTTACCAAATTTTCTAAGAAACTAAAAAGTTTTATTTTAAAACCCATGAAAAACACATTCCATGAATTTTAAATGATTCTTGATTCTGCAATTTTTTGTAAATTCTTTTTCCCCTCCATGTGAGTAGAATATTTTACATTTGAACAAGAAAACTACCAGATATTTTTCTTCCATGAATGAAACATTTCCCTAGCAGATATATATTTTTCTTCCCAGAAGGGAAAACCAGCATAGTTTCCACACCTTTTGGCAAGGGCATCCCAAGAGGCTGGAATGGAAATGGCAGCGCGACACCTTCTGCTCCTTTTTTTTTCTTCCTGGAAGCTGAGTCCTTCGTCTTCGTCGTCGTCAACTCATCAGCAGCGGCACCTTTGTTAGGTAATTCACATTATGTGTTGGCTGGCAATGGCGTCAGGAAAAAAAAACACACACACAGCAGCAGCAGCAACAAACAAAAAAGGCATGTCTTAAAAAAAACGGAAAAGGAAATACGAAAGAATGACATTTGACTTTTAAATTGGATAATTTTTTGTGACTCCCCCCTGGCTGGTTGCCAATCAACGGGGGCAACTAGGAGGGACTTCTCTCTTAGTCTTCGAAATAATTTAATTTAATTGATTTTGGGTCAAATGTTGACAAACATTAGACGCGCGAAGATTGATTAAAATTTCAATTTCAAGAGTTGCAGCGCCCTGGAAAGTATGCTACGAACAAGACGCTTTCAATTTGCATACAAATGATGCAGAAAGTAAACACACACTCCACACACACACACTCAGTGTCACTTGTACTGTCTCATCTGGGGTGTGCGCTTTACAGCCACTAATACTAGCTACAAAAATCACATAAAACGCTAGCAAATTGCTCAGATTATGAGCCACTTGGTCTTGGCTTTCTCGGCTTTTCCGAGGAAGCCGAAAATCTAGGGAAAAGCAGGCGGCGGTATGTGTGCGCTGCGTTTTTATGAGCTGGCAAACATGCTTTTGAGAATTTATGAAAAATAAAAATTGCAAAAGGCAGTCAACGGAAGCTCTGTTTTCTAGTTGTTTTTCCCTTAGGTTTTTTTTTTTTGTGGGTCGCAAATGTTTCCTTCATTAGCTTCTATTTGTGGACTGAACCCGTAGGTCCTGGCCCTGCCAAGTTTGGATGTATTTATTTATTTATTTGTTTGTTTGTCTGTCTGTCTGCTATTTTGTCGAGGCTCGTGTATTATTTAAGCTTTGGATATTTAATGAGGCGCCGCCTACACATGTTTTTTTTTTGGGTAACTAGGATTAGGACAGGTAACTGTGGGCTTGCATCTTTAATATTTTGAGTTATTTCTTGGCTAAAAAATCGGGTATTTTATGGCTAAGTAGTTACAGTTCATTTATTAATTATAGAAACTCCTGAATTTTCCAGATTTCCCTGCTTTCTTGTTGAACTTTTGCCAAGCTGCTTTTATAAATATTTTTGCAATTTCCAAAAAAAATTGAAATACGGATTTTCACAACTTTTTTGTGGCTTTCTACTTGGAAAATGTATAAATTTTTAAAAATATTTAAGGCAACTTTCGGAAACTAAAACTTTTACCGGTTCCTCAAATTTCCCACTAAGTACATTCGGCTTTATAACTTTTACTTTAGCTTGAACCTGTTAGTAGGAAAAACTATAAAGAAGCTTAAACATTCATGGCAAAAATTTTACTATTCAATGGAAAAAATCAGATTATTGTTTAACCAACTTGCATCGAGGGCATAAAGCAACAGCCTGTATATATCCTGGGGCTTAATTTCGCCCTTTTAATCAGATTGGAGTATGAAAACGAAGATAAAACTAAAAATAACAACAGGAAACCGCTGTACAGCACAAATATATTTCAACGTGTTATTCCAACATAATTGTTTTTTGTTTTTCTGTCGTTTTTGTATCTTTTTTTTCGCAGGATTTAAGTACTTGCTGGATATTGCTTATATCCCTGTTGTGTGTGTGTGTTTGTACTTCCCTTTGTTTACCCAAGCTTCCTCTCGCATAATGAAATCCCCATGAAAATGGATTCGGATTTGCACGCAGCTTAAAGACACGGCTATAAGGATATGTGAGCCAAAGGATCTCGGGGAAGAGAGAAGGATCTGGGGGAACCTCGCGTACGTGATGGCAGGGAAGCGAGTGCCAAATGGCAGATTATGTCGCCAGACATTAAATCACCGGCAGCAGGTAAAATATATATGCGATGCTTAAGCAAAATCAATTCTATTTATACGTGAGCGCATAAATTGCACAGTAACAGACTCTCCAAAACTCTGACGTGTGCCAGATGCCGGGGGCTATATATGAGAGTGATGCGAAAGTGTCCTTTTTTTTTGATGGAAAATTTTTTCTATATTTAATGGAGAATATTTTTTTAATTTAATTTAATTTTTGAAATTTCTATAATTCTTTTAAATAATTTATTTGTATTTATTTCATATTTAAAAGCCCAAAAAGAAAATTTTTTTAACACTTTTAGGTGTTAAACAACGATTTCGAAGCTTAGAATAACTTTTAAAAATATTTTTTGTTCTTGTTTACATTAAATAAAATATATTTATAAATAAAATATATTTAAAAATATATAGTAAATTTTCTTTTGTTCTTAAACAAAATAATTAAAAATCTAAACTATTTCTAACAAGAAAGAAAGCTAACTTTGGCCAGCCAAAGTTTGTATACCCTTGCAGGTAACAATTAAAATATATCATAACTAAGCCAAAAATGCATTAATTTCGATTCGGAAAGCAGTTTTGTGTTAGTTTTTATTAATTTAAAAAAACTGCATACCAAATTTAAAATTTTAAGAAATCAAAATTTTTAGCCATTTTTGCTAATTTTAATGATGTAACCCCTTATCAAATTTCGCAAAAATGGCCAAAAAATCGATTTCTTCCGGACATGTCTAAAAAGATTCGCCTGTTGATGCTGATCAAGAATATATATGGTTTATGGGGTCGGAAATGATTCCTTGACTTAGAAATATATTATTTTGTATTATAAAATCGGATTTTTTATATTAAAAAACTTCTTGATTTTTTTTTAAATTAAAAATATCATAACTTGGCCAAAAGAGCATTAATTTTAAATCGGAAAACTGTTCTGTGCAAGATTTTCTACAGTTAATAAATCTGCATACTTCATTTAAAAATTTTGAAAATTCAATTTTTTATCAAAATCCAAAATTTTAGTGATGTAACCCCTTATAAAATTTTGCAAAAATGGCCAAAAAATCGATTTCTTCCGGACATGTCTAGAAAGATTCCCCTGTTGATGCTGATCAAGAATATATATACTTTATAGGGTCGGAAAGGTCTCCTTCACTGCGTTGCAAACTTCTGACTGAAATTATAATACCCTGCAAGGATATAAAAATATATTTAGATTTTAGATTGCCTCCAAAAATATTTATATTTCGTTAAAAAATCAACTTTTGTAAATGTTTTTATTTTTTTAATATTTTAAAATATATTTTCCTTCCATTTTTAGTACATACCCAACTTATTGCCATCACTTATAGCCATGGCATTCAGCAATCGGGCAGACAAACGCTGCCATAATAAAATGAAGCTGTAGTCCTAATCCTGGCTTACAGGAGAAAAGAATACACCTTGGGAACGGGACTCACACCGAGACCCACAGCGCAACTGTTTATTTCGAGGAGAATTTATAACCGGAATTATGTGCTCAGCAGAGGCGAATGCAAACAAAACTTTACACACAAACACAACACACACTCCAAATGGTAAATAAATGTGGAAAATGGGAAATTGCCAACATATTAGCTTGGCTATGGCTATATATACACACGTGTATTAGTGCCTGGCACGACATTTATAAATTTAATACGCCCGCAAGCCTTTCCGGGAACGACTTATCCCGTGATTATGCTAATTATGAGTTTCGATTTCTTTGAAATGCATATTTAATGTGTGGAAACACAGCCTTGGGGACCACAAAAAATAAAGCTAAATTAATTGAGTTTTGGAAAATTTTAATGCGGTTCGAAATTAATTTGATAAAAGTAAACTTTAATGTGTGAATTGAGGGTGAAATATTAAGAGGACTTAAAAGTATAAGGCCTAGTTTTTGAATCCCAACTTTTTTCAGTTTCAACTTTTCCATTTTATGATTAATGCCCAAAGTTAAACCACTAATTCCTTGGCTTAATATTCCAAACAATCGAAATTGACCTTGGCTCTGTATGGTCAATAAATTCAAAAGCCAGACTATGTCTAGCCAAAGGGAAAATGCTATATAACTCATACGCCCTGTGGAACGCGGCTTTAACTTTTGCTCATTGTTAATGGACTGCCTTGAAAGTTTGGCCTTTAAACCGCCTCCTAATGGACAAAGTGTGTAGCCATAAATTGGCCAAAAAAGAACTTTTGTGCCGAATAAAAATAAAGAGCGCATAAAATATAAATATAAAATAAATACAACAAAAAAAAGAAGAGAATAAGAATATACAAAATAAACGAAGACAGGCAAATGGCAGCCCAAAAAGTGAAAGCCAAAGCTCAGTCAAATGGAATTTGCCCTAATTTATGGGCCTCGAAAAACATGAGAGCCAATATAAAACATGACGTTGCCCTTTTATTGACCAAACAGACGGGCAGTTTGGGAAAGGCAAATCGTCAGCAGGCCTGAAGAGGAGATTTCCTCAAATCCCATTTCCGTCAAATCGCTGGCGTTGCCAAAATGAAAGAGCGGAATCGTACTAAAACTATTAACTAAATTATCGACGAGCAAAAGGGGGAGGACCGAGTCAAGCATCGTAAAGATACCAAGGATGACGCCATCTTGGCCAAAAAGTTTAAAGCCAACGTTCTGAGCGGAAATAACAAATGTTAAATGCTCATCAATAACACTTCCTCTCTGGCGGAGATTTCCCTCTTTTTGTATAGCCACCAAATTCTTTGGTATTTGTTCTCTGCTCGTTGTGTGTAATGTGATTTATGACATCGTTCTTTTTTTTCTTCTTTCTTTTTTGTGGCCGATCACGCTGCTTTCTCATGTATAAATAATCAAATCCAATTTTGTTAATGGCCCCCGGATTGCCGGCTATCTGTTTAACCAAAAGAAATTCACTTGATTTGGTCGCCAAACTTAAAGCTTTATAGGTTCCCCCGTAGCGCACCTATTTTAATTTCCTGCCCATGTCAATCAATTTGCGCCAGGACCTTGAACATGAAATGTCTCTCTCTGTGCGCCTGTCTCCTGTCTGGGGTGGAAAGGAGTGAAGTGATGGCACACGTGCTGGTTTCAGAGAGAGAGAGTGGAGCAAGTGACAAAAGGCAGGTGAATGGCAGCATATATGTATAGGGGACCTGCCTCCTTGCGTATTTTCATCACCATCTGTTACATAACTTTCGGTTCTTTCTAGATCAAGCGCCCTCCAGGCCTTTTCCAAGGGTCATTTTCATTTGGTTTCGCTTTTATCGCAGCTCGTAAATTAATAAAAGCGGCGAACAAGTGAAGCAGCAATCAACGCATCAGGATATGAGCAGGACAGGAGCAGAAAATAACAGGACGAGCTGTAGCAACTGAGGACCAAACTGACGACAATGGCCACATTAAATAATACAGGCAGTACACGGCGAAAGGATACGAGTGTCCTTAAGCAGATGTGTCTGTGTGTGAGTAGGTGAGTACTTAAACAGAAATAAACACAGACAGCAGGAGGTAAGATAGCAGGGAATGTAAGGAGGTTATTCTTCGAAGACCAAAGAAAAAAACCTTCCAAAACTTAGACTGTTTTTTATATCGAAAACAAGTATATAATTATTTACCACAAAAATATATAAAACATATATTCCAAGCCTATCCCCTTCTTTACCTCTTCAACTAAAATTTTTCTTCCATAAATATTTTTTTTCTTCAACTCTTCTTGATTGTCTTTTCCAGGAATAAAATTCCATCATACCCCCGCACACACCCACAATGTGTGTCCTGAAATAAACGTTGCAAAGGTGGCAAAGGGGGAGGGGGCTGAGCCGGGACCACGCCCACACGCACGACTTGTCAGTCAAGTGACGGTGAAATGCTTGTCTTTGCTTGCCGCCTCCATGGCATTGTCCTTTGTGCCAGGACAATACGGCACTGTGACTGTGGGTGACTCTGTGGGTCACACACAAATGACAATTTAAGAGCACAATTTTCGCGCTCTCGCGCGTGTCCTTGGCGGCGGGGAAAGTCTGCATTCAGCCATCAACCTTGACACTTGACTGTTGCTGAGCTGAGCTTCAATTGGAGCCGAAGTTTCGCAACGAGGAAGTTGCCAGTTGGTGGGGTTTTTAAAACCTGACAAATGATACGCCTGGCAGTGAAAGTTTTGCACTTTACCAGTTTTCCACTTTCCCAGTCTGCCGTTTTCCTCTCTCCTGTCCTGGCTAAGTGCAGCCTTGCCTTTGTCTTTGTCTTGGCCGCTTCATAGGCAGCTTAAAAGTTGCCGCTGACAACTGTCGCCATAATTCACTTTTACAGGACAACCGGAGCAACCCTTTTTCAGGCAACCAGGACGATCAGGACCAGTGGGAAAAACTAGTGATTGTGAACTGAGATAAGTCTATAAATTTAAAGGGTTTTGTGTTAAAGAAAGTTTTCAAATTTTTGAAATTTTGATACTTAAAATCTTTTAAAAAATTTTTTTGTCTAGATAAAAAATATTTCCAAGCCCGGTTTTTGGGAAATAAACATTTTACAATTTCTAGAAGCTAAATTCTGTCAGAGAGATTTTCTAGATTTTTCTAGAGTTTTTCTTTGTGAAGGAAATTAACTATTATAGATTTTTTGAAACTTAAAATCTCTAAAAAGAGTCTAAATCTATCCACTAAAATATATATCACACAGGAAATCATAGATTTCTGCACACTTTCAGGACTTTCCTTACATGAACTCGCAAATCTCCAGAGATTTTCCTTGTCAAGATACAAAATATTCGTAAGCCCGTTTCCGTTTTGGAATATTTGTTCTTAACTTTTCCTTCTCCCGTGTAAGGCAGAAGAAAGTTGGTAACGACACTTGGCCAAACAAGTTCCTGGGAAAACGTCTGGGGAGGCGAGCAATAAAACTTGACCCCCTCACCGCATGCATCTGCTTCTTGGGCCATTTGTTATTTAGAGAGAAACGCAGCAATTGTTGCCATTTGCAAGCGCTTCAATCACGGCCAGGCAAAAGGGAAACCTTGGCTCAAAGCACCTGCTGCCTATGGCAAAAAAAAAACCATGAAAAAGTAGAAAAAATATAGCAGAGAAAGGCGCTGAAAGAAAGGCACAAATCATCTGCAGGGACAGCAGGAAAAACGGGCTGGAACTCGACTCTAGCTCAACTTTGGCATTCGATGGCAATTAATCTGCCATTCGTATGCTGTTTTTTTTTCTTTCTGCCTCTTTGTTGTTAACTTGCCCCAAAGGAATGGCATTTCTGTGGTGGAGATATCTATTGACCAATACTGGCAGTGGGTCAAAGGATACTCAATCAAAGCCGTAGCTAAATAACCTTTTACCTGCCCCTAATTGGTGCTCAAAGCAAAGGCAAATCGTAAAAGCTATAGCGTTTGCCATTAATGAGGCTGACCTGTGTCTCTGTGTGGAGCAAAGAGGCGTGATTTTCAGGCATTTAAAATCGCTTAAATAATTGATTTGTAACGGCCACACCGCAATCAGGGCCATTTAATTAATGCTTAACACGCCACAATCATAACTAATTTAATGAGAGTCAACAACAATAACAACAGAGACAGCAACAGCAACAGCAACTAAATTGTTTAACCATTGGGCGTGTGCTGGTGTCAACGCCTAGTTTACCAGGCCTAAAAGATCAACATTTTGCGGGCCTTTTTAATTGGTTCTCTGTCTGGTCAATTAGATTGATTGCCCCTGGGTTGGCTGTGAGCCCAGGCTGTCCTTAATTAATTGGTTGCATGTTGAAAACTTGATGGAGCAAAAACTACTTTTTCTACAAGAGTAGTTCCCCCGAAAAGTATGCGACCAAGTTGCCTTCTTGTTTTAGTTTAACCTTCGAAGGGAATTAGTGCAAATACTGTCGCATTGCATAATTAATAATTTCTAATCAGTTTAGCCAAAAAGCCCCTAACGACAGCAGCAGCCGTTGACTGACGTTTAAGCCGATTTGATGAGACTTAGGAAAACACACAAGTTTTACCCCGAAATCTGTATGCTCTAGGCTTAAATGGGAGTTTAGTCCCTGAAATGAAAGCTTAAAGGGAGACAGCTTAGGGGATTTTTTCCCCCTTTTTGCTTATTTGATTTAATTTTTAATTACATTCTCGCTGGTCAAATGCATCATCATCGGTGTGGGGGAGGCAGAGCTTAGTTGAAATCATAATTAAATAATATATACACAGCCCCGCGAGCAGGCATAATGCGGTGACGCACAACGCATTTATAATTATAATGCCGAAAGGGGGGATTACGTTGGCGAATCATGGAAATTATGCAAACTCACTCACTCGCCGATTGACCAATGTGGAAAGCCACAAGCCACGCCGCCCAGAGGGACTTTGTTTAAACAAATTTCCATGTAACTTGAGCCACGACACGTGTTTGCCTTTTTGCTTCAAGTTTTTCTTTTTTTTTTTGTTTGGCAGCAGGCCATATTTTTATATCCAGCGCAGCTTCCTTATTTACATTAAATCCGACGTTGTCCGCGTCTGGAATATCTGTTAACTCCTAGAAGGGACTTGAAAATGCAAAAGAAAAAATAAGGGAAGAAGCTAAAAGCAGAGGCGAAAAATAAAAGCCGAATAAGTGGAGGCCAAAACAGCTGCCAACGGCCAACGGCCAACGGCCAACGGAGGGTGTAACTATTTGCCTGATGCTTCTGTTTTTGTTTGTCTCTAGTGACAACGATTCACTTGAAAAAAAAATACTGGATAAGGATACTGAAATATTTAAGTTAATTATCAAAAATAAATTAAATATTTTTTTGAAATTATAAAATCATTAAATATTTGTAGACAGGAATCAAAAAAGTCTAGTTACCTTAGAAAGTCAAAATATACAAATCATTCCATACTGTTTGGCTGTCGAATTTTGCTTAGGTTTACTTAAAACTTTCTTAAGCTTTAGCAAGTTGAGATAATAGTAAAATCATTGCATATTTTTAGAGTGCCTTTAAAATTTCAAAAACCTTCTCAAAGAAATAAAAAGAGCTCTTTAAAAGCACTAGACACCAAAGTATGCTTCCTTAAGCAAAAATATACAAATCATTGGCTTCTTTTAGACTCTCTTTAAAGTGCATTAAAATCTCCTATTTCCTACCGATATTAAACTTTTCTAAAACTTGAAAACTCTGCAAAGTTATCTGTCAAAATGCACAAAGCCAGAAAGAAAGAAAATATTTCCAGCCACACGCCTGGGGGACAATACCAACCCAAGCCAAAGCCCTCTTGTTACCCATAGTTTGCCACCAGAAGCTGGGATACATTTCTCCAACTGTATGCAAATAGGTTGGAGTAACTGAAACTGGCAGTGACACCCCTGGCAGGAGCAGCAGCAGCAGCCACCACAGTATCCAGATCCGCATCCACATCCCTCGCAGCATGGGTCAATGGCAAACTGCAGGCATCAGCAGGAGGCTGGGCAAATTTGCATTCATAAAGCAGAAGCGCCCAGTTAGCCCATTTGTATGCAAAGTTAAGTATAAACGGATGAACTGAGCAGGGCAAGTAAACAGTAAGTGAAACCCAGCCAGACTCGGAGAGAGAGTGTGCAGGTAAATGCCACAAATTAAAACAATGTCCTCGGAACAGAAGCTCGGGATTTGCGGCGGTGGCAATTAACTCAAGCGAAGAAGCGTTTAATCTGGATGTGAATTCGGTAGGAATGTGCTGACACCAGCAAAGGAAGCATAATTTCTTCATTTGCCGCAGAAAAAGGGGAACCGAAATTAACAGGAAAATAACTTTTGTGGGAATTTGGCAAAGCCCTTGGCCTTGGTCAGGGGGGCCGTTCTGTGGAAATACAATTTCACACTTGGCCTGGCAGCGAGCACACGGCGTATGAGTGATATAAAAGGGCGCCTAATTAATTGACTTGGCCTCCTCTCTGTGCGTGTGTGGTTATGAACTCCCAGTGCCAGTGCCCAGTAGGATGTGCATTGGCAAATAATGGAATTCAGTATTTACTTTCACTCTCACAGCAGCACCCGTCGAGTCCTTTGTTATTGGTCCTTTTTTGCAGCATTTTCAAGCTGTGCAGGCAGATGATAATTTTATTTTATTTTATTTTTGTCTTTGTAAGCCTCTTTTTTTTGGCA
Source organism: Drosophila kikkawai (assembly GCF_030179895.1). Classification (NCBI taxonomy): domain Eukaryota; kingdom Metazoa; phylum Arthropoda; class Insecta; order Diptera; family Drosophilidae; genus Drosophila; species Drosophila kikkawai. The sequence goes on from NC_091729.1 coordinate 23,930,006, forward strand.
TTGTCCTTCCAACACATGTCCTGCCATTTAAGCCCTTAACGGCAGGCGCACAATTGAACTGAAAAGGGGATTGCCATAAGCTGTTGTCTGGACAATGGCATTACGTATACGCCCCGCCGGCATGCAATCGCTTAAGCAAATAGCCATGCATTTAAAGTCAAAGTTTGGAAGTGCAAATTGCATTTAAAATTTGAATTTTATTTGATAATTAAAAATTGTTGGCACAGCTGCTCTCCACTTTTGCGTATTTTTCCTTCAAAGCATTTGATAACACCTGAGAATCTACTGAAATTTTACCTGAAAGAGCTTATATTTAATGGTTTTTCCACTTACCCTAGGATTGTAGTCCAAATATTTTTGTTAACAAAGAAGAAACTGGGTTCTGAGTATTATTTTTCAGGGTTTTTATTTAGCTTTCACAATTTTATTTATTTTTATTAAATTGTCACTGCCATTTTTGACTGATTTTAGGCTTCAAAAACTTGCACTTCACTCGCGATCTCTGGTTCGAGGATGGCTTCAATCGGAATGTAGTCCTCAAGAGTAGTTTTTGGGTTTATTTCGGTAGGGCACACACCACCACAACCACGCCGCGACGCGATTCAGAACGAACTGCGGCTACGAAGCAAAGATTCTGAGTCGGATTCGTCAGTTCGGAAATTCACCACTGAACAACAACACGAAGTCCGAATCCGAGGCGTGGCGAAGCTCGGCTGTGCCTCTTTGTGGGTCTGTGGAGCAGCAGGGAAAAGTGAAAGCTGTTGAGGCAGGTTAGTATTGTGCTCTTTCTGGCGAAACACAGAGAGCGCACTCTGCCGCCTTCCAGCGATGTTTTTGATTAGACTGGAAGCAGCGGTTGATAAGCCTGAAAGCCAAAGGATAACTGTTGCATGTAACTTGTTAGGCAGGGAGTTTTGAGTTTGAATTATTATTCTTATTCAACAGTGAACTTTTCTATTGTTCCTGATCAAGAATATATATGACTTATAGGGTCCGATAATAAATACATTTTTGAATATGTTTTTTATTTCTTAATTTTTTCAAAATTTTTTAATTATAAATGAGTAATTTTTTTTTTTTATTTATTTCACATCAAAGTTAATACACTGAATATTGAATTTACTTGGATATAATTGCTTTAATTTAATACTAATTTAATTAAGCCCTCAATATAAACCTCAAAAATCTTTAAAAAAATATTCAAACTTGAATTTGAAGTTTTTTAAAATTTCTTGAATTCAATTTTTTTTTTCAAAATTTCGATGTTTTTTCCTCTCGCACCTAGGACCTGCGCCTTCGCCGAAAAAAGTCTCCTTGTGTCACAGCTGTTTGACAGTGTCCGGCATTCCGGTGAAATCGTGGTGAGTTCGGCAACTGGAAATCCCGCTGATAAGAATCGCTGATAAGAATGCATTACGACGAAAGAAGCCGCAACAAAAGCAACACGTATCTTTTGCCATTGCATAAGAGTTTCATCATCATCATCATCATCAACATCATCATCATCATCGCCGTCCAGTTTGTGGTCTCTGCGGATGGAGGATGCTGGAGGAAGCAGGGAAAACTATTAAACCCGATGGAGACTACGTTGTGAAACCGCAAAATGCGCAACGCTGCAGACGCAATTAATGCTCACCGTTTTACAATTAGCGAACTGGCCCAATTATGCAGCAGTCTCTGTGCCCCCCTTAACCTCCTCCACAGTAACAACCTGCACAGCCTCCGCCGTGAATCTTTGCTTGATGCTTTTTCGCACGGGGGAACATGAACGGGCTTTTAATAGGAAATTCATGGCCGCCGTGACCGGTCGGGATGCTGGGGGTGCCTTTTAATTATGATAATTACATTGTTGTCGTTCTCATTTGGCTGACAGCAGCTGGGCCTTTGCCGCAGCGCCACAATCTCAGTCGTTAGACAAGAACGGTCCCCCGAAAATATGTACTTTCCCCGTTGTTCATGCCGGAAAAAGCGACCATGTTTAATGCAAACTGCACATGCTGGTGGCCGCCTGGTCAAAACATAAATTATTTAGTGATTTTTAGAGGAGAGAAGATCCAAAAGTGTTCATATTGGGGCACATTTTGGGTAACTGGTTAGTAACTAGTTAAAGATGTTTTGTGGGGCAATTAAACCTTTAAGAAACACTTTTACGATCATTTCTGTTTAACACTTCAAAGTTTTTGTATTTCATTGAATAACTAACTTAAATTAATTAGAAAAACTTATTGGTACTTTTAATTATCTCTTTATATTTAATGCTTAATGATATAATGCTAGTTATTTCTTATAATTCTTTTCAAAAAATAAGAAAAACCTTTCTTTTTGTTCTCTGCACTTGTTGAAATAAACAAAAGCTAGTCCCCTTCCCCTACTGCTCTGACATTATTCCCACTAAATTAACTTTGTCGCGTTGAGTGGTAATTATGTTTCCGCTGCATTTCGGAAACGGATGAATCTTTCAGCCCAAATTGGGTTATGGCGGCCAAAATGCAAATACATTCCAGAGGGAATCGTAGAATTCCGCCAGAAATAAAAGCGAGACAATTTGGGAATGCAACAATTAAGACTTTAGCGAGCTGTGCGATGCGTTTAGATGCATGTTGCGCATGTATGCAAATATTTGCAATGCCTGCACTAGTTGAGTTTGTTTTTGCCCCATTTTAGCCTCGGATTTTTCCGGAATTTCCCTGCCATTTGAATGTCGACGACATCGTAGCATGCAACAATTTATGGGGCTGTCAGCAATATGGCAACATGGTTTTTTGCCCTTCGCCTGGACATGCTAATTGCATGCACCATGTGGAAATAGCAAGTGAGTCGCGTTGAAATTTTTACGAAGCGAATAATTTAATGCGCCATAAATTCGCTGGAGTGTGTAGTATGTAGTGTGTGAGTGTGTGTAGGCTTGTAAAATTGACAGCGAGTGCGCCATAAATTCTGTAGCATACTTTTTAGCACAAAATTTTGACAGAAAAACCGCTGACAAAAGCAGACACACAAATGCAAAATGAGCCAAGAAACGAGGACCATACAGATTTTTGTGTCAGTTTTATTAATTATAAAAGCGGCGGGAGTGTTACATGAGAGCTTGGCCAAGGGGTCAGCCCGAAAGTATAGAATGACATCTGCATTATTTCGCTATTTTGCTATTCATTTGCACATTTTGGCTGGAAATTGTTTAGCAACAAAAGTATGCGAATCTGAGCTGGAATATTGCATTAACTTTTGCAGAACTATTTGCTTTTGGTAACTTTACCCTATCTAAAACGAATTTAATAAATGAATTAAAGTTACAGAGGCATAATATTTACCTTAAGAGTGTATAAAATATAAACCATTTACCTTTGCCAATTAATTTGTGATTAAACAGTACAGTGTAGTAGCCAAGAGGCAGGTGCCCACTAGATACTGTGGGTTTTCCAGTGTACAATCGGATCGGTATGTGTGCACTTCTTGCTATGCTCGGTTCAAAACTCGTCGGATATGGCGTGGGCCTTCCTCACCGATTATAAGTCACACCCTTTCACTACTGTAATAAAAGTTTAAGTGCACATTCTGTAAACTAAATGATTGGTCAACGGTTGAATTAATCGGACGTACGGACGGACCCTAAAGAGTAGGTATAAGAGAGGGTGGCTCGCGTTGAGGGTGGCTGAGGTGTCATCCGCCCCCACGTCTTTACCCTCCCTGCCGTGGTAAACTCTGATAAATTAAGTGTTACCCCTTAACTAAGCTCGCCTTTCGATCTTAGCTCATTCTAAAGACATTCGACATCCACTTGCTGTATTAACATAGACCAAAAATATACGTTTTTACTCCATTATTATTTCGTTAAACTTCAGGATAATTCATAATTTTGTCTCTGGGCGAGCGTCACAAAATTTCTCTACGCGCAGCGTGCCTTGCATAGCAAACGAGCCAAAAGCTACGGGACTTTTCCCAAATCCTCTCTCGCGTTCTCGATGCTCGCGAGCGAAGGACTGGAGGAAGGAAAAATATGCAAAAATCGTACGATTTCGCTGGCGCTGCGAATGCAGGTAGAAGAAAAACGGCATGTTCTGGAAGGCGCTACCCTACACTCTAGTCGCGGCATATGCGTTTCGATGGGTCGGTTCTATCATTTAAACTTACGATTTGCTTATTTATATTTTCCTATTTGTTTTCTCTGCTGCTACCCTCTGACCCCTACAACAGTGTTTGATTTATTTACATTTTCCTAAGAATTTTTCGACTAAGCATAGCCCTCCTTTGACTGCCCAATTGAAAGTGTTTCCTGGCCCCACTTTGAGTTCTCTTTTAATTGAAATTTCACGAGGCTTGAACTGGGAAGCCTTAACAGATGGCTGCCATAATTCCTAATTGTTGTGACCACGCAAGCCTAATTATATAATTAAGCAATCACGCGCAATTAAGGTAACACCAAGAAGGACTATTTAAGTGGCTACACCCGAAATTTTAAAGGTAACAAGTCAAGGAGACATGGCCGAGGTCACAGTCAACAGTCTGGAGTTCTTTGGCAGCCACTGGACTGCCTGGCGTGTGCTGGGTGTGGCCCATCAACGCGTCAAGTCCTGGAGGAACCTCTACCTGGGCTATGGTATCCTGCTGAACCTGCTGGTTACCCTGTGCTATCCATTTCACTTAGGAATGTCGCTCTTTCAAAACCGTACCCTCACTGAAGACATCCTCAACCTGACCACCTTTGTGACCTGCACTGCCTGCTCCTTGAAGTGCTTGATCTATGCCTATAATATCAAGGATGTAATGGAGATGGAGCGACTGTTAAATCTCCTGGACAAAAGGGTTAAGGGTCCTGGACAGAGAGCCATCTATGGCAAGGTGAAAGTGCAACTCCGCAATGTCCTGTACATTTTTATAGGCATCTACCTGCCCATCGCTTTTTTCGCCGAGCTTTCTTTTCTGCGCAAGGAGGAGCGGGGATTGATGTATCCCGCCTGGTTTCCCTTTGATTGGATGAACTCCACCAGGAACTTTTGCATAGCAAATGTCTATCAAATAGTGGGCATATCCTATCAGCTTTTGCAGAACTATGTTAGCGATTGCTTTCCAGCTGTGGTTTTTTGCCTGATTTCCTCGCACATCAGGATGTTGTATAAGAGACTCGAAGACGTGGGAACGGATCCTGAGGAAGACTCGGAGAAGGAGCTGGAAGCGTGCATCACAGATCACAAGAGATTGATTAAGTGAGTGATAATTTACAGGAGATTTCAAGATTTAAGAGAATACTTGTATTTATTTTTATTTTCCAGACTTTTTCGTTGCCTTGAGGCCTTCATATCCTTGCCCATGTTCATCCAGTTCACGGTGACAGCTTTAAATGTCTGCATAGGCATAGCAGCTTTGGTTTTCTTCGTCTCCGAGCCCATGGCCAGGATTTATCTTATATTCTACTCGATGGCCATGCCTCTACAGATATTCCCCTCGTGTTACTTTGGCACTGACAACGAATATTGGTTTGGAAGACTCCATTATGCGGCCTTTAGTTGCAATTGGCACAATCAAAACAAGAGTTTCAAAAGGAAGATGATGCTGTTTGTGGAGCAATCTCTGAGGAAGATCACAGCCTTGGCTGGGGGAATGCTACGCGTCCATTTGGACACCTTTTTCTCTACCCTAAAAGGCGCCTACTCGCTTTTTACTCTCATAATTCGTTTGAGGAAGTAGTGTTAAAATTCGTAACTTAAAAAGGAGTTAAAGCTTTATTAAATCCTTTCATTTTTTACTAAAATTCCACCTTTTAAAGTCTCCTCAATTTTTGATTGATTGTCACTATCTGGGCCATTCTGGGAAGTAGCAGCTGGTGCTAATTGCAACGTAGGACATTAGTAAGGGCCATTACTTAAACCGTCACAAGTTCTTATATAAGTTGGGGTACAAACTTGCTAAAAGGCATTGCAAATTCGACATGTCAGGAAGTAACATCAACAGTTTAAGCCATTTCCAGAGCCATAGGTACGCCCTAATGATGCTTTTCTTTGATCCCAAGAAACTGGAGGCTGGTGAAGGAGTCTACATTTGTGGCACCATCATTGTGAGTCTGCTCTTCTCGCTGGGATTTCCTCTTCACCTCGGCATGAAGCTGTTTCGCAATGAAACTAGGAATCAGAATATGTTAAACTTAGGCACTTTTCTGCCCTGCCTGGGAGCCTCCTCGAAGTTCATCATTTATGCCTTAAACTTTGGAAAAGTGCGTCGCATGGAGGAGTTGCTGCGATTGCTGGATCAGCGGGTTTCTGGACACAAACAGAGGAGTATCTACGCCCAGGTCAGGACTCGTTTGCGAGTAATGGTGGGCCTGTTCATTGGCATCTATGCTCCGTGTGGAATAACTGCAGTGATGATGTTTCTCTTTGCTGAAGAGCGGTCACTGATGTACTACGCTTGGTTTCCCTTTGATTGGAAAAGTTCCTTTGTGAGCTACTGCCTCGCGAATGGCTATCAGAGTGCTGGAATCTCTTACCAATTGGTGCAGAATTATGTCAACGATTGCTTTCCGGCTTTGGTCTTGTGTTTGGTCGCCGCTCATGCCAAGATCCTGTACTGTAGGTTAGAGGAAATCGGGGAAAATCCTCTACAGAATGCAGAAAGGGAGCTGGAGAAGTGCATAACCGATCACAAGAATCTGTTAGAGTGAGTATTGCTTAAGAATATCATTTCTGTGTTATTCTTTAAAATATATTTAATGTATTTAATACAGACTCTTCAGGATTACCGAGGCCTTCATGTCCTTTCCCATGGCCATTCAATTTTTATGCAGCGCCGTGAACAGCTGCCTTGGCATTGCTTCGTTTTTATTTTCCACCGATGAGCCCATGGTGCGGGCCTATAGCCTCTGCTATACCCTGGCCATGATCCTACAGATTTTTCCCTGCTGTTATTTTGGCACGGAATCGGAGTTCTGGTTTGGACGTCTTCATTATGCGGCCTTCAGTTGCAATTGGTTGATACAGGAAAGATCCTTCAAGCGGAAGTTAATGCTATTTGTGGAGAGGTCCTTAAAGAGCAGCACGGCCATGGCATGCGGAATGGTCTCCGTTTCGCTGATGACCTTTTTTGCTACTCTTAAATTTGCCTACTCGCTGTTTACGATTATTTTAAGAATTGATTAAACAGGATTGGAATATAAATTTAAAATTTATTTATTTTTGGCAATTTCAAATAAATTGTATTATATATCTTTTAGATATACATTTATATATATGTATTACAATACTTTTAACTCAGTTAAAAGATAAATAACTCCAATAAAATCTCATAAAAAGGTCTTTGCAACCGGCAACCATTTTTCACATTGGCCTGCAAAATGGCGGCCTTGCTACTTCCGTCTCAGCAGCAGCCAAAACGGAAGTCACAGAGATGACCGTAATGGGATGTAATAGGACGTTTATTGATAATTGATTTGGGACACCAATGCTCTCTATTTCTTTACACGAATTCGAGTTCCTTCCTCCTCGTTAAGTATACGCCACGTGTGCCAGATGGACTGCCCCACTGACTGGTCTCCTTTGCTAATTGAATCACTCTGTGCAAAATTTGCATAAGACAGTCGTCAGTCGACAAGTAAATCAATTGCTCAACCAGGATAACAAGACTTGAGCCGAACGCCATTGCCCGCTTATTTATTTGCACAAGCGATAAGACATTAAAAGACTTTGCCTTTGCCTTTTCCGTTCGAATCGCAGCCGGAGTTCGCTGTCGGAGTCGGTAATGCGCTTAAGTCCGTACAAAGTCCGTCTTGGATCTGCGTACTGAACGCTGTAAAATGGACCCAGGAAAAGTCCCAGGCAAAGACCAAAAAGGGACCCTACAGACCAGAATTTATAGCTGACAAAAAGGGAAACTAAAGAGCAGGACTACGCCTGGGTGTGACTTTGTATTCCAATCGATTTGATGACCATGTAGCCGGGGCGGCATCCACAGTTGATTTGAATTTATTACGAAACGCATTTACTTCTGTTTGCCGCCTAATTCCCCAAGCCGAGCACGTACTGAATTCCCAGGATTCGGGATACAGGACCCAAACCAAAAGACTCATGCTTAATTTTTAATCAAAACAAGCAACAACTCAAACTGCCAAAGCCGTTTTTGTGTTTCCACGTTTGAGGCGAGTACATCTCCAGCATTTAGCAGACTCAGCTGTTCGCCGACAGCCGGAAATTGTATTTGGTCACTTGGCTCATTTCGTGAGGACCTCGTCACCGCCATCATCATTATCATCATCATTTCCTGTGCTTATCATTTCCCTCTGGCCAAGGAGGGGACCTGTGAGTGTGCCAGTTGAAAAGTCCATTGCACTTCAGGGAGAAGGATGACTTAAGTTAGTTGGAAAGCAGACCTGTGCACTTGGAAAAATTAGAAAAGGAGTGTCTTCTGGTATATAAAATCCAAGAAATTTGATTAGAAAGGTATAGAATATTTAAATATATTATTTTTAAATACAAATAATTAATAAGCTCTGTGAAAAGTCTTAATATTATACATTCTAGATATTATTCTTTATCAATTTATTATAATTCCTAACAATACATAAATGCATCTATTAAATTCAAAAGAATCTTCATGGTTTCCCAGTACCCAAAACCAACTCAAATATATTCATATCTTCCATAAAACCCACTGTTTTTCCCGCCGTGCAGAGCACTCAGCTGGAGTGGCTCATTGGCCACTTTCCCGGCAGCCGAATGTAATTTGTTGTTAAGCAGAATGTTAATACGGTTGCAACAGCAAGTGGCTTTCAGTTCCTGCTTCTCTGTCTACGTTACCCTGACATCCACAAGTAGCCAAAGACTGAGCCTGGGCATGGCCATGTCTTCGTCCTTGAGCGCCAAGTGGTTTCCGTACGTGAACCACTCGTGCTGAAGAACCACAGAACCCAACAGGTGCGGGCAAATCGTATTTCCTTCGCTCACAACTCAAGCTAAACCTACTGGTTGGCCCAACTTTTCATTTAATTAGCAACAATCTGAGAACGAAAGGAGGGACTAAATCCCAACCGCCAGTGGCTTTGACTCGAAATTAATAGTTTGCACACTCGAAAGTCTGTCTGGGGCTCCTCCAAGTTTCAAATACTGCAAAGTAAATCAAAAGAAAAATTGCCCAAAACTTTTGTCAATGGCTTAACTTGGCCAACAGCCACATGCGACCATAAGGAGGAGAAAGAGGCAGGAGGGGGAACACAGGCCAACAGGACATCTGCAGCGCGGTGTGCTTAAGTAAATTACAAGCTTTCATAGTCCTGGCATATTTAACCGCAGCTATGTCGCTAGTGTTGGCCCAAGTGTTATCTTACACATGGGTATGCACTGGGGGAAAAATTAGGGGGAATATTTAAGTTGATTTTTATTTAGGGTTGAGGATATTTTTAATATTTTTTCAAGCAATAATGTTTAATATTTCAAGAATAAAAGGAAACTATTCAAATTATTCCGGAATTTTCTGAAGGAATGAAATAAATTCTAATTTTCTCAGTACACCCAAAAACCAGAATAATAGTGGCAAAATCAGTATCCATATGGTCCCATATAAAGAGTGGAATTTTACAACCGGCATAAGAAAGTCACTTAACGTGGGCAATGGCACATTAAGTGAGCGATGTGGGGGTGATGTGGCTACCGAGTGAAAGTTAATTTTGGGCCCCTCCGGAAAATGTGAAAATGTGTGAGGGAGGTCCAAAAGAAAATATGTATGTATGTATGCAATGCACCCACACAAAATTTAAGGATGTCAAAGACACTCTGGATACTGTGTGGAGTGGGCAAAAGGAGGCGTCAGTGAAAACATTTTGCCTAAACTATGCCATTAACATACAAAAACTTTCCCAGCAGCCGGCCTGTTCCAGTGACTCCCTCCCAGCTATGTTTCTCCATGTCTCTCCAACCAAACAACTCTTTGGAGCACGTAAATACTTGCCAGAAACTTGCACGAATTAACAACAAAAAGTTTGTCCTTCTTGTGTGACGGAAAACTTGGCTAGAATAACACAGGACTGCCGCTGGCAAGTGACAATAACGCACAGCAACTTGAGGGGGGATAGAGAGAGAGGGTGGACCGATGCTTCGTCAGCGTCAAGAGTTATAGAACATTACTCGGTTTCAGGAAAGGATTTTTCGGAGGGGAGAGAGGCCAGTGCCAAATGTCAAACAATTTGCGGTTTTCTAAGCCACACAGCAAGAAAAAGGGGAGGGTTTGTAAGGATTCTAGATGATTTTTATAGTATTTTTGAAGTGGAAGATAAAGATTTTTAAGATTTATTATAAGATCTATAAATTTTATAGATTTTCAAAGATTTAAGTCCCAAATATATTCTAAATATTTTTTCTAAGCCTTAATTCCTCATTTCCAATATAGTTTTTCTTTCCAAAAACCTCCAAATATTTTTTTCTCTGCTCCAAAATTTTCTCCATCCATCTTTATCCTTTAACTCCCTCCAACTCTTTTGCCAAAACCCCTCCTCCCTCTGTCTCCATTTACAGGCCCAGCCTAAAGGCCTTTTTGCCAAAGTATTTATAGCTCAAAACTTTACGACTACCAGGCTCATAAAAAGAATTAGAAAGGTATAGAATACTTAAATATATTATTTTTAAATACAAATAATTGATAAGCTCTATGAAAACTCTTAATATAATACATTCTATTATTCTTTATCACTTTATTATAATTCCTAACAATACATAAATGCATCTATTAACTTCAAAAGAATCTTCATGGTTTCCCAGTACCCAAAACCAACTCAAATATATTCATATCTTCCATAAAACCCACTGTTTTTCCCGCCGTGCAGAGCACTCAGCTGGAGTGGCTCATTGGCCACTTTCCCGGCAGCCGAATGTAATTTGTTGTTAAGCAGAATGTTAATACGGTTGCAACAGCAAGTGGCTTTCAGTTCCTGCTTCTCTGTCTACGTTACCCTGACATCCACAAGTAGCCAAAGACTGAGCCTGGGCATGGCCATGTCTTCGTCCTTGAGCGCCAAGTGGTTTCCGTACGTGAACCACTCGTGCTGAAGAACCACAGAACCCAACAGGTGCGGGCAAATCGTATTTCCTTCGCTCACAACTCAAGCTAAACCTATTGGTTGGCCCAACTTTTCATTTAATTAGCAACAATCTGAGAACGAAAGGAGGGACTAAATCCCAACCGCCAGTGGCTTTGACTCGAAATTAATAGTTTGCACACTCTATAAATTTTATAGATTTTCAAAGATTTAAGTCCCAAATATATTCTAAATATTTTTTCTAAGCCTTAATTCCTCATTTCCAATATAGTTTTTCTTTCCAAAAACCTCCAAATATTTTTTTCTCTGCTCCAAAATTTTCTCCATCCATCTTTATCCTTTAACTCCCTCCAACTCTTTTGCCAAAACCCCTCCTCCCTCTGTCTCCATTTACAGGCCCAGCCTAAAGGCCTTTTTGCCAAAGTATTTATAGCTCAAAACTTTACGACTACCAGGCTCATAAAAAGCCAAGTTCTGGCCTGAATCCCTCCTGTTTCCATCCCCCTCCCTTCCAGCATAATTGCCGCTAAAGATTGTTTGGCGTCCGATGTGGATTGTAGTCCAACTATAACTCATTACGGCTAATGAGCGTTATTCGTGCCCCGACGCCCACTCAACTTCATTTCGCATTTTGAATGGCCCAAGGATGAGAGCGGCGACAGACTTGACTTGTGACACAACAGAGAGAAAGAGAAAAAGGACGAGGACGAGCGGATTTTAACTCTGCCGAAGGGATTACGCTTAATTGACAGCGACAACAAGTGACAGACACTGTCTACGGATACACAGAGGAGACGGAGTTCGAGGAACTGAAGGCAGGACAGGAACGTGTCCATACTTAAACTCTTTAAGCCAAGCCCAGACAGTCGCCAAATGGTGTGTAATTATTATTTAAATATATTTAATTATATAAAATATACTTCAACCAAAGAACTAAAGACGTAAAATATATAAATAGTAAGTATTTATCGGCCAATTAGCAAAGATAAAGAAAATATTGAAATATCGCCATAAATCCAGCCAGCAGGCCTTGCTCTCGAATGAGCTGGTTACGAGCTGCCCCTGCAGTTGAGTTGCGGGTTTAATCACAGGTAACACACAGGTAACTCGCTACCGTTTAAATGCAAATGATGCGACGACTCTGGTCGTTGGCAATAAACGTGGCCAAAAGGCATTTCGTTTTCGCATATGCGGAAAATGTGAACGGAAATGCGAATAAGCGGGAAAAACAAGTATAGCCAAGGAGGAGCAGCTAACACAGACAGAAAAGTATTTACTAATTTTAAAATCAAATAAATTTAATATAATAAAAATATGTACCTTTGTTTAAAACCTTTTAAAGTTGTGATAATTTAAAAATTATTATTATTTTATAGCATTTTTAAGGCAATACATTTTGGTATTAATAATCTAAGTTAGAATTCATTAAATATTATTTATTATTTGTATTTTTAAATAATATTTCTCTTAGTGCACTTTAGCTCTTATTACATGATGTGGGGCGTGGGCCTTGGGGCCTGGCATGCGTAAGGTAGGGGCGTGGCCGCGACACGTGTACACCCCAATTGTGCGGATTTGGCGGGACAATTGAAATTTTAAATGCCGCAAAATGGCAGTGGCAATAATGAGCATGATGATTATGTCGGGGTATGGCAACAATTATGCTGATGACGTGTGTGTGTACTACAGGCACTCACTGTGTCTCCGGTTCCCCAGGTTTTCGCTGGTGGGCGTGATCCGATTGTTTGCCCACGTGGCGGTATTTATATATTTTTTTTCGGGTTTGTTTTTCTTAGCGGGGTTTGGCTGACTGATAACGAGTGATTAAATGTATTTCTGAACGGGTTTTAATGCGATTTCATGTTTAATGAGCCGTTTCATAGCCATGTTCTGTCTCTTTTTGCCACTTAACTTTTGATATATTACCTAAGCTAGAACTTAACTTTTTTATGGGTGAAATTTTGATAGGTTGCTAGGATTATAGGGAAAGGGAATAAAAATAAGATTAGGATATGTATTCCAGGGGGGATGTATATATTTTCAGATTTTGTTAAGGGTTAGAAATTATTTTAGAAAAAAATTAAAGGTAATTTATTTTATATTTCAAGAAACCTTTAAGAAAGTCTATAATTATTTGAGATATAAATAAATAACTCTAAGCCCTACGATTAAACTTTAAAAAATCTAGTCACAAAAATATCTTTATAATACTAAGCTTAGTTTCCTCTAAATTTAAACTAAATCTCACATATTATTTTAACCTTTGAGTTCAACAAACTTTGCTTATATTTCCTGACTTTGTTTGGCTAAACAAAACTATATTTAAATGCAGAAAATCTCAAAGGAAAGTTCCCTCAACTTGTACACAATTTGTTAGTTGTTGAAGGGAGCAAGAAAGTGCAGGAAACCTTTGAACCTTGTTTCTGGTTTTCTGAATTTCTTACAATTCGTTTGGACATAATCGGCTTTTGGTTTTTTCCAAGAAGAAAGTCGGTTCTGCCAGTTGCTGGGAATAATGCAAAACGGTGGCAATCGATGCGGCCAAGTGCAATTGACCTTTGCGTCTTTGTCATTTCTGTATATAGATATATAATATTTATTTTATTTATTTATTTCTGATTCAGACACAGCGACCTTGACATGTTTTGGTTTAGTGGCTTGCTCACGATTAGAGTCAAACATTTAAGTTAAAATGACATAAAATTATAGTACACGAAATGTCGGCTGACTGGGGGCAATTTAAAACTAATTTTGAGATCATCACTGTCGAGGCACATGAAATAATTGCAGAGATACAAAGATAGGAGAGGGATCAGAGCAAATTCCATAGTTTTTGGTAAGAGAGAATTTACCATGACTATATTTTTGGAGAGAAATGCATATATTATTTAGTATTAAATATGTTTAATAATACAAATTCACAAAATATAAAATTTTTTATAAATTTTAAAATAAATTTGTAGCTAATAAACCCCTGTAAAACAATCTTTTTACTTACCATAGACTCTTAATAATATTCTAAAAATATTTCTAAATTATTTACTACTCTTTAAAAGATTTTCAAATATTTTCATATGCAGTTAATCGTGTCAAATTAATTATTACTTCAAATAATTGTATATTCTAATATAATAAATAAAATAAATAAAACTAACTATTTCAAAAACTTATAAATTATTTTGAAATATTCCTCTCTCTCTCTCTCAAACTGAAACCCTATTCTTATACAAACACTGCTCCTCATTATTTATTAATCACCTAATCAAAAGGCTTACCTGTAGTCCCCCAGCTCAATGTTAATCAAATCTCACCTGTTGCCATTGACATCAGTTGTCTCGCTGCCTTGTTTGCACTTCATTTAATGCAATCAATCAGAAATTATTCATAAGAGTGGCACAGGAAAAGTATTTAAATGACACAAATTACTTAATCGATTCTATAGAGGCCTCCCTTCAACCCAGCCCAGCACAGTTGTGTCACTTTTGTTTGCTCGTAGCAAACCCATCAATGCCACGGCCCAAGACAAACCCATCTCCACACGTAACCCGAGACCCAGACCCAGACTCTGGCAATGTTTAAGGTCACCAATGCTGGCGGTGATTAAAACTGCGTGCTGTAAAATAAACTTGAAACGTAATGTTCGAGTGTGCAGTACGAGATTCGCATAATTGCAACCGCAGAAGCTGAGCAAAGCAAGGCAAAAATAAACATCAAGAGAAATATAGCAAAAAATAAAAAATCGGAGAAGAAACAGTTGCAGAATCAAGTCGAAATTTAATTCGAAATCTTGGCACAATTTCCGCTTTTCCAGTGGCCAGTAAATGGGAAAATTTAAGGGGTATGAGAAGGGAAGAGGTTATTGCCCTATTTGGATAAATATGTTTAATATTTTGAATATATAAAGAATACAAAATATATCAAAAGAACTCAAAATATATTAGTATAATGCTGTTAAAATTAATAGAAATAATACATAAATTTCCATAAGAAACTTAAGCATTTTTAACAACCAAAAAAGAAAGTAAAAACAATTACTAAGAACTACATTTTAACCCTATTAATATAAATAATAAAAACTGAAAAGTATAAAAAGTAATATAAGCAGATTATATAGAGTATTCTCTAGTCTCCATCACCTTGGGCTTATATCTCTTCCGACCACAATATTTGGGGTATAAAGATGAAGATGAACTGGATGCTCCAGCTGGAGTGCATTCATTTGAGATAACCTTGCTGATTGTGGTCAGGATGGAGGGAGACTGAGGCAGGACATGGGGAATCCAACCATAATTGAGATGCCAAATGGATTCACGTGTGTGCCTAGCCTGGCTCCCCCCATTCCAATCTCATTGAATCCATCTCCCTGGTGTTCTTGGAAATCTTTCGCTTATTCAAACATTTTCCGGGAAACCCAAAGACCCGGAAGCCTGGACCTAATTCCGCAATAGAATCACGTACGCGTCCAAGACCAATTATTGTCCTCTGAAATTCCGTATGCAGGATGTCTGGGTGCGAATTAAACTCAAATTTGATTTCGTAGCTGCCATGGCATCTCTCACTCTTTCTCTCCTGAAATCATTAGCGATTGGTTTTTGGCCAGCAATGCGTCACGCCCTGATTCACAACCGAGTTGGCCGCAGAGCAATTAAAACTGCTTCAATAAATATCAATAAATTTCGCCAGCTATTTTTCCCATAGTATTATATTTTTATATATTTTTTTGGCATAAATAACAATTGTTAGCGGCGGGCGTGCGTCAGTTGAAAGCGGGCTTTCTAGACCAGCGAACAGGTCAAATATCGATCAAGTTGTGCGGCAAACAAATCAAGTGTGAACAAATTGCAAATAACCAGGTAAAGTATAAATATTCACACCCATTGCCTGGCTGGACCACGCGGCGTATGAGTGATGCGCCCCTGCCTGAGTCATATTCATCATACGCCGCGTAAACCAGGTGAAAGTTGGCCAACGGGCAGGTTTGCATTTGCTATTGCATATTGCATTTGCAGTTGTCTGTGCATTTTTCGTTTTAAGTTTGCTCGCAGACTGCATGGCGAATTGATTGCCGCATATGCGGAAAAGAAAGTGTTCACAACTGGCTGCCAAACTCAAATACACGTCAATGCCCCCGCGGTAGAGTGACCAATTCAAAGTACACAGAGAGAAAAAAATGGATTTTGTAAGCCTTAGCGTTTGTTTCTAACTTAAGATTATTTTCTTTATGTTATTAAGATTTTTTTAGAAACCAAAAATAATATTTCAAATGTCTTTTGAAGCTGTTCTAATTTATGCTCTAGTTTAATGCTGGCATATATGTTTTTATAGCTTTTTTATTTAATATATTTTAATAGAAATCCTCTCCAAATAAAAATAATTTACTTGTTAAATATTCCTTTATTTTTATATAAAAATTCCTAATACAAAAAGGTTACAAATTAGTTTTCTTAGCATTCGGCACATCAAAGACTCACAGGTTACCTTATTCAGAGGGCTACCTACCATTTTCTTCTTGTGTAATCCACTCCAATACCAAGTGCTTGTACAAAAATTAACAATTATTTGAACAGCAGAGGCAGCTGGCCCCCTTCAGATTTTTTAGTTATCCGAACGGCAAACGCCAAAAACGGCAACTAATCAGTTAGCCACTCAGTCAGGCCTGACTGTTGCCTTTTCGCACCACTCCACCGAAAGTAAACAAAAAAACGCGAATTGAAACAAAAAACTATAGAGAATGCATATAGACAGGATGACGTATACCCTCAAGAGCTAACTGACCCATTGATCCACTTGGAAAATTAACTTTTTGAACTTTATTTAAGTCATAACTGCTCTGAACAGCTTATACAATAATATACAATCATTGATTAAACATTTTAATTAAACATTAAAAAAGCTGTTTGAGGGAAGTGTTTTTTTTTTTTTCATTTTTTAAGGTGAAAAGTCGAGGGAAACTTGTATTAAATTGTCATATTTATGTGTATTAGTTAAGCAAATAAGCTTTATTACAGGGTTTCTCCTATGCAACTTTAATAAATTATTGGGTTTCCCTTTAAATTTATTTAAATTATTATTAAAGCAGACACAAAAGTTTACACTGATTTTTTACATTTTAAAATATAAGAAAATACAAGCTATTTTTGTATTTCTTGTATGATATTTATCATAAAGAGTACCCACAATTCGCTTTCCGTCACAAACCCTACTCTGTCGCGCGTCTACACTTAGCGAAATGGTTGAGCTTGAGGCTTCAACTGCGCACGCGCAGCGCTGCTGGCGAACAGCTGAGCTACGTGCTCGCCCGCTTAACTGCCGGCCAAGCCAGACTTGAGACCCAGACCCTCCCCCAGGTCCCTTCACTCAGGCCCACAGCAAACACGTTAGGCGCCAACTGAGCTGCCAAACCCGCCTGGCAACCCGCTCGCAGCTCAACCCGCCCGCAGCCCATCTAAAAAGCAAAAAAAAAGGCTGAACAAAAAAAATCGAAATAAAAATAAAAATAAAAACAACGCCAAACGAAAAGAAAACAAAACGTGAGACGCTTCGTTGCCGGCTTTAGTTGAGCTGGCCAGAAAGAGCGTCAGAGCCAGGCTTATGCACGAAAAGAAAAGAGTAGTGATTCTTAAAGGGAAAAATTAAGAATACATGAGAGAAAATTATATAATATTGAAATGGAATTTAGTAAATTAAGCTGAGAGAAAACATTTTGAATTTTTAGATAAAATTAAAGTATTAA
Source organism: Drosophila kikkawai (assembly GCF_030179895.1). Lineage (NCBI taxonomy): Eukaryota > Metazoa > Arthropoda > Insecta > Diptera > Drosophilidae > Drosophila > Drosophila kikkawai. The sequence continues at coordinate 23,947,753 of NC_091729.1, forward strand.
TTTTAGAAAAACAAATCAGACTTTGTTTAAATTTAAGCCTAGCTTCATTCACATTTATCTTTATAATTTCTCATATTTTATTCATATTTCCCTTTCATTTTTTTCCGTGTACCTATGAGACTGGGGGGCTTGGAGCTTGAGGCTTTGAGTGTCGGGTAAGAGACTCTTAAGTGCTTAACTCAGTTCAGTTGCGAATTTCATACAACACGAGACGGTTGTTGCCTTTCGAGCGATGCGGCTTTATTCTGCCCCACACCGGAGATCTTAAATAGCCACTCTAATATACCTTCCATATAGCAACAAAACTCCACTTCAATTCCGCAACAGAGTTTGCCAAAAAAAAAATATATATATAGTTTCGCGATTAGGCGGAAATTAGTCGAGCAAATAATTATTTACCCGCGAGTGTGTCTGTGTGTTCGTGTTTCTGCAATTCGCCAGTGGAAAGTGTGTTGAATTCCTCGTCTGTACATAAAACCCAAGTGGCCAAAATGATTGAAAGGCGCAGCCAATTGGATAAGGTAATAAACCATCAGAGACACTTTCACATAAGGTTCTGGCTTTGTTTCTCTTAAATTTAATAACTTGTGATCCCTTAAATGTTAAGCAAATGCTTCTAGACTAGACTGGGAAATTTAGTTATTGTTTATGAAAGTTTTGGCCAAACGTGAGAGTAATTTTGATGTGAAAATCAAAGTTTGGAAATACATTAAATGCTGGCCAACAATATGGTGCAAAAAGTTAATAACTTAAGGCAAAAATAACAGTTATATGGTAAAGAAAGTGAAGAATTAAGGCATAATATAAAATTAACCTTTTGATAATGTTTCTAAATATTTAAAGCCATATAAATCCTCTTAGGGGGCATGTATTATTAATTATTTTCGGTTGTTTGCTAAATATATCTAATTAACTTAATTTATAAAGCCATAATTAAATTAGTAGCCTATCTGTATTAGCCATTATTACCCATATTTATGCTAATTAAATTAGAAAGGAAAGAACGTTTCATGACTCAAAGTAAAACCGAAAGTCTATGTCTAGAAGAGTATACACCTCTTCGACTTGCTAAGTACTAAAATTCTGCTGGTTAATGACTGTTCAAACAGTTTGATATATAGTTTCAATGATACAAGGCACAGAACATATTTATTTTTCTGATTGCGATCACTGAGGACCGAAGCGAAGCCAAGAGTTGTCTTCGGACCCACAGCGATTCAGGTTTCCAGCTCAGCTTTTCTTTCAAGTTCTAAGCTTCTTCTGGCTTCTGGTCGCAGATCGTGTTCTGTATTCAATCTCTAGCCTCTGGCTTATCTAAATATTCGCAAAAGCAAAAAAATAATAACAGATGAAGCTGAAATTCACATAAATACCCAACTGGGAAATGACTCAGTCCGAAGACTAACTTGACTCATTTGCATTTGTTTGTGCTGTTAACAAACTTTTGCTTTTGTTTGGACCGCTGCTTGTCTGGGCTCTGAGAAATGTTTGAAATTCTTATTAATTATGTGCGTATAGCGTTACGTAAGAAGATGTTCCCCCTGATTCGATACAAAGCGAAAGTAAATGTCTAATTTATGCGAATTCCCGGCAAATCGTTTCGATTACAAAGTATTTAAAGCGTGAATCGTCATCGACGATCCTTAATATTCAGCGGAAATGCGTCGGTATATTTTTGGCCAACTGAACGATATAATATTATTTTTAGATACGTATGTATAGTATGTATATAGACGTCAGCATCGGATCAGCGTCACCGCGCATGCCCAGCTGCATTCATATCGGGCCTTAACTGGGTTCTGAATGGCTGCGGATTAGTTTTTTCTGATTCTTGGCCGTGGTCTTCGTCACGTAGCCTTCGCTACAGTGATAAATAAAGTGTGGTTATATATATGTATTTGCCATATAATAAGCTCTATTTAGGGAACCCCCTCAAACATCAATCTCCCAGCGGAAAGAAGATTAAGTTCTATTATTAATGAGACTTCTCCGAACCACGACGTCTTTGCAATTAGGTAAAAAATAAGAAACAAAAAGCAGCTGAATGCTTGAAAGAGATAAAAATTCAAGAAAAGATAAAGACTGAGCAGCGGATAAGGAAAAACACAGAAAAACTTGCACAAATACAGGCAATTAGAGGCCAGCAGGAAAAATGCAATGAAAAAAAGGAGGACTAGGAGTTTTTTAAAGCTCTTTTCACAGAATTACTTTGAAGAATTTTAAATGAAAAAATCTCTAGTAAATCCGCTTCCATAAAACCTTTTAGCTACTTAACTTTAATTACTCAAAAGGGAATAACTAGCAGTTTTGTTAAGTACCTGGGCTTTAACTTCCCAAAAACATTTATCTTTTTATGACAACTTGAACAAGTTTATTAGTTTAAAAAATCTATATGCATAGCAGCTAAGCTTAAATTTTATTATCAGGCAAGCAAGCTCATTAGAAAAATTAATATTCAATATTATTTGTTTTTTTTGCCATAGAACCAGTATCTAAATTTAGATTTTTGAATTTATTTTTCATACTTCTAGCGACGCATTAAATTCGTGTAATTAAAAGTTGCACCATATTAAAAAATGTATATATATTATAAAAACAATACAAATCGTGTGCACGCTTAATCAGATTAGCGGGCGGGTTTTAAATTAATCAAGGCATTAGCATTATGCACTTCTCGCCCTCGTGTCACTTTATTATTAACGCTTTTATAGACTTTATCATTTAATTTGGGGTTGATTTCCAGATATCGAGGGAATGGATTTCATTAACCTGCGGGTGGTTATCAGAAAAATAACGTGTGCTTTTAACATATTGAATAGCATATTTTTTCTGCATTTTTAATCAATTAATTTGTAGGTTTTTATAGAATGGAGACTCTGGTAGATGAACATTCTTGAAAGAATATAATAATATTTATTTTGTCTTTATATATTGTCTATAAATAGTTCAAGAATGAAATAAAGAAAATTATATATTAAAAAATGAAAATGTATATATTAAAGAATATTTTTTATAGAAGAAAATTATAAATTATACTTAATACTATACTTTAAAGAAAACTATACAGTTACCTTTAAAATTTATATTTTTAATGTCGAAATCTGTACATTTTTATATAAGATTTAAATATATAAATTAAAACAAAATTATACAAATTTACTTCTGATCAAAATTCAATAGCTAACACTTTCCTTTTGCTTTAAAAATATAATTTTTATATTTTTAAACCTTATTATTACCCAAAACTCCTTTATACCGAACCTTTACTGTACTTCTTTACTACTTCGTTGCAGTTCTTTGGTTAAATGCAAATTAATTTCGTTCTAAGGAGTAAATTAAATAAACAAACGGTCAGCTCTTTTCCCAGATATAATTGAAATACAGAGGGAATTAATTAAATTGATTTTACTGCGCGATACTCCTGCGGCCGGATACCGATGCCGTGTGGGAGCCCTGATGCCATTAATTAGCTGCATGATTAACGATAGTACCGCCCCCCAGTAGTACCCCCTTCCCCGAACTCTTGGCTAAAACCCGCTTTAATTGTAGTTTAACTTCTGCCATTGAACTTTGCTTATACTCGTATGTATGTGCCATATTATTTCTCCCAGAGCACTTACAAGCACTAAACCCACCCAACAAGCACTTGAAACAATAACAATAACGACGCTGGATGGTAATTAAATCAAATCCACTAAGAAGAAGAAAATCGTTAACATAACAAATAATACATGTGCGAACATAAACAACAACACAGACAGCGGGAAAACAATAACACAAAAGCCAAACAGAACAACAAACGCGAAAAGCCGCCAAGTAAATATAATCGAAGCTTGGGCTTGAAAAATGTAAAACGAAAAATAGTTATCGTTACTTTTTGTTGCCAACATTTATCTGCACGTGTTCCCCATGACTGGGTGGGTGTACCAAGAAAGATATAGACGGGAATATGTAAGCATATCAACCGATTCTTTCCGCTTAGGGGGGTCACGTACGAAAACAAACTCAAAACTCGACGCCAAATAAAGCGAAAAGTGAACAGCGAAAAGCGTTAAGCGAAAGAAGCGATTCAAACAAAAACAAAAAAACAAAATGTGTAATGAAATTGAAGCAAAAATCTGGCAATCAAGCTTACAAAATGGTTAATGCTTTTTTTATGTACATGCGAGAGTGTCGGTAACCCCATGCAAAGTCAAGTGCCTTCCCCTTTCTCTCGCTCTTTCGCATTGCCAATTAGCCTAGGTTTTGTACAGTTACTCCATGACCCTGAGCAATGTCAGGCAGGGGCTTAGACAAGGGGCGGTTTTAATAAAAATTTAAATGAGAAGAAAATTGAATGGTAAAATGATCAAATTAAGTGACTGCTTAGCTGAATTTTTATATAATAATTTATTAATTAATGAAACTATTCTATGAATGTTCACATTAAACATTTAACTGAAAACCAACTTAGTTAAAGGTTTTTTTAAACTGATTTTTGATTTTTTAATTATCATGCTAAGTTAATCAATTAAAAAATAGTTTTTCATAACGTTTGGGTATAAGTAAGAGGAGTTTTATCCTTTTCCCAACGTTAATAAGTATGACTAGCTATAAACAGAAAGGTTTACATATCCTTGAATAGAATATTTTAAAAAGTTTTAAGTTGCCATTTTATATCATATTTAAAAATATAAAAATATATTACTTTTTAGTCGTATTATCGCATTTTCTGAGTATAAAAATATACCTTTACAAACCCCTTTTAAAAAGGAAGGCAGCTATGACACTGCAATAGCAGGATTCTTTTTCTTGTATTCCTTCCACCCACACACATAAGTGTGTCCAGCTATAAAATATAGGTGTAAAAATAGTTGAATGGCAAATTTAAAGCTCTTATTGATTATTGTTGCCTTTGTTTGCTGCTTTTGTTGTTGTTGCTTAGAGCGCTTGTTTGGCTATTCAAATTTTATGCATTGTCAGCGGACAACAACACGAAATGGTAAATGGTAAAATGTTTGGGGGGAGCGGCGGCATCAGCGGCGGTCGAACATACAATTCAATTTAACGCCATGCTGCCGGCCCGGTTATTGGGTTTTCTAGTTCAAGTTGAGGGTCAATAGCTGTTTTTTGGCGTGCATTTTGGCCCGACTTTAACTTTGTCTGTGTGTGTGTTCGCTTGTTTGTTTGTTTGCAATTTGTAAAATTGCCAAACAAATAGTGGAGAATGAAGGAAAAAAAAAAGGCAAATGCAAACAGACGCATCTGTTTATCGGCAGCGCTGAAAACTTCACAGTAAAGAGTCTGCTCCCCCATCAGCTAGTATTCGATGTTTATATATTTAGCCAGGGGGAGGGACGTGTCGAAGGGCGTAGCTGGGGTTCAACGTGATTCATCATCGTTCACTGCATTATCCAGCTTGTTTTGGTTGTACACAGAAAAAAAATCCTACCTAGACCTAGTTACCTAGACCTACTAATGAGAACCCATTTGCATTACAAATGCTCGTTCTGGCAATGCCTGGATATATAAATATTTATTAGTTAAATACTTTCCGGTATTATAACATGTGTCCCAGGCAGTATTTATCCAATTCCGGGTGTTAATTCAAGTAATAAATCAGTTTGTGGTTAAATATTAGAATATTTAAAGAGAAATTAATTTATATACAATATTTAAATGTAAGAATTTCCTACAAATCCTATTATAAAACCACTTATTAAACGTAATATTTACTTATTAAACGTAATATTCTGAATTCAAATTATCCCTGTTTTTCTTTAGTGCATGGAGATTTAATTCAGTTCCACCCAAAGGTGGCTAGGTTAAAGTCACAAAGGCATAAAGCCCCCTGCACAAAGTAGAATGTGGGAGTGAAAATTAATAAAACAAGGTGGGAAGTGGCAACTGGGTACACGTGACCAGCTTTACGGCAGATCAGCTAATTATAATAATTGCATTATGGGGACTAGGCAAGCAATTAATCGGATGACTGACATGACAATCAATCTAGTTATCCCATTAGGGCTAAAGGTTCTCTGCGAATATTAATTGGCCAATTGGAGTGATCACTAAACAGATGATTGATCAGTCATCTAACTGATTAATAGTATTGCGGTAGATCAGGTCATCATATTAAACAGGTTATAAATCGGGAGAAACAGAATTACATAAAAGTTAGGTTTAAACGGATTTTGATCAGAGGGCTAAAAGCTTGTTAGGGTTTAATTATATATAATCGATTTCTGAGATATTTAGTTTATTTATGGGTCAGAAAATGATATAATAGTAGTTAATAAAGTTATTTGTTAAATAACATGAAATTCAATGGAATTTTTAAAGAAATTCTTGTTTTATTTTATAAAAGTTTAAAGCTATCTTTGAATTAAAAATATCTATATATTTTTAAGGAATTTTCTACATTTAATAGATTTTTTTTAGTTCTAAAAAAATATAACTATTTTTAGTGACATTTAAGTTTTTTTTTTCTGTGAAAATGTCACGCATGTTTCACATGTTTAGAAGCAAACATGTTTCATTTAAAACAATAAACTTGTTTTCAGCATTAAACCGCTTTTATTTATAACCAACAAAATTTGTTTTCATGAATCCCAAGTTTTTTAATAGTTCTCCAGTTTTCTTTTTCGCAAAATTCGTGATGTTCAAAATCCAGTTTTTAATTCTGTTTCTGGATTAGGCATGAGTTCAAGGTGGTTCCGGTCGATTCCAGGTGCATTTTCATTGTGCAGTATCAGTATCAGGTATCATCATCATCATCATCATCCGTCGTCGGCTTAAAGCTATATAATTTTTATGGTAGAATAACGAAACCCGGTATATCGCAACGAAACTCGGTCAGACAGATGAGGTGAGCCACTTGCGGTGGCTATATATTGTGGCTATATTGTGGCCATATACATATATTGTTGGCTTTCGGTGATCCCAAAGTTCACTGAACTGCAGTTGAAGCTTGGCTTGGCTTGGCATTGGGAGCGAGCGAGAGGTGCGATCGATGAGCATAGGAGATGCCGTGGGCGCAGAGAGTGCGGCGACTTGGAAGTGTGTCAGGCCGACTGACAATTACACTGAAAGTAGATGGTCCACTTTTCCTGAAACCCGTTTACAGTTGCCACAGATGCTGAGAAAGCTGGCGAAATGATGAGAACTAAAGAAATGACTGGGGCCTAAGTATCTGTTTAAACGAGATTACTGTGTAAAGTAACAGTCTTAAAGCTCAGAGAGTGCTCTCTTTTATTCTCAATAATTTAATTTAATTTAATTTAATTTAAGCTTTTCGTTATTAAGCTGTATTTGTTTATCTTTTTTATTTATATATTTTACATTTTTGTACTTTAATCCTTAATCTTCTTTCAGTAAATTTAAATTGAATCATTACCCAAAATTAAAAAGTTTATAAAAGGCAGTTCCACCTTATCTAGAATTCCATGATATTCACACTGATATTCAAGCCTCTCTCACACTCTCCCACTCTCATTGCATTTCTAAAACTCTCCCAGATTACATCCATTAGTGTGTGTGTTCGCTGTTGCATATGCAATACCAACCGCTGAAATACCAGACTCTCTCCCACTCTCATTTCTAGTCTCTCCCTCCCATCTTTAAGATTACATCCATTAGTGTGTGTGTTCGCTGTTGCATTTTCTCCTCCATCACTCTCTCTTACTCTCTCCCCGCTCAGGTGCATCGGTGCGATTGTGTGTTCGCTGTCGCACACAGTGATAAGGCGAGAGGAGATGCACTGCTGCTCTCTCCTCTTGTAACGGCTGAGCTGGCTATAAAAGGGGCGCATGCGCCGCCCGCTTCTCAGTCGCGCAGCTGCACTCCGGTAGAACACATCGCGAATTAGTTCGGGTTTCGAGTGGCGGGTGCTTCTTCCTTCTTTCCAAAATCAAATTCATTCAAATTACTGCCAAAATGACAGCTGATAGAACCACAACAACAACGACGACGACGCAGCGCGGGGTCTATATCACCAACGAGGTGAGTTCCTGCTTTGCCAAAAAAAATATAATAATAATAAGGCAAAGCTCACAAAAGGAACCCGAACGCTAACACACGCCGGGTTGGAATAATTTATGGAGGTTGCCGCGGGCACTTTTGATTCTGATTACGATTCTCTCTGATACTTATGCTGATTTCGGTTCTGATTCTGACGATGATGAGTGGCACTCCGAAACTGGCTGCTAATTAGTGCTGCCTCATTAAAAGCGAACGAAACTGTTGCTCGGACACTCGAGACCGCTCTCAACAATACGCAGAGCATACACACTGAAACGAGAACCAAGCGGAGCAAACAGGAACAAGCGTTCTCGGAAAGTTGGGTCAAACAAAATTCCATCTCTGCCTGTTAATTGCCAGACAAAGGCGCCCCCTTTGCGAAAATTAAATATCCAAATTAATAATCAATGAAAACAATTAGAGCGAGAAAACTCGCCTCAATTTTCCTTTTGCCGGACGGGGCAAGCCTTTATCCCGCAATATTGGATTCCAAGTGATTTGAATAAATTAGTATTCGTTTTGGCAAACAGCTGCCGGGCCTTAAAAAGCAGTCCAAAAAGAAAGCAACAGTAAAAAGCAAACATCTAAATATCCAGATTTTCAGTGTGTCCCCCTGGGGGGCCAAAAGAAAGACGAGGAAAACAGAAGCAAAATCAAATGCAAATTATAAAGAAATAATAATAATAATGTGGCTAATTATGAGTGAAATTTCAGGAAATCAAATAAATAACGAAAAGCAAAAACAGAGAGTGAAAGAGATGGCTGCGGTCATTGGCAGTGAAGTGGAAAACCGTCTTGAAAGCGAATTTAAAGTCAGGAAAACAAAACAACAAAAATAAGATACAGTGGAAGAAAATTGAGAAATTTTAAATATTTTTTTATGTTTTATATTTTTAAATTGCAGTCTTTAAAAATTCTTAAAAATTTAAAGAGCTTTGGAACCATCTTCTATTCAAACCAACTTCAATTATGCTTCAATTATGAGTACTTATACCAAACATCAACCAGAAATTAACCCTTGTAAGCCTGGGCACTAATAACTATTCCAAGAATTTAAGAATAAACTTGAACTTACATTTTAGCTCAAAATAGAAATTAGAGACAAGCAGGTGAGCGAACTGCTGCTGCTGCTGCTGCGGTTACCTCATTAGCAAAGTTAAATGAGATTGTGTTACACCTTCGCCCACTAATATGCAAACCGAAACTATAATTAAGCTTAAGCGGCGCAAGAAGAGGCCAATTCAGAGGCCCATAGCCAACCACCCCTTGACAACCTACCCCTCCCTCTTGGCCCTGAATTGTTGGCAAAGTAATTAACGTTTATTGGCTGCGGACAAACAAGAAGTTGGTGGGCGGACGCTTCGGGTTGATGTACATCGCTTACACACTCTGCTTATTTTCGTAAATTCAATCTCTTCTCGTTGAATATATATAACTATATATATATATTTCATATGTGTGTCCTGGCATTATGCGCCCACAAAATGGTAGCGAGCACTGCGCTGCTCTGCTCTGCCCTGTCTGTTTGTTTGCCTCGCGTTTAGACTTTTGTTTGCTCGACTAATATTTGCCACAAATTTTGAGTAAGAATAACAAAAAGATTTTTGCGCGACCGAGTAAACAGAGTGTCGGTGGCACAGTGAGACGGTAAGCCCCCACACACACACACGCACTTAGTCGCTCTTATACATACATATATTCAAGTGCTGTCAATCGATGGCAACAATTACCGGGCCAACTAGGCAACTGGGCGTATGCGTGATATGCCTGAGGAGGTAGCAGCATCACGCATACGCCTTGTATGCAGACGGAAACAGCTCGGACCGCACAAGTTTCGGCCAAGTCTTGTGCACAGACAATCTGCAGTTCGCCTGACCGTAATTTAACTTGGCCAACTGCAAACAGATTCAATTTGCATTGCGACATGCAAATGCCTTCGCAAAAGATTTTGCACAGTAAAAAATAAAGAAAATATTCTAGCGTAGGTTTTTCTTTGAAATTAAACAATTAAATGAATAATTTATGAGTTAGTAAATCATTTTAGTATATTTTTTGTCTGCCTTGATTGGTTTAAATTTAAAACACTCTCCCTCTCTCTCTCAGTGCATTAGAAAAACCAAAGAGAAATCCCATATTCAGATGGTTTCAAACAACTTCTTATTATTCTCTGGTGTCCCTTTTATTTTGTGGTGCCTGTGGGATTTTTGTCATGCAAATGGAATCTCACATTCTCTTACGCACAATTCACAAAGTAAAAGGGCATCACACACACACACATTTCATTTTTGAATGGATTTTCCTATAAATTCAAGAACCAAGAACCCTTCTCGAGCACTCTCCCTGTAATTTATATTTGTTGGAAATAGTTTTTATGTATTTTTAATTACACATTCACAAGTTTTCACCCAAGAGCTCGGACAATTTGTGCAGGCAGTTGTGATAAATGTGTGGAAAAACTGTAATCAATTTGTAGAATATTTTTAACATTTTGCATCAATGCTTTCACCCGATACTCGATTTAAATAATTCTGGATAAATTTGTGTGCATTTAGGGAATAAATAAAAATAAATAAATAAAATAAAGCCTGGGCATCATAAACAATTGGGGCGACCAATTGATATGCGCATGATTATGATAACGTCCATTTAGCCAGAACCAAATTGAATACCAAATTGTTTTTCTATTCGGAAAGCAAAACAGAAGCTCTATTTTGATGTTTTATTTCAACTCCAGCAAGCAGCAGCTCGAAACTCGGGTTAAAATTTATTTTAATTTTTGTGGCTCGTTTTGCTCAATGTGTTCAAGTACAGCCAAGTGAAACAGCAGAATCTTTTTGGCCAACTAGGGTCAGGGCTGAGATTTGTTTAATTATTTGTTTAATTAAGCGGCAACATGCGGCTGCATTCGTGTCAGGGCTGCCGCAGAATCTCCGTCTCGAAAAAAAGCCCGCTTAAATGCTTTTCGAGTAACAATTAGACAATTGCAGGGTTAACTGCCTAGCCCCCTTTGGACCGGCCCCCTTTCGGGCCAAAGTCATGGTTTGTCATGGCCCGCTGGATAGCCCCCTTGCCCGTCCCCCTTCCCAACTTTACTTGGCTGGGCTTTGGCTTTGGCTTTAGCTTGACCTGCTCTGCACTGGCGTTTTATGTTTTATACCAGGTACACGTGGGTATATAGTGTTTGTGACAGCTTTTAATTTATAACTAAAACTAGGTGTTGGTTAATGGGAATTTTATTAAAAGTTCAGTGTGGTTTTTAGGGTTTTCCTAAGTAGTATTTATTGTGGTTTTGTCTTTTATTTGTATTCAAATGTTTATTTATTACAAAGTATCCCTTAGTCTTAACTTCCTTACTGCGAAATTCTTTCTTTTTATGTTTCGATTTCTGTTTTACGAAGCCAGACGACAGACATATAGCAAACACAGACACAGACCTTTGATGGATACTTGGCCATATTTTCGTTACTAAATGCGGGCTCAAAGTTCGCTGGATTTGAACCTTTCGCCTTGGACGGCTTTCGAAATACTTGAAATTTGCCGGCCAGACGGGCGGGAAAATTCACTCACTTCACTGCTGGAAAAACTCGATGCATCCAGCTGTACAGAAAAAGAAAAAACTAGTTGCTTGGCTAGTTGGCTGGCCTTGGTCTAATCCACATTTCAGAATCCCCAAGCCAAGCAACAGGCGGCGGCTAGCGGGCGGGTGGATTCTGTGGCCAAACATGATACTCGATTGTTTGGCCTACGTTTTTAGCCATGATGGCAGCCATTGGCCAGAACGAGCCTGGCTCATAGCTGCGTAAATGCATTGCTGCTGCTGCTGCTGCAACTTGACTTTGCAATCATACCGTTTTGGACCGTCTGGCGCCAAACAAGTGCCGTTCAAGTGCGGATTGCCAAGATCAATGTGCAGCGGGCATGAGTTTCAACAATGATGTATGCATGGTGCTGCTTCCTCTTGAAAATCTCCATTAATGGTTTTTGTTTTGCCTTGTTTCTTGCAGATAATCATCACGGCCATGGACCGATTTGTGTGGTTTGTCCTGCTGGTGGTCATGTCGCACCTGGTCACCGAGTTCACCCGCGTTTCTGGCTATGCCCGAGGCCAGCGGCAAGAGCTGGTGCTACTAAATGATGTAAGTAACAAAAGCTGCAATTTTTAACGCCTACTAAACCCTACCCTAAACGCTTTACAGACCCTCCTGCAACCCATGCCAGTTCAAAATATGGTTCTATACCCCAGCCAGGAGTATGGCCAGTACCAGCAGCGTCCCGCCTCCGCAGTCTCTGTGAATAGCCTGCAGCAGAATGCTGCCTTGCTGCTGAGTAGTCTGGCGGCACAGGCCGCCCAGGCAGCGGGAGCGGCTGCAGCTGGAGCTACATCGGTTCCCGGCAGCAATGGGGCCATCCTATCCCTGGGCGATGGGCCCCCGCAGCCTGCTCACACAGCAGAAAACACATATCCCATGTTCAGTCTGCGACCACTGATCGACAGCATTTTCGAGGTGAGTTTTCAGCGATTCAATTGCCACACTCTCCGCCGGCCAAAGTCGCTCAACCGAATTTTTCCCTCCCGCAGATTCCGATTTCGACACTGCGCGCTGTCAACAATCTGGTGGGTCGACTAACCGGCAGCTATCGTCAGGCGGGTGCCGGTGCCGGTGCCACGACGGAACTGTTACAGAAATCGGTGGCGGCCGGCACTGCCCTGCCCTCGGGCAGGCCCAGTCCTCCGCCCAACCTCCTGCCTCATGGCCATCCGGACGCTGAGCGCCATCAAATGCGCGAGGAGATGGCGTAAATTTAGGAAAAACCCCAACTTTTAGCTTGTAATTGTGCGTGTGAATGTATTGTAATTCCAGTCAGTGTATGTCTTAACTGTGTGTTTGATTTTTTCCTGTGCATTTAATGCATTTCTTTTTGTACCTTTGTGATATATGTGACCTTGTTGTAAGGCTAGCCTAAGGATATTTATGTCCAAGCATAAACAAACAACAAAACACAAAAACAACCCAAAAAAATTAAGTTTAATAAAATAAATGTATCAGAAATATGAAAATGGAATATGAAATTTGGAAATGGAAAATTAAATGAAGAACTTACTTTGAGTCTTAAAATATTATATAAATTTATATTGAAGTTATATAATTGCAAGGTGAGTTAACTAATATTTTTAATATAATTTTGAACCTATTTTAAGAACAAAAACTAATTATTAAAAATTTTTACGGGGTTTATTTATATATTTAATAGATAGAAAAAAAGCATAAATATAATTTAGAACGGTGACAATTAAAAAAAATATTTTAAAAAATGTTGGAACCAATTCGAGAGGCAAAACTTTAAGTTACAGATTTGCCATGGCTCTATTTCAATATTTAATATAAACAATATAATATTATATATAAATTCTATGTGTTGTTGCTTGATAAATATTTAAATGTAATTGGCAACCAATTAAAAAAACAAAAATAAATATTTCATATTTTTTCAGACCTTTATTTACCTTTTATTACGAGAAAAATTCCAAAAAATTCCACATCTGAGCAGTAAAATAGTAATTATAATTTAAATCAAAATACAATTTTCGTTGAATTCCTTTCGATTGCAAATCATAAACGGATTTTACACGAATCATAAAAACTGGCAGCCTCAAAGTATGCCACTGAATACGAGCTCTGCCTCGGTTTATGCACATATTTCTGGTTAAAATGCTAGCATATTTTAAAGCTTTTCCCACAAAATATGCATCTGGGGTTAAAGCAAAAACAAAAAAACATTGGATTAATTCGTCAATTAAATAATATATATATTTTTTTTCGGCACAGAGTAAATATTATGAGCCATTGACGAGTCAATAAACGCATGCACAAAAAACACTTCCCAGTAGATTAATCTACGTTGAAAAAAAATGCTTATCAATAGCACAATGGCACTTCCTGGCAATCAAAATACTGCAAACATTGTTCCACTCATGTCATTGATTTGTGTAATACAAATAGACGTGGCTAAAGAAAATTAATTAATTTTAATGAGATTTTCATTTCCAATGCGCAGGAAAAAACACAACGTAATTAATGGGGGGAAAACGAATACGAAGGAAGGAAGGATGATGAAAAGGACTGATTTTTATCAACGATATAGTGTCCCTTTTTTTGTGCTGTTGGTAATCATGCGTGATAGAAAGGGACCCCAAACCATGCGAAACGAATCGCCAATGAATTGAATTTAATTATATATCTTCTTCTTGGACCCTTTTTGGTGGCATTTGATTTTTTCGGCCATTCCAAAATATCTAGCACGTGCGGTGCTCTGCGAATTTTGGCCAGAAACTGGGAGCCAGAAAACAGAAGGCAGCCTTAGCACAGGCGGCTTTGTTTGTCATTTGAATACCTAATGAGCAAGTTGGATAGAGCAAGAGAGAGAGCTGGGTTAGGGGGTTCAAGAAACCCCAGAAGCGAAATAGATTCAATGGAAACTTTAGCGAGAAATAAAACCACAGAAAATCGCGGCTTATTAATTTGTCCAACTGCAATTGGCAATCGAAATTTTTTTTCTGCAGCTTCGTTAAAGCGTGAAACAAAAAGCAAAACCGAAAACCGAAACTGTTTATGACCAAATGCAGCCGATGGCAACCGCAGACGTCCGAATTGCCAAAGGCTTTAAAGTGGGCAAAAGCCAACACAACACAGGGGTAGTGAGAAACTCCCAAAAAAACGTTGCATATTGGCCATAAACCGGTTTTTTCAGTACTAGCCAAAACGGCTGCAGTTTAATGGGGCGTATGAGTAATGTCATGGAATAACGTGCTATTGTTTTTTACGATTCTGTCTGTAATTCGTGTAAGCTTCGGCGGATCTAAGATTAATATATATGTATATATATTTGATTAAAGCTCAGGGTTAATGGTTTGTTTACTGTAGTTTCTATTACACAAACTCTGGGTAGATTACTTGGAAAATATTTAAAAGGAAATATTGTTTAAATTGAATAAAAATTATTTTCAAAAAATATTAGATAAATATTGGATTTTATTTATACTTGTCAGGGACCTAAAAATATATAAATAAGTAAATATTTTTATGTATTTCTTAATTTTTCAAGAAATATAACATATAACTTATCATATTACTGCTTTATCTTGTTAATATAATCTTAGAAACAAAACATTTTTATTTTAAACTGATTTCTTAAACCATTTTAAGGCCTAAATAAATATATTAACCCATTAATTACCTAATTAATACAATAAATCAAGTTAAAACTTAATTTTTTCCCCCTGAATAAATCACAAAAAGCAGAACACTGGCTACTGACTCAAAAAATAGCTTTGTCATTCGGCAGACACATATCGTAGATGGCCTGAAATCTTTCCAAATTCTCACCCAGTTGTTAGGACAGGTGCCGGCTCAGACTGGCAAAGTGCTAATAGGTCGCCGAAAAAAATACAGTATACATAACTCAGAAATTCTTGCATCATCATCGCTGCACCCAGAAGCACAGCAGCAGCTGGGAAGATAATAAAATATGTATAATAAAGAAAAGTAAAGAGGAAGACGGGCTCCTATATAAATAGACGCCTGCTTATTTAATTGCGACACATTTCCAGTTTGCGAGGCATTACAAGTCGCAGACAGAAGGCCTCATCCACCAGACAGAGAGAAGACTCAGCCAGAAGACTCGGCCAGAAGACTGTGTACAGTAGACAGAAGACGGCTGCTATCCCCTTCAGCAGAATTCAAGTTTAAGCCCGGCTCAAAGCAGCCGCTCGGCCACTCGACCACTCAGTGCAAAGCGAAATCGCGACGCGACAACAACGAACCGCCGGCAGTTCCCTCTAAACAACAAAAAATTGAATTAAAATAAATTAATAAAAAGCCAAGTCAGGCAGCAGAAGATCTACAACAAAGGTATAGAGCCTCGTTAATTAATCAGAAAAACTTGGATTCGCATGTGAAATTATGCTGGGCCGCTCCCCTAGACCAAGTGCGAGGAAGAATTCGCGGGGAGAAACGTGTTGTGCATACAAAAGGAGCCCTGGAATTGATTCCGTCTTTGGATTTTCTTGTTTTCTAGCCGCAAAACAATGTTCGTCTTTCTGGGAGTGCTCTGCCTGCTGCAGACGGCCAGCCTGATCCCCGCCCAGGTGAGTCCCATTCCATTTTCCCTCCTCCTCCGAAATCCAGTTCCGAAAAATTAATTAAAAGCATCCAGTCGACTGACACCTGCCACTGGGCACACTCTACCGACCCAAGTGTTGGGCCAGGACGAGCTTTTGTACCAAAAACCAGTCAGTCAGTCAGTGCGGTTCGAAAATATTTTAATTACAACGCAGTCAACTTGCTATTTATTTTTGCATTACCACTGCCACTGCCACGTTTATGTGGCAAACGAGTCCCGGGGTTCCGCCTCTTTTCGAGAGCCTTAAAAGTTCCAGCCACAGCCTTAAAAGTTCCAGCCACAGCTGACTCATATTTCCCACAGACACTTGAATGTCTCAACCCTAATTGACACTGAATTCATTAACTTTGATTAATAGATCAATCAATGAATTGCATTTCCTGTTGTCAACAGGGAGAAATAATTGTTTGAGTTTGAGTTTTGTCTTTAAAGGGTAAATTGAGGTATGGAAAATGTATAATAAATAAAAATTAGACTTTGGACTCTTTAAAGATGGTCGAACTATAGGGAAAACTTTGCCAAAAGAGTTTTTATTTTATAAAACTTCATTTAATTTATAGTAAATTCCTTGGAAAATCCTCTTTTTATACCCTTGCAGGGTATTATAATTTCAGTCAGAAGTTTGCAACGCAGTGAAGGAGACGTTTCCGACCCTATAAAGTATATATATTCTTGATCAGCATCAACAGCCGAGTCGATCTAGCCATGTCCGTCTGTCCGTCTGTCCGTCTGTCCGTCTGTCCATCTGTCCGTCTGTCTGTTTCTACGCAAACTAGTCCCTCAGTTTTAAAGCTATCTGAATGAAACTTTGCATATAGTCTTCTATATGCTCTCACTGCTATATATGTCGGAACGGGCCGGATCGGACGACTATATCATATAGCTGCCATTCAAATGTTCAATAAATTTTTAGAAAAAAAATTATAACTTAGCTGTTTTTCAACATATGTGCACTATTTTTTACATATGACCATTTTGTATTATTTCTGAATTTTGGTAAAAATTTTATGAAAATCAGACGACTATATCATATAGCTGCCATAGGAACGATCAGGAAATTAATAGAAAAAAAATTATAACTTCGTTGTTTTTCAACGTATTTTCATCTACTCTGAGATATAGTCTTATTTTATTATTTCAGAATTTTGGTACGAATTTCATAAAAATCGGACAACTATATCATATAGCTGCCATATAAACGATCGGTAGATGTAGATAAAATATAAAGCTGGGAATGCAAAACTGTAACTGTCAAACTGTAAACATAATAAGTATACGTAGGTAAAATGTAATGAAATAATATCTGCAAGGGTATAGAAACTTCGGCGTGCCGAAGTTAGCATCCTTTCTTGTTCTATTAATAAATACCCTAAATATCTTAGATACCTTCAAAAAACATTCCTAAAATCCCTAAAATCTGACCATTAAAAATTTCTGAAATAAATTCAACTTTTTAAGCAATGAAAATCTGCATTAGAAAATCGACAGCAATCAATGCTGCAGCACAGATTTCAAAACCAGTGACTCGCGATGATTTTATTTTGCGGCTTGTGGCCACAAAATTAATGTCGAAAGGTGAAAGTGCAAAATTCGATGCGAATTTTGTTGGCCCGCCCAAAGTGCAGGGTGAACTTTTTGGCCAGGTCTCTCATGACCGTTGCACAATGTCCACCACGTCCGGTAACGGAGCTGTAATTACAGGCCAAGGCTTGCTTGATTTTCTTACCTGCCTCTGCCTGGGCCTGGATAGCAATTACCTCCGTGAGTTGGCTTGGCTTGGCTCACTTGCTTATCATTAATCTTGGGCTTCAACTATTATACATCATTTTAATAACTGCTGCTGCTGCTGCTGGTTTTAGTGGCTGCCTTGAACTTTGCCTGCCTCGACTAACTAATATCAATTTAATTGCATTTTTTTAACGCTTATTACTCATACGCAGTGTTGCACAGAAGGTAAAGTTAGGAGAAACTAGGTACTCAGAGGGGAAATACTACTGTTATTTAAGATTTATATTTTCTGAGCTGTAGTTAAATAATACCTCAACATTTTGTAAACTTATTAAGGACTGAAAAACAAACAAAAATTTCCTTTATTTGCCAACAATTCTGCTTTCTTTTTCAAGTTAAATTAGTCTTTCTTTCCTTAACACAAATTGAATTATTAATATAATTAAACAACATTTATCTGCTCGCTTGAAGACAAATAAAAATATTTTTAAATTTCAACACATTTGCTCTTCATAATCCAACTATAAACCAACCAAAAACAATTCTAAACAAAGCCTTAACTCACCTAAAAATATTACAAAACATTCCTTTGAATATAAAGTTACGAAGGGCTTTAGTTCTTATGGTTTCTTAAGTTGAGTGAGATTTATTTATAAACACATTCTAAGTCACTCAATGTCTCTTAAGCCCTTTAAGACGGCTTTAAGCTAGGCTAACCCCTTTGACCAATGGAATTTTCACACACTCTGCTCTCTCGCAAAACACTTTTTTGTACACCCTTTAGCACCTTTTTCCATTGTCTTGCTTTTATTTAGGGAAAGTTTATTTCTGTTTGCGGCTTCGGGGGCTATAAGAAATTAGATTTTAATCAAGGCATGCATGAAATTTGCATTTGCCCAAAATAATTTTTTTCTTTGGGGTCGTGGGAATTGAAATTAGGTGGCGGGCAAGTAAAGAGTCCTGAGAAGGGTTTCCCTCTGACCCAGGGGTTACAATTTGCGGTAGCAATTCCCTGGAATTCATGCAAATTGCCATGCTATTCATGCCATATCTGAATGAAGTTGAGATCCAAGAAATCGCAGAAATCCCTTTTAGATCTTTCTTCAAGTTGTAATATTTTTGGCTCGGGTCATGACCCCAGCTTATGAATTTCAGCCAACTCCTGGCAATCTTTAATCTGCCGCTGGCCATTACCCTAAATTAGCCAAACACAATTGTGGCAGTTTGGTTGTCAACTCTCTGGATATATCGGGGATCCTTATCTGGGAGGGAGTTGTGGTTGCTGTGCAAATATGGCAATTGTATAAATTTACTCTCACTCCCTGGGACAGGTGAAAACATTTAAATTATTCTCGGTAAATATTGAACAATGGGTTTTTGGCCAGGCAAACAAAAGTTTTATTCTTTGTTTGGCCAAAATAAATTGTGCAGTATTTTATTTTAATAAAATTATTTCATTAATTTGCCTGGCTTTGTTCATAAAACCAGTGGTAAAACTTTTTGTTTGCTTTTCAGCAGAACAAGATATAAATTAAATCGAGCTAAGTGGGGGTTTTATTCATTGTTTATGGGGAGGAAACATTTTGATATGTAATTCTATTTTTTAGTAAATTGTTTTAAAGTTGGTAAATAGTTAACATGGTTCGTTTTATTGTTGCATTAACATGAAAAATTATAAATATATATAAAAAATAATTAAAAATGATCATTGAAAAGGAAAATGTACTTGAAAGAAATGAAATATATTGTTTAATAATGTTTTATTTGGCTTACAAAGTTTCGCTTCTCATTTCCATATTATTTCAATTAAAATGTAGTCAACCTCAGTGTCAGTCTTAATAAGACATTAAAACTTTATGACATTTTGCAACTTTTCATTTGAAATTAGTATTATCAAACTTTTCAGTTCCAAGGTCAGTGACAAAGTTTACAGTCGAAAGAGCAACAATTTTCAGATAGTAAAGTACAGGTTTTTTAATGATTACAAAGGTGTCTTACGAAAAACATAAATTTTTAATTATTGTAAGAGGGTCTTTAAATTACAAATAGAAGCTTTGCAATGTTCAAGTTTTTCATTGAATAATTTTTTCCGCTTTTAATTGTAATTTTTAATTATTTTCGCTTTTATCTTGGTTAATAAGTGATCTCATTCATTACTTTAGGCCATGAGGTTGTTGGCAGTTATTACAGGGTCTATTTTGTTTACTTTTTAAACTGGAAAATCTTGTTTATATTAATAAATAATTAGTCAGGCATATTCTCCAAGGGGAAATAAACCAGATCAGTTTTTAAAAGCTTTGTAAGTGGAAATTGTAAATCAGAGTTATATTAATACATTAAAAATAAGAAAGTATAGAACTCTGATTTAAAATTTTAAAAGTAAAATTGTGTAATTTTTGGGTTTTTTAAGTTTAATTAGTAACAAGCCATTTTATATTAAAATACTTACATCAAATAATAATAAATAAAGCCTAAAAAATATAGTTTTACTATGTTTCAAAATATTTTTCCCTAGTAACATTATTTTACCTTCAATTTAGAATCTAAACTAAAATAAAATTATTAATTTAATATTTTAAAATGTAGAATTATAGCCTATTCTTCCCAGTGCACCTCTCTCAACGTTCTTATCTTTTCCTAGATTTTCTACACTAATTGTTATTTACAACTTCGAGTCCATAAGAGTGCTGCTTACTCTCGTAAAACAGAAAAAAAAACACAGCACAAACACACACCATGTAGCACTTATTAGATTAGGTCCAGGCCATAGATGGCCACTTCCAGATGAGCTGGGCCCTCAATGCTCCCCGTCTGGTTCCTCTGGCAACGCAAGACCACAAACTTCTGGCCAATGCCACCGGCTGTAAGATGGGCCTCGGCTCCACCGCCCAGATCCTCGACATGAATACCCGTAATCCGGTAGTTATCGCTGGCATTCTGCCGGAGATTCCCAAGGAGATTAAGCAATTTGCAGGCATCGTATGCTCTCGATGTAAATCTCACCTGCGAGCCGTAGACGAGATCCCGGCCGGGGGCCGAGGGCGTTAGGTAAACATCCTCGGTGAGCAACGGGCTGGCATATTTGCCGACATGTCCCCAGGTGACCGAGGCACCGTCTCCCACCCTCAGCCCGGGCAGTAGCAGGCACAGCGCCAACATCGACGCCCACTCCCTTGCACTTGTCAACATGACAACATGTGTCTCCATTCGTCGTCTTCTTCAAAGTCTGTGTCTCCGTCTCCTTGTCTCTGGATTGGGATTCTGGCTACCAAGTACTCCACCTCTTCCTCCTCCTCTTGCTGTCGGCGTGTGAAACCCAAATGAGTCGCCGTCAGGAGGCCAAGTTAAATATTGTCGTAGTTTTGGCCTGGCAAGACTCTTATCAGCCAGACAGGTGGCAGAATGGCCTCTCGTTCTCTCTCTTGTTTTTGTTAGAGACATCAGCATTATTGTCACTATGATGATACCCTTACTTTATGGGTGATTATTCATATAATATTAAATTTAAAATAAAATTTAAAATTTATATAAAAACTAAGTTAACTGAGACAGTTTATAAATTAGACTAAAACACACTTTAAAAATGATAATTTCCGTTTATAAAAAACATCTTAACATCTCAAAGCCAGAAAAGAGTATTTTTAGGTCACTAAAATCCATAAAGAACTACTCCATATCGTTCTGTTTGCTTTGGGTTTGTTGTGCTAGCTGTTAAAGGTGTCATAATTATTGATAACTTACTATATGTGGAACGTTCTCTTCACTCCCATTAACCGAGTTTCCACAATCTACCAAAAAAAAACCCTCCCACGCTGACTCTCTCTCTCTCCCTCTCTGTTACCACTCTCCGGAATTTGTTTTATCTACGGATCGAACTTGGTCTACTAGCAGCTTATCTTAGTTCTAGACATTTTAATTATTATTCTCTATGCCATAAACTGACAAAACGTACTGTGCAAATATTTAACAAAAACAAAACATTTCCAAAGCGGAACTTCAGCGACCTTCACCGGCGATTTGAGGCGTTGAGAAATTCCGCTTAAATTGATTAACACAATGCTTTGGGCCAAGGAATATTTATAAACTTACTTAAACCGGGGCACAAAGGGTGTTTGCCTGTTTTTCTGGGTTTTGGCCAAAGTTGTGCCGTAACTTTACAACTATATTGCTGAAAAGCGGACCAAACATCTTTTGGGCCGAAAAGTTTTGCTAGGGCAAAATGCGAACTTTGAATAGCATTAAGTATACGCAACGTGCGCCGCCGAACTTTGTGCTAAAATTCTCACATCCTACCGCTCTCTCTCCCCCCTTAGCTGATTACCCTGCGCGACGGCAAGGTGGGCGTGAACTTTGCCGGATACCATGCGGATGCTGGACTGGGCGGCCTGCTCACAGGCAACTCAGCCCACGGTGGACTCAGCGCCTCCGCCGGAACTCCATGGGGTGCCCGGGCCGCCGCCGGTCTGGGTGGCAATCTGGATGGTGAGTCTCGGAGTCTGGTTAGCATAATTGATTCGATTTAACACACTTTTCCCTGTTATGCCCGCAGGACGCACCTCTGGGGTGGGCTATGCCGCCGCCCAGGCTAATCCCTCGGTGGGCGCCAGTGCCCTTTTGGGTGGCAGTGTCGGCGAAAATGGTTATATTGGCGCGGAAGCCCATAGTCCAGGCAAGGCGGTGATTTCCTCCAAGCAGCATAGTGTCCAGCCGGGTTATCCTAACGATCCTGTCAATCCTGGCTATCCTTCTTTGCCCACTCTGGCACCGATGACTCCTCAACCAACTGGCAGCAATCACATACAGAAGGTGAAGCCGCCCAAGAAGTACTCACTGATCAGTCAAAATGTAAGTTTAAAAACTATTTAAAATGGTAAAAATAAGAGAACGTTTTCAGGGAAAAATTAGGTAAGAACTCAGCCTAAAAAGGGTTAAAATTTAAGGAATAATAAGCACAAAATTACAACTTCTTAAAATACCCTAAAATCACTAAGTAAAAGTAAAACTTGTCATTAACGAACTATAGTAACCAGGACATTTCCTGCTATGCCCTCAAAGGATTTTCCAATCAAGATTTTCCCAGAAAAGTAATTTCAACTCTTGTCATAACCTTGAGACAATAAACATTCCGTCAACAATATAATCGATAGATTACAAAATTCTCGGAAACTGACAGCTTCAAAAGCATTTAAACTTTACAAGGAAAATATTTTCCATGGGCAAACTTTTAATTATAGCCTAAGTGGTGGTTAAAGTTGCTCTTTTTCACAGTAAAATTAAGGTTCAACTTAAGCCCGTAATATGGCTTTTCAATAGCTCAATTTCTGGGAAACAAAACATCAGGCGGGTAGGCTATAAATCCTCCAATAGTATTTAACTGCAAACATTGAATATTGATCAATGTGGCTCTATAACAAGCTGGCAAGCAATCAATCTATCGGCCTCTCCCACCATGCCGCCATTCATGTTTTAGCCGGACCACAGCCAAATCATTGAAAATGATGTTAAAGCAGCCGCCGATGCGGATGCCACTGCTGTTGCGGTGGATAAACACCAGCCCGCCTCTTTGATAATTGTCAAGCGGCCACGCCTACGCGTCAAGCACATACGCCCCCGTCCAGTGAGGCAACGGACCGTATACGTGATGCAGCAGCAGCAGCAGCAGCAGCAGGAGGAGGAGCAAATTCCACAAGAGGAGGGGCATCAGGACGAGCAACAGTCGCCCGTTGAGGTAACCGTAGCAACAACAGGGAATGCGGTGCGGCAACAGATACAAATACACCATGCAGATGCAGATACACAACCTCACAGATACACGAGAAGAAAAGCAATTTAAGCTTGAATATCTTGGCTTTAAGATTGCACACATGTAGATTAAGGCTTTAAAGCACGCTGAATTTTGGGGAAATCAAGGGAAATGCACAAGAAAAGCCTGCAACTACGCTTTGTGAATTTTATTTAAGACTCTTGATTGAATTTGATTATGATTTTTAAGGTCTATTTGGATTTATTATTTTGTAGAGATAAAGAATATCTGAAATATGTCCTACCAATAATTTCAAGCTTTAAAAAAATTGTTTATTCTTGTTTTTAAATGAAGATATATATAAATTTTATTTATTCATAAAAAAAAAGGTTTTAAAAAACGGGTGAACCTATTTTAAAGAATTTTTAAATTGTTACAAGTGTCTCACTATATTTCTCTAACCCAAAATTGTATCCTCAGTGCAATTACAATCCACACACAGATACTGGCACACACACATACACACATTCACCTCACACCACCGTACACAAATTGTTGGCTTTTTGGTGGAGCTCTTTGGATACAAAACTTTCGCTTTGAGGCGAAATAACATTTTGGGCTGTAATTTTATTTGAAAACATTTGCGGACAATGTGGACAGAGGGGTTGGTTGGGTCAGCTGCCGTTGGTTTGGCTGCTACTATTGCGTTCTGGCTTTATTATTTCAGTGAAATTTATTTTAATACAATTTTAATTTCCTCAACCTGAACCCCGAAACCCAAACCCAACTTGAAAATTTCTTCCTTTTTGTGCATGTGGTGTTCGCTGGCCTTTGAAAGCAATTTTCTTGTTAAAAATTTAGCCCTAACTTATGAATATATATCTTTATGCACACAGGTGCCAGTGAAGAGCGCGGCCAAGGTGGTACAGACCCATAAGTACAAGTCTGTGCAGCGACCTCAGCCTCAGGCTTTGAACAACCGCTTTATAGCACCTCAGGCCCAGGGACCCGTGGGATTGGCTTTGGATGTGAGTTTAAACTTAAGTTTAAAATTAATTGTTTAACGAAAGATAAGCAGTTACAAATATTAACATTGAATTTAAATAAAAAAATTATATTTTTATTTAACAGATTCCCATTGGCATCCTGCGCTCCCTGCAGCAATCTTTGGGCGCTTTGACCGGCGGAGTGGCTCCTCCTCAACAGCCCGCTGCTGTCCACGCACCCTAAGCTAAGCTCCTACGACCAAGGTCCTAGAAATCCAGTTAACGGTATTTGTAAGCCCTTCTTAAGGCAACTCCAATCCTCCCTGCAACCTGGTGAAAATCAATAAAGCGTTTACGCCCAAGACAAAGCCAATTGTATTGAATAAAGATGAGTGACAAAAGGAAATCGGCCATAATTGAGTTTTCCAAGACAATGTCTTACAGTGGGTGTTAGTTAAAAAGTCTAAAACTAGTTAATAACTATCATTAAATATGTATTGAGTTCTTGAAATATATATGTGAAAAGTTAGAGTTTTAAAATACTTTGGCTTTGGTTTAAAAGTGCTGATTGAAATTTGATATATATTTTTCCTTCGACTGATTCACACTGTTTGAGTTAAGTAAATTCCCAGAAATTCTCTTCGTTTACAGGATAATCTCTGGAAATTAATTGAAAGTGTTGCAAGTGCTGGGACACGTGTTGTGTTTAATTTTCCATCAACTATTTGAGCTGAAAATGGGAATTCCAAGAAATTCTGGCCTAGACCAGTGCCAGGAGTCAGTTCTTGGTCAAAGCACTTAACTCTTAGTTTCCGGATAAAGTGTTTGCCAGCCATGTTTGTTGTTGATTAAAAAGGATCTCTTGTCCCTCACACTCAAGCCATTAAATCAAATGCCACAACACACAATGCGCAGGGAAATGAATTGAAATGGCATCCGCATATTGCCTGGGAAAATTCGCTGGAAATTCAACTTGGAAGCTTGCTGGCAAAATACCCAACCAAGCTTGTTTATTTAGGGAACGTGTGTGCGAGATCCAGACCTCAGACAAGATATGGCACACACAGACGCCACACTATCACCATTAAGTGTGAGGCAGCAAAATATTTCACACTCCGCAACCGCAGGCACTTGTGTGCCCCAAATTTAGAAGATGGTGAGTGTAAAAGGGGGGGCTATGAATGCACAACAACAGCCAGGACATGCATTGTGTAAATGTGCTTAAATACTCGGGGGGCTNTTATTCTTTTAACCCCCCCCCCCCCCCCGAGTCAGGACGAGTCGGCAAGGGTCAGCGTTTGTTTAGGGAGCGGCCTCTCGTGTAGTGGCCGCTATTTAAATTTCTTAATTAGTGCTTGACCGGGAATTTATTGCCCGTTAGTCGGTGTACTAAACATCCAATGGGGCATCCTTTTAGAGTCCTTTTTGCAGTCCCCTTTTACACGGAAATGAATGTGCAACAGGCTTTTAAGGCAGGCTCTGTCCTTGCACTGGGTAAACATTGAAGCTCTGTTGGAATTAAAAGAAAACATGATTTAAGGCATGCAAAATCTGGAGATATAGTCTTAATTGTCTTTATTTCCTTCTAAAGAAATTTATGGGAGGGAATGGAAGGGACTGCTAGGCTCTGAGTTTCTTTAAATTTCATTTATTTTCTGAATGATTTCTTGATTTGGTTTTGTTTCCGATTTATTAGTTGATTATTTAACAATATTTATGGTTTAATGATTTATTTATAAATTTTATTTGAATCATTTTCATAATTAAGCAATTAATAATTAAACCTTTTGACTTATTTATTTCCCACTCAAAAAATACATAAACTCATATAATAATTGCATTTTCTGGGAATATATTAATAATTTATAAATTCAAGTATGCCTTTACTACATTTTACCATTAATTTGGTTTGCTTTTGAATTATTTCTCCCATTTCATAATTAAGCAATTTGTAGTTAATCATTTTGTATATTTATTTCCCTCCAGGAAACGTTGGAACTCATACAATAATGACCTTTTAATTGAAATTAATGCTTTTCCAACTGAAATCACATGCATATTTACCAAAAAATATAAAACCCTGTGATAGAGCACAATCTTCCTGGTCATTTTTCAGAAAACTAAGCCACAGGAAATTATTTTTGGGCCATAATTTAAATTTCCTTCAAGAGCCCAGAAAAACATATATTTTCAATAATTTCTGGCATAGTTAAGGCCGGCCAAAATCAACAGGGCAGCTTTTGTATATTTTGTTGTATATTTTTGTTGGTCTTTTTTCCTTTCAGAGCAGAGCCCGAAGAAGAGAAGAGAAACAGGAGCAGCAGAGACCACAGGATATCTGTGGCCCGGGAGTAGAGGGCGGAAGGTTAAAGGCGCCGCAACTCGAAGCTCGATTCGTGGGTCGCGGCTTGCCTCATTAAATTTAACGCACGTGCCGCACAAATTATGTTTACACACAGGCACACACACCACACACACACACACACTCGCTGTCCGAGTGGGCATACATTTAAACATTTTCGTAATTTAGAGTTCCAGTACAAAGGGAAATGCTAGTGGAGAAATTGAAAAGGTTTTCCTTCGTTCTACAATTTACGTGGGCCGAAAGAACGAATGAATAGCTGCTGGTCTAGGTTAAATCATTCAACAAATGTGTGCTCACACACATACTATATACCGAGAAAACCACACACACACATGTCCTTATTAAGTTGCCTTCTTTAGAGAGCCTTCCCCAAAAGGTAGGCAACATAAAATTTCAGTAATTTGCTGACGAGACCGCACTCCAAATTGAGCTGTTAAAGCTGCTTTAAGTTCTTCGTTAAAGCAAAGCGAATCGAATTTTCCACATTCATATAGCTTTTACTTTGCACTCTACCTAATTGCAGGAAACTAATTTTCTCTCATTTAATTTCCTTTCCAAAATATAAAGCTTGTCTTTTGTTGTTTAAAGCCTTAAATTGCATTATGTTTCAAAGTTAATGAGTCAAAGTGGCTTTAAAAATATGAAGAAAGGCTGGAAAAAAGGCTTTTCTTTGAGAATAATGTGGGATATATTGTAAGAATAAGGTTTTTTCTGAAAAGTATAAGGCTTTAATTTTTTTAAAATGTATTTTTTAAGTACTTGTCAGATTTTTAACGGTTTATATTTCTTGGAAAAAATATAGATTTCAATGAAATTTTTATGATTCTATCGCCTCCTTAATATTATAAATTATCCTTTCTATTTTGGAAATCAGCATGAACTGTATAAAATGTGTAAAATGTTCGCGTAGCACAGACTTTGGTAAATCGTTGCCGGGCCAACGCTGCGTATGCTTGATATCCCAGTTGAACTGCCGAACTCCTCCATCGCCAGGTAACTAACTGTGGCACTTATAAATATTCATTGCTCCTCGGCCCAGCTTACGCAGATCGAGTACAAACAGCTCGAGCATAAATATTCATAAATTCCACGGCAACTTGTATGTGGAGATCTGGAACTAAAAAAATAAAAAAAAAATGAAAATGCTGGAAAACCTTTCATTCACCGCTTGTCGCTCTTCATTAAAGTTTGCTTGTACACACGTGCAGCTACCTTATATATACTATATATATATATGTCATCCGAATATGCGCTGTCTGCATTATTAATGAGTCTCCTTCATTTAATTGAAGCAATGTGATTGTGGCCATTGCGACAGGTGGTGGTGGATGGCGGCAAGGTGCGTTGATCCGAACGGGCCTGAACACCTGTCGTGTCTGGGCATATGCAAATTCGACTTGCCACGTGTCTCCGGGCGTCTCCAACTTTGGATTCCTGTTATCCCGGAATTCGGTCTACGTTTTCTGTCTTAGTCGTCGCCGCATGGGCTGCTAGGTAGGTGTGTCAACACACTCAGTTCGTGGAAACGTTATCCTTTATAGTCGGCATTGCTTCCGAAACGTGTGATTCCACCGCAGAGTGGCATTTAAGGCAATGAGAGAATTTAAATTTGGGGCTAAAACACATCAAAGCAGGGTGAATAATTATATTTCAAGAGAAATTTGGGTGATAAATATGCTTAAACATAAACTAAAAGGATTATTATTATCATAAGTTATGTACAATTAAAAAGTAATTGATTGAAGTTCATGAATTTTCATTATATTAACTGTAAAAATGATTTATTTGACCTGTAACTGTAGTAAAAACGTGGGAAGTTGTGATTTCTACATAATAACTTATCTATTTTTGTTCAGAAAATAATTTTAAAAATATTTTTAAACTCCAACCCACCTTGTCTTATATGTTTAAAGGGAATTCCAAAGCCATATTCCAACCTCTAAACACTTTAAATATTTTATGTTGAAACCGTAAATAACACAGAAACCCCAAAAACTAAAGCGCACAAGGGGAACTCTTTATTTTCCCGGCCAAAGCAATGAATAAGAAGATAGCTGTTGCCAAATATACAACTCAATAAATCGTGTACCTTAACCGAGTGAATCGTAAACTTGGCCAGGCTTAACTTAACCGCAAATATTCAGGAACTCTCTGTCAACAGGTCCTTGCTCCTCCTACATACTTAATGTACATTTTCCGTTGAAAATTGTATTGAAACTTGCCATCAGGCCATAAAGGTGAAAAGCAACAGATGCCCCAGGATTTGTGGCCTTGAAAATAGAAGAAAATTATGAAAAGCCCCCCGCGATAAACCACATAACAAAGACCGCAAAATCTGTTTGAGCTCAAGATATACACATTTTAAGACTGTGGGAAATATTTTAAGCGATCAAATTGCAGCAGTTCGGTCTGCCACCTTGCCAAGAAAAAAAAAAGGAGAAAATCAAATAAAAAAAAAGAACCCAAGTTGAGTTGCAAAAATCGCAGAGTTAAAAAGTGCTTCCGCCTTCCGAGTTCTGCGTTCTGCAATGCCTTTTTGCCATTTGGTAATAAAATCATAAATCCCCAGCTAAAAGTTAAAGGGGGAACGGAAAAGCAAAGAGCAAAAAGGAAAGGAGTTGCCGAAAAATATGAACTCCGGGGCAGGAAGCGGAAATTACGTTGGCCTGTCTTGGGCTTAACCTTTGTCTTCGCCGCTTTTTCCGTTGCCGTTTGAGGATTCGCGGGCGCCGGCCATGAATGATTGCAGTTTAAACTCGCTGGAGCTCACTTTCCCAGCAGAGGCTTCGCCTCTTTTTTTTCGGAGCACCTTGTCCCGAGTCCGCTGGCCTTTATGAAGCTCCATTCTGGTTGGTTACATTTTTATAGCTGCAACGGCAGCAGCATAATTAATTCCATTTTACGACGACAACGGGGCGCGGCGGAGTTGCAAAAATGCATAAAGTCAATTAACTGAAAAAGCAGCCGGCAAAGAACAAGGGCCCGGAAGCAGCTCCGCAGGACCGAAAGGATACTCGGAGCAGCAGGATGCTGATGAGGTTGTAGTGGCTTAACTGAGCATGCTGTAAATAAATCAACGGGTGAAGTTGGTGTTGGGACATAAATTCTGGCTTCCTCCTCGGCCAAAGGGCAGTCCATTATCCGAATGTTTAACTTTTTTATAAGTGCTGGTTGGGTTTCTCAGATTTCGCTTAATTTTTTTCATGGTTAGCAAATGGAATTAAATGAAGATGAATTGGTTTCTTGAATGGAATGGAGATTTACTAGCGGAATTCTTTTCAGTTAATAGATATTTAAATAAGGAGAATCTGTAATTTAAAATTTAATTTTCGTGTGAATTTACAATGAAAAAGTTAAAAGAAGTTTTTAGTAATTATTATAAACGAAACTAGTTCCTATGGTTTTTAATTCTTTAATCTGTAAGTTAAGCTATAACCCTATTCTTCTCTGTATATTCTTTATTGGTATTTAGTAATTTTAGCTTTAAATTGTATTTTTAAGTAAAATGTTAAAGCTGAAATTTCCTATTTTGAATTTAAAATCCCCAAGATACCGTTAAAACAGGGCTGCCATCGTTTCTGCAGAAACCCCCGTAGTTGGTGTTTTTCTCGCAATCCCTTGGTATATTTCTACGCCCGCACCGCGGTCACACTGGATAAGCACCAAAACAAAACCTCGCCAACCGGCTTTTCTTTTTATTTATTTTGCAATAATTTCCCCAGTTTTCCCCGCTCAAACAGCTTTTCACACGGAAACCCAACTTAACCAACTGGCTTCCTGCATCGCCACATCCTTGAAATGAGCTAGCACGCAGTGGTCAGCGAATCCGGAGTAAACAAGGAAAACGTGAGTGAGTCTAGAGTGGGTGGTGGCCCCAACGAGGGTGGAAAAGCGCAAGGAAACGCGGCAATGTTCAAACCCAGACGTTGCGACATCGGCTTCTCCATTCGAGTGGCAGCCGAGCAGCAGAAAGGACACGCGCCGCGCACACCGTTGGTGAAAAGTCGTCGCGACTTCGGGGGGCCCAAACAAACCATAAATCTCTCAGTCTACATAAGTTGTGTTTTTGCACTGTTTTCAGCACCACATCATGGAGGACTTTGCCAGCATAAAGCCGACCAGTTCGGTGGTCAAATTGGCCGCCTGCCTGGAGAAGATCTACACGAAAATAGTGGAGAGTCGGGACAAGCAGGTGCCGGAGCACCAGATCAAGGAAATCGAGTTCCTCAAGTCGCAGTGCAAGCACGAACACATGCAACTGAGCCTGATGAGCTGTCAGACGCTGGTGCGGCTGGTGGACGAGGGCGCCTTGGAGGCCAATGGAGTGCAGAACAGTTTGCTCTCCATGCTGGCCAGTGCGGGGTAAGAGTATAAAGTATCTGCATGTCTATATCTATATCTAGCTGGAAACACGCCCACGACCCACATAGCACAATTCCGCAGGGGCGCGCCTTTGAACTTCCTGCAGCAGGTGGAGGAGGAGCAGGAGCGGGAGCAGCTGCTGTAGGTGCAGGCTAAGTGGAGCGCAGCGATTTCATTTTGCAAAATTGCCCACATAAAGGTGCATAAATTACCGAAGCAGTCAGCAAAGCTAAACCCACTGCAGCCACTTAATTAACGCGCCATTTAACGCCTGCCACCGAGTGCCTCCAGGAACATTGTTGTCCCTCCGTCAGCACGCAATCCCTCGCATTTCCGCTGGACGCGTGGCCCAAATTAATTGCCCCCCAGCACTTGGCACGTCATGTAACAAATGCGCAAATGAATTATGACTCTTGCTGTGTTACTCCCCTCAAACCCAGTTCTATTTTGGCATTGAGTTGATTTCCGCTTGGCCGCAATCCGTGGTCGTCAATCTTCTGGCTCTAAGCGATTATGCAGGCGGTGCCATAAAAACTATTAGCCACTTCCAGCCACGCACAGGTAGAAAGTCCTCTTCCTCCTATATCATGTCCAGCGTCCTTGACTACCAAATATTTGATTTGATTTGTATGCAAAAGGCGTTGGCTTAGAGTCTGGCATTGAACTTGAAATGTTTGCTGACGAAGGACGAACAACAGCGGTCATGTAAGACCGGAATTAACCTTGATAAGGCGGGCTGCAAGTGCTAGCCGAGTGCAGGTGCAGGTAAAAAGGATTGCATATTAATTGGCCTGCAGGGGGGAGCAGCGGTCAGCGCGTGAATAATAATTACCCCGTCAAACGCAAAGCGATTTGCTCCACCTCCTAATCCTTGACTGCTGATTTTCTGCTGCCTGCCAGCTCCTACTGCCCCCGGAAGTGGGTGCTAAACGCCAGTTCCACCTTAATGATGGCTTACATTGTACTTTTATCTGGAATTTAACACTGATTACTTGGGTTTCTGAGGCAAAGTGGCTTTTTTGCTGATTAAGTTGCATATTTTTCATGTAGCTTTAATATTTTCATAGATTTGTACCAGGAATCGTAACAATTATAAAGTAAAGTGTAAAGTGAATACAATAATTAAAAAGAAATAATGAAAATTTTCTCATTTTCCTTACAGACCCCTGCACTTTTCCATCATAACGGAAAGCGTTCTGGGTCTCCAGCTCCTTAACTTGAAGCGCAAGACGTCGCTGCTCAAAGATCAGGAGTCCTACCAGTGCTCCTATGGCCTGAAGACCCAGCAGCATCCTCTGATCTCGCTGCTCCAGCACTCGAGTGTGAACATGCACGATGTGAGCAACAAGATCATTGGCATCTGTCAGCACCATGACAAGGGGTAAGTACTTATATTACCCCTCCCAACAGATTAACCCATGTTTTCCCTTTAAACAACCAGCATTCGGGACTATAGTATAGAGTACCTTCGTCCGGTGTTCCTATACATACTCTGCAATCCTCAAACCCTGCACGATGTTAAGCCCATTTGGACTTGCCTCCTCAACCTTAGTGGCAATCAACCAGAGGCTAGAGCTTTAATGCAGGAGCTGCTGGCCTGGAGCAAGTTCAACAATGCCAGCACCTGCTTGTGCACCAGCATTCTGGTGATTGAGGCCATCGATCACTTCCTCCAGCGCGAGGATCACGCCCAATCCATAGATCTGGCCATCTATCAGGCTTGTTTGATAAAGCAACTGGCCAACTACGGCATCGATCCGCGTCCCAGCCTGCAATGCTTGCTGCGAGTGCTCCATGCCACGCGAGAGCACACCAAGGATCACTACCATGTGCTGCTCGTGCTCCTATCGGAGGTGCTGCACGTTCTATCGCCATTCTATTTGGCGGATCTGCTGCGCATCATCGTTTTCGTGGTGGTACAGGAGCGCTGTGGCCATGAATACATTCTGAACATGTGTCTGGACGGCATAATCCAGTGGATGTCTCAGACTGCATTCATACCCGCAGAGGGCTTGGCGTTGGCTCACCAGATAGTGGACAGGGTGCTGGATACCCAGAGATCGGAGCAGGATGGAGAGAGAATAGCCACCAAGTTGCTAAAGCCTGCCCACATGCGCAACTATCATCCGGACATAGCAATAGCCTTTGATCTGGCCACTCTGGTGGAGTCGTTTGATGCCTCTGATAACCAGGATGTGTTTGCGTTTGTAGATGCCTTAAATGTCAAGGCCAATACGGCCTTCTGTCAGCGCTTGCATCTGTTCCTTAGGGCTTTATTCCTCTCAAGAGAGCCTCCAGTGGACTGCTGGTTCAAGATCTATGAGGTCATCTTGCAGATCATCAAAGTGAACGAGGGCATTGCCTATGACTTCCTCATGACGTATATCTTTAAGCTGGCCCACGAAAACAATCCGGAGCTGCAACTGGAGCTAATGAGGGGCTTGGCCAGCTTTGCAGTGTCCAAGGTGAGTCTCTTGGAAGTTTCTAAAGTTCCTTAATTAATGTTTTATTTTAGGACAATGTCCCCATGATACTCAACACCATAAGGAATCTGTCTGCTGAGAATGGCACCTTTTGCGTGGATTTGTATCTGCGCTTGTGGCGTGTGGAAACGCGTACTTATCCTTTTCTGTTAAAGCAAATAGCGCAGCCTCTGCCGGAGGGCGACAAGCGCTGGGAACTGCAGATAGCACGCACCCATGCCATGAGGGAAATCTGTCAGGAAAAGTAAGTAGAAAATTTATAATCTTCCTTATTATCCTTAACAAATTCCTTGTTTTTTCAGACCCTCTTTGCATGGCTCGGAGCTGCTGCCTCATCTTAGCAACACCCTCAACAACTGCTCTGATGAGGCAGGTGATCTAGCCACTGCCCTGGCCCTGGATGCCATCTATGCCTTGTGCGATAGCCACACCGTAAACATAGCCTCCACCTGGCAGGCCTTGGGCAGTAAATTCCGCAGTGAACAGCGTCCACAAACCCTTAAGTCGCTCTACAGATTCTTTGGCCTTGTGCCGCTCCTGCAGACGCCCACATTGGAGTACGAGAAGCTGGCGGACGATGCTTTGGAACAGCTGTGGCAGGCCATTAGTCGTCCTGGCACAGATGCCGCACAGGTTCGGAATTCCCTGGCTGCCTTGAAGAACTATGAGCCGGGAACCACCCTCAATCTACGCCACATACCAGCCCAGTTTCGATTTGAGATTGTCGGAGGAGGTGTTAGTGTCCCAGGTGGCCGGGAGGTCCTAGATCTCCAGCAGGAGACAGTGCCGGGTGAGGTGTGGGTGCAGCTGCTGCAGAAGATACGTCCCGAGTGTGGAGATGCAGCGGCAGATCTGATTTCCCATCACATAGGCAGCGAGATTGATGGCTTCCGGAGTGGAGTGTATCGGTTGCCCGAGGGAAAACCAGAGCCACGCAAGCTGGTGGGTCTGTTCGCCACCAGTCCCCTTCGAGCGGTCACCAATTATGTGGTGAGCCAGGCTCGCTTTGGGGACTACGTGCCCGAGCCCTATGCCGTGACCTTTGCTCTGCGTTCGCTGTCGAAGAAGTTCTCCAAGCCCATTCCGCCACTCGACTGGAGCTGCCTCACGAGCTTCTTTCACCTGTCCTTTGATGCCCGGAAGTACTGCATAATGATAGCCAAGAATCAGGCTTTGAACTCGCGCACAGCCAAGCGATTGCTAGAGAACTTCCTGGTGGACTTTGAGCCCAACTGTTTTGAGGAGGATCTCCTCCTACTCTTCTCGCTGCTGCCGGAGATTGCCAACAGCGTGAGCTTGCAAATCTTAAAGAACTTTGCCGAGAAAGTGGCTGTGTATTGCTTCAAGGAATCGCAACTCAACGACTTTGCAGAAGGCTGTCTCTTTGAGAAGTTCCTGGAGAGCGTCAAGTACATTTTTACGGGAAAGTGCGACATACCCGAGGTCCTCGATGTCTTCACGCTGATTGTGGAGCGCTACATGGACTCAGTGAATCTGGATTCAAGGCTTTTCGAACGCTACACCGAGGTGGTGGCCACCCTGCATCCAAATGCTATTGATGGGCTGACCACGCCTGCTAACTGGTGGGAGACACCAGCTGGCAAACTCAAAAAGGCCACCATTATCAGATGTTATCTGGTGCTGTACAACGAGAAGCTGCCGAATCCTTTGAAGTGGCTAACGCCCATCATAGATGCCTATGAAAAGCGGGAGGAGGAGCGAGCATTCTTCTATCGTCACCTGGCTGCCACACTGTATGCCTTTGGAAGCGACGAACATGCCTGCAACTGGATATCAGAGATGTTCCTGGAGATCCAGATGCTGCTGGCCGAGGCCTCCAACAAGGAGAAGGTGAACCGGGCTCTGTATCTGCTGGACATCTTTATGCTGGCGGTGGATGTGCTCTCCGGCTGTGCAGTTCTGCTGGGCAGTGTGGATGTGGTGGCCAAGGATGACAAGCAGCGATTGGCGCTCTTCCCGGAGAGCATGCAGTACCTGTGCGATCATATTTTCTGGAAGGATCAGGAGGCCAAGGTCTGAAATAACCCTAAAATTATTTAAAAATCTTATTTTAATGCGCTTGTATCCTTTTCAGGTCTACGAATTCCTCTTTAACTTGTACAAACACACTTCCATGCCCTCTTCCTATGCCGATGTGTTCAGGGAGGCCATCATTTGCTCCCGGAATAAGCCATATTTTGACAACAAGGGCGTCTGGACCAAATACGTAGGCCTGCGTAAATAAGCACCAATGACGAATACACTCACCGCATTTAACCCACGCCTCAAGTGCACTTGAAGGGTTAAGCCCACACTATACCGTCAATGTTAGTCAATTTTTGATAGCAAACAGCAATCTTTGTTATTTATATGTGTTTCAAATTTGAACTATTATATTAAAGGCATTTTTGCGCACACAATTTAATTTTAGAATTAAATAGAAATATTTTTGCAGTGTATTACAAAAAGCTTATTCTGTAAAACCGTTACCTTTAAAATTTGAAATTATTAAAAGCAAGTAACTCTGGTCACCTTATTCTGTGGTATGTTATCGATATTAACTGCCATGTGGCCCGAGTGGACAGTTCCACGGTATATTTTAACGGCTTAAACACGGTCACACCAAATCGCAGAATTATTATTATTTATCAAAAATGCAAATTAAATAGGAAAGTGCATCAACAATTAACACCAAATACCAAAGCTTTCGTCGCGTGTGCTTCTAAAACCGGTGTCCACTCAAGCCGGACTGTGATTCAGCACCGCGCGCTCTTCAACGCAGGCAACAGGAAAAACCCAATCAGAACGTAAACAATGGACGAAATAAAGCTCGCCAAGGTTAGTTCCCAGCTTAATCAATGCCAAATTGTGCGATAGGGTTAAACGCAGCCATGGCCGTTATGTGGGGAGCACCTGGATGCCCGAAAGGGTTGTGAGTCATCCGCCTGGATGGCTTGAAAATCGATGGGACGGTCAGGTGTTGACCTGTGCAGGCGAAAAGGAGCTACCGGCTGGCTGCTCCACGCCCTCTCCCCCACCATATCGTGGGAAGCATTTCCCGAGAAAGCAACAAGAACCAATTTCATATCTATTAATATATGACCGTAAAACATGCGCATAGAAAGTAAATAGGTGGGGGTGACCTCTCTCCCATGAATCCACACCCACAACATCCCACACAGGCGCAATTTGAGGGGCCAGTTTTTAACCGTGAAAAAGTAACTTGTCGAAAATAATACCCTCAGCATCAATGGAGATGTCCGAATCCCAGGCCTTCCACAGGATTGTTTATATTGAGCTTGGAATATGAAATTATTTTGTTGAAAGGGTAAAATTCCAGGGTAAAATATTCCACAAGGTGTGTAATCAGTAGAAATCTAATCTCTTGACGTTAATTACAGAAATCGCAATTTATTAAAAGTCAATTGAGGCCAAATCTATTTTAATCAGTTAAGCGCCTAAAAGGGCTTATATTTTCTTACAAAGTATTTGGCGCTTTTTAAAAGGATATAATATCAAAAACCATTTTGGCGGGAATCTGGACAGTATTTGTAGATATAAGATTAATTTTTATTATTTGTTTATATTGTTTATTATTTTCTTTATTTAAATCTCATTTCATTTTCATTTGAACTTCCAGTAATATTTTTCTATTGCTTCTTAAAAATCCCTTCTAACCGTTAGTAAACAGAACCTATAACCCTTGCAGGGTATGCAAATGTGCCCTGCTTGCTCTCTTTAAATTTCCCATGTCAAAGAGAGCTTTTCCCTTCATGCCAAAATTCCCCAACACAAATCGTAGCACGCTTTTAAGCGCCTGGCAGGCAGCTGAGTTAACTTTCCACGCTCGACGGGAGCGCATCGCAGCTCTCGCTTTCTCCGAAAAGCACTCACACACACACATACACCCAGAGAAAGCCAATAGAAAATCGCACACAAGAAGCCACAGCGATTTGCAGTGTACATTTCGAGTTTTGCCGTTCGTGCGGCAGGCGAAAAGTGAAAGTCTCAAGAGTTATTACCGCCCACCCAGCGCGAATTCATTCCGTTTGATTTGCGAGCGCCCTCCCTCCTGTTGTTATTGTTTTTGTTGTTGACTTAAAATCAATAAAATCCGGCTGGCTCTTGCACAATGGACTTCACCCGATTCATGAACAAGTTCAACGAGATCGAGCGCCAACTGTCCCCCACCTCAGCGCTGCGCCTGAGCTTCGACAACATCTCGCCGGAGACGGAAGAGCCGCCGGACGGGAACAAGCGGCTTTGGGGTGTGCCCGTGCCGCCCTTCGTCTCCGACAAAGTCGTATCGTGGATCGAGGAGGAGTTTAACGAGGCGCCCGTCTTCTACAATGGCAACACTGTGCTCAAGAAGGTAACAACTGCCTTGCGGCCCATTTTTATGCAAATCTCAACGATGCGGGAGAGAATGGAATCCAACTAATTTTCCGTTTTACGCATTGCCACCGGCTAGTGGCCGGAAAATATGCAAATTACCAGCGGGCCAGAGAGCTCGGGCAATATGTTCGGGGACCTGGGAGGCACTTGCCCTTCCCGAAACTGTTCCCCAACTATTTGGGTCACTTGGTTAGAGGAAAACTGCAGTTGGACTATATACATCCTGCCCTGCATCCGGAGCGCCTTGTGCGTCACTCCCTGCCACAAGCACGTACAAATTGTTGAATTGTTGCATTGCCAGCAGGACACTCGAGTGCGGAATGTAATGGGTTGTCAATCAAAGTCAGAGATGGAATTGCTTCCTCTGGGCTGGGGCAAATTGCACTCGTTCATCTAGTGTTGTCGCCACTGTGGTGGCAACAGGCTGACATCTACCAAGGTCTCCCGGGGTCTGGGTTCAATTTAATCTCTATTTGCAATTCCGTTGTTTGAGGTTTAATGGCAGCCGGCGTGTGTTTCCAATTTTATGTTCGATTTATGGCTTTTGACACACATTTGATCATTGGTTTGAATTGGTTTAGCAAGGAAGGATTAGCTAGAAATTTATTGTTATGTAAGATTAGTTGTTTCATTGTTCAGCTAATTTAAGTCTAAAGAGCAATATGTGTTAAATATGCCTGAGGAAAAATATACAGCCTTAAGGGATATTGGTTTAATTTAAGGGATTTAATGTATCGAATCGAATTTCAACAGTTCGAAGCCCCCAAAGGGTGTCTCTTCAGAGCATTCAACAGGGCTCTATTTTTTATATAATTAACTAAACCTACAAGGTTACTTCCCATTTAAAAGTAAAAACAACAAGTGAGAAAATTAAATATAAATCTTTTTAATCCCCAACCCATTACTCTATAAATGCAATACTCCATGGAGCGATTACAAAACCTCCTAATGTTGCTAGCCGAGTATCTGTAAGCCAATCATCCGGCCGTGAAGCCCATATATAATTTACATGTTAAATTGAATTGTCCGCCCCGCCGGGCGAGAGTAATGAACTCCCACTGGCTAAATCAGACAATTAACTAACCTTATCTATTCGCCGAC
This sequence comes from Drosophila kikkawai, assembly GCF_030179895.1. Classification (NCBI taxonomy): domain Eukaryota; kingdom Metazoa; phylum Arthropoda; class Insecta; order Diptera; family Drosophilidae; genus Drosophila; species Drosophila kikkawai. The sequence goes on from NC_091729.1 coordinate 23,987,095, forward strand.
CATGGACCCGGCTCAAACAAAGGCCTCAATCTGAGTGACATGAAAGGAAATTAGTCCGATGATGAACAGCTCCCGGGACATGCAATATGTAAGTCTCCAGGGCAATAAAAACTGCCTCCTACCCGGGGAGGCAACGAAAAACAAAAAGGAAAGCCTACGAAAGCGAGGGACTGGGATGAGGAGTAGGGTAGAAGGACCTGAAGGACCATCAAAGGAATTAATGTGTCGGCTGCTGGCTGCCCGGCGGTTTTATTTAATGGCTGAATACCAACTAACCGCAAAAGGGCAGCGAGGATGCCCATATTTATTTGATGCTTTAAAGTTAACCTACATACCATATACATACATCCTGTGATATATCCTGAGTTCCTGTTGAATGTTTGATGAAGTTCTGAGGATTCGCTGAAACGTTGATTGAAAAACTTTCCCTTCGTCCTTTTAGTGTCAATGCAGTTTGTTTTTTATCCTTGGCAGGGGGATAACTATATGAATTCCACTGACGTCAGTGGGGGGGCAGCAGCAGCTGAAAGAAAGTACCAGAAATTCCGCTCGCCAAAAAAGAAAGAATTTAAATCAAAGTGTAACCAATTTTTCTCTCTTCTCTTTACAGGTGGAAAACGTGCGGATGATAGATCGCTACAACACCAAGAATCCCACGGTGGGTACCCTATATCTGACAGCCACCCATTTGATTTTCGTGGAGCCCGACAGCAACAAGGAGACCTGGGTAAGTGAAGGATGACATCATCAATTTCTTCAACTAAAAACGCGGCCATTGTGTGTGGCAAGAACTTTTTTCAGTTCACTTAAGAGTGCTGAATGTTTATTTGCTTGGCCTGGAAAAAAAAAGAGAAACTAAAACAAAACCAAACAAAACAAACACTTTAGTGAGTCACCTTAGTCTGCGTCTCTGGGTACGTGCTTAAATGGGTTTTTTTGGTTTATTTCCAACCTCTCTGCAGCTGTCAAAATGTTTTTTAGAAAAAACCATAAGCTGGCTGAGATCTGCTGCATTTCCACCAAGCACCAAGGCTTACGCTTAGGATAAGTGCCTTGCTGCGGAAAAGTTTCCTTTTAACAAGTTTTTGCAACATGTTTCTGTTGCTTTAAGTTTAGCCTGTTTATCGAAGGAATTTAATTCTACAAACTGCATTCCAAGGCGTACAAAAGAAAGTTTGCATAAGCGTGTTGCGTATACGCCCCATTCGCCCACAGCTATTGTGTGTATTAATTGCAAAGCATATTTCCTTGTTACCACCAAGGGAAACTCTTTAAATGCAATGCCAAGAGGGGGAAGGAAAATCAACTAGTAAATGCTGTGCCAGCTTAACGCCTCACTATTGTCCCGGGCAACGCGATTTGTTAGCCTCCAAGCTGGGGGCTCTCCTTGCGCTGCTATATTAAAAGGACAATGGCTCAGCGCCAAGCCAGTGGTAGTATCCTTTGATATTCCCTCGTTTTTACTACAGGAAAACCCCACATCACTGGGTGTGCAAGTGCCACTAAATGTGCTTAATTATTCCATCTGCAAATTGCCCTACCCGGCGTATACGTAATATTTTTTTTTCAGTTGCCCTCCAAAATCACGCATGCATTGCATTTTAATTGCCAAGCCAAAAATTGTATTAATTATGCACTCGTCGCCGCTGAAGCTCTCCTGGTGCAAGTTGGCGAACCCGAGTGCCACAAGTGGCCCCAGGAGAAGCCCCCGCACTATCCCCGGATGAGTCGCCCACACACTAAGTGGTTAATTAAAAGTTGAAACCAAGTCCAGCGGCAGCAGAGTGGCCTGGCATTTAAGAAGAGCAGCAAAGGAGATATCGATTTTCTGTGCCATTGAAAATTGCTTGCTTTTAGTTTCTCATAATCCAGCAGCTGCCCCTTGTCCTGGCTCCCTTACTTCACTTTTGTTTATTTTTTTTTTTACTGCCCGCCACTGGGGCGCATCAATTATTTAGTGGCGAAAGCAGTTCCTGGCCAGGCACGTAGTCGGTCTCCCCCAAAAGGGGGGGTGGGAAAGTAAGTAGAGTTCCATTGAGGTTTTCCGTGTTTTCTTTTTTTTGGGGCGAACAGTTGCATAATCGCAACCCTGGACGAAGTCAGGGCCATAAGCTGTATTTTTTTGAGGAAAGTAACAGGCAGTAAGCTTGTATGATTGGTATTTAGTATCATATGAGTTTGATTTGGTAGAGTATATAGTATCTGGGATGCAGGCACGTACATAGAACTTCGAGAGTTGTAGCGTCAGAAATAAGTATCTAATTCACTTGTAGATTGAAATGCTTTATTAAGAGCTTAGTTGGGATCTTAGCTAGGATTTTTTCAACAAATATTGAGCAAGCTAATTATTTTAGATTAGGAAAGAAATTAATTAAGTAATTCCTATAACCTTCAGATACTTCACATGCACGTGGCCAGCATTGAAAAGCTACCACTAAGCACCACAGGATCGCCGCTGCTCATCCGTTGCAAGACCTTCTTGTCGGTGACATTTGTCATACCCAAGGACTCCGAGTGCCACGATGTATACACCTCGCTCCTTAAGCTCTTCCAGCCGGGTAAGAGTGCAAAAACCAAGTATAATATGCAAATAACAAAATCATTTCCCGGGGGTTGCAGTGTCCATCAACAAATTGTATTGCTTCAATTACCAACCGGCCAAGGATGATTTCCCCAAGAATGCCGGCTGGGACTTCTTCAAGCTGGAGGCCGAGTTCAAGCACATGCTGGTGCCCAACGAGAACTGGACGCTGTGCTCCATGAACGAAAAGTACGAGCTGTGCGACACTTATCCGCGTCAGATCTATGTGCCCAAGGAGGCCACCACGCTAATGCTGATCAGCAGCTCGCGATTCCGCTCCAAGGGTCGCCTGCCAGCGCTTACCTATCTGCACAATAACAAGGTGAATATATATATTAAAACCTTAAAATATTATTAAAACTACTAAAGAACTTTAATAAACTCAAAATCTATTAACTTAGGCCTCCATTTGCCGCTGCAGTCAGCCCCTGTCCGGCTTCAGTGCCCGCTGTCTGGAGGATGAGCAAATGCTGGAGGCCATACGCAAGACAAATCCAAACACAGACTACATGTACGTGGTGGACACGAGGCCGCGGGTAAGTTCCTAAATGCTTAGCATATGTAAATAAAACCACTTAGACTCGGTTTCGGTTCACAGATAAATGCGATGGCCAACAGAGCCGCCGGCAAGGGATACGAGAACGAGGCCTTCTACGAGAACATCAAGTTCCATTTCCTGGGCATCGAGAATATTCACGTGCAACGTGCCAGCCTGCAGAAAGTGCTGGAGGCCTGCGAACAAAAGTCACCGACGATGAGCGCTTTTTTGAATGCCCTCGAGTCATCCGGCTGGCTGAAGCACATACGCTCCATATTGGACACGTCGAGGTGGGCAAATAGAAGAGGAAATGGTTGGGTATTCCCTACATATTCTTCTCTCCCTTCACAGCTTTATAGCCAACGCTGTGGACAAGGGTGTGTCTGTGGTGGTCCACTGCTCTGATGGCTGGGATCGCACTGCCCAGGTGTGCTCGCTGGCCCAGCTCATGCTGAATCCCTACTACCGGACCATCAAGGGCTTCCAGGCTTTGATCGAGAAGGACTGGCTGGCCTTTGGGCACAAGTTTAGCGAGCGTTGCGGTCACATTCAGACGGATGCGCGAGAAGTCTCACCGATTTTTACCCAGTTCCTGGACTGCACCTGGCAGCTGATGTCGCAGCGCAGCGAATCCTTTGAGTTTAACGAGCGCTTCCTGCTGATCCTACACGACCATGTGCATTCGTGTCAGTTTGGCACCTTTGTGGGTAACTGCGAGAAGGATCGCCTGGACTTGAAGCTGGCAGAGCGCACATTCTCCCTGTGGGGCTTCATGGCCAACCACCTGAATGAGTATATTAATCCGCTGTACAAGCCCAATGTGGATGAGTCCATCAAGGCCAACCTGGCGCCCCAGTGCATCAAGTAATTGGAATTTTTAAATGCTTTTTGTTATGATTTAATCTTTTGTTTTTCTTGGCTAGATTCTGGCGGGGCATGTACAGCCGTTTTGAGAGCGGCATTCATCCGCGAGAGCCTCTAGGCGATCTGCTTCTCGATAGCAAGGAACACTGCAACTCCTTGGAGGATCACGTGCAGCATCTAACCAAGCGCATAGCCAGTTTCAAGAACTACATCTCCAAATCGGCCAAGAAGCTGCAGGATGCCACCAGCAACACCGCAAAGGTCAGCAAGGAGCCCGCCAGCGCAGAGATCAATGATAACAAGTAAGTCCTAAATTTGAAATATATACCAGGGATCGTATAATCTTTATAATATATGTATGTTCCTCAACAGATACAATTATGACAAAAAGCTGAGCGAACTCTCGGCTGCCGATGACGATCATCCTTTAAAAGCCAGCAACATGTCCTTTGCCAGCTTGTCGCTGAATGCGGAGCAAGCCAGTGCGCCGCAAACCTTGCCCGAGGAGATCAACTCCGTGGCTGTGGACTGGAAGCCCATGAGGAATGTGACCACCTGCTCCTGTTCCACGCCCTTTGATCAGTTTACGAAAAAGGTAACAATCGGAACCACTATTAGCAATCCTCTTTATTATAGTATTCCCTCTTCTTAATCCTTCTTTAGACCCATTGCTGGCGCTGCGGGGACATCTTCTGCGAGCGTTGCATAGACAAGAATGTGGCTTTGCCTGGACACGACAGTGGCAAGGCAGTGCCCGTGTGCCGCGGCTGCTTCCGGCAAATGCAGATGCAAAAGCAGAGCCCGTAAGGGGCAAGTCAGGCAGTGATTGGAAATGATAACTCTATTAAATTAAATTGTATTGTATGTATTTATTGTTGCATTTGTAGCCAGTAGCTGCTTATAGAAGCTCTCATTCAAAGTTGTTGCAAATGGATACACCCATTCCCCCCTCCCGAGTAGATCCGCTTCCCAGGAATGATCCTAGTCTATGTAAGTCGGGCACAAAACTGTATTTTGTTGTTAGAATTTAGAGCTACTACCCGAAAGCACACATCCCTAAGCTGGAAAATAAGTACAATCGAGTGCAAATTATGAATGTAAAATACATGTACGAAAGAGGAAACAGTTCTCTAGGTGGAGATACTTTCCCAAAGATATTCCGGAGCCAAGATGTACAGACACTGGGCGGCACGGAACTAACTAATACATATATATTCCACTAGCATTAACCGGCGAGACGCAACCTTGTTTATCGATTTGATCAAAAAGTGTAATAAAAATTATTTATTCAACAAATTCTCCGACCTGCCCTTAGTAGCCAATGTCCGGCTTGATGCGCAGGATGACAGGAACACTGGTGCAGGGCAGGATGGCCACCTCGGTGACCACGGCATTCACCAGTTCCGGTGGCGTTATATCATAGTTGAGGTTCAGCGGCATCAGCTTACCCTTCGCCGCCCAGTTGTTCAGCTGACACTTGTCGCCGCGCACCAGCTGGTTGGGATCGCTCAGCTCGTTGTACACAATGGCGTCCGTTTGGAAGCGCTCACTGAACTTGTGCGTCTCGCAGCAGACCAGCACTGGGACATTATTGGCATTGGCCACCAGAGCCACCTGAGCCGTACCCGTCCTTGCCATTACATAGCCATTGGCCAGCAAGGCATGGGCACCCAATAAAACCTTAGTGGCCTCCGGCATGACATAACCCACGGCATTGATGAGGACATAGGTGCAGGGTATACCATAGGCATGCAGGCGGCGCAGCATCTCCTGGCCCTCGCAGCCGGGACGGGAATCGACGACAATCACCCGAAAGGAGACCTGCCGCCGCTTGGCCTCCTCGCAGATAAACTGGATGAGTGAGGAGCAGGCAAAGGTGAGCAGGACATCGCCATCGGTGATCTTCTCCTGGAGGAAGCCGCTTATTGCTTGGGCTGCCTTGCCAATCTGATTCTCTATGTAAGTGTCGATGAAGTGGTCCAGGAGCTCCTTTAACTGCAAGAGGAATTTCAAGCTTTTTTATAAGGAATTTATGGAAGGACCTTCACGGAAGGACTTACCTCCGTTTCTGGCGTATCCGCTGGCAGTTGGGTGAGCTGGTTCTTAAACTGCTTGTAGGCATTGGAGACGGAAACCGCCAGCGGTCGGCACTTGTGCAGGTGATCTACATGATGCTTTACAGCCGCATCCAAGCTGCGTCCAAACTCCTTCTTCGGCGGCGTCTCAAAGTCATGGACCACTTGCCGCAGCGCATGAAGGAAGGCAATGCACCGGGCATTGGAACCCACAACCGTCCGTTTGGCATATTGCACACCCAAACGAGCTATGCTCGGGTGGACGAGGGGATCGTTAATGAACAGGCTGTCTCCCTTGGCGCAAACCAGGTGATTGAACAGCCTCACCCGGCACTCACTCTGCGGAGTACCCGATGTTGAACCTTTGCTGGGGGAACTGCTGGTGGCTGCTTTGGCGGGAGACACGCTCTCCCTTTTAAGCTCCTTGCTGGGTGGGGCAGCAGTAGAAGCCTTGCCTCCAGGCTGCGGTTTCTTGGCTGCCTGTCCCTGAGCCTTGGCTGCACGCTGGGCTTCTTGGATGGCACGTCTTTCGGCCTTGCTAAGAGTTGGTTTTTTCTGTGGTAGAAGAAGGTATTTTAATTGAAGATTATGATGTTTGTGGAGAGAAATCTCACCTGATTTGCTTCGAGGGAGCTGGGAGGTTGTGCCTTGGCTGCTGCTGGTGTTTGAACGTTTTCTGTCACCTTTAAGTTGGACAACTGCTGGGTGGCGGCCTCAACTTTATCTACCGTGCTTTTGCCTGCCTTTTTGGCCGCCTTCTTGGCCTCCCGTTCAGCCTTGATCTGTTCTCGAGACTTTTCTTCCTTGCCGTTCTCCACAGGCGCAGGGGATGTCTTTGTAACCGCCGTATCCGCTTTCTTTTCCAACAGTTCCAGCTTCTCCTTGGCCTTGGTTGTGGTGGTCGTCGTCAGCTTGGTGGTTATGGTGGTCTGCTCCACTTCCGTGATAATTGTGGTTGCTGGAGTGGCCACACCGGCTGCAGTGGCTGCACTGGGATTCTTCTGTTTCTTGGCCTGTTTGGCTAGCTTCTTGGCCTCCCTCTCGGCCATTACCTGCTCCCGCGTCTTCTCCGTGGCCACCGCATCCGTTTTTTCACTCTTATCGCCCGGCATTGCACTTGCAGAATCGGTGGCTGAGCTCTCGGTTTCCGGTGTGTTGTTTAGATTGCTATCTTCGTGGCGATTTCGTTTGTTGCGAGGTCGATTGCGTTGCCTTTGCTTCTTTTGCTTGGTCTTTGCGCTCTGACCGTCAGTCTGCGGTGGTGGAATTTGGGATTAATTGGGATTTAAAAGAGCTTAATGATTCAGTAATGTTTGTAAGATATAACCAATCCAGGTATCAACTGAAAGAGCCATGCAAAATTTAAGTCTAAATTTTGATACTTGATAAAATCAAACAAAAGTTAATAGGACTCAAGTGTGTTTAGCTAGATACCTGTGGCACCTGTTCGCTGGCTACAACCATTGCGAAAGAAAGCTTGAAATATAGAGAAAGAGGCTTGTTTTTTTAAATGGCAAAAGGACATGTGAAAGGTGGCAGGCTCAAACTTAAGTAGCAGCGTGGCTAGCTTCCAGGCTTGGCTTCAGGGTTTTTGGTTAGTTTGTTAAGAGCTCGAAGCAACGCACAGTTTTGTATATGGTTACCCATTTACCTTACAATTTGTGTTTTATTTTATGTTGGCGTCAAAAGTTTGCTCACGATGGCAAAAAGTCTACCAGCTGATATTGGGTCCCAGTGGTACCAGAGATTTCCTTGTATATATATACTAGGAAAAGTATTAAATACTGCCACCGATAAGTATTTCGATAGGCAAAGCCATTTTTAGCGTTTGTTACCCCAAGCAAGTTGGCATTCCCATAGCTGTCTTTTTGTGAGGTACGTACGTTCGCCTGCCGCTGCTGAAAATTACATAATTTTTGCATAAATTGAAAATCCATCGTTTTGATTGCCGCAGCATCCAAATCTTCAACTACCATGGCCGACAAAGCTGCAGCTGAGAAGCCCGCCGGGCGCCCCATGCGTTACCCCTACACGTTCTCGGCGAAGATCGCCCAGTTCCCCATCAAGCACTATGTGAAGAACCAGTGGATCTGGCGCTACTACTTCGTTGCAGCCATCGCCTGCGTTCCCGTGTTCTACAAGATCAGCAAATTGGGTGCGTTTCTTGCTGAATATCTGTTATTTAATCATTGTGCTAAACTTTATTTTGCCACCTTTCAGCCAACTCCGAGGGAAACAAGAAGGCATGGGCCGAGTCCCAGGCTAAGGAGCATGCCGAGCACCACTAAACGGCCAGTCACTTAGTTTTAATAGTTGCATCAACATTTCAGAGCTGTTTGTGTTTGGTTTAACGTGAAATCGGCGAATAAAATGAGTTGAAAACGGAAATAAAATGATTTTAATAATATTAATGAAAATGTAAAATGGCGTTAAGAAATTTCTGAGAATGGTATTTTAATGGACCCCTGAAATATACCAAAAACCTATCGATAACTTTGTTCTGGGTCAACCTATCGCTGCGGTCACATCTCTATGGGAAATGTTTTGGTGACCGGCTGCAGAAAAACGCGGATTATTGTTTTAGTTTTCTGTTTTGTATATTAAACCAGTCAACCCACCGCCACAGACTTCAAAATAGCAGCTGTAATCGCCGAGTATTAAGAGAAATGCATTCGTGTTTCCCTTTCCACCCGATGTAACCGCCGTGGCGGCGAGCAATAACGCGACCACGTGAAATACCGCAGCCATGGACCTCGAGTTTCCAGACATCGATATTGACCACCTTCTGGACACCACCACAGCGCTGGAAGATGGCTTCCTGGCGCCCTACAAGCAGATTCCGATGCCCAAGATCAACGGGCGGGTCAAGGAAAGGCGCATCCGGCTGGCAGAGCGAATTGCCCAAGGCGACGACTTGATCCGGCAGGTGAAGCAGCTCCAGGCACAGAACAAAAAATTGGCCGACCTGCAGCGCACCGCACAGGAGGTGACGGATCTGTACCAGAAGGAAAAACAGCAGCGCCTTGAGCTGCAAAAGAAATCCCAGCAATTGGGCGACCGGTGCGCGGAGCTGGAGAAAGAGCTGGATGCGCAGGTCATAATCGGCGAGAATCTGCAAGAGGAGCTGGAGAAGCGGGCTCTGCCCGTAGATGCCAAAGAAGTGCTAGGAATCCTCCTGCAGCTGGAACAGCGACTGGGCGACGATGCTGGCTTAGTGCGTCGTGACCAGAACATCGTTAAGAAGCTGAAGGACTACTGCAAGACGGCCAACATCAGTATGCCTACGCCCAAGAGTCCCAGTCCGCGGAACAAACGGCGGAGCCAAGCTACGCAAACAGATGCGGGGCCTGTCCCAGAGAAGCCCATTCTGTGTTCTGTGGCCGTGCAGGTGGAGAATCTGATACAGACCCGCGACCAGAGCATGCAGTTCAAGGCCACCACCACCACCAGGGGCACCACGACGGCCTCGTTTATCAAGAAGTGCCATGTGGGCACCACCTTCCCCGAACCGAAGCCAATGCCTAATGTGCAACAGATACTCGACGAAATGCTGTCCTGGCGAGATGAACCACTGGGCCCGCTGAGTCCCCTATGTGATTTCCCACTCGAAGTGGAGGAGCAGCATATGCCCGCCACCGTCAGTGTGGCCACCAGCACCACGCTTTGTAATATACACCGGGAGATTGACTTTATATCGGAGGTGCCGCCGCAAATCAAGGTGTCCGCTTCACGGCCACCCTCGCGAACCATGCTGGATAGCGTTAAGGAGGAGGCTAGGTCTTCCAGGGAGCTCGCCAAGGAGCTGCTCAACTTTCTACCTCAAAACCAAAGCTGCCTGGCCAATCTGCCGCCGCAGGCCTTCGAGGAGCTGTGGCAGGTATTTGGCCAAATGGTGCTGGGACTGCTCCAGCGGCGCCCCAGCCCGCCCACTGTCAGTCAGGCGGACTTTACCAGATGGCTCTACGAGCTCTATGAGGGCACCCAATGCCAGCCGGAGGAGAACTCTAGCAATAGCGCCAGCAAGAAAGGTAAAAACCCCAACAAAATCAAGTCAGTAAGTGGATTAATCCAGTCGACGTTCCTTTTAGACTTCTCTGCCAGCACGGAGTGCATGGACGTTGGCTTAGATCCCATCATAGCCTCACCAAACATCAGTCACGGCGGGGATATCACGCCCATACGCCTGCCACCAAAACCTAAAGAACGAAAGCGAAAATCTAAAAAGCGACAGGCAGCTGCTTCTCTTATAAAGCCCATTGCCAAGCGAACGTGTCAGGAGATGAAGCCTGCAGAGGATCACCCAGGAAACACCCAGGAATCGGTGAAATTAGTCGAAGAACAAGAGCCAGAGACGGCCATACAATTTTTAAGCAACTTGAATACTTTTAACATGGCAAACTGTGATAATCTCGATAATATGGAATTGGATGAGGAGGAAATGTACTTGCTCCAGTTGACTTCCAAGGTGACAAGGCAGGCAGAACAGGAGCAAGCCACAGAGGGTGAATGTGTAAGCCACTTCCCAACCTTACCTAAAGTCCTGGCAGACACTGAGTCGTCTTTGAAAGATGACATGGAACTGGAGCACTTTAATGGGATTACCTGCAAGGAAACAGATGGAAAGCCAGACGAAAACCTGGAGCACACAGCAAATACTGAAAACTTAGAGGACTCTGGAGGGATTACCTGCCAGGAAACAGAAGGAAAGCCAGAGGAAAACCTTCCAACTTTACCAGATTTATTTACTGAGGAAACAGATCTGCCTTTAAGTACATGTCCCAAACTGAAAAATAAGCAAAAAGATAAGACAATCATTACTAGCTTACCAGATTTGTCTACAGAGGTTTTAAATCCTTCAGAACCAGTCCTTGGAAGTGCTGATTTTGATATGGAAAATCAGCCAAAGGGAAAGGCAAACACTACCAACTTCCTAAAAGAACCGCCAAGTTCTCTGGATACGTCCTTTAATGGCAGTGATTCCCAGAAAGAATCCAATCTGTGTGAAAAGCAGTTACCTAGTGAAGAGACTGATTCGGATTTGAACTCTGAAAAGGTTTTTTCCGACCAGGAACACCCTGCTTTCATAACAGAAGCAATACCAGAAGTGGATAAAAATGTATACTCCAGCGATTCCGATTCAGAGGACTACACCATGCAGAGTGTTACAGGTTCTTTATTGGATAGCAACTCCTGCAAGTCTAATAAAAGCAAAGGTAGAACTTTAGTGGATTCAAAACGATCTATTTCCTACCTTTTTGGCAGTGATTCGGAGTCTGAAGCAAGTGAAGAACAGCTGCCCAAGGAAGACACCGAGTCGGAGGAAGATGTAAGCGAAAGTGAAAGTGAAATAGCAGAAACCAAAACGAGTTTTATGGATTCAGAGGAAGAGTTTAATAGAAGTGACTCTGACTCTAGTGAACAAAAGCTTCCTAAAGAAGATACGGAATTGGATGCAGCAGAATCCGAGGAAGACCTAAGCTTAAGTGAGTCTGAAGCCAGCGAGCAAGAGCTGCTTGAGGAGGTAACCAAATGGAGTCCCATTGCGTCGAAAGATGAGTTCTACGACAAAGTATCCGAATCCGAATCCTGCAAAAAGCTGTTGCCTAAACAAGAAACCAAATGGCGTCCTATTGAATCGGAGGAAGAAGCAAGTAAACAACAGCTCCCCAAAGAAGATACCGAATCGGATCCAATAGAATCGGAGGAAGATGTAAGCCAAGGTAAGTCCGAATCCAGCAAGCAAAAGCTCCTTAAGGAGGCAAGTTCGGAGTATAAATCCGAATCCTGCAAAAAGCTGTTGTCCAAAGAAGAAACCAAACTGCCACCCGAAGAATCAGAGAAAGAGTTGCTAGACATGGAGGCCTCCTCTGAGAGCTTTAAGGAGCCACTGGCTAAGGAGCACAATTCCGCAAATATTAAGACTTTTAATGAAACGGACGACAAGCCAGAATACAAGGAAAATAAGCTAAACAAGAAACAGACCCTTAAAACAAATATAACAGATTTACCACTGGTTGTGGCGGAGAATCATGCTGACCAAACAGAATTAATTCCTAGTTTGAACAGGGATTCCAACTCGGATTTACAAAAGAAAGAAAAGTTGCTTTCCACGCAAATATCAAGTCCCGCCCTGAGCTCCAATGACGACTCCGGAGACGAAGACAAGCTGGTCATTGATGCCGAATTACCTCCTAGCATAACGTCTAAAGACTCGCCTTCTACAGTAACCTCCAAGCGAAAAAGAACTCTATCCGAGATTAAGAGTCCACCTACCCCAGGAGAAGGCCGCCTCACTCGCCAGAGAGCCAAACAAATGCTGCTAGAAGAGAAGTCCCAGACAGAGAACCGAATATCGCTTGTAGAGCAAATAAGAAGGCAGTTGCAGCAAGCTTTAGATAAATCAGAGCCCCTGAGAAGGGATCCTGCTCCCGCAAAGGCTGTGAAACAGTTCCAGCAAACCCTAAGTAAATTAGAGCCCCTCAAAACGGATCCTGCTCCTGCAAAGTCTGTGGAAAAATTTCAGCCAGCTGTAAATAAATCAGAACCCCCCAAAGGGATCTATAGTCCTGATCCTGCAAAGTCAAAGAAAAACCCAGATGAGCCTGAACAAAGTTTTGGAAGCTACGAAGAGTCGCCAGCTTCTCCCTGTGCCGAGCCCCTTGATGACAACGTTGATTCCATTCCCGAAATCCCTCTAGAGCAACCTAATGGCTTGCAGTACGGTGGCCAGCCAAAGTCGATTATAGAACATGTAATTGATGAGTACAAAGCCCAGCCAAAGCTCAGCCAATTGCGAAGAAAAACTCTGGGAAAATCGCAGCAAAAGCTATGCTCTAGCATTGGTAAATACCTAGAAGAGAGTTTGGATCTTGAAGACTTTTCCCTGGAGGTGTACAAGTTGACCAAGGATGAGGCTGTGATTGTGAATGCCCTTGTGGTGGTAATCACCAAGATGGGCATCGAAGGAAATCCTCTCCAGCGTCTGATTTCTGCTCTAAATTACTTTAAATTCATGCCAAGATTTTTGGCTGAATTGGAGGAGCGTCTGTTCAGGAACACCAAGGAAAGACCGCCCACTGAATTGGCCATGAAGTATGTAAAGCTGTACCTAGAGGCGGTTTCTAACACGGCCAGGGTTACCCAAGAATACACGAATCCGGCGAGACTGCTGCTGGCCAAGCTGCTCTATCATTACGAACAGGATATGCCAGAGACGGTGCTGGCGGTCCTCCGCCAGTTTCCCACGGCGCTGCCCCACCGCGAGGAGCGGCAGTACGATCACTCGGATCCCTTGATTACTGTGATTAAGCATTTGCTTATGAGTCGGACGTACGACATGCAGGATCCGGATGGTGCCGAAAGATTGCTGCTCTCCAAGCTGCGCTTCGAGTACCACTACCAGCCCTTTGAGCCCAGCAAGCAGCAGGTGCTGGAGAACCTCGTAGAGAAGCTGAAGGCGGGCCGCAGCCTGGAGCAGCTTGGCTACGCCTTTGCCCTCTTCTGCCGGCGCAGTCCGCATCTCAAAGTGGTAGATCTTGTCACGGAGCACCTAATGCCGCTGGCCACCAGCTACTGTGATCTCGCCCAAGATGAGTCCTACGATGACCGCCTCGTAGCTGTGCTGCAGTGCATCTCGATGGTTCTAAAGCCGCTCCCCTTAGATACGGATATCTCTGCCCTTGTGGGACTCGTCAAGCGCTTGATTGTGGCCGTGCCACGTCCCGGTGTCCAGCAGGCAGCTGTCCAGGCCTGCCTGCGCCTGCAACGCTTCGGATTCCAGACCATACGCGATGCCCTGCAGAACTACAGACCCAAATATCCACTGGATCCGCTCACGCGGGCCATGCTGCGCTGCTTTGCGGAGCGGCGGAAGCAGTACCACATCCTGGCCACCAAAGGAATCTGTGCCAGAAAGTAGGCGCTGCTCTCGTAAATAATTTGTAACTATTTATTTATGAATGTAATTATATAGAATTTGAATTAAACTAAATGCCAACTGCGCGGGTTTTTACAAATTTCAACTTAAAACTAAAATACACACAAATCGATTGCACTTGGGGTTAAGCGGGCAGAGGGATTAGATGGATTTTGGAGGAAGCGGAAACATGGGAAAACAAAATGTACAAATTTGGACAGAGAAATATAGTAAGCTATGGGACTGTACAAATATAACATTGATCTAGCTGGGGGTTCACACTGCTCTTACAACTCCGAGTCTATAGGGTCAGCCGGAATCTCATCCATGCGGGAGGTATAAGGTACTTGTTGTGATATCTCGGGCCAATTCATTCCGACTTCATGCGCGGGGGCAGGGCTCCCAGTTCCAATCGCCGTCGTAGAGAGCCATCAGTTCATGCTAGATTAGTTTGTTTAGCTGCAAGGGAGACATGCAACCAAGTTAAGTTTCAGATAAACTATTAATTGGGTTTATATCCTACCAGCGATCGGCGCTGATGCTCCTTTTCCAGGGCAACTTGGGCCTGCTGTGGCGAGAACTTGAGCACCGCCGATATCACCTTGACCAGGGTCTCGTTATTAGTGTTGCCGGTGAGGTACTGCAATTAAGTTGAGTTTAAGTGAGTTCAATTTAGGCAGATAGCACACTTTTCCTCACCTGGAACATGATGTTGCGCAAGTACTCGAACTCCGTGTTGGCCGGAACGCTCTCGCTGTGCTGCATGGATACCTATCAAAGAAGTACAGATATCTGTTAAGAATCAACAACCCACCAAGAGTCCTCTTCTCAACTCACCAGTGTTTCATCCAGTTGCCGCGACAGCTTCGCATTCTGCAGCTTGAGCCGCTCGTTGGACTGCTCGAGGATCAGGAAGTTTTCACATTTTTGCTCTAGAAACAGATTACGATTCGTGACATCCTGCACCTCGCTCATGATCTCCTTGAGCTTGGCCTCCAGTTCAGCCTTGGCGGGATCCTCCTGCTGCTGGGTTTTGGGCGCCATGCTGGCGAGGAGTTGCTGGGCCTGAATGCCAGCTCGCAGGGTTTCCAGCTCGTTGATGCGCTCAGCCATCTGCTGGTTGTTGGCCTGCAGCTCTTCGATCTCCTGCTGCATATTGGACTCCGCACCGTTGCTCTTGTGCCTGAGATCCTCCAATTCCCGCTGCAGACGCTCGTTGAGGCTGCGCAGGCCATCGGAGTCCAAGGTGGCTGCTGCCTGCTCCTTAAGTGTGGTCACCTCTAAGCTCAGACCTTCAATGGTGGCTTTTAGGCTGGCCAGTTCTTCATGGCTCTGGGCCAGTTCGGTCTGTTTCTCCTGAAGCTGGTGCTGGGCCTGCAGAAGATCCTTTTGGACCGCATCGCTCTGCTCGGTCACAAAGCTGGCGTGCTCCTTTTGGCGGGTCAACTCCACGGCCTGCTCTTCAATGGCTCGCTTGAGCTCAACTGCCTCTGCCTTGGCGGCTGCACTCTGGGTCTCCTTTTCGGACACTTGGACGGCATGCTGCTCGGCCTTCTCTTGCAGGACATAGAGCTCGCATTGCAGGGACTTGAGCTTCTCCTTGACCTCTGCAGCCTCGGCCAGCTCCTGCTCCAAGTGCTTGGTGTGCTTGTTCAGACACTCGTTCTCCACCTGCAGCTCCTCGAACTTGGCCAGCTTTTGGGTATTATCTACCTTTTCCGTCAGCTCACGATCCCTGAGGGCCAGCTTCTCTTGTAGCTCCACCACCTGTCGGTTCTTCTGCGCTATGGACTCTTTGACATCCTCTTTGTCCTGGCTGTGCCTGGTCTTCAGCTGCTCCATTTCCAGTTGCAGGGCATCGTTGGCTTCGTGCAAACGCTCTACATCCGCATTGGCCGCACTCCAGCGAGCTTCCAAGTTTTCGATTTGCGTCGTGTAGGAGGCACTGGCAGCCTGGATCTTCTCCTGGTCGCCCTGCTCTGCCTGCAGCTGCGTGTTGGCCAATAGCTCCTGCAGATTGCTGATTTCGTCCTGCATCCTAGACCTGCTAGTTTCTAGCTCGGAGCAACGTTCCTCCTGGTCTCGCAGCTGTTGCTCCTGTTCCCTTTCGCAATCTCTCAGTTTCATTAATTCCTCTTGCTGCCCCTCAAGATCTCTCTCCAGGTTGGCCTTGGTCTGCTGCTGCTCCTCGAGATCCCTCTCAAGGTTGGCCTTAATCCGCTGCAGCTCCTCGAGTTGGTCCTTGGTCAGCAGCTTGTCCTTCTCGTAGGCATCACACTTGTCTTGGAGCGTGCGGTGGTCGTGATCCATCAGCTCCTGGGCATTCTGTAGCTTGGAGTGCTCATCTAGCACCTGTTGCATCTTCACCTGAATCTTGCCCATCTCATCCTGCTTGTCCTGCAGCTGGGACTCCAAGTAATTGGCCTGCTCTTCTAGGAGGCAATTCCTCTCAGCCAGCTTGGTGTTATCGCTTTGGATCTCTTCGAGTTTGGCGGAGGTTCGTTCATCCTGGGCCGTGCTGTCCACCTGTTCCTGCTGCAGTGACTCGATGCGGGACTCCAGCTTGCGCTTCTCCCGCTCTAGCTCGCTGTGAGAATCCTGGACCTGCTGCATTTGCCTCTGCATGGTGGCAATCTCCTCCAATATGCCGGTGACACGAGCCTGCAGCTCCTCCTTCTCGCTTTCCACCTGCCGGGAGTGATTCTGGCGATCCGTCAAGTCCTTTTGAAGCAGCTCTAAGCGAGCGGCTTGTTCGCTGGACCTGGACTGATGCTGCTCATGCTGCTTCTTCATCTTGTTCAATTTGTTGCCGCTGGCCTTGAGTTCCTTTTCCTTGGACAGAAGACTCGCCTGACTGGTGGCCAAGTCCTGGCTGAGTGCCTCCAGCTGAGTCTTTAGGGCAGCCACCGTTTCGCTCTCCGTATGGGCATGCTGATCCTGCAGGATTTGTAACTCACGATTTAGCTGCTCCAGCTTAAGTCGATGCTGCTCCTCCAAAGCTATCTTCTCGGAGCTCAAGGCAGCCAAGGATTCTCGCTCCATCTCCAGATTCTTTTCGAGTTCGAGACTGCGCTGTTCTCGCTGCTTTAGCTCTTCTTTGGCCACCTGCAGTTGGCTTTCCCAGTCGTTTTGCTGATGCCTCTGGACAATTTCCAGTAACTGATCGTTGTGCAAGCGCAAATCCTGCAGGCTCTGTTGGCTGTCGGTTTGGAGGGAACTCAGTTGCTGTTCCAAGGAAGCAGCTTGTTCTTCTTTGCTTGAGAGAGCTGCTTGCAAGGCTTTGAGGCTATGTTCAGCTTCCTCCTTGCCTGCCTGAAGTTTCCTTAGCTGCTCCTGGGCTTCGCTGGTTTGTGACTCGCTTTCCTGGTTGTTTTGTTGCAATTTCTCCAAATTCTTTTCGTTTTCCGAAAGCTTCTCTTGCAGTTTGGTGAGCTCTTCTGTTTGAGTTTTGTGCTCTTTTCGGAGAGAGTTAAGCTGCTCTTCGGTTTCTAATAACTTGGCTTCAGTTTCCTCCTTGGCGGCTTGAAGTATCCTTTGGTTTTCCTGGTTCTGTTTCGATTGAGACTCACTTTCTTTGCTAGTTTGTTGAAGTTTAGCCAAGTTTTGTTCGTTTTCTTTCCTCAGAGTAGCCAGCTCTTCTGTCAGAGCCTTCAGTTGTGCCTCCTGGTCTGCCTGTTGGCTCCGAAGAGATTCGAGACTCGCTTCAGCCTTTTCCTTGGCTGACTGGAGCTGCTTCAGTTGCTCACTTGAGTCGCTTTCCTGGTTCTCCTTTTCGAGAGCTTTCAGCTTCTGCTCGCTTTCTGTCTTGAATATTTCGAGTTGCTTTTCGAGGGTAACCACCTGTTGCTCTTTGGCTGCAAAGTTACCCTTGAGAGTGCTCAGCAAATGCTCGGTGGCTATGAGCTTGGCCTCCACTTCCTGTTTGGTGGCCTGCAGCTTCTTCAACTGCTCCTTGGCTTCGTTGGTGTGCGTTTCCCGCTGCAACTCCAGCTGTTTCAGCTTCTCTTGCAACTGGCTTACCTCGGTGTCCTTGTGCTCCAGCTCCGTGTGTATGGCCTGCTTGGTCTGAGCCAGGAGCAGGACATTTTCTTCCTCCTGCTTGCGCAAGGCTTCGTACTTCTCCTTCACCTCCTGGAGTTGAGTTTCCCGGTCTTTAAGTAATTCCTGCAGGCGGGACACATCCTCAGTGGGAGCACCGTTCGTATTAGCTGGTGGTGGGGGGGACTTCCCCGCCGACTCATCAAGGTCAATTAGCTTCTCCGAATCCTGCGACTGACCGCTGCGCTCTAGAGCTGCCGCTATGTTGTCCGGATTTTCGCCCAGCAGCTTGAGCTTGGTCTGGTAAGCCTGCATTTTGCAGCTCATGTCATCCATTTCGATACGTAGGGCCTCCTCCAAATGGGCCTTGGCCTGCTGCTCCAGGGTGCACTGTTCCCTTAGCTCGCTGATGCGTCGCAAAGCCTTGTCCTGGGTTTCCACCAGCACTGACTGGAAAAAGAACAAAAAGAAATAAGTAAACAAAGCTTATCTGGTGGATAAAGATAAAGATATACCCTGGCTTTGGAGCTGTCGCGCTCTAAATCCTTGTACTTCTTCGCCAAATCCGTGTAGCGACAGCGGTATTTGTGGTAGCGGTCCAGGGATTTCTTGTAGGCATCATAAAGCTGGTCCTTGGTGATCACATCCAGGCGGGCCGTAGAAGCCGAGTCGTCAAACTCGCTGCTGGTCTCGTCCAGATCAGATTGGAGGTGATACACCTGTTAAAACAGCTTTATAATTTAGGGATTTCTTGAAACATCCTAAGGACTTACAGCTGGTGCATCGTACGAGGGCAGGCGGAAGGACACATCGCTGGCCATGGACGAGTTGGAGAGCTTGCGTGTCCTGGGCGTGGCTCCACCGCTCAAGCCCACTCCGTTGAGGGACTGCGTGGAGGAGCGTCCCCGCAGTGAAGATGCACTGGTGGCCGGCAGTTTCTGTATGCGATAAGGCGAGTTCTGAGGCGTGTCTGCAAGATAAAAGACCGATAAGAAATCAGCTTTGAGTCATCGGGGAAAACGCGCAGGGAAAGAAATGCCTTACCTTCCTCCGTGATGCTGAAAAAGTTCTCATTGTTGCTGCTGGTGTTCGTCTCCGAAGTTGGCGTTGTGCTCGACGATGAGCTCACGGCGGCCTAGAAAGATTGCCGAATTATATGAGTGTGTTTTTGCGACAGCTGTCTGGTTTCCTGGGGGTTTCTCCCCAAATGGGTCACAGTTGCACCTATTTCAATCATTTTCCCAGCTCCACACACACATATATACACTCAAATACTACGAATTTGCGTATGTTTTCGTTAATTTGCATTTTTACACCTCCCTCTTCGTTGCTTTCACCCTCCACCCACAAACTGCAATACCTGTGCAGCATTCGCAAATTGCTGGAATTTGGACGGCGACGCCTTCACCTCCTCGATCAGCTTGTTCTTCAGGTTGGCGAACATGACGAGGCACTGTCTGTGCTAATTTTAATTGGCCTGCGGTGCCTGGTTTAACAACAATTTAATTTTTAATTAAAAAACATTGAAAATACGTGTCTGCAGGGCAATGTGGCCGTATAAATTAAAGTTAGAGATGCGAAAAATAAATCAAAATATCGATATATCAAACAAAAGCAGTTCAACAAGTCAAGCAGTCCACACTGCTTATCGTTAATCGGTAGGTGGCGCCACATTTCCCAAAGAAACAGCAAAGTCCGTTAAATTTAAATATGCTTCTGATAAGATTTCAAATTTTATAAATAACTGATGGTTTATTCAGCAGTCCTTCTGTTTTACGATGTAGAAAGTCTTTAAATATACACTCCCCTTTTTTTAGCATTGACATTATAATAAACTTGTAAACAACACAGGCTGCAACAAAAAAAAAAACTGAATGAAAGCTAGACAAGTTTGCTAATTAAGGCATGATTTAGCATTTTTATGAGCCCCGGCTTGTGTTTGGGGAATTTATCTGCCGTGGAGATGCGCTACCTATAAATATTTTTATAGTTTTGATCCTAAAATAAAGTTATCTGTTAAAATTAAGCTTCTTCGAGTTTAAGATCTTAAGTTAGTTTTGGGAATTTTTATATATAAAACTTAAAACTTATTTGTATACCCTTGCAGGGTATTATAATTTTAGTCAGATGCTCGAAATTCATTGAAGAAATCATTTCCGATCCTATAAATCATATATATTCGTGATCAGCATTAAAAGCCAAGTCGATATAGACATGTTATGAAAATAAAATTTTTTTGATATTTTTTCAAAATATTATAAGGGGTTACAACGTTAAAATTGTCAAAAATGTATAAAAATTTTAATATTTTTTCAAGTATGCAGATTTATTAGCCGATTAAAAACTAACATAGAAAAGCTTTCCGAATTGAATTTGATGCTTTTTTGGCTTAGTTATAACATTTTTAAACTTTGATTTGTACCAAAAAATACCATATAAAAAAATAATTACAAATTTCATATTATAATTAAATTTACATATGAAATTTGTGAATTAGCTTCGTAAAAATGAAGTTTATATTTCCTTACAGCGACGAAGTTTGTAATAAATGTGCATAAACATTTAATTAATTTGTGAAACTTGAAGTTAATGCTATGAGAATGCTGGAGAATATAACAAATTTCCACAAATCCCGACATCTGGGCATGTCTATCCACACTGGGTAACCTGTTAACCTGTTGTAGCACGCGCCACCCGATGTGCTTCCGAGCTAACCGAACCCATCAACCAAGATTTATGTTCGATTAAAGCCTTTAAAATATTGTTGTTTTATTCATGGGATTTTTCGAATACAATGAACATTTCTTCTTTGAGTTATTTTTAATCGAGCGAGGGGGGACATCTTGGAAACAAGTATTACAAATAGAGCGTGAAATGCAATTAAGTAAATGTCTCGAGTAAACACACTTCTGCTACCGGGTGGCCCAGCATCTCACTTGTGCAGATTGTTGAGGAACTCCTTGTGGCGCTGGATGGCCTCCTCGTGCTCCTTGATCTGCTGGTGATGGAACTCAGCTTGGTGGATCTGGTCGTTCTTCAGGCGATCCAGCTGCTCCCTTTGCTGCAACGAATAAAAGTCCCGATAAGCACAATGTCGTGAAGGAGAAAAATAACGTTTTAAAAATTAAGTGTGAGAGTCGTAAAAAACTAATTACGGGTTAGCTAAGCCCGGCCCCCCACTGAAGCAACTCATCAATAATGGAAGGTGATTATTAGCCATCAGTCAGCCATATAAAGAGGCTTCAGCTTGAGCCGCTCCAGACCGCAAACACATCATCAGCCCTTTTGTCAACGTCCAAGAGACAATATTTGGTTAACAATTTTTAGCACGAACTTGTCTTGGCCACCAAAAACCCGGCAGCATATCAGCGAAACACGGGCTGTAAGTAGGGGTAAAAAAAAAAGACCGGGGGAAAACCAGCAGCAGCAGCAACCTGCCAATGAACCTGAATCAGCATCTACTATACCTACAAGCAGAGGCAGGCGGCTGTTTCCGTTCTCATCTTCGCCGCCTTGCCCTGCCCTGCCCAAAGCCTGTTTTCAGTCGATAGTTGGCTTCTGACGACGAAGAAAGTGCTGGCAGCAGATCGGGGTCACCGTATATTATTATTGCGCATTTCAGGCCGCATCTGGCCAAATATCAATATCGTGGAATACTAATCCCGCAAACACTCTTCTTAATTGCCAGTCAACAAAGCTAGACAAAGCTCAACCTTGCTTCATTCTCTTCAATCAGCGCCGCCAGCCTCTCGTCTCTCTTTGGTTATCAACCGAGTCGCGCTCAGTTGATAAGCACCCGCTCGTAGTTGGACCGGAACATTTGCTCTCCGACCCTACAGCCGAATGGAGCATCTTCGGATATTGCTAGTCGTCATCTCGCTGGCCCTTGTCCAGGGCTATGGCGGCATACCCGGCACGGGAGGATCCCGACCCGTGCGCACCGTTGAGACCTTGACGCAGTGGCGCCAGCTGGAGTTTGGTTTCCCTACGGCCCAGGATCGTGAGAATGCTCAGGCGGCTGGGAATTTAGTCCCAGAGAATGGCACACCCATCGATGTGCAGGCCCAGTATCAGCAGAATGGTCAGATTAGGGTGTTCACTACCATACCAAGGTTCGTCACTGGCATTCCCTACACTTTGGCCATCGTTACCGAGACGCAGGCCAGGAATGGACCACTGCTGCAGCCATATCCCAGCTACTCCTGGCACAATGCCAACGGCGAGAACTGCGACAAGATCACCTCCGCCTTCCGAGTGGCCGTAAGTGAAAGTTTAAGATGTTTTCTAAGTGAGTTTTTTACAAGATGAAATCTTCTGCAGATCACTGAGTGCAACCAGATGTGGGTCATCGATTCAGGTGTCATTGGCACCACCCAGCACTGTCCGCCGCAGCTGCTGCAGTTCGATCTGAGCACCGATAGGCTGCTGCATCGCTACCGCTTCCCGAACAGCACCTACATACCCAGTGGCTCACTCTTTATTACCCCAAATGTCCTGGTCCAGGACCCTCCACCCCGGGGCAGCTGCAGTCGCACCATGATCTATGTAGCCGACGTTAGCTATCATGGTCTAGTGGTGTACGATCACCAAGCTCAGACTTCCTGGCGTGCAGAGAATCGCTTCATGTACCCGGATCCTGACTATGGACAACACACCATTGCCGGAACGAGCTTCATCTTGATGGACGGACTCTTTGCCCTGAACAATGACAAGCGTAATCTATACTTCCATCCTTTGGCCAGTGTGAGTGAGTACTCTGTGCCACTGAGTGCCCTGAACAGGCAGGAGAACTGGGCCAATGGTCCGGAAGCTGTGCCGGAGCAGTTTACTCTGCTGGGCAGGCGAAAGAGCGAGTGCGCTGCCTCCGCCATTGATAGCCGGAACAATGTCTACTGTGTCACCTTCAATCCCATCAAGCTTTTTGTGTGGAATGTGAATACGCCGTATGCCTCGCGCAGCTTTGGCACCCTGCCAGCCAAGTCCGATGAGCTGCAGTTTGTCAGCGGCATGAAAATAGTCCGGAATGCCAGCGGACAGGAGGAACTTTGGCTGCTCTCCAACCGGTATCAGGTGAGTTGAGGATTTCACCATATTTTCCAGGTTTTCAAAACCAAGATTATTATATTATAATTATTCCCTGCAGAAAATTGCCGCTGGCACTTTGAAATCCGATGAGGTGAATTTCCGCATTCTGCGTCGCAAGCTGGACGATGTCCAGGGCGGTGTTTTCTTTGCCAACGATGATGACCTAACCAATCGTTTAGTTTTTACCTAACTTAAACCTATAAACTATAACTAAACTATAAACAATAGGCTTTGTAAATATAAACAAAGTTCTTGTGTTTATGGGGGGAGAGAAGTGTTAAATAGGGGATTGCCTCAGATTTACTTTATCTCGAAAGGTTATTTGTGCAAGATGATAGGTTCTCTGGAAGATTTGCAAAGCTTGCACAGTTGCTTAAAATATATTTTTTTATGACTTGAGAAATTCTTAGGAAAGGTCTTGAAAGTTACCAGATAAAAAAGGCAAGGAACCTTATATTATTTACCTTTCTAAAGAAAAGTATTCCAATTCAGCTTTTAAAATGTTTACAAACAGACTTGCTTGCAAATGGAGATAATATAATATAGACCTTTATTTTCCTTTAAAATATTAATAATAATGCTTTTCCCCCTCAAAAAACACCTCTATGTACAACCAAAAAAACCCCCCTTGAATTCATGTACAAATCCCCGCCAGCAATCTTAGTTTTGGAATCGGAAACAGGAACCACTTTTCCAAACGACTTGTTTACGTTTCAGCTCTTACATCATTTTAAGCTTTACTGTACGACGTGCCCAATTACTTGCCGTTTCCGAATCTCTCTTGCGGCAACGGGCAGAGTTCAGGGTCACTGTTATCGCCAAATGATTGGGCAACACATCCACTGGGAAGAGAACCTCCAGATTAGACCCTCTCTCCGCCACTGACCTTAACCGTTTTGGAGGCACAGGCGGCTGGCTATTAGTTACCATCGAACAACAAGGTCTGGAAACTGGAACTGGATTGGGAGCGGATAATTGATAACAATTAATGGGGCGATGAACCATCACCAGAGTTTGGGACCAATTGGGTGGCGTGCATAATTAGCTATTGCCGGAGACTTGTTTTCGCCGAGGTGTCCACCAAGTAAGCTCAACGAGAATTCCAGTGCACACACTTACCGCTTTGGGTGTGTGTTTTGTGTGTGCAATTTGAAACCAGTTACAAAAAGCTGACCCGCTTAGCCTGGGCTGGATTAGAAAGACATGGCCCAGCTGCATGCGGCGCATGCTCAGTATCCGTTTGGACTTTAAGTGGAGCAGCCGTCTGTGCGAAAGTGAAAGGATTACAGCATGCAGACTGTCTTGAGAGCCTGTCTTGGCTGCTGCCTCTGGCTGCTGGCATCCGTGCAGGCCTTGGAGAGTATCTTTGGCTCATTTAACTTGGAGCTGGAGTTTCCCACGCCGCAGGAAAGGGAGCGTACGCTGAGGGAGGGTCTGTACGATCCCAGCAGCGTCATACCCGTGGATGTGGATGTGTACTACAAGCGTGAGGCTCTCTTTTGAATTGTTCTCTCTCCGGAACTCCCCTTCACTGGCATTTAATTTCTAGATGGCGATGCCACGCCCTCGATCTTTGTGACCATTCCCCGATTTGCCAAGGGCGTTCCCTACTCCCTGGCCTATGTGACCAACGAGATGAGACCGAATGGAACCCTCCTTCAGGCCTATCCCAGCTACGAGTGGCACAAGACCCACGGTGCGGACTGCAATGGCCTGACCTCTGTGTACAGAACCCAGATAGACGAGTGCGGCAGGATGTGGATCCTGGACAGCGGGGAGATTGACTTCATTCAGCTCTGCCCGCCACAGCTGTACGCCATTGACTTGGAGAACGGCAAGATCGTGCACCAATACAAGATGCCGAAGCGTCTGTACAAGGAGGGCGTGAGCCGCTTTGTCACGCCCACAGTGGACCTGCATCCCGAGAACTGCGACGTGACCTTTGTGTACATGGCAGACTCCATTGGTGACGGCATCGTGGTGTACGACGTGGCCGCCCAGCAATCGTGGCGAATTGAGAACAAGTTCACATATCCCCATCCCGACTTTGGCACCTTCACCATAGCCGGCGAGAGTTTCCAGCTGTGGGATGGCACGGTGTCCACCACTCTCACCCCTCATGGCCTTGGCGGCCGGCGAATGCTGTACTTCCACTCACTGTCCAGCGAATGGCAGATGGGCATACCCCTGGACGTGGTCAACAATGGCAGCAACTGGAAGCTGAACGATATTGGCGCCGCCCTGGAACAGTTCCAGCTGCTGGGCAAGCGGGGTAGCCAGTGTGTGGGCACGGCCATGAGTGAGACGGGTTTCCTTCTCTGCGGTTTGGTCAAGCCCTCGAGCATCTTGGCCTGGAACATACGCGAACCCTATAGCCATCAGAATCTGGTGATGCTGGTGGAAGACGAGGAGCGACTGCAGTTCACCAGCGGCCTTAAGATCGTGCGTAACCACGAGGGCAAGGAGGAGATGTGGGCTTTGTCCAATCGGCTGCAGAAAGCCTTTGGAGCGGGCTTGAACTACAAGGAGGTAAACTTTCGCATTCTGAAGTGCGGTGTTCAGGAGCTGCTTAGCGGCAGGCCGTGCATTTGACTTGAAAACTAACCAATAAAGCTGGTATATGACAGAGGAGTTCATCTTTGCTTATCACTCACCTTCTTGTAGAAGTACTCCTCCTCGCGGGCAGCCTCCAGCTTGCCGAAGGCACCACCAGCCTCGCGAATGGAGCCACCGCCGCCGCCTCCTTTGCCGGCGCCACTGCCCAGGTCGCCCACCTGGCTGTTGCTCATCTTAGCCAGCCTGTAGAGCAGAAAAAGAGAGAAATACTTGTAGAAACTACTTATTTTTTCATGGTTTGTGATTACGCAACAAAGAAGTCAGCATAGAATCCACACACACACACATGTACTGTGGGCTGGCGAAAGCGATTTGGAACGGATCGAAATTGTTTATCTTATCGCCAATGGAGAAAAAGTGGCATACATAACACACTTGGTAATTGGGGAAAGAGTATTTTCTTCTTTTTTTCAAGTCTCAAATTAGCAGGTTAGCTTGAATATAAGCTTATTTATATACATATATAGGTAACTTACTGGACTCCAGCGGGGTACAGGCGGGCTGCGCTACGACGAACCACGAACATTCTGCTTTGCTTTTTAAGTAGTCACAACTGCAAGAAAATAAGCACATAAAATTAAAGAAAAATTAATAATCTAAATGAATTGCAGTAACTGTAAAAATAAACCCGGTGCCGGGGTGCATTCAACTTTCGAAAAGGCAAAGGCGCAATAAGTTCTCCCATCCAACGCCCAGGCAGTCTATACAATTGCCGTCTCTTTGTTTGTTGTTTGCACAAAATATATAAAGTATATCAAATAAGTAAGCTATCCCAGGAATACTTGCTTTGCTTATAGGTTTAAATGCCGGGAAAACTGCGGAGCAGCTTTACTTACTTTTCTTCAAATGACGACAAAAGTTTAATGCAGTATGACCGTGCTTGGGCACCTCAAAATACCTAGAATTTGTGTTGTCCGATAACATTTCAAGCAGTGCGATAGTATCGAGTACATAGTGGAGGGTGGCAGCGCCGTTTTATAGCTCCAATTTCAATTGCCCGGCCAGTTGTAACCTCTGGTCACACTGCCGGCACACTTGACGCCAACTCGGTTATTTTCGGAAAATAAATAAAAACTTTTAAGCAGCTGAACTAATTAAAGCACCATTATTAATTAGTCTCTAAACATGGCCGAGGTAGACGACGGTTCCGAGCTGTTGTTTTTCGACACCTTCTCCCACGAGGAAGTGACGGTAAGCCCCCCTGCCGCCGTTGCTCTTCAGGGATTTCTCCCTTATCCATTCTCTCGTTTTGTAGGACATCAACTTGGATTTGGTGCAGTTTCCCAAGCCGGTATTCATCACACAGGTGCGGATCATCCCCCTTGGAGCCCGTGTGCAGGCTGACTTTCCCGGCGGCGTTCGCCTAGGGGCCACTAATCCCTCCAAGTTCGACCTGGAGTTCTTTGTGAACGACTTGGGAATGCCGGGTGCCTCGGCTTTCGAGAATCTCGGCCTGTTGCGGTACAATCAGAACGATTGCATCCACCTGGACTGCTCGCAGGAGAAGATACCAACGGATGGATTGGTGCTGCGCGGTTGGTACAGCACCATTACCTTGGCTGTGTATGGAATCCTCACCAATTCGGTGACGGAGCCCATTGCCAGTCCAACGATGCCCTGTGAGCCTGTCGGTGCGGAGATGTGCAATCTGAGTGGTGAGGTTCTGCTGCAGGAGGATGTGCTGAAGGATGAGTGGCAGGAACCCATGCAGGCGGAGATCTTGACGGCGCACAAGGGCAACGTGAGTGACTACGATCCGGAGGAGATGGAGTACGCTCTGACGCGGGAACACTACCACCAGCAGCAGCAGCAGGCCGAGGAGCAGGAGCAGAGGGAAATGCGCCGCCTGCGTCGCTCCACGCACTCTACGGATCAATCGCCTCCGCCGCCGCCAAGAAGATCGCACACGCACTCCGAGAGCAACGACAGAGAGTACATCAGGCAGTAAGCAAGCAGTTTGGATGGTCTAGATTCATGTAAATAACCTTTGACTTCCCCTTTTCAGTTCACGCGACAAGGGCTCCAGGGATTGGTCGCGTTCTCCGGATTATTCCAGCCACCGGTCGTCGCGTCGCAAGCGCTCTGAGCGATCCCGCTCCGATGTGGATGAGCACAAGTGGCCCAGAACGCCGCCGGCATCGATAGATTCCCCGACAAGACCGCGTTCGCCTGACACCATGGACTACGATGACGATGATTCGCGCTCGCACTACAAGATGCAGTCCTCGCACTACAGACACTCCTCGGAGTCGCTGCATCGTGGCGAGAGAGACCGGGACGATGAGGAGCGTTCCTGCACGCCCCAGGAACAGTTTGAGCCCATTCTCAGCGATGATGAAATCATAGGCGACGAGGAGGAGGACGATGGCGTGGATGCCGCAGCCATTGCCGAGTACGAAAGGGAACTGGACTTGGCAGCGGCCTCGGCTCCACCTGCCATCGATGCCTTTGAGCCCTGGCAGAAGCCGCTGCAGTTCTATGACGGTGATTTGTCTGCGCACTTCAGCAAGGAGCTGGAAACCCTGCGGCTGCTCTTCAAGAAGCTCGCTTTGCAGACACGTTGCGAGAATGTGGCTGCCTTTGGCGAGGAACACGGTGCCAGTGTGGACGAAAGGGAACAGTTTGTGTACTTGGGCGAGCAGCTGAACAACCAGTTGGCCTACTTGGCGCAGCACTACAAGCGGCGCAACTTTGTCCTGCAGCAGTTCTTCGGCAACGATGACCTGCATCTCCGCCAGGCGGCGAATGTCTTGCAGATAGCCCTGAGCTTCCAGGCAGCCTGCATGCAGCCCCAGCCCGCCTTTAAGATTCGTCACATCAAGCTGGGCGCCCGTATGGCCGAACTTCTGGGCAGCAGCGAGGATCTCTTCCAGCATTTGCTCAAGGAGCATCACTTTGATCCCTTCGAGGCGGTTTTCCGGCTGTACCACGAACCCTACATGGCGCTGTCTATTAAGCTGCAACTCCTAAAAGCCATTTACGCCCTGCTGGACTCCCGGCTGGGCATCCAGCATTTTTTGGCCTCCAAGAGCAATGGCTACCAGGTGATAATGGAGTCCCTAAAGGCGGCCAAGCTAACCAGGACCAAGTACGCCCTTCAGGCCATCATCAAGAAGCTGCATCTGTGGGAAGGTTTAGAGAGCATCAAGACCTGGTGTCGTCGCCTCTTTGTGGACCGGAATGTAGCGAAAGAGGAGGAGGATGAGGACAAGGGCACGCATCTGCAGATTTGCCAGCAGCTGGAGTTCACCTTTGAGATGCTAATGGATGCTTTGACCACCAGCCAGTTGAGCTACCAGCAGCCGCGTCGCTTTCTTCCCGTTTCCAAGAAGTTTGAGGTGGTCACCGATTCCATGGCGCAGCGCAGCTTCGGGAATGCTTTGCAGTCGTATCTGGGGCAACACAGCTTGGCGGAGTGCCTCCTACTGATGCTGGGCCATTGCAAGGAGCTGCCGGCCAAGACTTACCTATGCCTGCTGGACCTGATGCACGGCCTGCTGCGATCCCATGTGGGCATCGATTACTTTGTGGATGATGCCTTTGATGTTACCCAGGCGATTGTGGCCATATTGCTGGGTTTGGAGGATGTGCCCAGGCAGCCCAAAGTGGAGGAGGCCAAGGTGGAGAAGTCTGAGGTGGAGGAAAAGCCGGTGGCAGAGCCTGTGGAAGGAGAGGATCCAGAGAAACCGAGTGAAGCCGCCGAGGAGGCGGCACCTGCAGGTGGGACTCCTCCAACTCCCACTACCACTACCGCTCCCGCTCCCCCACCCGCTCTGAGACCCCGACCCATACTTCGTCCCGTGCTGCCACGCCTCGCCCGACTGGGCATTGAGATGTCCTACAAGGTGCAGACCCGCTATCACCTGGACGCCATAGTCTATGCTGCTGCGGCACCGGAGTACGATGCCGTCAAGATTGCCACCCACATGCATGCTATTTACTCGCAGACCTGCGATCCCGCCGGACGCCAACACACCGTCGAGGTTTTGGGTTTGAACAACAATCTCAAGATCTTCATGGACCTCATCAAGAAGGAGCAGCGTCTGCAGACCCAGCGCCAACTGAGCTCGCCGGGCATGAAGTACAAGAGTCCCGTGCTGAGTTATGCCGTGGATATGGTAGATGCTTGTGTGCGTTACTGCGAGCAGTTGGATTACCTCATTGAGCACGGGGCGGTGATCCTGGAGCTGGCCAAGAATCATGAGACATTCGAGCCCTCTGTGTCAGCGGTTCTGCAGGAGATGTACGTGTACATGAAGCCACTGGAGGCCATTAATGTGTTTGTTTACGACGACATCATGCCCCTGGTGGAGGTGATTGGTCGCTCTCTGGATTACCTGACCACCTTTCCTGGGGATCTGATTATGGCTTTAAGGATCTTGCGTTACCTGGCCATTAGCAAGCCCATCTTGGGCCAGAAGGCGCCTGCCGTGACCGAGGAGCTGAAGCATCGGTTTGTGGCCTTGCAGTTGTACGCGGCGGATGGTGTCCAGCTCTGCATCCAGATTATGGAAAGGTTGTGCGCTTACTTTGAGCAGCCGGGAGCCCATGCCCCGGCCTTAATGACCATTCAGGGCGTGCACTGCTGTCAGATTATGCTGCCCACGCTGCAGATCCTCAGGGAACTGCTAACCTATGCGATTCTGTGCCGGGATGGCACCTACAAGGACCTCACCGCCATCGATCATATAGTGAAGGTTTACTATCTGCTATATTACTTCCCCACGCGGTGCCAGGCTGGCATGGAGGTGGAGCAGTGCAAGATGGAGGTGGTCCAGACACTGCTGGCCTATACCCAGCCTAATGAGCAAGACGAGGAGTCGCTGCACAAGTCGCTGTGGACGCTGATGATCCGGGAGGTTCTCAAGAACATTGACGGACCCGCCCACTTTATACCAGGTAAGCAGAAGATTTTAGAGTCTGTGAAAATATTATGATCGATATATCGAAATTGAAACTGCGGTTTTTCGAAGTTAGCTTCCTTTTTTTCCTTCTTTTTTGTCTAATTTTATATTCTTTCAGGACTCAAGCTTCTGGCCGAGCTGCTGCCCCTGCCGCTGCCCATGCCCCAGCCACTGTGCGACCAGCTGAAGCAGCAGCACAAGCAGCGCCTGATTACCGAGCGAAAGCTGTGGTCTGCCCACCTGCATCCGCAGAGCGGCCAGATTGCCAAGCTGGTGGAGGCTCTGGCTCCTTCCAGCTTCCCCCAGCTGTCGGAGATGCTGCAGCGCGTGTGCATGCAGCTATCGGATCTGGCACCCAATATGACTCTTCTCATTGCCAAGACCATCACGGAGCTACTGTGCAGCGAATACCTCAGCTCCAACTGCATTCCCACCACCAATCTGGAACGCCTTTTGAGATTCTCCACCCGCCTGTGTGCCTTTGCTCCGCTAAAGAGCTCCATGCTGTCCATCTTGTCTGGGAAGTTCTGGGAGCTCTTTCAGTCCCTGCTGGCGCTGAATGAATTCAACGAGGTTGTGTCCAACTGCCAGGAGGCAGTGCATCGCATATTGGACAGCTTCCTGGACTCGGGCATATCGCTGATCTCGCACAAATCGACGGCTTTGCCTGCTCTCAATCTTTCGGCGGCTTTGCCTCCCAAGGAACTGATACCCCGGATTATCGATGCTGTGTTTAGTAACCTGACCAGCGTGGAGGTCACCCATGGCATCTCCATTCTGGCGGTTCGCAATCTGGTTATACTCACTGAACACGAGTAAGTCTATATTTCTTGGACTCTTTGCCTTGGTTTTAATCATTTTTTTTGGACAGCTTTACCTTCTACCACCTCGCGCAGCTCCTGAAGCAAAAGATAACCGAGTTCCAGGCATGGATGGAGCGCGTGATCCTACACAACGAAACGGTGGAGTACAATGCCAACATCGAGTCGCTGATTCTGCTGCTGCGCTCCTTGACCCAAATAGAACCACCGCCCGCCATGACGGCCATGCCGCATCGCACTCTCAAATTGGGCGCCGTGGAGCTTGCCCAGCTGGTGGAATTCCAGGACATTGAACTGGCCAAGCCCCCCGTTCTGAGTCGCATACTCAAGGTAATGGAAAAGTACAAGGCGGTGGCCAATGAGGCGGCCCTTTGTGACCTCAAGCAGCTGATCCTGCTGCAGGCCTCCAAGCAGGAGATTAACGCCGGAGCAAGTACCGAAGCCCCCGCTGAAACTGAGGGAAGTGGAGATGCAAATCTCTCTGCCAATGCTGGAAGCTTGGCGCTAAGCATTGAACCCTACCTGCCCCAGGCCGAGGGCATTGTCAGCCAGTATGAGGCGCGCCCTATCTTTACAAGATTCTGTGCCACCGCCGAGAATCCACAACTCACGGCGCGCTATTGGCTGGAGCCGCTGCCCATTGAGATGATCGAGGACATGAACGAGCCGCTCTACGAACGCATTGCCTGCGATCTCACCGATCTGGCCAATGTGTGCCTCAATCCGGACCTGAATACAGCCGGGGATACCAAGAGGACTTTAAATTTGTCCGGTTCGCCGCAATCCAATCGGGAGATGACCCCAACGGCGCCTTGTTTCCGCACCCGACGCGTGGAAGTGGAACCCGCCACGGGAAGGCCCGAAAAGAAGATGTTTGTGTCTTCGGTCAGGGGACGTGGCTTTGCTCGTCCTCCTCCCTCCAGAGGCGATCTGTTCCGCTCACGTCCACCCAACACTTCGAGACCGCCATCCCTGCATGTTGATGATTTCCTGGCTTTGGAGACTTGTGGCGCCCAGCCCACCGGACCCACGGGCTACAACAAGATACCTTCCATGCTAAGGGGCTCCCGGGTGGGACGCAATCGCGGTTCACGCATTTCGGCAGCGGCTGCCTTTAGGCAAAAGAAGCTAATGCGCATTGGTTCGCCCTCCAGTTGGGCAGAGTCACCGGGATCCTACCGCTCCGGCAACTCGGAGTCGCATTTCAGCGGCAGCGATTCGCATTATTCCTCGCCCCACTACAGCGGCCGTTCCCGTGGACGTGGCCTGCGCTCACGACCATCCTACTTGCGTTAGGAAGATATACTTTCTAGTTTTAGTTTTTAGGTTTTAGTTTCCTTTTACTGCTGTATTTTGTACATAAGCTAAAAGTTAATTTTCAGTAATTATACTCTGCAAACGTACGTCGTGTGTTTCCATGGGCACCTCCTCGCTGCTAACAATCTGCTCATTGAGAGCCAAAGCCATCAGGGAGACCTTCTTGTGCGGATACTTTTCGGCATGCTGGCGCAAGAACTTGTCATAGAAACCCATGCCATGGCCCAGGCGAGCTCCACAGCGACTAAAGGCCACGCCGGGCATGATGAAGAGATCAATGCCATGGCCTAAAGCATAGGATCTCTTCTTTAAAGAAAAGTAAATACTCCCAAGTAGATATTACCCACCATTGGTCATGGCATCCTCGCGAGCCTCCTTAAAATCCGGCTGCTTGATGTTCCACTTGGTCAGCGGCAGATTCTCGTACTCCTCCATCCCCCGCAAACGCACCATCTTCATCTTGGAACCCTCATACGTGGGCACAAAGACCATCTTGTCCAGGCGAAACATCTCGCAAAGCAATGCCGTGGTATCCAGTTCGCTGCTGGTGCTCAGGTAGATGCTAATCCGCTGAGCCTGCCGGAACACCTCGCTCTGGAGCACCTGTTTGAATAGAATTACTTTAATTATTGATAACCCTTCACCCCGATTAGGAATTCACCTTGGCTGTGACCGCCTTGGATTGTCGGGCAATGGCCTCTGCATCCAGGCTTTTGAGGGCATCCTTCATGCTCTTCCTTAGCGCCACTTTCAGGCTGTTTTGGATTGTGGCCGCCATCTGTGCTTCTGAACACTCGTGCAATCCGGTGAGAACTGTCTCCATCCGCTTGTCCGGTACGGGCATCTGTAGGTCCCAGTCTCCCGGGTTCTTATCAGTTTTACACTGTCCCGGCTTTATCAGTTGGTATTCTCTTTTGTGATCAGGGTTCGTAAACAAAGTGTTGGGGAGTATAATGTGGAGATTTCCAGGGGGTCGCGATCCGCTGATCAGGGATGGAAAATGGGGAGTTATGACGTAAAAATAATAAGAAAATTAAAACAATCTTTAATTTCGATTTTCATAAGATAAAAAAACCTTTTTAACGAACTTAATGCATATAGTTTATTTCAAAAAACAATTTTTAATAAATACAAATCAGACTGTAGAATCAAGTGCTACGAAGCAGAATCTACATTTTAAAACATTTCACTTCTTGGGTGCCTCAGGCGCCTTGGTGTCTGTCTTGGTCTTCAGATTCTTCAGCTGCTCCTTTTGCTGATTATAAATTAATATTATTACCAAAATTAAAATAGAAATTTAAAAACCAACCTGCTTGTAGAAGAACTCCTCCTCGCGAGCAGCCTCCATCTTTCCAAAGGAACCTCCTGCCTCTCGGATGGATCCACCGCCACCGCCGCCCTTGCCTGCTCCACTTCCAAGTTCACCGACATGTGACATTTTCAGGTGTCTGCAATATTGCAACGATTGAGAATAGTTCTAGAATACTTATGCAATTGTGCTCCAATTTATGAAAAACTTACTGAATTTGCTTTGGATACAAACGCTGACTGAAGCGGCGCAGTGTAAACATGTTTGTCTTTTATAGCTGCGATTTATATAGTATAGTTAAGCTATATACATATAAGGGGTGATTTGTCGCTATGAGTTTCGCCGACTTGTAAAAACAGACTATTCGAAAAGAGACATGAGCGTGGCTAAAAATAATTAAAGGGATGACCTAAAAATATATGGTAAATTAATAATAAATAAATGAAATCTTATTTAATGTTGTTAATTGATTTATAGAGTGTTAATGTATTCACTTTAAGAATAAATTCATCCAATATTATAGCTTGGGGAGGCCACCTTTCCCCATATCCCCCGTTAGCTCCGCCCCTGCTGTGCGGCCTGCCAACTGTCTGCAAAATTAACGGACTTTGTACAGCTAAATTTTGAACCAGAAACCAGTAAGTGTATTTTGCCAAACGATTATTTAACCAAAAACTAACAATTTTACTACGTTAAATTCGTCCTTGATAACGAATTGATGTAAAGTTATAAACAGAACAATTAATTAGTGGAATCTGATTTCAGTTCCATGATGTTGATGGTCTTGATTATGCCTTCAGGGTCTCCTTGGGCACGATCATGTATTATTTTCATGTTGTCCGCGGTCTGAATTCAAAAAGTTAGATTACTTAGTTAAAGAAAAGTGATAATTATTTCACCTCGTTTAGGAAAAAAGCTTCCTCGAGCGCATTCTTGTGTTTGTTCATGCATGAAGAACTGAAAAGGGAGGCCGTTTCCAGTGTCTTTTGAAACACATCCCAGTTGGGCAAGTAGTCGGCGTCGTCCTTCTTGGTTCCCATCTTAAACATGAGATTCTGGGTGAGCGAAGTAAAATATTCCTCTTCCTTCAGACCGCCTTGCAGCTTCTCAAGTCCCCCGCCCCAAAAGAAAAGAGCTGGAGCTTTCTTCTCCTCAGAATAGGACATCTTGGGCATCTTGAAGCGCCTTTGTGGATAATTATTTTGGGATTTACTAGTTACCGGTTGGCAAATGCTACTCACCAGTGCACTTGGCACAGTCTACGCTGTAAAATTGCAACACAAAACATTTTAGCTTATGTACATATATGAAAAGTTGAAAGATTTTTTGAAAAAGTTAGGCAAATCAAACGAAACCACAGGCTGAGATAGTAGTAGACAGACTTGAATGATTTCGGAGATGTCTGGCAGTGGTTGCTATTTCAAAATATTATTTGATGTAAAAAGGGGATAGATCAGAATTTCATTTCCATTTATTTACTGTTTTTTTATTTGTAGCTTAAGAAATATAGTTAATATAGAGTTTTTAAAAACATTACCTAGAGCTGCCAACCTGTCCCATTTGCGGTAGTATCAAAAATACTAGTCCGATAGACGTTAGAGATGGAAAACATCAAATTTTAGAAATATATCAAATATATCGAATTCAGCTATCGAATTTTCATCTTTTGAGATTTTTTAGGGTGAAAGCCAACTTTTTCATCTGGCAACACTGAGCAAAGCTAAAGAAAATGTTGTGTTGTGAAAACGCTGGTTTTCTCCTGCTGGCGATCTAGTTGTGGCCAAAACGGAAGTGCTATCTGTGCGGGCGAGATAATGCCGATTGAGTGAGGCTAAAACACTAAACGGGCAGAGCGACCGCGCCGCGTGCGGCCCGCTCCTGCATTTGTGTGTGTATCATGGACAAGCTACGAAACAACAACAAGGAGAATGCACCCATTGAGTACCCCTACCCGCAGCCACCACCCCCCGGCCATCACACTGGCTCTGCAGGCGCCTCCACTCCGCTGGAGGGCTGCGAGGATGCGGAGAGCAACAAGAGCACGCCCTACTTCACTCCCCTCGAGTTCCTGCAGACCTCCTTTGAGTTTCCCTCGCCCACGGGCGATGGCGGCGGTGGTATTCTGGGTATACCCGAGTCGTCTGCGGAGGAGGAGGACTCGGCCCGGGCTTACACCCCCAAGCAATTCACTGTCGCCAGTCCGCACCTGCCCCTAGTCCACCAGCACTCCCATCCACACCCGGCCAGCTCGCAGTCCCCCACTCTGAGCCGCAAGTTCAAGCGGTTCTCGCTGTACGACCGTCGATCCTGCTCGCCCCATATCAGCAGCTCCGCTGCTGAGGAACGCGGCAGTGGCGGACGTGGCACCGACAAGGAGAACACCATGCCCAAGGGCGGAGGCGCCGGCGACGACCAGGACCTGGAGAACACCCTGTATTTGTCGAAGAGCGAACACAACTCTCCCACCATAATCTTTAAAGATGAAGCGTCGACGACGCCGGGCCTGGAGGCTAGTCGCCTGAGCTATTCCCCGAAACTGCTCTCCTCCATCAACAATCTCAACGTGTCCGGCTCACCCCTAAACATCATTAACTCGGCTGGCTACAAGAACGGGAATTTCTTTCGCTTCCCGGAAATCGATCATGTGGTACCGGAGGCGCACATAGATACCACCGCCTTCGAGGAGGCTCCGCGTCGGGACAGGAGTCCGGCGGTCGCGGATCCGCCTTTGGAGCAGCAGCAGCAGAAGTCCGAGGGCCGCAAGAATCGCAAGAATAAGAACAATCTCACCATTCGCATCACGGACGTACCTATCAGGAACTCGAGCCAGGCCTCGCCGCTGCCCAAGCCCAAGACGCCGACCATCAAGAGCACCAAGGAGAAGGCCCGGTCTCTGGACTCGGCGGCCAATGAGTCGGAGCTGTCGATTGTCGTGCACAACATAACCGAATCTCATGGTAGTTGCGATGACATGGAAACGGGTGGCCATGGGCAGTTAAAACCATCTGTAGGCGTTATCCACCACCATCATCATCTCCAGCAGCCCGCTTCCACCATTCACTCGACCTCGCTCTCGCGGCTCGATAGCCACTTGAGCCTGGCCAACCAGAGGCGCACGCCGCGTAGGAAGTCGCCCGGCATTAACACCTCCGACTGGCTGATGTACCACCGCAAGCAGAACCCATATCAGGTGCCAACGCCGCACTGCAGCACCACGGCCCAGAGTTCCCTGGATTCGGAGGCCAGCCTCACACCCAGCTTGGGTGATACGGAGCTAAAGTCCGCCTGCAGCGTGGATAGCAGCACCAAGTTTGGATTGGGGGCCAGTCTGGCGCCGAGGAGCGCCCACAAGCACAATCAGCTGTTGCATTCGTCCAGCACGAATTTGAAGACCTTGCCCGAATGCCTCACCCTGGTGGAGTTCTCCTCCTCCTCTAGCGGCTGCGGCGGCGGTCCAAGGGAGTCTCCCTTCAAGCAAAAGTCCATGGATCTGCCGATGCCCACGCTGCAGAGCAAGGCCGCCGTGACCACATCGTCGATGAATCTGCTGCAGCGGCGAGGATCTAATCACAGCCTGACGCTCAATCTGCACAGCTCGTGCGGCAACCTGATGAACAGCGGCCTGAGCCTGTCCAACTACAGCCTGGGCTCCATACTCAACTCCAAGTCCAGTTGCAATCTGGATGCGGGCACGGCCAACCCCATAAGATCGGATCAGAGCCAGCAGACGCACTTGCTGGCAACCAGCAACCAGGGCAGCCGGCAGGGTTTGTTCCGGAGGCGAGGATCCAATCACAGCATTACCTTGAAGACAGGCCACACGACCACTTCGTGCGGGGACCTCAACTCCATGCAGCAGCAGCAGCAGCAGGCGATGCTGACGGCTGAGAAGTACAATAGGCTGGGCATGCGCACAAACTCTACGGGTTCAGGCTCGGGATCGGGATCGAATGTGCCCACTCCAAAGAGGGGATTGCTGGAACGACGCGGCTCCAATCAGAGTCTCACCCTCAACATGGGCAGCATACTGGGCGGTGGAGCGAGCACAGAGATCCAAATCCAGGATGTGGGGCAACCAAAGGTCACGGTGTGCAGCTGTGCGGCCGCCAACCAGGCGCCGCATCAGCGTAAGTTCTTCAGCACGGAGAACCTTAACAGCAGCAAGGCTGTCAGCCAGCAGTTCTTCGGTCAGGTAAGCTATGGCTCCGCCTCGGACCTGCAGCCCAATCCCCAGCAGGAGTCGGCAGGCGGGGATCAGGCCTCTTGCACCTGCGCCGGAACCGTGCGCAACATCATGACGCGACCCCTGTCGCCGCAGACTACCAGCGAGGAGTTCAAGATCTACCTGGCCAGCATCCAGATGCTGCAGAGCGCCTCCAATCCGCTCAACCAGTTCGATTTGATCCGGTTGAACTACGTCTTCGATCACAGCTACCAGACCAACAGGAGCATCATCGAGCAGCCGCCGATACTGGGTGCCAATGGACGGGATCTGGATACGCCCACTGATTTGGTGGCTCCAAGCTCGGAGGACAGTGAACTGCTGGCATGCTATCAGGCGGTGGTCAAGAGGATTGTGCAATCGCTGCCCCAACTGGAGGAAGCGGAGCAAAAGCGCATCTTTCGGGACCTTCACAAGGAGTTTTGGGATCTGCCGCTCAATCACCAGGAGAAGCCCATGGTTTTTGGTTCTCAGACAAAGAATCGCTACAAGACGATCCTGCCCAACGAGCATTCCCGCGTGCTGCTCGAAATGGAGTCCAGCGAGCTGATGGGCCTGCAGGAGGAGGTCAAGAGGACAGGCTCCTCCGAGGACGTGCCCTACATCAATGCCAATTACATAAAGGTAAGCATACTTTCTTTAATTACGGATTTATTGAGACGATTCCCGGATTAATCAATCTTTCAGGGACCCGACTACGTGTCCAAGTGCTATGTGGCCACCCAGGGGCCCCTGCCCAACACAATCTTCGAGTTCTGGCTGATGATTTACCAGAACACACAGCGCTACATCCGTCGCTGCGTGGATGGCGGGAGCAGCAGCAGTCCGCACATGGACCGGGCTCAGGTCCTGCAGCAGTACTTCCAGAAGATCGTCATGCTCACCAACTTCACGGAGGCGAATCGTCAGAAGTGTGCAGTCTATTTTCCCATCGAGCTAAACGAAATATTCGCGGTGGCCGCCAAGTGCGAGGTGTTCCAACTGAGTGCGGCGGCACGGGAGTATTTCGATCGGCATTTGACGCCCACCTTTGTGCCGGACACAGTGGTGCCGACGGATGGTAATGATGATGATAACGAGCTTGGTGGCCGGCACATTGGCGTGGAGTCGGTGAAGGTGACGCTGGAAGCTGATCTGCTGGAGGCCCTGCCCGCCCAGACCAGCTTCTTTCTGGTCAAGAACGTGGGCATTGTGCGCCGGAATGGTTATTCGGTGAGGAAGCTCGTCCTGCTCTACTGCATCCGCGTGCCGCAGAGTGCAAGCTTTCACCTGCAGAAGATCTGTTGCTACCACTACTGGTATCCGGACTGGCCGGACCACCATTCGCCGCGGGACATCAACACGCTGCTGGACACCTGCCTGCATGTCCTCAATCTGGGCAAGTGCGAGTCGGAGTTTGACAACTATGATGAGAGCCGGAGCGTGAGGAATGCCCACCTGGCAGCTCAGCGGTTGGAGATCTACCAGCAGGATATCTTTAATGCGGTGCAACCGCTGCCCGTGATCCATTGCTCGGCTGGGATAGGACGCACTGGTTGCTTCACGGCCATCCTGAATGCAGTGCGTCAGTTGCGACAATCGCTGGCCTACTCCCTGACGGGAATGCTCACCAAGTCACTGACCAGCAGCAAGGCAGAGGAGTTCCAATTCCCGTCGGACAGTGACAGCAGCTTCACCTGCAACACCATACGGCACATAAGGCACATTCTGGGTCATCAGGAAGAAGCTGAGACACCACCATCCTTCGATAGGCTACCCAAGATGCCGGACATTTTTGTGGACGTGCTGGGAATTGTGTGCAATCTGCGCCTTCAGAGGGGTGGAATGGTTCAGAATTCGGAGCAGTACGAGCTGATCCATCGCTCCATCTGCCTCTACCTGAAACGCACTTTGGCCTTGAGACGATTTTAGGCGATGATGACATTAGAGAGATGCAAGAACAAACACCAATTTACCAATTTTTGTGAACCTTATTTTAATGAAAGCAACCCCGACAAGTAACCATGGCTAAAAGAGTCTCGAAACACCTTACATAGGATGACATTCTTCGAACGAACGAACCCCAATTCGACGAGAGATGCTCTCAATGTTTGCTAAATATTACTATTACCGCATATTCTATATATATATATACATATAAATGTTAATAAGTGTTGGATGTATGTGTGTGCTAAGTGTGTGCATGTAACGTGTACATAAGTGTAAATGTTTCCGACTTTTGGTGTGAACTATGCTTAAACTAAAGTTAATTAACAATTATTATAAACCTTACCATACCTTACCTTATGCCAAAGACCTTCTAATAACAAGCTGGGTAATGCATCTTGTTAATACAAAGTCTTTGCTTATGTCCTACCCCCCACTTTTCGGAGCCGTGCGGCCACGCCCCTCGGTGAGTTGGCCCCCATCCGGCTTGGCGGCGGGGAAAGCTCAAACCTTTTTCAAGTTGGACCACCCCCCAACCAGGGGGGGATCCATCTGACTAAAACACCAATTTCCCCATAACCCAAGCGGCCAGCTCCGACCTTCGGACGTGGGCCAAAGTTCACGGGATCGAGAGCTCTCATCTTTGAAATACAAGAGGAAAAACTCGAAATGGAACACACAACCCATAAATGAACAACTTGTATTAATGTTTATGCAATGGAACTAGTCAAATAAAACTTAGAATCATTTTAAATGTATCTTTAAATGTGTGAAATCGAAGGTGTTGTCAATGGGGGGGGGAGATTTTTGGTTTATATTTTTTTATATTTAAAGTAGAGTAATAAACATGGTATATCTCTTTTTTATTCTTTATAAATATACATTTTTCAAGCCTAGAAAAAGTTATGTACAAAATTTTATAAGTCAGTTTCTTTTCTTGTTTTTTGTTATCATTAAATAAACATTGTATATTACTTTTTTTTTCTAAATAAAATAATAAATTAAAGTAATATTTGTATTTAAGAATGTATAAGCCAACGTTTCTTAATATTTTATTATAAAATAAATTAATATTTAATGCCAGAAAAAGACACCCCCCAGCACCATCTAAGGGTTAAGGTCCAGTCAGCTGTTTCAGACGAGCAAAGTTCAGGGGGAATCAGGTTTTGTTATTTGTATTGCCGAATAATTGCGGCGAGATTAGATTGTTTGGAATCTCTGCGAGCGGACAACTAATTTCGCCATGCTCCGCCCGCCAGCCAGATCAATTTTTACGAGACTCTACAGCAGCATGAAGGTAAATTTAACGTCTTAAAGGAAATAATAATAATAATTTAATGATTTGCCAGGTGAAAGTGCCAGTGAAGCAAGGTGTTGTGGTGGGCCAACAGAAGAAGCTGGCCAGCGGGCTGGAGTACAACAGCTTCCTCGGTGTTCCCTATGCAGAGCCACCAGTGGGAGAGCTTCGTTTCCTGGTAAGCAGTTCTCAAATTCCACTATTCCCTAAAGTAACTTTTATATGTAATTCCAATTCAGAGTCCCCTTCCCCTGAAGCGCTTCGAGGAGCCCGAACTGGACTGCAGCAAGGAGCGGGATGTGTCCCATCAGCGTGATCCCTTCACTTTGGAGGTGGCCGGTTCCGAGAACTGCCTGTTCCTCAATGTCTACGCTCCCAAGATCAAGAACCCGGGCACTCCACTACCCGTAATGGTGTGGATACATGGCGGCGGCTTCTTCTTTGGCAACGGCAACAGTGATTTGTGAGTGTCATGCCTTATTATCTAAGATCTAATCTAATCTTGTGCCTCCCTTTTAGCCACTTTCCCGGCAAGCTCTTGGAACAGGACGTCATTGTGGTCACCCTGAATTACCGACTGGGAGCCCTGGGATTTCTCAGCCTGCCCGAGGAGGGGATCCATGGCAACATGGGGCTCAAGGATCAGCGCCTGGCCCTGCAGTGGGTTCAGGAGAACATAGCCAGCTTCAATGGTGATCCCAATAACGTGACCCTGTTCGGCGAGAGTGCTGGAGGGGCGTCAGTGCATTTGCACACATATGCCCGGCACGCCAACCGCTTGTTCCACAAGGCCATCATGCAGAGCGGTACAGGCAACATGGAGTGGGTGTTCCAGTACGATCCGGCATTTAAAACCCGCAAGCTGGCGGAGCTTCTTGGCGGCGGAGACTTTGGTGGAGACACTAAGGCGCTCCTGAAATTCTTAAGGTCGGAGAAGGCCAGTCCCATCGGCATTTTGTCCAACACCATGAAGGTTCTAACGGCCGACGAGCGGCGGCGTCACCTGCCCTTCGCCTTCAAGCCAGTTATCGAGGACAGCAGCAGTCCGGACAGCTTCTTGGACCAAAACATTCTCGATCTGATGCACCAAAAGGAGACTCTGGGTGGCATGCCCACCATTATGGGCTACAACTCAGCCGAGGGACTGGCCATGGTGGTGAAGGCCAAACAGAAACTGGAGGCCTACGGAGATGATCTGGCCAGGATGGTGCCAAAGAATCTGGTGCTGGATCCTCAGGCCCCAGAGGCCCAGGAAGCTGCCTCCGACCTGCGGGCCTTCTTCTTCAATGGTCAGGCCATAACCAAGGATAATTTGGACAACCTGGTGGACCTGTTTACCGACTACCACTTTAACATGGACCTCCAACACGCGGCAGAGATCCATGCCAGCTGCCAGACGCAGGCTCCCCTGTATTTTTATCGCCTAGATTACGTGGGCGGCCGTAATATGTACAAGAAAATCTTTCAGAACGAGGATTTGCGGGGCGTTGCCCATGCCGACGATATTTGCTACATCTTCCAGATGGCCGGAGACGAGACCGAGATGAGGGAGGATGACCTGCTGGTCACCGAGCGGTTGTGCAAGATGTGGGCGAACTTTGCGCGTAATGGAAAGCCCTCAGACAGCTGGCTGCCGGTGCAGAAACCGCACCCTGGCAAGCC
The DNA here is from genome assembly GCF_030179895.1 of Drosophila kikkawai. Taxonomy (NCBI): domain Eukaryota; kingdom Metazoa; phylum Arthropoda; class Insecta; order Diptera; family Drosophilidae; genus Drosophila; species Drosophila kikkawai. The sequence continues at coordinate 24,030,265 of NC_091729.1, forward strand.
CTTCCAGCTGGACTGCCTGCTCATCGACCGGGAGCTGAATATGTGCGTCAATCCGGATGGCGAGCGGATGGACTTCTGGCGCAGCATGTACAGGAGGTACAGGAGCAAGTGCTATGAGGCTCTGAGAGCGAAGCTTTAATAAGTCGACGATATTGAAGAACCCCTTAAAATACTTTTAACTGATATGTGTACTCAAAACTGAGGTTTTAAAAAAATACTAATTAAAATCGTTTAATTTCCAAAGAAAATTATTTCAAAAACCGCTGGCTCCATTGTCACTCGACTGTGTGTATCGTCTATCGATTAAAATTGCCCTGTGTCTAGTATTTTTCCTGCGCTTTAGGTATTTTTTAGGAGGAAAGCCAAGTCATCTGGCAACACTGTTTGACGCGGACTTTTTGGCAAAGGACGCTACGGATTGCAATTTATTTTTCCGGAAATGTATGTGAAGAGGCTCGTGCTCGACGGCTTCAAGTCCTACGGCCGGCGCACGGAAATCGAGGGCTTCGATCCGGAGTTCACGGCCATCACGGGATTAAACGGCTCGGGAAAATCAAACATCTTGGATAGCATCTGCTTCGTGCTCGGCATCAGCAATCTGCAGAATGTAAGTGTTCCCGGTGATGTTTAAGGATATTTCTATAGTATTCCCTCCATGCTAGGTGCGCGCTTCTGCCTTGCAAGACTTGGTGTACAAGAATGGGCAGGCGGGCATCACCAAGGCCACCGTGACCATTGTTTTCGACAACACCAATGCCGCCCAGTGTCCGCAGGGCTACGAGAAGTGCCGCGAAATCTCGGTCACCCGGCAGGTGGCCGTCGGCGGCAAGAACAAGTTCCTGATCAATGGCAAACTGGTGCAGAACAAGAAGGTCCATGACTTCTTTTGCTCCATTCAGCTGAACGTGAACAATCCCAACTTTCTCATCATGCAGGGCAAGATCCAGCAAGTGCTTAACATGAAGCCCAAGGAGGTAGGTGCTAAGAGATCTGATCGATTCAATTAATCCATGCCTTCCGCTTAAGGTTCTGTCCATGGTGGAGGAGGCAGCGGGCACCAGTCAGTATAAATCGAAGCGAGACGCCACCAAGACCCTTATAGAAAAGAAGGAGACCAGGGTGAGGGAGACAAAGGTGCTGCTGGATGAGGAGGTGCTGCCCAAGCTGGTGAAACTTCGTCAGGAGCGCGCCGCCTATCAGGAGTACCAGAAGCTCTGCCGCGACATTGACTTTCTCGTCAGGATTCACATCTCGGCCAAATATCGCAAGCAAAGCGAGATCTTGAAGTCTGTGGAAGCCAATGAGCAGAAAATCGAGGAGCGCATTAAAAAGGATCAGGCCACGCATGCCAAGAACATAGAGGAAGTCGAGGAGATCGACAACACCGTACAGGTCATGCAGAAGCAGATTGACGACGAGATGGGTGGCTCCCTCAACGAGCTGGAGACACAGCTAAAGGCCAAGCGAGCCACAGAGGCCACCGCATCGGGCAGCTTGAAGGCGGCCCAAGGAACCATCCAGCAGGATGAGAAAAAGATCAAAATGGCCGCTAAGAATATAGAAGATGATACGCGGGCGCTAGCCAAAAAGGAGGAGGACATGGCCAAGGTTCAGGGCGAGTTTGAGAGCCTCAAGGAAGCAGATGCCACGGACTCCAAGGCCTACGAGGATGCTCAACGGAAGCTGGAGGCGGTGTCCCAGGGTCTGTCTACCAATGAAGATGGCCAGGCTACCACACTGCAGGATCAGCTCATAGGTGAGTCACTGGGCGATCTCTATCTACATTCAGACTCATTTCTTCCTGTTTTCAGCGGCCAAGGAGCAGTTCAGCGAGGCGCAGACCACTATAAAAACCTCGGAGATGGAGCTACGTCACACGCGCGGCGTGTTGAAGCAGCGCGAAGGTGAGACGCAGACCAACGATGCAGCATACACAAAGGACAAGGGCCTTCACGATCAGTTGGTGGCGGAAATAAAGAACTTGGAGCGCCAGCTGCAGGGCATCAACTACGAGAGCGGCCAGTTCGAGCAGCTCCGAGAGCGCAGAAACGAGCTGCACAACCGCAAGCGTGAGCTCAAGCGAGAGTTGGACCGCTCGAATGCCTCTCGATATGACCTGCAGTACCAGGACCCAGAGCCAAATTTTGATAGGCGCAAAGTGCGCGGTATGGTGGGCAAGTTGTTCCAGGTGAACGACATGCAGAACTCCATGGCTTTGGTGACAACAGCAGGCGGAAGCGTAAGTTGGCACTTGAATTTCCTAGGGATTGTATTTTCACGTAGATTCCTCTTTCAGTTATACAGCTATGTGACGGACGATGATGTGACCTGTAAAAAGATTCTCCAAAGAGGACAGCTGCAGCGACGCGTCACCTTCATACCCATCAACAAGATCCAATCGGGTTCTCTCCAGAGACAGGTCGTAGAGTATGCCCAGAACAAGGTGGGCGCTGAGAACGTGCAGTGGGCCATGTCGCTGGTCAACTATGACCGTTACTACGAGCCCGTGATTAAGTACATCTTTGGGTCAACCCTCATATGCAGGGATCTGGATATAGCCAAGGAGGTAAGTGGTCTCTAAAAGGGTAACACTTCTGCAAGATTTTAACTTATTATTTTGTATTATTTTAAAGATCAGCTACGATCCGCGCATCATGTGTCGTTCGGTGACCTTGGAGGGTGATGTGGTGGATCCCCATGGCACGGTATCCGGCGGTGCTCCACCCAAGGGTGCCAACGTTTTGGAGGAGCTGTACTCCATCAGAAAAGTGGAAAAGGAATACCGACAGATCGATTCTGAGATAGCGGCCGTGGAACAGCAAATGGCGTAGGTTTAAAAACCACTTTCTTGAATCTAAATCTAAATCCGAACTTTTTCCAGATCCATTGAGAACGTGGCCCACTCGTTCAACAAGATGAAGGAGAACCTGGAGCTGCGCCAGCACGAGCTTACCATGTGCCAGAATAGGTTGGCCCAGACCACCTTCCAGCAGAACCAAGCCGAAATCGAGGAAATGCGGGAGAGGGTCAAGACTCTCGAGCAGCAAGCCGTGGATGCGCGTGAGAAGCAAAAGAGCTCTCAAGCCAAGATCAAGGACATCGAGGCCAAGCTGTCAGATGCCAAAGGCTATCGGGAACGCGAACTCAAGGCAGCCACCAACGAGGTGAAGGCTTCCAAGCAACGGGCGGAAAAGTCGCGGGCCAACTGGAAAAAGCGCGAGCAGGAATACGAAACGCTGCAACTGGAGATCACAGAGCTGAAGAAGACCATTGAGACGGCCAAGCAGCAGCACCAGGAGATGATGGACAACCTGGAGAAGTTCAAGGCCGAGCTGGTTGCCCTAAAGGCGAATAGTTCCAGTGCCGCCTCCGAGGTAACGGAGCTGGAGCGGGCCATCAAGGATCAAAAGGACAAACTTAATGCCCAGAACAAGGAGATGCACAACCTTTTGGTCAAGAAGGACAGAATGCTGAAGCAGAACCAGGATATCGAGCTGGAGGTCAAGAAGAAGGAGAACGAAAAGAAAAAGATCAGCTCGGCAGCTCAGCATGCCAAGAACCAGATGGAGGAACTGGAGGTCAAGTATCCCTGGATACCCGAGGAGAAGAACTTCTTTGGCATGACGAATACCCGCTACGATTACAAGCGTCAGGATCCTGTCGAGGCGGGCCACAAGCTGACCAAATTGATGGAGAGCAAATCCAAGATGGAGCGCAACCTCAACATGAACGCCATCATGGTGCTGGACCGCGAGGAGGAGAACTTTAAGGAGACAGAGCGCCGGCGCACCATCGTGGCCATGGACAAGGAGAAGATCAAGCAGATTATTGTCAAAATGGATGAAGAGGAGCAGGCCCAGCTGAACCGAGCTGCTGACGAGGTAAACAAGAACTTTAGCGGCATCTTCAGTTCCCTTCTGCCGGGCGCCGATGCGAAACTCAATCCTGTCATGACCAAGGGCTGTCTCACCGGTCTAGAGATTAAAGTGGGCTTCAATGGCAAGTGGAAGGAGAGTTTGGGTGAGCTGTCGGGTGGCCAGAAGTCACTGGTTGCCCTCTCACTGGTTCTGGCCATGCTCAAGTTCTCGCCGGCTCCTTTGTACATCCTGGACGAGGTGGACGCCGCGCTGGACATGTCGCACACGCAGAATATCGGCAGCATGCTGAAGCAGCACTTTACCAGTTCCCAGTTCTTGATTGTCTCCCTCAAGGATGGCCTCTTCAACCATGCCAACGTCCTGTTTCGCACGCTGTTTGAGGAGGGTGTGTCCACCATTACCAGGCAGGTCAGTCGTCAGGCAGCCACCACCAATCGGCGTTGATTAAAATCTCTTTTGGATTCCAAGTTCCATGAAAAAATGTTCGATTTTTCAACTAATACCGTATTTATGTTTTGAATATTAGTATTAACACAAAACGTATAAATCTGTTCTTATGTATAAAAACCTTAAGAATATGTTTGTGGTTTTTATTTATTAAATAAAATCCTTTTTAATAAAATATTTGCAATTTACCGTAACTCAAATGAAGTAACGGTTTTTCCGCGCATCAGCTGATTCCAACCGGGTAACTACGGGCCGCAAACGTCAAACTGACGGACCGACAGAGACGAAGCGACTGACTGACTGTGCATCGCACGTGCCAAAAAGAGACGGAACGCTGGTGAGACCGCCGAACGCGCACACACACACGCACGCAACAAGAAGACGAAGAAGAAGAAGCAGAACAGGCAGCAACACAATGTTTGAGAAGTGAAAAAAAACTCGAATTAAATAATAAATCGACCAACTGCAATTAACGAAGGCGGGCGAAAAGCAAAACATCAAGATTTCGAGCACACGCAGATTCCTCCAGAAGCTCACAATGGTAATTGGAAATGTCTTGAATCGGGGGAATCGTTCGATTCTCTGGTCATGTGTATGCATGTGCATCCGCGCGGGCGTGTGCGTGTGTGTGTGCGTGTGTGGGGAGCAGCGAAAAGTTGTAGACACCGCTGGCATTTGGATAAACAATAGCAACAATTGAGTGTTTTCCAGTCCAGAATTACGGATACTCATTTATAGAAATGTTCCCGTTGGGGATTTCTTGCTCCCTTTTTCTATTTCCCATATTAAGTCCTAGTGTTTTGGTTTTATTTGTGGCAGGATCGAGTGACAAAGCCGCAGAAGAAGATGCTCATCACCTTGTTGCGGGAAACCAAGTACATGGAGGGCAAGAAGGAGAAGGAGTGGTACTGGGAGAAGATCCAGGCGGCCCTGAACACCATCGGACCCAAAAAGACCATTATCCAGTGGAAAAAGGTGAGTTAGTGCCATCCAGTGCCAGCTACCATTTCTATACAAATCGAATTCCTGCAGTGCTGGCGCGACATGCGTCTGACCACCAGGAAGAAATTGGCGGAGCTAAAGCGCTGCCAACTCTCTGGGGGATCGCCTCCGCCGGGAATTGAGCTCAACCAGGAGGACAACGACATCATCGACATCGTGGGCACCGAGTATTTCTACGAGGAGATGAACGGCGAACTAAAGCCGGAGAACTTCATGTCCGGATTCGACTATGCGCCTGAGCATATCTGTGATGTCATTCTAACGTCAGCCGTGGGTAACCATCAGCAGCACCTGCAGCATCAGAAGGACTCACAGAGTCACGCTGGACAGCCGCAGCAGCAGGATCATCACACCAACGATGGAGAGACAAACGATGCACCTGGTTCCTCCAATGGTGGCTCCTATCAAGGACAACCCGTGCCGCAGCTTCAAACGCATAATGGCGGTGGCGGCGGTGGAGGAGGTGAGCATGGAGGCGGCAGCGGGCAGTTGCACTCGATTCCGCAGCATCCAGCTTTTCACGGGAGTCTGCATCCGCACCTATTAAGGCGACAGCACGGCAGTGGATCGGTGCCCAGGGAATCGCCCTTCGAGGAGAAGCTGCTGCAGTTCATGCAGGACGCCTTTCCCAAGAAGAGCAAGAAGCGCAAAAATCGAGATCCGGACAAGCTGTTCCTACTGTCCCTGTACGAGGAAATCAAGCGGGTGCCCGAGGAGATACGCCTGGATGTAAAGTCCGAACTAATGCAGATACTGAAAAAGTACCAGAAGAAGTCACCCGTCAAGGCGGAGAAGTCCACGGCCTCATCCACGTCCACCTCCTCGAAGCAGAGCTCCAGCAGCAGTAGCAGCAGCTCGGTGGCTGCCCACCTCTCGCACAGCATGTACCAGTTGCAGAAGAAGTACGAGAAGGGAGATCGCGAACCTTCGCCGCAGTCCCAAGTGGAGCGAGTGGCTGCTGCCGTGGCCGTGCCCCTGCACGCCTCCCAGCAATTGCCGCTCTTTCAGCTGCAGAAGAAGTACGAGGAGAGCGCCGTTGAGAAGGCTCACCAGCAGCAGCAACAGCAGCAGCAGCAGAGCGAGCAGCGTAAGCATGTGGAGGCTGCTCAGGCGCACCACGCTGCCCACCAGCAACCGCCGCCGCCACCGCCCAATGAGCAGCATCTACACCACCCGCAGATGACACACAACATCATGTTTCCGCTGGGCCAGATGCGCAACGAACAGCCACCCACGCAGCAGCACCAGCATCCTCATAATCCCCACCAGCAACAGCAGCAGCAGCAACATCCCCACCAGCAGCAGCAGGCACAGCAACATCACCCGCCCACAATTTTCGGCTCGAGCGCCAGCGAGCGTCCGGCCATGTCCTACGAGAATGTCGGATGAGTGCTGAGCCGTCTGTGGGAAGCCACTTGTGGAGCACCACGCCCTGCGACGGTGTCCCCCACGACGGCAGACTCGCATCCCTGTTAACCTTATCGTAGTCGTAGCCCATACCCTATGCTAGCCTATACCTAAGTCTGCATTGATCTCTTGCTGCGAGGCTGTTTGTAATTCTAACGAGATGTATATGATATATGGAATATTTCAGTCTCCAAAGTAATGTCTGTGGAATTATGACAGCCTGGTGGTAAGTGATCTAGCCATGATCCTCATGTAAATGTTCCGGTGGCAATACAAGCACAGCTAAACTGTGACTCAAGTTCTCAATAGGTCGCAAGGCGTGAATTTATCGGTGTAAACAGAAATATAGTAACATATATCTTTAAGTGATGTTTGTTTCATTTCTTGAAAAACTCTTTAAGGTCTTTAAACCAGACAAAAGAACTCTCATATCCACATTCTATTTATTTGCCAAACTTTATGGCTTCTCCTCTCGCCAGGCCCAAAAGAAATCTTCGTTTGCTTGGACTTTAGCAGGGCTGTAAATCCCCGAGAGCGGTGGACCATTAAACTGTCTCCTGGTATATCTTGTCTCCAGCTCTCGTTACGCGACAACTGAACCCGAGGCGGGAGCACGCCATATCATAAAGATAGCCGAACGAACAGCTGACTGATCCGATCTGCCTAAATGCGAACTTTATCTGAGCGGGGCCGATCGGGCAAACTCGTCGTCGTCTGTCGTCTATCGTCTGCCTTCGCATGCAGGTTGATGATGATCACGAGCCGAGCTGCAGCATAATCCGCCAGATCTGTGGGGCTTATCAGTTGCGTGCGACTTGGATACGGGGGCAGAGGCGCAGAGATACTGGCGGATCGGATTGGATCGACTGGGAGCCGTCTGGGGCTGGCATTCTATTCCGGCAGCGGTCCGCAGCAGTTGATCGTTGGAGAGTCCAGGCCAGACCCAGGATCCCGGTTTCGCCAACCAACTTCAATTGGAGTCCCGCGCGCACTAAGCACAACCATTCACCATGGCTGCAGGTACCTGTCTCACTTCGCTCAAGTTCATCGAAGATCCAAGATCTGGCTCAAGATCTCTCCAAACGCAAAACTTAACCACAAGCTGTGGCTTTGCTTTTCAAGTGGTTTCGTCTCTCCTCTCGATCTCTTTCAGTCGAGGCGCGCACCGTGCTGTGGTACATGACATTCATGGGCTTTATTGTCAACTACATGATCCGGATCAATCTGAACATCACCATTGTGGACATGGTGGCCAAGAAGGTGGTTCCCTCCCTTTTGGCAAACGCTACGCTGGAAGGAAACTCCTCTGCCCTTCCGGTGGAGGAATTGCATAAGGGATTCTCGCTGGAGCGTTGGTTTTTGAACTGGGCGAATGTGAGTAGCATGGGATCACTGATTCATCTCTGGTTAAGTGCTTAATGAAGCCACTAAGTGATGCAACAACGGGGCGTATGAGTAATGTTTACCCCATATATATCGCCGGTAGATTCCGTATGAGAGGGAGGGCTTCCACTGGGATGAAAAACAGCAGGCTGCCCTCCTGGGATCCTTCTTTTGGGCCCACTGGACGCTGCAGATTCCTGGCGGCATTCTGGCCACCAAATACGGCACCAAGTTGGTCTTTGGTTGGGCCAATGGCATCGGTGTCTTCTGCTGCTTCGTTATTCCTTTGATTTCCTATTGGAGCTACACCGGCTTGATAGCCATTCGAGTGTTCCAGGGCTGGATAACGGTGGGTACCATACTTTTGGCTGGGATTAATGATTATATTTTGAATCTCTCTCTCTTTAGGGCCTGGCCTGGCCATCGATGCACGTGCTCACTGCGAAATGGATACCCCCCAACGAGCGCAGCAAGTTCGTGAGCGCCTATTTGGGCAGTTCCGTGGGTGTGGCCCTGTTTTATCCCATTTTTGGCTTCATAATCGACTGGACTAGCTGGGAATGGGTGTACTACATCTGTGGCATTGTGGGTACCCTTTGGTTTATCGCCTGGCAGTTCCTCGTCTTTGACAGTCCCGCCCAACATCCGCGCATTGCCGACTCAGAGAGAAGGTACATAGAGAAATCCCTGGGCGCCTCCGTTCAGACTACAAAGCCAGGACCCACACCCTGGCGAGCTATAGCCACATCTCGTCCCGTCTGGCTGAATGTGGTGGCTCAGTGGGGCGGCATCTGGGGCCTGTTCACCCTGATGACCCATGCGCCGACCTACTTCCGCCTGATCCATCACTGGAATATGAGAGCCGTAAGTGGGGGTTGATTATCTTATTTGGATTTGGAGTAAAAGTTATTATTTTCTTATAGACGGGCTTCTTGTCCGGCTTGCCGCATCTCATGAGGATGCTGTTTGCCTATGTCTTCTCCATGTTTGCCGATTATCTGCTAAGAACTGATCGTCTGAGTCGTACCAATGTGCGCAAGCTGGCCACTTTTGTTTGTGAGTTTCTGGGGATCCTTGATATTTCAGAGAGATATAGTAATAATAATCTTACTTCCAGGTTGCGGCGTCAAGGGTATTATAGTCCTGGCATTGGCTTACTTTGGTTACAATGCCACAGCTGCCATTCTGTTGGTCACCTTGGCCACCATGTTCCATGGTGCTGTGTCCTCGGGGCCCTTGGCTTCCATGGTGGATTTGTCACCCAACTATGCGGGCATTGTCTTGGGAGTGAGTGGAATGATTGGAGGAATGCCGGGCTTTATTTCGCCCCTAATAGTGGGTTATCTAACCCAGGGAAATGTGAGTTTACAAATTAGTTAAAAAACAAACATAAATTAAGTTACTTTTCATTATTATAGCAAACGATTGAAGCCTGGAAGCAGGTCTTCCTGCTAAGTTCTGCCATGTTGACGGGCAGCGGCATCCTCTACGTACTCTTCTCAGAATCCACGCTGCAGCCTTGGAACAGTGGCTGCCATCCGCTGCCCGATCCTGGTCTCAAGGAACTGCAAACTCTGGCTCTGCAAAAGGAAGATGAGGAGGAGAAGAAGCCTCTGAAGGCTGACCACGATCAGGAAACGGATCACAACGTGGTCGAAACAGAGACCAAAACAAAATCTGAGGGCAATGATGAAAAGTAACAAGACTGGGGGCTGCGTCACTCTCCTTTATTGGCATAATTCCGTGTTAGTTATGGCACCTTCGGCGTACGTCCTCTGATAACGCCTATCGCGCCGTTCTCTGTAAATAATTACCCTACGGATTGGGCGGGTTTAGCATCTCCAACCTCTAGACTTAAGTGAGTTGTTTACGTTAACATGGGATTCATTTCCCCGAGATTGTATGTGTGTGCTTTTAGTCAAATAAAAGAAAACCTAAAAATGATTTACTGACCAGTGTTCTCTGTATAATATGTACTTAAAATCCGAAACCCCCCAAAAGTCATTTGAAGTAGATCACTTGGGTTGGGCATGGCTTGGCTTGGCGTCAGTTAGATAAAAGTATTTTATGATTACGGAAGCTGAAAGCGATCAGCTACTGTCTGGGAAAGTTTTCTTAAAAAAAACGGCGATGATTCAGTTAATCCCAAATGTAGATAACTATTTTTTTCTCAGAAGGATAAACAGAGGTCAGTATATTGTGAGCTATCTAAAATTGTAGGTTTATTTTTAGACAAATTATCAGCTGGGGTTAGGTAAGTATAAATAAAGATAAAGATAAAGTTGCTAATGTAAGACCCGAAGAGTTTTTGTTATTTGTTGTAAAAATATTGTATTTCTTTAAGCACTTTTTTAGCGCTGCTATTTCTATATCATTTATATTTATTAAAGGAAACAATAAATGCACATAATTTCTAGCTGGATAGCAATATTTGTTCTTTAAATATGTATATTGAAATTGAACCTACTAGCAACTCTCTTCCTTTTTCAAGGATTTATATAAACACTCCTCTCAATCCATTTCCCAGCTAATGAGAAACCCAATTTACCCTTCGAACAAATGATTTGCCAAACTGAAGTTAATAATTGCAATTTAAATCAAAACTGATTGAACCGGAAAATGGTTTTCCCTTTTTGGCTGCCGTTTCTCTCATTACTCATACCACGCGTTGCACAATTGGAAGTTTCAAGTAGAGAAAGGAGAGAAGGAAACTGGCATTGAGAGGTGAACGAGAGGTTAAGCAACCTTTGGTCCTCGACTTTTTTACGTGCCTGCATTTGTTTCATTGGCGTCCATTTCCGATTGCACTCCAGGGAGTCGTAGATGTCAGTCCCCGTCTCCAACTCGGTGGCATCTACCAACATCTACCCCCCAAGTCATCCTGGCCTGTCCACTTCGCTTCTCGTCCGTTAAGCCAGTCGATGTCTTGTCACTTGATCCTTGAGCTTGAGCCTGCAAAGTCCGGGGCATTGATAGAGATTAATTGGTTTCCCGTTACGTTTGAGCAATAGGCTGATAAATACGTGGAGGATGTGGTCTGTAGGAGGAGGAGGAGGAGTGCCATAACGAGATTATATCGTTGATTTGCCATCATCAACCGAACCTCCTGAAATTGAGAACTTCTAAAGGAGTGGGCGTTGGGAGTTACTGAGGTCATTTTAAGGTTTTACAAAAAGAAACTGTATATATTTAAGGCCTTGCAGGGTAGCTGAAGAAAAAAACTTAGTTTTGTGCATTAAATTATTAATAATAAAAAAGAAAATTTGAATAAATAACCATTTAAAGAATTTCAATATTTCTGGTCTTTTGAAAGTTATTATGATTTTATTTAGTGAAGCAATCATTTCCGACCCTATAAATCATATATATTCATGATCTGCATCAATAGGCAAATCTTTCTAGCCATTCTGGAAAGAAAAAAAAAAATTATTGATTTTTTTCAAAATGTGATAAGGGGTTGTTACATCATTAAAATTTTCAAAAATTGAAAAAAATGATGATCTCTTAAAATTTTATATTTAGGATGCAGATTTGTAAACCTAGAAAAAACTAGCACAGAAATGCTTTCCGAATGAGAATTAGGCCCTTTTTGGCTTAGTTATCACAAATTTTCCTAATCAATTTTTGAACTTCAAGGTTATAAAATATTCAGTTTTTCGAAGCTAACTTCCTTATTTTTTAAAAAAGGAATTAAAATACAAAGAGATAAAGAAAGTTCAAACAGGACATAAAATAATATTTAATTATTCATATAAATAAAATCTTACAGATATATTATATAGATATTATAAATAAATAAAATATTATAGATATTTTTACTACAAGAAAAAGTGTATTTTCTAACATTTCCCTAAACAATTTCTAATGCTTCTCAATGCCATTTCATTTACTTATTCATATCAGAAATTATCGCTTATTTAATCGCATTTCCCTGACTCCCACCTTAATGCTTATTGAATGTGAAAAGAAGTGTTTAAGGAGATTTTCCACGCCCTCCCAAAAACAGACACTTTTCCATTGCCATTTGCATTATCTCTGCCGATCTGGCTGGGGGAAAGCGGGAAAACTCTCCTTGGAGAATCTGGTAAGCTGTAAACAAGAGTTAACTTCAATAACAAAGACACAACTCCAACAAACATTGCGTACATAAAAAATTTAGCACGGATTTGCGAATTCCGCGGGAGTTGAAGTTACGCAAAATTTATGCTCACTCCCTGAAAGAAAAAAAATATGCAAAAAAAAAGGACGAGGACTGAAGAACACAAGCAAACAAAACAAAGCGTAGCAAAAAAAAAAAAATAATTCCCTGGCAGGAAGTAAATTCAATCGTAAACAACGCAATCAAAAATTCATTCAAACGAAGCATTAACGCTTATTCCGTTTAGTCTGCGGTGGTTGGAGGTGGGAGGAGGTCCTGTTTCGGTGGAGGGAGGTCCTGCTGGTGGCAGGAGCTCTCGTCCGATGGGGCGGAGGACCTGTCTCATTGTCAGGCGAGTGCAACAAAACACAGAGGGGGAAGAGGAACGCCAAAAAGCGTGCAACTGCCTCCCTGCTTTTTTAATTTTCAATTTTTATTCCTGCTTGCGTTTGTGTCGTTTTTTATTTTGGCTCACTTAGCCGGGAAGTACATTTATTATGTGGGCACGGGCCTCCGAAAAAAAAGCAACAGTAGCTGTAGGAATTTTGCAGTTCCGGGCACGTCGCTTCATAATTTTCCATTTCCATCTGTTAAATGGGAAACGCCACGGAAAAGCCGCGAATAAATTTGTGGGTGGATCCACGGGTGTATCCAGGCACACACACACACACATGTACCTGGGAAGGTACACTCGAACAATGGGCCCACACACTCTCACGGATAAGTATCCGCGGCAATAAATTTAATTTGCACAGCGAAAACATCGCAAATCCATTTTTTATACCATAAATTCCTTGGTTCCCCAGTGACTTGCATTCGGGTTCAGGTACCTCCTGTCCTCCAGTTCCGTTTCCATCCCCCCTTTTGTCACTTTTTTTCATTGTGTGTGTGTTTCAGGAAGGGATTAATGGATGTGCCAACATGCATATGGAGGTGAACTACGCACAGATATCTTTCCGGGAAAAGGAGGAAGCCTTAAAGTCAGGGGAACCTTAAACCCGTTTCAATTTATTAACTTTTGGGGAATCTCCCGAGAATTCAAGAATTTTTAAATTAAATAAACTATAGTAACTTTATTGATATGTATTATGGATAAAATCCCTGAATTCCTTATTTTAAATAGTAAAAAAGAATTTAAATTCCTATTGAAAACTTGACCAACTATAACCCCACTAAAAACTCTTCCTTGAAATCCAATCTTATCCTTTTTAAACCCAGATCATAACCTCTTAATTGAACTCTAGCCTGGCCTTCAACTTGTTCATTAGCATTAAATATTCAAACCTGGCCGAAATCTTTAATTTACACTTTGGCTTCCTCATCCGTCTTGGCAAGAGCATCCTCCTTGAAATAGACTGTATTAGCCCATCCCTTGGCCAGTCACTCAATCATAAATATTATTAATAATGTGTGGCTGCGGTGGTCTCCGGGAAGTGGCAAGTTCCCTGGCATGTTGTAAGTCTGCCAGGGCCTTTGGCTAATTTATTTAGTTGCAGAGCCCAGGACACACAACTAACTATGCCATTGCAAGAAACTTCACTGAGCACACATACAAGCCAAATGGGATTAGACCTCTGCGGGGGAAACTTTCTGTTTGAATTGGCCAAAAACTACAGCCGTTGAATTTCCAGCGGAAAAGTTTCTGCCAATTCGAGTTTAGCTTCTCATCCTATATCCTGAATCCACATCCTTATCAAAATGTTAAATATGAAAGCCACTTAAAGAAAGCCAAATTAAAGTTGTCACATTAGGTAAATGAACGGGAATAAGGGATGGCCATGGTGGCATGTCAGTGGAAAGCAACGCTCCTTGTTTTAATCTTGAAGATATAACTTTGGCCTCGGCGATGATAAATCATAAGCATACCCACGAACAAAGGAAGAACCCAACAGCCAACCGAAAAAACCACATAGAGAGCGAGGGAAGGACCAACAGGAGTCAGACATACAGCCGGAAGGGAGCCCAGGGTGGGCGGTATTTCACAACAATATGTGAATATGTTATTTGTTCTGGGAATTGTGAAAATCTCAACAGGTCCCCGCACTTTGCATATTATTTTTAATACGCAGGACGCAGTAACCAGGAGGCAGGACGCACGACGTCGCTCTCAGGTCAGAGTTTGGCCAATTTCCTGGCTAGCCACAAGCATTCCGCCCATTTTTGGATACTTGTGTTTGCCAAGACATTAAGGACGACAGGCCACAGTTGACAGGAGCAGGACTCCTTCTTTCTTCTTGTTTTAAGAATCGAGCCAGCTAATATTTACATAAATTCCCCGATATTTGTGGTTTCTTGGTAATTTAAACTCTTCGCTTGATTAAGTTCTTTGTTATTTGGAGCAGGTTTTGGGCAAGAAGAAAGTCTATTTGGGATATAGAGCCATGTAAATTATTAAAATAAGAGTTACACTGTTTTAAAAAGGATTTAAAAACCTCTTAATAACCACCTTTATAATACTATCTTTTAAGGAGTTTAATCACAAATTGTCTTCCACTTTTGATCCTTTCATACAACCCTGTACCTTGCATTGCGTTCTTTCGTTTTCATTGATGTTTTCTTTTATAAATATTTCAGGCAAAGTCCATTAGAATTATTTGGATGTTTGGCTGGCTGCATTATTCATGAGTGCATGCAAATTGAATTGGACACAAAGCCAGGAATGCCAGAGGGTTGAGCAGAGAACACTCTATATAGCAGGTGAAGGAGGAGCAGGAGCTGTTGTCAGAACGAATTGGCCATGTCTCCGTGTGGCTGGTGCTGCTCCTTCAACTAACGCTCGCAACTCAGCAATTCCCCGGGTGAACATTCATTCTGATTATGCACACACATCGATATGAATAACACATTCCAATCCAACAGGACCCCATGTCTCCACCTCAACGCAGACAAGGACTATACTCTTCTTCCTCGTCTTCGAGAAGGAAATATAGCAAAAGCGACGGCGAGGATTCAATTAAACGACCACAATTCAAATGTTGACGTCACGGTTTTTGGGCCTTATTAAATTATCATTCGATTATGCCATTATGTTTGCCGATTGCCCCCGGAATCAACCCCGGCTAATGGCACATCCGGCGGAAGTTTAACCATTCCGTGGCCCCGGGGTTGTTGCCAACTCTAAACTTATGTTGTCTTCTCTTGCCAAGACATGGCAGAGGGAAACCCTTTTCCTTGAAATTTATCTCCTTTATGCAGCGAAAATTGCTCGGTGCTGAAAGTATCTCGAATGCGAAATACATATATCTGATGCAGTAGCAGTAGCAGGAGCAAGTCCTGGCTTCCCATTAAATGTAACGATTATTATCTCACGTAGCACCATTTTGGGAATTTTAAATATGAAAACTGCTCAAATTGTCCTCGGAATGGGCATCGAAGAGTGTGCCAAAAAAGCGAGTTGGCATTTATAAACAGGTGAAATGGAAGAAAGTGTCCTGGAATGGGAGATCCTTACAAAGGGGATGGTATTTGTTTGTAATGATATATGTATGTTGGGAGGGTTATTACTACGGTATTTCTACTAAAAGGGTTATTTTTAAGACAGTAAAGGGTAATATTTATAAGGTATAATATTTTATTTATAATAATTTAATATCGAAATATTATTGTGAGTTATCACAGGGGAGTATTTAAGAGTGTTTTAATTTATAAATATCTCTGTAAATGATTAAGCATTTAAAAGTTTAAAAGTCACTGAATATATTATTGGTAATTCACATATATGTAAACTATATGGGTATTATAATTTCAGTCAGAAGTTTGTAACGCAGTGAAGGAGACCTTTCCGACCCTATAAAGTATATATATTCTTGATCAGCATTAACAGGGGAATCTTTCTAGATATGCCAGGAAGAAATCAATTTTTTTGCCATTTTTGAAAAATTTTATAAGGGGTTAGTTACATCATTAAAATTTTTGATTTTGATAAAAAATTGAATTTTCAAAATTTTTAAATGAAGTATGCACATTTATTAACTGTAGAAAATCTTGCACAGAACAGTTTTCCGATTTAAAATTAATGCTCTTTTGGCCGATTTATGATATTTTTAATTTAAAAAAATCAAGAAGTTTTTTAATATAAAAAATCAGATTTTATAATACAAAATAATATTTTTCTAAGTCAAGGAATCATTTCCGACCCCATAAACCATATATATTCTTGATCAGCATCAACAGGGGAATCTTTCTAGACATGTCCGGAAGAAATCGATTTTTTGGCCATTTTTGAGAAATTTGATAAGGGGTTACATCATTAAAATTAGCAAAAATGACCAAAAATTTTGATTTCTTAAAATTTTCAATTTGGTATGCAGTTTTTTTAAATTAATAAAAACTAACACAAAACTGCTTTCCGAATCGAAATTAATGCATTTTTGGCTTAGTTATGATATATTTTAATTGTTACCTGCAATACAAACTTTGGCTGGCCTTAGTTAGCTTTCTTTTCTGTTGTACCTAATTTCCACACCAATAATATTGCTTGTAAACCCATTAAACCCTTTCGTTTATCTAACTTCTTAGATAGTAAAAATCTCAGTTAGTTCCTGGCTCCGTGTTATGTTTCTTTTTATGGTCAAAACCCCAGGTGTCTTGAGTTTTTCTTCAAATGGAAATCACTTTCCCCCGGGCCAGCGTAAACTTCAAATGGCTTTTTCTTCATCCTGACACTTTTATTTGCTCACTTTCTCCTTTTGCTGCTGCTGCTGCTCCTGCGGCGACACATTTAGCACATCAGCCGTCAGGTTTCTGGAACCACATCCACCCGCATCAATTGCCGCAATTTGCCAATGAATGGACACTTCCCAACTTCATACCAATTCCATTGCCTTGGGGCGAAACTTTCTGACCGCAACCCTTTTTTCCTCCACAAACATGCCATGTCCTTTGGCCAGTGTGTCCGGGTGTCCTTTTGTCCCAAGTCCGTCACTTTTGTACACCGTTGGGTGTTTATCCAGGGGGTTTCGGTGCGCCAATCAAGCGCAAAACCGTTTTTGACATGTCCGGGACGGACACACACGAGTATCGAATGGCCAACCAGGAGGAGGACCAACCAGGAGATGGCATTGGGGAGTCAGGCAGTGGTTAGCTGCCTGGCCGCACGGACAATGACAATTCAATTACAGAAATGGAAATAGCGGCTGGCATAAAAATCAAATAAAAGCTTCATAAAGTGCTCCGGATGAGCAAATAAAATCAGTGGGCAATGTCAGGCTGGGTTTTTTTGGTTATGGGAGATGGGCGATTGGGAGTCAAGAGGAGGTGCTTCCGCCAGGAGTTTGGTTTTTGATTAAGTTTCAGGAATACACGGGAAGATATTTATATAAAGTTATTACCAGTTGGTTTAGGAAAATAGAGGAAAATTAAAGGTAAGCCTTATCTATGTAGAAAGTCTTAGTGAAGTAAGTGTATGCTAAGTTTATTTAATTTCGTAATATATCTGCTTATAAAATATCTAAATTGTTATTATTTTTATTTAGTATTTAAAATATAATAATAATATAATATATAATTTAAGACCTTTCGCTCTGTGCAAAATCGAATAGCATTTATTTTGGGGGTCCTTCTATGGCCTTACCCCTGAGCCTTTGCGGTCATTTGGCAATTGGCGCCATACGCACGCTCCCTTCCTCCATTCTTTCTCCTCTCCTAAGGGGGACAGCGGCAGAATCGTAAAGTTCCCACGCGTTGGGAGTTGGAATCTGCCCCCCAGGAAGCGGAAGTGAAAATCGAAATGAATTCGATAACCACCCGCCTGACCCTTTTCCGGCTCAATGTCTGCGGTTGCTGCGGTGACTCACCTGGACACCTAATGCTCGGGAAAACTTGAAACTCTCACCTGCTCTGTCAGGTTGACACTCTTAAAGTCGTGGAACAAATTGGAAACGTAGTTTAAGGGGCGGAGGACTGTCGGCTATTGAAAATTCATAGCCAAAAATTTATTCATGGCCTGCCCCACAGACTCTCAAGGCATTAATATTTAAGGAGCGTCGTTCTCGGCCGGCCTGTGCCTTTGGACTTTCCCGAGATCCTGGCCTGCTTGGGGTCACGAGTTCCCAGTTTTTTTTGGCGGGGCTGTCGCAAAGTTTGTGTTGCTGGCCCTCATCCTGTACCTGTTTCCGTGGCTGTTGCTGCGGCTGTCAGTAACAACGTCTCGAGGACATGAGGGCAGCATTTTTTATGGACCAAAAGTTGGCCATGCCTAAGGATACAGTGGGTGAAAATTGCATTGTAATTGAAAACCTTAATTTTAAAAGGAAGCTTGGAAATTTCTCTCAAGAGTAAATTACTGTAATATTTCTAAAAATTCCCTGAATTCCCTGTTCTGATATCTAACTAAATTTTAAAAATATTTAAGATATCTTTCTGTAACTTTTTATATTTTAAAAATATTGTACATTGCTTCTTAAAACTTGTACAACTTTTTCAATATTTTTTTAACCAAGGTCCTTGGTTTTCTTGCTATATCTTCCACCCCTCAGCAAGGGCCAACCCTCAGTACCCTCAGTACCTGACCGTAGTTGTTGTCTTTGCCCAATTTGTAACCCTTTAAACCGTCTGACACGCGTATAATGTGACAGAATGTTCCAAACTACACATTAATTTTTGATCAAATGGCTTTCGACTGCTTCAGGGTCCAGGACTCTGCCTGAATCCTTGCCAGCATCCTTGAACAACTCACAGTTCGAACTTGGAGAAATGGAGAAGGAGCCGCCTGTCAAATGTCATTCGGTTTTCAGCCAAATGAAGTTAAGTTATCAAGTTGGTTCAGCGGTTAGCCGGCAAAAGCTGGAAATTAATGAAATTTTTTTATATTTCGGCCAGGACCGGCGGCGATTGGCCGAGGCCCACAACACACAAAAATTCATTTATTTTCATTTATTGTTTCACATTTCCCCGAGGACAGCGAGACGTTGCAATTACCGCAGAAAAGAGAAAGAAAACTCACCAAAAAAAAAAAGGGCGGCTTCTGTCGCCGAGAAAAAGTTTGAAAAATATATGTATATACATTTTTTTTTCTTCTTGCTGGATTTTTATTTTATTTACTTTTTACTGGCCGGGCGTGTTCATAATTCCGCTGACTTGTCCCGTGTCCTGTGGAGTAATTTTTACTGCAGGACAAGCGCAAATACATAATTGAATAACCCAAGGAGAGGAAAGGAAAGGGTGAATCGCGGACCAGAAAAGTTTTAATTCAATTCCTTGTGCGTTGTTAACTCGAGACATCGTCGTCCTGCTGAAGTTGATTAATTTCGCATTTTTACGCTTGATTATACGAGAGACCCAAAGAAGTTCTCCTGCGTTACTATCCTTGTGCGTGTTACTTCAGGACTTTTCTTGGGAGTTTTTCCAGCTTTTTTCGCCTTGAATTTTTCAAGGCACACACACATACAAAGGAACTGCAGAGGATGGAATCTTTTTCGTGGCTGTGGCAAAAATATGGCGTTGAATCCTTTGGGAAATTTCGATATCACACTTTGTTCAGCGTTCTCGTCATGCCCGCAAGTTCATTACACATTCGCCGGAGTCGAAATGAGCAAAAGTAATGGGAAATGCACTGGCCTGGTGGGTAGGGGGTTTTGGGTGGGGTTTTGGGGGTTGGAATGGGATGCCAGCAGGTTGATTAACCAGACTTAGAGACACAACCCCCGGAAAGAAATGTGTGGCTGGATGTGTGTGCCATAAAAATCTCAATTATTATCTCTGCCATTACTTCGCCTCTGATTTGTGGAGTCGAGTGGAAAGTATCTGACAGTTTGCCATGATTGCGGATAGATGATTTCGATTTTCCATCTGCTAATTATGAGTGATCAATTATTTATTATAATATTTATGAAGGAAGAGAAGTCAAAAATATTTAAGGCAATCATTAATTGCGTTTTGATTGGTGGAAAACAAAGTTTTTCGATTATTTATAGATGGTTTTTAACTGGCAATTCATTTTCTACTTTCTTTATATTATTATTTGTTAAATATCTGAAGTAAGAAGTTTAAATAAATGGTAAAATATACTTACTTATACGTTTTTAATATATTTTAAACAAATATTAAATTTTATTTCCCTGTTTACACGATTTTAATGCATTCTCCCATAGTCAAAGAACATTTTAAAGATCGTTTTCTGTCTGGAGAAAGCTCTGCAGAATTGGCAAAGAAAGCTGCCTGTCTGAAGAAAAGAATAGAAGAATCTACACCACAAAGGGAGCCTAAGACTATGAGAAGACAAAAGGCAAACGACACTTGGAAAGACTTGACAATATTCGCAAGAAAGCCATGGAAAGGGGAAAGCCATAAATCAAAAGTATCTGCGTATCTTCAGATCTGCGTATCTACGTATCTGTGTATCTCAGAGCCCAGTATCTATTGTCGAATGCGCCGTATGTAAATGCCAGCCAATAGTTATAACTCTATATATATATACATAATCATAGATGTAGCTAATTATAAGCAACACCCCAGTCGATGGGGATTTGCATATGACAAGGCCGGTTAACAGCTACAAAACAGTTAACCCAACTTCGGAGATGGAGTCACAGATGAAGATAGCTTTGGCCATGTAATTACCAGGTGTCGGAGTGGTGGCGAAAAAACCCACCAATTATGGGCGTAAATTCTCAAAGCGATGACTCAAAGGCGGACTCGAACTCGAACTCGAGAGTCTGGGCTAAATTTAGACATAGGTTTATTGCGGCCATTAGCGTTTATAATTCATAATTTATAATTACTTCTACGATTAGGTTTTAGCGTTGACTACGATTAGGGGAGATTAGTGGAGGATCACCGGGCACCGACCAACTCGTAGCGCTGATCCCTGCCAATGGGCTCCGCCTTGCTCTTCACCAGATACTTGGAGAACTCGGCCGGCGAGCGGAAGGCCTTGACGGGGAACTTGCCAAACCGACCGTTGGTCCTCGACAGCACATAGTATATGGGATAGGGGCCCGGCGTCATCTGGACGGGCACAGACCGGGACTCGGCCTGGTTCCCATCCAGAGACAGACGAACCTGCACTCCATCGCCCTTAGCGTCCAAGTTGAGCTGCTTCTGCTGCTTGAGTTTCTGCTTGGGAAAGGCTTTTAGTTCGTATTTCAAGGCTCGCTGCGTCGCATCTTCACCACTGGCGGCCGCCATCTGCTCCTCCGCCTTCACAGCGGGCCGGGGGCGACGCTTGCGCATCTGTTTCGAGTCCAAATACTGACGATGACCACTGTCGGATGCTGCTGCTGCTGCTGGCAAGGATCCAGTTCCGAAACTACTGCCTGGCCTTAGGGTCTGGATCTGGAAGAAGGCCGAATTCATTTGGCTGCCAGTGCTGTCCTTTTTGGGTGGCAAATCCTGCGGATGGACACGGATCACCTTCTGCGTTTGATTGGCTATGCTGATCACATCTTCTTCTATATCTGAAGACTCCTCCAGGGCCAAGGAAGCCACGAGCAGGGATGCCAAGAAGATGCTGAAGAGCTGAAAGAAGGGTTGTAAGGGTCTCAAGGCTTTAGGAAATATGTTTTTAAATCTAAACAAATGTTGAAGGATCTCAAGGCTTTAGGAAAGATGTTTTTAAATCTAAACAAATGTATTTAGATATTCCCAAAGTGTAGATTGATTTTTTCTAGAGGTTTCCTAGGTCATCCACCAGCTATAACTTTATTCCCATTCACTGTGGGCGATCAATCACAATTACCATAATCCGTTGATGGCCGAACATCGTGTAAGATCAGCTAAGATTGCTCGGTTAAGGTGATGAAGCTATTTCTATTGAGGCTTCTGTGGGATTCCGCAACTGTGCGACTTGTGTTGGATGCTGCCGTCTGACGACTGAAAACCCAGCTGGAACCCAGCGATCGCTATAAGCTTTTAGAGCTGTTGGAGTCTCCGATCCCACCTGTGCCCCCCTCCGTTTATAATGAAGTGTTTGGCGGAGAGAGAAGCCAGAACAAATAATGAGCCAAAAATTGGTTAGTTTTGTTGCGTCTTTTGTCATCTGTCTGTGGGTACCCCTTTCCCCGGATCTGGAACGGCACAGTGGGTCAGGGTATGGTGGAAATTTGGTAGTTAATAAATCAATTTAGTGTTTATTTAGCGATAAGCTATGGCTGATTACCTCATTGATTAATTTGTTTACGAGCGGGACTCCTCCTCATCGATTGACGTTGGCTGATTGTGATTGTTTTGTGCATTGTTTGGGATTTTTGTAATATTTTTAACTGAGTTTTTCATCAGAAATTTACTAAGCTTTAAGAAGGGTATAATGATTGTGAAGAGGAGTGAGCTATGTCAGGAAATTCTTTGACTGAAGCTCACAGACAAATAGCTTTTTAACTACTGCTAATGGCTTTATTTTTCTTTCAACTCAGAACAATTATGACAATAATAAATGTGAATTCTATTTAAAAAAAAGTCATAACAAAAAACAAATAAACATAAACGAGATATTTTAAAGCTATTTCTTAAGGTAAACAATAATCCAAACAAGGCATACATTGGTGAAAAAAACTATGACTCATTTTTATATATTTTGTATATATTTTTTTAATTAAATAATATAAATCTAATTTTGAAATTAAATTTACAAGTTTATTAAAGGCTTGGTCTGTGTTTATTGTTATTAACTATATAGAAAAATAAATGAAATATATAAAACAAACAAAAATATACATTTTCTATAATATTTTTTATTTATTTTAATATAATTAAAACAATTACACATGTTTTATCATTAAGAAAAGAGTATTTGATATATACAAATCTGCTTAATATATTTTATCATTCAATCATTAAGCGTGCATCACTAATTATTGTAATGAAATTATTTATGATAATTGTCAAAGTCTCAGACACTGCACATTGTTGGCCATTCGGCGTGTGCACAAACAAATCGCAAATAATAAAAATAAATTTAAGTTTGCTAGACGCCGACAAGGTACAATGGGATAATTTCTAATAAGCTTATAATTTTATATATGAGAGAATATAAAAAAAGGGTAATATTTAATAAAAATATTACATAAATATATTATAAAAATAAAAGAAAAGAAAGATTAATAACATATAAGTTCTTAACATTTAATTAAAAGTAATCTAAATTAGTCCACGGTTAAAGTAAAGTTATTTTCTTAACTTAATGAATGAACAAGTGTTTTTTTCTTATATAATTTTAGTGCCTATAAAAAGTGTTAGTGAGTTAATTATATATTTATATGGAAAAACCATATTACTTATAGTTTTTCAACGGGTTTTGCGTCTTAACTATACGAATAATTTTAGGTAAATAACAAATTACACTTCTTTTCTATAGGAAATACTGTTAATAAAATAGTAAATTAATAAAAACATGATATATACTACCAATAAATGAATAATAATTTAAATATAATACAAATTCAAGTAAAAGGTTTTCATATTTTATTTTATTTATAATATCAATAAATAAACCCTGAAATGACTGCTTATAAGCTTAACTCAGATTAAATATTATTTAAAATACTATATCTAATTAAGTACTTTCCTTGAACTTACCGATTTATTCCTCAATTAACTGACTACTTCCCATAGTCCATCAAAGCTTAGACAATTATAATTCAATTGTATTCAGATGGAAGATATAGAAGTCATGAAGCTGATGACGATGACTCAATGTGGTTCTGTTCCTAGTTGGGGTTTCTGGTATTTGGTTCGAACAAGCAACTTGACACGAGATGGGAGATTCAATCCGACAGTAGGGGAAATAGTGCTCAATGGAATTAGAGATCTTGAAATAAAGGCCCCGAACAAGGTTAACATTTGTTGCGGATTATAATCTTTTAATTGAAGTTGTGAGCACACAAAAAATGAAGTGCCAGAAGAGAATCTGGTTTAAATTGATTTTGAAAAAACTAAGACAAGTTAATAACTCGCTTGATTATGTCACCTGTATTTGGCGACTAACTCATTAGTTATGCCCAACGAAATGGGTTTAATGGGAATTCATTGACCCAGTCAGCAGCGATTCGATGCGATTGAATAACTCCATCGATCAGGCCAAGAACAAATCATCGATGACGCTGATGATGATTATGCTAATGATGTTTTGCGGCTAAAGGGGTCAGCGATTTTTATGGCCAAAAAAATGGGAGATCTGCTTGCTATATATATATATAGATTGCCATCGTAAAAATTCACTTTGCTAGCCATAGTAGAGATGACAAAAAACCATTTATAGCTTTTGGAACATCAGAGAAAAATCGGAAAGCCACTCTGCCAGACGGTAATAAAATGCCAGGATGCCAGCAAGCCAGGACCAAGACAATGGATTGTATAGATTCGTATAGAATGGTATAGATTCCCATTCCCTTTCTCCCATCCTCCATCAATGTCTCGCGCCATCGATTGTTATTCAAAGCAGCCATAATCTGTGCCAAGACATCGTCGCATCGAGACAAAGTGAATTGTTAGAAGGGAGAAAGCCCAGGGAAAGGGTTTGTGTTCGTGGGGGCTTTTTGGCTTTTTAGTTTGCCAAGTGTTCGGGGAATTGAGTTGTAACTCAACAGGTTTTAGCTTTTAAGTCTCTCACTCCTTGGCTAGGCTAATGGATTATTTAAAGTGTCCTTAAAGTTGCAAGAAAAATGTATATATACAAAATGGGTATCATGTGTGTGTGTGGTTGCCCAGAGGCTGTCCTTGTAATTAGATTGCAAAAAGGGACCTGGGTCATATATCTGCTGGCCACCAAGTAACCCTTGCCCACACCCAGAGGCTAATGGACAGCAAATCCGTGGACATTTGTTACCAAAGTTTGTCCTTTTTTTTTGTGGGTTTTGTGTTTTTGCGGTCAGCACATAAATTACCTATTAGCTATAGGGATCACATATAATTTACGAGTGGCCCAAGCTTCGCCTTAATTATGTTACACAGGTGATAGCTAAAGCTCTGAAAAAATAAATAAATATAAAGAGAAGGGTAGATAAACCTAGCCCCTGGTTATATCCTTTTTGAAAAATTTTTGTGCTGACTCAAATAGTTGACTTCGGGGGTTGGAAATTATCACACACTCTTCTTGGTAGATGATTCTGGCTTTTATTACATGACAATTACCACAATCAGGGGAGCATATGGAAGCCACATTCACACCGCAGCATGGCTTGTCGTAAAAAAGAATGGCCGAAAGTGGCACTTGGCCAGGCCAATAATCGTTCCTGTCGAAAGTTGCAGTTGAAGTGAGCGTTAGAGTTGGGGTTTTCCCTGGCAGACATTACAAACCCGAAATGGTTATGTCTCCGTCGAGTTATCAGCTTGCAAATAGCAACTAGAAATGCCATTTCGCTGGCTAAACAAATGTCAAAGCAGGCATAACAGTTAAGGAAAGATTTTGGCTGAGGTAGAGGAAGTTTTCTTGGGAGTTTCTTGAGGGAAAATAAGAATGGGAATCAAGCTGATTAAACTGGTTATTATTTAGGAAGGGAGGGTTTAAAAATGGGTTATAGGAATTGATGTTATAGGAGTTATAGGAGTTGATCCAAAATTTAAATAATTTTTTTTTTATTGAAAGACTTTACTATTCGTAATGAAATGGTAATATTTTTTTGCATTTTGTGACTAAATTCTTTGAAAAATCATTAATACATACATTTTCACTACTTTAAAATTTAAAACTTAAATTAAATATGAAGAAGAATAGTTTTTCTCTTTAAAAATTAAACAACTTAATAGGAAATTAATGAAATTCCTTATTCCTGCCAGGTCTTCATTAATTTGTGTACCTCTGCTTTTCTGGGAGAATATATAAATTTAAGGTCCTGAAACTCGAGTAAATATTTGCCTTGGAATCATCATAAATTCGTTGCGAAAAACGCTTTTGTTAGCCATTAAAATATTTAACGGATTGCCGCTGATGGACTGGGCGGTGGCCACCAGCCCAACTTCCCCAGGACATGGCCAGGCAGCGGAAAATGTTGGGGGGGGGGGGGAAAGGCCAAAGGATAGAGGGAAGGATATCAGGCAGCATGTACATAATCTCCACGTGCACCTAAATCCCGACAAGGTGCCCGCCAATGCCACGATGACTCCGCCCTGAAACGTTTGGGGTTCCAACTTGGAAGTTAGACGCAGTCCTTTACTGCGCAGCTGCAGGACTTTCGCCTCGTCCAGTTGGTGCAAATCGTTTGGGAGGAGGCAGCTGGCCTCCGGGGGTGGGAGTGGGAGGTCCTTGGAGCCGCATTCAAGACTGTTCCGATTCCAAAATGTTTCCAAATCCGACTCCAAGTCCCGAGAACAGCAGCTAAAAGGAGGAGCGGGAGTCAGTGGACTCTTCTGTGATTTTAAAGAAAATGAAGAATATACTATAATTTCCCTGGCAGATTTAAAATCCTTGGTTTATAGGCTGCCTTTCACTGACAGATACGTAGGTAATCCTGGCCAGGCATCACGTCCTGTGTTTCTCCCTCACGCAGCGCCAATTAACGCTAATGCAGGACTCATAATTTCACGCCTTACGGTGAAACATTAACCCAAACTCCATGAAACTCAGGTGTGTGTGCGTGTGTGAGAGGTGAGTTTGCCATGCAAATGAACTGGCAAATGGAGCTTGTCAATATGGCAGATGTAAATGCAAATGTCCACCTACTTTTACACAAGAAGAAATTTAAAAAAAATATATATAAATTACTATAAAAATGTTTACGATGTTTTTTTCAGCTGTTGATGCTGATTTATAGGGTTGGAAATGACTCCTTCACTACGTACCCTTTTAAGGTTTTAAAAATTTCTGGTAAATTCTTTTTTTGTAGCAGTGTACCCATATGACCACCTCCTCCTCCCCCTCCCTCGTCGCAAGGGAGAACCCATAAAAAGCTGTGTGTCCACACACATGTATAGGTGTCTGCTTGGACCTTGTTCCGAACTGTTTTGCAAGGTGTTGATTATGGCCTTTGATATGCAAATGAACCGGTTTTACAGTCGCCGCCACTGCTCCTCCTCCTTTTCTGGGATTCCCCCGACCTACTGCTGCTGCTGCTGCTTAGCACTCCGCTGGGCCAAAACAAATGGCGCTAATGATGGGCCAAGATGACACCTTGTGGAGGAGTATATCACCATATCAGGGATATATCACCACTCACTCGGCTGGAATGACCGGCTAAAGACTCTACCCCGCAAAAGGGTTCCTTAAGTGCGTGCGCCGCATTTTCTGGGCAGTTTCAACCCCAATTAGACTCATTAGGCAAAGCGGGCATTACAATGGATGCCTCACACTACACGGAAAACCTCCGGAAAATGTACGGAAAAGCCACCGGAAAAGACCCCCCCGCTGACGACGAGGTGCGAAACGTGGGCGCTGACTTTGGAGTGATTTACGACACAAATTACAGGCTTAAATGGACAAACATGCCTAGTTTTAATCATAGGTGGGATGTGTCCATTAAGGACACAGAGAGGTGGGGGGTGTTTGGGTTATAGTGCGACGGAGGAGGTCCCCGAATGGGCATTAAGCATGTGCGACATAAATTAATTAACCTTTTCTCACATTCCCTTCACGCATTGTTTGGGCCAACATGTTTATGCAAAACTATTGTCCTCGTTTCAGGGATATATATAAAAAGAGCCTCAAAACTATCCTGTGGGTGAGTATTACGCGGGGTCGTATAATTTTACATATATTGCTAAGGCTTTTCCCCATAACTAATGCTGAAATCTTGTTTGCTTTTGGTGCTAATGAACTTTAGAATTTGGTGGGTCTAAGAGCGGACAGCGAACTGAACTTTGTTGGGTCATAAAGTTGGAGTAACATTTTTTAAAGTATTTAAAAGGTAAGTTAAATAAATGTTGGGAAATAGTTGGTAAAGGTAAAAGGAAACTAGTGTGTCTATAGGTGAAGATACTAATCTTTTAAAAAGCTTTATCATAAGTAAATTTAGCTTATTAATTCTGTAACTTTTAACTTGACAAAGAAACTTGTTTAGAATAACAAATAATTACACTTAACCCACAGAAATCTTAGTAATAGTATTTCAGAGAGCTTTACTATTTGTATAGCTATTAACTTCACTAAGAAACTAGTAAACAAATACTTAAAAATAAGTAAGACATCACCTTAGATAGCTCTCAACTTTCCTCAAGACAAAGAAACTAGTATTTAAGTTATTCAACTTTAATTAGAGAAACAAAAACCTAAACATAAAGATGTACAAATATAATGACATATAGATACATTTCTTGAAAAATAAAAATAAAATAAAATAAATATCTGAAAAAGACAGTTATATGAGAGAATCAAAAGTAATTAATATTAATTATTATTATTATTTTTTGTATATTTCTTAAGCAGAAGTTCCCAAGATATAGTTTTATTTTAATAAATATCAATTAATACTATTTTTGAACATTTCATAAACTCAATTTCAAAGCTATAATTTTTTTTAATAATAAACAAATAAATTATTATTAAAATCAAAAGAGTTGCTGCTTTCTTTCAAGCTCTCAAGTTAAGATTTCTTTAGTTCTTTGTTCTCCATAATTATTCATCAGGGAGCCTCATTTCCATATATACTTTTGTTGTTTCCCATTTGTTGCTAAATATTTTAAACTGATTACCATATTCTTATCGGCGGCATGTGGGTCAAGATAAATAAATAGCGCCTTAAACAGCCTTTTGTTATTAGTTGAAGTGCTCGAAATAAATACGCATAAAAATCCAACAAATTGGGTGAGAAACGTCAACTTTGGGGACAATGTTTGCTTAGAAATGACCCTCTCGGGAAATTATAAAAATATATACACAAGCCAGGGGGACCCACAGAAAAAACATATTTATACAAAAAAAGAACAGTTCAACACGCAAAATATTTAAAAGTGGCCTGGGGTTTTAGGAAAAAGTTGCGCCTAATTGTAAACGGCCCGGCAGTGGATGACACTTTATGAGTACTCAGGGCCACTTCACTCTACACTCCATGAAATTGAATTAAAACCTGGCAAGAAGAGAGAAGGAGAAGCAGCAGCAGGAACAGGATCAGGGGAGGAAGGGTAGTAGCCAATGCAATCCTGGCGGAGTTCAAAAAAGGACTTAAGCGGCATTAATTATGAGGCAGTAAATGGGGGGGAAATATGCCATGAAAAAGGCCTCCTGCTGGACTACAGGACCCATATGTGTGTGTGGGCCCACTGTCAACCTGGCAAAATTTA
Organism: Drosophila kikkawai; assembly: GCF_030179895.1. Classification (NCBI taxonomy): domain Eukaryota; kingdom Metazoa; phylum Arthropoda; class Insecta; order Diptera; family Drosophilidae; genus Drosophila; species Drosophila kikkawai. The sequence continues at coordinate 24,059,665 of NC_091729.1, forward strand.
ATTGACCAAACACCTCTGCCCTCGCATGACCAAAGAACGAGGACGTCCAAAGGACTTGCCACAACTGACACAGTGAACGGGTGAATTGGGTGGCAAATGCAATGGCATAACGATAATTCCACTGCCATTCCATGATGGCTCTTACCTTTAGGCCCGTGTTGGGTCCCACCTGGGAGTGCACATTAAATAATTACCGCAAATGGGCTTGGCGATAATTTTTGCACCAAAAGACCCAGGGTCCAGTAACAACAACAACAACAGCGTTGGGGCTGGAAAAAAAATAAATAAAAATTGTAATTGTAATTGCGAAAACAATAAACAAATGTGGCATGCCGAGGAGTGCATCCATAGTTGCACTCGGGGAATACAATTTTCCAGTCAGCATTTAAAATAAAAGTACAAAAAATGAGGTAGCTAGGCATTGTTTATTATGTTTTATACCCTTTAAAAATATGAATTTACTGTAATTTTTCTTTATTTAGAAAGTTTACAAGTAAACTTTTTAATTTTGAATCTTTGTAAAGTATATTTATACAGGAAATCTATTTTTAAATATATTTTCAAAGGTTTTTTCTAGGTTTTAATGCATTAAATAATTTATTTACTTTACTAGAATTTTAATTATTCAGCAAAAAGTTGTTTAAGGTACCAAATTTTTGGGGTAAATATGATTATTTATTTTGAAAGTATTATGAATATGCTTGAGAATTATTATTTATAACTAAAATTATTTACTACAAAAAATGTATAATTTTTAAAGTAAGTTTCTTATAAACCTTATACCTGTTATACCCACTTTACACCTGCTTTTTGAGGGTATTAAAAATTGTATTTAATTAACGCCGCCGGCTGCGCTTCGATTCGGTTGCATTCCTGTGCGGCTTATATGAATCCTGAACGGAAGGAGGAGCAGGAGTAGGTGGATCGGATGGGCCATTTAATTTGCATTCGGCGCCAGTGCCATTGCCAGTTGATTGAACAATCGTTTTAAAGAGAATCAACCCCCAAGCGGGCACTTCTTTCAAGGACCCAAGTCCAGGGCCAAGTCCCAAGGCGAACTCCTTACGCGGTGGCTACTTAAAAATTCATGTCCAAGGATGCTGATGCTCCTGGCTCAACCCCTTTCGCACCTAGCGACAGTTGTTGTTCCATCATTTACCAATTAGTTAATTTTTATGACTGAGCTCAGGCTGAGAAATTTGAGAAATCTTTCTAAAAGTCCAAAAGCAAAACCCGAGTACAAGTGTCTTTTAATTTCTTATTAGCGGTTTATTATCCCCGCGGACATTCGGCCCATTAATATGCAGAGAAAGAGAGGTCCAGGCACCAGGCGGCAGCTCCTTCGAAATCATTAATTTTAATGAGCCAGTGAAAGTTGGCCCAAAAGGATTATGCCAGGCTGAGTATTCGGTTAATTACTTAATAATTTGGGCAGGTGTTATTTTTGGAAAGTCAATTCATAGGGCGCCCAGAGACCAGGCCAAGGTAATTGGATGCTGTTAAAGTAATTAGAAGTTTAGGGAGAGTTTGATTTTTTAAGGAAGAGATTTTGCTGGAAATATTCTAGTGAAACCTAAGATTAGCCTTTAGCTTTAAAGAGATTTTAATACATTTTAAAGTAACTAAAAATAGTTAACTAATATTACTTTTAAAGAAGTTCCTTATCCAGCTAAGTATCCCCTTAAATCGTTAATCCAAAACGAAAGTGCCGCCAAACTGGTTTTGAGTCTTTCAATTTGAGTGCTGATCACGATCGGTTTGTGCCCGAGGGTTAAGGGGTTTAAGATCGACGGCGAATGGAACATTAATCCGTAAAGACGGGGCCACTAAGTAATAATTTTTAATAGGAAGCCCAGGCCTTATATGGTCAATAGTTGCCACTCAGTTTTTGTCTTCAAGCTCAGTGTTATATATATATTTTCTGTTGGATTTACTAACTTGATGTTTAAGCCTGATCCCTGACAAAAGACGGGAACTGATTTTGGCTTTGATGGAATGCCAAAATCACTTTGGAAATTCGCGGCACGTGCACAACGAAAGAGATCGAGGTGAAGTTTGAGCCAAGAGTTGAGAGCTGGAAGCAGGAGCTGAAGCTGTAGCTGGAGCTGAATCTGGGAGTTGGTATATGGAACCTGTAGCTGTGGACAGCTGAGAGTGGCTACCTGGTTTGTAATTTATGAACTTTAATTGTTGGCTTTTATAGCCATATGAATTGGCTAGGAGGCATTAACAGTTAAAGACTTTGCAGCGACACTTTTAATTGATTTTCTACCCTTTTGATTTAATTTATGAACTCCTTGCCATATTCGACCACTCGCTGGTTAAACATTTAATCAATGTTCGAGTATCTCTCAAATCTGCACTTTGCCAACAGCCCAGTCAGTGTCGGCCTCTTGGTTATAAATATTTATGAGTCAGCCCAGCAGCCTCCGAGGCCCAGCCAAAGCTAATGACAAAGTGATAAGGACAATTAAGGAGAAAGCAGCTGCCCAGCGACCAAAGGTAGACGAGTCCTCTTCGTCTCCTCGTTGCTTTAGCGAATGAAATGTGTCACCAGAGTGAGTATGTTTGAGATGGGAGATTGAATACCCTTAAGAAAAGTATATTTATATTTTTTAGGAATTTACTTTTGGTAGAAATTGGATCAAGAAAAGGCTTTTACCAAATTAAAAATGTAAATAAATAAATAAATAACCCACATTTATTTTTTAATATTTATATAAACCCGTGTCACTTTGTCATACCCACTTTAAGAACCATCGTCCAACAGCGATCAACTTGTAAACACGAAGAACAAACTGCTGGCTGTAAAATATTGCTGCATTTTTGATCACTTGTCATCGCTGCATGATGAACGATCGCCGCAGAACCAGTGGCCAGTTCTTCCTCCAGTTCCCTTTGATCCACAACTACTACCAAAGCGATTCCCATTCCCGCTTCAAAAAGAACTCCTGAAGCGAGTCCAGAGTCTGTGGCGAATTCCGGAGAACCTGTTGACAACACTTGTGCGACAAGCGAAACGATCTCGCTTTTTGCCAAAGCACCCGAGTATTTATTGGCAACAAAAAACGCGGAAAAAAGTGCTGGCCGAGGTGTCGATATCGCACAATGATTTTAATGATGGGATCGAAGCGAACCAAAACGAGGAGAACCCAACTGAAGGGAACAACAAAAAAAAAAAACCCCAGAGTTGAGACACTGAAACCGCGCCGACTGTTGGCCAACACAAATCGCTGAGATGCCAATGCTGATAATCAATAATTTTTATATTTCTGCCACATCGCCAGGGCTCGGGCGGCTTTGCAGGCCAGCTCAAAGGAGGACATCTCTGGCCAGCGTCAGGACATGACAATAATCCTTAATTACAGTTCAAAAAAGAGATGAGAGCGAAATTTGAGTCATAATTGGAGTTCAATGAATCGAGCGCGAAATTCGGTGGGGAAAGGTGGAGATTTTAGAAGAGGAAATTAAATTATTAAATGGATTATTTATAGGATGGATCTAGGATCTATCTTATATATAGGAAAAAGGCCAGATTTCCTCTTAAAAAACCTACGCAAACCCAATGGCAGAAAATCTATCAATCAATATGCTTAACCTTTCCTCGCCTGCCTTTGATTTTCCTCCTTAAATATTCCTCATGCAAAACAACAAATTGACAGGCAGAGTTTCCTTTTGGCAGGAAAAGCACTTGATGTTTAGATAGTGTCAGGTTCCTGGCTTTTGGTCTCCTGTGACTGCGACACATTCGACTTAACCCCGCCGAAAACATATATTGCAAATATTCTTTTATTTATTCCGATTTTATACATTTCTTTTTTGGGTGGAAAAGTGCCAACAATTCCATCAAAGTTCAACCCTTTTGAAGCCTGTCACGTTGTCGTCGCTTTTCACACATTTTCCCCCGGCCAGGGAAAACACCGAAATCGCATTCAGCTGATTAGGCTTGAGGTGACAGGGTTTTTGGTTGGGGAAAATTGGGAAGCTTTATTGAGAAAAGCCTTGGTAATGGTGATTGCGAAACCGCTTACGAGCTGCCAGGATTGCACATGCCAGGGAATCAATGCTGGCAATTAAAATTCTCACTCAAAAAGGAAGAGGAAAACCAGAAAACACAAAAGTCCTGCCTGTACCGAAGCAATTTGATGTGCAATAAAAGTGTTTGCCAAAAGGAAGCTGTCCTGTGACTGTTGCCCCCAGGAAATGGCAATTGCAAAATTGGATTTCTGACCCTTTGGCCAGCCGAGTGTGAAGGTCCTTTGGCCATTTCTATTTGCATCTAATACATAAACATAATGCGTTAATTTCAAAGGAACTTGGCAAGCAGCACAGGCACAAAAAAAATGAGAGACATTTATATGCAAACAAACCAAAAAATATATTTCCGTTTTTTTTTATATTTTGCGGGCGGTAATCAAATTTGCAATGTTGTTTCTTTTTCTTTTACTGAATTGCTTGGCTTTGGGTATTCCCTGAGGATTTCCAGCGGGGGTGACCGCAGGACAGGCCAGGATATGAGCGATACAAATAAACAAATGATGTAAATTTCATTTTCCAAGAAATGTATGAAAATATGAAAAGCCGCCCGCTGTCCTTAAATAAATTACATCGAATTTATTTGGCAACTTGAAAGGCGATTTTGCCAACTATTTCAGGGGTAAGATGTGGCCATTTCCCTTAGTCTTTCTAGAAAATTAGATTCATCAAAGTTCAGGCCGAAAGAGATTTGCATTTATTTCACATTTGTCAAGGACCAGCTGCTGCCAAAGGACCTTAAATGTCAGCCTCATCATCGCAGTGCCGGTGCGTAGACATTAAAAACCACTTTCAGTACTTTCAAAAGGCGCAAAATCCTTCTGATTGGCATTACCCAAATATGTTTGGAATGAAAAAATGTCAAATAATTCCAGGATTCTCCAACAAATGTCAATTTCAATTTGGAGTCGAATGAGATGAATGATTCGGTTTTAATTCTGATGGAACGAGCCGGCTTGGGGGTTGACTTGGGGGTTATTCTCCTCCTCTTTTAGTCTGCCATAAAATATATTAGATTAGCATATTAATAGCTTCCGATAGCGTTAGTTATTCGACTTGAAAATCAGAAGGAGATCACACACAGGACACTCGCGGGTGCCATAAAAAATTCACACAACAGCCAGCGATTAAAATTATGCAAACGCATTATCTGCCAGGCTGCATTTCGGTATGGGAATAGGATATGGTGTGGGTATTGGTATACGATATGGTATGGGTAAGGATCTGGGGGTAACTCTCACAGGAGCCATGGGCCGTAAACACTCAATATTTGTTGCCGCAGGATGAGATTCCCTCCGTAAAGTAAATTGCCCGGGCATTCTCTATGCAAATGTGGAAAATACCACCAAGTTGGGAGAGCACTTAAAACAAATCCGTTTAGATAGAGAGAAACTCTCGGTGGAGGGAGGGAGCGCGGCGAAGGTTTTGGTTGCCTCCATTAAAAATCTAAGCCCCATAAATCAACTTGAAACAAGGCAAGTGGGCTCTACTTATGGGTCTGTAATTGCTTTATCACACTTTTCTGGGTTGGGTTCCCTGGGAACAAGTTGATGTTTATCAACTGGAAAGCGGTGTATAGAGGAAACTATTCCAATAAATTATAAAATTTCAACTAATCACTAAATTGGAATACATAAATCAATTATGTTATATGTTTTTATATATCAAGTGGCTGGTGTATACCATATTTATGAAGTTTTAATTGTTTCATCACACTTTTTCTTTGGGTTAGAGGTTTCTTATGCCTTGGGAAAATTCGAATTCAAATTTTTTAAAGCCTATATCTGGATCCTTTTCGTATTGTAAATCTATGGAATCTTTAGTTTCTCTTCCTAGATCTCTCCTTGGACCAGCCCAAAGAGCTTTTGATGATTGCCTCGACTGCTGAGGTCTGAGAGTTTATTCGCGAATGTGTGGCCTGGGGCAAGGATGTTCGGCAGAGTGCAGGACAATTACCACAACCACCGACGAGGCTGGGCAACTGCAGCGCTTTGTCTATCCTTCTGCCTATTCAAGTGTCCATTTTTAATTAACACTCTGACAATTTGACGCGAAATGCATTTCGTTGCGAGTGTGTGTGTGCGTGTTATCCTGGGCAAGGGACTAATGCCGCACTGCATGCCGATGAGCTCCTGTGGCTTGTGTGGGGACCATGACTACTGAGAGCTGAGAGCTCGGCGCCGAATGTTTAGAATGCAATTGACGTGTCGGAGGGCAGGAGCGGGCCAACTCACACAGGACCTGCAGTGGAGGACATCAGACAATAGGCAGTAGGAGGGGTGGGTGGCTGATAAATGTTGCATGCGCCTGTGTAACCCAATTACCGCTCTGCAAATTACCCATTCCAACTGGCCAAAAGGAGCAGGAGGAGCAGCACATTCCTAGACTCGCTTTGCATAATTGATGACAAATTGAAATCGTGTTTATGGCATCGAACGGAACGAAAGCCAGGACATTTCATAAAATATATTTTACACATACAAATACCAGAGTTCAGACAGTCTTCGCTGGACTTTCCCTTTTCCTCACACTTTTCCTGGGCCCATAAATCCAGCAAAATCAAATGGCCAATGGATCAATTTGCGGTTGATGGAGCTTAGCCGCTTGTGTCTCCCTCCCGGGGCTCGTAAATCGCAATGAGTTGGGCCCATAAATTTTCAATTGGTCGGTGGACAGCGAAAAGGGTTAAGGATTTTCTAAAAAAAAATAAAGGAATGGTAATTCATGGCTTAGCATAGAGTTTAATGAAATTAAAGGAACACTTTTGGTTTAAATAAGCATTTAATATAGCAATTTGTTTATATTTAAGGATTAACTTATTTGATAATAAAACATTTATATTAACTACCTAATAACCTACTATATACATATATTCGTAAAATCTCTCATTTTTAGCAGGGTTTTATAACTCAGCCTTTGAATAAATTGTGTATGTGTGTGTTTCAAAATTTTCTATTTTTTAGACTCGGCCAACAAAAAAAAGTAACCAGATAAAATGTCGGCCATTGGAAGGCGAAAGGTGGCAATGTCCCCACAGGAATTGCTCAAGATACTCGTCCTCTCCGGCGACGAGGACCTGGACAAGCAGATTCGCTTCTGGGTGCTGTGGGATCGCAATGAGGCGACACTCAACCAGGTAACTGGGGCAGTGAAGGAACAAGACTGGGATGCTTTACGCATAAGGCTGTGCAGTAGGATTCAGTACCTCAGAACTGGAATGCGAGGTGGCATGCGGGCCGGCTTCGATTCCATCAACGATGTCGTGATCATCGGGGCGGCCCAGGGCATTTGTGCCTATATTATAGACTTCTATCCCAGCATCCAGAAGCGCACCGAGCAGGGCGTGGTCGTGGGCTACGATGGACGGTACAATAGCAAGCGATTCGCCCACCTTATAGCCACCGTCTTCCTGAACAATGACTTTAAGGTGTACCTATTTAGTCGCATGGTTCCCACACCGTTTATACCTTTTACGATTGTGACGCTCAAGTGTCTGGCGGGGATCATAGTCACCGCTTCGCACAATCAAAAGGAGGACAATGGCTTGAAGGTGTACTGGACGAATGGGGCCCAGGTAATGGAGCCGCATGATCAGCGAATTAATGAATATATAGGTAACCACATGGAGCCGAAACCCTCGTCCTGGGAACTGACCATGCTGGATGGACATCCTTTGCTGGAGGATCCCTATCGCCTCATCTTTCCGCAGTTTTATGAGGCTCTAAAGAAGCTCATTCCGTCGGTTTACCTGGAGAGCAACGAGTGCAGCCAGCTGAGGTTTGTCTACACACCGCTCCATGGAGTGGGCTTTACCTTCATGCGGGAGGCCTTCTACCAGGCCAGGCTGAAGCCCTTGATACCCGTGCCCGAGCAAAAGGATGTGGATCCGGAGTTTCCTACTCTCCCAAAGCCAAATCCGGAGGGTAAATATCAAGAATCTCTATATCTTAGGTAATACTTATGATTATATTCAATAAAATTTAGCTGGTAGGGATGCCCTGAAGTTGGGCATCAAGAAGGCCGAGCAGGAGCACTGCACTTTGATCCTGGCCAACGATCCGGATGGAGATCGCCTGGCTGTGGCGGAGCTGGATCCTCGGGGACGCTGGAAGCTGTTCAATGGCAACGAACTGGCCGCCTTGCTGGGCTGGTGGGCTCTGGACAGCTACAAGGTGCGGGTGGCCAAGCCACAGGTGTCCAACTGCATTATGATTGGCACTCTGATCAGTTCCCGTATCCTGGCCTCCATGGCCCGTGTCGAGGGCTTCGTTTATGTGGAGGGCATACCCAGCTTTCCCTGGATAGCTAATCGAGCCCTGGAGCTGGAGAAATCTGGTCGGACGGTGCTCTTTGGCTTCGAGGATTGCTTTGGCTATATGTTCGGCATGACTTTGCCGGACAAGGATGGCATTGGACCCGCCATGCAGCTGGCCTCGATGGCTTGTCACTTGAGGAGCAGCCGGAATATCACCTTGATTGAGAAACTGCGTGAGATCTATGAAGTCTATGGCTTTCACTCCACGCTGTCCTTGTTCCTGGAGGCGGAGTCTAAGGAGGTGATTGATGATATTTTTGAGAATATAAGAAACTCCAACCCGGATGGGGGCTATCCCAAGTCCATACTCGACGGCGAGTTCGAGGTGGTGCATATCCGGGACTTGACCACTGGGCTGGATACCTCTTTCCCTGATCGAAAGGCCAGGATGCCCGTGGATGAATCGATTCACATGATCACCTTTACTTTTACTAATGGTTATATGGTCACCCTGAGAACGGAGGCCAATGCCCATATACCAAAGATAAAGATCAATGCCGATATAGCAGGTCTGCCGGAGGAGAAGGACTGGGAGGATCTGCAGGATAAGCTAAACAAGATGACCAATGCGGTGATTCAGGAGTTCCTACAGCCCGAGGAGTATGCTTTGATTGATCCACGACGGACGTCTGACTAGGTTTTGGTTATTTTAGAGATATTAAAGGAACTCTGGAGATATTTCTATTAAAGAGCTGTGGAAACGTGTTTGTCTTGGGCCAAGATGGGGTTCGGGCCAGGCCGCAGAAGGCCAATTAAGCGTGCCCTCAATGTGGAAGGAGCAGGAGCAGCAGCATCATCCTTTGTTTTTCCTCTACATACACATACGTATATCTGTATCTTGATCTCCTCTAGAGCCAAAGTATCTAACAAGACAAACACTGAACGTAGAAACACTGAAATTTTATAGTTTGCCTGTGCTAATTGCACTCTGGGGGTGCTTTTTGCCCCCGCAAAAACCCCCTCAAAGCCTCCTTTACCACCTCTTTTCCTGGGGCGGAGCACCACCCCCGTGATTGTGTGGTAATCGCTTCCGATTGTGCGAATCAGCAAAAGTCGGCTGATGGCATAATGAAAGCGGTGATTAAGCAAGGACTCCTCATCTCACATGTCGCCAGGCAAACAACATTTATTGTTTCCTTTATTTTTTTTGTAATTTTGGAACATGTTTGCCAAAGAGGTCAAACGGAATATTTCAATAGAAGGCGAAAGCGAAAAGCGAGAGTGCCCAGGTAAACAAGGAGCTGATCCCAGAGGTCGTCCTTCTCGTCAAGTCAAATTTCCATTCAGGACAAAGGGCAGCCCCATACTCCTCATATCTCCTTGATACGTGGCCATTCAATTTTCCCTAAAATTCCTACGCCGAAAAGGATCCAAAAACGCACACGAATTAAATATTTATCCCTGCGCAGGACGACAAGTCCTTGTGTGTCGTGTGTGTCTTTCCCTTTATTTTTTATTTTATATTTTCGGCCGCGTTTTACACGGTTAGTGGCGTTGCGCCCAGGTTAGTGCATTATTAAGCACTGTTTATGCGACATTAGGAACATAAAAGGGCGACCCGAAAGGTCCTTGGCAATAAGACACAAAATAAAATGAATGAATGTCCCACATGTAGGGGGGAGAAGCCAGTGCTTCCCCCTTTCCCTCTCAAGTATCTCCTTTCAACTTTGAAAATGTTGAACTCCCCATCAACTTAACTAAGAGGCTTTTGAGCCATAAAAGCGTGAATATTAAGTGAGAAGTGAAATTTATAGGAGGTATATTTGGGAGATTGAAAAATATACAGCTTATACTGTTTAAGGGTTTTCAATTTATTTAAATGCTTTTATAATATGTATGCGAAAAAAGTAGAGTTATCCCAAGTTAGAAATATTTTTAATAATTCCAATTTAATTTCCAATAGTTCCCAAACAATTAATTGTCAAATTAATCTCGTTAAGCAGTGGCTACAAAATTGTAATCCTTAATTCGTAGGTTTCCTCAAGGATTACAACCGCATTGAAGAGTTTCACCAATTGAATTTTGAACATCCTGCCGCCGAGTTGGACATATGCTGTGGATATTTTGTTACACCAGACCAGCTAGGCGGTGGCCAGTGTAATGCGGACCTGGAACCACCCTTGAAATCCCAAAAATACTGGAAAAAAATAAGGGGGTGCCGGCGGCAGTGGGACAATGGCATCTTAAATTCGCATTCGAAATGAGGCACAGGCTCACTCACAGGCTCTGGTAAATTGATTACGTGCCACTTGCTCACATCATCAATTTCAGTCCATATGCGCGAAAATCCTTTCCACTAACGAGTGCCGCAGGACTCGCAGGCGCACAAAGGACACAGGCACCCACAAAATTGTTAGTTGACACTCGAAATTTCTGGTGTTCTGGCATCGTTAATTAAGGACATTTGTTGACTTCCGCCGCCGCTGCTGCTGTGGTTGTTTCCACTTGTATTTGCTATTTGTTATTTGGTTTTTCCTTACACCCGATTTCCCGACAAACGGGATTTTCGGGGGATTGTAATCGCAGGATTATGCATATTGATATTGGAGTGATAACTGGGGTCAGATCAGGGATTAAACTGAAGGTTAATCTAGGCTTTAAGGAAACCTATATATATATTCAGTCAGAAGTTTGCAACGCAGTGAAGGAGACGTTTCCGACCCTATAAGATATATATATTCTTGATCAGCATCAACAGGGAAATCTTTCTAGATATGTCAGGAAGAAATCGATTTTTTGGCCATTATTGCAAAATTTTATAAAAATTTTTATTAAAATTTTTGATTTTGATAAAAAATTGAATTTTCAAAATTTTTAAATGAAGTATGCAGATTTATTAACTGTAGAAAATCTTGCACAGAACAGTTTTCCGATTTAAAATTAATGCTCTTTTGACCGAGTTATGATATTTTTAATTTAAAAAAAAAATCAAGAAGTTTTAATATAAAAAATCCGATTTTATAATACAAAATAATATTTTTCTAAGTCAAGGAATCATTTCCGACCCCATAAACCATATATATTCTTGATCAGCATTAACATGCGAATCTTTCTAGACATGTCCGGAAGAAATCGATTTTTTGGCCATTTTTGCGAAATTTGACAAGGGGTTACATCATTAAAATTAGCAAAAATGTACAAAAATTTTGATTTCTTAAAATTTTAAATTTGGTATGCAGTTTTTTTTAATTAATAAAAACTAACACAAAACTGCTTTCCGAATCGAAATTAATGCATTTTTGGCTTAGTTATGATATATTTTAATTGTTACCTGCAAGGGTATACAAACTTTGGCTGGCCAAAGTTAGCTTTCTTTCTTGTTTAATTTTCTATATTTCACAAAAAAAAAAACCAAGCACAAAACTATAAATATTAATTAAATCAATAATTCATCAGCTTCACGGCAGCTGCAAGGATCTTCCTCGGCTGCGTCCTCCCCCCATTCGGTATATTTTTTTGACAATTTGTTTTTACTGCATTTATTGTTTTCGTTTTTGTCGCATAAAAATGACAACAAATTAGTTTGGCTGCCGTCGGTGGTTTCCCGCTGGGTTTTTCACAGTTTTGTTCGATATATCCGTTTGTTTATTTTTTTTCCTCTCCCTGCCGACTTTGGTGTCCTTGAGCCAGGACCAATAAATTATGTGAAGGATGCTGTCGGAGTGCAACTACACACAGCTTCAACCCCTCACTCCCCTATCGAACACGAGGGATATATACATATATTCCGAGATTCCGAGTCCTGCGAGGGGGCGCGACGTGTTTTTGATTAGCTTTATTAAATATGCAAACAATCCCCGCTTTTTTTCCATTCGAAATGTTTGTTTTTGTGCACAAAAGTGGAAAATTCGTGCGACGGAAGCTTAATTGCCGGAACATTTTGAACATTTCTATTAAATTTGTGAGTGAAAAAAAGGAAGTCAAATCAAAAAACCTGAAAAAAGCATAAATTTAATATGCATTGCTTACGGGGGAAACCCTACAGATTTCACGGACAAATTTGTTTATTGTTGGTAATGCATTTTAATTTTGTTTTCCTTGGGTTTATTCACCTTTTTTTAGGTATTTTATTAATGCAATAAATAACTTTTCTTTTTTTTATAAAAATAAAGTTCATAACTTTGAATTGAAACCCAAACATTTACATGATTTTTAGATGTAATGCAGCTGTATAAATATTTATAAATCTAAGTAAAAAATTTAAGAAAAATCCCTTCTGGTCAATTGGAATTTTCTTCTTTTATTTCTCTTTTTGTTTCTTTTTTATTTCCTTTTTCTTTCTTTCCATTTAACTTTAGCCAATGAGAAACAACTGCTTAGGATTTAAGAGAGTTTCGTTTGGCATTTAAGAGAAATGTTTGCTTGAAAACTGGAACATGAAGAGAGCTATACAACTGCTTTATCGACAAGCGCACTGCTTTTTGTTTAAATTAAGAGAATGTTATTACTTGTGATTTAGTATTTATGAATAAAATTAATTATATGAAGTAAACACAGTATAAGGAAAACTTTTATAGAGCAAAACACAAAAAAATCTCTATGACAAATTTAATTATTATTATATATTTACAATTTTTATATATTTAAAAGTATTATAAAAAATATAAAACAAAAGACTTTTTCTTTTCCTTTCTCTTAATTAACTTATGAGCCTTACTTCCTATAAAAAAAACTAATTAATCTTCTCCTTAGCAAAAGTAAATGTAGATTTATTCCCAGTTTATTTATATTTTTTCCTAGGCTGTATTGTCATTTAGCTTGAAAAGTGCGTTAAGAAGAGGGTTTTGCGGGGTCAGATGCTCTTTCCACACATACTCACACCGTCACTCCCATTAAAAGTGGGTGGATAAGGACATATATATGTGGCACAGGATAATGCCCCAAGGGAAACGCAACGGAAATCAACGTCTGCATATGGAGATGCTATTGCTCTTAAACCCCCCTCTTCGCTTGTTGTTGTCGTTTTTATTTTTTTTTATTTTCTACACACACACACACTTTGGGTGGAAACTTCACCCTTTTTTTTTGCCAAAAAAGGAAAAGGAGTGACAAATGTAGGAAAAGTGCACATATTGCATGAAAAAAGGTTCATCAGGAGCCTCAATTAAAGTTTTTGATACTCCAGAAAAAGGTTTGCCATAAAAGTTAGTTGGCTATAGAAGTAATTATACATATTTCCAGAGTAATGAAAATGGATAGGAAAATGGATAATTAATTTAAATAATCAAGGATATGTTTATTGCGATGTTAATTAGGGGATATTTATAATAAAGATAGAGGGGTTTTTGGTATTTGTTTAAAGCTTTTAATATATTTGTGAATAATTCCTTTAAACTAACTCCCATTCCAAAAATAATATTAAATCAAGCTCAACTCCTTCAACTTTATGATTGCAGTTTTCCCTTCAACTGTTTGCTCTTAGTTTTCCCATCAATTATTCCCAGCAATCTCTGTCAATCTCCGAGGAAAATGGGAAAAAAAGGGGAGAAAATGGGGAAAACTCTGCGCTTCACTTCTTCGTATTTTTTTTTTCTCAACTGCCTGAGCTTTGTTTAACAATTAACGGAACAAGTTGTTTAACTTTACCTAAACGATTTAAGTCAACAGAGGAGTGTGCTCCTCCCTCCTTGCTCTACTCGTTATCCTTCAGTCAGTTTGTATGTCCTGCTGGTCCTTGGAGGTGGAGAGGAAGAGAGTCCGATTCCTGGCAGTGCTTCCGCTTCCGATGACTGCACAAATCGTTGGTGTCCTGGTTTATGTTTTTTTTTGAGCGCTTTCCCCGCTGCATTTTCTTTTATTTTTTTTCGCCAGCTTTATGCCCAGCTCCTGCTGAAATGACAGAAATTTGTCAGGAAATGTTTCGTTTTGTTTGGTTCTCGTTTGGCGGCACTCACCTGGACGATGGGGCTCTGCTCTGACTCTTTTTCCTGGGTTTCTCTGCTGCTCCTTCTGTTCCTGCTCGGCTCTTCCTGGCCTCCTCTGCTATCCTCTGTTTCCTGTTCCTGCGACGTTTTATTTGTTTTTGCTTAAAGGCCCAAAAGTGCTTAAGGGTTTCCCACTTAACCTCAAGGGTATGTCCAAAAAGGGGACTAAAACTGGGTCTTTAAGAATAAAGAACTTAAAATTTAAATTTAATTTGTATTTTAAGTATTAAAAAATTGATTAAAAAAGGTTTTTAAGGATTTTTAAATGAGTTTAGTGCATCATTTTCAGCACCCTTCTCCCATTTAGTCCAGGCTACGCTCCTGGCAAACTCCTGCTTCCTCCTGCCTGTCCTCCTTGGAATCCTTTAACATTGCTGCCCACCCACGGTCAGCTGAGGATTCCGCTTCCAATTCCAACTTCAATTCCAACTTCAATTGAACTGGCAGCGTGCGGCTTCAATAATTAAATTTGCGACATTTCAACGCTCCGGCGATCAATGGAATGGAATTAACTGTTGTCAATTATCCGTCGCTGCTTTCATGCCTCTAAATAGCAAATGCAGCCGAAGGCAAAAACGAAAAATAAATACAAATAAAAAGGAAAAACAGAACCAGAAGCAGCGAAAAAAAAGCAAAAAATAAAATAAAGCCAGCGATTGCCGACAATAAAATGTCACTTGATCGCTGCATCGGCGCTCGTGTCCAACTGAATTTAGGCATCGCCGGCGGTGGTCACTCTCTGGAACTTTGGAATTGGAGTTGATAATGCACGGAAATTTATTTATATATCTATTAAAATATATTAAAAATTATATTGCCTGCCATCTGAAACATAATAATGATTTATTGCACAAATTGTCAAATGATGACACAAAATATCACATCATTTCCTTAGTAAATCTAACAATTGTTTAATTTTTCAGTGTATAACTTGTATGAGGATAAGGTGGGTAGAATCTGGAGACGTTAGGAGTGACGGGGCTGACGACGGGGTGGTGGATACCTGACCAGGTGGCGTCGATCTACCGCAACGCTCGACCACACAAGACGCTTAATTTGTTGCAAGTTGTCCGCTGTCTCCGCGTGACTCCCCATCAATCAGCGGCTCCAATGCGATGATGCCTTCACTCCACAACGACTTTGGCTCTGGCTCCTCCCGCTCCTCCTTGGTCCATCCTTGGAATGGTGACTCTTTTTGCTCCAGTCCCGTTTTCATCGAAATTCAGAACACGCGAACTGAAGCATGTTCTTTCCGTCTTCCAGCTCTCGCTCTCTCTTCAGCTTCACTAAAGCTTTTCTTCAAGTTCAAGCCTAGAAGAATTCGAAAAGCTTGGGGTTTTCTTTTAGCAATAAAAGCTTATGCTTATAGACGGTCTTCAAGAATGAGGCAAAGAGTCATTAGGCTAAATCTACACTTGGTTCTTCTTCAAAGTCAAAGGTTGAATCATGCAATTAAAGCTGGAATGATCATAAATACTATATTTAGAAGTTAATCACTCTTTAAGTCATTAGATAATTTAAATAAAAAACAAAAATGGAAGTTAAATTTAAGAAGCTGAAAGTTGTATACCCTTGCAGAGGCAATTTGAGTTGAAAATCTATCATAACTAAGCCATAAATTCAGTAATTTGAAATCGGAAAGCTGTTCTGAGTAAGTTTTTTACATTTATTTATATTCTAAATTAAAATTGTTGACAAATTTTGACAATTTTAACGATGTACCCCCTTCCCAGTGTGGCTAAATCGTCTAGGCTGTTGATGCTGATCAAGAAAATTAAGTTAATTAAAAACTATAAAGTTAAGTCTTCTACTTAAAACCCCTAAATTATGCATAGTTGAAAGTAGCTTACAAATTTTCCTTTTGCCAGCGAATCCCCATAAATCCTTCTTGAAAGCTCCGCCCTAATTAACCCTTTGCCTTAACCCCCTTTACACACACGAACACATACATGAGAAGGTCCTTGCTAATGAAAATCTATCACATTCAGCGCAGGTCTTGCTGGAAAAGTAAATTCATTACACTTTCCGAATTACGAATTGTGTGGAATACATTTTAATAAGGACGAAAGGGGGGGAGGAAAAACCGCATCTTAATCAAGTAAATTAATAGCAGCGAGAAGGAGCGAGTTGCCAGTCACAGAGATCAAAGTAATTAATTATAATAATTAAAAACTTTTCGACAAACTTTTCGGGGATTAAGCCGGATGAAGACCGAGTGTGTGTCTGTTGAAAAGTGCGTGCACCTGTTGAGATTTCGGTAATTCCCCAAGCAAATCCCATATTCATATCTTGTGCGGAACTACATACTCCTTTCCCTGCTCATCATATCTCCCTCTCCAAATGAGGAGGGATATATAGTGCTTTGTTGGAGAGTGTAAAGTGCACTAGTTTTTAATCATTGCTAACAGCTTTCCGGAGGCTGTGCAAGTTCCGCTTGGCTGCCCTAATTCGCTAAAAGCATTTACCAACACTGCCTGTCACGCCCACATTCGCGCGATTAACCCCCCTAAGCACGCCCCTGTTTTTTGCAATTGTTTGTGTTCAGTAGAGCACAAGGTCCCCCTTTCTCACTCTCTATGTCTCTTTTCCTCACACCTTGCCATCTCTTTTTGACGCGAGATTAAACTCGGCAAAGTGTAAAGGATGCAGGATGCAGGCTAAAGGATGCTGGAGGCACTGCGAAAAATTCTGTATTAAATGAATTTGGAATTTGGAACATTTTCTGTAGAGATAATTTTATATTTTAATAAATTTATCCTTTTTTCATGGGTTAAATTTAGTAAATTTGTTTATTAATAAATGTAGTTAAAAAAGGCTTCCCATTTCTCTCTCTGTACCCAGAATGTGGATGCAATCATCTAGAGTGTGTAAAAAAGAGCACTTGAAAAGTGGTAGCGACAGGAACCGCAATGAATAAGCAGCGACATCTGGAAGGAGGCGTGTCAGTGCGCCCACTTGGAAGCAATTAATTGACCAATACAAATGGCAAGCGGCAAGAAATATATATAGGAACACGATAAGATAGAGCTATAAATACTCAACTTTCCAAGATACAATATGTCAAGTACTTCAAAGTCATATTTTCTGGCAACCTTTTCAGAGATTTAAAATCATTTAAAATCACTTTTAATTACTTTAATTTACTTTATTTTAATTTATTCAAATTTACACCTCAGGCACACTCAGAAATATCTAAATTAAATGGACATAGATCCAATTATTAACCGCTGTAGGTGGCAGTGTTCTTCTGCACATTCAGGACACCAGACTGATCGGTGGCTCCATGGACGGTGGTCACCTTTTGGTTGCCATTAGCATCAATGGTTGTAACAGTCTGATGGATTTGGGTGGAGGGCACGGCACCAGATCCGTAGCTCTGCTGGGAGCTGCTGAGGGATCCAAATCCGGCATTGGTGTTAATGTTGGAGGCAGTGTTATAGGCTCCACTGTTGACACCGGTATTGTAGGCACCGTTGTTGTACGAAGGATTGTAGTTGCCGGTGGCAGAGTCCTCTCCAAAGCGGCTGTCAAAGCTTACGCCTCTGATATTAATAAGAAATCATTAGTAACTATAGAAGATTCATGGCAAGATAACTTACGCCGATGGAACCGACGCTGCCTGCTGGGTGTAGGAGGAGCCTGACTGTCCCGAACCATCGGGATTTTGAACGGAGTGCGAGGAGAAGGTGTAACTGCCGCCAGTTCCAGATGAGGAGGAGGAGGAGGAGGAGGATGAGCTAACCACCTGGCGACGCAGACGTCTCAGCAGATGGGCATTCACCGGGTGAACATCCGACTGATGACCCTCAGAGTCCAAGGTGAAGAAGGCACGAGGCAGGAACTGGCCAGCTAGAAAAATTACGATATTGAATTTTAGAGGATATATAAGGAACATAATTTTGATAAAATTTAAGTAATAACAGAAATCTCTACCTTAGGTAAACACCTAAATTGAGAATTTATAAAGACTTAATCCATTGCAAAGACTTGGCAAAAGCTTAAAACTGGCTTTAATGGTTAATACTAAATTATAAAGAACTATTTTCTTAAAATCCAAATATATATATGGCTAAAACATGCAGGAAATGGATTGTAATAGTAATAAGTAATATTAATGTACTTTTTCTTTAGAAAAACTACCTTGAAAACCTTTAAAATTAATCTTTAACAATTGTTTGCTACAGGCATTTGCTATATTTAACATTTTCAGATGAAATTAAAGTATAAAACCCTTATGTTTTATTGTTGTTAATGAGTTTTTTAGGTCCTACTATTTATATACAATAAATTCTTTAGTTAAATATAGATTATACCCCCATACTTGCAGTTCTAAAAACCTACTGAAATTTCTATTTAAAACGTGAAAGTTTGTCCACTCTTGAGACGCGTGAATGTGCAAACCCAATGCGAATTTGAATTGCTTGATTATAATATAATTATACACAAAAGCCAAAATTAATGTGCGGAAAGTTTCGCAGGGCAAACATTATTGTCGCTTGAACATTTAATGAGGCAGCGAAATTTCACAAACCAGTTTGGGTTTGGAGTTCGATAGATTTTTTTTTTGGGTATATAACTATTATTAACATACTCGAACCCCACAAGTCGTACCCGTCCGCCGACTTGTTAATCAAATTTATAATAAACATGATGATAAACAGCCTTGGACGTTGATGATGTAATTGCAGACTTGGCCAGGCCTCTAATCACTCCCCTAAAACTCACTTAATTACAATTAACTTTCGACTCACCGGAAGAAGCCGAGGCGGCAGAGACCGCAAACAGAGCGAGGGCAAGCACGGCGTATTTCATTTTTGTAGGGGTTAAGCTTTCTGGGGTTAAGCACTCGGGAACACACACACACTCTCGGTTAAAGACGAACGAAAGACTGAGGCAGCGAACGCGTGAAAAGTTCAAAATCGACTAAACGCGCTTT
This sequence comes from Drosophila kikkawai, assembly GCF_030179895.1. Taxonomy (NCBI): domain Eukaryota; kingdom Metazoa; phylum Arthropoda; class Insecta; order Diptera; family Drosophilidae; genus Drosophila; species Drosophila kikkawai. Next base: position 24,078,875 of record NC_091729.1, read on the forward strand.
GCGGATCAACAGGGCTTTTATATGGAAATTTCTAGCGCTGACGTAGTGCAAATCATCATCGAAAAAAAAATAAATATATATATAAAGGTGGAAGAGAAGCTGTCAAACCAGCAGAAAAAGAGCTGAGCAAACAACTCCACCACAATAAACAAAAGAATCAGCAATAAAAACCAAAATGATGCCTCTTTAAAAGTTAAAACCTGGCTTAAACTCGTAAAACTAAAGTTAGAACCGGATGATTCATAGATTGTAATAAACTCACAGCTTCTCTCTTAACTCGATTTATCTCGCGGGTATTTTTTCTCAGCAAATTTCAAGAAATCCCCCCGAAAAAGCTAATGAAGAATACATGACAGCTGGTATATCTCAGTTCTGTTTGTTTTCGCTTTATTTGTATATCGCATTATGTACATGGGGATTCGTGTGAGCTTCAGTCTGTATATTTCTTTTTTGGCCAAGTGCTCTCGCCGCCTTGGGCCCTGCTTTTGACCCTATTCGTTTGTTAAGAGAGAGAGAGACCCCTCTTCTGTTTTTCTTGGGGCAATAACCTGATTACACCGCCCAAGAAATGGTTAAACAGATGTTGAGACTCAACTATTAATTTAGTTAAATTATTATAATGGCCGGCATGCGTCGCCTAAATATTATAATATTATGCGAATTTTAAATTTAAGCAAAAATATGACGCTCCGTTAGAAATTGAACTGGTTTTGCTTTTTTTTTTTGGCATGTTTTTGTTTGCAAATGAAAACAAGTCTTGTTATTTAATTTTACATTATCATATATATTCCAGGAAATCCAAGCAAAGTCATTAGGTAACCCAGCAACCAGTTTTGATGTGGGTTTTTAGCTTATGAATGAGCTATATATTTTTATATATATTTATTTTGTAAGAAATACCCTTAATATTCCACCCCAGCTTAGACACTTTGACATCCCTCAACAAATTCAATTCCTTGGCTTTATATTAATCTAATAGAAATCCACAAGTTTCCTGACATTTGTACACAAATATTTTCAAAATTTTGCACACGTTTTTCGCCAAAAAAAAGGAAAAACCTTTTCCGCAAATGGTGACAGAGCAAAATACTTGGTCCGCCTACTCGGAAAAATAATCCCCAGCCGATTTGAACGATTTATTATTTGGCCCAGCCAGCTCGGAGCCTGTCCCGCAACCAACCATTAATCATTCCAGTCCAGATCCAAGTCCGAGTCCGAGTGGTGGACACTCTTTGGCAAAAGGAAACTTTTGCGGTACGTGGCAACGTGTTGAAATTACAAAATGTGTTAAAAAATGAAATAAACTAAAGGGGGGAGGAGAAACCCAAATAATATATTTCATTCACAGCCAGACTTTTTGTCTCTGCTGTCCATCCCGAAACCGAATAAAAAACATAAATTTCCTCGGAGAATATAGGTTTGCTGGGGGGAAGCTGGCAAGGTGATTATGTTTGACAGCCGACCTGGGACACTCAGGGACCCAGCCCCTGCTCTACTTTTTCATCGCCAGACAGGACATGAGTAAGGCATACAGGTCCTGTAGAAATTAAATAAAAAAAAAGCTGAAATTCTTTTAGCTTCCTGGTCTTGTTTATTGGCCAACTATTTTTGTTTAAAACGGAGCTTCAGGCCTTATTATTCTTCACTTTTAGAGTTTGGTTTGGTGAGAAAAAAATATAAGTAAACATAAACAACTAATTAAATTGTTTTGACCTTGTGGAAGTTTTTTGGTTAACAATTATTTGGCTTTATGTTTTCATCGAAAAATAATACATTAGGTTGGTGTTTATATAAGTAAAAAAGTATTCAATTATTTGGTATAACAAAGAGTTTTAATTGTTGAATTATTTTCTATATAATAGGTTGTTGCTATAACTTTAGATTTTTTTTCTTTCTTAATTAAATTTCCTTTCCTTTGATATTTTCGGTTTTCAAAGTATACAAAGTCAAATTGTTTTGATAAATTTGAATTTTCTGTTAATTCAAGTACATTTTCTTTGGCCTTCATTCATATTTCCCCGCTACCCCAGGGACCTGTGAAAAATATGAATAATTGAAACAGCTGAGGATTTTTCTATATTTGTATTTTAATGTTTCACATTTGTTGGCATTTTATTTTAGAGAAGAGAAGAGAAGAGACGCTGAATGACAATGAACCTCCCTCAACTGCGAAATGACAAAGCTTTGATTACGAAATTGATTTTCAATGTTTGTTTGTATGTTTTTTTTCGCCTAAAAATACCCAAAAAAAGAGAAGGATGGAAATTTGGGATGTGTCACGGAGCTCACTCTGATTTCTCTAGTGATTTTTCGCAATCAACCTGATGAGGATGTGCAAAGGATGATGCATGGCGGCAGGACTATGATTAGTATCCTTTCAGCCAGGTCAAGAGTGGCTCTCTCGCATGCCAAGTGGCCATGGGCATGAAATGAAAATGAAACTTTAATGCCGAACAAGGACGAGGCCTGGAAAGGAGTTGCTGCCAGGATATACTAAACTACGTTCCGGTCAGGGGAAGTACACTTAAGATATAAGAAGAGTGTCAAAGATATCTTTAGACATTTCTAAGTAATTGTAGGTTACCTTGTTAGATACATTTTTCAAAGCTTTTTTTAATACATAAAAATATAGAAAAAGTTTTGATTTAATACCTAACTTACTTGTAAAAATACTTAATAAATATTACAGTTAAATGTTAAATTTTTCCCAGTGCTTAAGCTTAGACAAAAGACAAAGTAGAATGCATTGAGGAGGCTGTGTGGCATTTGAAGAAACACTTTCTGAATGCAGAATTATTATCCTGCCCACTCTCGCAGAGAAGCATTATTACAAATCCTACTAGCATATGCCAGATATATAGATATACTATATAATAATGTACTTGCCCCACGAGTATCTCCATTATCCTGACTGCTCCGCAATTATTTTCGACTATTTCTCTGGCTTCCCTGGGAAAGGCAAACAAAGGCCATGTCGCGCACACGCCGCGTACATGATTGCATCCGCCCAGGAAGTCCTGCCATGTATCCTTCCCGAAACAGGGAGCTGCCTGGGATCTGGTTCATCCGCAATTTTCACGCCCACTTTGTTTGATGATGACAAATCTCGTTGCGTGTTATCAGATTGGCCAACATTGCCTTGCCCCTCTCCGCCGGCTTGCATAATTATGTTTATCTTCGGAAGCTGCGCTCAGGGTCACGTGTCCTTGCGTTTTTGCCTATTCCTCCTCCGTTTCTTCCTCCTCGCAACGAGCGGCACGTGCTAATCGGCGGTCGCCGCCTGCACCACCCACCCCTTATCCTGGCAGCACAACATATCCTGCCCCAATAAGTAGCAAAGGAAAATGCAACCCCCCGCCTAACATGCCCGATAATTGAAATCGCTAAGCTGAACATCACAATTGGAAGAAGGGGGAGGAGATTGAAGGTTGGAAAATGCATTTCACTTAGACTGATTGATTCTGGTTTAATTGTTGGAGATAATATAAATAACTCTTATTAAAATGATTGTAAAGAATTGAATTGTAAAGAACATGAACCATTTCTGATTTATAAATCGACTTTTGTGTCAACTAAAGTTAAGGTATCTTATCCTTTAAGCCTTATTTAAGCCAAAAACTCGTATTAAAACCCTAATTAAATCCACGAAATCCCGAACCAGTGCAAATTAAAACAAGCTCATTTGGCTTTAAGGACAGCCTTCAGTTAATGAGTGCACTCACTGCCCATACCCTCCACACATTCGAGTGAGTGTCGCCCTGCGGAGGCATAAATTATGAATAAAAGCCTCACACACACACACGCAAAGGAGGTGTATGAGTAGCCTTTATGGCCAACAGAAGCCGCAGTCTGAGGCCAAGAAGTGTGCTAAATATTTAAATACTTAAAACCATAAACCTGAGCATTTATAAATTGACTTTAACAAGCTCATGTGTGTGGGCTTATATGAAACGAGGAGTTGGTGTGAAGGGGTGTGTCTGTGGGCTGACCCTTTTTTCGGGCCGCAAGGATCTCTCTACGTTCATTAGAAATGCTCACTAATGTGCCCGACTTAATAATAATCAAATTTATATGCATGGTTATGTCCTTTAGAGCAGGACTAAGTTTTGGTTAGATGGAAGAGGAGGTCTTTCCGTCTCTCTCTCTCTCTGAGACGAAGAAAAGTGTCAATATCCTTGCAGCTGTCCGGCCAACACGCCCAAAAGTCCAGTACCGTTATAGTCTGTTGGCAGTCTTTGTTTGTTTGCTTGTTTACTTGTGGCTGACACTGAGACTAAGTGGCCAAAAAGGTTGCCTCTCCCGGGATTCGTCCTGAGTCCTGCCGCCGCCGCCGCCGCCGCATTTCTTTTGACCCTGATGAGTCTTGGAAATTTCACAAAAATTAATTATGAATCCATGTTATGATAGGCGAGACTAACATTTGATTTGCCAGAGAGATTCTTCCTTTTTTTTTAGCCACACCCGAAATCGTGTCCTTTTGGACAAGGAGCAACAGTAAAAACGGGATAACAATTGCAACAATGGCAGCAAGTAACAATATTTGAGGCATTTTCCCCACACGCACACACTTAATTCAGTCAAAGGAACAGTTGCAGGACCTGGAAATGTATACAGGATATGCTCAGGGGTGGCAGTAAGCACTAGAAAAAATTGTTTGTAATTTTATATATATTTAATATGAATATTTAAACAAGAAAGAAAGCTAACTTTGGCCAGCCAAAGTTTGTATACCCTTGCAGGTAACAATTAAAATATATCATAACTAAGCCAAAAATGCATTAATTTCAATTCGGAAAGCAGTTTTGTGTTAGTTTTTGTTAATTTAAAAAAACTGCATACCAAATTTAAAATTTTAAGAAATTAAAATTTTTGGTCATTTTTGCTAATTTTAATGATGTAACCCCTTATCAAATTTCGCAAAAATGGCCAAAAAATCGATTTCTTCCGGACATGTCTAGAAAAATTCCCCTGTTGATGCTGATCAAGAATATATATGGTTTATGGGGTCGGAAATGATTCCTTGACTTAGAAAAATATTATTTTGTATTATAAAATCGGATTTTTTATATTAAAAAACTTCTTGATTTTTTTAAAATTAAAAATATCATAACTCGGCCAAAAAACCATTAATTTTAAATCGGAAAACTGTTCTGTGCAAGATTTTCTACAGTTAATAAATCTGCATACTTCATTTAAAAATTTTGAAAATTCAATTTTTTATCAAAATCAAAAATTTTAATGATGTAACCCCTTATAAAATTTTTCAAAAATGGCCAAAAAATCGATTTCTTCCTGACATATCTAAAAAGATTCCCCTGTTGATGCTGATCAAGAATATATATACTTTATAGGGTCGGAAACCTCTCCTTCACTGCGTTGCAAACTTCTGACTGAAATTATAATACCCTGCAAGGGTATAAAAAAGGTAAATCTTTAAAAACCCAAAAAGGAACTTTAACTTTACAACTGAAACTTTATAAAACTAGTTCTTTTTCTTTTCTGATATTTGAAAACCTCTTTAATTTTTTCCAGTGCTTTAGCATTAACCCCTTTTTGCCCACGGGCAGCTACATGCAAGCATCGGCAGAGGACTGAAAAAATTGAAATAAATTACCAAAACTAAAGGCAACAACTGTTCGCATAATGAAGTCAAATTATATATTTTCGCCTGGCTATGCATACATACTATATGGCAGGAAAAACAGGGGAAGCTCTCCCTCTGCCAAGAAGGGGGAGTGTAAAATAAAGGACGGAATCGTGGAAGGTGTGAGTGATGCAAACAAGCGGGGCGTCATCAGTGAAGGGTGCGTCCAGTCGAGGTCCTTTGGTCCTTGAAATTATGCAAATCGCATGCAGTCAGTCCAGGATACTAGAACCCAAAGAAGAGATAAAGGATACCCTCTGAATACCCCCTAAGAAAACACATATTAGTGTCATCGGTTATTTGCCAAGCCATCGCATTGACACGTGGAAAATACCATACTTTTAGGACACCAAAAGTCCGCGTGATGTTATCATTTAATTCACTGGGAATTAACACGGACATTGTCAGCCGTAAATGAGCTAATTAATCTAGTAAATGTATCGCAGCTCATACCCATTTTCCATTTCCCCATTTCCCATTTCCCTCTTTTCCCCCATTCCCCTTCTTGTTTTCGTTAGGATGGTTGGTTCGCGTTTTTGTGGTTCTCCAGAGGCTCCACATCGCTGTGACACGCTTCTCCAGGTGGCCCAGAATTTGGGGGTGGAATGGGGAGCGAGGCAGCGTAACCCCTTGGGGAGCTGCACTAAAACCCCAAATGAGATGCATGAATTCCGCTTCCGCGACAAGCACCTCATAAAAGTTTACATCAAATTATTTACAACATATTTCAAGGGAAATTAAGTGGAGGAGTTGCTGGGAATTAAATGTATTTCCAGAGGGTTAGAAATTAGAAATAAAATATAACAAGTTTTAAATTATAATATAGAGAATTTGTTTCAAGGGTTTCTATTTCAAGTCTTGGTTAAATGTAGTTAAAATAGTTTTAAAATAATTTGGTATATAAATATAGAAAATATAAAAGGGAGCCAACAATTTCCCCCTTTAAATCTTAATTTCTTTTAATTTTTAAATGCTTAAATAACTCCACTCCATTTATTTTTCATTCCCACACACCATATAACTTCAAATATCAATCGCATATTGTGATAAATATTTTCCAATTTGAGTAATTAACTTTTGGCTAACTTTAGTTAACCGCCAAATCAATCTTTAGTCTCTTGGCCAAGTTAATGAACCTCTGGCGGGTTTTTCCAATCTCGAATTTGATGCGTCGAGGAAGCCACACACATATTTGGCCAGGCTGAAAAATAATTTCATATCAATAAGGCAATGTTGTTTTCACCAGCCACAAAAATGCTTATCGAGAGCTGGAGATCGATGAGAGCTCAGGTTGTAAATATTTATGATTTTTTCAGCGATTTTTATAAGTGAAACGGGTTTTTCTTAGACTGAGGAGAAGGATGAGGGAGTAGCACCAGGAGGACGATGTGCGAAAATGTTTGTGGGAAGAAGTTTACCTTTGTTTTCTGAAATAATAAATCTGAAGAATGGTTTATTTTGTTAAGGCCTTTCTCCGCTTGTTGTTGTTGTTCTTATGTAAACGAATCCCTTTTTGTTATTTTTTTTTTTTTTTATTTTCCTAAGAGTTACCCTCACGAGAACGTTTAGGCCGGTGGCTTGGGCAAACACTTGAACTGGTTGCGATTGTTTACCTAAAATCGTTGCAGTTGGTCAAACACGTGTTTGAGATAATTTAATTAAATTTACTTGCCCAGCCACGTGCCACTCCAAGCCACTTGAGCACTTGCTGGTTTTAGTTTTTTAAATCGCACTTTAAACTGTGGCAAGTGCAGCATTTAGCTTTGGTTTTGAGGGTTGAGAGAGTGTGGAAATTCCCGGGAATTGATAAACTTTGGTGGTCTCTCGCTGGCTGACAATGCAACTGGAGGAGATGGATCTCTGGCATCTGTCACAGGGTCCATGGAGAATAGGAAATAGAAACTAGGGAATTCCCCTGAAAAACTCCACAATGATCATGATGATGATGATGATGACTCGTGGAAATCAAGAGAGATTTTCTTTTCAAACTGTAACCAAATATGATTTATTTTCACGGTGTGTTAGCCCAGGGCTCTCCCTCTCATTAGGCTACGGGACTCCGGGTAATTTGCATAAGTGTCCTGGCAAAGGACTACGACGACGACGACGACGAGGCACTCGAGAGGGGAAACTAATTAAAATGTTCGCGCCTCAAATTTCCTTCGCTCGCCTTTATTTATGACCCTGTGACTGGGAATGTCTTGCATATGGACAGAGTTTGAGTCTGGCAGTTGCTATATGTATATTCCTGCATTTTGCTTTCTTATTTTCCCTTCCTTTATTTTATTTTTTATTTTTTGTTTACGAGTGACAAATGGGACATTTACATGCGAGTCTTGCTTTTGGGGCGTCTCTATGAATATTAAAATTATTCATGGTCCTTTGAAGATGGCGTTAGGGATGCAGGATGCGAGAGGGAAGGAAAGGATTCAACAGAGGAAATCGGTGAGAGAAAACAGGATATTTGAATGGTGGAAATAGGAATTTAAAACCAATATAAGGGCACTTGAAAACGACGATTTATTTTTAAGATCAGTCAATGATTTTTTTTGATTTGAATTGGGGTTTATATTTTTTATAATATTTCAAGATTTTTACCTAAATTTGAAACTACTTTTTATAGAAACAATTAACTTGAAATTTCTCTATAATATTTCCTCACCCTTAACTCTCCTTTGTGGTTCCAAGTCAATCCCCTGACTAATTGACGTCCAATTGTAATTGTGGTGATGAGAGTGTCCTGCGAGTCCTGCCACTAATCCCTCAAGTTGCCACAACTTGAGGGGTAGAAATAAAACCAGAAGGAAGAGCAAATTATTTAGAAATCGGACTACAAGTGAAAGTCCAGTGCCATGTAAATGCAATTGTAAACAATTTGAAACCAATTCCGGCGGCAGCAACAACAAACAAGGGGTTAAGGGTGGCGATGGCGATGGCGAGCTGCTGTGGGGTTAAGGGGTCCAGTTCCCGTGACAGCTGTCGCGGCCCAAGAAACTCCGCCGAGAATTAGGCGTGATAAAAGGGGTTAATCGAACATTTTTGGATCAAGGGAAAGGGAATGCTCCTCACCTTTTCGGCCCAAGGATGAAAGAATAAATAAATAAAATACATTTCCTTCGGGATATTTTGGTTAATTAGCGATGTCTGGGGACATCTTCTGTTTGCTCTTTTTCGCCTCTGATTTAAACATAAAATAAAATGTTTGTGCCTGCCGCCGCCGCTCTGGGGAAATGCTTCCCGAGAAGTTTCTCAAAAATAGAACAACAAGTGGGAGTTGGGGTAAGGAAAATTCCGGAGCTAACGGAGTTTCTTTGGCCAGTTTTTAGGGCCACGTCAGAAGTTAATGAGATTACCACGCCCCTCAAATTAATTCAGGGAAAAGTCAAACAAACTCTTGGGTCGCCGTTCATTCAATTGGTCACAGCCAGAAACCGCAAATGCGGAAAATGCAAATTGTTTTTCATCCGAACCCCGAGCACCGTCTCTCTCTCTCTCTCTGTGAACCTCAACCTGAAAACCGAAAAACCAAAAGCCGGGAAGCAGCCCATCCCCTGACCTTTTCACTTTTTGTTCTCCTAACGAGGCGTGAAAATTTTGTGGGCGGTTTCGGTAACTAATCCGTGAGGGACAGAGAGGGGGTAAAAGGAAAAATAGAAAAATCTTAGGTACTCCACAAAGTGTTTGACAACTTCTTTTACTTTTCAGGATCATAATGTGCGAAAGTCAGAAGGGTTAAACCTGAAAATGATGACTAATCAACTTTGTGCACACACAACAAATGTGGCAACAAAGGGGTTAAGGGTTCAGGATGTGGCAAAAATTAATAGTACAAATTTATTATAGAATTTATAAATATTTATAACATCTTGCAAAACATCTTTTTCAGTTTCAAAACGATTTTATTTAACTAAAAAGGTTTGAGAATTTATTTTAACTTTTTTTTGAAATTTTTAAAACCAAAATTGAGCTAAAACCCTTTATGTATAGACTATAAATATCAATTACAAATTTATTAAAGAAATAACAATAATTTTATATAAAATTTCCTAGAGTATTAAGAAACAAGGTTTCAAAATTTACCAAATAAAGCGGAGATATATATTTTTTAAATACCCCTTAAAAAGGTCACCAGAAATATTATTTTTTAAATTTTAAATATTTTTATTCCCAAAAAATATAACAAATAATTATAGTTTCGCTTAATCCCACTCATTCCGTTTACCTATACACGGGACTGCTTGCACTGCTTAGCCATTTCGAAGAGAATTTGAAAAAACCGGCTCGGCGCTCTCTTGATGCCCTGGTTCACCGTTAACTGACCAATCGGGTGGCGGCAACCGCAACCTTTCCTTTGTGGTCTCGCCAGGGAGTTTGGTTTTGCGTTTAGCGCTTTTTGCATGTGCAGGCGTTGACACTTGGTCTCCCAGCTGGGGGCCAAAAGCAGCCTGAGACTGAGACTGAGCCTGGGAATAGAGCTTCGAGCTGAGATCCTGGGCCAACAGCACGCCCCCTCGACTCGGGAACGTACATACGTTCCATTGCAGCGTTCCTAGGGGCCCTTGCGCCTGCTTGTCGTCGTCGGTGGTGGTTTTTTTTTTGGTGACAGTTTTGGCTCTCCACGGGAAGAAGTGCAACGGTAATTTTGTGTTTTCCAAGTTAAATAAATTAATAAATTATAGTAGTAAATATTACAAAAGTAACTTAAAGGATCTTGTATTAAAATAAATTAATTTAATTCAAAAATAAATATAAAATAATATATTAAACGAACGGTCACAATCCAATTGGAATTAGGGAGGCCATAATTTCCCTAGATATCCAGAAGGATTTTTTTTGAACTCAAGATCCTCTTCCTTTTCGAGGCTTCTTTTTTGTTATTTTATTTATTATTTTATTTATTTCACAGGTAAACTGGACGACTATGCCTACTGGGGGAATAACTCTGGCCATGTCTCAACCTTCTGGGTGATGTGGAATGAGACGAAAAATGGAAAGCCACGCCTTGCGCATTGCTGCCACCACGGGATTGGTTGCCATCACACTTGGCCAGCAGCTGCCACTGCCACCCCCTGCGTGCTGCTGCGCCGCCGTCGCCTCTGCCACCCTCTCTGCTCTCCTGTGGCGCAGGCGTTTCGTTTCCATTTTCAAAACTCTCGTTGGTCGTTTGTCGCCTGCCGCTGCTGCTGCGCTGCTTGGTGCTTGGCTGCTGCTGCTGCGCTGCTTCTTGCGATTTGAAAGCAGCATCGCTGGCGAGGATTCAGTTGGGGTTTAACAGCCACTCGGGACGGTAGCGCGCCGCTCAAAAATTTTCCGATTCCGAAAATCCCAAATTCTCTGCGGTGCATTGGTAACACACACACACCCACAAACGCATACACATACGTTCGCGATAAGTGAAATAAAGAAAGAGTGAGAAAGAGAGAGTGTGCTCCATTGATTGCCATTCCTCCAGAGACTCAAAGAACACCAAAACCCAAACCAAAACCAAAAATTCCCGGACAAGACCAGGAAACCGATCAAAACGGCAGCCACAATTTCCAGCAGCGCAGGATTAGGAGCAGCAGCCGGCGCCGAAGTCGCTTCGTACGCTGATCTCCACCAGCATTCGCAGCATTATCCCAGCTCCCATCCGCATCCGCATCCACACCCGCATTCGCATCCCTTCGCCGACGGCTTCAAGCTGCGTTCCGAGGAGCCGGTGCCGGGCTTTAGCTCGGCCTCCCCCTGGCCCACCCTGGAGCTGGGCATGGAATGGGGCCGGAAGCTCTATCCGAGCGCCGTCTCCGGCCCCAGGTCCGCCGGCGGTTTGATGTTCGGCCTGCCACCTACAGCCGCCGATATGAATCAGCCGCGGGGTCCAATGACGTCCCTCAAGGAGGAGCCCCTGGGCAGCCGGTGGGCCATGCAGCCAGTCGTTGATCAGAGCAAGTAAGTGCGGGTGGTGAGGCCACTGCCAAATGTGACTCCTTGTGACCTAAAGTGACTGCAAGACAAGTGATCTTTCAAGTGAACAAAGTAAAAAGCAAGACTATAAGTACAGAAAACCAGAAATTTGGAAATTCCAAAAGAAAACTCTGCCCTAAAGTGAACCAATAAGGTGATCTGCCGTGTTCAAGTGTGAGAAAATATTATAAAAAAAATATTTAGGAGAAAATAACTCTATTAGTGAATATATGGAAATATAGAATGGTATTTTGGTGGCTTGATAATATGCTAAAATGAAGAGAATTCTATAAGAAACAGAGAATATAGTCAAGAACCTATCTGAAAGAGTCTAATTATTAATTATCATTTATAATTAGAGACTTCCAGAAAATGTTCTTGACTTAAATTAGTTTATTAGCATTTTTAGTATTTATAAATTTAATTTAAATGATGAATAGGCAAGTTTTTTAAATCAAAATAGAGATTTCGAGCTTCTTAGAATCACAGTCTTGGCTCTCTTTTGGAACCAATAAAATTTGTAGAAATTATAAATAATTTTTTTTATAAAGGAATAGTCCCAGTTATTGATTTAAATAGTTCTATAAAGTGCTAAATAATTATTATAATTAAAATTCACTCATATAAAGTGAATAAATATTTTCCCATTCCCCTTGACGCCCAAGTCCCATCAACATAACACACACCTGAAAAGCTCAACAAAGGCTCAACACAAATTCCCCTATAGGGGATAAGTAAATACTTGCCAAGATAAAAGCAAATCCCCATTCTTTGGGGCCTAATTAACACCCACCATTGACATCGTGACTCATAGAAGGCTCAATGAAATGCTCCTTAATCCCTGCTAATCTCTCCATTAATCACCTTGGCCAATCTCCAAGGGAAGTCCCAAAATCCAGCAACAATGTTGCGGCAACACACAAGCAAGCAAGCAAAAGGAAGTCTCCAAAAAGGAAATACCCTGATGTGGGGGTAAAAGTGCGTTTGTTTACTTTTGGCCAACAAAAAGCCAAAAGCCGGCATCGTGTCCAACGATATATAAAGTCTCCTGGGGGAGCGATTTCGAAACGTAGTAAGTCAGTCAGTCAGCCGGGATGCGCGGGGGTTCGTTTTGATGGCGTCCAACCCCGGAAAGCACCCGCTTCCATCTCTGCCATAGCCAGGATGAACCCCAAAACAAAGTCCATTCAGATCCCAGACTCACTCGAAAAAGCCACTCAAAGTGCGTGGTTCACGCACTTTTCTTTCGACTTTTGATGCGGGGATAAAGGCAATGGATGCCGCCTTTGAGCTCAAAGGGATGCCTCCAAGAATGGCGCTCTCTTTTCCGGAGGGTTGCTTGGGAAAAGCTTTCGCTTTCCTTTTGCTTTTCCCATGTTTGTTTAGTTGCGTTTGAGATGTTTCTGGCGTGAGATGTTCGCGCCGAGAAGAAGTGCGCGAGTTGCCCAAACGGAAAGCGAAAGCGAAATGACAGCGGGCTTTGTCCATTCAGCGGCGGCAAATCATCATCAGCACCCACACCCACACCCGCATCCGAATTCGCACCACCATTTGGGTGACCATAACCAGCATCAGAGACAGGACAATCTTAATCAGGATCACAATCAGAACTTAGGCACTAAGACAATGCGCTGTGAAACGAGGTAAAAAAAAAAAGTGGGGGAAATCTAAGAGTGTTAAGAATTTTGGTTAATAAACTAGAGAAGTTTGTTTAAGAGATTTGTTAGTAAAAGTTGAAATTAATAATATAAATTATACTCAAGTGCGGAACTTTAAAAAATATATATAGAATTTGAGAAAGGTAAATGAATTAGTTAAATTCTTAAATTAACTTTAAAAATCTTTCTTTCTTCAGAAATATTCTTTACAAAAGTTAGAAGTGTAAAGTGATTTGAAAATATCTAAAATATTATTAGAAAATATCTAAAATATTAGCAGAATATTTCTAAAATACATTTTTTAAAAGGTTAGTCTGTCAAAAGTCCAAAGGAGTGTTTTAAAATATTACTTTTTTATAATGACCAAAAGTTCTTACTTTTCATACTATTTCTATAAACAAATTTGAATTGAAAAATACAATTTAGCCTAGCCAGTTTATAATGCATCCAAATTATTAACTTTTTCTTAATGCAAATCTAAAATCTCTATAATTTAATAATTTTAATTAAGATTTCAGACACTCAAAACTACATCTTTCTCATTATCCCCCTGCAATATCTTTTTGTTTATTTATAAACAACAAAAGCCTTAAAAATTTTCACAAACTCAATTAATAATCCCTTACTTACCCCATAAATCCCCTGTGAGACTTAACCCCTTCCTCTTTCTCTCTTCCTAATTCAAAACTTTGGCAATTACTATTTGAAAATTCCAAAAAATTCACATTTTTCCTTCTCGTGTGAATGGAAGTTTTGCGACAAATAAATCTCCTCCATTGCCGATAATTGTTCAATATGTTTTGTGGCCCAGCCATTTATTTAAACACTTATCTGTACATCTAACTGGAACAGCCACAATGTGTTGCACTGTAAAACAAAGTGCATAAAGCACACAACACAACACAACACACACAATTGTGTTGTGTTTCTTGTCGCCGCTCATAAATCAAGGGAATATTCGAAAATTTATTTCAACAAAGATTGCCCACGAAACGAGCTCTCTCAAAGTACAAGTACAAGTTGGTCGTAAAGTGTCCTTAAACAATGGACAGCAAACAGAGCCCAGCCAGTATATGGCCGGAAATAAAGTTGCCTTTTTAAAGGACTCTCCAGGACTCCACTCCTCCATGTGTGGAAAGCAGCTTTTCACGTGCAGAAATAGACAAAACGTGACCACGAATCGAGGCTCATCCTCCTCATCCCTCGCCTTTTCCCGGTTGGCCACCTGGGCATCGATTTGCGACAATTAAATGTTGGCATAATAAAATCAACAGCAAAACGGCCACAAAAATGTTCTCCACGTTCTTTTTTTTCCCCATGTTAGCTGCTCCTCTCTCGCAAATTGGCGGCAAGTGCAAACAAAGTGAGCTGGCAAACTGCCGCCAAACGATTTTCCATCCGGTCGAGTTGAAAAGTCAACAAAAAAAGAAGAAAGAAAGCGATCCGGGGAAAATCGAGGGGGGTGCTTAGGTGGGCGGAGGAGTGTTCAGTTCAGGCAAGTTTTTTATTTGCCAGGATGTACTCGGCATTATTTTGCTGCTCACTTTCCGAACACACTCTACCGCTCCACCATAACAATAACCTTTCACCAGAATGTAACATGTCTGGCATTTATATGTCGGAAAGCTCCACCATCCTCCTCCCATTATCATCCTCCGCACTTGTACCTCCGTTTGGCAGTGGAAATCGCATTCAACCGCCGCTTTTCCCCCACCTCGAAAAGCTGACTGTCCTCTTAATTTGATATCGGCTTGTGGGTGAATCAACTTTAGCACCGCGAAATGTCTTTTATTTCGCTGGGAAACTCGTATATTCTAAATCATTCGGTGTCTGTCAAAAGGCATTATAATCTAAAGGAAGAGATTAAACGAAATTGTTTTATACGAAATTAAGTGGCTTCGTGACTTTTTGGTAACTTAATTTAATTTTTTTTAATTTTTAAAATAAGATTTTAGCTTTTGAAACAATTTTGGAAGAATTTTCTTATTAAAATCAATTAAATAAAATTTTTAAATCGTAATTTAAGGTGTCTAAAACTTTTTCTAATTTAGAAAAATGCTTTTTATAGATACTTATCCTTTCAACTTCTTAATTATTTACATTACCTTCTTAACTATACATTTTGTACTGCTTCTAAAAATATAATTCCCTAGAAAGTCAACCCCTATTTAAGACTTAATTACCATTTCAGCTCAATTGTTGTTCCGCGAATCAGTTAGAGGCAACCATCAAAGTTGCAATCAAAATTATTGAAAACAGCAAAGCTAAAGGCAAAGCCAAAGCTAAATCCAAACAGAAAAACGCTGATAAAATTGCCCTACGAGTCCATTGGGGATATCCAACTACTTATTTAATAACTAGGACGCATATATTCCCTCGAATTCGATTGCACAACTCGTTTGGAGAAGGGGGAGAGTCGCCTGTCATTAGCTGATGGCTGGCATTATCCTTTGGCAAATGTGTATATAATTGCAGGACCCCCGAGCCAGTGGGCCAGGACATGCTCCTTGACATTGCCTAGGCAAACAGGCGAAGCACAAACACTCATAAATAGTGCAGGAAATGCGAGTAACGCAAATACAAAACAAAAAATCTGATAAAATCAGCATTTTCTAAATTAAATTGTTCGTTATGCAGCAAGGGAGAGAGAAGAGGGAGGTGAGCCAAGGTGCAGGACCCTACCTTAGTCCTGCTGCTCGACATTGTCCGGTAATTGTCCGCTGACAGGGCCAAAAGGATGGGGTCAGTCCGACATTTAGCATATGGCCAGGACAAGGACAAGCCTTTATTCCGCCGTCTGCGGCTCAGTGTCCACGTGTCCTAAGGATAATTGCCATCACTGTGTGTGTGTGTGTGTGTCTGTTCACTGGCCCACATATATATATATATAACAAGCGCATATAAAATATTTCAAGTGTAGGCGGGGAAGGGACTGTCATACATCAGGATTATTGTGTCACGTTGAAGTTGCTTATGCGCTTTTAATGATAGTTGTCACTGTGTGTAGTCCTTGCTGCTGCTGCTTGAATGTCACTCTCCACCGTAATTGAGTTGTCCCTAATTCCGGCCACTAAACCGGAGTATCTCTCGCCTTCCTCCAGACCCAATTAGAGCCTCTTTAGGCCTGCTCTATGTTTACCCAGCTAATGGCATAATTACCATTGTCATCCTCCCGCTATATATTGTACTAATTTCTGTACTGGTTTTTCTCCCTTTTCCCATTGCAGTCTGGGCATTGGCCGCGCCCACTTTGAGAAGCAGCCGCCCAGTAATTTGCGCAAGTCGAACTTCTTCCACTTTGTGATCGCCTTGTATGATCGGGCTGGACAACCCATCGAGATCGAGCGCACAGCCTTCATTGGGTTCATTGAGAAGGACTCGGAGTCGGATGCCACCAAGACGAACAATGGCATCCAGTACAGGCTGCAGTTGCTGTACGCCAATGGTGAGTGGGGAAGGGCTTTGAATTAAATATTTAAATATTATATTTATGGTTGTTTTTTGGTATTTATAGGAGCCCGCCAGGAGCAGGATATATTCGTGCGACTCATCGATTCGGTGACCAAACAGGTGAGTCAAGGAATACATATAGATATAGCGATTTGATAAATATATAGATATATAGATTTCATTTCCCCATAGCATTTCCCACTTAAGTAAATGAAAAAGGACTTCCTTCCTGTCGCTTAAAATTCAATAGGAAAAGTTAACCGGTCTATGAAAAACTAATTCCTTCCACTTGGCCGCTTTTCCGTGCATTTTCCCGATGTTTGTTTTGCTGATTCGAGCATAAGTTGCATTCGAAATTGATTGTCACGGCTAATTAAGTGTGTCCTGGTGTGTCCTTTGGCCAATAAATTGAGTCGTCAGGCGCTTAGTTTGTTCGCACGACTTCCCCCCAAAAGCCAGAAATGTGGAAAAGTGGCAAAGGGGTGTGACCGGAGCTAACGAGAGAAGCGAGAAAAGCAAGAGAATTTAGAGAATCGCACGGGGATCGAACATTGTTAATGCGCTTTGTTGTGGGTGCGTGCAAGTCCTGTGGCGATGGCGAGTCCTTCAATATCCTCACAGTGCACCATATGTCCACTTTTGTGGGCCTAATGCCCGTCCGCCTCCCGGCCTTTTTGCCTCTTTTTCCCTTTCAAGGGCAATTAATTTCTCGAGTGACAAATTTTTATAGACGTCGGCTGGCCTCGGTGTGTGTCTTTTGCCATTAACCCCCTCGTTGGCTTCGATTTCGATTTCTCTCTATTTCTCCAATGCCTCTCCGACTTTTTGTGGGCGTTTCTTGCCCATTTAGCCCGTTCGTTCGGAATCAGAAACGAGCTCACAATAAATTTATCCACAAATTATCGACAGCAGCCTATCCCCTTTCTCCCTATGAGAAATCCATTTGTGCGCAATGCAATTTAATCGCAAAAATATTTCCCCCTTTTTGCCTTCAATTCAATTTGACAAAAAAAGAATGAAATATAGATATAATACAAATAAAACAAAGAAATTTAAGAGTTTTCCCAAAAAGTTTGAAAACTTCTTATGTTTTTGATAAAATATCGTCTTGACGTCACCCTGATGTTTTAAATAAAGCTTATCATATTGTAAAGAGCCATTAAAATTTATATTTAATTAAATTATAAAAAGCCTTATTGCTCTTTAAGGAAAACTTTTAGTTTCCGGGTTACTAAAGGTTCCCTGAAGACTTATTAAGAATCTTACAATTTTTTTCTTCTGATTATTTTGTGATTTATGAGCGGCAAATATTTCTTGTTATTAATTCATAAGAATAAATCCCCAGAAATACATGGAATTTTTAATAATTGTAGAGTAGGTTTTGTGAATTGCTAACATTTAAATACAAAATGACAGCCTGAAATTTCTTTATCTTTAATTCTTATAAATAATTTATGGATTTTTTGATAACAGTTTTTATGCTGAATTTAGTTACTTTAAAAATAGGCATTATTTCCTCAATTTACTTTTAATAGTGACATCATTATTATAATAAAAAAATGTTTTTTTAAATGCCTATTGCCAGTTTTAAATTAAACTTGAATAACTTAAATAGAAAAACTAGTACTGGTAAAATAGTTATAATTCAAAAGAGAACACAACCTTCACTCCTCCGACTTCCCCTTGTATTGCCCACTTCCGCTTGACTTGTGATGTGTTTTTGAAGGACCTACCCCTAAGTCCAGGGGAAACACTCACATGAGACTCCCAGTGGAAAGTGTCGCAAGCTGGGAAAAGAACAATCATTTGATCGGATTAGGTGGGTTTGGCTTCCGCTTTATTTTTTGTAGCTGTTGTTTTTTTGAATTTTACATTTCGTTTGTCGCGTGTCGCCTTTGTTATCGGATTGCGTAACAGGTAAGGCGGGGATAAGCGGGTGTTATCTCAGGGGGTGGGAGGTCAGAAGGAAGGTTGTATTTTATTTATGGAGCAGCCCGAAACTGTGGCAGGACGAATAAGATTACCAGGGAATCGGTATAGGCGGAAGCAATCGTAAAAGCAGGACGCGCAGGCAGGACAATTGTCAACTGTCATCCACGTGGCCACATCCTTCCTTCGCCCAGCTTCAACCCTTGCAACCCCTTTTTCTGTGGGCCGTTTGGGCAGGCAAATGCAGCAAATCATGGTCATAATCATAATTACATTCGATCAGATAACGGCGAATTACAGTTCGAACGGGAGGCAGCGGCTCTACGGCGGCGCAACTGCAATTTGAGCTAACGATGGAACCACGGAAAATCGCCTCATTTCGGCGATCATATTTCATTTTCATCATCAGAGGACACGGGTCCAGCATAAAACAATAGGAAAATCCTTTTTCCCCCCACTTTTCTCTGTGTTTTGTTGCCAAAATTGTCCTTATCGCGATTTACACGCACATAAAAGCGCAGCGAAATTCTAAACTCGAAAAAGTGAGAGATGTTGATAGTGGTGATAAAGAGAGAGGAGAGCGGAGAGCGAGACAGCCAGCGATTAATGCACTGAGATAAGTGTGATAGACGCATGCCGGGTTTGAAAAAGAAATCGCTTATCAATATTCAGTATAAAGAGGAACAAGAGAAGCTATTGATAAATTTTAAAAATACATTTTATTGTATACAATTTATTTATAAAATTTATCACTAGCTTTTCTTGTTCCCTTTTATTATTCAAAAATTAAATATATTTTTTGAGAAAATTAAACTTAAAATCTATAAAAATAATAACATTTTAAACGTTATACTAACGGTTAAAGAAGCGCTTCATTAAATGACTTGTAGCCATCCCTCTCTCTCTCACACTTGTCTGCGCGTGTTAATTAAGCGATAAAATTAATTTGTATGTCAACACTTAAAAAGCCGAGAAGCGAGAGAATCATTTTCGATTATTAACAAATTGTGCATGCTCGCTTAATGGCAAAGTGTTATTATTGCTGTTTGTTGTTGTTGTTGTTGTTGGCGTCGCCGCTCAATAAATTCAACAGATTGCGCGAAATCTCCACATTTGCATCTCTCCCATGCATGTGTGTGGTGTGTATGTGTGTGTGTGAAGAGAGTGTGGAGCCATTTGCCTGCCGCCATGTCTGTCTACCTCGCTCTCACTCTCTCTCTGTTGGCAGGCTCCCCCCAATCTACCCTTCTCTTTCACTCGCAATGCGATTAAAAATGCTTTCACGGCAAGTGCATTTCTGCGGTCGAAACAGAGATGGGAGAGAGGGAGCGAGGGAGATAAACAGAGGTAGAGAGGTGACCAAAAGCAGGCGTGAAAAAAATTATGTATGAAATCTGGCATATCGGCCTCATTATGCGAAATGTGTAATGCATGCGGCGGATGTCCTTTGAAATCCTTGCGGCTCCCATAGGGGATTTCGAGGTTTTCTGCAAAGGTGTGCCAGATGCACCCTGTAGATGAACGGAAATTGGGGAAAGCAGTGCGGAAATGGGTAAAGCAGGGTATTGTGTGCCTAGAGTTATCGATAAGCAAACACATTTAAATATAAATTAATTGCATTATAATAGCTCTTTTATAGCATTACTTTGTATTGTTTAAATTTAAAGTAATCAAAAAATCAAGATATAAAATAATTTCTTTTAAGTTGCATAATAAATATGCAAAAATTCAAAAAATTAAGCATATTTGCTTCCTTTGCTTTAAGTAACATTTCAACATAATGTGACATTCTTATCCTGCGCCCCTAAAAATATGCAAATGCCTGAAAAGGGACCAAAAAGGGACCCCTTAGCAAAGGTGCAAACATATACGAAATACATATAGCGAGGATGCACAAGGTCCTTGCAGCCACGTTAACCTTTATGTCGCTTTCCCTTCTTTTTTTCCGTGGGCAATTTATGCGTTGCCCTGATAAATGAAGCTTTAATAAATTAAGAGCTACCCTCTCTATAGGTTCCCCTTTTTTTATTTAGTTTATTTTTGTTTTATTGTTTGGCCTTTCACAAACATTTTTTCGCAGTCGCTGTGGCCCTTTTGTGCGGGATAATTTATCTTGTTTGGCGAGATTTTTATTTGGCACGTTAAATATGCAGCATGCAGCATGCAACATGCAACATGAAGCATGCAACTCTCGGCATTCAAGTGCGTGAATAATGCAGCAAGTGTCGATTCATTTTATTCCAAAAGCGATAATAACAATTTGCAAAAATACTGTAAAAAAAATCGCTGGCTCTTCGCCGAAGTTTGATGGAAAATCGTTTAAAATTTAAAAGCCGCCTCGGCTCATCCTGTTTGGACCCGCTTTTCCCTCATCCTCGGCCTGCCTGTCCTGTCATCACTTCATCACTCGCTTTTTTCAGCTCATTTTTTTGCTCGTCCTGTTGGGTTGTCCTGTTTCAGCTCCAACTCCTGCGAGCTCCTGTTCTTTGTCCTGTTGATAAATCGTAGTTTAAACGCTTTTACTCCAGTTTTAGTGGCTTTCGTTTAGTTTGCCTGCTGTTTTTTTATTAGAAGAGCCATTTAGCCTCGGATTTCCAGCCACCAACTCTTGACTCCTGGCATCCTCCTCTCAACTCCTGACTTTTGGCCACAAAAACGGTTGGCTAGAGATACAAACTAATTGTTTGTTTCTGCATCCCTCAGCCAGCAAGGATGATGGATGATGATTTCTGATGTTTTGACCCTCTTTAGGTTAAGAGATCCTTTTGTAGTTGGGGTTTTAGTTGGTTTTTATTTATATTTGCTTTGTGAGACAAGTTTAGCTGAGTTTAAGTGGGGCTTATTATTTATGTAGCTGTTTTTTAAATGCTAATTGGCTTGCTCTTATATCCTTTTATTCTATATTTTTCGTAAACTAAATAAAACTCACTCCAAATTCCAAAATAAACAGGTGACAAATACAAGTTGTCCTGCAAAAAAACTTTATGTCCTCTGCCAACACAAAAAAACATTGAAAATCCATTACCTCGGAAGGGGATAAAAAGGACTTGCCATCCTTGTCCCGTGTCCTTGTCCGGCCTATAATTAGCTGCACTCCGTCCGGGACAAGTTCCAGCCGTAATGCCCAGGATATCCCACAAACATATTGGACACTGAGCCGGGGCTATCGAGCTAGCTGAGTCTCTGAGTCGGATCCTTTACAGGTTACGGCTTGGGGGGGAATTATTAACCTGACAAACGGGATAATAAGGGATGATCATAATTTTACATGTGCCCAGCTAATGCCAAAGACAACGGGTGGTCTGGGCTGTTATATATACATGTCAGAGGGGTAGGATTCTAGAGGACTGATGCTGCTGCTGCTGCTGGTTGCATTAAAATTAATTTCTGATTATCTATCTGGTTGGGCACAGCTTCTGAAAAAAGGAAATGCACATATGTATGGAGGAACCACTCGTCCTTGACGTCCTTGCTGCTGGTTTTATTTTTTTGTTTTTACTTTTTGGTGGATGAACCCGAACCTGGCTCAGGTTTGCTGCCTCCTCACTCGGTTATTGTTATTACTTTTGCGTGTATCTCCTGCCGTCAGTTGATGAATGATCCTCTCACCCCCCAAAGTCCTGGGTGTCCTTCGCATATGCCGTGTTTTTCGCCAAACTAATTCGCCGGATGAGTGTTGGATTACGGTTAACAGGGGAAAGAACACACAGCAGCAAGCAGGAGGGAGGGCAGGACACCCGCTTTAATCATTTTTAAATTAGAGAACTATAGGCCTTTTTGTGCTTTGCCCAGCCAGCCACCCCCCTAGGCAACCATTTGTTTATCTATTTTCCTCGAGAGTTTGGCAAGTTCGAGAGGTTTTGTTGCCCCGAAATTGCAGCAGATTGTCTAACGCTGCACTTGCGGTCGCCGTAGCTTCCACATGGCACGATTTCCAGCCCGCCA
The DNA here is from genome assembly GCF_030179895.1 of Drosophila kikkawai. Classification (NCBI taxonomy): domain Eukaryota; kingdom Metazoa; phylum Arthropoda; class Insecta; order Diptera; family Drosophilidae; genus Drosophila; species Drosophila kikkawai. The sequence continues at coordinate 24,101,444 of NC_091729.1, forward strand.
CACGCCTCACTTCACTTCCACCGCACCAAATAAACAAACACTGTTCGTTCGAGTGGCGTTTTCACTGAGCAAACACACACACCACACACAAAAATATAAATACAAATTCAAATACTAGATAGTATACAGAACAGTACGCCCCTCGAATATTATTCATGCGGAGGTAAAAATTGTGGACACTGTCAATATTTGCACTGGGTCCCATATGTCGATTTGCTGGAGGACCGAGTTTTCGTTGTCCTGTAATTAGCATTTATGTGTGTTTGTCTTTGGGCCAAAAATGATATAGTTGATACAGAGGGGAAGGGTGGAGAGGTCAAAGGTAAGGGAGATGACGGGGGTTTAAGGCGGGTGTCAATGGCAGTGGGTTAATAGCGGGGTCAGGTTGGGGGTTCTATGGCAGGTGAATAAATCAATAGGGAAGGGGAAATAATAGGATTTGCTAGGGAGTTATTAAGGGTATTTTCTTTAAAACATTTAGATTCAGTTAAAGTTTAAAGAACTCCTCTTTATAAATATATTTTTCGACCAGTAAATACTTAAGTCCCTTTCATTAACGCTCTAATTTATATATATTTTTTTATATACAATTCTCTAAATCCTTATACCCCTTTTATGATCTCTTTCAGGCCATCATATACGAGGGTCAGGACAAGAATCCGGAGATGTGTCGCGTGCTTCTCACGCACGAGGTGATGTGCAGGTGAGAGCTTAGTCCTTTATGTCCTTATCAATAATATTCCTACACTTTTATTACCCTTTCTCGCTGCCTGTAAAACAATCCACACCTTTCTCTAACTGATTTGCGAATCAAAATCTCACAAGTCTCGCGGGCATTCGGCGGGAGACAGTTCCCAGGAGAAGCTTCCTTTAAGTTTTTCCTTCTTTTTTCCTCTCCCTTCCTTTTCATAGCCACTCAAATTATAGAGACCTGAGTTCTCATTTGCTTTTGTTTTTTGTCGGGGGCCGTTTTTCCGTGATTTTCCCTGAGTTTTCTTGCGCTTTAATTTTGTTGATTTTTAAGCTCCGTCCGGCTTTTGCCAGAGAGTGTCCTTCGTTTTATTTTCACGCTCAAACGCACGCGAGCTGAAACGTATAAATGGTTGACTGCCAGCCTCCCCAGGACACCCCCGCAGGACACTTGGGCTGCCTTCTACTGCTGTTCACCCTTCTAACAGCTTTCTGACAGTTGAAGGTTGCGTAGAAAATAAAAACGGCGCAACAAAAAAAAAAACAGCCAAGAGAACAACAACAACGAAAAAATTACACAGCTTTAGCCGGCGCCAACCCCCCTTTCAAGGACCTGCTCCTGTTGTTGTTGCTGTTGCTGGCCGGCCATCTTTTATTATTTCGGATTGGCACCCAGTTTTTATGTTTGCGTAGCATTATCAAAAACAAGGGGACAACGCACACACGTATACTCTGTGCGGGGGTTGCAGCCTCCCCCCTGAAAGGACGAGTCCTTGCTAGAGAGAGAGAGAGGGATAGAGAAAGCTAGCAGGGTGGCGTCTTCTTTATCGCTTTGGCTTTGGCTTTGCGCCCATTTCAGTCATCCATGTTTATGTTATACGGCCGAAAGCCGGGTCCAAGCCAAAAATACCACCCCCAGGATGACCCTCAGCGCCAGTCAGCCTCCCTCTCTCCCCCCTGCCTGTATTTATTTATTTTCTTTTTTTTTTAGAGCCAGCCCCGGGGCTGTGCAGTCGTGGAATTACGCAGCCATTGAACTCGATATAGATATATGTTGCTCGTATATAGATGCAGATAACGGATAAGTGCGGCGATGTCGGCGGAGGAGCAATGACAAATGTCTGACCCCCAAAAAATAGAAGCACTTCTATCATACTTTTTCAAGAGGCTATTAAATGTTTAAATTTAAGGCCTTGAGGGCTTCAAAGAGTTAAAAAGTTAACTATTTAAGATCATAGTAGAAGCTTTAAAAATGGAGCTTTAGTTGGAGATAGTTTTTTGGAAAAGAGTTTTATTTTGTAGGTTAAACTATTCAAATAAAGGAGATAGGCAGAGGAATCTGTAAAATGTAATAACTTAAAATAATAATAATTTTTAAAAGCAGAAAAGAATTTATTAAGATACTCATATAAAAAGGGTTTATTTTGTTTCCTTAAAAAACATTATTCATATAAAAAATAACTACTGTTTAATAACTATTTTCTGTTCTCACAATAATATAGCTTTTTTAATATTTTTCTACCCAGATAAAAGCTTATACTTCAGAGTATTCTGTCTTAGAAAGCCCTTACCCTTGCTGAAGCATAAAGTATACGCACCGTTGTCCCTTGAAAGGCAACTCTTTAAAAGCAAACAAAACTAAAATAATTTCTATAAATTTGTATTCGTTTTTATATTTATTTATGTCTTATAACTTTTACTAACTATAATTTTACCTTTAAAAAATATAATAAAAATCCTTATTTATTTCAGCCGCTGCTGTGATAAGAAGAGCTGTGGTAATCGCAACGAGACGCCATCGGACCCCGTCATTATTGATCGGTAAGTAGTCATAGTTCATTCTCCCCTCCATAACCATGACCATACCCAGACCCCTGTCCAGGACCCCCATCCTGTTGCTCTTTCACACACACAAAAGATGACATTTTAAGCTGCTTTTCATCATCGTGGCTGGCTTTTTATTTTTGCCAGCCAGCCTCTGCTCTGCTCTGCGGCTTGTGTATGCGTATCGTTGATTTATTGGCATTATTATCAACTGCAATATAAAACACGATGCGGCAGACATGCAAAGAGCACCTCGAATGAAATATCCGGGGGGAAAGGGCAGTCCTTTCAGGATCTGAAACTGAAACAGAAGCTTGTGCTGCTGCTGCAGCTGGGAGAGTCAACAAAAATTCATCAAAATGGCAAAGGCAAATTCTATTTTCATAAATTGTAAATTGAGACGAGTTCGCGGCAATCCGACACCTCCTCCCCCCTCGACGCAGGACGCTCTTGTCTCTCAAGCGAAGCCACCCCAAGGACTGTCGCGTGTCAGGCGAATTATGTTAATTGTATGCACATCCTTGTGGCTGCCACGCCTCCCCCGTCCTTCTTATTCCGGCGTGTGTCCTCTCTAATTGGCTTCGGAAATATTATTTTGAGTGAAGGAAATTAGACAGAAACCAAAAATGCAAAACAAATTGTTATTGCGGTCTGGGAAATCCTTTGAGACGAAATGTAAGGCAAAGCTCTAGGAAGTTATGACTTTTAGGAGCAATTTTTAGGTGCCTTACAAGCCCTTTAGGGGCTTTTTATTCTTAGAGTTTCTAGGGAAAAACCTCAAAAGTAGTTGTGAGGCCAAAATAATTGACTGTCCTGCTTGAAATACCCTTCAAAATTATATATTTTTTATAGAAAATAAAATAAGTAATGGAAAGCCCAATAATTCCCTTTCAAGACCAACCTTTAATTATTTAATTTCACTCCTTAAAGACATCCAATTCTGGTATAATTACTCAACCATCAGCTTCAACTCCATTGGCTTCTTCAACGAAATAAAAGAAATAGGCCCCCATTGATTTCTATTTAGTGAAGCAAACCTTTCTTGGACATCGCCACCAAACTCATTGAGTTGTTAAACAATTTTCCAGTCCCCAGACCCCATTAAATTGAAGCACACCTTATGCAGATGATAATCATCTCCCGCTGTGTGATTCCCCGTAAAAGCGTGCAGATCGCGGACCTCCGGCGAAGGGTGTCCCCGAGTATTTGCCTATCGCCATACCAGGACTGCCATTTCTAGGATTGCCCACAAAGGTGTGTTCCGCGAAACTCCAAGATCTTCAGAGTCTACGTAATGATTCTATTATTAAAGTGGCCAGCAAAAGTGTGTCTGCAGCCGGTTACCAGTTACCTGACGACAATCAGCCCATAATTGGTGTCATAATTAAATTTAATTGATTGCCTCTGATGGCTGCTCCTGCCCCTGCTCTCCCACCTGGCCACCTTCTACTCCTTTGTGTCGCTAAGCTTGCAAATTAGGAATTGAAAAAACCCAAGTGGTTCTTGCCACACAGATTGGGAGATTGTTGAAAACACGATCTCGGCAAGATCACAGGTCCATGCGTTGCACATTTATGATCTTGTTAAAATTGCTTTGCGTGTTGCTGTTGCTCTAGAATGGCCCCGAATGCCACTGTCATCCGTTGGAATAACAGTTACAATCGGGAGAATATCTTAGATCGCAGAGCATCTCCTTCTGGTCATCTCTTTTTCTGCTCCACGTGCCCAGGCGCGACACTTTGCGCTTGATATTTACGATTATTAATTCATTTCTCCTCTATTTATTTGCCTTGTTAGCCGGTTGGGCAAGTCTTCAACTCGAGAGCTATAGTTAATCCCATTTAGAGATGGCAACGTGAGGTTTATAGAAGGTATTGAAGGGTTTAGTGTGAACTTTCTAATACATTTTTAAACAATATTTTATATACTTTTTTAAAAGAAATCAAAAGGTTACTGATTGTTATTATATTTAATTATTTTCTCATAGAAACAGTGCTCTTTTCTTGGCGTTAAATATCTCTAAGCCTTAATTGACTGAATCTAACACTTACTGGGCTCCTTGTAGTACCTCTCAGGTATTTCTATTAAGCTATCGTGACACGCTCACACCTGTGATCCCCTCCAGTTCCCCCTACCACATGTCGCATTTGTCAGTCGGGCTGTAACTTTTGTCGGCATCGCATTCCTCGAGGAGGAGCGAAGCCTCGACCAGCGGGCGCATATCAATCACTGGCTAAAAACACTCCCAGCTACCAGCTACCATCTCCAATCAGCTTAAAAGGCGGCATGGATCAGTCGAATGGAGTGGCATCCAGCCAAGCCAGGGAGTCAGGCAACCCACTCCGCCGCCGCCCGCTCATTGATATGCCAGTAGATCATGCCGCCGCCGGCGGAAAGACAAAGACCCCGGGATAATCTATCTGTTCGCAACTAAATTTTGCCATCCAATCGATCGCGGGAGGGAGGGAAATCAAGCTAAAGCGCTAACTTGCCCGGGGGTCCAACGCATTTTGCCACTCAGTGTTGACCATTCTCTCCTCGGGATCTCCTCTGGATCACCTCCTTCGCCTCCTGTATACCTACTGCTCTGCCTGGTTAAACTTTGTCAGCGGCGCGCAACAATTGGAACTGATTGAAAATTCCGAATCGGGGATCCACAGATCCAGGGGCTTGCATTACCAAGTGGCTTGACGAAAGCCAAAAACTGATTCGATATGACAACAGCAACAGTACAACAACACCAGTCCAAAGGCAGGTGCACTGGGAGAAAAAATAGAGGATTTTTTAGACACTTATTTTTAAGATAATATATTTGCCAAACATAGTTTTTTGATGAATTTTTGGCTTGGAATTTAGCTGGATTTTTATATAATATTTTTTATATTTATATCAAGTATTATCTTTTATAAGAGTTTTTTTAATTTTTTACATTACTTAGCTCATTAGCATTTAATTTCCTTACCTGATTTTTCTTGGTGTGCATCCAACTACCAGATTTCTCTCTTTTAGCCCGACTGACGTTCGAACGTGTGCCGTGAGAGTTGCTGCAGCAACAACAATAAGAGTAGCAACAAAATAACAACAATCACGGTAGCCAGTAGCCAGTAGCCAGCAGCCACTTGGCCACATTCGCCGACGATCTGCACATGTTTTATTGATGAACTTCTGTTATTCATGCAGCCGATCTGCAGTTGGTCGAGTCGGTTCGCCACAGAGGAGGCTTTGGAGATGCCGAAATTGTGCACACAATGAGCGGGGAAACAGTGGGTTAAGAGGGTTAAAAATAAGGGGGAAATATATTTTAAATAATTTAGAAAAGAAATCCTAGTCCAAAAATATTTTTTAAATAATTAAGAAAAGAAATCCTAGTCCAAAAAGCTGCCTTTAAAATCATTATTGGGCCTAATTTTGGGTAAAATATTTGGGGGAAATTCCCTATTTAATTATATGTTTATTTATATTTTTTAGGGCTAAAAGAGAGATTTTTTTATCACTATCTCGGGATTTTAAAATCATTTTAAAAGGTACCCAAAAAAGGATACATAATTTAGAAAGGCAACAAAACTCAAATTTACACTTAATTTGTAGTCAAATTTTATTGCATACTTTTAGATGCATTTTTAAATGGGTTTAAACCTCCTAGTGATTTCTAGATTACTCTAGTATATAATATTTTCTGTCAAGTTCCTTATATAAACACCCACTGTGGCCTAGATCGCTGGGATTTGCAATTACCTGGTGCAGGTGATGAGATGAGGGCTTAGTCGCAGTCATCTCCTCCATCTCGTCTCGGTTGGAGTGATGCCCTCTCTTTCTGTAGAGACCTCCTTTTTTTATTTATGATTTGCGAGGACACTCGCATTGTCTCCGGAATCGAAATGCATCGAAAACGAAACAAAATGAATCGCATTTCGAGCCTGGCCTTTTTCCTTTTAGCCCAGTTTGTTGTTGGCATGCACTTCGTGTGTGTTCCATAATTAAGTGAATTTAAAGCTCACTTCGGCGGTGGTCGGTTGTTTCTGTTGTTTTTATTGTTCCAAGTCCTTGTATTTGTTGGCACTCTTGAGAAGGTATTCGTGTTGCTGGTTCAGCGACATGTTCCACGTTTTTGTCACACATTTCCAACCGATCTTGAGTGGTTCTTATTTTTATATAACGTTAATGTTATTTTTGTGCGTGCTTTTTGTGTGTTCCATTTGTTGAATATCATTTTTTGATTCCACATCTGGTGCGTATGCGTAATGACGTGAATTATATTGACAGGCATGCAATTGGCATCGTTATCGCCGCGGCGGTCATTAAAAACGTTATCGCGTGACAAGCGGAATTGACTTTTTAATTTGGCTAAATATTTAGGGGGGCAATCGAAACAAAACAAAAAGTATTCTGGCCACCACAAAAAACACCCATCTGCGACGTAACAACATAAAACAAAAAAATAAATAGAGAACACAAAGAAAAAGAATAGATTGTGGGTAAGGGGGAAAAGCTCTCAGGCGAACAATCGAAAATTTGCCACTCTGGCATTTATCCACGTCATTGGCGTTTTCTTCGCTTTATTTCAATTTTCTATATTTGCCAGCGTTTTGTCCACCGCAGCAACGCCAAATAAACTAAGTGCCAACTCCAGCTCCACTCTATAACCCCCCTTTTTCCACCCCTTTTAGCCAGGCAACAAATAGAATTGACATTTTGTGGTGTCCAATATGCAAAAAACATAGAGCCAAAGAGTTTAACAGTGGTTCTGAGATTAGTAAGGTTACTTAAAAAATACATTTCAATTTATAATATTTTATTTATAGTTTATATAAAGTAAATAAATTATGCAAATTTTTTCCAAGATATTTTAGCAAAGTTATATAAAACATTTATATGCAAAAATATTTGTGGCTTTTAAAAATCTCCTTAAATTGTGAAATAATAAATCGTAGCAGATAATAAAATGTTGAAAGAAATTTACAAAAATTAAACAAATTAAAAAATCAAATTCCATTTCTTAAATTAAACTTTTGCATCAACCAACAGCTTGTAAGTATCAGGAAAAATTCCTTAAAAATAAAAACAATTCCTTCTTTAATTACTTTTCCTATTATCCCTTCCCCGAGTGTCCTGCGTGAGTGGTGAGGAAATGTTTTGGGCCATTCATTGCATGCCGCCTGCCTTGATAATCGCACGGGCGCTAAAAATGATGACAAAACTGCTGCTGCTGCTAGTTGCTGCTGCCGTTTGCCACAGTTTTTAATTTTCTAAATGCATTCCCGGCCACCTGGTTGGGATGTCGTGTCCTGCGGATCGAGTAGGTGGTTATTTCCCAAGTCCTTGCTGCTCTCTGCCTGTGTCCTGCTCAAATATTCAAAGCGACGCAAAAGGCAAACAAACACAGCAAAATGTGGAAAAAAGAGGAGAATTTCGACGGCATTTGCGGTCAGCAGGAATCGACAATCGTCCCGCCATGAAATATTGGGCAGACATCCCCGCTAGACATCCAGAGAGTGGGTGGTGGCGACCATAACAGTTAATTATCGATAAAGATATGAGAAGCAGCGCATATTTCTGACTTTTTATCACAGCGCCAAGCTATTTCTTACCCCCCAAAAATAAAAGAGATATATAAAAGGCAGGGTTGAGCAAGATATATATAATTTTTATAGATACTTGCCCGCGATTATCTTTGAAGTGGAAGCAATTGAGTTTGAGCTTCAGTTCGAACTGCATTTAGATATTTGCACCTCGTAAATCAAACGAATTGAATTTTTGCATTTCAAAAGAACTCTGGGTTCGAGGTTCGAGTACATTTGCATATTTGTAGTAGACACAGTGTCTATTGAAATTGAATTATTAATGCAAATTTTCCAGCGCTTCGTTTCGCACTTTTCACTTTAAATTGGCACTCTCTCCCCCCATTTTTTTGGCATTCTGAATTTAGGATTGCTCTTGGGAAATGCAGTTTATTAAATCATAAATGTAGGTAGATATTTTCAAATGCCAATAGAAATTCAACATTGAAATATGCAAAAGTTATTGTATACGATTGTATTTATATATCGATTAACTAAGTGATTATTAATTACTATATTGTAAGCACATTTTCTGAGATGGAAAACCATTTTTGAATGTCCACAAATAATGGTTAATCGATGCTGTATATATAAAATATATATTTAAAAATTACTTATAATCCTATTTCTTAATCTCACCTAATTCCCCACTCAAAACTATTTTCCCCAATTAAAATTCGTAACCTTTAAATAGCTAAAACCATTCCCTGAGGTTAACCGGAATGAATTAACCAGAGCAGACCCGTCTAATGTGCATAATTGATATACACATATAACCAGAGTGGAGGAGACATATGGAGGATTAAAAATGCACAGATCTGAGCCGAAAAGCCACATTGTCGTTGTCTCGTCTCATCATCTTGGGAGGAACTCATCTATTAGTTGGTGTGTGTTAGCCATTTCCTCGGCCATTTACCCCTGTTGCATAATTAATGGTATTAAAAGCGTTAACTGACAGTCAACACACTCACGCACGCCCACACACACATGCCAAAATAGTTGGCATAATTCGGGGCATTTCAATGAGGTCGATAATTTGATGGTTCAGTGGAGGTCGCCCTCGTTATTCCCCCCGAAAAGGCCCTCAGATACATTTGTATCTTTCAGCTACTTTTATCGTCGTCTGATATCTAACCTCGATACGCTGCGAGTGTGTGTGTGTTTCTGTGTGTGTATGAAAATAATCAGTTTAGAGATGAAGAAATCCCAAGAACAACAAGCTGCTCTCTGGCTTCCCCCCACTGAAACAAGCAAATACAAAAAAAAAACGACAACATTCGGAAGGTATTTCCCCGGTCCCAGCGGCATGACTTTCGGTCCCAAAGCAACCCCACAAAAAAAAAAAATATACACAAAAACAGAACACAGAAAGCCAAAGAGATTCATTCACCCAAAAATGAACTTGGGATTCTCGAGTAAAAAGCTCACTCGTATCCCTAAGAAACACTCAAAGTGTCTTCACTCACTTTCGCTCTCTCTGAGAGAAAGCCAAGCGAAAGTGTTTTCAACAAGTTCTCTTCCGGCCAAAAGGATAAACGTATCTGCAGACAAGCGGCACGCCAAACAAGCAGCAAAATGCACTGTTAAAAATTTAAAATTAAAACCTTTTCTATATGTTTTAGAAAGATAATAAATGAGAACATTTTAAAGAAGCTTTGAGGTATGAAAAGTCGTATTTTTAAAGGATTTTTATCTTGAAAATTCATATATATTCTCTAGAAAAATATCAAAGCTAAAAAACTCCTTAAATTAAACCCAAATAAACTCTCCAGAACTACAAATATTTCCCCCAGTGCAGCCACTGAAGACATATCCTGCAACTTCACCCCCTGCGAAAGTCTATTATAATACAAAGGAACCCAAAAAAAAAAAGAAAGCTATGAACTTCAGATATGGCAGGGTGGATAAGTGGGAATCGCAGTCGGAATCCATGGAATCCTTGGGCTGCCAAGCGTGGAGCGTTAAGCCGAGAAGGAGCATAAATAAATAAAGCCCAAGTAGCAACAATAGAAGGCGGCAAAATGGTGACTTCATCCTTGTCGACGGCCATGTTTTTGTGAAGCTCTCTCTGTCTCTCTACGACTCTCTGTCTCCCTGTCTCTTCTGTTGTATTTCCTTTTTTCTATGCCAAAAGGCATAGAAATGGAGCGAAAGTAAGTTTTCGCATTATTTTAGGCCTCTTCTCCACTTCCATAGACCCCGGCACTCGTTGTCATTGCCCCATAGTCATTGGGTTTATGCGACAATAAAGTTGAAAATTTTGAATATTATCGTTAGTGAAAAATTAGAGACAAGTTGGTGGGGGTGTGTGCATACCTCTCTTACCTTCTGGGTGTCCTGTTTGCGGCGTGCGCCAAAAACGCTCTCGGCTCCTCACGGCTGTTCACGCCATCTCCAGATAAAATCAGCGGAAAATGGTACGCCGGAGGTGGCAAAGGAGCCTGTGTCGAGCCTGGGCAAAGCGATTTATGTCCTTGCCAAATTCATCATTAAATTTGTGTGTTGTTTTGCGATGCAAAGATAATGCCACAATTTGTTGTTCGCGCGATGTTGCTGCTGCTTGGCAAATTCACAGTTAATCGCTTGCCTCCTCGGAAAACCATAAACCAGGAAAAAGTTTTTGACGCTTTTTTTAGATAAAGATATTCTGGGAATTTATTTCAATTTTCTGTGACTGCGATGAGCGTGGGATAAAGGACGGGGCTGAGGTTAAGGTTAAGGTTAGGGTTTAGATTTAGGTTTAGGAGTTATGGCAGAACAGGCTAGGTGAGGACATTTTAGAAGATAAGAAGTTTTTGAATTACTGGGTAGAGTTTCTTTAAGTTTAAAATAAGTTTAAGGATATTTAGGAAAGGGTTTTTAAAATATGTACAAAGAAAGTAAAGTATTTTAATATCTTAACCCAAATCACAGCCTTTTTCCATGCTTTTATTTAATTTTTCTCACTACAACTTTGAAAGGATGTAGGATACGAATGGAGTTACAAGGGAAGTTCAATATTATTTTTATAAAAACAATTCATCACCATAAAATCTTAACATTTCCTTAGCTTTCCGGTAATTTTTTACCACTAAAATCTAGAAAAATCAATCAAGCTTCGATTTGAAGGACTTAAAAAACCGATATTTCCTTCCAATCAAAGGCCCCTCCAAAGGGGAGTCTCTCGGCCAGCTCCTGCTACCAAATATGAATGACCAATTATGCACTTCGTTGGCGCTACGTGCCTGAGCTGCCAATGGAGTCCGCGGGCGAATCTGTGTGCCTTCGGGGAAATTCTCGGGAAATGTCTTCTCCCCGTCAAGGTGGTGGCCCCAGTGTCATGTGCTAGCGCATTTGATGATGCGTAGCTTTTCATTAAATGAAAATTTTCGCGTTGCTGGCACAAACAAAAAGGACAAAGCAAAGGCCAAAACAGAGTAAACTTTGTTGCGAAGGAGAGGAGAAAGAATGGGAATTGGAGAATTGCAGGAGAAAGGGCGTTTAAGATGGGAGACACTTTGATTTATTGGCAGGACGCGACTGGAATTTTTAATTGCCGAAAAAATACAAGAGGAGGCAAAACGAAAAAACAGCGGAAAAATCCTTGTGGCGGCTGAAGAAATTGAATTGGTAAAGAGATTTTCGAGGCTATTCAAACTGCAACAGGATAAAGATGCAGAAGAAGACATCGTCTTAGACATATGCAAATGTCCATGTCCCGAAGGGGAGACCCTGGGAATTTATGCGTCCTGTGACAGGATATTTTGAAAACATTGTAATTCAAGCAAGGCGAGGGCGAGGACGAAGGCTGCCTGCTTCCGAGAAGTCAATTAGCTGCCCATAAAAATCGAACCTAGGCTCTGTAATGGAGCATCCCGAATGTGATGACATCCCTTGTATATCCTCGTGTTTCCCGGGGATGAAGTCATCGCCCGAGCAAGTGGAATGATCCTCTCAATAGCCACTCGATACGTATTCAAATTTCAGAGCTGCAGTTGCATCTGTGAGCTGCGTGTGTAATACGATACAGTATCTGACAGATACACGGCTCGGCTCACGCCTCACGGCTCTCTTGGGATGGTTTGTGTTAATGATGACGATGATGATGATGCCGCTGGTGTAATGGACGCACATCTGGTTCCATTGCCAGGTCCCAGGCATAGTTCCCGATAAGCGCCATGCGCAAAATAAAAATAAAAGCGTGCTTATTTATTTTCGTATACTTTTTGTATATGTTTTGTATATGTTTCTCTGGTTCATTATAAAGTTTGGGGCGCCATTCGCATATCAGTTTTAATTGAATTTTTTCGCTTTTTTCGAGCCTGTCAGTCTCTTATCGCCGCTAAACTGTGATTTATGACTTCATTTTTCAAGATAAACTTTAAAGAAATTGCCTACAAGTTTTCTGAATAAGTAATTAAATAAATTTTGCGACATGGACATATGCAGAGGCCGTCGCCCGCTGTTTGGCCAGAGATCAACCCTCCTCCTCCTCTTCGTACGGCTCCTGCTAATTTGTCCAATTTGTCGAGTGAGAAAAGCAACAAAAAACTATATATGTAAGGATGAACCCCCTGCTGTTTGGAAGGGAAAATATTATTTGTGCAAATAAAAAAAAAAGGGGGCCGGTATCATGTCGCCGGCGGATGCATAAAAGTATTTTCAGCATTTAAATGCAACGCACACGGGTGTCAATTTCCATTGGCACTCTAGCATCCTGGCCGCAGGACATTCGCCGTCTGTCACCCCACTTATCGGCCTGTGGCCCCGGGGCCAAACATCTGCCCAGAAAACTGGGAATAACGAATGAAAAGAGAGCAAGTGGCAGGCAGCTAAAAGGCGTCGCAACCCATCATTAGCTACTCGTAAAGTCGTCATTGGTTATCGTTGGAGGTCTGAAAGCCTTCCTAAAGAGTCTTAATTGAAGGCTTTATGAATGGTTTTTATGCCCAACTTATGGATAATTGCCTGCACAAAGCCAAACGTCAGGGATTTTTGTATACACTGGGTTTGGGAAGTGTCAGAAATGGCAGGTCTTCAAATTACACTTAGTAATGGGGAGAAGGAAAAAAGAGTTCTAAAATAAAAATTAAAATTAATAACTCAAAAATATAGTTTAAAATTGTTTAAATATTTTATAGAAACCCTGTAAATATGCCTAAACAGGAGTCTTGAAGAGAAAACATAAATTTTTACTGGTTTCTTTAGAGACTTCATAACCTTAAGACTTTCCTAACTCCCAAGGATTCTTTTTCAGGCTCACAGAAATAACATTGATCTTATAAAAACCCTTCTGTTTTCTCTGTTAATTAAACTTTATAGTTAAATTTTACAACCCATCGATTAACTCCAATCAATTCCTCTCTTCCAGCTTCTTCCTCAAGTTCTTTTTGAAATGCAATCAAAATTGTTTGAAGAATGCCGGCAACCCGCGGGATATGCGCAGATTTCAGGTGAGTAAACGCAGCCCAGGCCAGGCTTTAGAATACCAATTAATATATCATTATTATCCACTCTAATCTCAGGTGGTGATCTCCACACAGGTGGCCGTTGATGGACCACTGCTGGCCATCTCCGACAACATGTTCGTGCACAACAATTCGAAGCACGGACGGAGGGCCAAGCGACTGGACACCACGGAAGGTACAGGCAACACATCCCTGTCCATTTCCGGTCACCCCCTAGCGCCCGACAGTACCTACGATGGTCCGTAGCAAAATTCCAATTATTCCGACCACACACATTTTATTCGTTTTACGTAGCTCCCAAAGATCCCCCAAAAACTATCCCCCCAAGAAATTTCCCACTTTTCATTTTGTTATGTAGCAATTGGCAGATCCGAAACGAGTTCATCCTCGCCAAAGTTTATAAACCAACTAACCAAAACCTTCTCTGGGATCTCTTGTTTCAAGGTCTCTATCCCCCGCTGCCTGTGGCCACGCCCTGCATCAAGGCGATCTCACCCAGCGAGGGCTGGACAACTGGCGGTGCCACCGTGATTATTGTGGGCGATAACTTCTTCGATGGCCTCCAGGTGGTCTTTGGCACTATGCTGGTCTGGAGCGAGCTGATCACCTCACATGCAATCCGGGTGCAGACGCCACCGCGGCATATTCCTGGAGTGGTAGAGGTGACGCTATCCTACAAGAGCAAGCAATTCTGCAAGGGATCGCCCGGTCGCTTCGTCTATGTCTGTAAGTGGTCGCAGCTTGGAATAGCTCCTAAACCTTTACACCAAGTCTAACCTGTATTTTGTTTTGCGTTCCAAGCAGCTCTCAACGAACCCACAATCGACTATGGTTTCCAGCGCCTGCAGAAGCTGATACCCCGGCATCCTGGTGATCCCGAGAAGCTGCAAAAGGAGATAATCCTCAAGCGAGCAGCCGACCTGGTCGAGGCGCTGTATTCCATGCCCAGGTAAGCGCAGCTCTGTTAAGTTATGCTCCTCAGAAAGCTAATACGCAACCCGTGTTGCAGCAGATCCCCGGGCGGCTCTACAGGCTTCAACTCCTATGCCGGCCAGCTGGCGGTCAGTGTGCAGGATGGCACTGGCCAATGGACCGAGGATGATTACCAGCGGGCCCAGTCGAGCAGTGTGAGTCCGAGAGGTGGTTACTGCAGCAGTGCCTCTACGCCGCATAGCTCGGGAGGATCCTATGGAGCCACGGCGGCTAGTGCAGCCGTAGCAGCAACTGCCAATGGTTATGCACCTGCACCCAACATGGGCACGTTGTCCTCCTCGCCCGGCAGCGTCTTCAACTCCACGTCAAGTAAGTTATGATCCCTAGATCTAAGTTTTCACTCTATAAAGGTGAAGGGAAGAACCCATTGATTTTGGAATAATAACCACTGTTCCATCATCTCTCGATTAAGGATTCATTTTCCCTACTTTTTCTACTTGAGTTGAGTTTACCTTTCGTTCTGTAAAACTCTCACATGAATACCGCCCCCACATAACTCTCTGGTCACCTCCATAAACCCCATTCCCGAGAATTTTTCTCCTCACCCGAAACAAAGTGAACAAAGTATGCTCAGCAAGTGCATTTTCGCCATTAATTCCAACAGTGTCCGCCGTGTCGTCGACGTGGCATCAGGCGCTCGTGCAGCATCATCATGCAGCGGCCGCCCATCCGCACCATCACTACCCGCATCCCCACCAGCCCTGGCACAATCCGGCCGTGTCAGCAGCCACGGCGGCGGCCGTTTAAGCCATATATACCAGGAGAGTTCAATGGAAGGAGAGCAGAGCCAGGACCTGCGAGGAAATTAAATGCTGCCCATGTCCAACCCCAAGAAAATAAAGAAAAATCGACACGCCAGCCACCCACGCAGAGAGAGAGGGAGATAGCCAGACAGAGACAATCTATCAATCGGCAAGGACATGGCCAAAAGGGGTGGCAAATAACAAATCTGAGCACTCTAAAAACACACATCCACCTTCAACAGACACCACAGACAACACACGATTAACGGTATTTATAATTTCCATTATCCCTAAGAAAGTAAAATTAAGAAAGATCCTTTTCCCCTTAGTTCTACCTCCCGGAAAGCGTATTATTTGTGTAGATTTTTGTGTAGGAAACTCCCCCTTTAAATTCCCTTTACCTGTAAGAGTATTACAAATGTATTTTTAATATTAACCCTTTTTAATATTATATTTTTAGGGGTCAGCAGCCTGAGTTTCAATCCCTTCGCCCTGCCCACCTGCAACACACAGGGCTATAGCACCCAACTGGTGACCTCAACCAAATAATATTACTACTAATGAGGCTATTGGCAGGCCACCAATCCCCTCGCGGACATCCACAAGAAGCTCGACAGTGCAATAAACATGAGGAAATGGTTCCAAAATTCGCAAAAAACATAAAACAAAAAAAAACTCATAAAAAACAAAAACCTATTGATATAATTGTACATTTTTTGATTAAAGCCCGTTTTTAATTTATATTTAAATACGCCTCGGTACTAGATATATACCTAACAAATACATATAGAATACCATATCAAAGTAATTTAAAACATATGAAAGAGGGTCTTTAAAACCCAACAAGAAATCATTTTGTAAATATTTATCCCAAAATATACATAAACTTAATGCTTAATATTAATCGGAACTGTGAATAGAGGAAATTATACCAATTTATATATACCCATGATGATGATTGATCAATTCTAAACAAAAATACGAATACGAATCAAGATATACCAAAACAGATACAATTTGAATGAACTTTTTGGACATAAAACTAACTGCTTGTATACGATACTTTCTTGGATAAATATCGAAAAAAAAGAAGAAATTTAAAGAAAATGGAAGACATATGGGGAATACCCTCGCTCTCTCTGCCAATTGAGAAAACCGAAATCAAAATGTTATATACCTACATAGATATACACCACATTCGCGGTGACATTTGCAGCATATCTAAGCGTAATATTACAATGAAATTTATACCAAAAAAAAAACAAAAAACTTTTGGCAAAAACATATCGTGCACTTAGCCCTAATATCCAACAAGTCCATCTCACGCAATCCCATACTCGTATATATAGTACATCATTTCCACCATTCGAAATTCATATAGAACGGTTCGATTAACACCAAATCATCATAAGATATATACATGTATACATTTTGCTATTCAAGTCAGAGTGTGTTTGATAAACTACCGATTTGTTGACTAGACTCTAAGCCAGGCCCCATATCTGGGGGGTGCATACAAGTACTACACACAAGTAGTCCTAAGTTTATTGTTTATTACTCGATTTGTAGGGGTTTTACTGTAATTTCGTATTCGTATTGTATGATATAAAGCCGTATGCTAGCACCAAAGGCCTTATAGTAACAAGATGGGTAACGGTTGTAGGATTTTTTCAGGATCTCTGGAAGTTTTGTTCTTAAGCATTCTTAATTCTAAATGGTCTTCACTTTGTAGCCAGCGTTATTCATCTTGTTATTATATGGTCTTTGCTTGCACTCCTAGATCTACAAAATAATTGAAATCCCATGCGAGAGACGATAGTGAAGCATATCTATAAGGGCAGCAGCATTAACCGCTAAATCGATTTGTAAATTACAAATACAATAATTTATAATAACAACCATCTAGCAAACGCTCTCTGTTTTGTAAATCTTAACAAGTTATTTAAATAAAATTTATTTAAAATAAACGTCTTACACCATGAATGCTTTTGGTTATTACTATGTGGTACAGTTTATTTTATTTCGTGTCTGGGGCTAAGATAAAGATAATGAAAAATTGAAAATATATGTGTAATGCCATATTAGTCGTAAAAACCGAACGTACAATCGCAATATGTGTTTACATAATTTAACTGAATACACAGGGAAAGTGTATATATGTATAATTATCTTAATTATCGACATCGAGAACATGTCTGGTTGCTCCTGTTCCTTGCTTGGGGGCTTGGGAATCCCCTTACTCGTCCTTGGAAGCCAGTGACTCGCCCTCGCTCTCCTTGAACAGTAGCTCCTGGATCTTCGAGCGCACGTACATCTTCCGATTGATGGACAGATGGCGCATAATGGGCACCAAACTGAGGGCAAAGTAGTAATCGTCGTCCTTTGTTTGCTCCTCGTGGCTCTGCTGGATGATGTAGCTCAGCTGCTCGCTGACGGTGGTCAAGCGGTCGATGGACGTCTCCAGGTTGTTTTTCAGCTGCTTGGCCGGGGAGCTGGCCGAGGAAGAGGCCACCACGGTGGCCACCACTGGTGTGGCACTGGCCCGGCTACCGCCAGCACCGACAACGCTGGCGTTGCCCACCACATGCACCTTCTCGCCCGTCTCCAGGGTCTCATCTTCCATCACATGTATGGGGCTGTAGCACAGCGGATCCTCGCTGTATATGATGTCCTTGATATCGTCGGTGATCTCGTCGTTCTGCTCGTACTCCTCCCACTTTTGCGGCAGGGCCCCGGTCTCGCCCACATACGAACCGGAGACGTCAATCTTCGGCTTGGCCAGGCGCAGGGGCTCGCGCAGCTGCTTGGCCTTGGCTATCCGCACGGTTTTCTCTGAAAGCATATGCGATAGGAGGATATATCAATGGCTGTGCAATAGTGCGGGTGGCGATGTTATTTGCGATACATATTGAAAGACTTCGAATAAATTAAAATAATCATATCGAGAGATGGACGGCGATAGTTTGCCGCGCGGCCAGACGGTCGATAGCTGTACACAAAGCGGGATCGCTGGCGGGCCGCGCGGGATTTGGTGCGCCCTTTACCTTTCTTGATTATCGGGAAGACCCGGTTCGGACGCTGCTGGACGGGACTGACCAGAACCTCGTCGCTGTGCTTGTGACGCAGATGCGTCCACAAATTGGTCGTATTGTTCCCCTTAAGATTGCTGGCCATGCCGCCACGCGATATATTGTTTCCGCAGTAGCGGCATATCGCAAAATTTTCGCACTCCTCGTTGATGTCGTAGTGCTGCCACACATTGCTTACGCGTCCCTTGGGCATTTTTACTTAATTTCTTTTATTTTCTCGGACGCTAAACGGATTTTCCAATTTTCTTTTTTCGTATAATTGAGATATCGGCGTTGTTGCTGTCAGTGCTGGTAAGTACCGCCACTACCAGTGTTGGAAAGCGCAGGGGCATAGGGGTGAAAACAAAGGTAGAAATAAAAAAAAAAATAAAAAATGGACAAATAAAAATAAAAGGAAGCAACGAAATTTATTTATGGAAATATAACAGCAGATAATTGGTTTTTTTATTGGGTTTAATTTGTAATTTGGGTTTCCCCTGGTCCTATTATAAATCAACACTGATTGTGGGGGCACTGGTTTTCCCTGCAAACACTGGCGCACGTCTAACTCGAATTTATATGGATTTTTTCCCGCTCTTCCCAATAACACGGATTACCGTGGACTTATCGCTACGGTGCTATCGCGATGGCAATTGGCGGTGATCCGTGCTCAGTGTCTCCGGGCACGGACACGGAGCGGAGCACGCGTGGCAGTGAGGGGGCGTGCGTGATATTTCGGATCCTGAACTTACCGTTACTCGAGTGGAGGCACCGGTGGCGCAGAAGGCTCCCCGTTCCGGTCTTCCCGCTGTAGGAAAGGAGATCTCCGCAGGTTTTGCAGCATGCATACGGTTCTATTTGGTCGTCGCAGGAGACCAGGTTGAAAAACCTCCAGACGCAGCTCTTTGTGTTCCGGGGCTCCACCAGCTTGCAGCGCTTGTCACCGGACTTAAGCATGCTGCGCAGCTCAGATTTTCTCTCCACGTGCATTGTATTTTATCCCTGGATATTGTTTGATAAACCAAAACAGATCCAAATTATAAAATCCACACAAATACAAACAAATACACGCATGTCACGAAGTTCAGTCACGCACAAAACGGTGTTGGAAAGTGCAGGAAAGCGGCCAGGGCAGGGTGCAAGATAGGCAAGGTGGTGCAGGTGAATAATATTTTTATCTTATAAATTTAATTAAATATTACCCTGAGTGATAAAATTAAAAATTAATGAATTTGTATTCCTAATTCTTGGGCTTCCTTTATAGCACAGATGAAAATGTTTCAAGAAAATCGATTTCAACGAATCGATTACATGCTGTGCACTTCGATAACATGCTGGCACAGTATATACAATCTGTAGAGCACAGTACTCAATTAAATTTAATTTATTTCAATTCTGCAGATTCTAGTTTTCCAGTTCAAAGCGAAATATCGAAAATGACAACCGTTAAGCGCGAAAAAACCCCCTATAGCTACGACTACCTTAAGGCTCTCATTCAAGCCGGAACCCTTCGCTTTAGCAACAAGCGCAGCCGGAGCCGCGTTTGGGATGTTTTCGCCAGGATCGATGATCAAAGCGGTGACCAAATCCCCAACGTCGTGATCTGCCGCACCTGCTCCAGTATTTACAAGTACAAAGGATGCACCTCGAATATGGTGCGGCACAAATGCTACAGAATCCAGGTGCTCGGCGTAAATAAGGATCCCCTTGGCTCCGAGGAGCCCAGAACAGATGTCGCAGAAGAATCCACTGCGGAGGTGGAGGCCACCGATAAGGTCAGCCAGGCAATGGTGGAATGGTGCGTGGTGAACTGTCGTCCCTTCAATATTGGCAAGGATTCGGGACTGCGAAAGCTAGTCTCGGTTCTCTTGGAGGTCGGTTCGGAGTACGGTCGCAATGTCTGTGTGGAGGATCTGCTGCCGAATCATGGTGTAATCGCCTGGAACGTACAGAATTGGTACGATAATGTCCTGCAACAGGTGCACCGCGAGATGTCCGCTGCGCGGCAAACCGGCTATAGTATTGCCATAGCTGAGAGCAGGGACTTAGCGGAGGAAAGCTTCTATCTTTCCACGACTATCCACTACGTGCACGATGGACGGAAGAAGAACCAACTGCTCGGCGTGACCCAGGTGCCCAGGAACAAGTCCTCTACGGGTAAGATTTGGAAATTCTCCTTATAATTTTCTATATTCTCTATATTTATTCAATTTTTGTTGTAGATACTTACATAGTCAAGCTGATCGATGCCAATCTAAAGGGTTTGGATTGTGAGTTGGCTGAAGATGATCCCATTTTTGTGTACGACGAACGTACGACCATTAAGGCGGTATTCGAGGGTCGGAAAACCATTTTTTGCTTCAACACCTTGCTGGACAGAGTCGTAGAGAAGACCTTCCGCGACGTAGCTGAACTAAGGTTGATGTTGAACACGGCCAAGGAGCTAGTTATCCTGGGAGTGCTGCCCACACCCACATCAAAGGGCCTGGTCAGGATCTCGGACATTTTCAAATCCCTGGAAGCCAACTGGAGCATAATCGCAAACGAGGATGAGAAGCTAATGGAGGCTTGCGACATCGCTGGCCTGGCAGCCATCAACAATCTGCTGGGTCAGTTCGAAAAGTGCTGTTCCACGCTGGAGTCCAGCACGGGACCGTCTCTGCATCTGGTCATTCCACATGTACATAGGCTGCGAAAACTGTGCAGCAGCGATTCAAGCCACGCGATAGAGGTGGATCTAAAGCGTTGTCTGCTCGACAACATGGATTGGATTTTAATGCCCTGCATTACCAAGTACCACATGATGGCCCATTTTCTTTTTCCGCCCACCAACAGGCTGCTGCAATGCAGCCAGGTGGAGCGTGAGGAGACCATAGCGAACTGCGAGGAGTTTATGAGGCGGCACAACTCCACGGAGCATTCAAAGCCCCGTCAAGTGGAGGAGGTCCTAATCAAGGGAGAGGGTGATGTGCTTGAACAGCGCGATTTTGAGGCGAACGATGATCTTTTCTCGGACTTTGTGGCCATGGATAGCCAAGAGGACAAGATCACGAAAGAAATGCGAGGATATCAGGGCATTCAGATGGCCTACCATGATGGCTTTCAAGTCCTCGAATGGTGGCACTCCCATCGGGAGCAATTTCCGCTGCTCTACAAGACTAGTTGCCAAATACTGGCCATACCCGCCAGCAATGCATCCTCCGAATTGGTGCTCTCGCAGGCTAGCAACCTGATAAAAGATTCTGCCTGCAGCATCGATGAGCTGAACCGGGTAATGTTTTTGAAAACGAACAATGGGGGGATTACACTAGAAATGACCGTATAATTTAAAACAATATATGTACTTACATATACCCAGTGTGCCCAGAACCTGTAGTTACCCATCTGTTGCATGGTATTTCCCGGCGACCACTACTTTGGTCTTATTAACGAATTACAATGGAATTACAAGACCTTCTTTACAGAATTTCCGCCACTAAAACCACAAGATCTATACATCAAAAGGCTATTTATAGGTCTAACTGCACTGGGTAATCCTTGGGGAAACCACCAAGGGCAACAACAGCGCCGGAAGGTGACGCCACCACTCTTCTGTTTTGATGTTTTGGTGTTTTGATAAGTGACTCATCAGCCGACGCCGGCTGTGGGCTCTCCGTTTTCACTTTTTCACTTTTGTTGTGGCCCCGAAACGGCATTTAAGGCATTCCGGTGTAGACAGCGGGCCAGAAAGCAAGTACACGCAGCAGTTCCGCGATTACGCAGCACACGCACACCCACAGACAATCAATATGTTCGACTTCAATTTGGAATTCGCGAGGGGAGGTGCCCGCTTCACCACCGAACTCTTCCAGCTTTTGGCCACTGGTGGCTTCAAGGAGAACGTTGTCTTCTCGCCCTTCTCCATCCAGACCTGCATTGCTTTGGCCTTTGCCGGAGCCCAGGGTGAAACCGCCGATGAGATCGCCACGGCCCTGCACTTTGTGTCCAACTTCCCGCCAGAGGTGGCCCAGACCTTCCAGTTCGTCCTGGAGCAGTACCGCAACAGTAACCTGCTGCGCGCGGCCAACAAGCTGTATGTGCAGGAGGGTAAGCAGCTGAAAGCAGCCTATCAGGAGGCCATCAAGGAACAGTACCACTCGGAGGCCGAGTCCATTAACTTTGCCTTGAGCGATGCCGCCGCCCAGGCCATCAATGCCTGGGTGAATGCCAAGACCCAGGGCAAAATCACGGAGCTGGTCAGTGCGGATTCCTTCAATGACAACACCCGGCTGGTTCTGCTCAATGCCCTGCACTTCAAGGGCAGCTGGGCGCACAAGTTCAGCGAGGATCGCACCGAAGAGGATGACTTCTGGGTGGGCGAGGAGGAGCAGGTCAAGGTCAGCTACATGAACCAGAAGGCCAAGTTTGCCTACGGCTATTTTGAGGATCTGGGTTGCACTGCCCTGGATATGCCCTACCAGGATTCGGATCTATCCATGCTTGTGCTTTTGCCGCAGGAGCGCACTGGCCTGTACGATCTGGCTGAGAAGCTCAAGGAAGTGAATCTGGTGGATTTGTCGGCTAAGATGGCCGTGGAGGAGGTGAACGTCAAGTTCCCAAAGTTCAAGGTGGACTACTCCCTGGAATTGGCCGAGAAACTGAAGCAGGTGAGGGAGGAGTTGGCACCTTTTTGGTATAATTACACTTTATTCATGGTCAGCTTTCGCCTTAACGTAGTTTGACATAGTTTTTTGACCCACTTTCATGATAAATGGTTTGGGTAGGTGCGTGCCTTTGTGAAATTATTCGGATTTAGTAACTTCTCTTTAATATAAACCCCAAAATAGTAACTTTTATAGCCACGTTGCATCACTGCAAACCGCCCCCTAAAACCATTTATTGAGTTTCTTATCTCAAAAAATTCCTTTGCTTGATGTATGGAATTATTTATAAGTAGCTTATCGCCACTAAAAGGTGTCTAAGATAAGTCAAAAATGGACTGCGATATTCATACTTTTATTGACGCAGCCTGCGGTTCGTGTTAAAGATCATGTATCAGCCGCACGAACCCATAAAATTAAACAATTTTAGTTGCAGTCACACCCTGCTAAGGTTACCTATCTTATCGATCACAAACCCTCGAGAGTGGCTATGACCTCATTAGTTATTATTTACCCCAGACACATATTAATACTCTGCTTATTTATATACTTTTAGCTGGGCATCACGAAAATGTTCACCGACGGAGCCGAGTTCAACAATCTGCTGGAATCCCCCGAGGGTATATTCGTTTCCCAAGTCCTGCACAAGGCCACCATTGAGGTGAATGAGGAGGGCACCGAGGCGGCGGCTGCCACTGGCATGATCATGATGACCCGCATGATGACTTTCCCCCTGCAGTTCCAGGCGGATCGCCCCTTCCTGTATGTTATCTGGAACAAGAAGAATATCCTTTTTGCCGGAGCCTTTGTGAAGGCTGTCTAAGAAGCTCAATTTTCTCTCAGTGGACTCAGGTTCAATTGTTTTTGTATTGTTTTTATCGAAAAGTATTTTTAAAATTAATAAACGCATCATGACAAAGTCAATAAATGTATGTTTTTGTCTCAAAATAATATTTGTATACATTTTTTGAAAATTGTGTAATTATATTATTTTTATTTTTTATAATAGAATAGAAAAGTTTCCCTAGAAAATCAAAAGTTGGAGCCCAAGTATGACCGTGTGCTTTACAAAAACAACAAATCGTAAAAAAACCCCATGAACGGGGTATTTTTTCCCTCCTCTCCTCCGGCCACATGTTCAACTATCCGGACTTTTTCCACAAAGCAAAAACTAAACAAATTTATTATATTTTATGCTAAATTTACCCAGACCCACACTATCATGCTCATGAGTCGCGCGCTCTGCCGGAGCTGGCTCTCCCAGGTGGCGTAAGTAAGCGGGGCGACCACCGCCTAGACCCGGCATCCCGGAGTAATCACAGCCCAAAACCAAACATTAACTCTTGCAGCCACAGATGTCATCATGCCAAAGCGCCGCTGATCCTGCCCTACAGACACACCATTACCTCGGGCCATCCGGCGACGAGGTCATGTCGCCGAACCTTCCATGGCAACCGGAAGCAGAGCACCAGAGACCTTAAGCCGATGGGCGGTGAGCCGGCGGCGGCGGAGCAAAACACTTCAGTGCCGCTTAACAATGTGATCAAGGCGGTGGCCTTCACTGGAGCAGTAAGCGGCGGACTCGTCTGGATTTAGACTCATGCTAATGAATTCGTATATATCTGCACCTAGTTTACGGTGGGCTGCTTTGCCGGAGCCACCATTCTGGAGTATGAGAACACACGCAGCGCCATCCTGGCGAAGGCGCGTCAGGCGAGATTTGGCTGGTGGCAGAGCCGATCGGTGGCGGACCGCAACTATTGGACGCAGCTGAAGCAGGACATCCAGCGCCACTGGGATGCCCTGACGCCGGGCGACAAGATGTTTGCTCCCATTTTCCTGTGCAATGCTTTGGCCTTTGCCCTGTGGCGGGTGCCCTCCTTGCGAACAACCATGATGACATACTTTACCTCCAATCCGGCGGCGCGTGAGTTTGGAAGACAAGTTTTGGGATATCCTTGCAGTTATTAGGGGTTCGTAGTATTTAATTGTAAGGTTCCCTGATGATTCGCAAGGTTATCTTAATGCTTATGCTACATTATGTAAAAAAAACAACTGATATATTCTGTTCACAGGAGTCGTCTGTTGGCCCATGTTCCTGTCCACATTTAGCCACTACTCCGCCATGCACATATTCGCCAATATGTACGTGCTGCACAGCTTTGCCAATGCGGCGGTCCTTTCGCTGGGCAAAGAACAGTTCCTGGCCGTCTACCTCAGCGCCGGCGTATTCTCCAGCCTGATGAGCATGCTCTACAAGGCCGGCACAAGTTCGGCGGGAATGTCTTTGGGGGCGGTAAGGATGCTACAGAAAATTTTTAACAGAATTCGTATAATTATGAGCTGGAAATTTGCCTTTTAGTCTGGCGCCATAATGACTGTTTTGGCTTATGTTTGCGCCCAATATCCGGATACGCAGCTTAGCATTCTGTTCCTGCCCGCGCTGACATTCTCCGCCGGAGCCGGCATCAAGGTGATCATGGGCATTGACTTTGCCGGATGTGTCCTGGGCTGGAAGTTCTTTGATCATGCGGCTCACTTGGGCGGCGCTATGTTTGGCATGTAAGTTGCTTTTTCATCTAGTGTGATCCTTTCCTCTTAATCCTGTTTTTGTCTACAGCTTCTGGGCCACGTACGGAGCACAGATTTGGGCGAAACGCATTGGCCTGCTGAACTACTACCACGATCTGCGGCGAACGAAACAGAAATAGTAGGGCGGGGCAGATGTTTTGGCCAGGTTTTGCAACGTGGAGATAATAATGACATCGTTCTGCCTTAGAGGTTCATTGCAATGAGTTCTGTTGAATAAAGCGTCGCGATCGAGTATTCATTTGGCTTCTCGGCTCTTTTTGGGCGGCGGGTCCTCATCCCGCCGATTGCAACGGATGCGAAGAGCCACCTCCTGCCCGCGCTGCAGCAGCTTCTCCCGCAGCTCTTGCTGGGATTCCCTTTCCGGAGCGTAGGAAATGTGGAGGATGCCCCCGTAGAATGGGCGAGCATCCAACATCCGTTTTGCCCTTCTAGCTACGTCCAAACGCTCGAATTTGACTGCAAATACGTCTGTAAAGGCCTCTAGTTCCACTAGAGATATTTAGTTAGTTCAATGATCATTTTAAGACACTACCAAGACTCACTCTTTGAAGCCATAACTGAGGTTATGCATATACAGGACTCCAGCCTTCCGAAGCCCTGCAACTTGGTCTTCAGATTCGCTTGAAGGTTTATCTTTGGCACGCCGAATATCAGCAAGTGCCTGGACTCACTGGCCACTGTATAAACCTGAGGATTGTTGGTATTATTAAATTGTACAATGCATACAAAATAATATACTTACCTTTACAGCTTTCAGCTCTCGTCCTTGACGATACTGCAGTCTAGTGGTGCAGTATTCCATTCGCTTGTGGTGGTCCGAGGATGTCTCTTCCATACTTGCTGATGCACAAATTGTAGTTTTAAAACTAAAAATTGCGGAAAATAAAAACAAATTTGACTTAGTGATGCTGAAAA
Source organism: Drosophila kikkawai (assembly GCF_030179895.1). Classification (NCBI taxonomy): domain Eukaryota; kingdom Metazoa; phylum Arthropoda; class Insecta; order Diptera; family Drosophilidae; genus Drosophila; species Drosophila kikkawai. The sequence continues at coordinate 24,127,914 of NC_091729.1, forward strand.
CATCGATGCATCGAATATCGACCGATAATTCAACCTATCGATTGAAAACTGTTTTTGTGGGCTGCCCAACACTGGCACCTCAAATAGTGCTGTTATTTTCTGAGGATTTAATTTAGTTTTTGAGCGTCGGCTGGATAAAACGCTAAGTAATAAGCTAAACTTCGATGTCCAAAGCCACAAAGTGTCTCAGTAGTATTTTCCTTCATGTTGATTTTCCGTTCTGGTTCAGAGCAAAGTTTCGTACCTTTTTTTAAATCTCACTGATCGTCGATAAATCGATATATCATTTATCACAGTATCGATAGAACCATTTATGCTGTAGTACCATCCCTAAAATTGGCGGCAAATCGAAACCGCATAAAAACCTCGGAAGCAACGTTTAACAACTCATTTGCCGCTGACATTTTGGACTCGATACTAAAGATTAACCGCGTTTTAAAGTGAATTTCACCAGAGCTACCTGCTGCAGTATTAAAAAACAAGCAACAAGCTAGGATAAATCAAAGCACAAACATGTCTCAAATGGCGTCCAAGGAAAACATTGCGGACAACATGGAGAAGTTCTCACTAAAGGTAATTGACACGTTTATGCAACGCCAGCGGAGTGCACAATTAAATGCACAAGTTCAGGGCTATACATAGAATTTTTGCATGTGTCTCTGTCTGCGTGGGTTCCCGGGGGGAAAAATACAACTACGCAGCGAAAAAATATATGTTCTTTTTGTTTTCTCTTTATTCTCGCCGTATAAACAGAGCCCCAGCAAGAAGGTCTTGACCGACAACGCCAGCAACGTTCGCAAAATGTCCATTGGCCAGGAGGAGAACGGTGGCCAGGCGGTCAAAGAGGTGGCAGAGAATGGAGCCGGCAAGTCTGCCTCTATCATGGATAAGTCGGCAGCACCCTTTGATCCCTCGCTGGAGCCGCTTCTGCGCGAGAATCCCCGGAGATTCGTCATCTTTCCCATCCAGTATCACGACATCTGGCAGATGTACAAGAAGGTATGTGTATGTGCATGTATTTGTGGTGGTAGTTGTGGTGGCGTGTGTGTAACTGTGTGCGTGGTGAAAATCCAATGATTTTGGGCGGCAAAAACTGTGGAAGGGCGGGCGTTTCGTGATAAAGCGCGCCAAAAGCCGGTCACGTCGGCGATAGCATGAATCAATGTTTGTGATAGCCCCTCCCCCAATCCTCGGCCCTTGCCCCTTCCACTGATTTTACTGTTTACTCAATGTGTCTTCGTTTTGGCGGGAAAATTACCAAGTGAGATTATTATTTATCGGAAGTGTAAAACAATATTTCGTACTTTTTCTTAATTAGGCCGAGGCCTCCTTCTGGACCGTGGAAGAGGTGGACTTGTCCAAGGATCTCACCGACTGGCATCGCCTTAAGGATGACGAACGCCACTTCATCTCCCATGTGCTGGCCTTCTTTGCCGCCTCCGATGGTATTGTCAACGAGAATCTGGTGGAGCGCTTTAGCCAGGAGGTACAGATCACCGAGGCCCGCTGCTTTTATGGCTTCCAGATCGCCATGGAGAACGTGCATTCGGAGATGTACAGTGTGCTGATCGACACTTACATTCGGGACCCACACCAGCGGGAATATCTGTTCAATGCCATTGAGACCATGCCGGCGGTGAAGCGCAAGGCTGACTGGGCCCTGTCCTGGATCTCTTCCAAGTCGGCCAACTTTGGGGAGCGCATCATTGCGTTTGCCGCCGTCGAGGGCATTTTCTTCAGCGGCAGCTTTGCCTCCATTTTCTGGCTGAAGAAGCGCGGCCTGATGCCTGGTTTGACCTTCTCCAATGAGCTGATCTCCCGCGATGAGGGTCTGCACTGTGACTTTGCGGTGCTGATGTTCCAGCATCTGGTGCAGCGACCGAGGCGCGAGCGCATCATCGAGATCATCCGCGACGCTGTGGACATTGAGCAGGAGTTCCTCACCGATGCCCTGCCGGTTAATCTGATCGGCATGAACTGTGACCTGATGTCGCAGTACATTGAGTTTGTGGCCGATCGTCTGCTGGTCGAGCTGGGCGTGGGAAAGATCTACAACACCAAGAATCCGTTCAACTTCATGGAGATGATCTCGCTGGATGGCAAGACCAACTTCTTTGAGAAGAAGGTGGGCGAGTATCAGCGCATGGGCGTGGCCACCAACCGATTGGACAATGTGTTTACCCTGGACGCGGACTTTTAGGGCTGGTCCCGGGTCATCATCCCCCCAAGCCAATAATTCAATTTAATTCAATTTAATGCAATTTAATGCAATCATTCAAGTGGACGCAAGGGCTGGCTTCTCATGCACTATTCTTTAAGCAGACCGCCTTAATGTGTTGTCCGTTTTTAATTTAATCTAGGCTAAGACCGATCACTGACCCGCACACCATCACCACTATTTTTATCATTACTTATTTGGGACCCAGAAAAGCGCTCGATCATTGGAATTTTCAGCAAAACTTGACTAGGAGCGACCTTTTTTCGAATTCATTGTACATACAACATTTTAAATAAATTTATGCATAGACAATTATTAAGCACTACTATATAAAAGAGTTCTCTTTGGGAGTATTTTGTGTAACAATTAGAACTTTCTGAGGGTTTCCTAGCTTGCGTTTTGGTTGCCATGCAGTTGGTGGAATAAAACAATCAGTTTAAAATAATTAACATTCTTATATTGGAACTATTTCAAAAAGGTTGTGAGAAACGGAGCTTAAAATAAAAAAACGAAAACGTAGGTTAATTCTATTAAATAATACCTTTGCAGTTTTGCAACTTGTTTAAATCTACTATAAATAATTTCATATTTAATGATTTCTGAACTTGGTTTTTGATTTTAATGAAAATCGGATGACTATATTGGTAAGCTTCTTGAAAGACCTAGAAAAGTTTATTTTCCGATCATATAAATCACATATATTCTTGATCAGCGTTGAAAGCAGAGTCAATCTAGCTGTATTCGTGGGGAAAAAAATAATTAAAAATATTACCTAATTTTTAAAAATTTTGAAATGGGTAAAAATGAGCGAAAAGTAAAATAAAAAATTAATTATTCGGAAAAAAAATTGTACCTGTAGTAACAAATTTTAAAATTTTAAAGAAAATTTTAGTTTAAGAAAATATACATTTTGTATACAGATTTATAAACCTTATAAAAATTACCTCAGAACAGCTTTCCGAACTCAAATTAAAAAATTATGATCGATTTAAAATACCCTCTGGCTCTCTTGAAAGAATATACAAATTTCGGCTTACCAAAGTTACCTCTTTTAATAGTTTTATTTGTTTTTTTTCGATCGATTTACAAGGGTATACACCCTTCGGGTTTACAAAGTTGGTTATCTTCATTGATATTTTTTTTAATCTGTAAAAGGGAAAGTTATGTCGACTTTATCAAAACCTATTATATTTATTAGTCATAAATTATGGCAGCCAAAAAGCTAATTGCTGATAATGAAAAACCCATAAAATGGGGCTCATCCACAATTATCTAGGCCAAACATTAAGAATTACGTATGATTTTTACATTATAATGGAAGATATTTTATATTTCTTTAAAGATTTAAAGCTTTAAACAGGCATCTTTAAGCATACAAAAATATATTTTATTTTTTATTAACATTTTCCTTTCTTTATCTTTTCAAGGACTTTTTAAATTAAATTAAATTAATTATTAATAGTAATAAAATCTTTAATGTCGATAGTCTCTTGATATCGATAGTCACGAGCTTTACGTTTTTTCGGCAATCAGCTGAACAGTTAACAGATTTATCTCTGATTTGTCGAACCCTTATTACGAGTTGTTGCGAAAAATAATTAAGAAAAAAGAACCCCGATTAGATGTGACGCGAAATCGGGGAGTAACTCAAGAGCACCAAACGCTTATCGCTCCCAAAAAACACTCAGTTCGCTGGATAAGATGTCCCCAAAATGAAATGCCACCAAACCGACGGCAACCGTTAGCGAACAAAGAGGCAAATGCACGGCACTTGGACAGCGGATAATGGCGAGGAGCAGAGCTCTTTGCTGGCGGCGGCGGCGGATAGTTCCGCCACTGGATCCGACGAGGAGGGGAACCAGCACCGCACCAAGGTCAAGCTAAGGAAGTTGCAGCGACGCAACCGCCTGCCGCTGCCAAGGAGCCTGAGACGCCTCGGCTGTTACACATTGAGCGCCTGCACTGTGTTGCTGATGCTCTTCGTCTACCTGCCGCTCATCTACATGGATGTGCACCGGCGTAGTGGTAAGACAATGGGTGGTGCCTTGTCGTCTGAGGAGAACCTCCCATTCATTGTTACGTTTTTGCAGCTGGTCTGCCCGACTGGACGCTGGAAACCTCCCGGAGCGTAAGCGATTATCTCGATCCCGGACAGGAAACGGCAACCATTGTGCCCCGTGATCTTTGTCGGAACAAGACCTTCCTGGTAATCGCCGTCTGCACGGGCCTGGGTAACTTTGTTCAGCGCCAGACCATACGCGAGACCTGGGGCAACACCACCGAGTTTAACTACCCGGCCTTTGCCAAGCTCCATGGCCATCTCAAGGGTAGGTACCTGCCACTGCTGCCGGAGCGTCTCAAGCTGTACGCTGAGTACCTGCACGGCATGGGTGACACCCTGACCGCCACAGTGCGCGTTGTCTTTGTTATTGGCCGCAGCCGGGACGAGGCACTTGTGGGAAACGAGACCCTGACGCGCATTCACAGCGAAGCGGAGCAGTACAATGACATAATCCAGGGTAACTTTGTGGACAGCTACAACAACCTCACCCTCAAGTCGGTTATGGCTCTGAAGCACATCAGTCGGAGCTGCTCGAATACATCCGCCTTCTTCCTCAAGTGCGACGACGACACCTTCCTGAATATACCCAATTTGTTGCACTTCCTCCTCGGAGGCACCATACCGCTGTACAACGACACCTTGGACTATCACGATCGCTTCACCTTCCTGGCCACATCGCCGCAGAACCGGATGAACGACAGCTCCGGGGTGATGTACGGCCATCAGTTCTGCAATGTGGTACCGGTGAGTGATGTGACCAGCAAGTGGTACATGCCCTCGTACATGTATCCGCCGGAGGCGTATCCAAAGTATCTTTCTGGAGCCGGCTACCTGCTCTCCATCGATGTGGTGCAGCGGCTATACGAGGCGTCACTTAATACAACGCTGGTTTACTTGGAGGATGTGTACATCACGGGGCTGTGTGCACAACGGGCCAATGTCAAGCGTCGCCATCATCCTCTCTTCAGCTTCGCTCATTCGAAGAAACTGTGCGCCTTCAAGGGCAGCATACTGCAGCATCAGGTAAAGGACGACAGTATGGTGGAGGCCTGGAACCATGTGTCCGACTACTCCATCAAGTGTCCGCCGCCGGAGCGGTACTTCAGCCAGCTGCGACTGCACAAGCGGCCTAATTGTTAGAACCCGGGCTCTCTACTTGACTTCTCTACTTGCTTCATCATTTTACAAAAATTTGTTAGTCTGCAGCGGATAAGATATCAGTTATCAGTTATCAGTAATTAGTATCAGTTATCGGTTATCTGCTGAATTGGTTGCCAAGAGAAGGTGATACATGAAACCCTCAAAGTTTTTAGATTGGACAAAGATTAGAAATGTATCAAGCTTCCCAGTTATTCACTTAACTCACTCTTTTCCGAGTTATTTGCGAATATTTAACATAAATCATTATTTATGGACCCTGGTTTTCAAGAACATTGTGTTATAGTTTCTTTTTTCCTTATCGTCTCTGTAATGATCGATGTCTACATGTATAATATTCCTAGCCCAAACTCATTACTCGTACTGAATGTATTCACCCTTTTATCAACGAAAACAACCCCCTTAAAATTGAGATAGGGCTTTTGCGATAAGTTTATACAAGTAAATGTTACTTTATTTTTCATTATATTAGCACCCTGAAACCCTGTAACCCCATATCAATGTTAAAAGTAAAGCACATATATATATATCGTACGTATAGACCCCAGATCATAAAAAGAGATTTAAAGTTAGATATGTAAGTATTTATTTTGCCAAGTCCTGCTTGTTTATATCTCTTTTGAATGTTGTAAATCAAATATATATATCACTTTTTGGCTGATCCACGCACAGAAACTGTAACATTATTTATAATCAGTTGGCAAACGTGTGATACATAAGAACGGAACAATATTTAATAAATTAAATTGCCAAATATCTAGTTGTTTGTTCAAACTGCAAAAGAAAAAATGAATAAAATTCAAGAAATTCGCAAAACTCTTTTACATTAAATCCTTACACTGAGCAATACTACTAACCATACAACATGTCTTATGGTTAGTGCCAATACTTACCTTTTCATAATATAATCCCGAGAATTATAAATCATAAATACTAATAATATAAATACATCTTTGACTTTAGCTCAGTACTCCTTTTATTTGTCATTAGATAGCTTAGAGTTAAACATATATAATATCTGTTTAGCCTAAACACTAATCGGTAATTATCGGCAATTGGCTTTCTTTTTGTTTTATATTTATTCTAGCTTTCAATGATCGTTCAGAGAAGTCATACGATTGCTTCATGCACACACACATATTCCTTGGGATTACCGGCTTTGTAAGCGTTTCGAAAACATAACAATGCATTAGAAAATGCAAGATCTATAAATACAATTAAAGATGATAAGGTGCTTTGTTTTTTTTTTGTTGAAATTCCCCTTTCTGTACACTTGATTTTGTCTCTAAGCCTTAGATCTTAGCTGAGCATGATGATGAGTTTAAAAAAAAGAATATGTTCTACACAAGAAAATTTTAAAAGTAAACAAATATGTTCAATAGAATCGTAGATCTACGATGATTAATGTACAAAATGTGCTTTGTCTTTCGTCTGTTAAGGTCCTTGCGTTAGGTTTTTCCTGCTGTGGGAGGACCTCGAATGATCACCACAAACTAGCCCAGTATCTGCCCCGTGGCGGGCACATCTTCTGTTAAGGTGGGCTCACTGGCCTGACCGTTCTCACTGCTGTTGATCGCAGGTGCCTGTCCCTTTTCAGTCTCTCCATTGTCGTCTTCTTTGAGTAGGATCTCAGGTGGCTCTGTAGTTTCCAGTGGCAGGGTTTCTATTAGTTCATCAGCATCCAAATCAGTGACATTTTCCGAACTACTGGCCAAGGCTTTCATCAGCTCTTCGGTGGCAGAACTCAGCTCGATGCCATCCATGGCAATCACTTCGTCTATGGCACAATCGAGTAATTCCTTGGGCGGTTCGTCTAGTTCAATCACATCCATGCTTTCCACAAGCTCAGCGGCCGAGGGCTCCTCATTATCAGGAGTAGTGTCCATGGTTTCTACAAGATCCGCGGTGGAGTCTTGCTTTGGAAGTGGTTCACCTTGCGGAATTACTTCTTCTGTTACAACTTCATTTTCAGCTTGGCTCGGTTCTGCCTCTGGAGGAGATGCTGCTTCGGTGGACACTTCATCTAAGATAGTTTCAGTAGGTTTTTTCTTAGCTTTTTCATCTGAGGGAGAGGTTTTTGGGCTTTTTTCGGACAAGGTTGCTGTTTCATTATCCTTTTTGTTTTGTTCTTTTTTGGACTGCCTTGGTTCCTTTTCCTCAGATGATACTGGATCTAGGACCTTTTCTGTTTCTGTCTCTGAAGTATTGTTAGACTGGAGCTTCATTTCTTTCTCAACTGGCTTTTGTTTTTCTGAAACCACTTCTTCCTTATCCTGCTCTTTAGACTTTTCTTTTTCTGCTACCTTTTGTTTAACTTCTTCCTTGTCCTTATCTTCAGCCTTTTCTTTTTCTGTCACCTTTTCGGATTCCGAGTTGGATTCCTTTACATCCTCATTGAGACTATCCTTTTCTGATCCTTTCTCCAAGTTTGTTTCCTTTTCTTTGACTCCTTTAACCTCTTCCTCTGCAGCCTTGTCCTCCTCTGTTACCATCTCTTCTTGCTCTTCCGTTCTTCCTTCTCCTCTTTGTGCTTTCTGTGTTATCTTGGCTTTTATAGCTGCCTTTAACATTTCCCCAATTTTATCTTTATCCTTGGCTTCAGAAGGAGTTTCCTTACCGGACCCTTTTATCTCCGAGTCTTCAGACTCTCTGTCCTTGTTCGGGGATTCCTTTTCTGGAGACAAAGCAATTAGTTGAACCTCAATTTCTAGAGGCTGGGGAACGTCCTTAGACTCCTCCACAACCTTTTCACTTGGAGCCTCGGCTAGCGATGCCTCCGCAATGTCTGTAGCCTGCTCCTGATCCCCCTTCCTGTTTCTCTCCACCCATTTACGCGCCACTTCAAAGTCTTCCTCAGCTCGTCGCAGCTTCACCCTACACTTCTTTTTCAGCTTGGCATCGGAACGCTTCATCTCCTCCATTCGTTGGCGTTCCAGCTGCAGTAGAGCTGGATTCGGTTTATTTGTGGTCTTTTTGCGCGGCTGCTTCTTCTGACCAGGGGAAATGGACTTTGGATCACCGGTGGTGCCTCCCTCGTGTATGTCGACTTCCAGCAGGCTGGCCAAGATCGTGGAGCTAAAGGCAGCCACATCGATATCAGCTTGGTTTTCACTGAGCTCCTTCTTAGGAGCCGCTGATGTTACCGAGACAATCTTCATCATGGCCTTTTGTTGCGTTGAGGTCGAGGGAGTATCATCCTCGTTATCGGAATCAATGGTAATGGTATCCGTTTTGGGCTCTACAATCTCAATTTCGTTGTCTTCGTCATCGCTGGCTTGTTTTTCTAAAAAGGTAAAGATACAAATTAGAAAAGTTGAGAAATTAAATATAGTTTTAATATTAAAAGAGACTTAATTCCTTTAAAAAACCCCTCGAAGTAGCAGAGATTATTACAGAAAGAAGTTGGCAAAGGGTTTTATTTAAGCCTTAACTATAATCTCAAAATTCGAAGCATAACTAAACTAAATTAAATACTGGAATATAAAGCCTAAGTGTTAAGGAAACGCATCTCTTCAAGCGGGAAATTGGCCCGCATTTTTTGGAGCTTCTGTTCGCTGGCCCGCGTAGGTGGTTGCTGCTCCATCTCCCGGCAATAGCATTCGTAGGCAAATTTGGCCATTTGCCAGCGCAGTTTACAGGACTTGGCATCCCTTTTGAAACGTGGCAGCCGACGGGCCACCTCTGGCCAAAGCCGCTCCCTGGCTCCCACATCATTGTAGTCCACATGTCGGGGATTCCATAGAGTGGGATAGGCTCGTATGGCCAGCACTAGTTGCTGGGCAAACTGCTTGTCATCGGGCATGTCCTTAAGCTTGCCAGCCATGTCAGTGCCATTTGGCACGCAATCCTGCAAAGGCTCAAACTCATCGCGCAGGTCCTGCTCATCGATCTTGTACAGAAAATACAAGCTGGCCAAGTACTTGGAGTATTTCAACTCGAGATTGGCAAAAATGCCCTTGTCCTTGATGCTCTTGAGGCGGAAGGACTTGTACATCTCGTACATTTGCTGCCAGCGCTCCACGAGGTACTCGTAGGCATAATCTGAAAAAGAAAACGATTATTTTTTAGGGAAAACTAAGAAAAAGCTGAGAGTTTAATCTCTTACTGGGCGCCGACTTCCAAAAGTTTTGCCAAAGAGATTTCCTGGTTTGCTCATCAATACTGTTAAATTCGGGATCTGTGGATTTGCGCCAGAGCACGGGATGGCTCTTGGCAAAGGTAATGATGCGCTGATCAATGGCACGCACTTCCAAAGGTCGCATGGGTAAACGTGGCTTAGGTTTCAGTGGTGGCAGAGCAGCCGCCTTCTGTTCCTTGTGTTCCATGGTGTTCTCAATGACATCCAGTTGCTTACGCTCAAAGCCATCGCCGTCGTCTTCGCCACAGTCGACGGCCAGCCATTCGCTTCGGGGACGATCTCTGTTGGCCAAATAGTTGGTGGCCTTGTCAAAATAGCCCTTGAAGCGCTTGCCCTGCTTCAGCCTGCGCTCGATGCGAACATAACGCTTGCGTACGTTCTTCCAGCGCAGCTTGATGTCATCGCCGCGGGGAAAGTGAGTGGCTATCACCCGCCACTGCTTGAGAGTTACCTCCTTCTTGCCATAATCCGGATGACGGGTGCACCAGAGTGAGGGATATTCGCGCAGAAGGCGGGTTAGCTTGCGGTCATAGGCATGAGCCTGTTCGTTACGATTCATACTCTCCTCGGTGCCCAGCTCGCCGCACTCCTCGTTATCCAGATCGTCATCGTCCAGGTCATCATCCAAATCCTCCGTCTCATCGTAATCAAAATCATCAGCTTCCCGATTCTGTTCGGTTGGTTCCTCCTCCTCGATTGGATCGCCTTCGGCTCGAACTCCCAGCGGCATTAGCGGCGGCAGGGGCTCACAGTCTTCGCCCTCCTTCAGATTGGCATGCAGACTCTTGCGGTACTCATAGACCTGGTGGTGGAAACTATTGCAGCCCGTATTGAAGAGATCCACATCGTCCAGCTGGCCATAGCACACGTAGTCCACGGCTGCAAGAAGCGAGAGACTATAAAAACTGCTGCTGCTCGGTTCCATCCCATTGCCTGTTCCTTGGATGGTATTTTGCTAACACATGGACCAAGCTAAAACCCAATCGTTTCTTTCCTTTGCAGCCAATGAGATGGAACCCGCAGAGTGAGTTTTTTTTTCGTTATAAAACACAGGATACTTACATATAGGCTCTCATCGCTGGTAAAATTATAAAAAAACACACACGCGGAAAACGGAAACCGAAAAGAAAGTGACAACGCCGTCGCCCGTCCATGTGTCGAAAATATGCACCAAAGAAAGGTTTAGGGTGGAGGATAATCCTCACAATTTATCCTTACAACTTAAAGGAATACTACATCCCCATAGACTTAGCCCTCTTTTGTACAAAAAACTTCGGCTATCCGAAGTTAGGTTCTTTCTAGTTTAAAATAAGTTTAGGTTCTTTGGTACAGTTCCCACAGAATCTAGATCCATTGTACTTAAAATGCAACGTTTATATATTAATATAAGATATCGTTATATACATATTTTTATTCCTAGCTTAAATTCCATTAAAATCATTACAGAAATCTATATTAACCCTACCAACTTATTTCTAAAAGACCTAACTTGTGACTACGTGCTTAATAAAAGTATATAAACAAAAACTCACCGGCAGCCAGCTGTCCGTTCTCCAGACTATTGGCATCATTCTTGAAGCCCATCTCCCGCATATCCACCAGGCACTTCTCCTGGAGATGCTTGAACCGCCCGATGGCGTACGTCATCAGGTAGGACATGTGAATATACAATTCTTTGAGATCTATGTAATTCCGGACCTGGTTATACGCATTCGAGTGGGTGAGGGACACCACCTTGCCGGTGAGATGGGTGCAAATGTCCATGGCGCTGAAGATCTGCTCCTGCAACTGTGACCGTGCCTGTCCCAGTGTTGTGTTGGGGAAATTGTGACGCACTAGAGTTGGAGTCTTGGCCGGACCGGGCACGGGAGTAATCATCAGCGTCTGTCCACCACCACCACCACTCCCATTGACATTCGAGGCTGGGACCTGAGCTGGCGATGGTGGTGCTGCCGCCTGGCTTTGGCTAATTCGCACAACTTGAGGTGCTCGCTGCTGCTGATTAATCTGCGGATTGTAGATGCCCATGTTGTTGCCAAAATTATTATTGCCCTGCGTCGGCGGCCTGCCAACTGTAGGCGGGCCTCGCGGACGTATAACCACACCCGGGTTCATGGGAGGGATGACAATCGGTGACGTTGGAGCGGTTGATCCTCCTGCCGGTTGGTTGGCCAACGGCATCTGGCGTTTAACTTGAATCAGTCGTCCATTGGGCAGGCGGTAGGAGTCCTGTTGGGCAGCACTGTTCAAATCCACACGGAACCCGTTGATGGTGTGGAACACAGGGCCACTGTTCCGGACCACATTGGGCACCACAGTGCGTCGCACATTCGTGACATTGCCAGGAGAACTCTGACGATAACGAATCCCTGAACCAGTGAGCACTAAGGGCGGTGGCAGGCTGCCGCGTGGCGCTCCCATTGAGGCGGAGGAGCCACTACCATTGCTGGTGGTGCCACTGCTGGGACTGGGTCCCGTGTAGTTCTGCTGGACGGTGACAATCCTTGGGGTGGTGGTGATACTAGATGCTGGCCCCGGCTGACGGTTCGGTGGCTTGGGGAGCATGGAGAGCTGGCAGTCCGGCTCCAGCATACTGAGCAGATCGGGTGTACAGACCACCTCGTCATTTGAGGATTTGGGGCGTTTTGTCGTTGGTCCCGGACTCGGCTTGGACGGGAGTGCTCTCTTGACCGCGTTCGCCAAGCTGCCTTGGCTGCGTCTCGATGCATTGGACTCCAGGCTCTCCATGGAGTCCGAGAGACTGGTGGCCTTTGACTTGGCCAAGCGACAGCAGCTGGTGTTGTCCTTAAGCATATGGCGGCGGGCTTCCAGCTCGGGCATCTGCATAGATTGTAGAGCTCTGTGGATTTCAGGAGAGGATTGTAGGGCTTTGGGGTAAAGTATGTTGTGGTAGAAACTCACTTTTTCGTCGACTGAATGTAGTTGACCAGCGCCCAGTGCTGAGCCCGCAATGGCCAGAGGATCTTCGATGTGCAGTTGAAGCAGTTCCAGTGCTCGTTCTGTTCTATGTCCACAATCACGCCCTTGGACAGGTTCTTCACGATGCACGACTTGCAGAAGACGTACGGGCAGGTGGAGCAGCAGTAGACCTCGCCGCCCTGCCCGCACCAGCGGCAGTACAGCTCTGAGCCATCCTCACCCTTGGAGAACTCCCCGCTATTGTAGAAGTCGTGACATTTGACGCAGTGCGTCACGCGCAGTATGGGATGCATTTTGATGTTGTTCTCGGCGGCAAGGGCGGTGCCCAAATGCTGGCGGCACACGGTGCAGTGTACTCGGCGTTGGTTGACAATGTCCACGTTGGGATACATCTTCAGGTAGAAGCGACGCTCCTCCTCCGACAGCGAAGCATGCATCTCGAACTTGGAGCCTGGCGGTAACAGAGGGGTGCTACGTTATTGGGGCCACCACGCTAGACGACCGAGACGGGTCATCACTTACCCGTGTACTCCACATCTATCTTCGTTAGTGGCGAGGGCGATGGTGTTGCCGCCTTCACCAACGCCACATCGCTGCCTCCCGGAGTACTCATGATGTGGCCTGCTCCTGCTCCTGGTCCCTAGTCCTGTTCCACGTGCAAAATTCTACGAAAAATGCCAACTTTCTGCAAAAATCACACAACGCGCTGGCCGCCGCAACAACAAAGCGGCGCGCTAATCGCTCTTATTTGTTTGCCAACAACAACCCTCCCTCTGCCGCGTATTTTCCCCTTCCTTGTGGCTGCTTTTAACCAGCAAAAGATCTTTAGAAATTCGAAAATTTCCTTAATTTTCACTTATTCACAACGAACTGTTCGGAAAATGAGAAAGAACAGATTTTTTCACCCGAGAATGTCAGCCAGCTGAAATTCCAATATGGCGGCTACTTCGGCTGTTCCGAGTGAAATTTTTGTACACGAAGCTGTACGAAGTATATATAACAAGTTTGGATACTGATTTATGCCCGATTTGGTAAATTTAAGTTTGCGAATTTCCTGGCAAAATTGAGCTTAATCGTTTCTGATCCTAAAGATCGGCATAATTACCCAAAATCCCACCTCAAAAATGAGATCTTTAAGCTTTTATTTGGGTACAAAAGCGGAGTTAACCTTAAAAATTGGCTTAAAGATCACAAATTAATAGATGGAATCATGTTTTATGAAATAAGGGCTAATTTTATTAATTTTTAATACAAATTTAATAATTATTTTTCATACTTTGCAGATCTTGGCAACCCTATAACATACTAGTTGTCTCTTTCCCACTTACGGCAGGGCCATAAGAAGCCGAGCGCAACAAGAAAGAGAAGAATGTCGCTTAAAATATTATGGGGTCAGATGAGTTAAAGTTAATTCAAATGTGTTATATCTATAATAAGAATTTAATTAAATGAATAATTCATTAGCCCAGCGCTTGCCAATTGCAAATATTTTTCCCAATCGAACCAGTTCAATCAGTGTGACCGTAGTAAACATCGATAACTTTTATCTCTTAAATTGTAATATCGTTGCTGAAAAATTTTAAAAGCAAGTGGAAGTTTAAAGCGCTTGAAGAGAAGAATACATTTTAATTACATATATATATATAGTTTGTTAAATTTATATCACACTTATATAAAGGACGATTAAGCCTATATCTTTAGATGAGCAAACTCCAGATAAGTAATAACTATATGTTATCGGTTATATCGATATAAAATCGAAAATGTTTTCGGATAGAGTTAGAGAAGAATTAAATATATTGGCAGCGCTTAGGTAATCAATGTCAGAGCTTTTAAATTAAATCGAACTTTCTTTGAATCAAGCGTATTTTTTTGTAGTTTTTATACATAAATTGATCATCGCATATATTTAATTTTAATTCATTTTTAATTAAAACAGCGATAAGAATCGATATCATATTTATTGATCGGTATTTAAATTGATATCGATAGTTTCAGTGTTACCCTCTCAAACGAGTGTAAAATTGTATTGGCGCTTTATTTAAAATGAATAAAATAAAATTTAAAACAAAATTCTGGCCGATTTAGCCAGAATAGTATAGTTCAAATTTCAATTGTTTTAGAAACCGAATAAAACTCCAGATATATAAAAAACAAACGTTTAGTTTTTTATTTGGTTATAGAAGTTATTTTAAAACATTCGATTATTTATATTATCCGAGTAGTGAAATAAAAATCAAAAATGTCCAATTGAATATAATGCATTTATTAGAATTAGGAACTACAACTAGTTGGTTTCGTGGATACTGTTGCAGCCTGCTCCCTGTCTGCCATCCAGCGATGTCACTATAGTTTCTATCCCTTCTAACTAGGTCGTTTCTCTGATCTGCTGACAATTTGTAAATAAATATACGTATATGATGGACTTGTTTACACATAAAATATTTATAACTAAAAAGCGGCGGTAACGATAATTTCGGATTTCCTTTAATTTAGCGCTTCTTCTACTCTTTTTTTCCCTTTTGTTTAGTTTGCTAGTTTCTTGGCTAAACTCATACGCGTTTCTTTTTTGTTTTTATCACAAATGTATTCCTTTTAGTTGGCTCTGCATGTGTAAACAAGAAAATATACATCTCCTTTATGGGTATAAAATAATCCTGGCCCCCATGCCTGAGCTCCGGCCGTCTGTGCTGAGTGAGTGAGTGTAGTAGATGACTTAACTTAGGAAAATATACAACATGAACATGATGATGAACTTAAGTGAATGTGCGCGGGCTCAGGACATGGCGCATGGCTCCCCCCACTTCTTCATTCCGTTTCTTGGCTAGTTATTTGCTCCTAGAGCTTCCGCAATCCCTGGTGCTTCTGCTTCTTGGCCAGCAGCTGCTTCAGGCTGAACGAGGACAGAGCGATGCCGAAGAGTGCCAGCATGGTGGCCGAGCGGGTCACCACACGGTTTGGCGCCGATGAGCTGGTGGTAAAGCCATGGCTAAGGTGCGTCGTGGACTGTGCGGACAGCGGAGGCGCCTGTGGGAGAAATGATAAGAGAACAAATAGATTAGGTTGTCTCGCATTTTTAGGGTATTTATAGCTGACCAAACAAACAATAAACTTGGCCCACTGCCCGGACACGCCCGCCCACCTAGGCAAACTACGCAGCAACCGTTGGCAACGAGGCTCAAGTGCTTTGCTCCGGTCACACGAAAGCGATTACCCCACACACATTCCCACGTTCATTGAACTGATATATAGCCAAGGGGGGGCGATGTAATGCCTGATTAGATATAGAGCTCACTATTGATGACGCCTAAATGTGCCTTATCAATTACAGCCCGCTTCAGGGCTAATCTCGGCTTGAAAGGCACCGCTCTCCGCATGACGCACTTGCTGCGACCTCCTTTCCAAAGTTCACATCTGCTGATAGCAGGATGTCCGCCACATATCTCTCCTGGCCACTTGAACATGCGGTAGACGCGTGCCGAGCATTAATAATCCGCAAATCGCGTCGCCAAATAAAATGTATATATAATACAAACAAAGCGGAATTGTTTATAAATAAACGAACTTGAATTGTGGTCCGGTAGATGCATGCATAATTTCATATGCAAATTTATTTGGAATACTCGAAAAACGTTAAAAAAAAAAATTCCAGTTGCTTATGACGTTCGCTTGGTGGTTTCCAGTTGCTCAATCATCTGCATCACCGCCTGGGTGCGTGGCTTTCTACCCATGGCCGGGCGCGTGGTGCTTCTACCTCCTCCACGGGACGAAGGTTTTGCTGCTGCCGAATGTCGACTGACGGCGTCCATAAAGGACTTGGTTGGATTTATTTCCGGAATACTGATAATGATGTTAAA
Organism: Drosophila kikkawai; assembly: GCF_030179895.1. Taxonomy (NCBI): domain Eukaryota; kingdom Metazoa; phylum Arthropoda; class Insecta; order Diptera; family Drosophilidae; genus Drosophila; species Drosophila kikkawai. Next base: position 24,144,287 of record NC_091729.1, read on the forward strand.
GGCTGGCTGGACTGCAGCAGTGGGACTGCGTGGCAGCGTGGATGCTTTCTGGGGCGCACTGATGAAAGGTTCCCCCTTTGGGCTTGGTGGACTCATAAGCTTGGCGGGCTGAAGCGGAATTTCATACTCTTGTTTCGCTGGAATTTGAATTTTTTGGGCTGATTGCTTGGCTCTGGGGTAAGTCTGCCTTCCTTGAGCCTTGAGCTTTGGCAGAGGCAACAGTTTGGCGGGCAGCAGAGGTATTTCCGCCTTTGTGGGCTTGCTGTTCTGCTCGGGAATGTTTACATCCAGGCAGCTCAAATCTGGTAGCTGTGGTTCCAGGGTGGGTTTCACTTCTGTTAGCGTTTTAAGATCCGGCAAAGAGTTGAGATTCAATTTAGGCTCTTGGGTTGTCCCATCAGAGTTTGTTTCTGTGGCAGGTGTGAGGTTCTGCAGCAGCTGGCGGATAAATTCGTCGTCATCGCCCTCATTGGGGTCATCAAATGGCATTGGACTCTCCTCCCAAGGGACACTAGTTGCTGGATCAGCATTAAGATCTTCCAGCAAAGAAGGCAGAGATTGTAGTGAAGCAGGTGGCATAGATTGTAGTGGAGCTGGCGGCATAAATTGTGGTGAAGCAACTGGCACAGATAATGGTGAAGCTGGTATATCTGATGTCTCAAAATCCACCTCTTCGTCCGAGGAAATCTCATCGTTGTGTGGCCACAAACAGGTCCTTGCCTCGCACTTGAGCAGCTGATCCTCCTCGAGATTTAGGTAGAAGAGGCGCAGCTTGTGATCCCTGCCCTGTGCCAGACACTCCTGGCACGGATCACCTACCTTCAGGTGCTCCATTCTGAGCAGATGAATGTGTGTGGGTAAAAGCGTAGTGGCTGCCCCCCCGAGACTCGCCGCCACGTGCGGCCTAGAGCGGGTTCCCGTTTTTCTGGTTTAATGTGCGAGTGGCTCACCTGACCGAAGGTTAAACGGAAAGCGTACAGTCCGAGATTGGTAGTTTTCATGGTCCGTTCCAGTTGCGGTTAATCGGGATCTGCGGACAACGACACAAAAGTTCCGGTTATTCGAGCGCAGGCTAAGCTTACATAACACGAATTGATTTTTCACTGAATTTTCTCAGCGCTGCTCGTTGTTTGTCGAGTGACAAGCGACGACAGTAAAATGAGGCACTCTTATGCTTATCACTTACGTTTCGGGCGGCGCTCTCCAATCGCCACAGCACTGCAGCCGTCGGATTCTCTATTGTTAAAAATAGAGGAGCAAATTAAAACCAAGAAACTGAAGAGAATAAGAATTAATTCTTAGAGTGTGAGAGCAAGAGGTGGCCCTTTGGCCATTTTGTGGTAGAGGTGCCCATAGAAAAATCGATGTTTTTTCCGACTATCGATTTACATTTTAAGTAATGACGTAAGATATTTATTTTTATTTATTTTGTTTGCCCTTGCAGGGTATTATAATTTTGACAAGAAATAATAAACTTTAAAGGATTAAAAGGATATAAACCGACGATCCGATAAAGTTACGATCAATTTAAATTTCTGCCCTTACGTTCTCGATCATCTTCACGTTGTTTGATTACGTTCCTATCAGATCCAAGTTCCCCACCTTTTTAAATCAATATCGGTATATCGATATTATCATCGATGTCTCGAACATCTCTATTGCTACAATCGTCTAAAACAAGCCAGTCATTCGGAGCGGCTTTTTCTTAAAATACAAAGTTGAATTTTACCAATAAAAACCAGAGAATGGATCCAAGCTTCGACTTTACCGACACTCCCGTCAGCACCGGCGTAAGTATGCCCCCACCGCGCCCATCATCCTTGCATTGAGGCTGTATTTCTACGTTTCCAGACCACCATCATGGCGGTGGAGTTCGACGGAGGAGTCGTTATTGGAGCAGATTCCCGGACCAGCTCCGGGGCCTATGTGGCCAACCGAGTCACCGACAAGCTGACCCGCATCACGGACAAGATATACTGCTGCCGCAGTGGCTCCGCCGCCGACACCCAGGCCATTGCCGATATCGTGGCCTATTCGCTGAACTACCATGAGAACCAGACCAACAAGGAGGCACTGGTCTTCGAGGCAGCCTCCGAGTTCCGCAACTTCTGCTACAACTATCGCGATTCCCTGCTCGCCGGCATCATTGTGGCTGGATGGGATGCACAGGCCGGTGGCCAGGTGTACAGCATTCCCTTGGGTGGCATGCTGACGCGCGAGGCCTGCACGATTGGTGGCTCTGGATCTAGCTTCATCTACGGATTCGTGCGCGAGCACTATCGTCCCAATATGCCGAAAGAGGAGTGTGTGACGTTTGTCAAGAAGGGTGAGTGTGCACTTTCTGGAAACTCCACTATGAGCAGGGTTAACCCGTATCTCTCACAGCTGTCCAGCACGCCATCTACCATGATGGCAGCTCCGGCGGAGTGGTGCGCATTGGCATCATTACCAAGGATGGCATCGAGCGCCGCCTGTTCTACAACACTGAATCCGGCGCCTCCGAGGTCTCGAGCACACCCAGCTTTATCACGGCATAGATAATGGATTTTCCACCAATTAAGGCTTAAGATCGAACCGAGACTGAGTTGCAAACTCGCCTTATGGTAATAAACTTGGTTTTTGTAATATGGATACTTGATTATTTTGTATTTTGGCTCTTGAGGCAGTACAAAAGTTAAGTCTCTACGGGCTAAATGGTAATAAATAGTCGAAAACCTAATCCTAAAGGCATAGTCATACAAATCGTCCTGCTCCCGGACACTGGTTCTGGCTCACAACCCTGATAACTACTGCGGCGACTCAAAGGCAGAGCCCCTCTATCACATGACAATCAATACCGAATTCCTCCTTCACTTAAACCCTAATCCCGACCAGTTTACGAGTTGAGCTTGGTCACTTCCTCGGCGGCGTCTACGGTGGTGTCCATCGACTTGGAGGTGGTGCGTCGTTGCCTACGGTGGCGGAAGAAGATTTCCGGTGTCCAAACAATCACCACCAGTAGAAGAACAGCTCCCTGGGCGTACAGACACTTGACGGAGGAGTCCGCATAGTCACGCACCCATCCCAGCAGCTGGCCAACTGTTATCACGATCACACCCTTGGACATCATGTTCAGACCCAATCCGCCGGCCAGCTTGTCGGGACGACAGTGCGCCGATACTGTCAGATTGTTGTTCAGCACGGTGGCCGACTTCATCACGCCCATTAGTATGGACATGGAGATGATGGTGGCCAGGTTCTGGTTTTCGGCCAGCACACAGCGGGCCACAAAGAGACCAGCGGTGCCCAGGAGGAACACCACGCGGTACGGTATCCTCAGGTGGTCTGTGATGACGGGCAACAGCAGGCGGCAGATAATATCGGCTCCCGCCATTGCGGACAAACAGAAGGCAACCAACTGGCTATTAAGTCCCGCCGTATGCTCCAGAAAGTCGGGGAAGATCATCGTGAAGTTAACGGTGGCCGTGTAGACCAGGGCCATGCCCACAATGATGCTCCAGAATGCCAGATCCTTGAGTAGCTCCAGGTCCATTGCCTGCACCAGGCGCTGGCCCATCCGGCCGCACAGTGTATCCGTATTCTTTGGTGGCAGCTCCTCGCCCTTGCCTTGGCTAGATGGCACAATCACTACTTGCAGGGGACTGGATTGAGCTTTCTCAGCATCCGGCTCGGCCATGAGACGCATGTGGCGACGGTTATTGTGCTTGGCCGGCGGATTCAGAGGCTTCAAGAATGCGGCACCAAAGAGCTGAGTAGGAAAATTAACATTAGATGACTTCTTAGGTGGGTAATCCTTTAAAACTCACCCCGGTTAGAGACAAACCAGACATGGCCAGGACGGCGTAGCGAAAACCATGATTCTCCAGAAGGTATCGCACCAGGTGAGGTATAAGTACCTGGCCAAGTCCTGCCCCAGCCAGGGACACCCCCACCGCTCTTCCTCGCTTGCTGCTAAAGTACGAGTTGATGGCCATAAATGTGGAGGGCGAGATCAGGCCCAAGCCGAAGCCCACGAAGAAGCTGTAGCCGACAATAAAGTGCCAGCTTTCGGTGGCGAAGGCGCAAAGAGCCAAGCCCAGGGAGACCAGCACGCAGCCGGTGGCGGCCACATTGCGCGGCTTGAAGCTCTTGATGGCCGGACCGATGAACAGACCCGAAAAGTTCAGAGCTAGGCTGTTCAGATTGGTGATCAGGGCCGTCGTAAAGGTATCCTCGTGCATCAGGCGCAGCTTGCTCACAAAGAGCTGTCCAAATACGAACAAAATGGACTGGTTTGTCATCTGCAAGCGGGAGTTTAAGCAAATCCTTTAGTACTTGGAGTTTTAATAGAAAAACTTCGGTTAAAACTTACATTAATCAAGGCCACGGCGGCCACCACGACCCAGCCGTAGCCGCCATCAGGAACCACACGATTCGTTTGCACCTCCATGTCAGTGCTCTCCGAAGCGGTCAACAAGATTAGACTGGCTGTAAATAGGCAAGAAGAGTGGGAAAGATAAGTTAGGGATTGTTAAAACGACATCTTTTGTTTATGGCGTCTAGCGTCTAGGTGTGGAAACGTGCGTCCCCCCGATAAGCCAGACAACAACGCACTTACTCGTCTGTGGAGAGGCGAATGGCTGGTTTCGGAGGTTTCCCCAATTTGCGTGGCCATTTCGTAAACACAAGTATTAACAAATTAAGCCGAATTAAAGACTAAATTAAAATAAATTAATCCCAAAGGTCTGCTAGTGATGACATCAATCAGCTGCTCGGCGGATCCGCGGTCCATCGATAACTGCTAGTGACGACACCGGTCAGCTGTGCCACGGATCGCATTTAGTTGGAAAATAAAACGCATTTCTGGCGCACTTTTACGCATTTACCATTAAAAATGCCGTGTTTTTTGTGCACTAAACATGTGGATGACAACGTGGGCAACATTGAGTTTCCTTCCGAGGAGGCTGACTCTATGGGCCTGCAGCCCATCATCGAAAAACATTTCTGGCTGCGGGTAAACATTACAAGAATTCTTTTTGCGCCTGGTTCGAAATTCCAATTAACTTGGATTCCCCCGACTTGTAGATCCATGACTCAGGCAGCGGCTACGTGTGCGGCGACTGCTGGGAGCAATTGCTGATCTTTCACAGCTTCTACCTCAGCGTGGAGCAGGCCCACATGGCGCTGGAGCAGACGACGCATGTGACGTTGCCTTCTCTGCCCACAGAAGTGGTGTCGGCGATCCTCGGTGGAGGGGAGGATGTGGTGAAGAACGAGGAAGGAGACAGCGTGGCGGCTGGCGTTAAGCGCCGACGAGGACGTCCCCGTAAAACGGAGCCAAAGGATGTCAGCGAGGAGCTCAAGACCGTGTTGGAGCAGATCAACCTGAATGAGATCAAAATTGAGTATCCTGAGGCGGATCTGACTATAGCCGATGTCCTGGAAGACCAGGAGGAGCACGACTACATGCCCAGCGACTGCGGCAGTGAGGACGAGGCTGGCGAAGACATGGAGGAGGAGGATGAGGAGGAGGAAGAAAAGCCAAAGCCGAAGCCGCCTAAGGTCCAGCACAAGGCTCGCGGTCGTCCCAGAGGACGTGGCCGCGGCCGCGGCCGCGGACGGGGACGGGGAAAAGTAAGCCTGCCTGAACGGCCAAAGCGAACCGGGGTGCCGAATATGGCAAAGTCGAAGGAGTTCAACGCGTACATTCGGGAGCACTATAAGGTCCACTGCCCAGTCTGCAGTTTGCCCATGGAGGGCTTTTCGGAGATGTTAGTGCATGTGCGACGCGAGCACAAGCAGCGTGGCTACTCCACATGCTGCAACCGCAAGTTCTGGAAGCGGGGCGTCCTGGTCGATCATCTGCGCCGCCACCAGGATCCGGAACTCTTCAAGTGCGACATCTGTCATCGCGTAATGGGCCAGCGTCGGAGTCTGGAGCTGCACATGCGGATGCACGAGATCAAGGCAAACGGGCGCCGCTACCAGTGCGAGCATTGCTCCAAAAGCTTTTACAGTGCGGTGGTGTGCGAGCGCCACAAGCTGACGCACATTCCCCGGGATCAGTGGCTCGTCAAGTGCACACACTGCGAGAAGACGTGAGTCCCACACACTGAAGTTACCCTTCGCTTATGCTTAATCCTTGTCTTTGCCTAGTTTTCCCACTCAGTATACGATGAAGCAGCACGTGAAGTTGGTCCACTTGAATTTATATGCCAAGATCTGCGATGTCTGCGGTAAATCCATCCGCGGCAGGGAGGCTTTGGTCCGCCATATGGAGGAGCACACGGGCGCACCACAGGCAGCCATCAGCTGTCATCTGTGTGACTCAAAGCTGACCACCAAATATGGCCTGGCCCGGCATATAAAGATGATGCACACCGCCGAGAATCTCCAGCCGATGCAATGCGAGCATTGCCTCAAGATCTCGCCCAGCCTGCAGGCGCATCAGCACCACTTGAAGTACACCCACAACACGGCTCGCACTCACCAGTGCCCGATGTGCGAGAAGGCCTTCAAGCGACCCAACGAGCTGAAGGTGAAATATTTGTTTTCTCTCTAAAAAGATTTTCCTAATGATGACATTTCCAGGAGCACATGACCACCCATACCGGGGAAGTGCTGTACACCTGTCCCCACTGTCCGCAGACCTTCAACTCCAATGCCAATATGCATGCCCACCGAAAGAAGGTTCATCGCAAGGAATGGGAGGAGAATCGTCATAAGCGGGTTTACCAGCCGCGGAAAGCGGACACGATCATTGCTGTAAGCGTGCGCAAGACGACGGAGGCACGACTCGTTGGGGAGGCAAAGGCTGCTACAGAGATAGCAGCACCACCTCCGCCACCAGCAGCCGTAAGCTCTGGAGCCGAGTGCTAGCCCTTGGTGACCCTTTGACCTAATAAAAACCAAAATAAGACACTGTGGATGTTGTTGTAACAACTTATTAATTGAAAAACCCTGCTTCGATTGGATCGACCGGCCATAACCGGTTTGCCCGACTGCAGGCCGATCGTCGCGAACTGGTATAACGGACATCGGAGCCGGCGTTATCAGCGATTAAGGTCGAATCTGGTAATTTATAAACGCATATAGCACATGGTTCAGCTTTGGTAATCTTATTTTGACGACGATCAAGCCGCGTTTCCAGGCTCCGGGGCAGACGAGAAAACCGGTTCGAGGCGGCTTGGGAAGTGGATTGGATCCTTATCAGCGGATTGGCATTATCATGCTCGGTTCAAAGGTACCATTCAGCGGCGAATGTTTGTACAATTTTCTAGTCTTCTGCGGAATGCTAAATCTATGCCATAGAAATGACGAGACAAAATCTCCAGATGCCTTGTTGTTCTTTAGAAAACCATCTTATTTACCAATGGAATATTTTTGCGAACCACACATGTTGTCGTCGTGATCTTTGGCCTTTTTGGGGACCTCCCCTAAGTACTCCTTATACGTTCAAGTGGTTCCCAGGCCTACTTATTATATTATTTGATTGCCTTATAGGGGGTTTTAAATTGTAATCTGACTTCATTTTAATAGCTTTTAACATTAAAGTGAATCCCGGTACCTGTTTTACAATGCCAATAAGAACATCCGTTCTTATCGGGTTTTCTTTTATGATTAAAAAAGTCTTGAATAATATGGAGAAAGGCATTTCCGATACTAAAGAAACCTATAGTACGGGTTACTGTGCGATTTTCTTGCTCAGCTTAAAAACTATTGATTTATGTAAATCTTTACCAATCTTCTTTGAATACATTTACCCAATTTTAAATTATATGTGTATAAAAACTTCATTTTTGATATCATAATAATTTTAAATTATTTAGGAGGAATATAAATTTGAACATTTCGAATGGTTAATGGTTGCGGGATACTTGCATAATTTATTTCTTTCTCAAGACAACTAATCAAAAATTTAACACATCAAATTTCAGATTTGTATGTCCTAGTTACATATATGCATTTTAGGATTTCATTTATCCTGCATTTTAAATCCTCAGATCTTTCAATCACAAATCTTAATTTATCCCACCCTCTGCGGTAATTTCAACATTTCTTATTTCGCAACATAATGATCTAAATTTAAAGAGATAACAATAACCCGATCCAAATTGACACTTACTTGTTTGTAATTAGGCAACTTAAATATTCACCGAGTCACTGAGCGCCAAATCTGTTTACTTTTCAACGTCTTGTTTGTTTAATTTCACACTATCACTGGAGCTCTCCTAGATTTGATGCTTATCGCGCGACGAGCAAATATTGTTTGAGCAGAATGCCAGACCTCTCCGCCTTATATTCTTTATTGGAACCTGAAAACAGTGAGATATTTCCTGATTATATGAAGCGAAAAAAACTCATAATTTCGCAACTAGATTTTGCCGCCAGAGAATCGATGACTATCGATTGCAGGTTTAATTTAGTTGCGTTAAAAGTGTTTTTTATATATTTCTGTTTAATTTGCAGAAGTTAATTGATAAATTCTTAAGCTTTTGCAGATAATATAATAAAAACCGTTATTTCAAAAACGAAAACGGCGAGTGGCAACTCTAGACTTGTTATTTCAATCAAGCCTGATGGCAGCTCTGCATATGCAGGGGCGTGGAGAGCAAAAAAAAGGGATTACGCTGATAAGACATTTTTTTTTTGTACTATTTTTTTTATATCCGTTTCTAAGACCAATATCACATCTAATTTAATTACTTTGCCAAATGAAGCTTTTCGCATCCAACCCCCTAGCAATTCTCCTGCCTACGCCCCTGTCTACACCCGCCTCAGCTCAGCTGTTGCATTTGTCTCTTTTTCGCCCACCACCAAACGTGTGAACGTGTCAACATTTTGTTTTCCTCTGGGTTTTCCTTGTTTTTGACCAGCATCAGGACACAATGGTGGACGACAGCACCCGGAAAACGCTGAGCAGCATTCCACTGCTTCAAATTCGCGCTGGACCACGCGAGAAGGACGTGTGGGTACAGCGACTGAAGGAGGAGTATCAGGCGCTGATCAAGGTGACTAGACCAAATTAGTAATCTCGATTGGAGTCCCACTAAGACTTGCCATCCTTCAGTATGTGGAGAACAACAAGCAGTCTGGCAGCGACTGGTTCCGCCTGGAGTCCAACAAGGAGGGCACCAAGTGGTTCGGCAAGTGTTGGTACATGCACAACCTGCTCAAGTACGAGTTCGATGTGGAGTTCGACATTCCAGTGACATACCCAACGACAGCGCCAGAAATTGCTCTGCCAGAGCTCGATGGCAAGACGGCGAAGATGTATCGCGGCGGAAAGATCTGCCTCACGGATCACTTCAAGCCCCTGTGGGCGCGCAATGTGCCAAAGTTCGGCATTGCCCATGCCATGGCTTTAGGTGTAAGTGGTTTTTTGAGAGGCTTTACCCATAGTTTTCTCTTTATTAAAGCATCTCCTCTGTCTTTGCAGCTCGCTCCCTGGCTGGCTGTGGAGGTGCCGGACCTCATCGAGAAGGGCATCATCACGTACAAGGAAAAGTAGTTAGTTAATGTAGATGGAATCACCGCTGGCAACAAAATAATGAACAAAGTTTGATAAGAAAGTCATTATCTTTGCATTTATTAGTCAAAAGTCAAATTGGAAAAGATCTTGCTGCGTTCCTGCCTCGTCGCGTATCCTAGTATCCTAGGTGAATCTAAGTGGTAAGAATTTCATTTGGTTTGATCAGTGAGCTTGCTCCTCGTCCTCCCTGTTAGTTCATGTGGTTGTTGCTGTTGTTGCGCTGCGAGGACTGGCGCCAGGTGTCCGACCAAATTGAGCTGGGCGAAGTAAAGGGATCGTACTGTGTGGGCAGGCTGCTCTCGCCCGGAACTGATGCCTCAGTTCTGTTGCTACCCGCTACCCCCGGTTCTTGTGCAAGATTGTGCGCTGTTCCCAGCATCTGACGTGGAGCCAAATTCTGCTCCAGACCTGGCGGCGGACGCATGACCCCTAGGGTATTGGTGGCAACATCCGGCCAGGAGGAGAAGCCCAGGGGCGACCAGTGGTTGGCCCAGTTATTCGTCTCCAAATTCGCCAGCAGTTGCTGCTGTTGCTGTTGCCTTTGCTGCAACTCCAGCTGCTGGGCCTGCTGGAGGAGCAGTTGCTGCTGCATAATCAACTCGCTGCGCTGCCACTGTTGTCGTTCCCGTTCCTGCTGCTCGTAAATAGCTGGAAGAAGTAAACCAGGATTAGGATATAGACATGTCATATATTTTTGATGGTGCCTTACCATCTCCTGTGGGAAGATCTACGTCCCCATTGGCAAACAGCGAGTTGCTAGCCGTGGCTGAGAGGGGTTCCCATAATGACGTTACCGCCGGCGGCGTGGAGTTCTTTCGGCTGTCTCCTATTGGCCCGAGATCACTCGAAGACAAAGCCTGACTCCAGTCTAAGCCATTGCTGGTGGCTGCATATTCTTTCTTTTGCAAAACCTCGCTAAAGGAGACCTTACTGCTTGTCTCCCAAGGCGAGGATATGCACTTGATGGCATCTGGCGAAGCTGGGGGCGAGGTGCTGTTCGTCATCGACTGGCCAAAGTTAAGCTTCTGGCGTTGTTTCCGCTCTGGTTTCCTGGCTCCCACTCCAGTCCCAGCGGAGCCGTTCACCGCCTTCTGTTCCTTGCGGCGCTCCCTCTCCCGCTCCCTGCCAGGGGTTTTGCCCATTTTTTTGGTCGACCCGTTCTGCTCCTTGAGCACCACTCGCTGTTCTGGAACCTTGTTGTTGTTGGGCCTTGGGGAGATGTTCTCCTGCTGCGGAGGACTAGATTTCACCAGGGGCTTCTCGTACATCTCTACAATTGGTGGCGTCGAGGGTTCCGGCTTTGGTTTCGATGGCACAGGTGACACTATAGACGTAGGCTTCATCTTCTTCTGTGGTCGCACTGAAATTGGAGCGGCAGCTGTTTGGGGCGATGGTGTCGAGGACTTCTTTATAGGTTTTACCTCCGTTTGGTTAGAGGAAGAAGTAGAAGTCGGAGGTGTCACAGGGTTACCCGCCGCTGGCTTTGGCTTGGATTTCTGCAGATGCTTGCTTAGGACATTCATGTCCATGCTCCAGGGTGTCCACGATGACTTGGCTTTTCGCGGAGGAGCTGTCGTGGCCAGAACACTCCGCTTGCGCAGTTCTTTAAGCTGACCATTCTTGGCCTTCTGCTGCTGCTGCACTGCCTCTGCCTTGGCCGCTGCCTCCTCCGCCTGCATCTTCACAATATTCCGCAGATTAAAGGTAGGCTGCAGGGGTCCCTTATTCCTGGCGGCATCGTAGGCATTCTGCTGCGCCATTATGGCTTTCGCATCAAAGACAGCGGCCACCAGGACTAGACCAAAGCTGGCTAAGAGTACCACGAGGGCAGCATTCTTCAGTGATGACTCCCATCCCGGTCTAACCAGGACAGAGGCGCACAGCTCCACACTTTCCGACGGCATTTGGGCCAGCAGCTGGTAGCTGATGTCGTAGCTGAGGTTCGTGAGGAGCGTCAGGGAGCGTTTGACACGCGAGGAAGTAAAGTCCGTGCTAAAGGAGATCTCCACCTTGCGCGTCTCATTCTCACCTAACTCGAAGCCTTCGCAGTCCATCACCCTGAAGCCAAAGTCCTCGCAGGGCAGGGAGCCAATGAGAAAGCCCTCGATCCTCATCGGGATAACACCAGAGTTGCGGGCCGTAAAACTCCGACTGGCCACCACAGCTCCATTACCAGACTGACAGCCTTGGAACTGATCGGTGGAAAGCTCAAAGAGCAGAGGAGACGCAGATCCTGGACGACGATTGCCGAAACGGAACTGTGACTGCACGGCTCGAGCCTGCAGCCAGACGGCCTCGTAGAGAGTGAGATTGCTCCGCACGTGCAACAGGGTGCAGTACTTCTCCGGCTGCTGGGCACTGAAGGTGATGGGTATATTAAGGCTGGCTCCGCCGGGCAGCAGAATGGGATTCCCAGCGTCTGGCAGCGAAAAGACCTTCTTGTCCGTAAGATAGCAACTCGTGGAGCTAACGTCAATGACTTCGTGCGGTAGGGATAACTGCGTCCGACGGGCAAACATAGGATCCGACAGATAATAGTCCAGTAGCAGCGGATGCTGCGAGGGATTTGTCAGCGTAATCCACTGGCGCTGCACCTGGCCCACCTCGATGGCCGGCGTGGGCGGTATCGGCTGGAACTGCACTAGCTTCGGCCACTCGATATTTATGGCAAAGTCCAGCTCCAAGGGAGGTAACTCCTCGCTGTGCAGGGTTAGCGACATGGCTGCCAGTTGGCGTCGCAGTTGCCGGAAGAGCTCCGTGCGCTGGCGCAGCTCCACTCCATCATAGATGAGATTATTGTTGACAAGGCAATTGCTGGCATCGGATAAAAATATTTCGTCTTCCTTCGTGGACTCCTTGATGTAGCATTGATTCCTACACATGGCCGCCGGCTCGAAGTATATGCGTCCCACCTTGGTCAGCGTCTGCGGAGCAATCGTAGTGCCCTTGGCATTGAAATCCTTGAAGCGCAGACCCAGAGGTCGGGCAAAGGATATGCTTTTCACATGCACCGCCTGCGTGAAGCTGGAACGGATGCTGAGCACTGCAGAGCACATCTTGCCGGGAAAACAGTTCTTGAAATCAAGCTGCTCCTGCTCGATCTCCAGCTGTCCCACTGAGGCCTCAAACTTAACGCGCACGCGGATCAGCTCGTAGGGCGTCCACACCTTAAGGGTGCCATAGGTAACCTCAGCCTCGTACGTCTGAATGGCCACCTTGAAGACAGCGCTATCGCCAGGACGCAACTCGGTGCAGAGGTGCCAAGGGCTGCTCTCGTTTTGAACGCGTTCCCGATCTTCCCGCCTCCGACAGCCCAGGAAGGTGCTCTGCGAGTAGACGGTCTTTGGATGCTTGAAAAACCAGTTGGTGATCTTTACGGGAACAGGATTGTCATTGTGCAGGAGAACGAAACCATCGCGAGACATCTCGGCGAATGGCACTGTGCCCAGATCCAGGTCCAGGCTGTAAGCATCCTCCTTGTGCACGTCCTGGTCAAGCTTGAGCTTGAATGGCTGCGTCGATACATGCAGGCGTCCACTGCATGAGACCAGGGGCAGCTCAAAGATCGTGACATTCGTTTCGATTCGCAGGAAGGACTCGAACGGCACATCTTCGTTGAGCAAATTCAGTCGCAGCAGTTCCACGGCCTCGCCGGGCTGCAGCACTATCCTGGGATCGCCCAGTAGGGTTACCTCCAAGAGGGATTCGTCCACTGGTGCACTGAGACTGACGTTGAACAGGATGAGCGGCTGGGCAAAGTTGTTGCTTACTATCAGCGAACGTTTCCTCTCCAGCGGTGGTGCAGTCTCACCGTCTTCCAGTGAGCTTGACACAAACTTGGTGATATTCCCATCGTAGGAGAGTCCGCCGTGGAAGATCTCCGCACGTACCAGCACCGTGAAGGCCGGATCCGTGTCCGTATCTGAACTGGATTGGTTACTGCTATTGATCACCAGTAGATCGTTTATGGACTCGCTGCCCTCGAACAGCCGGGGATCCAGCACGATGCTCGTGTTGTTGGCATCAAACGAGAGGCCCGGAATCTTGCGCAGATAGCTACCAAAGAGTCGGTGACTCTGATCCTTGCGAACATCCAGCTTAAACTGCAGCGCTTCAGGAGAATTCAAGGTGGCCAGACGACCAAAGTCTGCCAGCGGATTCCGGGCATACGCCGAATGTCGCGGCAGAATCTCAAACTCTACAGGTATGACCAGGACGTTCTCCTGGCCCATGTCCAGCTCCTGCTCAGCGATCTTGATGCGTATGTAGGCGCTGTGGTTGCCGGCGGTGCGGCCGTGAAATGAGATCCGTATAACCGGTTTAAGTGTGTGCGGGGGAATCTCCCACAGATTCTGCGGACCCTCTGATCCCCCGCTGGGCAGCTCCAACTGGAACTCGCCCCCGCTGCTGTATATCTGGAAAGTGAAAAGCCGATTAGAAGTCATCCCACATGACCTTACGTCCACCTACCTCCAATATCTGCAGCGGCCGCTCGTGAGGATTGTACATATGAATCTCCGGCGTGAGCGTCGCATTCATGGGCGCCTTAATCCCCACCAGCGGCTTGAGGCGGTAAGGGCATTCACTGCCCTCGCCCTGCACCGCCAGCTCGGCCTGGCCGAACGAGGTGTGGATGAGCAGATCCGCGGCAATGGCGCCCAGTTGCCGCGGCAAGAATACCACATTGAAGGTGGTATTGCCCTGGGGCGGCACCTCCCTGGTGCCCAGGAAGCTGCTGTAGAACGCTGGGCTTGGCCCCGCCACGGCGTTCATCTGGAGCGTTCGGTTAGCGTGCTGATTGAACAGCGTTACCGTCTGGGAACGCGCCTGGCCCACGGACCACGTTCCAAAGTCTAGGCGAGACGGCACGAGCCGAAGGTCGCGCAGCAGTTCACCCAAGTCGTGGGCCGACGGCTCCTGCATTCCCATGAAGCTCTCTTGCAGCACCTTTTCGCCACTGGCCTCCAAGGTGAGCAAGAGGACCAGGATAAGCAGGAATGGCTCGGCGAATAGCCGCGGGAGCGGCTTCAGCAGAGCCTGTGTGGCCATGGTGTCTGTGTGTGTGTGTGAGTGTATTTGAGGCGGTGGCGCTGGTGTGGCGGGCCCGCTTCCTGTCCAGCTCAAATTCTCTTGGGGTTTCCTTTGACGCAGTGCTTTATTTATATTATCCAATATCGTTCGCTGACCAAAACTGATTATCGCTTAGTTCCCCTCGCGTATTTCCCTCTCGTTCTACCGCGGGCTGTCAACTTGCTAAAAAGTAGAGTAAACTAGAGATGGGAGTGGTAGTCGATAGTCTGGCAGAGCTGTTCCTTTATTTGTTTTACAGGGATTTTCAAGGATTTTCTAAAGGATTTTTGGCATGCTCCTATGGCTGTACACAAAACTCAAGCTGCTTAATATTCCGCAAGCAAAGAACGGATAAAAAACACGATTTTTCCTAATCTGGCAACTCCAAACTGTAACCAAGTTGCGTTTCCCGCCAGACTCAGTGTGACCAAAAGCGCATTCCGCCACACTTTGCCTTTTGAAGATTGAAAGAGGCGGTCACTCAGATATAGAAAACGAAAAAACCAAAAGAAAGTTGCAGTTAGTTTACGTGTTTTAATTAATCAGTGGACGTGAAGCTGTTATAATTAAAGTGAGTCCTCCGGCTAACTTGATAATCCCTCCCTACTCTGTCCGAGAAGCGTGCAACTCCACAGGTGTCAAGGGCAGGGGAAAACATGACCAGTAGAGACTTGGCACAGATCGGTCGGCTTGCTATGCACAAACACTCACGCATACCAACACACACAAGGCACAATCTTGCAGAAATATTTATGAATAATTTTTTTTTTATTGCAAATCTCCCAGCGATTTGCCTCGCCCCCTTCTGCGATAAATCACGCCCCATGGTTGTTTAGATTGCCAAATATTTGACCTGCGAAAGGTGATGCAACTACCGTATTGATTTTGCCCACTTTCTCCGCTTACAACACATTCGCCCAGTGCCAGTTTCCAGTTTTCGGTTTAGTTTTAGTTTCACCGATTTCCATACCTCTGCTTCCTTCACCTTCCGCTTTCAGCGGCAGCGTGAACTTCGTGTCCAGATGTAAATGAGCCCCGTACTGGGGCTGGGCGTGTGTGTGTGGTGTACTTGCAAAGTCATCAGCCCCCTTCCATGTGTGCCTTTCAAATTAGATTCCAAGCCAAACGCTAGGCTCTGGTGACGATTTCCGAGCACTCTTTTTTGCTGCGTATTTGGGAGAAAGTTCAATGCATAACAGGCCCTCAGGTGGAGATCGAACGCAACAGCTATTTAGCTTGACCCGTTGCACTTCTGCTGGTGATGGTGATGACAACCGGTTCCACTCAATGGTCCAGTGCCACAGCTAACGGTGCCTGTTGTTGTCTCCAGGCACACACACTCAAGGCAGAGAGCGAGAGCGGCGGGCCAGCTGCCGAAATTCTAAAGAGCCGAAGCCGAAGCAGAAGCAGTGACGAAATCGGACTCGGAACGCCGCCACCGCCGCCGCACGCCTGTTGCTTGTTGCTTGGCTCCCTTTCATGGCTGGTGCTGGCGCTCATTCGATTTCAGTTTAGCCCCAGACTCGACGCCGTGCAGGTTGACTAACTGCCAGGCTCCCCAAAACACCTCGAAACACCCAAAGCAACACACAATCGCTCGCTCGCTCGCCCGACGCACACATATAGCCCGACGCCAGCGAACTCGAAACCTATTGCACCTGCACACAATAGCGCGCGCTCCCTAATCAATTCTAAGTAAATAAATCAAAGTTTGAAAGTACAGACAAAGTCAAGCCACGGTACGCGCGCAAATAGCCTCTAAACGCCTTTGAATAGATCGCTTTACTTGACTATATAAATACCTATAAAACCTCTGGTTAATCTCTTGCAGCTCCAGAATGTCGGCGAAAGCAATTACGGAGGCCTCCGGCAAGGACATCCTGAACCGTCACCTCAACACCCACGGCGCCGGCGCAGCCACCTGCCGTTTTGCCACAGTGAACGCAACAACAGATTGGTCCAAGCTCAGCGTTGACCAGCCCTGGCTGCTGACCACGGTGAGTGCCAGTTAAAAATAGCCCGGAACAGGGAGCTTGCTGATTGCGAATCAGCCGATCAGGAACAACAATTAGGCCAGCAGCGACAACAAAACTCTCCCCGAGGTTGTCATTGAACTTGACCTCGCCGACTGCGGCTCTGCGCAGAGCTTCTACCAGCACGCTGGTAATGGGTGACTAAGCGTTGACTCTGCCTGATAAGCACGATTTGGGCGCCACTCGAACGAGTGATTTGCTAGAAGCTGCGTAGACAGACGGGCGGGAAGCGGAGAAAGGGAACCCAGCAAGTACCAACTCACCCGATGGCGCGCTCTCTCTGGTTTATCGGCCTGTTATGATAGCCTGATTTGGTGCCCATTCCCAGCTGTAGGTCGCGTGGCATGGCGTGGTCTAGGTTTGATTGGTTATCCGCCAGCGGATCAGCCTCACCTCATTTGCGGGCGAGCACGATAAGCGTGCGTGGAGACTGGGATTCTCGATCACGCACCTATCTCCGATTGACCTTCCCATCGATCGTGGAAACTTTGGCAGTGGCTGGGAACTTATCTGGAGGTGGGGTTTTGTTTATTGGGGTCGAGCACCTATACGAGGAAGCTCAACAACTCAACACAACTATTTAAAGTCTTATCTGGCAGGTAGAATCGCAATCGTGGAAATGCTAGTAATGCTTATCTTCAAGTTGTTTGTTGACTTTAGAGGCAGCGTCCTCATTTGTTGCAATTAGTTATCTATATTTTGGTAGAGCAAAAATCTTATCATAGTTTTTCTATAGAATAAACAGATGGAAATTTATTGGTGAGAACTGCTGTTGTGGAAATCCTAGTTCCCTCAAATCTAATCTTGGGGTTTTGGGGGTGAATCCCTCTTGAGTTATCTGAAAATAAAAGTAATATTTCTGGTTAAAAAAGCCCAGGAATTAGTAATCCTTCTGGACAAAATCTAATCTTTAGTATGGGGCTTAATTATTTTAGGAGAATCCCAAGTATTTGTCTTAAATGTGTAACTCCATTTGCGGGAGGAACCCCTAAAGGTGATAAAGGTGTTTACTTGAGTAGGTAAACACACACTTTTCCTCAAGATTAGAATGGGTGTTCTCAATGGAAGCGAAATAATACACCAACAAAACAATAAACAAGACAGAGGTCGTTCTTCGGGACTTTTGGAAGCAAATAATTATTATAAATAAATACTAAATCCTTTTGATATAAAGCAATCTATAATTAACAGTTTATTAGAACTAAAAACCCCACATCCTATACCAAATATATACACCTACAAAGTTGTGGATCACCTGACGACTCGGCTGACATTTGGTACTCAGTTTCGAGCTTGCTTAATTTACACTCGTACGATCTTCTAATAAGCATCTCGGATGTGTGCTTTTGTGCGCCGGGCACAAGTACACAAGTTCGGGTACAAGTACGAGCATTATTGTCATTGCCAATGACGCGGGACTTGGGCCGAGCTGGAACGACCCCTGGTGTTATCGACTGATCTGACCGCTAGAACCGGCTTTTCGCTGAGCTCAGTGCCTCTCAGGAGGCACAAGTTCAACGATTTGTCGCTTATTTCATTATATGTAAGCTCATAAAAACACATTTAATTAGCATCTCGCCCTCTTGCCTTTATTGCAGCCGCTGGTGGTCAAGCCGGATCAACTGATTAAGCGCCGTGGAAAGCTAGGATTGATTGGCGTCAAAAAGAACTTTGAGCAGGTGAAGCAGTGGATTGGTGAGCGTTTAAACAAGGACCAGAAGATTGGAAATGCCGTGGGCAAGCTACGCAACTTTATCATTGAGCCCTTTGTGCCGCACACGGATGTGAGTTCGAGAGCTTTTCATCTAGAATTTCCTTTTTAAAATTGATTTTTTTTAAGGCCGAGGAGATGTATGTGTGCATCTACTCGAATCGCGCCGCGGACACCATACTGTTTTATCACCAGGGCGGCGTGGATATTGGCGATGTGGATGCCAAGGCCGTAAAACTTGATGTGCCTGTGAACTCCACACTGTCGCTGGCCGACGTGAAAAGCAAGCTTTTGAAAGAGGTCAAGGATGCTGGCACCAAGGAACGCATTGCAAAGTTCATTAGCGCTCTGTACACTACATTTGTGGACCTGTACTTTACGTATCTGGAGATCAATCCCCTGGTCGTGACGGCCGACAACCTGTACATTCTGGATTTGGCGGCCAAGCTGGACTCGACCGCCGATTTCATTTGCCGTCCCAAGTGGGGTGAGATCGACTATCCACCTCCATTCGGCCGTGATGCCTATCCCGAGGAGGCCTACATTGCCGATCTGGATGCCAAGAGCGGTGCTTCCTTAAAGCTAACGATTCTCAATCGTAATGGACGCATCTGGACGATGGTTGCAGGAGGCGGAGCTAGTGTCATCTACTCCGATACCATCTGTGACTTGGGTGGCGCCTCGGAGCTGGCCAACTATGGAGAGTATAGTGGTGCCCCATCGGAGCAGCAGACGTACGAGTATGCCAAGACGATCCTCAACCTGATGACCTCATCGCCGAAGCATCCCGATGGCAAGGTGCTGATCACCGGTGGAGGCATTGCCAATTTTACTAATGTGGCGGCGACCTTCCAAGGTGAGTGTTTGGTCTTATCTTATCTCATCCATCGATCTAAATGTCATTCGCTTTGCAGGCATCATCACCGCCCTGCGCGAGTTCCAGCCAAAACTGGCGGAGCACAACGTATCGATCTTTGTGCGCCGTGCCGGACCCAACTACCAGGAGGGTCTCCGGCGGATGCGTGACTTTGGCAGCACCCTGGGCATTCCGCTGCATGTCTTTGGACCCGAAACGCACATGACCGCCATTTGTGGTATGGCTTTGGGCAAGCGGCCCATTCCCCAGGCAGCCAGCGTGGAGTTCTCCACGGCCAACTTCTTGCTGCCCGGCGGACAGCAGGCGCAGGCGGATCTCAAGGCGGCCAGTGAGGCTGGCGAGGTTCTGGGCTCTGGTAAGTGTGGATATTGGACTGGCATGGATTGTGACGTAGTTTGGGTAGTTTGTGTACGCCTAACGACCCCCCCTGGGATATCACTAATCCATTTTGGCGGGTGGCATATGTAGACCGACCGATCGTCTGCACTTATATCTGATCTCTCTCTGTATTTTCTCTTTCTCTCTGTATTTTGTATGTTTGCATTGATCGCCCTCGACAACAACCAACGACAACAAAAATTGTCGCCACTCACCAAAAAAAAATCCACATAAACCAAATTGATAAAAAAAAAAAAACAACAAAATATATTTGAAATATCGCCGATCTGCAACCGATCCCTCATAACCCCCGTGTTCGTTCGCTTGCTCGTTCGTTCGTTCGTGTAATGTGTGTGTTTTTGTGTATCGTACTTGGCTTGTCAATCTTCTACACGTCCTGATCTCGCTCTTTGCTCCTCCTCCATCATCATCTAATCGATGCCCCCCGACATCGATCTCGTCTCTTGATCTCGACTCGTTCGTTCCATTCGTTCGTTGGGATAGCCCTGAGCCCGACAGCAGCTAAACCGATTAAACTACCACCTATCTCAGCAGATGAGGGCGACAATAGCGCCAGCGTTGGCGGTGCCCATCGCAATGGATCGAGTCTGAACCGAAAGTTCTTCTCAAACACCACCAAGGCGATTGTGTGGGGCATGCAGCAGCGGGCGGTGCAATCGATGCTTGACTTTGACTTTATTTGCAGGTGAGTGGGAAGTGATAACAGAAAATATCGATTTATCAAGGATCAACTATATTTCGATCATTTATCGTTGCGATAAACTTACCTTTAGATCGATTTTCAGTGAATTGAATCCATTTATCGAGAGTCAATATATACAATTCAATAATTTATCGTTGCTTTCTTCCTTTCTTTTTTTTCCCCACCACCAGACGCGATGAGCCCTCTGTGGTGGCCATGGTCTATCCCTTCACCGGCGACCACAAGCAAAAGTACTACTGGGGTCACAAGGAGATTCTGATTCCAGTTTACAAGAAAATGTCCGATGCCATTCACAAGCACAAGGAGGTCGATGTCATGGTCAATTTCGCATCCATGCGCAGCGCCTACGAGTCCACCCTGGAGGTGCTCGAGTTCCCCCAAATCCGCACCGTGGCCATCATTGCCGAGGGCATTCCCGAGAATATGACCCGGAAGCTGATTATCGAGGCGGACAAGAAGGGTGTGGCCATTATTGGACCCGCCACGGTGGGTGGCGTTAAGCCTGGTTGCTTCAAGATTGGCAACACCGGCGGCATGCTGGACAACATTCTACACTCGAAACTGTACCGTCCTGGCAGTGTGGCCTATGTCTCTCGCTCCGGCGGCATGTCCAACGAGCTCAACAACATCATCTCGAAGGCCACCGATGGCGTGATCGAGGGCATCGCCATTGGCGGTGATCGCTACCCGGGCTCCACCTTCATGGATCACATTCTGCGCTACCAGGCCGATCCGGAGACCAAACTGATCGTCCTCCTGGGCGAAGTGGGTGGCACCGAGGAGTATGATGTGTGCGCAGCCCTGAAGGATGGACGCATAACGAAGCCATTGGTGGCCTGGTGCATTGGCACCTGCGCCAGCATGTTTACCTCAGAGGTGCAGTTCGGTCACGCCGGATCCTGCGCCAACTCCGATCGCGAGACGGCGACGGCAAAGAACAAGGGTCTCCGGGAGGCTGGTGCTTACGTGCCCGACTCCTTCGACACGCTGGGTGAGCTCATTCACCACGTGTATGGCGAGCTGGTGAAAACGGGTCGCGTGGTGCCCAAGGAGGAAGTGCCGCCTCCAACAGTGCCCATGGATTACTCGTGGGCTCGTGAGCTGGGCCTGATCCGTAAGCCCGCCTCCTTCATGACCTCCATTTGCGACGAGCGTGGCCAGGAGCTGATCTACGCAGGAATGCCCATCAGCGAGGTGCTGAGCAAGGACGTGGGCATCGGCGGTGTCATCTCGCTGCTGTGGTTCCAGCGTTGCCTTCCCTCCTACGTGTGCAAGTTCTTCGAGATGTGCCTGATGGTCACCGCAGATCACGGCCCAGCTGTCTCGGGAGCTCACAACACCATTGTGTGTGCTCGTGCCGGCAAGGATCTGGTGTCTTCCGTCGTTAGCGGTCTTTTGACAATTGTAAGTGAAGAATCTTTGGTATAACAATGAAGATTTTATGCTAATTCGGGACTCCATTTGCAGGGTGATCGTTTTGGAGGTGCTTTGGACGGATCTGCGCGACAGTTCTCGGAGGCATACGACACCAATCTGCATCCCATGGAGTTTGTGAACAAAATGCGCAAGGAGGGCAAGCTTATTCTGGGCATTGGCCACCGCGTGAAGTCCATCAATAATCCCGATGTGCGTGTGAAGATCATCAAGGAGTTTGTGCTGGAGAATTTCCCGGCCTGTCCGCTCCTCAAATACGCCCTCGAGGTGGAGAAGATTACCACCAACAAGAAGCCGAATCTGATTCTCAATGTGGACGGCGTGATAGCCACCGCATTTGTGGATATGCTGCGCAACAGCGGCTCCTTCACCAGGTGAGCTAATGAACATGGGTTCTGATGATGGCCTGATAATCCAAAATTCTCTTGACTTTCAGTGAGGAGGCACAGGAGTATATCAATGTCGGCGCCATCAATTCTCTGTTTGTGCTGGGCCGCAGCATAGGATTCATTGGCCATTACATGGACCAGAAGCGTCTTAAGCAGGGTCTGTACCGCCACCCGTGGGACGACATCTCCTACGTCATTCCCGAGCAGTACAACTAAGCAGCGGCGGCGGCGACGGCGACAAGCATATAAATATTATTCGGAAGTTGTTGTAGTTAAGCACAGATGTACGATGTTAGGCATGGAGGCACCCAGTCCCGGTCCACCTCCCATCCCCTTCCCCCATCACTTAACCTGCATTTAAAGTTGTTAAGTTACCATCATAACTCGGAGCCCGTTAGGGGTTTTGGGATCCAAATCTAGTGAAGTGCTCCGAGGAGAGGGCACAAAACATAACCCAGCATGACTCTTTATTTGATACTTTTTATACTTTAGTTGGATGCTCTCTCTCTCACACACAATTGTCTGGACAACAAGTGAATAAATTGTTGCAAAAGCTTAGTTTTTATGTTGATCACCCTTCTTGTTTTTCCATTATTTATTCCCACGCTCCCTTTTGGCCGGCCTATCGAAGCGGATCTTGGACACAGCACTAGTTCCTGCTGCACTGAAGCACAAATTGATTTAGAAAACAATTACAAGCACACGCACAGAGTCTCTAAATGAGTTTTTTATTTAAAAATATGCCGGTTTTTGAGATGGATCTAAACAAGAGAAAGTCGAAGTTTTCAGAAGAACACCCAAAATCACCGGAATTAAACCGGACAAACGTTTTAAGAACACCGGGAAATGCTTTTTTGTCTCCGACGAGTTTAATTTGCCGAACGAATATTAACAATTTGGAAACGCACACACAACTAAGCGTAGAATCTCATTGGAACCAGGAACCAACCTTTACCCCTAACCACTAAAGCGAGCAACCCCTTGGCTGGTGGTGTTGGACGACTCCTATCTCATACGCCGCATCTTGCGCTCCATTTTCTTCTGCTTCTTTTCGTCCACTTCGGGACTCTCGTCCTGGGCGTTTCGCTGGGACAGCCAAGGTTGGATGACGGTACCCCAGAGCATCCATCCAGCCCGTACAGGCGCCAGGAGAAGCACCAGCCAGAAGTAGTTGGAGATCAAGGCAAGCAGAAGCGTGCCGGAAGTCAGGATTATCAGATCCTTGACATTTCTGTGGAGAACCAAAGGAAAATTAGCTAAATGGACAAAAGTCTGGGCCTTAGTTTACTTACTCCGCAATGCCGCCTTCCATGTTTAGATCATTACCCGAGTCCACAAGAGCCCCGCTCTCGGAGTATTTCGGCCGGGACATGAAGGCCATGAACTGGTAGGCGCCGACAAGGATTAGCAATGCCAGGATGTGCATGAACTGTGGGGGTTTTAGGTCATGAGTAAACGCACCAGATTAGAGTCCCTGCCCACAGACATACCACCGAGGTTTTGGTGATCTCGAAGACTAGCGAACTGAGCAGAAGAGCAGGTGCAGCGCAGCCAATGGCCATGTTTCTGTAGAAAGTCAGTGTCGTCTTGTTTTCCTCCACGATTTGCTTGGCGCCCTTCGTGCCCTGCTTGCCCTTCTGTGGTGGCTGCGAGTAGAGAAAAGATTCCATGTAATCCTGGCTAGCATCGTCCTAGCTCCGGGTTTACCTACAGCCATGGTGAAATTGCTAGTTGTGTGTCAGGTATTTCAAAACTAATATCGGACCACTTTACGTGGCGAGAAATTTGCGTAAAAAAGGCGAGTGTTGTGAAACGACTGCCTGATAGTGGGACAGTGTTGTAAAATGGCACAACTTAATCTTTTGACACTCACTGCGAAACGTCGCCACAGCTGATGGGCCCCCCCTGCTAAACATTCGACCTTTGGATTTTGGATTGGGATTAAGTTTGAATTTGCGGTCACAACATGAATATGGATCGACTGGTGCAGTTGAACAACCAAGCGGGCGGACGGGACAAGATCGCCAGGCTCATCCAGTATGCCTCCCGTGCGATGTGGGACTCGCTGGAGACCGCCAACTCGAGTCCGGCGCTGGTGGATAACTTCAAGACGATCGAGTACATCCTGAGCACCTTCCGGAAGCGTAGGTATCCTCTAATGGTTATCAAATTCTTAACTAATTCTTGTTCGATGCAGTGCTCCGGTTTGGCAAGTGCGTGGACGTGTTCTATGGCACTCTGAAGACCATCCACTATCCGGATCTCACCATCCGTGTGACGCTCACCCTGAGCAAGCTGTCGCAGTCACTGTTCCTTTTCGCTGACCACTTCCTGTGGCTGGCCAGGACGGGACTGACGGCAGTAGACGCCAAGCGCTGGTCCAGCCTCGCCAACAAGTACTGGCTCTTCTCGATCATCATGAATCTGTGCCGGGACTTTTACGAGATCCTGAGGGTCCTGGACCTGCATCGATCCGGCTGCAAGGGAGGCATATCACGTTGCCGCCTCCCCACGAGCATCAACTCGCCCGAGGACTTCAAGCGTCTTGCCCTGCAATCCTTTGTGCTGATGCAGGGACACAAGGACATAGTGGTGGACACGGTGAAGAATGTGTGTGATTTCTTCATTCCGCTCACGGCGCTTGGTTACACAAAGCTCACCCCGAGGACAATAGGACTCCTGGGAGCGGTGTCATCGCTGGCTGGACTGTGGGCTTTGCTGGAGCCCAAGGCCAAGCTAACGCCTGCATAACACCCAGCGACCTGATAAATGGGCAACCTTGTAGATAGGCTGTCCGTGTAGCTATTTTAATTGTTGTATTGTATTTGTATTTGTGCTCGGATTAAGTGAAAAGATAAACGAACGATTTTATGTATTAAAAAACCACCTATTAATTCCGCCCCCTTGCCGGCGCCACTTGGTGAATGCCAAACAGCTGATGAAATGCAGCCCCCCCGCCGTGAATGACACTTTTCTAGTATTGTGTTTTTTCGTTTGTTTCGGTTGCCTTTTATCACTCGCCTTTGGCTAATGGTCCGCAGTCCGGCCGCGTTATCAGGCACTTGGTGAGACCTGTGCGTCACCTGTGCGTGTGCTGCATCCGAGAATCATGAACTACTCCTATTCGTCGCTCTCCACCGGTGGCGGTGGATCAGGACCCGGTGCCGTCGACCACAATCGGTGTTGTGGGAACCGGGCCTGGTGTGTCAAGGACATCTGCGGCATTGTGTGCGTGGTAATGACCTGGCTGCTTATCCTCTTTGCCGAGTTTGTGGTCATGCGCCTCATTCTGCTGCCCAGCAACTATACGGTCTTCAGCACACTGAACATGATCGTATTCCAGGCGCTCGCATTTCTAGCGTTCGCCTCCCACATACGCACAATGCTCTCAGATCCGGTGAGTGTTGGTGGGATGTACTCGGGGTACACTAATTAGTCTTATCTACGTGATGGAAAACTGCCCAATAAGGATGAGTTTTCAATATTGCCACATAAGCATATACATATCTTTATTTATTCCTCATTTCTTCATGAACAGGGCGCTGTACCCCGTGGCAATGCCACCAAGGAGATGATCGAACAAATGGGCTACCGCGAGGGCCAGATGTTCTACAAGTGCCCCAAGTGTTGCAGCATCAAGCCAGATCGGGCGCATCACTGCTCCGTTTGCCAGCGCTGCATCCGAAAGATGGACCACCACTGTCCCTGGGTCAACAACTGCGTGGGCGAGAACAACCAGAAGTACTTTGTGCTCTTTACAGTAAGTGCGGAGCTCTCTGTTTCTAATGGGTTCCTCGTATGCCAATTCTCTCCTTTCTCTCTTCTTAGTTCTACATAGCTTCGATCTCCGTGCACACGCTCTTCCTGGTTCTCACCCAATTCGCGGAGTGTGTGAAGAACGACTGGCGCACCTGCTCGCCGTACTCGCCGCCGGCTACCATATTTTTGCTGCTCTTTCTCACCTTTGAAGGCCTTATGTTCGGCATATTCACCATCATCATGCTGGCCACTCAGCTGACGGCTATCCTCAACGATCAGACGGTGGGTAGCCGCTCTCTCTCTCGGAAGATTTAACAATTAATGTTCTCCACTCTCTTACTTTTTTTTTTTACAGGGAATCGAGCAGCTTAAGAAGGAGGAGGCTCGCTGGGCCAAGAAGTCGCGCCTCAAGAGCATACAATCGGTTTTTGGACGCTTTTCGCTAGCCTGGTTCTCACCTTTCACGGAACCTTCCTCCTGCCGAACCAAGTTCCATTCGCACTTCTACTCGGTCTGAAGAAGGCTTCGACTTGGAATAGGAATTAGCTTAAACGAACAATACTTGAACCAACGTACAAGGGCAACAAGTAGCCGCCACTTGTTGCTCCGCTGCAAAGTGTGCAATTTTTTGTATTTTTCAATCAAGTTTTCTTAACTTTAACTTATTTGTATATGTGTGTGTGTATTTAGGAATTAAAGATTCACAGCCTTAGCCAGGTGAAGAGTTGTACTTACCTGAAAGCCGTACTAAATCAATTACTGGTCTTTGTTTTTCTTGGTTTTCTTCATGTTTTCTGTCTTGCTGAGAGCTTTGATATAGAAGACATGCGCAGCATCTCTGCTCATCTTTAGGAGAGGAGCTTGCCGATCTCATTGCTCTTTCTCGTGGTGGCCAAAATTATCCCACATACGACATGGACAGGCGAGGCGATGCTGCTGATCTGTCTGCTCAGTTCAGTTTAGTCTGAGAAAAACGATCGGAGATCCAGGAGGTGTCTGCTGGACGTGGTGCGCGCCCTCGACGTCGACGCTGTGTTGTACATATTGTTTATATATAGAAAAGAAAAGAACATCTCTGTGTGTTCCCCCAAATGTGTCAATCTTTGTGAGTGTGAGTGCGCCTGGTGGATTTCGACTTGGAATTGGAATTGAAATCGAGGAATATGGCTATGTAATCCGCTGCATCGCAGTCGAAAATGTGAATATATCCTAATTGCACATTTTCCGAGCCATTGTGCCCAACGAATACGCGTAATTACCAGCGGAAAATTTCATTTCAGTGATTCGGAAACGAAAAAATTCACGAAATTTTTTAACGTTGATTGTGTGCGGCGGCATCGGCGCGTTCTAAATATAAATAATAAAAAAAAAAAAGAAATCGCTTTCGGAAAAGTATACTGCGCCCTAATCCTACACACAGCACAAGTCCTGAAAAGCGCAAAGCCCCATATTCCCGGCCCATGCCAAAGTTGCCCTGTTTTGCGGCTAATTATATAGTGAGACCTGAGCATGGAAAGATCGCCAGCAGGCAATGCCGCGGACGAGAATGCCGTTGCAGTGGGTAAGCGAGTGGTGCCGGGAAAGCGAGAGTTTCTCCTTTTTGTTTCCCTCGGTCTGTTCCCGATCCCGAACAATGTACTTTATGGCTATTTGTGTGCGTTATTTTTATGGCCTGCCACGGGCTCCGTCTTCGTTGGCTCCCCTTGTTCTTCTTTGCCGTGATACGGCGGCCCCCAGTGCGGTTACGTAATTTTTGTGTGAGAAATTTTCATAATTGTACGTTGGAATAAACGCTGGTCGAGTGTCATCCGCACCCCGGCGAGGACCGAGCGGTGGCCAACTGCCGGTATACTATGTGCAAATCACATTTGATTACACGGCTACCCCATGCAGAAAGATTCGACATGCTGGCAGCAAATAGTGCCCGTTGTGTGGTGGCGTATGAATAATATTTGGAACTATTTTTAGTGCATATTTCGAATACTCGATGGTGTTTTGGGCAGGTTATGGCAATGTGCACGGGACAAACAAACACCAAACACTAAACATTATAGGAGAAGTTCCTTGAAGGGCAAAACCGAAATAAAATCAGAATTCATTTTGATGCTGTTATTCCGCGTGGTAGATATTTTTCATACCTTTGTTGGGTTTTATAATTTCATTTAGAAGCTAGGAACACAGTGAAGGAATCATTTCCGACCCTCTAAATCATATATATTCTTGATCAGCATTAAAAGCTGAGTCGATTGAGTCATGTTTGTAAGGAAAAAAAAATTTTTAATTTTTTAAATATTTTATAAGGGGTTACATCGTCAAAATTGTCAAAAATTTATAAAAATTTTGTTTTCTTAAATTTTTAAACTTTGTATGCAATTTTATTAACCTTATAAAATCTAACTCAGACCAGTTTTCGGAATTTAAATTAATGCATTTTTGGCTTAGTTATTAAATTATGAACCTGATGTTTTCATAAAAATACGCATACAAAATAATAGATAAATATTTAAATTTTCATACCCCTATGAGGTTATTATTTTAGTCAGAAACTAGTAATGCAGGGAAGAAGTCACTTCCGACCTTATATATCATATATACTCCTGATCAACATCAACAACCGAGTCTATCTGGGCAGAAAGTATTTATTACAAATTGTTGTAAAATTTTATATGGGCTTACATAATTAAAATTCGCCAAAAAAACAATAATATATAAAACAATAAATTATAAATAGGACTGGAAAGCAATCAAAGTTTCCCGTGATTAGAGAGTATCTCCTAGTCGAATCTCTTTGCCCCCTTTCATCGTCTTTGCTGCCGGCATAACTATGTGTCTGTTTATGTGGCAACTTTTGACATTTCGCAAATATTTATGATAATTTGTTCGGCGGGCGTTCCTTAGTCGTCGCCGCCGCCGCCGCCGTTGCCGGCGAAACTTATAAAGCGATTAGTCACGCTTATAATTAACGTACTATCAACGCCGCCTGACCACTTTGCAGAACCTCCTGGCCAGGATAGAGAGTCGTCCGAACGCCGACCACCCCGCATCACATTCAGCGAGAACTCCAGCTCCCTGATCCGCTGCATCCCCAACGAGCGCGCCACCTTCTTCGTAAAGATCGACTGCGATGAGAAGGATGAGCAGGAACTGCTGCCCTTCAAATTCGAATGGTAAGTCATAAATCTTTCGCAGCCAATCTATTTTTCTCGCCTTACCTGTGCATTCGGTGCGCGTGAATCACTGCCGTCCTTGTTCCGTCCGGCCGGCCGTGTGTGTGTGTGTGTGCATTATGCCAAAATTTTGCGCATTAACATATGATTTCTCCTTCATGGTTGCCTCCGACGGATCCGCTCAATCAGATACTACGGAGAGCAGGTCCATCGGCGTCTGCGCCCCTTGAAAGAGCGAGAGAGTCGTCCCCCATTCATCTCTGGGTGCCCAGGTTGCTAGAGCGACCAGTTCCACTTTGACGATCGGCGCATTAACATATCCGTTGCCCAGCGGGCGGACATCGAGAAAGGCAGCCTCAGCAGCGCTATACGAGAGTTCTATATATATACACCACTGCGTATACGTACTGGTGCGTGGAATCCGGGGTGTCCACGCGGCGCATACTTAATAAATCACATGCATATCGAAATCAATCAGTTTCGGTGGAATTCCTCCGGGACGTCGCACCAGCCAGCACCTGGCATATGCGGGCCTCGGGATCGGTGCCCGAAATATGTAACAATCGGCTATATATAGACGTATTAACAAATCGCATCGCGTCGCGTCCGCGGAACTACGTCTACGTTTACCTCTTTGGCGCAGCCTTTGGGGGGGCGGTGGCCTGTTGTTGGGGCAGCGAAAGGAATTTCGGCTTTTCCAATTAATGCCCTAAAATTGTTGAAAATAGTTTTTCAAACGAAATTCGGAAAATTACATAATGCGCCTTCGCCTGGCGCGTAGAAACAACGAGAGATATGTGTGTTAGGTGAACAGAGGAGAGTCAGATGTTTGGCAATATCCGCGAGAGGCAACAACAGATAAATAAATAAAACAATTCTGGGCACAGAACACACAAAGGAAACACGAAACAATTTGAAAATTCTCGATTTCGGTTGAAGACGACAGCGAAACAACAAGTTATTAGCGCTCAACATCAAAAAAAAAACACGCAGCCCAAAAATAAATTGGCAAAAGCACTGACTAGCCTGGCTAGCGTTTAAATTATTGCAGTCCGCGGTTTCTGCTCTGTCTTCCTTCCGAGCTGGCCGAATGCGAAATACAATTAATAGCGTAGCAAGTTCGAGCATTTATTTATAAACATTCTCGCTTCGATTCAGAAATACTCTGGCCATTATTCTCTTTCAGAACATTTTTGTATTATTATTATTGTTTTTGTGTGGTGGTTCTGGTGTTGGTTTGAGAATCTGTTTATTGGCCAATAATAAGTGCCACATAAATAAACGGCTCTTACGCATCAAACGTTTCGCGTAAATGTTTGCACGTGCTAGTGGTATAAATAATATAGAGAAATTAATAAATAATAAATAATAATATTAAAAAATAAATCAAAATTTCTAACAGAAGACTCTGAACTGATTTGAGATAATTTATAATGAGTTACTCATAATGGTTTTATGAAACCCTTAAATTATATTCTCTCCATCAAAAGGAAAATTAAATAATGATAATTAGTACAACATTCCGAGAGGCTATAGCAAAATTAAAGTGAAAATTAAACCGAATATTAGTTGTAAAAAGCGTAATATAACCATATAAACGCCATGGGCAACGGATGTTCCAAATGCTGCCAGTGCAATGAGCACAAACAAATCCATGGCACACTCTCCTCGGCCTCCTCGGTCTACAGGAAAAGGTGATCCCTTGCTGTCCATTCTGTTATTTCCCTATGGATTGCACTATATCTGAAACTCACGCACACTCTCTTCCGTTATTATCTTGTATTATCAGGAGCCGTGGTGAAGTTCCCATCGAGAATTCCGATCGCTTCCGCATCACGGCCACCAGCAATGCCGTACAGCTGGCCGTGGAGCATGTTCAGCGGGAGGACGCCGGCCACTACACGCTGTTCGCCAAGACGAAGAGCCAGGATGTGGTGCGTCGGCACGTGGAACTCATTGTGGAGGACAGATCCACCGGCGACGATCCACCAGTGTTCTTGCGACGCCTCGTCGATCTCTCTGTAAAAGTGGGCACCCGTACACGTCTCCTCACTGAGATCAAGAGCTCGACAGATTTGAAGGTAATATATAATATATATATAATATAATATATCATAACTAAGCGAAAAATGCATTAATTTCGACTCGGAAAGCAGTTTTGTGTTAGTTTCTATTAATTTAAAAAAACTGCATACCAAATTTAAAATTTTAAGAAATCAAAATTTGTGGCCATTTTTGCTAATTTTAATGATGTAACCCCTTATGAAATTTCGCAAAAATGGCAAAAAAATCGATTTCTTCCGGACATGTCTAGAAAGATTCCCCTGTTGATGCTGATCAAGAATATATATGGTTTTTGGGGTCGGAAATGATTCCTTGACTTAGAAAAATATTATTTTGTATTATAAAATCGGATTTTTTATATTAAAAAACTTATTGATTTTTTTTAAAATTAAAAATATCATAACTCGGCCAAAAGAGCATTAATTTTAAATCGGAAAACTGTTCTGTGCAAGATTTTCTACAGTTAATAAATCTGCATACTTCATTTAAAAATTTTGAAAATTCTTTTTTTTATCAAAATCAAACATTTTAATGATGTAACCCCCTTATAAAATTTTTCAAAAATGGCCAAAAAATCGATTTCTTCCTGACATATCTAGAAAGATTCCCCTGCTGATCAAGAATATATATGGTTTATGGGGTCGGAAACGTCTCCTTTACTGCGTTGCAAACTTCTGACTGAAATTATCCTTTCATAAACAACCATTTTCCTTTCCTTTTTTACCAGCTCACCTGGTATCGAAATGATCGGCGGGTGTGTGCCAGTGATCGTATAACAGAGATCAACGAGGGAACTTTCCACTACCTCGAGGTGAGTCCAGTGACCATGGAAGATGGCGGCCAGTGGATGCTGATGGCGGAGAACTATGGCGGACGCAACTCCTGCCTGGGTACGCTAAACGTGCTGGTTCCTAAGGCGTACAAGACGCCGGAGTTTGTGGAGGAGCTGCGGGCTGTGCTCACGGAGCAGGGCACCGTTTCGCTGGAATGCAAGGTAGTGGGTGTGCCCACGCCACATCTGCGGTGGTTCAAGGACTCCAAAGAGATCAAGGCCGGCGACATCTTTGCCCTGACAGCCAATGCCGATGATCCAACAAGCCTGGGCACGTATACGTGCGAGGCGCGCAACTGCATGGGCGTCACTTACTCCAGCTCCAAGGTGCATGTGGTAGGACGTGGTAGCCGCGAGGGATCTCTCAAGCCGGCGGATAGGTGAGTCTCTTTTGGGGGTGAGTCTCTAGTCGGAGCTCTCTTACTGACTAATCTTTCCGCAGCGTTGCTGCCAATGCGCCGCCTCCGATATTCACGAACGAACTGCGCGACATGAGCCTCCACATCGGCGAGACTATCATTCTGGGCTGTCAAGGTGAGCACTCGGAGCATTAGCTGCCGATCTCCTGCTGGCACTGGGCCAACGTGTCTTTGTTTATCTTCTCTCGGGCACTCGGACACTCGGAATACTTGGTCACTCAGAGCTGTGTGCGTAATGGCGAATTTGGTCCAATTCCCGCCTTCGCCGGCGCTTGTTGTTTTTAGACCGCGCGCCAGAAACTTGAACTCGATCGCACGGTTGGTATGTTGAGGTGGGTCATCAACATCCCGTCGAGTGGCGAGCAAAACAAAACCGATAATTGCCCGCCGCCAAAGAGAGAAGAGAAAGCATAGACGACGTAGCGGAGAGATCACTCTGCTCACGCTCTCTCCGGTACACAGATTGTTTACAAGTTCTCCCCCATCTCTCCCGTAGTGGTGGTTCCGCCCTGGCCCAAAAGCGTTTGCTGGTACAATACGGAAGGCCGTGTGGAGACCGCTGAGCGGTACAAGCTAATCGAGGATGGCCTGGGCGTTTACATGATCGAGGTGAAGCCTTCCGAGTCCTGCGATGCCGGCGAATGGAAGTGTGTGGTGACCAGCTTCGATGGCAGTGTGGGCATTTCATCGTGTAACGTGGCAATGGACAGTGAGTGGAAATTGTTGGCCTTAAAGTGTGGCTTTTTTTATTAAGACCCAAATTATTACAGTTCCCAGGAACTATCGCAAGCCCCGCTTCATGGAGAGTCTTCGCGCCGTGCTCACCGAGGAGGGTCTCGTGTCCTTCGAGTGTAAAGTGGTAGGTTTTCCCACACCCTTGCTTAAATGGTTTAAGGATGGCCACGAATTGAAGCCAGGCGACGTGTATCAGCTGACGGGTACCAACTCATTGGGCACCTATTGCTGCATAGCACGTAATTGCATGGGAGAGACCAGTAGCACCGCTGTCCTCACCGTGGAGGATATCCAAAACCAGCTGACCGACGAAGAGCGACTGGTGTTCACTAACCAAAACCAAAATCAAGCCCCAAAGTTCCTTACCGGACTTAAGAGCACGGATGCGAAGATAAACGAACCTTTCCAGTTCAAGGTTGTGGTGAAGGCCACCCCAGATCCCATACTGTCCTGGTTTCGGGACGAGTTGCCCATTGATCCGAACGAACGATACAATCATTATCGCGGCGAAAACGAGGACTGGCTGTTGGACATCAAGGCCGTTGAGTTTGTCGACCAGGCTGAGTGGAAGTGTGTGGCTGTCAACGATTTTGGGACCAGCATCACTTCCTGCTTCCTGAAGCTGCAGATACCGCGTCACTATAAGAAGCCCCGTTTTCTTGAATGCCTCCGGGCGGTGCTTACCGAGGAGGGAGCCGTGAATTTGGAGTGCAAGGTTATCGGCGTCCCTCAACCGGCCTTGAAGTGGTACAAGGATGGTGTGGAACTGAAGCCGGGTGATATACATCGCATCATTTCGGGCCAGGATGGCACCTGCTGTCTGGGCACCTACACCTGCGAGGCAAGGAATTGTATGGGTATCGTCGCCAGCTCTGCCTCACTCCTGGGCTTTGAAGATGCCCAAAGGAGTCAGCAGCAGAAGAACGAGGAACCGCGCGAGAACGAACTGCAGAGAAACTACTCGCTGTCCACCATTCAGGAGGAGCGCACATCCCAAATGTATGAAACACCCGTTGGCGACATTACCATCGATGACAAGGGCGATGTATCCTTCTCCTTTGACGGCAAAGAGGTCTCCGTTTCACTTTACGAAACGCCCGATCTCACTGAGGAAGAGGCCCTCAAGATTGTGGAAATGTATGCTGATCAGATCTCGGAACATGTGACTGAGCACAACATTGTGGAGCTGCCGCCGCTCCGATTTGTCAAAGAAACCTCGCAGTCGGGCAAGCTGCTGATGGAGGCCGTGGTCATTGACATCTCACCCGAGTATTTTACCGTAGAGGAGGATATGCGCACTGAGGCTGATATGGATGACATATCCATCACGGAGATCACAGTGCACGGCTCATCCGGCAGAGAGGGCAAATTTGACAAGGAAACCGAGCAATATGTGCAGGAGTCCTTTGAGAAAATGGAGGAGGAATTGTCGCTATCAGCACCAATTCGAAAGCGGAAAAAGTCCAAGCCCACGGAGACAGATGAATTCTTTAGCCTGTCTAAGGCCTCAGGATCGGGCAGCCAAGGTGAGGAGGAAACATCGGACTTGCAGACCTTTGCCAGCGCCCAGATGTCGGCATCTCAAAAGGCACCTGTCGAAGCTCAAACCAGTTCGGAGAAGGACAAAGAGTCAGTGGCCCCGCCAAAGAGAAAGAAGTCGAAAAAACCGACAGACAGTGATTCTTCGAAGACAACAGAAGACGATGCCCGACTGCAAGACATTTCTGGAGCCGTGGGAGATGGACTTTTAGTGACACCATCGTCGCACCCAAAAGCAGTTACCGATGAAGCTGAAATCAATAAGAATCTCATGGCCCTGGTCCCCCTGGCAAAGCTGCTCAAGGTCATTCAGAATCATCTAACAGCTGTCGAGAATGAGGTCCTGGAGCAATCCACCATGATGATGACTCCGGCTGCAGCAGATCAAAGCATTGCCATCATTCGCAATATCATAGAACCGATCAAGCAAATCGAATCGAAACTTAGGGTCTACTCCGGGGAGTCACAGATCGATGCCCTTATCCAATCGATGGACGAGGATATCCGCCGGCTGCACATGGGCCTGCAGGTCATTGAAAAGTGCGTGGAGATTGACGAAACGGGAGCCACGCTCATCCAGCGCACCAGTGTGTGCATTATCGACAGCGTGGCCGATCAGATGAAGCGAGCCCTGGAAGAGCTTAAGGTAGTCAGCAGGAAATTTGAGTCTGAGTGCCTCCGTGCCCAAATTGAGCTCACCGCTGATGACATTCAGCAGGGATTGGAGATCACGCAGGGCACAATTAAGTCTCAGGCGCTTCTACAGGAAGCCCAAGAACTGGAGGCAGCCAAACACTTTTCCGAAGCTGTTGAGAAAATGCAAGAAGTTCCGGACTCCGTATCCTTTGCCACAATTTCGGAGGCGAACTTGCCAAGTGAAGCGAGCGCTTTGAAAGAAATTTGCCAGCCAGTGGCAAAGATTCAGGAAGCACTGGAACGTGTGGAGATGGAGTTGTCTTTGGAGGATTCCGAGGAGCAGATCTACAAGAAGGTGCACCAAAAAGTACTCGAGAGCATTGTGGAGCCAATTAAGCAGTTGCAGAGCACCCTGCAGTCCATTGAAGACAAGACCGAATCCCTGGCGGGTACCGAGTCAATGGAACAGAAAATAAACATGGCCATTCTTGATATTGTAACGCCTCCCCTTTTCGAGCTTAACAAGGGCTTGGAGGTCATCCTCAACGAGAAATCGGACAGCGTGGAGGGTGGCATGCTCACAGTCAGCACCGTGGAATCGATGGTGCCACCTCTGCAGGAGATTCAAAATGGTCTGGCGCAGCTGGGCCAGGATTTAGAGAGCGGACAGGCCTCAATACCGATGGAGGATCACAGATCCGAGCCTGGCTTGGATGTTGCAGATACCCAAAAACTTTTGCAGTCATTTGCCCAGGCTGTATTGCACTTTGAAACGAATATTGAAAGGATTTCGCCCAGACTTTCATCCAACGTTAAAATCCGTTTACTTAATCTGAAGGATGAACTATCAGCTTTAATTAGCAGTATTCTGGAAAAAGACATTTCTATTCATCATGTGGATCTTCTTGAAAGACTAAAGCGTCCCGTAGATGAGCTCAACTACTGTATCCGGCAGACGGAGGTCAAGTCCATGACCGGTTCTCTAGCCGATCTTATTGAGCCCTTGAGCATGCTGCAGGAGAACACCCAGAAAGGCCACGGGGTGATGCTAACAGCTCGGGATCCCGACCAGCAAGCTCTGCACACCCTGGAGAATATACGCAGCATTATTCGAAACGCAGTCATTGATATCGAGGAGCACGAGTTCAAGATTTTGCAGCAGGAAATACAGCAGGATGAGGAGAAGGCTTCACAGCAGCATGATAAATCTTTCAGTGCCCTTCGCAAGGTTCTTGAAACCAAGGTGTCTCTGGAGGAGGCCGTTGGCAACATTGAAACGCTTCAGGAAACTCTGAATAAAATTAGCGAAAACGCAAAAGCATCCGAAAAGGTAAAGATATCCGCCAATGAAGCTCAAGTTTTCCTCTTGAGGATCCTGCAAATCGCCAAGGGACTGGCTACTTTTAGCGAGGCAGAGACAACTCTCGATGTAAATGAGGCGAATACAACCAGAATACTTTTCGAGTGTGGCAAAAGCTTTGCTGACTTGGCTAAAGCCCTGGACAGTCCAGCAACAACTCTGTCCGATAATCAATTTTTGAATGCTCTGAATCAGTTTACTGACATTGTGGAGCAGCAAAAGCCATTAATGGAGGAGAAGCTTTCCATAGCAAGTCCCCTCTCAAGTCTGATTCATGTCCTTGAAAACCTGAAGCCCTCTAGAGCCTCAGTCGAAGACTTGTCGACTTTGGATGACGTTTCAGTGCTTAAGTCAGCCGCAGAGTCTTTGCCCACAGAACCAGAAGTGGAACCCACCAGCGGCGAGCAACAATTGTCCGTAGCTGTCCTGCTGTCCGACTTAAATCAGGGGATAACTTCGGTTCTCTCGCACTGCGATGATGCTGATGTTGCCTCGTTAGCCGGCGTGGCCGCCCAGAAAGTACAAGAAGCCATTGTCAAAATGCAGGAACTGCAAAGTACCATAGCTTTGGTTCAAGAAACTGCCCTTGTGGAAGCAGCACAACCTTTGTCAGAGGCTAGTCAACAAGGCACCTTCGCCGAGGCCGTATGCAGCTTGGAGCAATGTGTCCTTAACGTGGAGGAGTGTATGGCCCACAGTGGCGTCGAGAGCCTTCCTGAACTTGAACTTTCGAAGCTCAAGACGCTGGCTACTCCACTCCGCGAAGTTAGGCAGTACTGCGAACAGATTGATATGCAGGTGCTGGAAAATGTAACTGATTTATCTACCCAGGAGGATATTTCTGACCTAAAGAGTGTTGGACACAAGCAAACTGTTTCGGACCATATTCAGGAGATGGCTGTTGTAGAAGAGGATGCGACGGTGGAGGTATTCGACATACAACAAGGTGTGGCAAGCGGCATTAAACAGCTTGAGGCTTGTCTCGAGGTCACACAGACTGATTCCAGCAAGGAACTCCAGAAAGTGGCCGAAATCATGGGGCAGCTAAAGTCAGATTTACAGAATATTCAAACTGCTCTTGTCTCGGAAGGTGTTCAGCAGGAAACGGTCCTGGCCCAAGCGCAAATAGCCCGCACTATGTTTAAATTAAAGGAATCTCTGGTTCATACTTATGAGTCGGGATTGGTGGACTCATTGGAAAACGTTGAGAGTGCCTTTGAAGATATATTGCTTTCTTTGCCAGTTCTAGAGACCCAGCTGGCACAGGAAATGTTTGGAAAAATTGCCAAGGCATTTAATAATTTCATTTTGTATTGCGACCGCCCAGAAGCAGTTGATCATAAAAAGCTTTCAACTCTGAGGAAGCCTATTGAAAATCTACTTCAGTCTATCGCAGCTGTAGCCGCTCACCCCACCGTTGACATTGATAAGTCTTCGGCGGTAATTGTACAATTACAGACCACCCTGATGGCAGCTTTTCGCAGCCTAAATGAAGTCAGCGAAAAGGTCAGCAATGAAATTTTGGGGGGACTCTTAAAGACGCAAAGTAGTTTAGTAACTGTATTTGATTTTATTGAAAATAATGATAGTACCATTCGCGTTATTGAACTGCTGCAAGAAATGGATTCCATTACTGCGGAATTAAAGGCTTTGTCTCAGATTTCAGTTGAACCTACGGTGCCAATAGATATAAGCGAAATCATTGAAAGCGTTTCGTCTGGCAAAGCCTTCCTCACCGAAATCGAAGAGGGTCTTCAAGCTAATAATCCCCAGTGTCTCCTCTTGCTCGATGAAAACACGGACGATATTACTCAGCTGGAGGCCATACTTGTGCAAATCGAGAAGGAAATCCTTTCTCAACCCCAACTTACACAAATAACAGCTAAACAAGTTACTCTCATAGATACTCTGCACCTGCAAATAAATATTTTACAAGACAAGCTTAGTAAACTAAATGTTTTCATTGACGAGCTGCAAAAGCAACCGGATATTTCTTCTTCTGAGTCGGTTTTAGGTTCAGACTTTAAGACTGAAGAAAGTGCTGAAAGCCAAGAAGATATTGAACCAGAACCTAAGAGGGCTAAAGTTGTGGAAGCAGAAATAGTTCCTACCACAAAAGTTTCAGAATGTACAGAAAATAAACAGCAAGCAGAGCAATCTGAAGAAACGAAAGATGCATTTAAAATAGAATCCGAGGAGATATCGAAATCAGAAATCAAGGAAATAAATGAACAGAAGGTCAAGCAGGAATTATCAACAAAGGACTTAATTAAAGAGTCAGATTTGGATAATAAGAAAATTAGTGAGGTTGATAAGGATTCTGCGCAAGAAAAGGACAAAGAAGAATCATCTAAGATTATTGCTCCAAAGAGTTCTCCAGAAGCAATTTTAGAGACGTTAACCGAAAGATTATCAGACTTATCCCAAGCACTTGGTAGCGACACAGAGAACGAAACAATGAAGATTGTTATTGCAGAAAGTCAAGATATTATCGAAAATATGAACGACTGCAACAAAGTGTCCAAATCAATATTTAAATTAAGAGAGCACATAGTTCACACTTATGATGGAAAG
Organism: Drosophila kikkawai; assembly: GCF_030179895.1. Taxonomy (NCBI): domain Eukaryota; kingdom Metazoa; phylum Arthropoda; class Insecta; order Diptera; family Drosophilidae; genus Drosophila; species Drosophila kikkawai. The sequence goes on from NC_091729.1 coordinate 24,183,499, forward strand.
GCTCCAGAGGAGCAGTCGGACAAAGAACTTGTCGAAGCATTTATTGAGTCTCTCTTCGATGCCTTCCCTGAAGCATCTCAACAAATAAGTCAAAATTATGTAAAAGAAATTAAAACCAACGTGATTTTAACTAAAGCAGCAATTCAGCTAATTGACGACCAACACATGTCTATAAAACCATCTTCCCTAGTGCCAAAATTGGTTAATCTGGAAAGTATTTCCGAAAAAATTCAATTCGATCAACATGTCGATAAGTCATCTGAAAAAATGATCAGCTTGCAACAAAACCTTATGGATATTTTCATTATTCTTGATGACCTTGTAGACGAAAACATGGGGAATATTAAGCAAAAAATAGAGGAAACCAAAACCTTATTGCTTAGTGAATATGACTACATTGAGAAAGTTCAGGGGGCACTAAATACTGCAGTCATACAAGGAAAAGTTCAAGTTATTACGCAGAAGATTCTTAATATTTCTGAAGAATTAAAAGATATTCTTGGAAATCAAAGTCAACACAAAGACACTGTTGATCAGGGAATATCATTAGAGAAGCAATCTTTGGAGGAACAACAACTTGAAGCTCACACTCAAAAAGCAGATGAAAGGAATATCGACCAGGAAACTGAGAAGAGGGAAGTTTCTGTGACTACCGCGGAAGAGATATCTCAAGAGCAAATTGATGAAACAAAGAAGCCTGAGGTAACGGAAACTGAATCCAAACCTGAGCAAGCTAAAGCTTTGGAGAAGCAATCTCTTGAGGAGCAACAACTGGAAGCTAAAACGCAGGAGCCAGACGAGAAGGATGTCGCCAAGAAGTCCGAGCAGGGAGAAGTTTCTCAGGTCACTGCCGAACAGATTTCTGCAGAGAAGATTGAGGAAGCCATTAAGGCAGAGACAAAAGAAACGGCTGCTAAGGCTGAACAAGCTAAGGCTTTGGAGAAGCAATCCCTTGAGGAGCAACCACTGGAAGCTAAAACGCAGAAGCCAGACGAGAAGGATGTCGCCAAGAAGTCCGAGCAGGGAGAAGTTTCTAAGGTCACTGCGGAGAAGATTTCTGAAGAGAAGATTGAGGAGGCCACAAAGGCAGAGACAAACGAGCCGGCTGCTAAGGCTGAACAAGCTAAGGCTTTGGAGAAGCAATCCCTTGAGGAGCAACAACTGGAAGCTAAAACGCTGAAGCCAGACGAGAAGGATGTCGCCAAGAAGTCCGAGCAGGGAGAAGTTTCTGAGGTCATTGCCGAACAGATTTCTGAAGAGAAGATTGAGGAGGCCACAAAGGCAGAGACAAAGGAAACGGCTGCTAAGGCTAAACAAGCTAAGGCTTTGGAGAAGCAATCCCTTGAGGAGCAAAAACTGGAAGCTAAAACGCAGAAGCCAGACGAGAAGGATGTCGCCAAGAAGTCCGAGCAGGGAGAAGTTTCTGAGGTCACTGCGGAGAAGATTTCTGAAGAGAAGATTGAGGAGGCCACAAAGGCAGAGACAAAGGAAACGGCTGCTAAGGCTGAACAAGCTAAGGCTTTGGAGAAGCAAGCCCTTGAGGAGCAAAAACTGGAAGCTAAAACGCAGAAGGCAGACGAGAAGGATGTCGCCAAGAAGTCCGAGCAGGGAGAAGTTTCTGAGGTCACTGCCGAACAGATTTCTGCAGAGAAGATTGAGGAAGCCATTAAGGCAGAGACAAAAGAAACGGCTGCTAAGGCTGAACAAGCTAAGGCTTTCGAGAAGCAATCCCTTGAGGAGCAACAACTGGAAGCTAAGACGCAGAAGCCAGACGAGAAGGATGTCGCCAAGAAGTCCGAGCAGGGAGAAGTTTCTGAGGTCACTGCGGAGAAGATTTCTGAAGAGAAGATTGAGGAGGCCACAAAGGCAGAGACAAAGGAAACGGCTGCTAAGGCTGAACAAGCTAAGGCTTTGGAGAAGCAATCCCTTGAGGAGCAAAAACTGGAAGCTAAAACGCAGAAGGCAGACGAGAAGGATGTCGCCAAGAAGTCCGAGCAGGGAGAAGTTTCTGAGGTCACTGCCGAACAGATTTCTGAAGAGAAGATTGAGGAGGCCACAAAGGCAGAGACAAAGGAAACGGCTGCTAAGGCTGAACAAGCAAAGGCTTTGGAGAAGCAAGCCCTTGAGGAGCAACAACTGGAAGCTAAAACGCTGAAGCCAGACGAGAAGGATGTCGCCAAGAAGTCCGAGCAGGGAGAAGTTTCTGAGGTCACTGCGGAGAAGATTTCTGAAGAGAAGATTGAGGAGGCCACAAAGGCAGAGACAAAGGAAACGGCTGCTAAGGCTGAACAAGCTAAGGCTTTGGAAAAGCAAACCCTTGAGGAGCAACAACTGGAAGCTAAAACGCAGAAGCCAGACGAGAAGGATGTCGCCAAGAAGTCCGAGCAGGGAGAAGTTTCTGAGGTCACTGCGGAAAAGATTTCTGAAGAGAAGATTGAGGAGGCCACAAAGGCAGAGACAAAAGAAACGGATGCTAAGGCTGAACAAGCTAAGGCTTTGGAAAAGCAAACCCTTGAGGAGCAACAACTGGAAGCTAAAACGCAGAAGCCAGATGAGAAGGATGTCGCCAAGAAGTCCGAGCAGGGAGAAGTTTCTGAGGTCACTGCGGAGAAGATTTCTGAAGAGAAGATTGAGGAGGCCATAAAGGCAGAGACAAAAGAAACGGATGCTAAGGCTGAACAAGCTAAGGCTTTGGAAAAGCAAACCCTTGAGGAGCAAAAACTGGAAGCTAAAACGCAGAAGCCAGACGAGAAGGATGTCGCCAAGAAGTCCGAGCAGGGAGAAGTTTCTGAGGTCACTGCGGAAAAGATTTCTGAAGAGAAGATTGAGGAGGCCATAAAGGCAGAGACAAAAGAAACGGATGCTAAGGCCGAACAAGCTAAGGCTTTGGAAAAGCAAACCCTTGAGGAGCAACAACTGGAAGCTAAAACGCAGAAGCCAGATGAGAAGGATGTCGCCAAGAAGTCCGAGCAGGGAGAAGTTTCTGAGGTCACTGCGGAGAAGATTTCTGAAGAGAAGATTGAGGAGGCCACAAAGGCAGAGACAAAAGAAACGGATGCTAAGGCTGAACAAGCTAAGGCTTTGGAAAAGCAAACCCTTGAGGAGCAAAAACTGGAAGCTAAAACGCAGAAGCCAGACGAGAAGGATGTCGCCAAGAAGTCCGAGCAGGGAGAAGTTTCTGAGGTCACTGCGGAAAAGATTTCTGAAGAGAAGATTGAGGAGGCCACAAAGGCAGAGACAAAAGAAACGGATGCTAAGGCTGAACAAGCTAAGGCTTTGGAAAAGCAAACCCTTGAGGAGCAAAAACTGGAAGCTAAAACGCAGAAGCCAGACGAGAAGGATGTCGCCAAGAAGTCCGAGCAGGGAGAAGTTTCTGAGGTCACTGCGGAAAAGATTTCTGAAGAGAAGATTGAGGAGGCCATAAAGGCAGAGGCGAAAGAAACGGCTGCTAAGGCTGAACAAGCTAAGGCTTTGGAGAAGCAATCCCTTGAGGAGCAACAACTGGAAGCTAAAACGCAGAAGCCAGACGAGAAGGATGTCGCCAAGAAGTCCGAGCAGGGAGAAGTTTCTGAGGTCACTGCCGATCAGGTTTCTGAAGAGAAGATTGAGGAGGATCAAGAACCATCCCAAGAAGATTTGGTTAAGATTTTGAAACACGTTTTCGCTGAGTTGGCCGCTGCGATAAACAGCGGCAGTAAAAAGAACGACCTAAACTTGATTGTAGCTGATTGTCGAGATATTATTAATAATCTTAAAGATATAGATGAGGTCTCCAATTTTATATTTAAATTGAAAGGTCATATAGTGCACACGTATGATGAAAAGTCAAGCGAAGATAAAAAGTACAAAGAGCTTTTCGAGTCTTTCATGGAATCCCTTTTAGAGGCATGCCCAGCCGCGGCTGAAAGAGTAATGCAAAACTATGTTAAAGAAATTAAAACGAATGTGATTTTAACCAAAGCCGCAATTCAACTTATTGATGACAGCAACATGTTTACCAAGCCATCTTTACTGGTCCCTAAACTGGGTAACCTGGAGAAAATTTCAGTTAAAATTCAGGCCGAGCGACACGTTGACAAATCATCGGAGAGAATGATAAGTTTGCAACAGAATTTAATGGATATTTTCGTCATTCTTGACGATCTCTTAGACGAAAAGACTGCAATATTGAAACCACAAATTGAAGCAATCAAGACAATAGTGCTAAATGAATACGACTATATTGAGAAGAGCCAGAGCCAACTGCATACTGTGGTGATCAATGGCAAAATTAAAACTGTAACGCACAAGATTCTTGATATTTGCGAAGACTTAAATAACCTAATTGGAAGCTCGAATCAAAACAAGGTGAAAGCTGATTTAGAGGCGGTTGATCTTGATACGTCTTTGGAAAAACAAACTATCGAAGAACAAAAATTGGAAGCTGAGAAACAAAAACATGCTGAGCAAGATGTTAAGAAGAAATCCGAAAAGGCAGAAGTTTCTGAGGTTCCTGCAGAAAAGATTTCTGAAGAAAAGCTTGAAGAAGCCAAAAAGGCTGAGGTAAAGGATGCTGAATCTAAGGCAAAGAAAGCAAAGGCTTTGGAGAAACAAACTCTCGAAGAACAGAAATTGGAAGCTGAGAAACAAAAACAAGCTGAGCAAGATATTAAGAAGAAGTCCGAAAAGGCAGAAGTTTCTGAGATTCCTGCAGACAAGATATCCGAAGAAAAGGTTGAAGAAGCCAAGAAGCCTGAGGTAAAGGATGCTGAATCTAAGGCAAAGAAAGCAAAGGCTTTGGAGAAACAAACTCTCGAAGAACAGAAATTGGAAGCTGAGAAACAAAAACAAGCTGAGCAAGATATTAAGAAGAAGTCCGAAAAGGCAGAAGTTTCTGAGATTCCTGCAGACAAGATATCCGAAGAAAAGGTTGAAGAAGCCAAGAAGCCTGAGGTAAAGGATGCTGAATCTAAGGCAAAGAAAGCAAAGGCTTTGGAAAAACAAACTCTCGAAGAACAGAAATTGGAAGCTGAGAAACAAAAACAAGCTGAGCAGGATATCAAGAAGAAGTTAGAAAAGGCAGAAGTTTCTGAGGTTCCTGCGGAAAATATATCCGAAGAAAAGGTTGAAGAAGCCAAGAAGCCTGAGGTAAAGGATGCTGAATCTAAGGCAAAGAAAGCAAAGGCTTTGGAGAAACAAACTCTTGAAGAACAGAAATTGGAAGCTGAGAAACAAAAACATGCTGAGCAAGATGTCAAGAAGAAATCCGAAAAGGCAGAAGTTTCTGAGGTTCCAGCAGAAAAGATATCCGAAGAACAGGTTGAAGAAGCCAAGAAGCCTGAGGTGAAGGATGCTGAATCTAAGGCAAAGAAAGCAAAGGCTTTGGAAAAACAAACTCTCGAAGAACAGAAATTGGAAGCTGAGAAACAAAAACAAGCTGAGCAGGATATCAAGAAGAAATCCGAAAAGGCAGAAGTTTCTGAGGTTCCTGCAGAAACAAAATCCGAAGAAAAGGTTGAAGAAGCCAAGAAGCCTGAGGTAAAGGATGCTGAATCTAAGGCAAAAAAAGCAAAGGCTTTGGAGAAACAAACTCTTGAAGAACAAAAATTGGAAGCTGAGAAACAAAAACATGCTGAACAAGATGTCAAGAAGAAATCAGAGAAGGGAGAAGTTTCTGAGGTTCCTGCAGAAAAGATTTCCGAAGAAAAGGTTGAAGAAGCCAAGAAGCCTGAGGTAAAGGATGCTGAATCTAAGGCAAAGAAAGCAAAGGCTTTGGAAAAACAAACTCTCGAAGAACAAAAATTGGAAGCTGAGAAACAAAAACAAGCTGAGCAGGATGTCAAGAAGAAGCCAGAGAAGGGAGAAGTTGCTGAGGTTACTGCAGAAAAGATATCCGAAGAAAAGGTTGAAGAAGCCAAGAAGCCTGAGGTGAAGGATGCTGAATCTAAGGCAAAGAAAGCAAAGGCTTTGGAGAAACAAACTCTCGAAGAACAGAAATTGGAAGCTGAGAAACAAAAACAAGCTGAGCAAGATATTAAGAAGAAGTCCGAAAAGGCAGAAGTTTCTGAGATTCCTGCAGAAAAGATATCCGAAGAACAGGTTGAAGAAGCCAAGAAGCCTGAGGTAAAGGATGCTGAATCTAAGGCAAAGAAAGCAAAGGCTTTGGAGAAACAAACTCTCGAAGAACAGAAATTGGAAGCTGAGAAACAAAAACAAGCTGAGCAAGATATTAAGAAGAAATCCGAAAAGGGAGAAGTTTCTGAGGTTCCTGCAGAAAAGATATCCGAAGAAAAGGTTGAAGAAGCCAAGAAGCCTGAGGTGAAGGATGCTGAATCTAAGGCAAAGAAAGCAAAGGCTTTGGAGAAACAAACTCTTGAAGAACAGAAATTGGAAGCTGAGAAACAAAAACAAGCTGAGCAAGATGTCAAGAAGAAATCCGAAAAGGCAGAAGTTTCTGAGGTTCCAGCAGAAAAGATATCCGAAGAACAGGTTGAAGAAGCCAAGAAGCCTGAGGTGAAGGATGCTGAATCTAAGGCAAAGAAAGCAAAGGCTTTGGAAAAACAAACTCTCGAAGAACAGAAATTGGAAGCTGAGAAACAAAAACAAGCTGAGCAGGATATCAAGAAGAAATCCGAAAAGGCAGAAGTTTCTGAGGTTCCTGCAGAAACAAAATCCGAAGAAAAGGTTGAAGAAGCCAAGAAGCCTGAGGTAAAGGATGCTGAATCTAAGGCAAAGAAAGCAAAGGCTTTGGAGAAACAAACTCTCGAAGAACAGAAATTGGAAGCTGAGAAACAAAAACAAGCTGAGCAGGATATCAAGAAGAAGTTAGAAAAGGCAGAAGTTTCTGAGGTTCCTGCGGAAAATATATCCGAAGAAAAGGTTGAAGAAGCCAAGAAGCCTGAGGTAAAGGATGCTGAATCTAAGGCAAAGAAAGCAAAGGCTTTGGAGAAACAAACTCTTGAAGAACAGAAATTGGAAGCTGAGAAACAAAAACATGCTGAGCAAGATGTCAAGAAGAAATCCGAAAAGGCAGAAGTTTCTGAGGTTCCAGCAGAAAAGATATCCGAAGAACAGGTTGAAGAAGCCAAGAAGCCTGAGGTGAAGGATGCTGAATCTAAGGCAAAGAAAGCAAAGGCTTTGGAAAAACAAACTCTCGAAGAACAGAAATTGGAAGCTGAGAAACAAAAACAAGCTGAGCAGGATATCAAGAAGAAATCCGAAAAGGCAGAAGTTTCTGAGGTTCCTGCAGAAACAAAATCCGAAGAAAAGGTTGAAGAAGCCAAGAAGCCTGAGGTAAAGGATGCTGAATCTAAGGCAAAGAAAGCAAAGGCTTTGGAGAAACAAACTCTTGAAGAACAGAAATTGGAAGCTGAGAAACAAAAACATGCTGAGCAAGATGTCAAGAAGAAATCCGAAAAGGCAGAAGTTTCTGAGGTTCCAGCAGAAAAGATATCCGAAGAACAGGTTGAAGAAGCCAAGAAGCCTGAGGTGAAGGATGCTGAATCTAAGGCAAAGAAAGCAAAGGCTTTGGAAAAACAAACTCTCGAAGAACAGAAATTGGAAGCTGAGAAACAAAAACAAGCTGAGCAAGATATTAAGAAGAAGTCCGAAAAGGCAGAAGTTTCTGAGATTCCTGCAGAAAAGATATCCGAAGAAAAGGTTGAAGAAGCCAAGAAGCCTGAGGTACAGGATGCTGAATCTAAGGCAAAGAAAGCAAAGGCTTTGGAGAAACAAACTCTCGAAGAACAGAAATTGGAAGCTGAGAAACAAAAACATGCTGAGCAAGATGTCAAGAAGAAATCCGAAAAGGCAGAAGTTTCTGAGGTTCCAGCAGAAAAGATATCCGAAGAACAGGTTGAAGAAGCCAAGAAGCCTGAGGTGAAGGATGCTGAATCTAAGGCAAAGAAAGCAAAGGCTTTGGAGAAACAAACTCTCGAAGAACAGAAATTGGAAGCTGAGAAACAAAAACAAGCTGAGCAAGATATTAAGAAGAAGTCCGAAAAGGCAGAAGTTTCTGAGATTCCTGCAGAAAAGATATCCGAAGAACAGGTTGAAGAAGCCAAGAAGCCTGAGGTAAAGGATGCTGAATCTAAGGCAAAGAAAGCAAAGGCTTTGGAAAAACAAACTCTCGAAGAACAGAAATTGGAAGCTGAGAAACAAAAACAAGCTGAGCAGGATATCAAGAAGAAGTCCGAAAAGGGAGATGTTTCTGAGGTTGCTGCAGAAAAGATATCCGAAGAAAGGATTGAAGAAGCCGAGAAACTTGTAAGTGAAGAAAGAGAACAGAAAGCAGGGTCTGTGAAACAGGCAGAAAAGGACGTAAAGAGAAAGTCAAAGAAGGGGACTGAAGATAAATCGGAACAAGAGAAGCCTGTGGATAAACCATCACCGGAAAAACAGCCATTGAAAGCCAAGTCCAAAAACCGTGCTGATAAGGATGAATTGGCAAAGGCGGAGGATTTGGTTTCTTCTCGTATCCGTAAGTTTTAAGAAAATACATATGCAAATGTATTCTAAATAATATCCTTTTATTAATTATTAATATCGTTTTATTATTTTAAAAACGTTTTGCAGATGAAGAACCATCAACTACGGCTGTCACTGTAACTGACAAGAAAGCAAAGGCCTTGAAAGATGAAAGCGAACAACCAGAATTCGTTAATGAAAAGAAGCCTGCAGAGACAAAACCAATCGACGGAGAGCCGACCGTTAAGAAACCCCAATTGCCAACCAAAGAAACCGAAGATGAATTCGTTATGAAGCAACCCGAACAGAGAATTCAGAGATCTGAACACTTGGCTGATTCGGTTATCCTGCAGACATACAAATCCATGGATTCGGAGTACAAGAACCGAAAGGAGTCGCGCAGTGCCAAGCGCAAGCCCACAGTGGACATTCAATTAACCAACCGGAACACGGCCTCGGGTAGCGACCTCAAGCTGACATGCGGTCTATCGGGTCACGATATGAACGTGCAATGGTTCAAGCAGAACAGCCACAGTCCCATCGAGAACGATGCCAAGTACAGGAGAACATTGAACGACGGACTATCATGCCTTGAAATTAAATCGGCCGAAGTGAGTGACTCTGGCATTTATCGCTGCATAGCGTCCAATCAAAATGGAGAAGTCGAAACTAGCTGTCTTGTGACTATATACGAAGCACCTTCAAGCAAATTTGGCACTCCTCCAATATTTACACGCAACATTCGAGGTAAGTGCTGTCTACCTAGTCTACCTACTGATCCAATGCCCGAATTTCAAACTTAATTAGTGGTAATTTGCAATTGAGGATATTTCTTTTACTTTAACAATGTGCACCTTGCCTTTGGCGTATATTTAGTATATAGGAAGCTATCTTGTAAGGCCAGAATAAGTCTCGATTAGTCGGGTGTGGTATACCTGTCTTGACTAACCCATCGCTTCGCACTTTCGGTTCGTAAATATGGCATGTGCCGAGTGCGAGAGTTGAGGAGGCACTTTATCATCGCATTTAAATAGACGCCTCTTTAATTAGCCAATTCGATTTGAACTTATATAATTCCGTTTACTTAAATTGAATGCCTCTGCATTGATTAAAAGTGGCCGGTATTTAAATAGAAATGCATTTTGGCAATCAATTTTACTGCATGTGTGTGTCCGTTTGTACAACGAACAAAACAGAATTCGTAAAATTGTTTTTAGCATTAACAATTAAATCGATTCGGCGATTTGGACTACTCAGATCGAACCGAGACACGGGGAATGTGCTTTCGAAATTTTCACCACGTTCGGTGACAGTCGTGAATCTTCTTTAGCATCGAACGGACGTCTCACGTCCGAAAAACTCGATCGAACCGTTGCGGGCTCTAAATATATATATATATTGATCTAGAAACTCGGGACGGATATATAATTTTTATCGGTTTTCATTTACGAATTTCATTCCGTTCACGTTATCCTTCCGAAACCCGCAAGCGGAACGAATACAATCCGAAATCGAAATGGGAGAAACGGACGGAGATATCGAGCCACGGGCTTCCGCCGAACCGGAGGCGGGCGCTGCCCAGGATACCCTGCAGGTGCCGACGCAAAAGAAGCGCAAGCTTAAGTCACCAACTCCGGGCAGCTTACGCGGACGCAGTGCCACGCCAATTCATGGCAGGAGTCAGACCCCGTTCACACTGTACATGACTCGGCGCAGTGCCACGCCGTCAACTTGGCGCAGCATCACTCCCTTCCTGAAGCGGGAGGAAAAGGAGAAGACTCCTTTCGAGCTTGGCCGGGACATTAAGAGCCAGACGACCTGCAACATCGCCGTCTTCGATCGCGCCCTTATCATGGACATTTCCGAGCCCGTGGACGTGCAGAAGCCCGTGCGTTACATAACCTCCGATCTGTCGGTGATCGATCGCGCTGCCGTAATGGATGTGTCCAACGTTGAGGTTATCTACGTTGTCGAGGAGTACGAGGAGGTCGAAGAGGAGGAGATCATCGAAGAGGTCAAGCCGAAAAAGAAGGAGAAAAAGGCCAGGAAGCCGCGCGTTCAGCGCAAGTCTATCGACAAGGACATGAGTCCTTCCGGCGCCGAAGATGGCGATGACTTGGGAGACTACGGGGGCGAGGATCGAGAGGATAGTATCGATCTCGATGAAGGCGATGAGCCCGTCAAGAAGGGCAAGAAGAAGGCTCCGCCCAAGAAGAAGGAGAAGAAGGAGAAATCCCCCAGTCCGAAATTGACCTTGAAACTAGAGATCGGTGGAGGCCAGAAGGCTAGCAAGAAAATGTTTGAGCAGCAGCAGCCCGCACCCAAGCCACCGCCGAAGAAGAGCAAGATGGTGCTCCAGATGGAGGAGCAGGCCAAGGCCGCTGCCAAGGCCGCTGAGGAGGAGGCAGCCCGGACCAAGCCCAAGGGCGAGACCTATGAGGAGCGACAGAAGCGCCTGCAGGCCGAGAAAGAAGAGCAGGAGCGACTGGAGGCCGAGCAGCGGGCCCTCGAAGAGGCCGAGGCTGAGGAGGATGAAGAGGATCCATCGGCCATGGGTGAGGAAGGCGAGGAGGGCACCGAAGCCGGCTATGGCGATGAGGACCAGGACCAGGAGTATGCCGGAGAAGACGGTGAGGGCGACGAGGATCGTGATATCGAAGAGGAGGAGGACGCTGTGACCGATCTGAAGAAGAAAGACGAGAAACGTCGCGGCAGTGACTCCTCGGACGAATTCGTTCGCCCCGATCCCCACGAGGAGGAGCGCTGGCAGCGCATCGCCGCCATCGAGGGCGAGGAATTCATGCAGCAGATGCGCAAATACAGCCAGGCCAAGCGCATTAGCGAGAAGGAGCGCGACGCCGACTGGCAGCGCCGCCGTGAGCAGGCCCGCAATCCCAAGTTTATTAACTTCCTGTCTGATCGAGCCGCCGAAGCCGGCCAGAGTGTGCGTCTAGCCTGCGCCGTAGACGGACCAGAGCTTTCGGCTAAGTGGTACCATAACCGCAAGCAACTGGAGCGCGATGGATGCCATCGCATTATCAACAACAACAACATCCTGGTGCTGGAGGTGCTCAATACCACCATTTTGGACTCCGGCGAGTATTCGTGTGTAATCTCGAACCAGAACGATGAGGTGACATCGTCCTGCATTGTCACCATCTACGAAGTGTTCAAGGACGAACCCAAACCCCCCTCCATTCAGTATATCAAAGGTATTTGTTCCTGGCCCCCGATTTCAGTGCATTCCTAAGAGCTCCTTCTCTCTATGTGTGCCTGTTTCAGAGTACTACCATTTGCGCGATGACGAGCTGACCATCGAGTGCCACGTTCACGGCGTTCCCCGTCCCGTGATCACCTGGTGGCGCGGCGCCTTCCAGGTGAAGGCCAGCTACAAGTTCACGATCCTGGAGGAGGCTCACGGTGTGTGCAAGCTGCTGATCTACAAGCCAGGCAACAAGGATGGCGGTATATACACGCTCAAGGCCTTTAATTCCAGTGGAGAGGCTCAGATCAATCACACCGTGGAGGTGGCCAAGAATCTGCACTACCATGTGCCCGGCATCTTCCATGCCCGCGACAAGATCCAGCTAGACAGCTTGAAGCAGGCCAAGAAGGCTATGGAGGCGGCCCTTAAATCGAAGGCCGAGTCCGACCAGAAGCGAGCAGATGCCGAGGCCGAGCAGCAGCGGCTGCGTCCAGTCCGGGCTTCTCCAGAGCCCTTAGTGCCGGCCAAGCAGAAGCTCTCGTTTGCCACCCAGCTGCGTGATCGCATGGCGCTCGAGGGATCCACCATTAAGTTTGTGGCAACGGTAATTGGACCCCAGCCCAACACACGCTGGATGAAGGACGACAAGTGGGTGGTGGTGGGCGGCAACATCAAGAATTTGTCGGAGGAGGGCAAGGCCATACTTGAGATCGCCGACGTCACCCCTGCCGACTCGGGCGTCTACAAGTGTGTGGCTAAGAACGATCTTAGCGAGATCGAGACCTCCTGCTACTTTAAGGTTTACACGGCGCAGGCGGATGGCGACGAATCGGAGCCCATATTCGCCCTGCCACTGCGAGGTATCCCCCGTCTCCCCTCTTATTGTGTCTCTCGATGTGTGTGCTCTGTCGCTTTGGTTACACGATCCCCATCTCCCGACTGTGTGTGTTTGTGTCGTCTATTGTCCGACCATCGATGTTCGATCAATTGAGGTCGTTGGCGTACAAAAATAGCTGGGAATTGATTGATTGACTTTGTTCTCTAGATGTGTACCATGCCTCGCAAAATGATCTGATTCTCGACACGAAGGTGCGCGGCAATCCCCGGCCGGTGATCTCGTGGACCAAGGACCAGATACCCATCGTGCTCGACGATCGTGTGGTGCAGATCGAGCACTTGGATGGCATCTGCGAGCTGATCATCAACAAGCCGACGATCAATGACAACGGAATCTATGTTTGCACCGCCAAGAGCAAGCTGGGCACTCAGTCGACCACCCACACGGTTGTGGTCGACACCACCCATACCTCGAGGCGATCGAGCATTCTGTCTGCTATTGCCATGCAGGAAGGAGGTGAGCCAGCTGAGGGCGGCGGCGGCAGTGGCGGCAAGGCCAAGGCCAGGAGGAAGAAGAAGGACGACGACGCTGAGGGCGGCGGTGGTGACGGTGAGGGTGGCTATGAGCGCCGCAGCCGTATGCCGGATCCCTCGCCCAAGCAAATGCTGTACTTCACGGTCAATCTGTCCAATCGGTATGTGGCCGAGGGCTCCAAGGTCAAGTTACAGGCCGTGATCGGTGGCCCGGAGCCCATTATCAAGTGGCAAAAGGATGACCAGAATGTCACCTATGGACCACGCATCCGTAACATGAATCGTGACAGCTTGGCGGTGCTGGAGTTCGTTAATGCCCAGGCGGAGGACTCGGGCACTTACTCCATTATTGCCCAGAACGAGTTCTGCAAGATCACCACCTCGGCCCTGCTGCATGTGTACCAGCCAAAGGTCAACACGGATGTGCAGCCCGTCTTTATACGCTCTCTGAAAGGTAAGATCTCGCTGGCAGCGTCGATCGATCGACCGATTGATCTATATTTAGAGATCCATCCCACATTGTGTGTGATTGTGCAATGCCATCATCCATCGATCGTTTCCATTATGCAATGAGTGTGTGCTTACGTAACCGGACTCGGTGCTCTTCTCCTCTAGAAACCTATCATCTTAACACCAACGAGTTGATCCTGGAGACAGCCGTGCGTGGCCAGCCAACGCCCGAGGTTCAGTGGTTCAAGGACAGCGTGGAGATCCAGAGCGGTGGTCGTTACCAGCTCATCGAGCATCAAGATGGAACCTGTGAGCTCATCATCGATCGGCCGGACAACAAGGACTCTGGCAAATATGTGCTCAAGGCCGAGAGCCGCGCCGGCAAGATGGAGATCTCCCACTATGTGCTCTTCGAGGGCAAGGCCCATCACATTGCGGACAACATCCATGGCGTCTTCCATGCGGACAAGAGCCTGCTGCGCCCCAAGGAGGTGGAGAAGCCCGTTGAGAAGAAGCCAGCGGCTGCCGCAGCTCCTGAGGCCGAATCGGAAGCTGAGGAGGGAGGAAAGGGCAAGCGACGTCCTAAGAAGGACGACGAAGCGGATTCATCCTCCGCCTACGCCACCGACTATGCCTCTGATACGGCCAGTTTGTCCAGCAAGCGTCGCGAGAAGAACATCGCCATCCACTTCAGCACCTCGATGAGGGATCGTGTCGTGGCCGAGGGATCCAAGGTGAAGATTTCGTGCTTCCTGGACGCCAAGGAGCCGCAGGTCAAATGGTTCAAGGACGGCGAGCAGATCCAAAACAGTCCCAAGATCAGGGGCCGCTACAGCGAGGGTCTGTGCCTGCTGGAGATCATGAGCGCTACGGCCGAGGACAATGGCGAGTACAAGTGCTGGGGTCGCGACGAGACAGGCGAGGCCTCCACCTCGTGTCGCCTGGAAGTATACGAGGATCCGGGCACCGGTGATGTGCCACCCACCTTTACGCGCAACATCAAGGATACGCTGCACGGCAAGATCAACGAGTTGCAGCTGGATGTCCATGTGCGTGGTCTGCCCACACCCTCGGTTACGTGGGTGAAGGACGGCGTGAAGGTGGAGAATAGCGACAAGTACCAGCAGGTGGACCACGATGACGGCACCTGCGAGCTGTTCATCAGCAACCCGAAGCCCTCGGACAGCGGCAAGTACGTGTGCCAGGCCGAGAATCGTGAGGGCAAGACGGAAATCGTCCACGTTATAACTGTGGAGCCGCGAGTTCGGGTACCGCGCCACTCTCCGCCCAGGGAGGGCAGGCCACCGCGTCCGGCTGGAGGCGATGAGGAGGCACCGGCAGCCGGTGAAGAAGGCGCCGCCGCGGAGGGCGAAGGCGGCGAGGGCGGAGAGGGTGCTGCTGCCGGTGGCGAGAAGCGTCGCCGGAAGCCTAAGCCCGACGAGGAGGAGCAGGGCAGTTCCAGGCGTGAGGTGCCACCACCACCGGATCTAAGGAAGCGCCTATACTTCAGGAACTTCCTTTCAAACCGCACGGTCAAGTCGGGCAGCAATGTCAAGTGGATGGTCAACATTGATGGACCGGAGCCAACGGCCAAGTGGTTCCATGGCGACCAGCCGATAGCCTTTGGTCCCAAGAGCAAGATGTCCATGCAGGATGGCATCGCCTGGCTGAATCTTGTGGGGGTAACGGAGGAGGAGGCCGGCGAGTATACGTTGCGGGTGAGGGGTTCGGAGAACGAAATCGTGAGCACTTGCAACCTGTTTGTGTACAGCACGGGCAAGCCGGAGGTTATTTCGCCCACCTTTGTAGTGGGCATTAAAGGTAGGAGCAGGCTCTGTGTGTTCTCGTCCGAGTGTCTTGGTTTTTTTGAGCAATATGTAGCCCTATCTGTAGTCCTAGGAGTAAGTTATAAGAAAGCTAACAGTCCTGAAATCCATTCCCTTACCTTCTCGTACTCTGTCTTATGTGTCTTGTGTGTCTTGTCTTTATTCTTTCCATGTTCCATGTCCAGATGCATACCATTCCCAGGGCAACCAGCTCACTCTGGAGTGCAAGGTCTCGGGCAGTCCCAAGCCTCATATTTACTGGCAGCGGGACAACACCCTGCTGCCTGTGGAGAGTCCAAAGTACCAGTATGCGGAGCAAAGCGACGGGGTTAAGCTCTTGACCATTTCCAGCTTTGGCAGCGAGGATTCCGGCCTGTACACTTGCTATGCGGAGAGCGAAAATGGCCAGATGAAGATCAGCAAGTTTGTGCAGGCCTCGGACTATGTGAGGGAGAGAACTTCGGACAAGAAACCCATTGACGTGGTTATCCAGGAGATCAAACGGGATGAGGCCTCCGCCGCTCCGTCAAGCGATACAGCTGCTGTCAAGGCCCGGGCACGCGAGGCCAAGCTAAGACTGAATCTGGAGACCAGCCTAAAGACCATGACTATTGGTAGTGGCAACAAAGCTCAGCTTATCTGCTATGTAACTGGCATCATTGAGGATGTCCACTGGCTAAGGAACGACGAGCGCGTGACCAAGGATGCCCGTCACAAGATCTACAACATAAACGGAGCCATCAGCTTGGAGATTTACGATGCCCGCGTGGAGGACAGTGGCCAGTACAGATGCGTGGTGAAGAACAGCAGGCAGACGGTGGAGAGTGCCGGCCAGCTGAGTGTGTTGGATCAATGCATGGGCAAGTTGCCGGAAAGTTTCTCCTCAGCCATAACAGGTAAGGGTCCCAGCATCTCTTTTAATCATTTTTATTTTATAGCTGATCTCATTTTCTTAGAGTCCTATGATGCCCAACGCAATGAGATTGTGCTGAGCTGCCAGGTGCATGGACGTCCCAATGTCAGTTGGATGCGGGATGACCACACCATTTCCAACAATCGCTACAGGACGGTTGAAGAGCCTGGCGGTGTTAGGAAGCTCATCATACGCAACCCCATACCCTCTGACTGCGGAATTTTTGCCTGTTATGCGGAGCATGAGGACCGCATTGACTCCATCAGCACCACCATCAAGGCCTTTGATCTCAAGCGCCTAATCAATGTCAGCCAGGAGGACAGCTCCTCGCTTAGCGAGCAGGATTGGTCGAGGAGTCAGTCTTATTTAAGTTCTAGCAGCCAACAGCAGCTGCCACAGGTGGTCAATGGCAATGGAGACCTTCATCGCGCTGGAGATCGCCTCCTGCGCAGCGTGGGCAAGGCAAAGCCTCTCTTCCATACCCTACTCCATGATCGCACTGTTTCGGAGGGCGGCAATCTCCGCCTGCTGTGCACCGTCTCTGCGGATGAAAACACCCACATTGAGTGGCTGAAGAATCACAAACCCTTGCCGGCGGATAATCGCTATCAGACGCTCTACCAGAACGGTGAGGCCTCGCTGGAGATCTATGCCGCCGTGGCCGAGGACAGTGGCAACTACACCTGCTGTGCCACCAACGATTTCGGGGAGAGCCTCACACACGCCCAGCTGCGTGTCTACAAGCACTTCAAGGAGGCCTCGCAACCAAGTACTTTTACGCAGCCAATCCGAGGTATTATCCAGCCAAGCTGCGGACTCCATCTTCGCTTTTGTTCATCCTGGCTGCTGTTCTAACCGCTTGTGTTTCTCATTTCCTCCAATAAGGATTTACTAATAAGGTTTATCTTCCCCCTTTGCAGACACATATTCTCTCAACGAGAATGAGTTGGTTCTGGATTGCCGCGTACGTGGCCAGCCCCGTCCCGAGATCGAGTGGATGAAGGGCAACGAGATCATCTCCAACGATGAGAAGTACAAACTAACCGACCAGGCCGATGGCTATGCCAAGCTGGTGATCAACAATCCCACGGAGAAGGACTCGGGCATCTACTCGTGCGTGGCCCGCAACGAGGGAGCCGAGAACAAGATCTCCCATCAGGTGGACTTCAAGGGCCGCCAGCACTACTCGCTGGAGAAGACGCACGGCTTCTTCCATCGCGAT
Organism: Drosophila kikkawai; assembly: GCF_030179895.1. Classification (NCBI taxonomy): domain Eukaryota; kingdom Metazoa; phylum Arthropoda; class Insecta; order Diptera; family Drosophilidae; genus Drosophila; species Drosophila kikkawai. The sequence goes on from NC_091729.1 coordinate 24,200,931, forward strand.
CCGAATAAGCCGCACTTCCTGCTGCCCCTGGGCAACCAGACGGTCTGCAAGGGAGGCACCGTGGCCATTTCGGCGGAATTCATGCAGACCAGCACGCCCATTGAGGTGAAATGGTACCGCGATCGCCAGGCGGTGGATGGACCCAATGTCAAGACCCTGGCTGATCGTGGCGTCTACACACTGACTATAATGAATGCCTTGCCTGAGATCGAGGGCACCTACACGTGCCGGGCCTCGAACGCTTTTGGTCGCATCGAGTCGCATGCCAACATAGATGTCTCCATGGCCGAGACCAAGGACGAGCGTCCGCCGCTGTTCCTTTCGCGACCGGACACTGAGATGAAGATCGCCGTGGGTGATCCGTTCTCTTTATCTTTCCGCATTGGCGGGGATCCGAAACCGAAGCGTAAGTCGCTGAATCTGTCAGTCGCTGTAATCTCTGTAACCTCTGTTCTTTTTAGTCACATTCATGAAGGGCACCAAGGACATCACTCAGTCGGACCGGGTCAGCAAAGAGGTGTCGGATGACTACACCAGATTCACAGTGCAGCAAGCCCAGATCTCCGACTCTGGCACCTACTTTGTGGTGGCCCGCAACAACTTTGGCACTGACAGGATATTCGTCACTGTAACGGTAGGATTTTCGTAACAGTATCTGTGTCCTTCGTTGCTCTCTCTATCTCTGTTGCTTGTGGCTGTCCCCTCTGGATAAACGCTTTCGCTTAACTAACCGCTGCACTTCTCTCTCTCTCTCTCTCTCTGCTTCTCTTCTTCTCTTATTACAGATTAAGATACCCAAAAAGAAAGAATAAAGCTTTATTAATACAAAAAATCTAATTTGCCAATTTCGAACGCCGCCTCCGCCTCCCTCAGCCAGCACCAAACAATATACATATCCTGAATCTCTATATGTGTTCATTCAAAGCAATATAATATATCGTTCTGACTACAAAACTTATAGGTAAACCCGCGCGCTCGCTCCGCCACGCCATCGCAACCACGCTGGGGCCTTCCCCTGGATAGTTACAGCGACACTTCGTACTTCAGAGGTGAGTGTTTCTGGGTACCTATGTATATTTTGTGTAGTCAATCCTCTCCCAGCTGTCCGTCCGTCCTCCTGTCTGTGTCTGTCGTCCTTTCTGTGTTCCAGTTCCACTTCCAAGCTGAAAAAAATATCTTGCAGATCGACGGTTCAGCCCACAAACGACAAAAGAAATTTCCTGTGAGATCGTAGAAACCCAGCAGCACACAGACACTATAAATTCGTGTATTTATCTTTTGTTAGTATTTCTGAACGATTGACTTAATTACTTTTATTATCGTACCTACATATATAAATAATGTATTATATAAAGCACAGCAATCCAGCTTATACATTTACGTAGTGGAAACAAGAAAATAAAAAATATATTTCTCCGGGGCGTAAAGCGTTTTAATTGAGGCCATCCATTTACCTCTAACTTCCATACCTCTCGAAGCCTCATTTCATTTACACATCTTCTCTCTTGCCAGATCCCCCGGGTTGCATTTCCACGGAGCCCCTGGTCGTTGACTCCGGACCCACGCACATCTCGCTGTCGTGGGGCAAGCCGGTTAGTGCCAACTCTGCCCCGGTGATTGCCTACAAGGTGGAGGCCTGGGTGGTGGGCCATGAGGGCGGTGCCTACTGGCGAGAGCTGGGCCTTACGCCCATCAACTCGTTCGATGCCTTCAACCTGAAGCCCAACCTGGAGTATCACTTCCGGGTGACGCCCAAAAACCGCTATGGCTGGGGACCCACGGTCCAGACCAGCTCTGCTTTGCAAGTGGGCGGCGTCGAGTGTCTGCCCGAGTTCGTCAAAATCCTGCCGGGTCAGGCGAAGGCTCTGCTGGGCTCATCCTTCACCCTGCAGTGCAATATGCGCGGAGCGCCTCGGCCGCAGGTCACCTGGTTCAAGGATGGCATTCAGCTGAGCAGCAGCTCGGAGCGGGTTAAGATCCGTCAGATCGGTTCCACCTGTGCTCTGACTATTGCCACCGTCAGCGAGCTGGATTCGGGTCGCTACACCTGCGAGGCAACCAACTCCAAGGGCAGGGTCTCCACGTTTGCCCGCCTCCAAGTCGTGGCCGATTCGAGGATCTACGAGGCTGATTCGCGTCTAAAGGAGATCGCTCATGGACGTAACGTGGCCGATGTGGGCGACTCTCTACCCATTTTCACCATGCGCCTGCGCGATCGTCGTGTCCAGTTCACCTATCCGGTGCGTCTTACCTGCCAGATCGTTGGTTATCCCGTGCCCGAGATCCTGTGGTACAAGGACGATCAGCTCATCCATGCCGATAGGAAGCATCTCATCAGCTCCGAGGGACAGTTCTTCACGCTGGAGATAGCGGCCACAACGCTGGACGACAGCGGCACCTACACCTGCCTGGCCAAGAATGAACTGGGCTCGGTGTCCTGTCACTGCACCCTGGTGGTGGACAAGGGCATTCGGGCTTATATCTCGCCGGACTTTTATGTACCCTTGGATCCCTTCTACATATTCCGCGAGGGCTCTGAGATACGTCTCTCCACGAAAGTGGAGGCCTATCCTGCCGTGGGCGTCACCTGGCATCGGAATGGCATGCGCCTGAGGCCGAGCCGTCGCCTGACAGCCACTTTGGACTCGAATGGCTATGTGGAACTAATCATTGCCGAGGCCACCTTACGAGATGCGGGAATCTATGTGTGTGTTGCCTCCAACGTGGTCGGCAAGGTGGAAACTATCTGCCGGGTGGCCATCGAGGAGGAGCTGAACAAGATAGCAACGCCGCAACGATCCCTGGATATTCCCATCATCAAGACTGACGACCTGCCGTGAGTATTTGGGTTTTGGTATTAGAATATAGACAAGAAAGAAAGCTAACTTTGGCCAGCCAAAGTTTGTATACCCTTGCAGGTAACAATTAAAATACATCATAACTAAGCCAAAAATGCATTAATTTCGATTCGGAAAGCAGTTTTGTGTTAGTTTTTATTAATTTAAAAAAATTGCATACCAAATTTAAAATTTTAAGAAATCAACATTTTTGGCCATTTTTGCTAATTTTAATGATGTAACCCCTTATTAGACATATACGCCGCCGCGCCACGCCGCCGCCGCCGCCGATTTTTGCCTTATTTGACGCGCCGCCGCCAAATTATGAAAATAACGGCGCGCCGCGGCGCGCCGCTGGTGCGGCATCGGCGCAGCTTCAGCGCGGCCTTCAGTGTCATTGTTCTTTATAAAACTTAAAAAAAAAAAAATAACTCATTAAAATGGCCTTTTTGCCTTATTTGACGCGCCGCCGCCGCCGGTTCTTTCTGACTACTACGCCGCCGCCGCCGAGTCATTTTGACCTCTACGCCGCCGCCGATGCCTTTAACCATCGGCGTAAACCTCTACCCCTTATCATATTTCGCAAAAATGGCCAAAAAATCGATTTCTTCCGGACATGTCTAGAAAGATTCGCATGTTAATGCTGATCAAGAATATATATGGTTTATGGGGTCGGAAATGATTCCTTGACTCAGAAAAATATTATTTTGTATTATAAAATTTGATTTTTTATATTAAAAAACTTCTTGATTTTTTTAATACATTTTTAAAATTAAAAATATCATAACTCGGCCAAAAGAGCATTAATTTTAAATCGGAAAACTGTTCTGTGCTAGATTTTCTACAGTTAATAAATCTGCATACTTCATTTAAAAATTTTGAAAATTCAATTTTTTATCAAAATCAAAAATTTTATATTAAAAAACTTCTTGATTTTTTTAATACATTTTTAAAATTAAAAATATCATAACTCGGCCAAAAGAGCATTAATTTTAAATCGGAAAACTGTTCTGTGCTAGATTTTCTACAGTTAATAAATCTGCATACTTCATTTAAAAATTTTGAAAATTCAATTTTTTATCAAAATCAAAAATTTTAATGATGTAAAATTTTTCAAAAATGGTCAAAAAATCGATTTCTTCCAGACATGTCTAGAAAGATTCGCATTTTAATGCTGATCAAGAAAATATATGGTTTATGGGGTCGGATATGATTCCTTGACTTAGAAAAATATTATTTTGTATTATAAAATCTGATTTTTTGTATTAAAAAAAACTTCTTGATTTTTTTAATACATTTTTAAAATTAAAAATATCATAACTCGGCAAAAAAAGCATTAATTTTAAATCGGAAAACTGTTCTGTGCTAGATTTTCTACAGGTAATAAATCTGCATACTTCATTTAAATCAAAATCAAAAATTTTAATGATGTAACCCCTTATAAAATCTTGCAAAAATGGCCAAAAAATCGATTTCTTCCTGACATATCTAGAAAGATTCCCCTGTTGATGCTGATCAAGAATATATATACTTTATAGGGTCGGAAACGTCTCCTTCACTGCGTTGCAAACTTCTGACTGAAATTATAATACCCTGCAAGGGTATAACAAGAAGGAAAGCCAACTTCTTACTAATTTTTAGGAATAATTTTTATTTTATATAAATTATAATACAAGGGTTTAATAAAATTCCCCTTTAATTATTCCCCTATTCAATCCCTAGGTACTCCAAGGAGCCCCTGTTTGTGGTCAAGCCCCGTTCCAGCGAAGCCTACGAGGGTGACAACGTCATCATATTCTGCGAGGTGGTTGGCGATCCCAAGCCCGAAGTCGTTTGGCTGCGCGATTTTCTGAATGTGAGTAATGGTTGAGCATGTGACGTCAAACGGGGAGGCAGCAGCACCGCTCAGGCGCGCAGGCGCAGCTCTCAGTGGCGGCCAGTTGCAATCGCGGCGCCAACAAATGTGGGTCGAATTATCGCGCTACCGCTGCCTGCTCTCGCTTCCAGTCTCCCAGTCAAAGTTGGCTTTATCAGGGGCACAAGTGGGCCCTATACTCGGACATCAGGAAGTCTGAATCGTTAGTTTCCGCTTTTAATTTTCTATAAAAAGTGAACTCCCAGTGGGCCAGACACTATAGTGATCTTTTTTTTCGAGTTGCCACAGTTGCTCGCGCGGATAAAGTTTTTTTGAAATGTTTAATTGATCCGCGAGTGAGAACAAAGTGTCCAGAGATCCCTAACAGAAACCGATACGGCAACAAAGTTGCTACAAAGGCAAGTGAAGAATAGCTCGGATTACGAGCAAGTGCGTCATACTGCAGCATTATACAAGACCACTGGGAACGGCTAGGCGACAGATCTTACAAATCCGATTCGCTGTCAAACGCTAATTCAAGTTCAAGCCATATCAAATAACAGGCTTGTTGTGTTCGCAAAAAAACAATTACGCGAGCCAAAAAGGAAAAAAATATTAGCCACTGTCGTTGTCGCTGGTCGTGCAACGTACCAAGGAAGCGAGAGCAGGAGGAGGAGGTCAGGGTGGGCAACAACGTAGTTACCAGTTTTCCTATTCGACAGTCTTGAAACTGAATTTTGTGCTTATATGGTTATAAGCTCAACACAATAATAACAGCGGAGCAGCATCAGGCACACAGTCGCAATTCGTGATTCATGCTCGCCGTCAGCCGGACAGATCAGATCCTTATAGAAGCCATTCGACGTGACCTTGAGAGTCTTTAGCTTAATTACAGCATCCATCATCTTGTCTCGTCTCATCCGCAGCCGGAGTATTACAAGGACGCCCCCCACTTCCGGCGCATCGGAGACGGACCCGAGTACAGGCTGGAGATACCCAGCGCCAAGTTGGACTTCACCGGCACCTACTCAGTAATAGCCAGCAACTGTCATGGCGAAGCCAAGGCTGTAATATCCCTACAAATATTCGCCAAAGGTAAGTCGAGTTTTGCGATTTATTGACTAGTATAGTCTACCCCACCTGGGGGTAGATATTCGAGAGGCGCGGGAAGACAGCTTCCCGCCAGAAATCCTCGGCCATGGTGAGCAGGCTAGACACGAACTCGGGATCCGCCTGCACCCAAACGTAGTGCAGGGCTCCATTGGTCTCAAACGTTGGGCTCAGCACACAATATAGAGCCTTCTTCACATTGGCCATGAACATCTGGATCTGGATCTGGGCCATGTATTTCGGGGCTATTGATTCGCGAGCCTCCAGGTACTTCTCAAAGTCCTCATCAGTCTTGGGCGATTTAATTTCAACGATGTGATCATCCGTGATGCCATCCGGGGCGGCACACAGGAAGGGATAGCTCTCGTCGAGGAGCAGGCCGCACTCGAGGTACTGCTTGTTCTCCAGCTTCTCCGTCTGCTTGAGGATAAAGCGCTTGTGCTGCTTTTGTTGCACGCGATCGTCGATGTTCCGGTCGCGGCCCTTGCAGAACATCATGTTGAAGATCTCCTCGTCTTCCTCGGTCGACTTGCGGTTGACAATCATGTGCATCATGGAGCAGCGGATGCGCATGTACTGCGCCTCGATCCACAGCTTGGACTTGTACTGGTTGCGGGTCACCTCGTTGAGGGTTTCGAAGATTCCCGTCTGCGCCTGGAGCTCCATGTAGTGCACAAAGCTGGGAACGTCCAAGATGTTGAGCTCGGCTGCTCGGAGCAGCACATGGTGTATGAACAAGGGCTCGAATTCGTCTCTAATGTCCACGCATTGGCGGTACAGAGCCGAGTCTCGTCCGCAGGCGGATAGTTCGTCCAAAACTGCGTCCAGAAAGGCCTGTCCCTCGCTGGCGTTCATCTCCTGCAGGCTCTGTTCGCTCTCCAATCGCACCTCGTCCTTGGGCAATATATCGCAAATACGAGTGGCTACCGCGGGCTCTGGCTGCACCAGTGTCTCCAGTTCGTGGCCCCAGAACTCGACCACAGCCGAGGGATTGCGTTCGGTGCTCTTGCTGAGCAACCAAAACGTAAAGGCCACAATGTGGGCACAGGCTCCTAACAAAGAGTTGGTTTTTAGTAAGAAAATGCAGAGTTGACCCAGAGTAATTCTCACCGGCGGCGGGACACAGGCTGCACTGGCCATCTGTGATAATCCGTGAGCTCTCCACGACCTTCAGGCCCACATTGGCGTGGGTGTCCGTGTTGGCAAAGTCAGCAGCGGGGAAGACAAGTCCCTTGAGTTCGTAGACCTCGCCACGCCGCTGCATCTGTACATAGTCCGTAAGCAGGTCACCTTTATTCGTGGCTCTGTATGTAGGAAGAACAATTCTATTAATTATAGTTAATTTTAAGGAGGCACTAACTTACATTTGTTTAGACTTGTCGGCGGCTGAGCAAAAGTTAAACACCATTGCGCTGTTGACCACCGGTAAAGTGTGCATGTCAGCCCTCCGGAACCCGGGCTCCAGGTCCATGGGCACTATAATCATACCTTTCATTGTTAAATGGCAGTTTTTGAATCAAAAATTCGTTAAAAGAAATTACAGAACATTCTTAAATCTAGCGATGCAAAAAATAACTCTAGCAATCGATATCGATAGTGATATCGATGTGTTCTTAACCCTACACAATTAATATTATCTGGTCACACAAAAACTGGGGCTAACAGGTTGCACTGCTTGCGAAATATGTTAAAGCAGTTCACAACTGGCGCCAATTTCAAATCTAGAAATTTATTTATTTAAAAAAATCGTATTTATCATATTTGTCTGTCCTCTCCCTTAGACATACTTAAAGATAGCCGCATGGACAAAGTGCACACACGACATGGGTGAGTTCAGATTATCAGGAATTCCGTCCCGGAGCAATAATTAAACAAATATTTATCCACACAGCAACATCGAGACTCTTCCCCGCTTCGTCCGCAACTTGCGAAACCTGCGCTGTTGCGATGGGGATGCGATATCGCTGGAATGCCATGTGGAGGCCGATCCAGAACCGTTTATCATTTGGGAAAAGGACGGACGAGTGGTTCCCGCTGACCGCGACTACGTGATGTCCTTTGATGGCACCAAGGCCACGCTGAGCATTCCACGCGTGTACCCCGAGGACGAGGGCGAGTATACTTGTGTGGCCAAGAACTCGGTTGGTCGCAGTCTCTCCTCTGCCTGCATAATTGTCGATGTGCCCGAGGAGAAGGAGAACATGCTCAGTCGCCAGTTGACACGGCCCAGTGGCCTGCTCTCCGCCCACTCCACGCCACGCTCCACGCCGCGTTCGACGCCAGCAAGGAGCTTCTCACCCATGCGTCTCTCCTCCTATCGCACCACAAGCAGCATCGATCTTTCCGCGGTGGCCGAGCGAAGGCGTAGCGATGCCCGCAATGCCATAACGGCACCCAAGTTCCTTGCCATTCCCTACAATCGAGTCGTCGAGGAGGGCGACAGTGTGCGCTTCCAGTGCGCCATCGCGGGCCATCCCACACCCTGGGCCACCTGGGACAAGGATGGTCTGATTGTCACGCCCACGCCCAGAATCGCTGTAAAGGAAATCGATGATCTTCGGATCATAGAGATCGATGAGGTGTCCTTTGATGATGCGGGCCTGTACCGCGTGACTCTCGAGAATGATTTTGGAAGGATTGAGGCTACTGCCCGCCTGGATGTGATACGCAGCTCCCGCTACTCCAAGTCTCCATCTGTGCGCAGTGTACGCGCCTCCTCCTCCCGCCTTTACAGGCGTATCATGGGTCCATCCACAGGTGGGTTTTAAGCTCCTATTTAGGAGTAAAATTCTGATTTATCATTGCTTTCCCGCAGCAATTGGCGGACGCATGGCCTTGGCTAGCGGCTATCGAGGCTCTTCGGTGCCTTCGGTGAGGTTCTATCGCAACAACGTGGAGCTGGAGCCATCAGAGCGAGTGCACATCCTGCTGCAGGAGGAGGACTCAATGGCCCTGCTCATTGTGGATACTGTTACGCGCGAGGACGAGGGAGTATATACCTGCATCATAAGCGGCAGCAATCACGATCCCCTGATCAGCTCCACCACAGTCCGTTTCTATGATACGGAGAATGAGATTCCCACCAGACGCGGAGCCGTCATCACGGAACCACTGCCCGAGATAACCAAATCGCTGGAGGGAGAGGTGATTGATCTGTGCTGCGGCATCGATTGCCAAGAGCCCTATAGCTACGTTTGGCTGCGCAATGGGGAAGTACTACCGGACAGCGATGAATTCAAGTGAGTAGTAGATGGTGGGAGGTGGGAGTAGCTATAAAAAGCATAAAGATTCCATTAAGAGGCCATTAAGATCCCAAAACTATATATAAGCTTCTCTCCTTTGCTCTCCCAATGTCATTTATTTATCACAATTTAATTGTTTTTTAATTCCAGTTACATTGATCATGGCAATGGACGCCTGTGCCTGCGCATCAACGATGCCTTCGACATTGACTCCGGCATATACAGCTGTCAGGTGTTTACCAACGACTCAGACTCCAACTCCGAACCCGATTGCACTAGCAGCGGCGAGCTGTGCGTCTTGGAGCGAGATCTGACCCAGGCAGATGAGCAGCGCGTGCAGCTGCTAAAGACTCCCCTCCCAGTGGTATGTGGCTTGGGCGAGGAAGCCCTGTTCTATGCCCGTGTCTTTCCCTGCGAAGCGGAAGCCGAATGGTATCTAAATGGCCAACTAATAGCCGAGGAGGATGACTCACTTAACATGACGGTGCGTATGCGTGTAATAAACCCCAGGCAGAGTCATTCGCGCGCTTGCTTTTGGCCTCAATCCCAGAGGGGAAGCAAAACAGAGCTCTTCATTTTCGGCCTCTTGCCTTGTTCACACTTCTGCCGGGAGAAAACAATAATAATAATTGTGTGTATACATGCTCATTTGCATAAGATACATATAGGAGATATATAAGAGACCCAAAAGATTGAAATACGGCGGCATGCGCTTTGCATGCCAACGATGTTGCTGCTGCTGCTGTTGCTGCTGGGCGCTCAAGTTGCTCAGCTGGCGAGGAGAAACACTCGCTTGTCGGCGCTCAAGCGGCGCACATCTCGGTCTCAGTGGTAGTCTAAGTCCCGGTCTAAGTCCCAGTTTCCTTTCCCCCCCGGTTTTGTTCCCGCCAGAGAGCGGGCTTTGGGGAAAATCAAAGTCTACAGGGCGTGACCGTTTGAAGATGTCACAGGTAGGCAAAGCAAATGGATTGCATTCGAGTATCAATATCGCTAATGGCATTCAGCCAAAGCCAAAGGCAAGGCAAGGCCCTGTGACTATTCCCAGTCCCCCTAGCATTGGCTGGTGGTGGTGCTGGTGTGCTCCAGTGAAAATGAGAGCGAGCGTGAAAGTGTCATTGTCACGATCGTTGGCTGCGCTCAGCTCGTGGCATTCCATGTTCTCGCGTAGCGTTCCCGCTTAATTGGTGCGTGCCATTGAGAGGGCCGTTCAGTTGTACAACAACCTCAGTTTGCGCCGCTTCGCCCTGCTCCGGATCGATCGGTTACTGCCTCTCCCCTCTCCAGACACTTGTGCATACAGTATATAATTGTTTACCCATGTGGGAAGCGTTCTAAACCCGTGATTAAGTGGTAAAAATAGCAAAGAAAATATTATTCTATATATTTTGAAAATCAGCAGCGACCTGTTGATATTGAATCAATAATAGGGGAGAAGCTACCTATCTATATACAAGGAGTGCTTTCGGTTTTACCCTCCACACCTGGAATTCAATTAGCACAAACGTGAGCCATTAAATTCACTTTCAAGGAGATAAACAATCTAAGGCCTAGACATTTTACTAACAAAGGAAATTATGTGGAAAGCAGTGAAGAGGGAAATAGTCCCTAGGAATAAGATGCCTAACTCAGTGCTTTTTACGACTCAATAAAATTTTTAAATAAAAAATAATTGAGACCAATTTAATCTACAAAAATCTTCATTCAGTAATATAATTAGTGTTCTCTCCCTACAATCTTATATATTTCACCCTCTTCCTTTCAGTTGGAGTCTTATCCAGAGAACGGCATTCGGCTGCTGCGCATGCGAGACGTGACCACTTCGAGGAGCGGCGAGATCTGTCTGCAGGTGAAGCATCCCCTGGCAGACTCACGGCGTATACCCGCCACCCGTACTTATACGAGCCTTCTGGTTCTGCCCGCCGTCAGGGGCAACAGCAGTGCCTCCTCCTCGCTGGCGGGACGCAATAGCTGCATTTTAACACGCCCCGAGGATTGCACCGCCCTCATTGGCGGACATGTCCGGCTGAGCGTGCGCTACGAGCCATTCCCGGGCACCACGGTCATCTGGTACAAGGCGGTAAGTTGCTGAACTAATCCTCGCAAGTAGGCTTATGGTAATTGGTCCGGTTTGCGTGTCTCAGCGTCACAGCGAGGTGTTGTGCAATCTTGACCTAATTTGGGCAGAGCAGCCGTGCCAGTGGGATTATAAGGCCATATCGGATCCATATTCTTTATCTGCTATAAGCCCACTACTCCGGTGCCAGCCCTATCTCGCTGGGCGCCTGTCTCTTGCTTTGGGCATTTCTGTGGCTCGATGGTGACTCTCTGACTGTGTCACGATCAGTTTGCGGTGTTTACGAACGACGCACGTTGGGTTGATGGGCTGCCTATGGGTAGCCTGGTCTGGTCTGGCTACGTAATGGTTGCAAACCGCAAATACGAGACGAGCAGCGCCCGCGAAGGTTGTGTGGCCAGAGATCAGCTCCAACAACACTTGGAAAATACATTGCCACGAACTTTGGCAATTCATCAGGCTTTTATGCTGATTTTTTTTTCTTCAAAAAAGTGCCGAACTTCATTATTTTGTCACACATAAAACAATGTATATATTGTATATTAAAGATTATGTTGTCTTGTTTTTCAACTTGACCTTGCTTATAACATATCTCAAGAAACTCATAAAAACCAGCTCCGAAAAGCTTTCCCAATTAAAAATTAAGGCAAACTGCAGGGTATAGAATTGTTAGATTCCCCGAAATTATTTTTCTTTCCTTTTTAAGTTCCTCACTTAACAAACCTTCTTTTCCCCTCACCCACAGTGCCACCCCATCATAGAGAGCTCCAATGTGACAATACGGACAACCAGCCAGCAGTCGACCCTCTACATCACGGACATCTCAGCGGATGACAGCGGCAAATACACGGTGGAAGTGATGAACGACTATGGCGTGGAGGCTGCTGCCGCCTCGGTGGCAGTGGAGGGACCACCAGAACCGCCCAGTGGTCAGCCCAGTGTCTCCCTAGGCCCAGATCGCGTGGCAGTGGCCTGGTGTGGGCCACCCTACGATGGCGGCTGCATGATCACAGGCTTTATGTAAGTAACCAAAGGGTATAAATAGCTCATCCTGTAACTAAATCCATCTTAATCAACATAGCATTGAGATGCAGACCTGCGAGGGCGAGGACTGTGATACGGACAACTGGCAACAGGTGACCCGAGTGGTGGACACGCTGGCCTACACCATCAAGAACCTACAGCCACAGATGCATTATAGATTCCGCGTGAGAGCCGAGAATATCCATGGACGCAGTGAACCCGGCCAGGCCAGCGAACTGGTGCAGATCACTAGCAGATTGCAGAGGAGTCCCTCAGATCATTATGGCCAGACAGTGAGTGTCCAGGCTGGCGGAGACTTCAAAGCCCGCTTTGAAATCATCGAGGAGCTGGGCAAAGGACGCTTCGGCGTGGTCTACAAGGTGCAGGAACGCGAGCAGCCGGACCAACTGCTGGCCGCCAAGGTGATCAAGTGCATCAAGTCACAAGATCGACAGAAGGTGCTCGAAGAGATCTCCATAATGCGTTCCCTGCAGCATCCCAAGCTCCTGCAGCTGGCCGCCTCCTTCGAGAGTCCCAGGGAGATAGTCATGGTGATGGAGTAGTAAGTCTACCAGGTTTTTTCTTCAAGATTAGATTAGATTAATTCTTTTTTTCTTTTGTTATTTAGCATCACTGGCGGCGAACTGTTTGAGCGTGTGGTGGCCGATGACTTCACATTGACTGAGCTGGACTGCATCCTTTTCCTGCGACAGGTGTGCGATGGCGTGGCCTACATGCACAGCCAGAGCGTGGTGCATTTGGACCTGAAGCCGGAGAATATTATGTGCCATACGCGCACCAGCCACCAGATCAAGATCATTGACTTTGGCCTGGCCCAGCGGCTGGACACGAAGGCTCCTGTACGCGTTCTCTTTGGAACCCCCGAGTTTATACCGCCGGAGATCATCAGCTATGAGCCCATTGGCTTCAAGTCAGACATGTGGAGCGTGGGCGTCATCTGCTATGTGCTGTAAGTCTAGCTAACTTGGGACTTCCTTGGCGAATTATATATATATTATGTATTCCCATAGACTCTCCGGCCTCTCACCTTTCATGGGCGACAACGATGTGGAGACCTTCTCGAATATCACACGAGCGGATTACGACTACGATGACGAGGCCTTTGACTGCGTGTAAGTTAAATAAATAAATATAAATATTATTATTATTATTATTTTCAATTTATTAAATCCTTTATTTTCCTATCCGTAGTTCCCAGGAGGCCAAGGACTTTATCTCGCAGCTTTTGGTGCACCGCAAGGAGGAGCGCCTGACCGCCCAACAGTGCCTGGAATCCAAGTGGCTTAGCCAGCGACACGACGACAATCTCAGCAACAACAAGATCTGCACGGACAAGCTGAAGAAGTTCATTATCCGCAGAAAGTGGCAGGTTAGTCTAAGCTTTTAATCCTCCGCATTTTTTTTTTAAATCCTAACCCTATGCTACTCCTGCTTCCTTGCCTTTGCTTGCTCCTGCTGCCGCAGAAAACTGGCAATGCCATTCGAGCTCTGGGACGCATGGCCAACTTGTCAGTGTCGCGCCGGAACTCGGCCATAGCCATGGGAGCTTTAAGCAGTCCCAGGCCCTCTTTATCGGGTTTGAGTATGCTAAATGCCAGTGCCTTAAGCAGTGGCATGTCCTCCCAAATGACTTCCCTCCACGAAGAAGAAGACGACTTCAGCGTGGAGATGCCTTCGGTGGAGAAGCGCACAGTCCTGAAGCTGAGAGATAAGTCACAGTGCAGCGAACGAAGTGACTCGGGATACAGCGAATGCTCTAACTGCAGCGGCGCCCAGGAGAACCTCTTGCTCTCCCTAGCCAAGTCCAAGTTGGAAGCCATAGCCAAGGCTGGCAATGTCTCTCATACAGAGCAGTTGGACCCAGAACATCCTGTTGCTGTCACCCTGGAGCTGCCCACCAATAGCAAGGGTGAGGCCATCATGCGCTCGGACTTTACCAACACCATCAAGATGCGGAAGAAGTCTCTCGAGGATAGTGCTGCTCGGGAGAAACCAAAGTCCAAGACCCAGGTCAAGCCTCTGTGTGAGTCCAAGCTGAAGGTGTCGCAGCTGAAGGATAGGTTCCAGGTTCCCACTGCTCCTGCTCCCGCTGCATCCGCCGCTGCTGCTGCTGCTGCTGCTAACAAACCTCCGCTTGCCTTTGAGTCCTTCAAGATAGCCAAGGTGGCGAGCGTGGGACGCATCAGTAGAAGTAACTTTGAGCTAAAGCAACCAAAAACAGACCTCTAGAGTATGGTAGAAGTTAGAAAAAATTTATGAATTTAGATATTTTAAGCAAAAAAAAAATTTAATACAAGATTAATATAAGTACAAAATAGTTTTATTGTTGTGTTATTATATGATATTAAATTTAATAAGCTAACTTAAGCCGTTACGCCACAATACAGTTTTGAAAATTGGCTATTTTTGCACTAAATTAATACATTAAATGTGGCCTTTTTTAGGCTCCAAACCATTTCAGAATCAGGCCAAAACAATTTATTTTTAAATTGAAAAAACTTACACTTTTAAATTATTTAACTTTAGGGTCTGTTTTGGGATTTTTTTGTACAAATCCTAACCGTTTCCCACTAACTCTTCTCTTCTATTTCCTCCCTTAACAGCAGAGGACTCGGAAAAATCGAAACGTGGAACCCTTAGTAGTGGATCCTCCGCTAAAGCCAAGCCGGCTCAGGTGCGATCCATGCCCAGCTCACCGCTGCCACAGCGATCAGCCACGCCGACGCGGCTGATGAGCCAACGTGTCCGTGAGGCGGCCGAGCGTCTTGCCCAACAGCACACGGTGGCCAGTGCTCAGCGGCAGTTCAGCAATGGTAGCAACGGAAATGGGAACACGAAGACAACGGAGACGAATCGCGAGTCACGTGCGCGACGGCTCATCAACAGATTCAACAACAACAACAACGAAACGCAGCATATCACGTCCTAGTTTATAACTTTATTACAAATATATAGCAGATATAGCATTGTTTAAGCAAAGACCCCAGGAGAAACTCAACTCTACGACACTCGAATATGAAGCGAATGCGAGATGCGACTGCGAAGCGACTGCGGTTTGGAGCGCACCCAGAATCCAGCACCCGCACCCGCACCCACTCACAGTACGCCGCCCCCGCCCCCTCTCCCTCCCGTCGGAGGCCCTGTACTTAGGCTAGGAGGAAGCTAAGTGTTTAAATTATTATATCGATTTATATACTTATTTACCGTACTAATTAAAGTTAATGATAACGAAATCTGTGTGTGTGCGGGAGGAAACTCCTTTCTTGGGTTAGTGATCGGCTAGCGGGTGATCGCGGGGCTTGAGGTGCACCCACAGGCCGCCGGAAGCACGAAGAGTAATCCGGAAGGTGGCCTCAAAGGTAGTCTTGCCTGGCACGGGTAGCAGGTGGAAGCTACGCAACAGCCGCGACACTATGGTCTTCATCTCCATAATGGCAAAACGATTGCCAATGCAGTACCTCGGCCCAGCACTGAATGGTAGAAAGGCGTACGGATGGCGGTGCTCCGAGTTCTCAGGGGAGAATCGCTCTGGTATAAACTTTTCCGGTTCGGGGTAGATGTGCTCTAGCCGGTGGGTGGCATAGGGGCAGATCAAGACATTGCTGCCGGCGGGCAGTGTGTAATCCTTTAGGCGCACCTCCTCGCCCAGCTTGCGGGACATCAGTGGCACACTGGGGTAAAGACGCAGTGCCTCCTTGATGCACATCTCCATGTAGCGCATCTCCCGCAAATCCGTCATCGTAGGAGCCCTGTTGCTGCCCTCAAAGATAGTCTCCAGCTCCTGGCAACAACGCTCTTGACAGTCGGCATTCTGGGTCAGCAGGAAAAGAGTGAAGGCGACGGCGGCGCCCACGGAATCCTGGCCAGCCAACATAAAAGTGCAGGCCTCGTTTACGATGTCCTCTTCGGTGAAGTCGGGATTGCTGTCGGAGATCTCGATCATAAAGTCCAGCAGGCACCTGCGCTCGTCGTTCCCATTGTTATTATTCTGCATCTGGCGACGTCGCTTGATCATCTGGCGTGTGAAGTCATTAAGACGCTTCTTCTGGTTCAGCTCATCGTTGGCCATATTGGTCCAGTGATAGACTCCATCCAGTAGCAGCCAAGGACGTGTGAAGCGCTGGGGCATCATGAGCTTGCCCTGGCGGAAAGGTGAGTCCTCCATGTTGACCATATCCTGGTCCCTCTTCTTGATGGGCACGCCCAGAACGGCCTCTGTGGGTAAGTCATATAGAGGTTAGTTGATGACCAGGAGAAACTAATCCTCTCTAGAGACTCACCATTTAGTATGCCCACCACGCAGTTGTTCACATACTTGGCTATGTTGATGTCCTGGCCCTTGGCAGAGGCATCTAGGTTCTCGTACAGCGACTGTGAGGCATCCACAAAGGTGTCAATGAATTTTTCCAGCAGGCTGAGATGGAAGGCAGGCTGAATGAGCCGCCGGTGGTTGCTCCACTTGGAGCCACTGCTGGTGATGAGACCATCACCAAGGAAATTGTGCATCAGCCGGTAGACGAACGCCTTGTTGGTGTGTTTCTTGGAGGAGAGAATCACCTGAAGATCTTCGGGATCTAGAACGGCGAAGAAGGGGAAGAGGAGTACCCAAATGCGTACGACGGAGCCATATAGCTTATAGGCATTGCCGCACCATTTTTGCATCACTGGAAGAGGGGTTTTAGGGATAAATTGTGATTAATATATTGTAAAACATAGACTTCCTCTTAAATTGGACTTTAGGTAGCCTTTCCAAGATCTAGACTACACATACTTCACCTTAAGGTATGTAAACTCACCCCCTTTGTCCGTGATCAGGTGACAGTTTCCCAGAAATGGCACCAATGGCGGTCCCGTAAGCCTCAGCATCAAAAGCACCGATTTCAGGTACGTGTTTAAGGTCGCATAGAATGTGTAGATACTCAAAGTGATCACCATGAGCAGCAGGAGCGAGAACAACTCCAGCTTGGTGGCACGCTCAAACTGTGAGAGAGACAAAGAGATACATATATCAGGGTCGGGTCAGTCAGGTGGATAATTGCCTGCGTGCGCCAATATTGATTCAGTTATCGAGCGGCGACGCACTCCATCAGCCCTCGAGTTAACTAATTAACTAAGATCTCGGTGAGGAGCAGGGAGCGCACTTGGCATGCCCTTGCCGTGTGTCGTAAGTTTTTTTTCGGCATCGTAATCGTAATCGGCAACGAAAGTATAAGTTATGTATCTAACTGCGGTGTGAATTGCTTGGGCCAACACGGCGTATGGGCGATGGCAGCTCCTAGCATCGCAGAGCAGATACAAGATACAAGTACGTGTGCGGCTCGGAGATCGATTAAAGCATTTGGGTTCGCCCCCGCCCTTGTCGTACGTGGTCGGGTTTTTGGTGTCAATGGTGCAACAGGTTACGCCGAGCCACAAAAGATGACAAATGATGATCACCAGGGACAGAGGCATTGTTGCCCGGCCAGTTCCCACATGATGTGATGTGTCAGGGCAGATTTCGGTTCTGGATGGGACAGCAGCAATTAGCCACACATCCGTCAGGTTTCATGGTCAGGTGAAACCCGACTCTGACTCAGATTTCAATGGTTAATTTATTGTTTGCAAAGAAACACATGCAGTTGGTGGATTATAAATGTAGAAGTTTTGGTCGTCAGTCCAGGGACTCCACGATATCCCTGAGTTTTGGATAAAGTATACTCTAAAATGCAGTTGTCCAGTGGTCAAAAAACTCAAGAAGAAACCATGTTTTTGGCTTTGGAATATTATTCCGCCGGTGGAGTCTCATCCTCGTAGCCCTCGGACAGGGCATTCTTGTCGGCATTGTGGAACAGGCTGCGATCGCCATCGCCCCAAGGAAATCTCTTGGTCCTTCGCCGTAGATACTCGTACTTGGTGAAGGGCTCACGTTCCTGATGCCCGTGCCCAGAGAAGGCGTTGACAGCGCACAAAACAATGGCCGGAATGGCCACCAGGAAGGTAAGACGCTTCCACAGGCTGGCGGTATTACCAGAGCCAAAGCCCATCTGCCGGAAATCGAATCGGGATCGAGGCATGGCTTTGATTTAGATTCAAATAATTTTTTAAAGCTCAAGGAGAGTCAGGCTGATGACTGACTGTGAAGGAACCCAAAATCTGACCTAAGACGCCCACGCCTGCTGCTGCCTCTTCGAAATAAATATTGTTCATAGCAATTAGAAACTCTCAAGGAAATCGAACGCACAGAGGCCCGTGCCAAGGCTGAGGTCCAACAACCCCTGTTTGATCTGATCAATATTTGAGCAGAAACCGAAAAAACCTGTGAAGCGTCCAGAAGGCTTCCGCTCCGCACTTGCGACGACGTCTTCTATTTCTTTTTGGGCACGGCAGCGTATCCAGGCTGCGAGGTGTGCAGAACCCGAGCGTTTATTTGCTCGCCAATTGGCACCTGGCCACTAATCAATACACATCATGATTATTTCCCACTAATTTCATAAATTATCATAATGGTCTTCTACCAAACGAGGGACTCGTTGTTGCCAGTAATTCCGGCTAAAAAGCCAACAGAGGTGAGATAATTCAGTTAAGACTTTAAAATGAATTTAAATTTATGGTAATCGAGAGTTACAGGGGAACACAGTTTATGTTTAAACACTTTTACGATACATTTTTTTAGTTTGTTGAATATTTTCTAATAAAGGATTTAGTATTTCCATTGGTTCAACTTGATTTTTTTATAGTTTCATCCATTTTCTTGACCTTATTTTATAACCACTTTCAATCTCCTTTTATATCTTTTACCACTCACCACTTTTTCCACAAACATTTTGACTTAATTCACACAAATCTTAATCACTTGCAAGTCCTTGCCGCACTTAGACGGTGAAGTTATATTACGCTAGTATATAGCTTTATATATATTTCCGATTTTAGGGCTACTTATCCGCCGACAGTTGAGCTGCAAATGCGGGACCTCCGCCGGCTGAGCGTCTATTTATAACCAATTTGGGCCGATCAAGCTCGGCTTACACATGCCGAAAAAGACGCCGCCGCTGCTCGGCGCGTACGTGAGCTGGAGCCACCTCTATATCCCCCCTAGAGGTACTGCAGGTACCCGATATCGAGTATAGTAATTGCTAACTAGTCGGCGGCACTCGAAGTGCTAAGTAGCTAGAAGTGGATACGATGCTGGGGATGCTGCGCCTCCGCGCCAAGTGGCGTGGCAATCAATTATCCGTTCTCTGCGCCTATTTGTGCACAGTGTAACGAACTTTGCTCGGACCAGGTTCGATCCCAGGCGGGCCGGGCCTCCTCCTATCGTCGCTGGATTACATCAATCATTTATATTTACAGAGTGGTCGATGCTCGGGGGCTCAGGCCTTTTAACGTCATCATAAATGTTGACCAAAACTTTGGGAATCATTTCCGCGAAATTACTAGTATCTTGGGCAAACAAGGGATCATAGTTGGATGTGCTATGTGCACCTCCTCCACCTTCTACTTACTCATAGTATAGTAGTAGAATTTCAATTATAAAACAATTTGGATTCCTATCTAATGGTTTTCCTTTAAATAATCGTTATTGGTGGCACAATTATGGTTATCAGCCCCGATTAGACTATAGCCTCTTGTACTGACTGTGGCTTTGGGTGCCCAAGTACCGCCAGAGATTAACATAGAAAATAAATCTCTCCCCCCTTATCTGGAGACATGATGAATAGGCGGGCTTCCCGCCGACCAGATTACACCTCAACACCTAGACATCCTCGTCAGTCTTCACGAGTAAAGTTCGATGGTTAATGATATAAGGCCGGGCGGTGACTCAACCATTAACTTACTGATAATCCCCAAATGGTTCTAGCTTGGCCAGTTGGCTTTCCTCTGGCTTTGTGGCCATTTGGGTCTTTAGAAGACCACCGCCTTCGGTCAGGCCAGTTTATAATGGATATAAAACGTCCGTCCCATAAACTTTACGATATCGTTGCTGAATTTTATGGAAAAAAAATCCAAAATACCTATCGGGGATCGGGGATGATCGCCAATTTCGCCATTTCGTGATAAGTGATAAGCCGCTGACTATGGCCCTATATAAGGAGTCCAAATCGAACCACCCCTTAGAATTGTGAAAATGTCGCTACGCTTGGGACTGTTTCTTTTGGGGCTGCTTGCCCCTCTAATCCTTGTGAATTCCGCCTTCATAAACCCACTCATTGTGGGTGGCGATCAGGCGGACATTGCCAACTATCCGTACCAGGTCTCGGTTCGTCTGGAGACCTACATGCTGCTCCACATCTGCGGCGGCAGTATCTACGCCCCCAAGGTGGTGGTCACAGCCGCTCACTGCGTCAAGGGACGCTTTGCCTCCTACATCCGGATCGTGGCTGGCCAGAACTCGATCGCTGACCTGGAGGAGGAGGGCGTGAAGGTCAGCAAGCTGATCTACCACAGTGGCTACAACAAGAAGACCTATGTGAATGATATTGGATTGATCATTACCCGCGAGCCATTGGAGTATTCCGCCCTGGTTCAGCCTATTGCCTTGGCCCTGGAGGCTCCTCCATCGGGCGCCCATGCCGTGGTCAGTGGCTGGGGCAAGCGGACCGAAGAGGATGAGGCCCTGCCTGCTATGCTGCGTGCCGTCGAGCTGCAAATTGTGGAAAGGAGCACATGCGGATCCCAGTACCTGACCAAGGACTACACCATCACAGATGAGATGATTTGCGCTGGCTTCTTGGAAGGCGGCAAGGATACCTGCAATGGAGATTCCGGCGGTCCCCTGGTTGTGGATGGAGTTCAGGTGGGCATAGTGTCTTGGGGCGTGGGCTGTGGCAGGGAGGGATTCCCAGGAGTGTACACCAGCGTCAACTCCCACATTGCCTGGGTGGAGGAGCAGGCAGAGCCGTACCTCTAGTGGGAGATTCTCTGTCAAAGAAGAGGTACTTTACGGCCTGAAAGCGAACAAATTAAACGAACAAAATATGACATTACTGACTAAATCAAGATTTTAAAATGATTAATACCTTAATGGAAGTCACCATTAACCTTGTTTATGTTTATATAAAAAAAGCACTTTGTCTGAAGAATTTATCAATAAATTAACACATTTAAGCGGATAATTATGCTGGACTTTGGCTAGTTATCTGGAATCTTAAGTACTAAGTCTGGGTCATATATCACGACTAACAAGAAAGGAATGTAACTTCTGGAAGTCAAAGTCTGTTCACCCAAGCAGTTTGCAATTGGAATGTATCTTAACTTGGACAAAAAATGAATTCATTTAAATTCGGAAAGCCTTTTTGTGTTGGCTTTTATTAGATTAACAAATCAGCATATCAGATAAAATTATGAATGGGAAAATAAAACATTTTCCACCCAATTGAAAGAAAAATACTCGGCTTTTGATGCTGATCAAGAATATATATGATTTATGAGGTCGATTTTTTTATATTAATTAGATAAGACTTATATATAAGTAGCTTTAATTTTTAAAATTTTTTAAATTTAACAAGAAAGAAAACTAACTTTGGCCAGCCAGAGTTTGTATACCCTTGCAGGTTACAATTAAAATATATCATAACTAAGCCAAAACTGCATTAATTTCGATTCGGAAAGCAGTTTTGTGTTAGTTTTTATTAATTTAAAAAAACTGCATACCAAATTTAAAATTTTAAGATATCAAAATTTTTGGCCATTTTGCGAATTTTAATGATGTAACCCCTTATCAAATTTCGCAAAAATGGCCAAAAAATCAATTTCTTCCGGACATGTCTACAAAGATTCCCCTGTTGATGCTGATCAAGAATATATATGGTTTATGGGGTCGGAAATGATTCCTTGACTTAGAAAAATATTATTTTGTATTATAAAATCTGATTTTTTACATAAAAAACTTCTTGTTTTTTTTTAAATTAAAAATATCATAACTGGGCCAAAAGAGCATTAATTTTAAATCGGATAACTGTTCTGTGCAAGATTTTCTACAGTTAATAAATCTGCATACTTCATTTAAAAATTTTGAAAATTCAATTTTTTATCAAAATTAAAAATTTTAATGAGGTAACCCCTATAAAATTTTGCAAAAATGGCCAAAAAATCGATTTCTTCCAGACATATCTAGAAAGATTCCTCTGTTGATGCTGATCAAGAATATATATGGTTTATGGGGTCGGAAACGTCTTATTCATTGCGTTGCAAACTTCTGACTGAAATTATAATACCCTGCAAGGGTATAAAAATGTCATAACTCGGCCAAAAATTAATTAATTTCAGTTCGAAAAGCTGTTCTGCATTTGGTTTATTTAAGTTAATAAATCTGCTGACTTAATTTATAATTTTAAAAAATATAAATATTGGCAAATTTTTGACATTTTTAACGATGTCCTCCTTATCAATTTTTGAAAAAAATATTTTTCTCTTCGGACATGGCTAAAACGATTCGGCTGTTGATGCTGATCAAGAATATATATGATTTATGGGGTCGGAAAGGACTCCTTCACTGCCTGGCAAACTTCCGACTGATAATATATAGCCTCCAAGGATATAATAAAAATCCGCACACAAATGCTTCTGGGCTTGTTCTTTTCTCTTTATTGATACACTTATAGCATAGCATATAGTATAGATTTTGGTTATCAATAGACATACACCATATACAAAGGTTCTTTGAAATTATTCCAATTTAATTGCAATAATATCCAAGTTAATCGCCGTTCTCTGCTCACCAGATTCCAAAGAGTTGTGTTGAATATCGATTACAAATTCGTTTTTAACAAAAAATCAACAGGGAAACTAATAATACGTAGATTTTGGGGTATTAACCAGCTCACTTTTGTACAAGTCATTGTCGGGGGAGGGTCCCTAATGCTCCCCGCTCGCTGTGATGATATCCTTCTCCGAGCTGAAGCTAGTGTGTGCCTTCTCCTCTGATTTAGCTGCTTGTCTGCTTTGGAAGTCAGTGGTCTTCTTAGATCCTCGAGTATATAGCTCTCCATCTCTCTGTTTCGCTTCTCTGGCAATTTCAGATGCATTTTTAATTGTTATCAGTATCAGTATATATATGTGTGTGTACGCATATATATATGTATATGTATGCTCGTTCTAAAAACTATGTTTGTGTTAACAAAAACAAAAAAATCATAACAATACATTCATAGTTTCGCGTATGTATGAGAGTGGATGGAGTGGAGTGGAGTTCGTTGGGGAGTTCGAAACTGGATTTCGGGGATTAGTGTGGAAATGGAGTATGGAAAACAACGGAAGAGCGAACGGAGAGCGCAGAGCGGCCACATACGCTATTATAGCCTTGTGTATCGTATGTATCTCGATCGGCTCTATATATATATATATATTTGTATGTAACATTTAGAGATTAGTATGCGCGTTTCTTTTATAAAGTAGACAAATATATATATATACTATATATATATATTTATATATATATATGGTTGTGTGTGTATGTAGTCTAGTGGTGACTTCCAGTCTGCTCGCTCCCCTCGCTCCACCGATCGCCTCAGTAGACAAAACGATTGATGTTCATGCCCAGGCCATTGCCACCGCATCCGCCGGACGGCGGCAGTTCCTGGTCATCATCGTCGTCATCCCCTTCCCCGTCGTAGTTGTGACGGCTAACAAATCCATTGTTGTGTCCACCGGTGGCGCCTCGCTTATAGCGCTGCATCCGCAACTCCTCGTTGTACATGTGGTTGTCCTTTTTGACATAGTCGCGCAGTTGGCGGGGCAATTCCTCCAGCGTCAGTGGCGGCGATATCGGCACCGAGACCACCTGATGGCCTCCCCCCGCCACCGATCCTCCGTTTATGCTCGAGCTGCAGCTGGCGGAGGACGCACCATTTGATTCGTTGGAGCGAGCACACATCTTGTAGAAGAGTATGTAGGGCGTATTGGGCGAGGTGAGGTTGTGCATCTCCTCCGGCTGCGAATGGGTCACCAGGTTGTCGTTGAACTTGTACCAGTTCTTCGACTGATCCGCTGCAAACGTAAAGTAGTGGCCGGAGTCCATGCTGAAGCCGGAGTGCACCACGCCAGCATAGAGGTCATAGTGCACCGTGGACATCTCCTGCAGCGAGTCGGTGGCGCACATCTTGACGGTTACCTGTGGGCAAGAGAGAAATATATAATCAGAACGAAAGCCGAAAGGTAAACGCCTCCGGATACTCACACTCTCGTCGTGGAACACCTTGTGCATCAACTTGGTGCGATAGTGGTACTTCTGGTCGTACTTGAACTGCTTGAGCGTAAGGATTAGGTTCCTGGGCGCCTGGGTGACCCCGATGTGTCGTTCTCCATCGCAATGCTTCTTGCAGCACGGACAGTGGTACTGATTGTCGCCGTCCAGCTTCTCCGGCGAACAGAAGTACTCGATGAGGTCCTGCACCGAGTAGTTGGTAGCTCCGCAGTCGTCCTTGACGTCTGGGAAGGATAGCTGAAGCTCCCTGAAGCTATCCTCATTGCGGCTCTCCCAGCCACAACTCAGGCACCGATAGGTGGTCGACAGCTTCCCGGCGAAAGTCTTATCGATGGTGGAAGCTAGCTTCGGGGAAAGTCCCTGCTGAGAGCTGCCGTTTGTGCCTTTGGTGGGTGTTGCGGGCGGATTGGGAGCTGTCTTATTGGCGCTGCTGCAACCGCTGCTAAGTTCATGATCATTGCTGTTGTAGGGTATCACCCCGCTGGTCACGATCTCCTCGCTGAGCAATTCGTCGCCGGGCTTCGGAGCCGTCTCCGAGGAGGAGCTTTTGATCTCTTGCTCGTGCAGCAGGTCGAGCAGATGACCTAGGAACTCGGAGCTGTCCTGCTGCAGCCCCGGCATAAAGCCAGGTGGCCGGGTGGCGTCTAGCACTCGTGACGGCGTCAGCTCATAGCGCATCGAGTGATGCATCAAGGCTATCTGCTGCTGCACCTTCTTCAGCAGCAGCGAGTCGCACTCTATGAGCAGAATCTGCCGGCTAAAGCTGTAAAACAGCGAAAAGTATATTAAAGACATTACGAGGAAATCAAGAAAATTAAGACGAAAGGGTAATCCAAAACTATACCATAAACATAAGCAGTTCCTACCAGAATTTATATTTATGTTTACGCTATGGCTCCGTTTTCACTTACTCGCTTGTCATGGCCAGCGCCTGGAGTACGCTGTTCATGTAGCAGGTGTTGCCCAGGTTAACCAGCCCCACTCGCGCATTCCGCCGACCCCATGGCTGGGCACTCTCGTGCATGGCCCGCGCCAGGGCCACACAGTTCGCCGAGGGGTTATACATCTGCAGCGTCTTCTTGACCGGCGTATAGAGCTCGTCGTGCTCGTGAAAGTGCAGCATCAAAGCGCTGGTGAGGTCCACTAGCTGCTGCAGACAATCGCGAATCTCCAGCTCATTCTCGTCCGCTGTATTCAACTGTATCTTTATAAAGTGCAGGACACGGGGGATCTTTGGCAATATCTGCAACGAATTCGGAAATTCATTAAAGTCCCCTAGATAGGAGTAATTACCTCCTTACCTTGTGAAAAACCTCGGGCGTGTAATTAGTCGTCGACAGCATATGGAAAACTATCGGGGCGGCCTTGGGCCGCAGCACCGGAATGATGAGCAGCTTAAAGAGCTTATCAATATTTTCCAACGCAATCTCGTCGAGAAGAGCACGCTTGCCCTGTTCCTCCAGCCCGGTGAGCAGAGCCATCACCCACAGATTCAGATTGCTGCAGAAGCTGCAATACGTTATCCATTCGCAGAGCAGACCCACCGTTTTTTGAATGCTGGAATCATGCACATTCTGCTCCAGAAGCGAGTGCACCGCCTCCAGGATCTGGGTGCTATCGAACAGCTTGAATACAACAGCCACCGCACAAGAGGGCGCCCGATCGGAGGGGGACTTGGTGATTAGCTCGTAGACGACCCGCAGGTAGAACATCTGATGGAACTTCTCGTTGCGAGCGGCCAAATATGCGCCCACCTTGATCACGTCCTCCTTGAAGCGCTTCAGCTCCGAAGGCGCCAGGGGCATCTGCATGCGTGCCAGGTCCACAATCACCCGCTCGTACATTTGGACCGTCTCCTCCGCCGGCTCCAGACTCTGCAGGTTGCTTAGCAGCGTATTAAAGTCTCGCTTGCCCTGGCGACTGGGGCCGGAGCCCTCGCCGGCGGACGAACCCGTTTCCATGCTTTCGGCGGCGCCGTTTCCATCGGCAATGATTTTTATTCCGTTTGAGGTGCTGGGCTTGGCATTGGGGGGCAGACCGCTGCCGCTGCCTCCGGCATTTTCCGGGGCCTCGCCAGCCTCACTGTTGTTCTGCTTGACGGCCATCTTTCGCAGCAGTCGCTTGACGTGGGAGTGGGGCGCGTGGACACTGGTGGACCAGAGGGCGGAGCGGCGCAGCCAGCTGCCGAAGGACAGGGGCTTCGGCTTGCCTAGCGCCCGGGCACTGCTGCTCTTGCGGGTCCCCCTTCGCTGAGCGCTAAGTCTCAGCCGAGCGTCCTTGAACCGCTCGCCGTTACGTGTCGTTGTTACGGAGTGACCTTTCAGGTGCGGCAAGTCCGTGTCCACATGCAGTGATCTCGGCCAGAAACCGCTACTGGTGCTGTTGCTGTTGCTGCTGCTTGTGCTGCTGCTGCACCCACCACCACTTCCACTTGTCTCTAAGCGAATGTGGTGCCCTGGGAGTTTTGTGGACGATGCCACATCTATGGCTCCGCTTGTGAAGATTCCTTCTAATATCGGCCACTATGTGGTTGCTCACACGTCTCCTGCTCAACTGGTTGACTTGGATTCAGTTGAGTCGACTTATTAACTACAATTTTGAATGTTTTTTCAACGAATTCTTTGTGATATTTCTCCGTTTTAATGTTGTGTCTACTGACAGGCGTATCGAGACGTTCAGGCGGAATGACAGGCTGAATGACGCAGTGTGTGGGAGCCCTACTATATCGATAGAGTGGTATTTTTGATATTTAAAAAAACGGAAAAAATTAATGTGTAACATTTCTTTTAAATTTATAAGGAATAAAAAATAAATAAATAAAAACCCAAGTTTTACAATTACTCTTTCACATTTCAGGCGGAATGACAGGCTGGAATGTTGCAGTGTGTAGGCACCCTAATATATCGACAGTGTAGTATTTTTGATATTATTTAAAAACGGGAAAAAAAATTAATGTGTAACATTTATTTGCAATTTATAAAGAACTAATAAAAACCCAAGTTTTACAATTACTCTTTGGCATTTAAAAAATAGCACCGAAAATATCTCGATACAAATATTTCTTTCAAAAATATCGATGTATCGATACATTTGTTTGTTTTTTTTTTTTTAACCGGTTGTCAAAGTAAACAAAATCGTCAATAATACAGCTTTGCTCGAAATTAACCAAATTAACTGTCTTTACACTGAACCGAACTTTAACAAAAGCAAGACAATGCATCCGGGCCAAACGGAAGTGAACGAAGTCACCGGCTACTGGACGTTTCTCCTCAGCGTACGTTCACTAGTGGCACGGTTTTGTGCTTTTAATAATAACTGATTGATTTCAGATTGATTGGACAGATCCGTGGCTGATTGGCCTAGTTTTGGTGCATGTCCTGACCACAGCAACAGCTCTACTCAGCCGGAACAACACCAACTTCCAGGTCTTTCTGTTCCTGGTACTGCGTACGTGGGGATTCTACGGCCGAATTGTTTCTTGTTGTTGTTTAATTGTTTTTCTTGTTATCTGCAGTGCTGGCGGTTTACTTCACGGAGAGCATCAACGAGTACGCGGCCCAGAACTGGAGCTCCTTCTCCAAGCAGCAGTACTTTGATAGCAACGGGCTGTTTATCTCGACAGTCTTCTCCATTCCCATACTCCTCAACTGCATGCTGTTGATCGTAAGTAACGCCATAGAAACTGCGGACAGGGGTCAATGACCTGGTGATTTTGCAGGGAACTTGGCTCTACAACTCCACGCAGCTGATGGTCTCGTTGAAAACGGCTCAAATCAGGGAGCGAGCGCGTCAGGGACGAAAAAACCAGGAAGACACATCGTTGGCCACCGAGGAGCACGAGAAAGCTGAGTAGGAGCTGCGTTTAATTTTAAGCTGTTATCATTGGAGCTGTGAGGAATCCATTGCTTTTTCAAAGATGTAAAGCTAAAGTCCCCCGACTTGAATTAGAATTAGGCTTAGAGTCGTACTTGCTGCCATTTCAGAATAGCTTCTTGCGATACTTAATATATTTTAGAAACGCAGTGGTGTGCATTTTATTTTGTTAATAGTTTGGCTGTTCTAAGGAAATAAAAAACACGAAGTTTGGCGGTGTTTTAACGATATATATCGAAAGCGAAAATTCGATATTATCGGTAAGGTATTTTGTAGGATTCTTTTTGAAAATTCAAATTGTAGCAATTTCGAATAGAATTATAATACCCTTAAAGGGTTTAAAAATTAATTTAAGCGAAAATAGGGAAAAACAACAACAACGTGCTAGAGATGGAAACTAGAGCTGGGAAATTATCGATGGTGGCTCGATAACCTAGCTATTTCCCTTGGAATTTGGCTTTTAGCTGTTTTCTAGCTTGTCTCCGAAAAGGCATCTCTGCTCGTTGTTGGTTGTTGTTGTTTTTCCCTTTTTTCGACCGGTCGAAGTCAAAGTGTCGCGCAGCAATGAATTCTGGTAAACAAAATCGGTGATAAGATATAACTTCGCTTAAATTAATTAAAAGTCGCGCGAAAGCGTTTGCAAACGCATAAAATTAAGCGCGGATTAAAGCTCGGCTTACGGCTGTGAGTGTGTGTGTTGGTGCGTCGCTGCCTGCGTGTGTATGCGTGTTGGCCGAAAAAAAGAAGTTTTCCCGTTACCATATTTTGTACAAAGGCCAAAAGGGCGCAGCATCTTCGCTCTGTCCTGCTCTCGCCTGAAGAGCAGCGTGAATTTTGCAACTTCAGTTATTGTGCAAACGGCAGGTGAAAATAAGACACACACACAAAGTGGCCAGGTGCAAGGAGTGGGAGGAGAGAAAGAAGAAGAACGCCAGCAACTCCGCGCAGCCAAAAGGAAAACGAATAGTGACGCATAGAGGTTGCTAATTACGACAGGTAAACAACCGAGTTCATCGCGAATCGCATCAAAATTCCACCACAGCCATAACAATAGCCGTAAAAGCAATGTTTTTTGGATTTGTCACTCCCATTACTCTCCCTATCATCCAATGCGTAGTTGTAGATTTTCACGATATCCCCACAGCAGAAATGAGTGACGTGTTGGCGTTCATTCATAAAAAGCGTCTGGGGCCGTTTTCCCCTCACTTTTTCGTCCCCCCCTCCAAATGTTTGTTGTGTTTTTGCTGCTGGAATTTAGTTTACAAATATTTTTGTTTGTCAGTTTCAAAGTCCGTTGCAGTTTTTGCTGTTTTGGAGATATGTATGGGGAAATGCAAATAAAATAATTGTGTCGAGTGAAACATAATTTCTGATGGGGTCACGCCACGCCCCTATTTTGCATAATACTAGGAAATAATACAGCACTTGGGGGTTAATCAGGAGACGACATATTTTAAAGGGAAAGTAATGTGAAATTTAAATATTAAAGATGATTCTTAAATATCAAAAATCTATATAAAAAAATAATATATATTTTTTAGTCTTCATAATGTATAGTAGTCTCTGCAAAAACTAATCTAGTCCAAGAGTTTAAAAATATTTAAAATACCTATAATTGCAGATATTTTTTAGTTATATACGCCACATTCCCAGCAGGGAATAAACATGTTCTTCCTATATTAATCAAGATTATATCAGGTACTGGCCTTTCCGTACTAATTAAGATTATATCAGATATATATTTATAGTTCCTTTCCAGACATTATCTAATATGTTGCCACATTCCATAATTCTATGAGCTAGCTCAGACAGAGGTCTATACTAAGTGTGCGTTGTACTCATTAAGATTAGATCAGATACCGAATGCCGCCATATGGTGGGCGCATTGGAATGATTAATTCAGCTAATAATTGGATTCCCGGGCTAATGAAAAGTCACACATACACACGTCAGACCGTCATAGGTCACAGTTTTCAGTTTTATCGCTTATCTTTTTTGGCCTTTTCCGCACCTCGGGCAATTGGCGGAAAACAATAATACGGAATTTATGGTCAACATGTCGCCAAAATGCCAAAGTCAAGCAAAATAACTATATACAAATAATAAAAAGAAAACAATCAAAATAACTCGGTGACATCATTTTGACTAATCGCCAATTTTAGCATTTGAAAAACGGCGGCTGCTGCTGCTCGCCCCACAGAGTCCACTAGGTGGGAGCGAGCACTGGGCGCACAGGGGGCGTGCGAGGGCGGGCAGGGCGAGAGCGAGAGCGGAGCAGGTGCTTCTAAGCCGAAGTCCAAGCAGAAGCCGAAGCTCGAGCCCGAAGCCAAAGTCATTCGGCATTCCAACACCTACGGGTAATAAATAGATCGTCGCGGTGCTTCGATATATCAGCTATCCATATAGTTTCACTTTCGCGCAGATCGTTTTATTGGCCGCTATCAGCCGGCAATCGCAATCCGCTGAGTGCGCCAGCATTGCTTTTATCACAGCGCAATAAACGCAGATCGGGCGAGATGTATCTTAGAAAGTGTGCTAACAATTTGCCAGATTTGCCATCTTTCAGTTGCGTTAATTGCTGGCTGTTTTAGCGTTAACGATCTTTTAATTTTACGAATACATAAATCACAGAACCAGTGGGGCGAAAGGCTAATAAGAAATTGGTCTCTTACATTATATCAAATAAAAGAGCAAAGTTTTAAGGGAAAACTAATATAAATATTCTAGAAATTAGAATCTACATAGGCGTGTTTTATAAACTATTTATGGCAAGATTTCCAGGTGTTATCCATTTTATAGATCATATAAAACACAGAAATCATCTATGACATCTTAAAAACCAACTCTTGCCGTATATTTTGACCATTTGTTTATAATTTCCCCCAATCTCCAATCAGATTCAATTACCTCGAACATATTAAGGCTCATTAAAAGAAACATTCCAGCCTCGATCTAGTTCATAGATACAAACACGCATCCGTCCGTACAGCCCGCTAGTTATTTCGGTTAATTTTGATGTGTGCTAAGAGCCGACGCCAAGAGTGGAGAGCATTGGGAAGCACTGCTCCAGATCCCCAGATATTTCCGAGACTCAGGGCGACACACGTTGCTCTGCATCTCCTCCGCTGGGTGGGTGGAAATGTTGTGAAAAGCTAAATGAGGCGTGACATGAAAAAAAACGCCAAGCGACAAAACACAAACACACAACATAGATGATACGGGGGCAACGAAAACAAACAAAGTTGAGTGCGGCCACCCACAACATGGCAGCCAACAATGGCTGGCACTAGAGACCGCTGAAAAGGAGAGCAAGAACTTGGGGCCACATAAATACCAGCCATGGAGTAATTTTGGCCTACAAAAAACATTGCTCGGGTTGTCTCCTAGAAACAAAGGGAAAATTGAAAAAGAAAAACGCTTGGAAAAATTGTCAAATGCACTTGGAAATAATACGGGAATTGGTAATAAACATATAAACTAATTAACTGCTTTTAGAAAAATGTATCACTTATTTTTTTTATAATTTAGTTACTTTTTAGATTATAAACTTTTCATAGTCATAGCTTTTCCCATGAAAAGTTCGTGTTATTTACAATTCTACTTTTATCTAAAACCTTTCTCCCAGTGCAAGTCCGCGTAAAGCCTAGGAAAATAGTGGGGGAGTAGCGCACAATTAACCCTTTTTTGCCTGTGGGCCCTCTCGCTTTGAAGTCGCCTCTTTTCCGAGGCTGTCCACTGTGCTTTAATTAGTTTATAGAACAAGAACCAGCGCCCGTAGAGCCGCGTCCCAGCTAAATGCAATAAAATTAATCGTTTATGCTGTAATCGCATTTAGCGGCGCCAACCTCTTTCCCCCTCACCCCTCCAGTTCTCTTTTGATGTATGGGATATGTATCGGGAGCGACTGCGATATTCCCCAGTCAAGGGGCAGTCATGTATGGGAATGCCATTACAAGGGAATTGCTTGCTCGGTGGCGATTGGAGCGTAAAGCATCTGGTTATTTTTAGAGTAGAAACCCACGGGGCAGCCAGTGACAAACCCAAAGCCCCAAAGGGCTGGCCATAATTGTTTGTGATTCACAATACATTTTGCTCAAGAAACCAATTAACCGCATACAGTAAAGTCCAGATGACAGAGAGTTACGGGAGCTGGTGTCTTCCTTCTCAGCAGCAGGGGTAGCAGCAACGGGACTCGCCACAATAGTCCAAGCCACTGCAGCACATCACGCAGCAGTGTGCTCTGTCACGAGATCTACGGGAATGACTACAGCGGGGACTACAGCACGGACTACAGCGGGGACTACAACAATGACTAAACCAGGAACTGCCGCAGGGACCGCATGATCGACCACAACATGACCCACAGTTGGGATCACAGCATGGCCCATAAGCCGATCCGCAGCAGCCATCGGACGGACATCCATTTGCATCACAGAAGGTGGTGCCAAAGGGTCCGTTTCCGCCATCCCAGCCACAACGCGTGAATCCCGAGTAGATGCCGTAGGGACAGTTCCCGCAGGCGCGCTCCGGATAGGGTCCAATGTAGAACGGATTGAACTTTTGGCCCCAGCACATGCTCTCTGGCTAATGGCGGAGATCCGTCAGAGGAAATATCAACTCTGGTGAAAGGGCAAGGACTCACATGCTGGACTTTACTGTGGGCGGGTAGAAAGCTTCTCCTTTCTAAAATTTTGATAATTGCCTCGAACAATGCGATTTTTCCCTCAAAGCCAACCAGATTGTTTATATATATAAATATATATAACAAACTGATCGACAGCGGTGGGGGTTAATATATGGCAATCGTTTCATCTCGGGCTATTTGTTTGTAAACAAAGTCGGTGGCCAACAAATATTTGGGCAGCCAACTTCCGCTTTTGCTGAAAAGGGGAAAAATAATTTAAGTATTGTTTACGCGAGGGATATTTAATATATTTGGGCAGCAGTTGTGGTAATTCTGGAATTTCATTTGATTGTCTGACGGGGGTTCAAATAATTAACTAATAAACAAATATTGTAGATCTTTCCTCATTATAATTCCAAGTTCATTTCTTGCTTTTATTCTTTCTGATTACTCGATACCCTTATAATGCTTTTATATCATCATTTTGGCGTTTCCTCTAAGCCCCATTGATTGGTCAGAGTCATCGTGGACAATGCCATTATGTGTGGCAGTTGCATTTCAAATCTCATTATAGATTTATGCAAAATGTAAGCAGAAACCCCGAAGAAAGGCACCAGACTTGTAGACTGCCTCTCTCTGTCGACTTTAGCCCTGGCCTGCATTGATTTGTGGGGCTTTCTTTGTCACCGGGTTCCCTTTCCTCTTGGACAGCTATTCGATTTCCATTTCCATTCCTATTTCGATTGCCATTTCAGTTGCAGTTGATTGACTGCCCTTTTTTTTGTCGTTTGTCGTTGACATGGCCAGAGTTTCCCCCGTGCAAAAAAAATGCCAAAGAAGAAACAAGAAATCAGAACAACAGAAATTGCACAATTTTCCAGCGTTCTAACGAGTTTCGCTCGGCTAATCGGAATATATCTTATCGGCTACGGTCTGTTTGCTTTGCAGATCGTTATCACCGCCCGTGAGATAGTGGAACGTCCTCCAAATGTATCGTGAAATGGGAAAAGCTGCCCACACCAAAATGTTTACGATGCTTATATGTATGTTGGTGTGCCGTAGCGCCGCCGCTGCCCTTTGGTTTCGTAAGAGATTTTGTGTGTGCGTGGGCAGGGGCAAAAACAGAAAACAGAAAACCAAAAATTTTCCCATAATCGCTTACATCAAAGCCGTCCAGGGAAAAGTTCACCCATTCCTCCTCCTCTTAGGCCACTTTTTAGTGGTTTCGTGCCAAACACTTTGGCCCAGTTCAGTGCGACGCTCTGTCTGGCTGATTTTCTACTCGTTTGGCCAATTAGCTGACTATTTACAATTGTTGCAGCTCAAATTCCGAATTCTTGAGTCTCGGGTCGCTTTTAGTATTCGTTTTCCCTGCGGTTTTCCCCCACAAATCGCACGTTCTCACAAATCGCCAAAAATAGGGCGTGACTCGTGTGATAAAGTGGAAAATATTTACCGCGAATCGTTCGCTCATCTGTGCTAATTATACAGGGGATTGTCATCGATGGATCATGGCTGAACGGTTGTCACACCCCGGGTTCTATATCTGCCTATATAGTCTCTGATTCTCTAACTGCAATCAATTCTCAGCTGATAATTTGCATATTTCGAGTGGAATTTTCAACTCAACTGGTTGGATTTGCCGTGGGTTAGTGGCAATTATTAATGTGTGGGCGGTGGGTGTTGATAGGTGCAGGTGGTGTCAGGTGGCGGGCCTGCGTAACCGCTGCGAGTGCCTCAATCGGAATAATAAGTTATGCATATAGTTCGTACCGCCGAATGTTGATTTACCCCAAGGAAACTCTGGCTTTAACGGTTGATTGGACTTGAAAATGTTATAAACAAAACTGTGTCAATATTGGCTGGTTATACAGTTTCCAAATTTGTTTGTTAAATGTTTTACAGAGCTCTTAAAATATGTTTGTTTGTACGTTTAGAAGGTCTAACTATAACTATAACTTTCTAATTCATTCATTCATTCTGATTTTAAATGAAGCTCAAGGTTGCTAATTAAAGTCAGTCATTGCTTTAAAATATGGAATTAAATTAAGCTAATATTTAATTACCTTTTTTGTTGAATATATTAGACAAGCTCTTATTTTCTCTCTATGCGTCTGTTTACCTTTTTAAATTCAGCTGACAGCTTAAGTTTAATGCAATCAAGTCCATACAATGCAAGCCTCCTACCTTTTATCAAGGTAAATCAACTGGGCCTTATCTGCACCCTGACCTTGGCCAGGTGGTGGCTGTGAGAAAAGCCGATCCGGCTTGGTGCCCCATCATCTGCATTGCTGTCAGCACTCTTGCCACCTGCTCTGTGAACAAAAAGCGGACAGGTAAATCCACTAGATCCCCAGGATTATGGGCCGCAGTAAACTCTTCAGAGTGCCTCTAGAACTTGAAGCAAAGCGCCCAGCTCCGATTCTTAAGCTCTTGCCTATATATACCCACATATATGTATGTATAGTATGTATACTCAATCCCTTTGGCAATCCTTGAGCGGCGACAACTAATGGCGCTTTGTGGTGCCGCGGAATGTGCATTTCGCTTTTGCCTTTGCCATTCCAGTTGCACAGTAAGTGGCGCAGAGCCACTCCTCCGTATCCTTGCCAGCGCCCATACCACTTCCAGTTCCATTCCCAGTCCCAGTCCCTTCCTGAATGCTCCCATTTCGAGCTGTACACATAATTACTTCGCTTGCGCAGTCTGACGAGGCTGATGACAGTTGGCTCGTCTAACTGGGACACAACTTCCTTCCAGTCCGGAACATAGTTTTCTTTCTAGTTGCCCAGCTTTTGTTGTGTTCCTGGACTAATTTGGTTTGTCTTTGATAGCTTATAGCAGGGAGAATAAATAGTACCCAAAGGAAAACTTAAATATCAACGACTTAAGACCCTCTTTAAAAGTATATAAAAATTACTTTATTCCGTAAAACATCTAAAAGAAAATTCTAAAAAATTAATTCTTCATTTTATATTAAATTGTTTATCAAATTTCACATTATTGCTTCTCAAAAATTTCTCTCTCTGCATAAATAAGCTAGGCAAACTTATGGGACTTCGTTTGCAGGGCCATCAATTATGACAAATAGAGCATATGCACATCCACTCTTGTTGGCTGGACTCAATTTTTCAATTAACTCGGCAGCAGTAGTTCCAGTTAGCCTCACCTTTGGCTCCTTTTTGAGCCTCTCACCTGGACAAAAGGTTATTGCACGGCCTGCGATTTGAGCTGATCAATTCGGCCAGACATGCAATCTCCTGCTGCTGTCCTGTTGCTGCAAAAACGGAAAAGTCGGAATTAACACGGAATACAAGGGATACGGGGATACAGGGACTCGGGGATACAGGAATACCGGGATACACGAATCCAGGAGAGGCAAAAGAACGAACGGGTTTTGCCTCTGAAATTGCAAATTATGTGCCCGGTGGTTATCATCGCTGGAGTCGGTTGTTTGGCTTTGATTTCCCTGGCACGCAAATGGCATAAAACAGCAACAGCACCCAGGACTCCCAGGACACGGAGGACTTTCAACTGAAACTTGTTTAATTTCTGCTTTGCGGCAACAGGGAAAATGTGAAAGATGGAATAAAGGTGGAGAGGGAAAACTTTGATGCAGGTCCTGGACACGCTATCGTCCTTGTTGCTATTCATATTTCATCCGTGCGGTTCCTCCGCTTTGCTCGTCGCTTTTTTATATTTTCTTTTTACTTCTTTTTTTTCAGCTCAGTTAGTAAATTGAGCATCAACGTGAGTTCTCTGCTGA
Source organism: Drosophila kikkawai (assembly GCF_030179895.1). Lineage (NCBI taxonomy): Eukaryota > Metazoa > Arthropoda > Insecta > Diptera > Drosophilidae > Drosophila > Drosophila kikkawai. The sequence continues at coordinate 24,237,537 of NC_091729.1, forward strand.
CTTACCTGTTTCCCCCGTTTCCCGTGGGTTCTTTTTGGGTTCACCTGGGGTCAGCCGGGTGCAGGTGATGGATGATTGGAGCGCTGGCTATTCAGACTCTAGCTGGAGAGGGAGCACATTATCAAATAGAGTAATTAAAGGGATGCATTTTCTGGTTGCCACTATTACTGTGAGGTTTCCAATGGATTTTCCATGCATAAAATCACAGAAATTACCCAACTCTCTGTGATTTAAATGTCACAAATTGCATCAACGTGCTTTGCTTCGATGTTTAGTCAGGATTTCAACTTTCCCAATGGGAAAACGCTCTCCAAACTTGTATTAATTAAATGGGATTTCAGTTTCTGTTGCTCCAACTCTAATGGATTTGTTTTTCTCTGTCTTTTTTATTCAATTAACTGTATTGGAAACCCCAGAGATTATCCAAATGTATGTGAAAATGTTTGCATAGAGTTTCTATCGATGAGCTCATTTTTTTACCCTTTCCCAGAGTATTATAAGTTTTTATCAGTGAAGGAGTCCATTCCGACCCTATAAACCATATATATTCTTGATCAGCGTAAGAAGCCGAGTCGATCTAGCCTATTGTGAAAGAAAATTTTTTTTTCAATTTTTTTTTTTTCAAAAATATGATAAGGGGTTACATTGTTAAAATTTTCAAAAATTGATAAAAATCGAAATTTTAAAAACTTTAAAATTAGGTTTGCAGATTTATTAATCTATAAAAAACTAGCACAGAAAAGCTTTCCGATTTAAAATTAGTAAATTTTTGGCCAAGTTATGATCGATTTAAATGGCAAACCACAAGGGTATACAAACTTCTGCTTCCCACAGTTAGCTTCCGCTCTTATTTAAATTCACTCGTATTTAAATATAATATATACACAATATTTCTGCCTCTCGTTAATGCCATCGTTCAGTTCGACCCATTTAGCCTTTGAGGCTGTGTATTTAAGCCTGATTTTGATGGCTGCTCGCCGGTAATGAGGTTCAAACTTCTCACACACACATACTCGTACCACACATTCAGCTTGATCCTTAAAGTTGCTGGAAAAAATTGCCTTCAAGAGTGTGTCGCCAGCAGGACTTCCGATTAGAAAAGTTTCCTGCCGGCTAGCTGGCCTCCTTGTTGGTTTATTTATATGGTAAAATTGCTAACAATGGGCCAAGCACAAATATGTAAAACAACTAAGAAATCTGCATGAATTGAGCTGCCTGCCTGGTGGTCAGCCACCACAACAAAAGCTGCCAACAATTGCGGTTACAATTGGTAAATCCCCAACAGAACAGAACGCTACGGAACCAGGAGGTGTTTTGTACTTTTGCAATGGAATTTAATATGCTGCTGACACGGATAAAAAGAGAATTTTTAGTGCAGAGATCTCTGGATGACACGAATAGGGGCACACGCCTCTCATCCTCCTTAACCTCTTTAGGGTGCACTTGGAGGAAATTTTGTAAATATTATAGTATTTATTTAAATATGATTTTAATAGTCATAGAACATATTTAAACCACACAATAATTAATATATTTATTCTAAGAGTGTCATTTTAAAAAGAAGAAGATAGTTTACTTTCTGAAATCTATATTAAAAATAACTTGTAGCACCTTAAAACTTCCTGGAAATGGTTTAAAAGTATTCAAACTTATTCATATTACGGATTTAAATATTAAAAATACTCATAGTTTGTTTTCGACGTTATTTTATCAAAAATATTAAATAAAATCTCTCAAAACCCAGTTTTTATATTGAAATTCCACAATGTCTTGCTAAATCCCAAAATTTTTCTCTCCCTGCTGGCATAATCGGTGGGTGGTGGCCACTTGGCAGAAGGCTGTTGCAAGCAGCGGCAGCAGCAGGATGTCAACGCTCGGGGCGAGTGGCAGCATCAAAAACTGCAGCAGCCGCTGGCAATGCGGAATTCCCTTCCTCTCACTTTTTCGGGGGAAACGTTCTTCTCATCCTTCTGCGCCTCCTCCTGCTCCACCGCCCTGCTATCCTGACCAAACTCAAATTATTCAGCCAGGTCTTGTTGCATACTTTCGAGCGCAAATGTTTGCCGAGCTCGCAGCATTCGCTCCGTGCCCCAAAGAATTCAAGAGTGTGAGAGCAGGGGGGAGTGGGTGCCCGTATGTGTGCGGGCATTTATGTGTGTCCTAACGGCTGTTGTTGCTCTATTTCGTATGGCAAAAGAGGGAGGATGAGGAGAAAAAGCCGAGGCACGTGAAGCCTTATGAGTCATCATCCTCAATCTTTAGACGCCCAGGCTGCCATAACCAACACTGAGGGGAAAATAGCATCCTCGAAGGCGGGAGTTGAGCATGGTAGGGTTTCTTATACAGAAATATATATGAGTATCCTTGGAGAATGAGAAAAGCGTATGAAGTTTGATAGTTTTAGGAAGATCTTTGGGGAATAAGGAAGACATCTTTAATATTAAACAGATTTTATAAGGAAAACTACATCATTTTATTTGGATTTAATATAATATAATGCCTGGCTTTCAGCTCTATATTTGAAGCCTAGCCTTCTAACCCTATACCTTTTCCAGGACAGTTTACCCACTGACTTTATGGCGAAACTTCTATTAAATTTAAACAAAATGCTTTGATTTCTAATAGAACTCTAGAGTTTCTGAAGTACCCAACTTAGTGCCACTCACTTTCCTCATTTTCTAGCAGCGTTTCTCCCAGTGTATTCCCACTGCCATCATCATCATCTCCATCATCTCGACTCCCAGCTTCATTCATAGTTTGCAGTTTGGAAATTCAATTTCAGCTTTCAGCTCCCCGCTGCCTGTCACCACATTTTGGCTCTCCTTGTAATAACACTATCATTTAGTTGACAGAGGGCAGCGGCAGGAAAAGGAAGCGGCATTTAAATGAGAATACTTGTTTAAATTGGCCAGCTCTCGGATGTTGAAAAGGACATGGCAGGCAGGACATGGATGGGGACATATGTTGGCATTGTGAGACAGAAATAGCCACCAGATCCGCACAGAAAGTAGTACTCTGATTACGTTCCAATGATGACTCAGACTCGGAGACAACCCCTACTCTGCCCTCTGGCTTTCTTCTCCTTTCTTTTCCAAGGACATTTCAAGTTTTTTTCTCGCTCCTGGGAGATGGAAAATCAATTGGGAAAAGTTGGGTATGAGAAGCGTGATGTGACAGCAACTTCTGAAGTTGTCGACACCCTTTTGGCGTGGAATTATGCTTCAAGGATATGTTGAGGAGGACGCTGCCTGCAAGCGGGGCATCCTTGTCGATTAATTGGACTGGCAAAAGCGGTTTATGGGAAAGAGAGCGAAAACTTTTAGCGCGTAGGCGGATTATTAAATTCGCTTTGTTTCCCTAACTAGCTGTGGGGTTAGCATGAGGCGGCGGATGAGAGTCCCTACTGTCTGCCTCGCTGGATTGCTCACTTCCTCTTCCGGCGATTGCCGCCAGCAGGGATGCAAAGACAACAGCGGCCAGACTATAGGGAGAACACAACGAGAAATATGAGAGCTAGGCGTGCTTGATTGTAATTAGAGAAAAAATTATACATATTTTGTGTATTTCATTTATTTAATGGGAAAATTAATAGGGTTTGTTTGAATATGTCTTATTTTATAGGATAAAAACTGCCAAATTTATTCGATAAATCAAGATTTTCCTAGTAAATATTATATACTATTGTGAAGGGTTGTCTTCACAGACTTTTGAGGCATCATTAACGATTGTCCATGTCTTTGCTTTTAAGAGTTCTTGAAATCCTTCACTTTCCAGCTCTTGAAGTGATTTATTTTATCTCTCAAAACTATTTCATTAAATATAAGAAATAATTTATCTATTACCATTTATGGTAAGCTATTTTAAATACTTATTTTTCCAAGTGCATCGACAATAAACGAGCACTGGTGAAGCCAGACGCCAAACACAATGGAACATGTAAAAACGGGACTGGCGAGCATATTCCCCATGCGGTGTCGCTTCGTCCCTCTATGTCCCTGTGGTGGCTGTTGAATGCTCCTCTAAGCGTAGCATTCCAACTCCCTAATACCCCCCAACCATCACTGACCCAGTTAGCTGCCACCCAGAACTATTATTATTTACGATTATCGCTATTATAATGCACGCTTTTTAATTAAATTGCAGGCATATCGGTATTGCAGCAGCATCATCAGTAATGGAGCTGGAGCCGCGTGTGGCCATCCTGCAGGACCTGCGCCTGCAGACCTTTGACTCCATCCGTTTCGCCTCCTATCGCACCGCCTCCAAGCTGCGCTACATACAAAAGTCAACGAATCTGCATCTGGTGGACATATGGAACGTTATCGAGGCATTCCGCGAGAATGGCCTCAATACCCTGGAGCCACAGAGCGAGGTGAGCGTGGCCAGGCTGGAGACGCTTGTGTCCTCGCTGTATCACAATCTCAACAAGCGGCTGCCCACCGCCCAGCAGGTGCCTGTCGACTCTAAAGCGGGTTTGCTGCTCAATTGGCTGTTGGCTGCTTACACAAGGTAAGGGTTTGGGTAATGTTTGAGATGATTTCATCCCATTTAACAATGGTTCTCTCTTTTTACAGTGATAACTCGGGCAAAATTCGCGTATTCTCCATCAAGGTGGCCCTGGCTACCATGTGCTCTGGCAAACTGGTGGACAAACTCAGATGTGAGTGGTTTACAAGCTAAAAATAAACCCGCAAGCTAAGTTATTTCTCTCTCTTTACATTTCCATAGATATATTCTCGCAGATCTCGGATGGCGCTGGCCAGCTGGTGGCCTGGAAACTGGGCGAATTCCTGCGCGAGGTGCTGGCCCTGCCGGCGGCCGTGTACGAGTCGCCCACATTCCACTACAAGGAGGGGCTCGAGGAGGAGATCTTCCCGGCCGAGAACAAGGTGACGGTGAACGATTTTATGGCCACGCTTATGTCCGAGCCGGGGCCGTCCTGCCTCGTCTGGCTGCCGCTGGTGCACCGGCTGGCCACTGTGGAGACCATTGTGCATCCGACTGTCTGCTCTGTTTGCCACAAGGAAAACTTCACCGGGTTTCGTTATCGCTGTCAGCGGTGCCACGCCTACCAGTTGTGCCAGGAGTGCTTCTGGCACGGCAAGACATCGCTGAACCACCAGAACGATCACGAGGTCAAGGAGTACTCGAGCTACAAGTCGCCCAGCAAACAGATCGGTCACTCGCTGCGCAAGAGCTTCCGCTGTGTGCCCGAGAAGACGGCGCAGGTGCTACCCCGCTTCCCCGACCAGCCGGAGAAGACGCTCAACCTGTCGCACATCGTGCCACCCTCGCCGCTGCCCTCGCACAATGGCTTCTCGGACCCCTCGGGCCTCGTATCCGGCCACCATGGCGGACCCCATCCGGGTCACCCGGGCCAGCACGGCCTGCCGCCTGGCCTCTTTGATCGCTCCAGCACCCTCGATTCACGGGCCACCGGTCGCAGTTTGGATAGCGCCAGCGGCACCACCATGTCCCGTGTGGCCGCTGCCTCCGCCAATGATGAGGAGCACCGTCTAATTGCCCGCTATGCCGCCCGATTGGCCCAGGAGAACCGAGCGGTAAGTGTTTAGCTGAGAGAATTATCCGAATCCCTTTCATTCCTGCCTCCTTTAGCCCTCCAACTTGCCCGACAGTGCCACGCCCATTGGCACGGACAACTCGCGGGCCCAACGCGAGCTGATTGCCCAACTGGAGTCCAAGAACAAGGAGATAATGCGGGAGATAGCGCGCCTGAGGCGCCAGCAGGAGACGGAGCAGATGGCACCGGAGAATCCGGCGCTGATCAACGAGCTAAGGGCTTTGCGGCAGCGGAAGGGAGAACTCGAGGGCCACTTGGGCGCCCTGCAGGACTCACGGCGGCAGCTGATGGAACAACTGGAGGGCCTGATGCGTATGCTGAAGAACCAACAGACCGCCTCGCCCCGCTCCACGCCCAACTCGAGTCCACGCTCAGGGAAGTCGCCACCGATGCCAGGCGGCGGCGGGGGAGGAGGAGGAGGAGTAGGAGCTGGTATCCTTGGCACCTCACCCATGAGTGCCCTGCACGCCCAGCAGATGCAGCAGCATCCCATGGCCGGTGGCGTGCGGGCCGCCCAACAGCAGCTCCTCCAGCAGCAACAACAGCAGCAGGCCCATGGCCACGGTCCCTTCAGCCAGAGCCAGCTGGATCAGCTCAACCAGATCAGCAGCGACATGCGCAGCGCCTTCGCCGCCAACGGAAGTGCAAGTGAGTAGGGATTGGAGGGAGGATCCAATGAAAGATGACCCGCGGGCGGGATACTTTCGATTAGGTTTCGGTCATGTCCAAATTTTGAAATCTCCCGAGGAATTGGTCAATTGGCGAGAGTTTAGGCCTGGGTCCAGACATCAGATATTAATCGAATCCACTCAATGGTGCGGGAAAACCTCCACCACTGGCACAAACACACGCTAAATACACCCAACACACCCAAAACACACACACACACAATCGTTTCTTGATCGCTTCGCCTTCGCAGCGCCACCGCCAATGCGTAGCAGCACTGCCACTGCCAGTGCCACAGGCCATGTCAGTGGCATTCCCAGCCTCAATCCGATTCCGAATCCTGACGCGGAGCTCAATGAGGCCGCCGACCATCTAACGTCGGCCATTTCCCACATGGTCAGCGACCTGAATGCAGGTAAATCCAAGGATTCGAACCACTCTAAACCCGCTATCGCTTCCGCAACTGCAACTGCTGCTGCTGCTCTCCGCCCCCGCTTTGCGAAGATGCCCGTGAATGGTGGTCAGCACTGCACCAGCACAGACAGCACCTAGAACTCGTAGTTAGCACCGCTTCTAGAGCCGCCACCTAATCCCCCACTGCTCCTCCCTGACCCCCAAACAAAACTGGAATGTGTTTCTCTCTGTGCTTATGCCGTGTGTGTTTCTTTTGTGTGTTGGGTCTCGCCATTTCCAGGACGGGGAAGGGCTGCTCCGTCGAGCTCCCTGCCGCAGGCACGCTTCATCCTGCCATTGGGTAAGTTGTCCCGGTGGTCACTCCTGCTGCTGCTGGTTCCCATAAGCCACCGTCTCTAAAGCTTCATTTTTTCGATATCGTTTTCTTTTCGTTTCGTCTCCTTGAATCGTTTTTGGTTTTAGATTATTTCCCTAATCGGCGGCACAAGAAAAAGTGCTGCAAATATTGAGATTCTTCTTTTGCTTAGTTAGCTTCCCTTTATAATTTGTGCTCGTTTCTTCTGTTCAAAAATCCGAAAATCTAAACCAAAAACCGAACAAGAATTCCGACACATCGAGGGCGGCGAATCGGAGGGATCGAGTCAGTGCGAATGCAACGATTGCGAGTGCCGCGAGTACGAGGAGGTCTTCCGCACCGACGAGGATCTCGAGTGCGAGGGAGCTGCCGCTGCCCCCTATAATACCGATCCCAAACCCTATAATATTCAGGCCGAAGAGGACCAGTTTGATTATACGTTCGGGCAGGGCGAGGAGCTGTCACAGGTGAATCGCATCCTGGGCTACAGGAACCATCCGGAGTTGTTCATCGACGATGAGCAGGCCGGCTTCCCGGCGCTGCACGAGATCGGTGAGACAATCGATGAACTGCAGCTGATCATGCACGCTTATATCATGAAGTATAGTTTGAATTTGTAAGGGGTTCTCAACGATATATAACTCTCTCCGATCAGGTAAAATATATACAGAATCTACCGCTTCTCTAGACCATCCTAACTCGCTCGTCTCACGTCAGGTAGATCTCTCTCTCTAGACTCTAGTGTGGGTGCCACTCTCTGTTCTATCCCTAGCCGCATCCTCATCATCGCTGCACTGTCAATCGCCTCTCTCTACTCGAGCAATCTCAGTCTCAGTTCATACTAGTTAGTCTCTAGATTTTGATTCACGTTGGCTGCTTGACTCGAAACGGATTCGAATAAATTGTCAGATCTTGACTTTGATTTGTGCCTTTGAAAGTCAATATTTATATTTGTTTACCGCAACCTTGATACAATTTCAGATTTCGACGAGTCTCAATCGTATAACCAAGAGTGGAACGAAAAGGTAAAGGGTTTCGCCACGAAATCCCGCTCACTGTTGCTCTAGATGTTGTTCCTTATCTTCCTCTCTCTCTTTGTATATGCACTCGATAAGCATACTATATATATACTATAATATCTATGTATATCCCGTAGCTAGTGTAGTTGTTGATTGCCACCTTGCATGCCACTGAGACCTCTTAACTTGAGTACGATTAATCAAGCAAACCCACTCTTAGCCACTCTCTCTCTAACTAGTTTATTTCACTAAATTCACAGGCAAATGCGAATAGCCAATGGCAGGAGCAGTTTGCCCAATGGAGTCTTAACTCGCAGAAGAACTAAGAAGACACCGCCTCACCAGTGGACCAGTATACCATGCCGGAGCCCCAGGAGGACGAACTCGCGCTTAGCTTTTTACACCCTACCTTAACTCATATTTACGTTGACTTAGAGCAATTTATTTATTATTATTATTATTTAATGGAGCCGTAGCCGTAGACTTTCTTCTCTCGGGATATATGATTATTTTACTGAAGCAAAGAATATGAATATACAATTGAATCTCGTTGAACAAGATACGTACATGGACGTACTGCTAATGGGCAATAAGAGACATGTATGGCGTTTTAATTTTAGGTTTCTGCGACTCTGTAATGCTCGGCTTTTAGATTTTGTAAGCCCGCGCGTCAGCGCTTATTTATTACCAGCAAAACTTAACAACAACCGAAAATCAAACATGTACGAGTAATGCGTAATACAAATACGATATAGAAACTTATTATGTACTTAAACTTAAACCTAAACTAGCAACTTGTTAAAGAACCGAAAATCAAATTCTAAACCGGGGCTGGAAGGGCATCGGGCTTTTCAACGTTTTTATGACGATGCTGTTCCAGTTCTAAACGCTAAAACTTATATACACAATATACACACACTTTGAGATACGATTGAAGACAACAAAACGGAAAATGAAAAACTATTTGAGCCACAGTAAAGAAAAACAAAAACAAACCCAATGTTAAACACTAAAAACTAAAACGATCGCCGCGTTTCGATTTATACTTAATCTCCATTTATAATATGCATTCATACCGCAAAAGTTATACCATATAATCGTAAATGCATATAGAGCACGACGAGATATAGAGAGAATCCGACATTTATATAGAACGTATACATAAATAACTACTGAAGAATATTACAAAAAGAGAAAAACTAAATAAAAATGCATTTTAAACAATCACAATACGAAGGAGTTTTTGATTTAAAGGGGGAGTGTTATTTGGGATGTATTGGAGAGAATATAAGATAGATTTTAAAACTTGAGTAATGTTTTAAAACGATTTAAATTTCAATTTTAAACGGCGCTCAATAGAAGGGCATACTTGCGGTGGACAATGGAAAAAACATCAAATATTGCAAAATTGCTAGATCAGCATCACTGGCAGTTAGTAAGATGCCATTTTGTCCCAATAATGCAAAATGCAAATTCAAATTTGGCAGTTAAATTCAAATTCAAATGTAGAATTTTTTACATTTTTTTAAATATTTTAACTGCCAAATTTGAATTTGAATTTAACTGCCAAATTTGAATTTGAATTTAACGACGATCAGTTTCAGTGTGACCAGGTGCAGTTGTAAAATAACACCTAAATTTGGATTCAAAAGGTTTGAGTCTGCGCTAACTTTCGTCGGCTCCGAAATGGTTTGAAACTTGGACAAAATTTACAATATGGTCACACTGGCACGTTTTTCGTGGCCCAAAGTTTTTATAACAGTTTATACCAGTTTTCAGTTGCTTGCTGCTGATTTCTGTTCGCCTGTTACCCCAATTTGGGAAACGGGCAATTTGCATGAAAATGTTCGGAAATTTGGATTGGCTGCTGTAGGGATGTTGTTGTAAAAAGGTTGTTGTTGCCATCAAGCTGTTGTTGTCGTCAACAAATAGGTATAAATGCATAAATTGAAATATAACCGTTTATACCAATTATTATTTTTGCCCAAATGTTTTTATAACAGTTTATACCAGTTTTCAGTTGCTTGCTGCTGATTTCTGTTCGCCTGTTACCCCAGTTTGGAAAGCGGCCAATTTGAATGAAAAATTTTGCTACTTGCATCAGTGATGCTCACTTCCATCAGTGATGCTCACTTCCATAAGTGATGCTCACTTCCATCAGTGATGCTCACTTCCATCAGTGATGCTCACTTCCATCAGTGATGCTCACTTCCATCAGTGATGCTCACTTCCATCAGTGATGCTCACTTCCATCAGTGATGCTCACTTCCATCAGTGATGCTCATCACTGGCAGCTAGTTAGATGCAATTTTCTACCAATAATGCAAAAAATAGCTAGATGAGCATCACTGATGCACATGCGCATCACTGCCATTAAGCCCGATTTTATTGCCCTCCAATATTGAAATATAGCCAGATGAGCATCACTGATGGAAGTGAGCATCACTGATGGAAGTGAGCATCACTGATGGAAGTGAGCACTGAAACTGATCGTCGTTAAATTCAAATTCAAATTTGGCAGTTTAATTCAAATTCAAATTTGGCAGTTAAAATATTAAAAAAAATTTTTTTAATTCTAAAAAAATTTTAAAAATCTAAAAAAAAAGTTAAAATATTAGAAAAAATTTTAAAAATTCAGGAAAATTTTTTAAAATTTAGAAAAAAATTTAAAAATTCAGAAAATGATGTTAAAAATTACATCGGAAATGAGAAAAACAGAAAATTAAAAACTAAAAAAGGCATAACTCTGTCAAAAATGCCGTAATTTGCATTCGGAAAGCGGCGTTATGTTAGTTTTTATAAGGTTTACAAATCTGCATACTTAGTTAGAAATTGCAAATTTTATCAAATTTTGAGTATTTTAATGATGTAACCCCTTATAACATTTTGAAAAAATTGATTAAAAATTTTTTTCCTCCGGACTTAGCCAGAAAGATGCGCCTGCTAATGCTGATCAAGAATATATATGGTTTATGGGGTCGGAAATGACTCCTTCAATGCGTAATGAGCTTCGGACTGGAAATAAAATACCCTGCCAGGGTATAAAAATTATAGCTTCGTTGTTTTTCAACGTATGTTTATCTACTCTCAGATATAAGCTTTTTTTATTATTCTAGAATTTTGGTATACATTTTATAAAAATCGGACAACTATATCATATAGCTGCCATAGAAGCGATCGGTAAATGTATAAAATATGTAAAGCTGGGAATGTAAAACTGAAACTGTCAAACTGTAAACATAATAAGTATAGGTAAAATTTAATGAAACTCTGTTTTGTGAGTGTTCTCAGCATTTAAATCTATAATATAAACATCGAAACCAATCTGCAAGGGTATACAAACTTCGCCGTGCCGAAGCTAGTATCCTTTCTTGTTTTTGTTTAGCGGAGTTATAAGCCAGGCAGCCCAGTTTCGAACCTGCGAAATAATTCGTCATCTGGCGGCAATATAGCTATAATCGAGACTTAAAAATATCGATAGATATTCTTATCGATGTCTTGGTTCGATTTTCACATCCCTAGTTTCTGACACTCGAGCGGGCGGATAATTCAAAAAGCACGCACTCATTTATTCGCTTTCCGACACTCGTGCTGTGCAGTTCGCCGCGTTTCCTCCGTCTTGGCCAAAAAACTCGTGACCGATCTCCGAGAGAATAAGTGCAAGAGAGAGCCGAGTCTAAAACCAGCTTAGAGCGAGCCGACAAGTGTGGGGCCGCGCCGCCAGCATCCACGTTAGCAGTGCAAGCGAAAGAAACGGCGATACCAGTTTTGGGAGACACCGCCACTCTCCACGACTCTTCCCAGACATTTGGAGCGCAGCTTTGCTCAGCTGAAACGTCTTGAGAAATTATATACCTCGTATACCGCGCGTTATTCAGGGTGTGGTGCTAAAGATCCGCAGAGACGACGACGAGATGTGGAGCCCAAAGAACCTACTTGGCTGCGTGTGGAGCGCCCTGCTGCTGGCCCTGCTCCAGGGCGCGGCGGCCCAGCGCACGCCCACCATCTCGTACATCACACAGGAGCAGATCAAGGACATTGGCGGCACCGTCGAGTTCGACTGCTCCGTCCAGTACGCCAAGGAGTACAATGTGCTCTTTCTGAAGACTGACAGCGATCCCGTCTTCCTGTCCACCGGATCGACGCTGGTGATTAAGGACTCGCGCTTCTCGCTCCGCTACGATCCCAACTCGTCCACGTACAAGCTGCAGATCAAGGATATCCAGGAGACGGATGCGGGCACCTACACCTGCCAAGTGGTCATCTCCACGGTGCACAAGGTGAGCGCTGAGGTGAAGCTGTCTGTGCGCCGTCCGCCCGTCATCTCGGACAACTCCACGCAGTCGATCGTGGCCAGCGAGGGCAGCAGCGTCCAGATGGAGTGCTATGCCAGCGGCTATCCCACGCCCACCATCACCTGGCGTCGCGAGAACAACGCCATCCTGCCCACGGGTGAGTCCTGGTCTATAATATATTTTGTTATTTATTGTGGAATTTTATGAGGGAGAGCATGGCTCCGAGTTAACTTACAAGTCTCACGTTTGTTGGGGCGCTGTTCTGTGGCTCTCTCTCTCTCGCGCGGTTTCTCTGGCTCTCAGTCCCCCAGTTGGAGCTTCAAGCACGTCTCACTGTCCGTCCCGCTTTGGCTTTTGCTTTGGCTACAAGGTGTGTGCACTGGCTCCCGTGGTGGTGGTGACCGTGACTCACTCAGGCGTCACCTCAGCTTTGTTTATTTAGCATTCTGGAGCTACTAAACGGCAGCTAGCTTTTCCCCTTTTTAAGTTTTTCTTTTCCGCTCTTTTTGTACCTTTTGTTCCAACCCCACCACCTGTCGTCCGAGGGCCATAGGTTTTGCAACACAAGATTGATTTTTCTTGGCCTCACTCGGCACGCTTTCTTTTTATGGCATTTGCCCGCTTTTGTTTACTTTTTTGTGAAATAAAAACAGCTTTTTTTGGGTTTAAGAATTGTTTATTTTCTTCGATTTAATAAACAAGATCCACCCCTTGCTTACTTTTTAACCCTAAGAAACGGAAAACACAGCCTAATCAAATACCAATTTGAAAGCTAATATTAAATTTAAGGCAAGAGATTGGTTTTTAAACTCAATCTTGCTAAAAGGTTTTTATTCTTTCTCTACTTTCTTGAAGCTTTTAAGAAAAAAGGGTTCTCAACTGAATTATCTTCTCATTTTTATATTTAAAAGAAATTAATAAGGAGTTATTTGTAGTGCAGATAACATATAAAAAGCAATCGAAAAACAGTAAACAATTCCTTGAATTTCATATATTATATTTATATTCTAATGCCTCGCTTTGCATTATTTTTAATCTCTAAGACAAAGTTCAATATTTTTTTTTGGAAATCCCCTGCTGACAAGTGCAAATGTTATCACCATTTTGGTTTATTTTCTTCCATTTTTGTATTGTTTTTTTCAAGATTTGCAACAAAAGATTTATTGCCTTTCATCCTCTCTCTATTTTCCATCCAAATTTTACAAATTTCCAAACACCTTCTCCAGGTTTTCTTTGGAAATACCCCGGACAGTCCCGGCAAGTGCAAATGTTATCTTCAGTTTTGTTTGCTTTCCTTTGTCCTTCCAAAATTTTCGTGTTTAAGAGGGAAAAAGCTAATAAAACAATAAAATAATTTGGTGCTCAGGTAGAGAGAGTAGAACCTTCACTTAAGGTTAATCCCGTACAGGTGCTGCTGCAACACCGATCTCTACCTGAGGGCTGACCCTCGGGCGGCGGCCATAATGGATGCCCTTAACGAGATTGCAGCGTCATTTGAACGGCAGTCGAAAAGCAATTAGTGAAACTAATCCGATGGATGACTACCTACTACCTAGAACAGTCACCACACCCTGTACTACACTACTACACCCTTGGTTGCTCTCTCAGATACTGTATCTGTAAGCTAGCTTAGTTCCAGAACTTGTATCTTGTGCAATCTTTAATTGCCGCGACATTGAGGTTGCCTTCTAGGCGTGGTCCGCTAAAAAACTATAAAACCCGAACCGCAATAGGTTGGACACGCTCGATGGCAGCCAGAAAAGGCTTTACTCTTTTTTTCCTATAAATCAAAAGGGCCCAGGAACAGGGGGTCGGGTCCAGTATTTGCCAGGAGTTTCACACTTTTTTACGCTCTAATTTAAAGCGCTTAAGCAAACAAATTCTGACGGACCCACACGGGGCTTTGAAATGCGCCAACGAACCGAGTCAAATGCTCTGGGATAAGGGGTTTCCACAGGAGGGTTTTCCAGGGGGGAGGTTCTCCACAGATGCAGCCTTTGTGCTGTGGCAGCATTTCACCATTTCCCATTCGAGTTTTCGAGGCATTCGACAACTTCAGCACGCGCAATTGCTTCCGCAACTTGAAAACGTTCCACGGACCGTTTGATGGTCTCCGGGAACAACTCTGCTCGGAGCCACAGCCAGAGCCAGGCCGGTGCCGGAGTCGGAGTTCGGGCGTAAACAACACACAAACCTTCCTTCAACCGGTGCAAATGCAACAGCAGCAGAAGGGCGAGAGGGCTGTTTTCTTACACATCAGACACGGTCTGGGCTTTGGGCTTTTTGCCTCCTCCCGACTGCATAAAAAACGAAACGAAATGAAAAATACAAAAAATGAAACGGGAAAGAGGAAAGAGGAAAGAGGAGGGGAGGCGAGGCGGGCGGGCAAACATATGCAAACAAAGGCTTCCTGAGAGAGCATGGGCCTGGCGTCGCCTGGAAACCCCGTAACCAAACCGAAACCCTTACCCTCCTTCCGCCGCTCGGCTACATATAATTCTTATTTTGATAGCCGGCAAAATACAATCGAAGTATACAAAATATATAAATTACAAGCTAAAAAGGTAACCCAAACAAAGACCGCTTCCCGGGGCGAGTACAATGTAAGAGATGCAAACAAACAAGCCGCGAGCGGTTCGACCCCTGTTCAGGATCGGGATCGGGATCCCTCTTCTAAGCAACCCCTAACCCTAGCTCCTGGTCCCGCCCAGGGTTGAGGAATGGAAACCCCCTCCCTAAGCATAGACTTCCGTTCTTTTTTGGCAGGGTGTCGACAACGCGACCCATGTCCATGCCAATTTGTGCGTTGCCAGGCAAATCGATTGGTTTTTTACGCCATTCAATGGCCATTGAGCAAACACAGACATGCACCTGGCGCACCTGAAAGTTATCTATGGGGCATATATGCATATGCTGGGCTGTCATAATAAACCTCACCTTGGCCCGGCCCCACAAATTGTTGTTATGCAAAGAAAGCAAAAATTAAATTTCCATTTTTTGCTGAATCTCTTCTCTCAACCGGCGACGACGACGACCACGACAGCTGTCGACATCTGGGTTATTGTTGTCTGATTCTCTCTCTTTTCAGACAGAGCCGGAAGCCAGGCATCTTTCAGATACTTATCTGATCGAGGAGGGATCTCTGATCGCGAGGATCAGGCTAAATTAACTTTAATTGTTCAATTATGCGAGTACACTCGCTCGGGATCACTTCGGGGTGTCTGCACACGCTCTATATGGGGACTCTATGGGTCCGGTACTTTAGTACTACGACTCCCCTGCTTAAAAAGCTTGATTAACCTTTCATGCAAATTGTTGGAAAATTGCGAATTAGACTCAAGTGAGCGTGATCTCTGAAGTATTCCAATTTCGCCAAAAGAAGGGTGCAAAATGCTAATGTTTATAATATTTACACACAAACATTTCGATGCGCAATTGATGCTCAACTCGAGATCTCAACAGGCCGTATACGAAATTAGTTACCCTCGATTTTATGTTGATTTATAATGAAAAACATTCCTGGGATGCCAGAGAGGAAGCAGAAGCAGCTGGGGCGAATATTTGCAAGCAATTAGGTTTGGCACACTCGCAATTAGAGGAGTGAGCGTCCAAGTCCTTTGATGATTATTTGTTTGTCCTGCTGCTGCTGCTGCTACTACTTCTGTTTCCTCTTCCTGTTGCAAGCTTGCCTGCATTGTTTATGGCCGTTGCAAAGTCAAAAGCAGAAGCAAAAGCAAAAAGCAAAGGCATAAGCGGCATAGTGAGAACGGGAACGATAAACGCCAATGACGTACTTACCGAACGCGGTGTGGCAAAAACCTGTTTGTAAATGTTGGTTGCTGGGGCAACGACCACTTGGTCAACATGGAACGCCATGAGCCGCCAACTGGCGGCTTTCAGTCAGCCAGCAAAATGCAGAGAGTCGGAGATATAACAGCCCTTTGTGGCAGTTACTCAGCCTGAAGTAATAACTTGTTAGTTGATAGCTCAAATGGCCAGCTAAATCGTCCCAGTTTCCTACCAATTTACATCAACTAATCGGAGACCAGGAAAAGGGAGATTAAATAAATAAATATACAGTAATATTTCATATTATACAAATGTATTCTAAATTTCTTGCCGTGCATCAATGAATCCTTTCACACTTTGAATACATTTTCTCTTTCTGTGTGTGGCGGCAATTCCCCTATTTATTTAGCACTTTTAGCTGCATGTTTCACCTTCAACGACAGCAGACCGGCTTTTTAATCCTTATCACACTCACTTTCTCACACAAAGGACACGCGGCTTTCGCTCCAAGCCCAAACCGTAGCCACCCCTCCTGCTCCTGCTCCTGCTCTTTGTTTGTCCTGGGACTTTGCCAATATTTATTTAGGCACTCGGCTCACAAGGGATTTACGTCGGTCAGCCTTCTTGCTCCGCCAGCTTATCCATTTCTTTTTTTGGCATAATTGCTATTTTAATAGTTTTCTTTTCAATCCAATCCCTGATTTATGAGTCTCTTCTCTCGCCGACAAGTACAGTCTGCACTCGTCGGCAATTGAGTTTCCCTGGGAAGGAGGAAGAGCAGCAGAGTGTGGAGTGGAGTGGAGTGTAATCCAATAAATGGCATGCCAGGCGGCATAACTCTCGGCCAGCTATAATGTACTACTCGACGGAGAAAATCACTTTTGAAAAGTCAACAACACACAGCGTCTGTGGCTTTGTCTGTCGGTGGGTGGTTCCTGGTTCTTCCTCTGGCGTTGGAGGTGGAGGTGAAGGTGGGTGGCCTTGCTCTGGGTGGTGGCTGCCTTCATGTCACATTCTGTGCGGTTTCAAGGCGAAGGCAAAGGCGAAGCGTTACCCACCAAAGTGGGTGCATTCACATGTCTCAAGAGCTTGTTATATGCTCGATATATACGTTCGGATCTGTGTGTGCGCGCCGAGAGAAGCCCTCGGTTCATGTTGATGTTCCTTGATGAGTTTGGGTGACAAAACAGGAAGAGGCGACAAATTTGCAAAGGCATGCAATTTTTCCACACAATGTTAGGAGTGGGGAGGAACTGCAGAAGCTTCTAAGGCAGTATATACCAGGTGTTCTTTGGGCAATCAAAGTGGATACAGTAGGGTATTCCTATTATTATGGGTTTAATCAACTCCAAACACTTGACTCCTGGTATGGAAAACAGCTTTTCTTGGCTTATAATTAGAAAATTGTATTAGAAAGCTAGTGGGAGCTTCATAAACAGACAGTAGTTAAGAACAGCCTTGAGTAACTCATATTCTATACATAAAACAATGCTGAAATTTGGTCTATGAAGAGCTGTTTAATATAAAATAAACATGGATTGGTTTTAGTCTGATTCTCTGATGGAAAATCTATATTTCTACTTAAATAAACCAAGTAAATCTACTTCTATTTAGGCATTTTATCAGAATTTTTGTGTACCCCAAACAGGTAGCAATGCCACCCAGTTATATCCCTGAATATCTGCTATATGTAGAACCGAATCAAGCTTTTCAGGCTTACAAATGACAATCAAATCAAACCCCATTGGAAAAAAGCATTTCCCAAACGAGGAAAAAAGTGAAAATCGTGTTAGAATCAAAACACTGTGTGCACTTTTTTAATTGGATTTCTCTGCCAAACCAACGAACTCTGGAGAGGAACGAGAGACATGACCCATCTGTGACATGCCCCGGAGCTATGATATGTCGGGTGGCTGCTGCTGTGCCTGGGTTTTCCTTTCGTTGGGGGTTTGGGTTTTGGGCTCAGGCTTGGGTTCAGGCTTGGGAAGTGTGTGCAGCGGGCGCAAATAATGCGAAGCGTCATTAAAAGCGCACCCGCTTCGGCATTTGGCTTCTGCCTTTGCCAGTCCGTGTTTTAAATTATGATGAGTCACACATTGTTGACGTGCTGCATTAACATTCATAATTTCCACATGGCAACGTTCGGTTCATAGAACCTTGGACTCAACGCCAGGCAACTCGACTCTCTCGGTTGACATTTGAAGAGCTTCAGAGGCAGCTTTTTCCTGGGCAGAAAGACGAGTTTGCCGCCAAATTGCAGGAAATTGAATGCGGAGAAAAAACAAATATGGCCGCAGGACTAGACCTAGACTTCCTGGGAAAGGGAAAGCGCTGCTCCGGCGGCATCAATGTTATTTTGGTTAGTTCGCTGTACGTCACACGGTTTTCCGAAGGGGCAGAGAAAGGGCGGCGTCTCTGGTCCTGTGATTGGTGCGCATATTTTTTGCATGCCCGTCGGTTTGGTATTTCCCCGGGTTCCCAGTCCCTGTCTGTGTCCGTGTCCGCGTCCTGTTCCTCCCTTCGGTGGTTGTTTCGTTGCTTCACAAAATGGCGGCGTGCCTCGTTTGTCGCTTTAAGTAGTTTATGAAAAATGACGAGTAGCAACAACCCTTTCCACCTTCTCGTAGGGTCACAAATTTTCCAAGCGAGCGCCTTTTTGATGCATTTAACGCTAGAAGTCATCCAAGCGCCAAGACCTAGACCTGAGCGGGTCACATAGTCATCCCAGCTACACCTACACTTCGAGCTCTCGTGCTCGGTGCACCTGTTTCCTTTTAGTACTGCTGCTTTTTCCCAGGCATTTTCCATTTCCTCTGGAGCACAAAGGAGTTGGTGCATCCTTTCAGGCCAGGTTCTATCTACCTGCACTTCGCACCTCCTCCCACTCCCTATTCCCCAGCAGGAACCCAATTCTCACCTCTCTTCCCTTGCACAATTTTCCTTTTTCTTCAACTGACAATTTATCTCTCTCTGGTTGTGTTTGCCCAAGGGACGGGACGGGATACGACTCGGACTTGGACTTGGTCGGGGTCTTGTTTTCATTTCGCCTGAGAGCCCCAGACAGGTTCCCTTGAAGGAAGCCGGCCTAAAACAAATGTGTGGACCCGCCTCGCCTCGCCCGACTGTTTTGTCGGGGCTTTCATTACCTTTTCAGATTCCATCTTTCCTGCCTGCACTCTCTTCGAGCTCTGTTTATGTTTCTTTTTCTGTGGCCCGGGTTCGTTCTCTTTCTGGTTGTGTTTTCCTTTCATTAGTTGTCGGAGATTGCACAGTCAGAGTTACAGTCGCAGTCGGAGTCGGAGTCATCATCCATCCTGTCCTGGGCCGGTGCAAAGTGTTTTTAATTCTCTCATTAGTAACTGAAATTACTCGGCACCATTCGGCGTTGATGGATGATGGCTGGCATGATATGGGAATCGAGGAGGATAGGCCTATTTCCGCCTCGCATTCTCCCTACCATATGTACATATATATTTTGTTGGATCCCTAAGATGCGGGCATCTCTCATTAGTTTGATTGAACTGGAATTCATTCTTAATTTGTCAATATGTAATGGTTATTATACAAGGTTCTAAAAACCCAATAGATCACCGATCTCAAAGGTATGTACATATTTGGACACCGTAGACCCAACCCCTTTGCCTTGGGCTCGTTTAGCGAGTGATATACGAGTCTGGTCTATGTAATTTGAAGCCATTACAACAATGTTTTCGATTCATGAACTCTTACATAATCTCGAATTCTCAAACAAACACAGACCCAGACGTTCATTCATCTTCCCTTTGGGGTGTTCTGTTTCAATGACTTTATGCTCTAGTTCTTAAATTTCGAACCCCCGGAAAGTGTCGTATGCAGTCAATTCGAGGCATTATTTCTGCATTAATTAAAGCCAGAGAATGAGAAACGTTTTGAACTCAAGATACTGGCAGCTGCGGGGTCGCTCTCTCTCTCTGTCTCTGTCTGCGTCGCATAACTAATTAGCAATTAAATATTTGCCACTTTCCTCGACACGCCCCAATTACGCGCATGCGCAACCTCCGCTTGAAAAACTTGGAGTTTTTCTAGTTTTTACAACGGTAAACAGGCGACAAATGTTTGAAGCTCTGAAATTCCTAGCCACTCTACCTACCTGACTTGCATATCATTTCACAGTCCAGTAAGTAAGCGTCAATCCATCAAAAAGGGCATAAAAAATAGTAAAAAACAAAGTGGTAATGGCTGGAAATTTGTTATTTCGAGTGTAGGTTGCATGTGAACTATAACTCTAGCTTCGATCGGAATATATGTACTAGAGAGAGGCTCTGCTGGAGTCAGAGGTAAATGGTTAGGGGGAAAAGGCAACAGAAACAGAAACTGAAACAGAACCTAGAGATAGAGAAAGAACCTGTTTTTGTGGACCCAGGGTACTTCTCCTCCTCCTGCTGACATGGCCACAGTAAACGCTCGTAAATTACAAACGCAACAAATTCTACTTGCTGTACGATTTTGTGTATATATTTTTTCATTGATGCGAATGGCCTTTGTTTTCGGTGGCTCTGAGAATATTTTGCGGATTCGGTGGGTTTCTTCTGCGTAACTTTGATGGTGCCAAGTCTTAATCTTCTCTAGAGATATGTATATTTATGCATAAGTACATGTCTTTATCGGAGTTGGGCTCAAGTTCTCATGAAAATATATATATGTATATATCTGCCTTTATCCTGGGAAAATTTTTGCTTTATATTGTGATTATTCTAAAGTGGGAGACTAAGCTTGATTTTTTTCAAGAATGTCTTTGATAAAGATAAGGGTTCTGTATTCAATTTTGATTTAATCTTTTCACTCTTAAAGAACTTTATATCGAAAAGTATTTACTTAAAAACAAATTAGCTTGAAGTCGATAATATAACATTCCCTGATAATTCATATTTAAGAACTCCCTAGGGCATTATTCTTCTATATATGTATATTAACGCCTTCTTTCAAAGCTTAAATTCTCGTCCAATTCTCCAGGGAAATGTCTGCCCCTCACAACACACTCTCTGCCTATCTCTCTGTGTGTATATAATCCAAAGTGAATCATTTTCCATTTGGACTAATTAAACCAATTCCCCTCTCGATCTCCGACTCTTGAGTCTGCCTCTGGATATATACAAATATATATGTATATCCTCTCGGATATCTAGATATATACAAATGTCGAAGGCTTGCTTAAATGTTTGTTTTTCTAATATTGAAATGAGTTTGTTGCGTTGTTTTCGACTGTGAGGAGAGGATGGAGAGCCCGCATCATGACAAGATGCCATTTGAGCTCGTCAACTCCGCCTTAACCCATTGGCATCACACTGTTTGCTCTTTGAGTGCAGTTCAGGGAGGGGTGTGTGGACTCTGTCAATCCAATTTTAATGAAATGTGTTACTTCGATTCCCAGGCGCAATTAATTTGAAATGTTTCAGTTGAGCAGGCACAAGCCGCACTCGAATATGGTATTTTGCCCCCCTCCAAAGCTGCTGTGGCCCGCATTTTGTGTGCAATTCGCATAAAACATATTTTCCTGGCATTCCGGAGCTTTGGTCAATGCTCTCTCCTGGCTGCCTGTCGGGGCTTCCCCTTCTTCTAACTCTTTTTTTGAACACCGAGCGAAATTCGGAACAGAATTTGCTTGATAAAATTTTAAAATAAAAATAGGTTTCCCTGGCATACTTTTAGTCTACATATATACCCTTGCAGGTTGTTATAATTTCAGTCAGAAGCTTGAAACGCAGTGAAGAAGTCATTTCCGACCCTATAAATCATATATATTCTTGATCAGCATTAACAGCCGAATCGTTTTAGCCATGCCAGGAAGAAAAAATTTTTTTTTTCAATTTTTCCAAAATTTTATAAGGGGTTACATCATTAAAATTTTCAAAATTGCAAAAATTTTGAATTTCTTAAAATCTAAAATTCAGTATGCAGATTTGTTACCCTGATGAAAACTAACACAAAACAGCTTTCCGAACTGAAATGAATGCATTTTTGGCTTTCCTATGAACAATTTTAAGTGCGACCCCTGGTCCAATTGTAACCTGCAAGGATATACAAACTTGGGCTTACCGAAATCTCTTTCTAATAATATAAAGATATAAATTCAACCAACTTTATTAGCTCTTTTTCTCTCCGTGGAATTTTCTACTCCCATGTAGTTTGTGTCAATTGTTTGAGCCTGAATTGTTTTGGCAAATGTTTGAAGAGCAGCCACAGACACGCAGCCAGAAGGAGTGTGTGTGTGTGTGTGTTTGGATGAGAGGGAACAGATCCCTAGGCTCATTGCACTCGTTGCCCCTGCATCTCACCCCCTATTTAGCCCGCTGAGCCGAGCCAACTTCCGGTTATGAACCCGGAGCACCTTTCGCAATTCGCACTGCAATTCCTATTCCCATTCACGTTTACGCTTCAGTGGCTCACCCCAACTCGGCTACCTCCCACTCCCTGGGCCATCCTTCCGTGCACTTATGCCTAAGTGCAGTGGCGTACTCCGTACTTTTTTTTTTTCAAAATTAGTTGGCAAAGCAAACGAGCAGAGCGAACAGTGCTCGGCCCGAAATGGTTTACTTGTTAGAGGTCATTAACGTGGCCATTGTTTTGTGCGAACATGGCGTGGACACCGCCGCTCTGGAAAAGGTCACCCGCAGCAAGTGCCAACGGATGTGCCCCTTGTGTTGGCTCATTAAAATTGGATTTTTGACTCTCTGCTCCCCGCTGCACAAACACAATAGCTTCGTCGGCCGGGAGAGCGTTTAGAGCTGCTCCATTAATAGCTGCCACTACCATTGAATAGATGTGTTTGCACATGAACGCGCGCCTAGGACCGGATCACATTAAAGCTTCCACTCTTTGGTTAATGGGAACTGTTACGCCGCAGTTCAAAAGGGCAATTATTTGTGGTGATTTGTAAGAGATTATAAAAGCAGGAACATTTTGAGTTTAAATGCATTTTAGAGGGAGAATATCAGTGATTATTTAGGCAAAGATAAGGATTTTTGAAATTGAATACTTTGCAGGTCATTTAAAGACGTACCCATGATTTCGATGTATTAGAAATTAGTAAAAATATGAAGTATACCCCCAACTAATAAGTATTTCCCTCTCCATTCTATTCCCTTCCAGATAGTGCCACCTATTCCGGCAACATCCTGCGCATCAAGTCAGTCAAGAAGGAGGATCGCGGAACCTACTACTGCGTGGCCGACAATGGCGTCAGCAAGGGCGATCGTCGTAATGTCAACGTGGAAGTGGAGTTTGCCCCCGTAATCACTGTGCCCCGACCCCGGCTGGGACAGGCCCTGCAATACGACATGGATTTGGAGTGCCACATCGAGGCGTACCCACCGCCAGCCATTGTCTGGACCAAGGATGACATCCAGCTGGCCAACAACCAGCACTACAGCATCTCGCACTTTGCCACCGCCGACGAGTACTCCGACTCGACGCTCCGTGTGATCACCATTGAGAAGCGTCAGTACGGTGATTATGTGTGCAAGGCCACCAATCGCTTTGGCGAGGCGGAGGCGCGTGTCAATCTCTTCGAGACCATCATTCCCGTATGCCCACCGGCCTGCGGTCAGGCGTCATTTGCCGGTGCCGAGGAAGTGGCTGCCACCTCGTTCGCCCTGGTGGGCATCCTGGCGGCGCTGATCTTTGCCAGATAAGCCAATATCCGCTCTCCGTGTCCAACAACCAACAAAAACAAAACAAAATCCATCACACTCAGCCCTCGAATGCATAAACGTAAACATAAACAATATATATATAATAGATATACCTTGTAACCGCGCAATAGAAGTCTCAAATGATACCGGAATTCCAGTTCTTAAACGCAAAAATCTGTTGTAGCTCCCGTTCCCGTTTCCTTTTTCTTACGTCCAATATATTATGTCTTAAGTTAAGAAGTATGCTAAGTGAAAAAGAGGGGGACCGAGAGCAATCGATATAATTTATTAGCACCTACCTTTGGGCCACCAACTCGAACTCTAACCATACTGTGTAGGACTCTCTCCCTCTTGATATACATCCCTAAAATCCCTTTCGTTTTGCTTTCTAATCTGGCACTGTATATGTTTTAAATACCTTAATCTAAGAACTATATGCAACAGTTCAACATTCCGTTTCCGCTTTGCTGGGGGGAACAGAGATATTTTATTTTTTATTTAATAAACAATAAAGTATTCTCGTGACAACTCGAATAAACCCTAATGATAATACTAACACCGGCATTAAGTCGAGGCAAAAACATCTGTAAACATCTCTCTCTCTACTTAGGTCTTAAGCACGAAATTCTTTTGATAAACAAGACAAGATTTTTGAGCCCAGTTTTTGTGTGGCTGCGACGACGATTAAAATCAATTTCGACTTTGTAATTCAAGAAAAAAAAATGATAAACGACAAAAACACAAATGAACAAACAAAAAAATCAATAAAAATATTTGAAAAACCAACGAGCAAGACCTTTTCTTTGGGAATACATTTAGTTTTAAAAGGATATGTTTGTAAATGAGAACAATAGAATATTTTATACTAAACCTAGTCTCTCATCGAGGCTCCATTGGTGGCCATGCGATAGTAGAGATTGAAGTCGGACTCGTAGTCCGCAAAGGAGCCGTTGTTGTGGCGCTTGCTGGGTGGCACAAAGCGACGCAGCGGATTGTCCAGCAGGAAGCGATAGATGCGCTCGGCTCTGTCCCGTTGCAATTGGATTTTCACCCCAATGGCCTGCATGTTGTCCAGCAATTGGTCCATTTCGTCCTGCTGACGGCTTGCCTTCAGCCTCAAATCGTGCGGATCAACTAGGTGGACGAAATGGGAGGGTTATTTCCAGTCTGGCCGGATATGAGGACAAAATGTCTGAGTTTGAGCTTACCAATTAACGGCTCCAAATTCAATTTCAAGTCAGACATGTGCGCGGCAATTGCCGACGCCCACAAAATGCGTTTGCGGACTTCCTGCAGGGCCCCGAAGGGTGTCAGCAAATAACCAGGCGACAGTTGAACAGTGGAGGCCAGCTCCTGTCCCTCTACGATAAGCGGATTGGCCGACAGCAGGAAGGAGCTGCAACCCAGAAAAAGTAATTAATTGGAAATTCCTTCGTTTCCTCTTAAATACACTCATATTTACCAGGCTCTGGGCAGGCAGCTGAGCTTTTCCAGTGGCATTTCCGCAAATGTGTTCAGCTCCAGCAGGTGTGCGGGCACTGTGGCTCCGGATTGTGGCACTAGGATTGTGAGATCGCCGCCACCCGGCATCAGTGTCTTGTTGTCAAAGCTGCGACGCATGGAAGAGTTCATAACACTAACATCGAGTTCCATTTTGGTGCTGGAGAAGACGCTGTCGTTGGCCAGACAGAAGCTCTCGGCGCCCAGCATGGACATGTTGCTGACCTTCAGCTTGGTGCTCATCAGTTGGGACTTGGCGTTCTGCTTCTGCGCCGTGGCCTGCATGTCGTCCAGCAGATTCTTCATCATGTTGCGGGAGAAGATGATCTTGTCCTTGATCTGCGACAGCTGCACCATGTCCTGTTGAATGCGATTGATCGAGGCATTGATGTCGCCGTACACCTCTTTCACGGAGCCGAGCTTCAGGTCGTGGCTCTCCAGTTGGTTGCTGCCGGCGTCCAGTTCTTGGCGAAGCTGCTCGATCTGCTCGCGCAAGAAGTCGTTCTGGGCGCGATTAAAGTTACGCATGTTGTACTGGACGAGATAGTCGCTTATCAGCTCATCGGCGGCCTCTGCCTCCACCGAGTCGCCATCGATGCCATTGAAGCTGTGCACCTTCTGCTGCAGTTCGTCCGCAAAGTCGCTGTACTCCTGGCAGAAGCGTGCCTCTTTCACCTCCAACTCCTTGTGGGCGGCCAGGGATTTCGCAGCGAGGCCCAGCATGTCGGCCTTGGTCTTCAGCAGCTTCACCTCGTAGCTATTGAGTGGAGGTTTGCTCATTGTCGGGTTGTCCCTGGCCTCATTGAGGTGCATTATGTGCTGCAGCTGCTCCTCCTTGATTTTCATGATGACGTTCAGCAGCGTGGAGTTGGGTGTGTCCGCAAAGATGGTGCGCATCTCATCCCACAGCTGCCGTTTGGCCTCCGTCAGGGTGTGGGCATTGGTGTCCTCATCACACACGCCGTAGAAGTTCTCCAGCTTTTTGAGAGCCGTTTCAACATCGCGGGCGGCTTGCTTCTCGCTAGCATTCCTTGAGTTCAACACCACCGGCGTGGTGGCCAGGATCTGGGTCTTGGTCGTCTGCTCCTGCTCGGAGCTCTTGTTTAGCGACTGCAGCTTAAGCTTGAGGATATTGCATTTGGCCTCCAGGAGTTGCTTCCGGTTCGTGGCACTGATGGTTTGAATGTCTACGGGGAAGGGATTAATAAACGTTTGATTTATTCCCTGGCTAGGAATACCTACTCTTGGTCTTAATGCTGGCGGCTAGTCGCTGGTACTCCTTTCGGGCATCGGACAAATGCTGCTCCGCCTTCTGCTTCTGCTCCTTAAGCTTCTGCATTTTCTGATATCGCTGCAGCTCCGGCGGCTGGAAGCTGCGGGAAGCCAGGGGCACCACCTTATCCTTGTAGCGGGCCACTTGGGCGATCAGCAGGTTCTCGCGCAGTTCTCGCACCACCTCCTGCGGGTGGATGCGCGCCTGCAGCTGGTTTAGAAGAAGACTGGAGCCCGACTTGAAGATCCTTTCGGGGGATCAAAGGATTGTGGTCAATCAGAAAGTGGATTTAATGCTTTTCGGCAATCTATTACCTTCCCAGGCCATCGTCGATGGGCAGGTCAGAGGGCGGGCAGCCCAGGCTAGTCGCCCAGCACTTGAAATCGTTAATTTTATCCTGGTAAGCCATGATTTGCAGAAAATAATACGAAAAGGCGCAGTTGTTTGAAACCTTCAGTATGACCGTCTGTAAAGTCCTTAAAAACACCAAACATCATTCCTTGTAACGGAACTGCTATTTAAAATTGTCAGCCACTAGTAACTTGGGGCATAAAAATAAAGTTATGAGCAATTTTTAAGTAATAAGAGTTATTTAATACAACTCTTAAACGTTTTTTAAAGAGCAGAATAAGTAGTTTTACTGTTTAATATTAAAAATTCAATTTTTATTAGAATCATTTAAGCCAAGTTGGCAGCTCTTGTAAAAGAACCAGTTCGCGGAACATTATTTTACCAAAATTTACGTGTCTACCAACACTGGAAACTAATAAACAGCTGAAGCAACAAGTATAGCTAGTTTGCACGCTTTCTTTTTTGAGATTTAATGTTAAGTCCTTCCTAACTTAAGATTTAAATATTTAAAAAATCAATATTCAAGAAATCAAAGCAAACTTGCCCGGGTGCATTGTTTAAATTAATATTTGGCTATTCTTTGGTTTCGATTTCGCAGCTATAGCCAAGAAGATCAGCACTAACGTAGTGTTGGAAAAGTCCGGCTGCCATTTAAGTAGCGCACGTGGAGTAAATTCTCACGTTTTTATATCAGCTACTAAAACCAGTTAAATTAAGTTAAAACTATGGGTCGCAAAGCTGAATATAGTGAGAAACCGAAGAAGGGACCTGGCCGCAAGGCACGCAAACAGGGACCACCCGTCTTCCGCAAGAAATCCTTTGGTAAGTGGCCAACAAAGTTCTTCACCGACTGCCCGGTATTAAATTCAAATGCTATCTCTCACAGCTCCCATGGAGGAGGAGGATAAAAAGCTTTCCCACCGTCAAAAGCAACGTTTCGTCAAGCGGGAGCAAAAGAAAGTAGTCCAGAAAGCGAAACTCCAGGAAAAGCGGGCCAAGGGTGCTCAGAAGCAGCCACAAGTCAGACGCAAAACGGCCTACAACAGCGACAGCGAACCAGAGGAGGAAGTGGAGGCCCAAGAGGCTTCATCCGACGAAGAGGTGCCACAATTGGTGCCAGCACCCATAAATACAAAATCGGCAGCTCCCAAGGGCTTCACAGACGACAACGATGCCTGGTTAAAGCCCAAAAAGGGAAAGAAGCTGCCAGAACCCGAGTCTGAGGATGAAGAGGAATTGGAGGAAGACTCTGAGGATGAAAATGGCCTAGAAGCTGCAGAGTCGGCTGAGGAAGACGAGGAGGAGGAGGCGGAGGACGACGATGAAGATGATGAAGAGGAGGACTCCGATGAAGACACCGCTCAGGTTGGCAAGCTGGCCGATCTTTCCGACGATGAGGCCAATTCGGACGATGACTTTGACATTTCCGGGGACGAGGATGCTGCCGAGGCAGAGAGCGATGAGGATGATGACGACGACGACGATGATGATGACAAGCTGCCCATTGAGCGTGCCAACAAGAAGCTCAAGAAGCGCGAGGCCAAGGACGCCCAGCTGGCCGAGGAGGAAATGCAGATGACGGTTGATCATCAGGATGTTTTCCAGCTGCCCACCGAGGAGGAAAAGACCGAGGAACTCACCCTGCAGCAGGTGCAGCAGCGCATCAAAGATGTTACCTTGGTTTTGTCCGATTTCAAGAAATATCGTCAGGCGGATCGTTCTCGCGGGGAGTACATTGAGCTGCTGCGCCAGGATTTGTGCCTGTACTACAGCTACAATGAGTTTTTAATGGAAAAGCTGATGGACATGTTCCCGCTAACCGAACTCATGGAGTACCTCGAGGCCTCGGAGGTGGGTCAGCCTGCAAGAAAGCTTTTTAAACGCATTTAAAAATTTATATTTGTATTTTCAGGTGGCCCGTCCACTAACCATCCGCACCAACACGCTGAAGACACGTCGTCGAGACTTGGCCGCTGCTCTGATCAATCGTGGCGTCAATTTGGATCCCCTGGGCAAGTGGACCAAGGTGGGACTGGTGGTCTTCAACTCGACGGTGCCGCTGGGTGCCACACCCGAGTACTTGGCCGGTCACTACATGTGCCAGGGTGCCTCCTCGCTGCTGCCGGTGATGGCGCTCGCTCCGCAGGAGAACGAACGCATCCTGGATATGTGCTCGGCCCCTGGTGGCAAGGGATCGCACATTGCTTCGATAATGAAGAACACCGGAACGCTGTTCGCCAACGACTTCAATCGTGATCGCGTCAAGGCTGTTCAGGCCAATTTCCATCGGCTGGGCATTGTGAATGCGATCATCAGCTGCGAGGATGGCACCAAGTTCAGGAACATTATCACCGGTTTCGATCGCGTCCTGCTCGATGCTCCCTGCACTGGCACTGGTGTGGTCTCCAAGGATCCCAGTGTGAAGACCACCAAGTCTGAGGTGGATGTTCAGAGGTGTTACAACCTGCAGCGCAAACTTCTGCTCTCGGCCATTGATTGTGTGGACGCGAAATCGAAGACAGGTGGATTTATTGTATACTCCACCTGCTCCGTGCTGCCGGAGGAGAATGAATGGGTCATCGACTACGCGCTTAAGAAGCGCAATGTCAAGCTGGTGGATACCGGCCTGAACTTTGGCGTCAATGGCTTTACAAATTTCCGCCAGCACCGCTTCCATCCCAGCTTGAACCTTACCCGGCGCTACTATCCGCACACCCACAACATGGATGGATTCTACGTGGCCAAGCTGCAGAAGTTCTCCAACACCATACCGCTGACCAAGGAGCAGCAGGAGGAGGATGAGAAGCAATTGGACGCCGCCATCGAGGCTGAAGCGGCCTCCGCCGCAGAAAGTGCAACTGAAGGGGAAGCTGAAAAGGAGACGGAAGCTGGTGACAAGGTTCCCCGCAAGCTTTTGGGCAAGCGTGCCGGCAAGCCCAGTCTCACAGATATTGAGCAGGATTTGAAGAAGAAGAAGTTGGAGGAGAGCAAGACCAAGTACGTGGCCAAGGTGTTCGAAAAGCCCGTCAAGGCGCCCAAGCAGCCAAAGCCAGAGAAGCCGCAGGAGGAGAAGGCGGCGCTATCCAATGGCAATGGTTCTTCCAAAGCAGAAGGGAAGGCATCTAAGAAGCGACAGCAGGAGCTTCAGAAGGTGAAAAAAACTCCGGAAACAGATCAGAAAGTACCTAAAAGCGAGTCACCATCCAAAGTTTCCAAGCCAACGGTAAATGGTGGCGCTTCTCCCGCGACGCCTGAGCGTAAGCAAAACTTGAAAAAGTCAGCCACTCCGAAGACCCCTTCCAAGCTAGTGAATGCACCTCACGAAGACAAAGTACCCTTGCTGGAAGGTAAGCCCATCAAGAAGCAGAACAACCTGAAGAAAAAGCAGGTGGGGCAACTGAAGAAGTCGAAGGCGAGCGGGAAAGAGGGAAAGAAGCAAAAGTTCAAGAAGTGAACCTTAGAGATCCCTGTTTAATTTAAGAGTATAAATTAAGTTGGGGCAGTCCCCAGGCGATTACTATTTCCTGTTTACTATTGAGAACTTTTTTAGCCGAAATTCGATTTTTAAAATACAACAGTGCTGTAATTAACGGTCGATATAAACAATAAATGCTAATATAGTCACTAAGCGGGTCTACTCTCTTTTTATTCCCGGAAAGCGAAACAATATTTAAAATTAAAATGTTGTATAAATTGTTTATGTGTGGGACAATCAAGCCCATCAAGAAGCAGAAGGAGAAGCCAAAGGTGGGTGGGAAAGAAGCCAAACTCCAAAAAGTAAGCCATAAGGGCGATTACGGTTTCTTATTTTTACACTGAGAACTTTCATATTTTCAATTCAATAATTAAAGAAAACAGTTTTGTAATTAACAATCAATGTTAACAATAAATGCTACCCTCGCCTTAATATAGTCCCAAAGCGGGTTTATCCACCTACTACTTATTCACGGAAAGCTCTGAGCTGAGTTATCAGTTCCCAGAGAGCAAGCTCTGCCCTCGGATCATAAGTGTTCCAAGCTTAGACTCGGTCGTTTTGATAAGCGGCGAGTTTATTAACATTATTTCAGTTTCAATCTGGCAAACAAACATGCAAAGTGCACTTTTACTGGGCTTTAGCCTGGCTCTCGTCTTGGTGGCTTCCATCGAAGCGGATGTGGACATCAATAGGGCCACGGCCAACCAGATCCGCTGGAACATCAATAGAACGGCATCGCCCTGCACTGATTTCTGGAGCTTTGCCTGCGGTAACTTTGTCAACCACAACTCGCCAGCCTCCAAATATGTGGACAACTTTGGGTGGGTCGAGGATCAGTTTGCCACTGCCCTGGTGGAGTTTATGGAGAGCGACTTGAAAGCTAATGACACCCAGGCCCCACAGCTCATCCACCAAATGCGAACGTATTACCAGGCCTGCACCAGGGATAAGAAGCAATGGACGCCAGTAGATCCTCCAGAGATGGTCCAACTTTGGGCAAGGGCCAGTTCAGGACCCCTTGGCATAGCCTTCGATGAGCGAGCGGATGTGGCCACCAATGATTCCACGCGCCGTGTGGTCCAGTTGACGATGCCCGAGCCGAGATTCAGGTATAGGATGCTCCGAGCACTGCAGTTTATAGAAAATCCCAAAAACAACTACCAAAACAAGGATAATCTGACTCAATTTATCAAGGACTTGAAGGAGCTGCAGGATAAGCATCGCTTTGATGAGCCCACAGTGTACACATGGACCTACAAGGAAATGTTTGAGCAAATTCCCCACCTGTCCTGGGCAGAGATCCTTAGTGAGCTTTTCGAGGTCAACAGGAACTCGCCGCTATTCAAGGACCTCGTCTTCGAGGTCAGCAATGTGGAGTATTTTCGGGACTTGGTTCAGCTTCTGAAGTTCGTAAAATATGAGGATTACAGAGAGTACGCAAGAGTACACCACTTAGTTGTCCTTGAAGAAGCGGAGCCTATGTTTCGCAATCCAAAGTCCTGTATTCACCACATGCGAGCCATCCTGCCGCTGGGCATAAACTACATTTACAATCGCTTTGTGTACGAAAACCGGGAGCAGGACACTCGTCGTCTGCAGGAGATATTCACCATGTTGAAGGCCACTTTTAAGAAATACTTTGAGGCCAATCGTTTGGAGCTCAATGCCGAGATGTTGGCCTACCTGGAAGCCAAGTTGACGGGCATGCAGCTGAAGGTTGGCAACCTGCCGGAGGAGAACTCCTCAGAGTTCTATAACTTGCACTACGAGAGTGCCGAATTCAAGAATTCCACTTTCCTGGAGAATCTTATCGAGGCCCTGACCCTCCGAACCCGTCTCCAGCATGCGGGACTCCTGCAGCCGCAGGCTAGGCTGGATCTGAGGCGTTACTACGTCAACGATAATGTGTTCAAGGCTCGCACCTCTCCCTTCTATGAGAACGAAAGGAACACCATCACTGTGCCCATGGAATTTCTGCAGTTTCCCCTCTTCGATCATCGCCAGCATCCCATCTTCCAGGAGAGCCTTATGGGTGCGGTGCTGGGTCACGAAATGAGCCATGCCTTCGAGCAGGAGGGCTTGCTGTTCGATTCCTCGGGAAATGAGTCACCTATAGGTTTGCAGATCGTTGAATCCAAAAGTTTCCAGGAGGCCATCAAGTGCGCTAGGGGAAAAAAATCCCCTGTTTCCCTGAAGGAGTGCGTGGCCGATATTAATGGCCTTCAGCTGGCCTATGACTCCTTCTTCGGTTTCAACTCTGACCCGCGGACAGTGGAGTATCTTCCTTATGCCTTTGACGCGGAGTTCAAGTCGAAACTGTTCTACCTGAGCTATGCCCAGTTCTTCTGCGGAACCCTGCCGCCGGTGCTTGGCCACGATCGCGACGATGAGCGAGTGAACGTGAGCGTTGGCAATTTGCGTCAATTTGCATACGACTTCCAGTGTCGTCAACCTCCGTCTCCGCCTTCCCTGTGTGAAATATGGCGCCCAAGGGAAGAGACCGAGCCAGCTAAATTGCAGCCATAACTATAAAATGTAATACAGAATCTATGCTGATTGAATCTACAATTACTTGGGTCTTAAATTTTACAATTTTGTGAGCTAAAAAAAAGGATTTATTGAATTATTTGAAATATTATTTTGTTTTATAATTTTACCTGTGCAAATCGTATATATTTGCTTGGGTAAAATTGTATTTAATGAATTTTTCTAAATAATGTTTTGGATTATTATTTTGTTCTATAATGCAATAAATGCTAAAATAATATATTTACTTGGGTCTTAAACTTCTAACATATGTGAGGAATATATATGGTATATATATAATAATATAATATATATATATATAATCTATATGTAAAAGGTACAAGGAAACAATAAAATATTTTCAATATTTTCTTATTTGATTTATAACTTATATTATTTGCTTTGATAAAGAGCAGCTTAAGTTACTACTATACGCTTTATGAGATAGTTAAATCAGGAAATCTTTAATATATAGTAAACTTTAGCTCTTAATCTACTAATTAATTTCAGCGAAAGCAAGCTGAAATGTGAGCCAAAATCTTTATTTAATATTGTGATGATGATCAATCTATTATTTTTTTGTTTTATAACTTATAATCTTTGCTTTGTTAAGGAGCACTCTTAGTAGGTAGTTCTCTTAATAGATAACAATCTTAGCAGATAACAAACCTAGTTTCGAAGTACCTCTAGTAGCTAGTAAACGGAATGACAGAGTTAACTGCTCTTAATCTTCTGATTGAGAAGGTAAAGAGCCAGCTTTAAGCACTTTCGGGGACTAGCCATTGCCCTCCCTAGGGTATTAAATGCCTTATTCCCGTTGAAAGTGGACAAAACCCATTTACCGTGGCCATTCAGCTTGAGTGTCAATTGCAGGTGACAGGCAATTGCTATCACCATCGCCGGCTATTGCGCTGCAATCTGTGGTCAGCAGTGTCAATTGAAGGCAAATACAAAAAATACAAAAAAACAAAACACAAAATACTCACTTTTACTCGAACCGAAAGAAAACGCCGGTCTCTTGGGAAGCTTTTCGCTCTCCCACTGGCGCGCTGCTCACGAAGCTCTTTCCACCTCCAACTTGTTGCCGCCGGGCCGACTTCAACTGGTGTTGTATCCTGCCTCCGTGAGAGGTGCTCGGTGCTTGGTGCTCGGTGTTCGGTGTTCGGTGGTTCCATGTGTTCGTGTGCTTTTCCGCAAAGCTCTCGTTTTCATACGCCCCGTTGGCCGCAGTTTGGCGCTGTCTTTGGCCGCCATTGGACGCGTGTCGCCGCCGCCGTCGTCGTCGTCGTCATCGCTTCATTACTATCACCGTTTGTAATCGCCATCCGGACAGATGCTTTGATAATCTTGCGCAGCATCCCAGGCATCCATCCAAAAGCGCCGCAGGCTTAGTTTGCCCCGCATTTTTTCGGTGTTTTTCGGAAGTGATTTGATTTTGTTTTCGTCTAAAATTAAAGTCTTTAATGTGTCATTCCGCGATCGAGTCTCGCGAGTGTGTCCCGGTGTGTGTGCGTGTGTGTTAAGTAATGCAAACAAATAAATGATAATGATAAAAAGGCGATAAACGTTTAAAGCTTCAAGAAAAGAAAAGAAAAGAAAAGAAAAGAAAAGAAAAGAAAAACAGCAACAAGCAGCAAAGCCCATGTGAGTGCTAAGGAGAGGCGCTAATTCCAGCATTTAGCCGACAGTTTTGCGGGAGCGTGAAACCCTGACCCCCAATGGCGATCCAATATAGTGTTCTCGCCAAGATCTCCCGCGATCCTCCATTCCTCGGGCACTGGTTAACAAATACAGCAAATATCGAAGCCGAAAAACATTCCTCATTTTTGGGCAAATCTTTTAGAGCGCCACGGGGCACATTCACATCCACATCCACGACCAAGTGGCGATGATCACTTAGCAGCTTGCTCCCATTAGCAAACAATGGAGAAGTCCGCAAATAGACTTTAAATTGAAGAATAAACGTCTGATTAGACTCAATGGCCGTCAGATTATCCGCTGCCAGCTTCACAAAAGGCGAAAACAAATTACTGAGGTGAAACCGAGGGGTGGCAGGAAGGGGTGGGGAATGAGAAAAGAAGGAGCAGGGAGCATCTGGTGCACAGGAAGAAAAGTTACAAGTTTTATGTACACCTCAAAGATGTTTATTTTATTTAGGAAAATTATTATAAAACTTTATACTTATTTTAAAGGGAATCTTTAATAGCAAACTAAAATGTAAGTTCGTTTGAAATCAGTTTTAATTGTTTCATATCCTACAGAAATATTGTACTTTTT
The DNA here is from genome assembly GCF_030179895.1 of Drosophila kikkawai. Classification (NCBI taxonomy): domain Eukaryota; kingdom Metazoa; phylum Arthropoda; class Insecta; order Diptera; family Drosophilidae; genus Drosophila; species Drosophila kikkawai. The sequence continues at coordinate 24,272,728 of NC_091729.1, forward strand.
CTTAATATACATCCAGTCTTAATTGTTTAATTTTCTATAACTTAAAAGTATGTAAAGTATAAAAATCTGAGTGATCTATTATTATTCCCAGTAGAAGATTAGGTTTTATATATAATTTCATGTCTTTTGTTAAAGAAATCATTAAATTTTATTTCCCATAAATGAAAACATATCAAGTTCTTAATAATTTAATTTAACGACCTATTCCCATGGCTTTGCACTGCTAAAAATACTTCGATCTTGACATATAAAAAAGTGTCAATAAAATATTAATCTTATCATAGAGGAAAAGCAGCAACTGAGACTACAAACATATTATTTAAGCATGTGAGCTTCTTAGCCGAAAATCTGTTCAAAAATTATCACTAAAATAATATCCAATTCAATAAATTTAAATTTTAATTATCTTGAGACTTAATTTTATCAATATTTTCTTTGACAAGACTCCAAAACTAGATAATTTCCAAGGTTATATTTCACTATTTATAAAAATATAAACATTTTTCTTCAATGTATGCGAATGGATTCCTTGCTAGTTTCGCTTTGGCTTGATTTTATCTCATATATGCAAATGTTTGTGCTCCATTTGCATGTTTACGACTCGTTTACAGGCGGAGGAGTAGTGCCTCGAGGTGATTGGGGACACCATGTTCATGTCCTGTTTGGCTCCCGCTCCCTTTTTTATCTCTCTCTGTATTACCCGCTCTATATCCTGCTCTCTTCCTCTGCCTCTTTGTTTCCTGCATCCTGAGGTGGAAGGCCGAGAGTATGGGATTTTTTAATTAATTCCTTTCCGGCAGGATGGGGCGGCTTCCTCTTATTCTCTCTTTTTCATTGCATTTCAAAATGCTATGTGTTCCCTGGAAAATCTCATGCATATTTCAGATCTGCACCCCCGCCTTCGCACATGGCCAACGCTGCCGGTATTGTTGTAATTGAGCAAAGATAAACATTTGTAATATTCACCCCGCATCTATATAGGTATATATAATGCATATTCCCCAGTTCCCAGTTTCTCAGTTCCCAGCTCCTCTCCTCCCTCGATTCATTAGGCCGCCACGGGTTCCCGAAAAGCAAACAGCGAATAAAAAAGCAAACGGAGTTCGGGCCACAACTGGGGGCAAATTGTTTATGACTCTCGAATATGAATTGTTAAGTAAATACGTAAATTTAATTATACTCGATTGTAAGGAGGCCGAAACAAGAGCAGAATTTAAGGAGAGAAAAGGGAGGCGGGCAGGAGGCTTGTGGTTTGCTGAAAATTTGCAAATGGCTTTCGAGTGTAAGTGGGTCGGAGAAGAGGGTTTCCCTCGATCTGAATACTCGTACGTACTCTAAATGCATTTTGTGTGTTTGCCAAGATGCTGACTGTCTTTCTCAATATTGTGAAGAGCAGTAAACACTTTATTTTTACACGGAGAACAAGATACTTGAATGTTGAATGAGAGAAATTGAGAAATACTTGAAAATTTCTATAAATAATTCCATTAATAATAAGTAATACAAAGTAATAATATTAAAGTTAACATAATTGAATTTGAACTACAATTTCCTATAAATAAAGTATCAATTAAAAAATAGAATTTGAAGAATTTTGTACCTACAAATTTCTATAAATAATTCCATTAATAATTAGTAATACTTTTAACGATTATCTTAATATAAGTTTAACAATAAACTTCTCAAATATTTCTCCAAGTGCTCTTCTTCATGCAAAGTGTCTGTTTTTGCACCAAAGATGAATGGCAACCGCCCGCAGTTAACTAATTGAATTTTCTAATAAGTATGTATTGATTGCTGCTTCTCCAGAGCAGCTGCTCGTAGTTTGCACTCCACGATGCCTGCAGGCGGCCTGTCTAGGTGAACCCCTTCTGCATGGAGAAACACTGCCACTGGCAATGCTCGCTCGTTTGCTCTGCCATAAAGCAGATAAAACAAACTTTACATGAACTCATGAAATTTTAAAATTACATCATATTTATGTATCTCTGTGTGGCGTGTTCGTGGCGGGGGTGGCCTTATTACGAGTATTGCCATGACTCCTGGCCTTAGTCCTCCTCCTCCGCTTCACCTGCCAACCTGCAACAGGCAATAAAATGCCCGCAGCTCCTCAGTTACTGAAACTTGTTTAAAAATTGCAAATGAAAAGGAAAATATTTGTTGTTTTATTTTTACTTTATTCAAGTTTATTCCTGCTGCTTCTTTTTGGCAACTTTACAGGTCGCCCCTGCAAATCTAAAGCTTCCAGCGAGTTCAAAGCATCTTGAGAATTTGTTATGCCGTTGTAAGGCAATAAAATTAGTGAGCATATGAAATGAAGTCGTCTGGCAACGCGGCGTATGCTTGATATCGTTTCGAGTTGCTCATACGCCGTGTGGCCCAAGTTCTGCTCTGCTTTGCTCTGGTTGTGTGTGTGTGTCTTTGGTTTCGATTCAATTTTCTTTTAATTTGTAAACTTTCCCCGTGTCCGTGTGGGCGGTGTGTGTGTGTTGGCTTGGCCGTAGATTGCCCTGTTTTACGGTTCTACTGTCCACGGAATTAATGCGGGCCCGAGCAAAAGAGGATAAGGATGGGATGGGATGTTGCCGGGGCGGATGACGAGGCTCGAACCCATCTATTTATTTGCTTTCGGCCGGCCAAAACCATAAATAACGATATGATAGCGCCTGACTGCGTCTGCCATTCCATTCGGTTCGATTTAATTCGCCATAGCCATATCCACCGCCTCGTCCCGCTCTGCGATGCGATGCCATTCGATTCGATTCGTTTCGATTTAATTTGTCTGCCAGCTGACGGCGCTGACTTCTGACTTTTCTACACGCTTCGCTGACCGGGCTCATTCATTCATAAACTGCTACTGCTTCTGCCTCCTTCCTGCTTGCCCATAATTTTTATTACCTTTTTTCCGTATGTCTTTGTACATTTCATTTACGTGCCTTTTATCACGCAGTGTGACACTGTCATATGGCATTGGCTTTAAGTATTTTAATTGATTCTAAAGATAAGAGTGTTGGAAATCGAGGGAAAAGTCAGTTATTGATATTTGGAAAGACTTTATCTATGGAGAAAGGTCTAATTTCTATACAAAACTCGGAAGAAGGCCAGTTGTAATTGTCACTTTCGTAGCTTCTCAAAAAGGTAAAGAAATATATTATTTTTTTTTTTGCTTATTTACGTGGAATCTAAATGAATTTCAAATCACACAATTTGCATATTTGCATGAATTGAGTTCGAGGAAATCGCTGAAAAATAAATGCAGGATAATGGCTTTGCTTACCTCATATTAAATGTATGTATTGAGCTGAAAGTATGACACTAATAAAGTGAAGAAATTACAAAAACTAAGATTTATGCTTTTATTAAAATATTACTAACTAAACAAGAAAGAAAGCTAACTTTGGCCAGCCAAAGTTTGTATACCCTTGCAGGTAACAATTAAAATATATCATACTAAGCCAAAAATTCATTAATTTCGATTCGGAAAGCAGTTTTGTGTTAGTTTTTATTAATTTAAAAAAACTGCATACCAAATTTAAAATTTTAAGAAATCAAAATTTTTGGGCATTTATGCTAATTTTAATGATGTTACCCCTTATAAAATTTTTCAAAAATGGCCAAAAAATCGATTTCTTTCTGACATATCTAGAAAGATTCCCCTGTTGATGCTGATCAAGAATATATATGGTTTATGGGGTCGGAAATGAATCCTTGACTTAGAAAAATATTATTTTGTATTATAAAATCGGATTTTTTATATTAAAAAACTTCTTGATTTTTTTTAAAATTAAAAATAGCATAACTCGGCCAAAAGAGCATTAATTTTAAATCGGAAAACTGTTCTGTGCAAGATTTTCTACAGTTAATAAATCTGCATACTTCATTTAAAAATTTTGAAAATTCAATTTTTTAACAAAATCAAAAATTTTAATGATGTAACCCCTTATAAAATTTTGCAAAAATGGCCAAAAAATCGATTTCTTCCGGACATATCTAGAAAGATTCCCCTGTTGATGCTGATCAAGAATATATATACTTTATAGGGTCGGAAACGTCTCCTTCACTGCGTTGCAAACTTCTGACTGAAATTATAATACCCTGCAAGGGTATAAAAATACAAGTAAAATAAAGGCGTTACCATACCCTATTTACTGAAAAAAAATCAAGCAAAGAGCAAATTTTTCTTTTTCAATATTTATTCTTTCACAATATAGTGTCAAAATACCATTATTAAATTCAAAGTCACAATATGCATAGTGTCATAGCACTATTATTATTTTCCAGGCCACAATGTAGTGTCATAATATCATTATTATTTTCCATGCCACAATCAAGTGTCATAACACCATTATTACAAATGACACCTACTGTGTTAATAGATTGACATTACAAATGCCAGTGCAGTAATTCCATTATTATTTATTCAAGAGCTCAAAAAATACTATTAAAATCCACAAGTAAATAATTGAATTCTCACCAGGACTCCGCAGTGATTTCATTAAGGCCTCCTGTTAATCATAATGTCTGTGATGGATGCAATTAATATTACAAGGAAATGGAAACAATTTACAGCACTCTCTTCCTCATTATTATTACTCATTCATGAAGCAAGCAATTTTAATTGAAAATTATCATGTAGGTACACGATTTCATTCCGATTGACAATTAAAAATAGTGGAGAAAAAAGCTCTCCTGGCTCGCAGCTCCCACACACAACAATAGAGATTACTAATCGACCGACTTTGATGGCTCGAACAATGCGCATGTTTTGGATTGCATGTCCATCTTCGTTGGCCTTCTCAACTTACCCTTCCCCCTGGTTGCACACATGCCGATTGCCAATTAATTTTCATTTGTTTGGACACTCCATAAATCATCCAAGCGGTGGCTAGCGAATATTAGGCATACGCCCTGTTGCACCACCGCTAAAGACTCCTCCTGACTGTTATTATTTACATTGGTCAAAACGGTTGAAATGTTTACTTCGGCGGCAGCCAATTGTGGCGCATTTAAGGCCAGATTAGTCGCCTTTCCATTGGCTCCAAATGACATGGATGCTAATTACCATTATTATTATTATTATTATGATCATCATAATCATCGTGATAAACAGCAGCACGCGCTCGTCCAAATAATGCGCTTGTTTGCTAAGGCCCATAAATAAATCGCTGCTTCTTTTCGTGTTTCATGGGTTGTGGGTTCTGTGGAGAGGGAGCTTAAGATTGTGGCATGACGACTTCTGTGGCCAGATGTTTGGCCATTTCAGGATTGAAGGCAAATATTTGCACGCCGTAGGGAGCAGAGGGTAGGTGGATGGGTGGGAGTTGAAGAGATTGAAATAACTAAAGGGAATAGGGAGAGTAGAAGGGCAACTTGCAGGATCTGATTTCTATTTAATTGAAATTTTTTTCTTACAAGAAATAATATTATTTACTTATGACTTGGTTTTTTAGATATCTCACATTAATTATACTAGATAAAATGGAATTTAAAGTAGTAAAACTTGAATTTATACATAAAAATTACTTAAAAAACAATTACAATAATTCAGGAAGAGAAAAAGAGAAAGATTCTTTAAGAATTCCGGCCAGAAGAGAAAGGCAGAGCACCCACCTGAAATTGTTTAGTCAGATTCCTTTGCTGGCAAGGTGGTGCAAGTGCACCTGCTGCTTGTACCTGGCCCTGGCCAGAGATCAAAGTTGTTGCGGGCTATTTATAGACCATAATTAACCAGAGAGAGAGAGAGAGAGCGGGCCAGCAATGCAAGATGGCCCACCTGCATACCGAAACACTTGACGAGCCAGAAGCCATGACATTATCCATGGTCCATAGCCGCCATATGCAGGGGCACAAATGCCATGTTATCTCCCTCAACTTGACATTGACAAAGCTCCTCCTGCTCCATCTACTTCCAGCTTTGTGCGTGCGATGCTGCGCGATGAGATGTGAGATGAGATGAGATGGGATGAGTCGGCGACCCGTGGAGCAGCTCGCTGCCATGGTATTTGTTCATTAATAAATAACTTGACACTCTTTGTTTTAATCACTGTGTGGTGCTGGCTGGCTGTTTGGCTGGGCTCCATTGAGCAGGTACACACCGCCGTCGCCAGGTGAAAACGTACTATGTACTTGGGTCTGGTTTACACATCTGTCACAGTCCTACGCCCTTCCACAATTAACAGATAAAGTTACGGCCGTCGTCCTAGTTTAATTACTCTTATTCCGGCGACCTTTTGTATCTTAATTGTTGCAACGTAATGATTGTGCGTGACTGCTGATTTTACATATGACTAAGGAGTATATATATATATATGTGGCATATGGAGATGAGGAACATGGAGTAATTAATCCATCCTTAGAAATTCAGAAGATACAAAAGGTATTTTCTTTTGTTAGGTTGAAGTTCATGACTTAATTACCAAAGGTTAAAGTTATATTAATACTTGAATGATACAAAATCTAAGCTAGAAATCTCCCCTTTAATAATGCATCTAAAATCGTAAGAGAATTGTCTAAATAACTAGCGGTGTAAACATGGTCAAATTATCATCTTCATATCAAGACCCATTTAATAGCTTTTTCAAAAACTCGTTTTTACCCGTGTGAATCGGAAAGGTTATCTGTGCCCTGCAATCTTCATTACGACAACAGCTTATGGCAAATATTATCGGCGGGGCTGGGAGTTATGGCAGCTAATGGGGATCTAATGGGGGTGACGATGACGACGACGCTGTAATTGATCGGGTTTCGCGTTCGCCCCCAAATTATATTGACAGACGGTCTGGAGCGTTCAATTACTGGGTATTTGCCGCCATTCGGAGAGAGAGGGAGCTTCACCTCTTTTCTGGCCATCACCACCCACTCTGGTGCCACTCTTGGGGCTGTCCATAAAGATTGTGCTGTGGGTTATCTATCTACATTTAATCTGAGCCCACTGACACTCCCACCATAAAGCAGACTCACTCCTCACCCCCACCCAGGGTCACGTGAGTGGCTCATGCCTTATTTGAACAGATTTTTATTATAATTTGTATACAGTAAAAGATGAAAACACCTTTCCAGAAAGTTTTCCGCGCAGAAATGAAGAGTGTTTAGTGATCTAGTATATATATTTATTTATTTCCCTCAATCAGTACAGCAGCACCCTTGGGGATGCTGCTCTTTGGGTTCAGGGTTCTCGCCTCTCGGATCTTTTCGACTCTCCAGTCTTTGCTTTATCTGATAAACGAAGATATGAAGAACGTTTCCCCTATACATTTTTTTTCTTGCACCCACGCTGGCGGTTTATTTGTCCAGATTCCATTTAATTGCGCATCGTCCGCATCGTTCGAGAGAAAGTGCCAGGAGCGGAGACGCCTCGCTGACAGGTCCTCCATCGCCATATTGCAACGCATCGCTCATCCGTGGAGGAGGAGCCAGCCAAGCCTCATGGCCGACGACGATTTGCGGGCACTGGTGGATAGCCTGGATGACGCCTCGCAGGAGGATTTGGCCAACGTCATAGCCAACTTCTCGCTGGACATGCTGCAGCGGGCCAGCGCCCTAATTGGCGCCCAGCAGCCGCACAGTGGGGCGCTCCTCGTCAACCGCACGCAGCAGTGTCAGCACCAGCAGGAGCTGGAGGAGCTCCAAGCGGCGGCAGCCGGTGGCAAGCGGGTGAGTTGTCCTTGGTGCTCCCTCTATATATGTTATATGTATATATATTCCACTAAGGAGGAGGATTTAGTTTCCCAGAGGGACCGCAGCACATAAATTCCCAGACAGTCCCAGTCCCAGTTCCTCTATTTAGCCAAGTTTATATGTAAAAACTAATTAGAGCCAGCGACTAGTAAGTTGTTTGTTAGCCAATCCAGGAACTCGGCAATTTTACGCCACACTAAACCGTTTCATGTACTTAATTATAAGCTGCTATAATCGTACATATATGGATCAATAAGCCACCTAATTGATTTATCTGTAAAAGAGGCTATCGAGGGAGTTATTAATTTAATCATTCTTCGAATGCCAGTATTAAGAAATAAAGCAATTAAAGCTAAGGTCAATGGAATATGAGCTTGGGAAATGCTTGAAAAATTAATAATAGCTCCAAGTCATATTTAGACATGGAACCACAACAAAGTTAATAGATTTTAGATCGTTATCTGTCTACAAGAACATTGAAAAGTTTGAAATTCTTCAAAGATTTAGATTGTTGGGCCTATTTTTCATTACAAATATTTTTTTAATAAACTTCAAAGCTTCAAATAAATGTTTAAATGTCTTGAATTAAAGATTTCCTGCAACTTTCCCCATACAATCTTCCTAAAACAATAACTAAAGCACTTAAAAATGTCTGAAAAATAATATAAATTGCACTTTTCTACAAATAAATTCTTGAAAATAAATAAATAAATATCATGCTTTACTCAGCAAGTCATCTCCATCAATTCATCACATACAATCAACATTTTTACGAAGCCAATCATAACAACAATCGCCAAAGGCAACAAGCCATCCTATAAATATTTTTTAATTACCCATTGTTTTAAAGAAACAATTGATTTTTTCTGGGCCATTTGAACGAAATTTACCAATTAATCGTTGGCGCTAATTGATCCATATTCTTTCTGGAAGAATAATTGCCTTCCCTCCCATCCATCCATCCATCCATCCGGCTGTCAATCTCTGTTCCGTTGGGAAACCTAGGCAGCACACAGCGGTCTTTTGGATTAATTTTTGTGCAAATATTCTAGGCAAATTTTATTTCCGGAAAATGCAAACCCCCAATAAATATTTATTTATGTATTCCTCTTGGCTGTAAACAAAATAAAAGCCAAGGAAACCCACTTGAGGCTGCGTTTTGCCATTTTTGTTTATCGTTCATCCCGAATTTATAAATACGATCAAAGGGGCAGGCACAGCGACCGGCAAGTTTCAAGGGCGTTAATTCTGTGGACACAAATATTAAGTTAATATAGCTGACTAATGAGTGAAAATCAAAAAAGCAAAGACAAATATTGGAGCGGAATTCCCCCTCATGTTTGGCTTATTCGTTGACAACTCTCAGTGTCGCGTGGCTAAGTCCGATCGCATTAGCTGTCAGCCAAGAGCTTTAGCTTATCAGCGGAGAAGACAATAAAAGAATTGAAAGGAATTCCTTGGCGATTCTCCAGGTGCTTCGGTATTGTGCAATGTCAGCTGATAAGGCCCATAAAAAATATCAATGGAAGCTCAGACGCCGCCGTCGACCGATCGTGTATACTTAACATTAATATTATAAATATATATATATTCCATATATCTGTATATCTGTGCGAAATAAACAATTTCATCGCCACTGCAAATATATAAATAACAGCGGGTGATTCTCTGGTATATATATAAATGTACATATGCATATTTGTAGAATTTTTGGAAATTCTGTTGGGTTCCGAGTGCGTCAGAACTATAAAAGTACAAGCCCAGCAGCGAGGGCGCTGGAGATGAACACATAAAGATACTATGTCAGCTGGAACGCATAAATCGGCTGTACAATCGGTTTTAATGGGATTGAGTTAGGTCGGTTCCGTTTAGCCAGGGAGAGAGAGAGTGAGAAACTTAATGACCGTGCAGCATCAGCATCATTAAAAGGCTGAAAATATTTATCTCAGCCTTTGGAAACTATGTTTTTCTTGGCCCCCAAACTATAGTCAGCTGTGTGTTTTTTTACAGATTTTACAATGTCCCAGTTCCTTCGATTCCGTGCTGTGTTGGCCCCGAACCAATGCTGGGAGTCTGGCAGTTTTGCCCTGCTTCGAGGAGTTCAAGGGGGTGCATTATGACACCACAGGTAAGAGGGGTTTATCTTTCAATTAATTTTAAAAATATATATATATTTGAAAAACTAAATATATATTTTAGAAAATGCCACTCGCTACTATATATATATATATATATTGGCTTTACACTATGTGTTTTGCACTATTTAGTTGGTGTGGCTTTCTGGCTGCTATGTAGTCCTCGTCGTCGTTGTTGTCACTTAACCAGTTAATTTCCATTTCAGGCATCGCGCCTCCAAAGACTACTCGCTGAGATCGCGAACCGAAAGTCTCCGGTGCGTATACGCAATGCTCATGTATATGCTTTCCCCTCTAAACACTAAACACTAATATACCCAGAGCTAAATTGCACTCGTTTCGCTTACTAACACCTGCTGTAGTTTATTTCCTTTCCAATATACTATTTGATTTATCTGCATGCCTGTCTTTGATGACTCTTTATTATTTCGTTTCTCACCTGGGTTCTTTTCCGTTTTGTTTATCCTCTTTCTTGTAGACTGACATCAACAAGTCCCGTACCCACCGGACACTATGAATGAACACCACCACACCGCACACAATTATGTATACGACACAGAGATTTCCCCCCACAAACTATATATTACATTAGAGCATGCTTATTATATATATTTTGTTGGCCATAAGTATTTTTTGCATGCTATAGTTTACACATTTAGAGCTCAGATTAAAGTATTATATTTTTTATAAACGATTTATTGTTGTCTCTTGTTTGCTGTCATTAATTATTGTTGATTTTCAGCACGGAGGAGTGTGTGATCTGCCTGCGGCCATCTCCCCACACGCGGCTGGGATCCTTGCAGCGTTACCACAGCATCGACATCTCAGATTTTGTTTAGTTTTCTTTTTGGTTATAGTATTTCTAATAATTTCTATAAATTAAAATAGCCCATGAAGTATTATGGAGGTCCTAGGTGCGAAGTAGATCAGATCAGACTTCGTTCAGGCAGGCAGAAGGGGTTCGTAGGATGTTTCCAAACATCTTCAGATCTTGGTGGGTTCTGTCCTTAGCTGAGATTAAGAGATCAAGAGATTTCCTTGTCAACTTTATTAATTTTGTTTTTCCTTTATATAAATATATTTATTTTGCTAAAAAATTACTTTGAATGCTGACCTTGTGCAAAGAGCTACAAAAGCCAACAGTTATACTGTAAAGTGACTTTAATTTTAATAATTTGCTAGATTTTATTTATTAATTTTAATCATTTGTTAGATTAAAACCCCAAAAAAGGAACCAGCTTAGACTGGACTTGTAGTAGTTTTTATTATCGAGAGTGACTTGGAGTTACAGCAGAAATTGTTGTTAAACTAATGTAGGTTCATGATTTTCGGTATCTTTTTGCTTTTGATATATCTTATAGTAAGATCTTAAGTACGAAAACAAGTGGCTAACATAAAGCTTACATTCCAAACATTCCAAAGGTAGAATCATCGAGTTATCGAAAGGAAAACAAACTGTGAATACCCCCCATTTTATGTTCAGTGTAGTCTAGATTAGCTACTAAATTACTAGTCATCGAGTTAATGTGTATGAGTGTGTGTGTTAGTGTTAGTTGGGTGTGCCAATGCGTGCAAAAAACTTGTCGTAACGATTAATTTTTAATTTCTAATTCTAAGTTTTACTCATTTTTAGCAGTTTTTTCGTTTTACTTTCTGATTCTTAAGGTCACATTGTTTATATCACTGAAAATGTAATTTAATGTATACTATATAACTTAAGGCAACGCGAAATAAAGTGTAAAAAAACAAACACAGGTAAAAAAAGTGAAAAAGATCATGTCTTAATAATAAATGTTCTGCGAATAAAGCTTTTTTTGTTCAAATTATATCAAAAGGTTGCGTAATTTCTTAATTGTTTTTGATCCTTTTAAATACTATGTATTAATATATATATATATCGTAAGCCTATGTCTGTGAATTGGATGCGTATGAAATCTACAACTAAATCTATGAACTATGAACTATGAACGCTAATGTTCAATGTCGTCACCTGCATTCCATCAACCTCGACTTGATTCCCTACACTAGGTCATGTCTGCAATGTGCGCTATAATTCGAGATGAATTGTACTAGTTATGGGTGAGTGAGTGAGTGTTTGTATAGTTTGATCTATGTAAACGAAATTCGAGTCATGGTTTATGCCAGAAACCATTTCAAACAGTCCTCGTCGCCTGCTCCGAAGCCTAGGTATCCGTATAAAATAACAATTGGACTATCAACTAACTAACGCACATTTCGGGAGGGGTTGGTTTGGGATTTCGGGTTTACTTTCACTTCTTAGAGGTAATATCAAATGCATTCGCCGGGATTCTGGGCGCAATATTTGGGAAACAGAGCCTCCGCCCGTATGCCCAGCTCCACGAGGCGATTGCGGAACAATGAGATACGGCGGAATACGTCCGGCGGCACTATATCAATATCATGATCATCGCTGGGATCCGACCACAGGCGCTCAGCCAAAGCAGCAGAGCGTGGCCACAGCCGATTATCCAGCTGGTTCTCGTCCACCTGCTCCGTCCACATGCAGGCTTCGCCGCCCAAGACCTACGCACAGGAAAACCATTATTAATAAAAGTTATATATTAAATGAACTCCCAGAAAATCTTACCTGCTTCCTGTGCTTCTTGTCCAAACGCATCCTTTCCCAAGGCCTATGCTTGTAGACATTCTGCCAGGTGCGGTAAGGAGCACAGGCAGCATCTCCCGTGGCCCGCCAACTGCCGAACCCACAGTCCAAATACCAGGCATCCACATGAGAGAAAATCACATTGTAGCCGTTGTCCAGCAGATCATAGTTCTCCTGCCAGGTGCTACCGCCCCACACCTGCACGGCAAACTGGCTGTGCGGAAGACACTTGGTGTTGGTCAAGGCGCTGGACCAAACGGCCACATACTTGGGCGCCACGCCATTGTTGGCCAGCTTCAGTCTATCAGGGAAGAAAATCAATTAAAATCTAAAGTTTATGAGGCTAAAAGAACACCCGCCCTCACCTGGCCATCGCCTGCAGCATGAAATCACACCACAGACCCCTTAGATCTGTGTCATTGAAGTACTGCGCCCAGCAGTCAAGATTCACCTCGTCGCCGCCCAGATGGAAGAGGTCCGTGGGCCCCGTCTGCTGCAGCAGCTCCTCGTAGAGGCGTTGCAGTATGAGGTAGGTGTGGTTATTCTTCGGATTCAGCTGTCCGCAAGGCGGTTCACCGCAGTAGAAGCTCCACGGCTGTTGGTTAATGCACATGGCCAGCTCGCCCAGGCCACGCTTCGGTCCCCAATCCCAGCCATTGCCGGCATGGGCCGGAGCATCAATCTCCGGGATGACCTGAACACCATAGATCTTGGCAAACTCCGCCACCTCGCGCACATCCTGCTCGGTGTAGGTCTCGCTCTCGGAGTAGGCACCATGCTCAGCCAGCTCGGGATAGTGGCGTGAGATGTAGGGAAAACTCTGGGCATCCGTTAGATGCCAATGGAAGCGATTCAACTTGGACAGGCCCATGGCCACAATCGTTCGCTTGATGGACTCCACCGAGAAGTAGTGCCTCGAGGTGTCCAGCATCAAGCCACGATATCGGAACTTTGGAGCATCCTTCACCTTGCTGTTTGCGTAGGTGTGCAGCAGGCGATCCTCGTCGTCAAACCAGATGAGCTGCTGCAGTGTGGAGAGGCCATGACGGGCTCCAAAGTACGAGTTGGCTGTGATCTCCACCAGCAGACGGTGTCCTTCGGCTGTTAAAGCATGCAAAATAAAGGAAAATATTAGAAAAATAAATAAAAGATCCTTCTAAAACACAAGTTACTCACTGCTGGAGCTCAGCTGATAGCTCTCATCGTTGTCCAAACTAAAGTTAATGTCTCCCGATTTGTGCACACTGATCTTGATCTGCAAACTGGACAGATCCCCGGCCTGCCTGACGCCAAAGGTGGCGCCAAACAACGTGGCTGCTGGGCTCTGCGAATCCACATGACGCCTTAACTTGGAAGAGGACTCGCTAGCCGCTGATTCCGAGGCAGAGCCGCCGTAGTCCAACCTTTGGATCTGCCGCAGATCTTTCAGAAACCAGTCAAAGGCCAACTGCAGCTGCCTGCGCACCTCCCGGTGCGATGTGTCCACCTGCAGTTGCACATCCTCCACGGAGAAGCTGTGCGTGTGCTGACTGAGCTGGGATTTATGGGTGGGATGGGGCCAGATGTTGATGTCACCGCACGTCATGGAGCAGCTGATGAACGAGACCCGCTTGCCGGACTTGCCGTGATGGCTTACCCGCAGGCATCGGTCACTCTCGCACTTGTACGTCCAGGACTTTTCGACGGGTCTGCCCGAAATGATGAAGAAGGATTACAACTTGGATTTCAGCAGCTTGATTGGCACATAGACACACTCACATGGGAAAGGCACTGCCATCGCGATGGTTGTGCGGACGTTCCAGGGCCTCATTGTAGGCCTGGACCTTGGTGGCTCCCTGATTCCAATAGAGCACCGTCAGGATGAAGATGGCGCCGGAGAGCAGCGCCAAGAGAGCTCGGCGTAGCGAAACGGCCAGGGACATCTTATAGAGATAACGTAGGCTGGAAAAAGGGTAGAGAATGGAGGGTTTATTAATAATCCGAGTGGGGAAACTAGTTTTTCAAATCAATTAAAATTTTTATAAACAAAATACAAAAGCTTTAATTAATCTTTAAAGTGTTATTTTTAACCCATTGTCCTTATTAATTATAGTGAAACTTTAATTACACTTTACCCTTGGGGGTAAACTGTTTTTCCTCGAACCAGATTTTCCCCCAGCTTTAACTCCTCCCTCCCACTAGTTGACATCATCATCTGTTTTGGCTCTGGTTCAAAGAACTGAGACAGTTAAGCAATAATGCACAATAGCTGGTCGTGTCACAGGGACCCTTCCTTTTGGTCCGCCTTCCTTCATTTCGCCCGCTCTCTGTCACGGAGGACACATCGAACTTTAATCAATGCTCGCGACTTGGGCTTGACGAGCGATAAAATCAAAGGAAACCCAAGCGCAAGGAGTTGGGGCCACAGCCACATGCCATTTAGTGGCAATTGTTTGTTCTTCGCGACCGCGACTGCCTTCGCCCTTCCAATAACAACTCACACGCACACATGGCACACCATACATCCCCACCTTGGGAAGCACGCAAAGGGAATTGAGGTCTCCTGGTGGCGCCTGGCTGGGGCAAACATAATGAAAAATCGAAGACACCTCCGCAGAAATACAGAAACATAAGTTGGGGGTATGATAAGGCTCACCTTAGTTTGCTGAAAGATTTCACATAGTTGGATATAAAACCCATAATTCTTGAGTAATTTAAATATAAAAAAACTTGATGGAATACTAAAGAATACAAGATCAAAGGTGTCAGAGTCTGCTTCTTCAGTGGGTTCCTTGGGCAAGGTAGATAGAATACTAAACCCCACAAAGTGTCCCAAGTAAACACTTTTTTCTCAGCAGTTTGTTTGACCTGTTTAACCCGATTTTAACCTGCGTGTCAACCCCTAAACACCTTCCTTTCAACTGTAATCCCCATACCCATATCAGGTTTATAATAAAAACCTATAATTTAACGTTTTATGCTGCTTCCTTATCGATTTCAAATCAAATTACTTAACAAATGAGTGGAGAATCGAGGACCCGCAAACCCAAATATGATTTTATACCTATGTATATATATGTTATATATTTTTAGGGCGGTCTCTTTTAAACTTTTGCATAGAGGAACGGAGAACGAGGGCGAGGGCAAGACCTTGCCACCAATGGAGAATGGTACCAGGTGCCAGGTATCGTGACTTCCAGTTTGAATATACGTACGAACACACCTGTAAATGCAGTGCAACCTTTGCGTGCCGTGCGACTCCCGACAATCGAAGCTGGGCTTGGGTGAGACCTTAAAATTTTCATTACGCTTCATGTGAAAATATGAAATACTTTTGCAGGTCATGCAACAGAGAGAGGTGAATTCTACTTTTGCTCCTCGTCTCCTCTTCAGTGTTGCCACCGGCAACTGGAGGTGGAGGAGGTTAACTAACGCTGGCTGCCATATAGTGCTCCACCATTGCAATGGACGACGTGTGCTCTTTGCTTGTGGCCTGGCCCCATCATTACCTTGATGGTCGTGCATAATAAATCAACAGGCATGCATAATTAATGCCTGCCAATGCTTGAAAACGAAGGCAGTGCGAGGGGTCGAAAGGATTGCTGTGACTGTGACAGCCTCATTAGTTCCCGCACGGCGACTGTCAAAAATATGTTGTATAAAGTGTAGCATACATTGCAGCGCTTTCATGGGGGACTTCCCCTGGCTTTGTGCTTATAAAATACGGTACAAAAGTGGGTTAGAAACTGAAACGGACTTTGAATTGGAGCGTCTACAAGGGGCAGGTTGGTTGTAAATAATTTTTTATATTTTTTATTAAGACTTTATGGGGTTTTAAGCCTTGTAAGGAAAAAAGAGGTACTGAAAACTGACCCGAAACTCTACTAAGATTTACCTTTTACTGTATCTTTTATAAATAAATAGAAATAAAACCTTAATATTAATGTTGAGTCTTTCAGAATGCTTTTTATATTTTCCTAAATAATTAAAAGAATTTCTCTAGTCATAGGACAAAGCAAAATATGGGGATTGAAAATATATAGGGCATTCATTTTAGGCATTAGGTCTAATATCTTCTAAAAAAGTTTTAAATAAATTAAAATACGTATTTACGCTTCAATTGGTAAACCCTTTAGCAGTTATAATAATTTTATACTTCTCCCAGATTCCCCATTTATAAATACAACCATTTGTTGCCCCGTTTAGCCGACTGTCACTTGGGGTTTACACCACACACGGTGGCTTTTTTGGTTGCCTGGCTTGCTTACCCGCAACGCGTGCGCAGAGCGGCCCCCGAAAGTGACCAGAAGCGGCCGAAACTATCCATCATCATCGTTGGGCCCCCGCATCTCCCTGGCACGGTGTCACCCTAAAGCTGACCCAATGCTGCTGCTCCTCCTTCTCCTCCCACTACTCCTCCTTCAGGGAGACGCTCTAATGAGTCACGTTGCCAGCTGCCAACTGTTGAGGGGCGGCGTGACACACAAAAACGTGGCTGCCGCCCGTTTGTGGATGCTTCTGCTCCTCCTCCTCCTCCTGCTGCTGTTGCAGCTGTTCCCGCGGTGTCGTCCTCCTCCTGAATTGACAAATTTTCTTTCACACAAATCTAAAATTATGCCAGAAAGATGGAAAACTAAAATTGTAGCAGCAGCAGCAGCTTTTGTGCGCCATTCACGGCCGTCGAGCGGCAAGAACAACGTGCTCTTCAGCGCGCGCGACACTCGAGGTGCAGGCAACAACTACGACCGTGCGGAGAGCCCGCCCAACTGCTGAGCCGCCAACGTAGCGCGGATTTCAAGACGCTCCAACAACGCCGTCACCGCCGACGCCGCCAACAAACAGTTGGCACAACCAAAAACACACACAGGACGACTGAGAGAGAGAAAGAGAAAGGGCGTGCACAGAGAAAAATGGATACTAATTTGCATACTGAAGAGAAATATATACAAATTTTTAGCAAGTAACAATAGGAAATCTAAGGGATTGCTATAAAAATTTTGCTGGATAATTTAATAGTTTAGAAAGATAAACTTGGTATTGAAAAACAAAGAACAAAGCCAAAACAAGAAAAGAAACAAACTTCTGAAGGCTCAGTTTGCATATGATCCTGACATCCAATCAAAAATCGATCGTAACTAAGCCAAAAATGCATCAAATTCAATTCGGAAAGCTTTTCTATGCTAGTTTTTTCAAGGTTAACAAATCAATTTGAAATATTAAGAAATCCAAAATTTTTGAAATTTTTAAAAATTTTAACGATGTAACCCCTTATAAAATTTTGAAAAAATTACTCAAAATTTGATTTCTTTGCAGAGTGGCTAAAAAGACTCCCAGTGCAGAGAAAACTGAGAAAGTAAATGAGAGGGGCGACAAAAATGGCGTGCAACTATTTACATATGTTCTTGAACCAACTCAGGGCGACTGTGCCCGTGCCTGCCTGTGATTGTGTGCAGCTGGCTTGGGCTCTACCTATAGCCAAAGTCATAGTTACTGAGGAGAAGCTGCTCAGGGAACACAGTGCCGCCCCCGAATATTGGACAGGCACACTGAGGCCCAAAAATGCCCATTTAAATGTTTGTACGAGTGCGAGTGCGTCATAAATTAAAAGCAAATTTGCCAGAAATAATACGTGCATTTCAATTAGTTGCTAACGGCTGGCAATTATAATGATGATTGCATACGGGGGACGGGCAGAGCCGGGCCAGGCCGGGCCGGTGGTGCCATAAAACGTGGACCGATATGCAAATGGTCTACATTTCATTGAGGCATTTAGGCGAAACATTTTTGAAATTGTTTCCATATTGTTGCAGTTATTTTGAAATGAGAGTGGGGGGGCTATGTAAAAGGCTAACAAATGGGGAATATTGTAAAAATAATAAAAGAGGAAGAGGGGTCTTAACGCCTTTACAATGTCTACATTTAATGATGATAAAATTGAATTATTTCACGAGCAATTTTAGGTTTTGAATAGATGATAAATCATTTATTTAAACAAAATGTTTGGTTTATATTAGCCGAAAATTAAGGATACGCAATGTGAGCCTCAAAACTGACCATAAAAAAGGTATAGTAATGTAGTAAACTTTAAAAAAAAAACCCCTTTCTTTATAATTTGGTTTAAATTTTAAAGTTTCTGAGATAAATTCCCTTTAAATTTATAAACGCATCACTCATACGCCACGTGTGCCCTGCAGCATGCCACCTGCATTGCTCAATATGTGCGACGCAGACTGTTGCCTCTGAGTCGCATTATTATTTATGGGCGCATGCCGTGAAAAATGTCAGTTGGCGACAAGTGTTGTTCAAATGGCATGCACGGTTGCCACAACAACAAATACAGTAGCAAAATGTGGCAGTAGAAGCAGCAGCAATCGCAAGCAGCAACAGCAAGCAGCAACAACAGCAATAATGACAACTCATACGAGCATACAAAAGCATTTTGGCGCTCAATTTGACGTGAAACGTGCAGGAACAGGACTTGAGTGAGTGAAAGGGATACAAAGGGAAGCTCAATACAAATAGCCATGCTTGGCCTTTGTCGTCGACTCTTCCTTTATCCTGACAACCCGCCTTCCTCCACAAGCTATAAAGAGAGGGAAAGGCAGTAGCTGAAAAATGGGCAACGCAACTTGTAACAGGCAAGCAGCAACATCAGCAGCAATAGCAGCAGCAGCAACAGTAGCAGCAGCAGGATAAGCAGTCGCAGCAACACACGAAGTGAAAAGAGCCCCAGCCGAAGTCGGGTTCATTCGGTTGCCAAGGCAACTTCGTCGGGGCACACACAACAAAAGGATAAGCCAAGCCAAAGTCCTCAGCCAGCCAGCCAGCGAGCGGGCGAACTAGTCAGCAAGTCAAGCCGGAGCTCAGTTGCAGCAGCGCAACGCATTTGCCCAGACGCACAACTCGCGATTCGCGGCCGAAAACTACTAAACAAAGTTACCGAAATAGACTTGTTCTTTTGCCTTGGCCATCGATCGTTGTAACAGTTACACAGAGAAAAAAATATTTATCGGTCTTCAATCAAATATATTCAATTAAGCAGAGTGATTGAACAATTAAATGATCAGTCTTGAAATCAATAATGATAATAAAGCAGAGTATAAATTATTCGAAAAATTAAATAAACCTTAAAGACAAAGGTGGTTAAAGGGGAAAAAGTAATTAAATTCAATTTATAGTGCTAAAAACCTGCAAAACTATCAACAGATACTAAATAGGATATCTCTCTTGAAAATATATTATAAATAAAAGCCAAAGCTGTTAAATATATAAAATATATTAACCCTAAAATAAAAGAAAATACCTTCACCAAAAATATCAAAACAAATTAAAGTGTAGTGTGTCAGTTAGTGTGTGAACCTTGGTGTTGCCTGGTCGTGCTAGTGTGTTGCCTTCGGGTCGTCGGTCGCGAGGTCTAACAGTCGCTGTTCGTCCTTGCTGCGGTCTAGGAGCCCGCACACACAGTCAAGAGGGTTAGTCACAAGTCCTGGGCTGCCAGCCCATTCTAGATGTGCCCAGCCCGAGGCAAAGGTGTGCGTGCTAATGGCTAGTGTAATGAGTGCTGCGCCGTGCTAATCGTTATGCAATCGCACCGTTTCGATTTGGACTTGAAGTCGCTGTGAAATGTCTCTAAAGCATTATGCAACTAAGGCGGGAGCGGGAGCACCAATGGCCTTCGGTCATAATCAAACAATCCCAACCACATCAGTTGCCACAACAACGCCGGGAGTTTCAACATCATCCGGCAGCGAGGAGGAGGAGCTCCTGCAGCAGCAGCAGCAATCCCAGGAGCATATCTCCTCCTCATCCTCGATTACCACATTTACCACCTACTATACCAGCGGCCTGGGGCAATATCATCAGCAGCGCGGCGGCCAAGGATCTGTCAGCTCCAGCGGCGGAGGAGGAGGAGGAGGACCTGGCGGACCCCAGACTTATGCAAATGTTGTCAACGGAAATGTGAATCTGCTGCTTGGCGGGTAAGTCTGACAGCTCCAGATCCAGTTGACAACTGATGGCGAGGCATCACGAGGAAGAGCCAAGGTGGGGCTCGTGGGAAATGTGAAAGAGTGGCGCACACATCATGGCTGCAACTTTTGGCAACTGAACTGGCTAAGCTAAGCATTCCCACAAGTCCTATCCTTCTGGCCATTAATAAATTAGAGTTGGCAACAAAGTTGGACGGACTTGACTTGGACTGAAATCAATCAAATATTTACATTTTTAAGGAACTTTTTTCTAGAAATTGTACCTTCGATCGATAGTGCCAGCTAAACCTATTTGTTTGGTGCATTTGTACTTGGGGTTAATTGTTTTTGATTACTTTAACAGGGCTGTAATTCGAGGCTATTATCTAGAGATATCTTATCTATTGATTTACTACTAACTGGAGATTAGGTAAAAGCTTTAACTGAATATTTATTATGGATAATTCAGTAATTTTACTGGCACAAGGGCTTAATTTGAGGCAGCTATGTAAGGATCGCTTATTTCTGGTTTAACCACTAAACTGAGGTTACTTGAAATCAAACTTTTACTAGCTGTAAAGTATATATATTTTAAATTATCCAGTAAACATAACTGATAAAAAGTCATACTGAAGAAAAACTATTCAAACAAACCATTTATATTGGCAAACCACTAACTAAAAATTCAATGGCTGAAATATGACTTTAACTACCTGCTAAGTATATTTTTTTAAATATTTATTTTCTTGTTTTGTTAAACCCTTAACCTGAGGTTAGTTAAAATCAACATTTTACCAGAAAATAATTATATATTCTATTGATAATTCACTTAACAAAACTGTAATTTGCAGTCACTATCTAAAGATCTCCCTTCCAATGGCTAACCATTAACAGGACTAGCTAAAAGCTGCATTTAACCACCCAGAAAGCACACAAAATCAACCAATCATTAAAAATGCTTAACAGCAGTTCGTAAATTGCAGTAATTGCCCCATTTGTAGACACACAAATATGCACACATATTTTAGAAGGATATTACCAGCACACAGCTCTCTCTCTCATAGATCATAATGCCCTGTTGTGCGCTCTTGATTTATGAGCTGGAGCTGCAAATTAATAAACATCAACATTTTAAGCGTCGTCGAGATGCGAGGCGGTGTCAAGCTGCCTCCGCTCTTTTGCTATTTTCAGGCGCAAAATAATAATTATAATTGCGCCAAGCCATTTCTCTGCCTTTTTTTTCGCGGAAAACCGAAGCATCCTTTTTCCCTTTGCCTAATAAAATTTATTTTCGTGTGCAACACGAGCTTTTCCCCACTTTTCCCCTCTCTCTTTTTTTTTGGTTACAAAATCCAACAACAACAAACAGCGCGTATTGTCAACACAGTTTTTTATAGTTTACTTCTTTTTGATGTCTGTAAACATCACGCGCCGAAAAAACTTTATTTTAACTACATTTTTATCGATTTGTCTTGGTGGGCAATTCATTGAAAATAGCCACAAATAAAAATGGGGCAAATTGGGGAAAGGGTAGAGCAGAAGGGAGAACCACATGCCGTTGTTGTCTCTCTGTGGAAGGTTGCCAGAAACTGGGCTCGAAAAGAGGTCCTTAATGAACTGTTGACATGCGAG
The DNA here is from genome assembly GCF_030179895.1 of Drosophila kikkawai. NCBI lineage: Eukaryota > Metazoa > Arthropoda > Insecta > Diptera > Drosophilidae > Drosophila > Drosophila kikkawai. The sequence goes on from NC_091729.1 coordinate 24,294,744, forward strand.
AAATTGCGTGAACCGGGGGAAAATGAACAGCCAAAAAAAAATACAGAAAGAAAAACCAGGATGAGACAGGAGAGACAGAGGAAGAAACAGTGGAAGAGCGGAACGAACACTGGACAGACAAGTGGGACACAATGTTGCATTCTAAAGTGGATTAAGTGACGTCATGGAAATGCCTCGAGCAGCGAAATCGACACGAAACCTTTTTCCGGGCAAGGGACGGACTAAATAAACCAGTGGGTTTCAATAAACCCAACATGAATCCGACAGCCGACAGCGTTAAAAGGAAATTTTGATAACTGGCAATCAAGGCGGATAGTGGGGGGTATTTTCCTGATTTATTGATAAATTCCGGAAAAGTTTCTAGGGCTACCACACCTAAGAAAACGATTAGCGAATAATGGTACAGATACTGGAGAAATCAGGAGAGTTTAAATAAATTGTTAAAAGTGTTAAGAAAGATAAGTAAATGCTCAGTTAACTCTGTAAACTTTGATTAAAAAAACACAATTTAACAAACACTGCCAAGAGAGGTTTATCTTATAATTAAAATATTAATTTCCTAGCCAAATATCTGCCAAAACAACTCAACTAACTTGTTAATTTGCCTGTAAAACCACAAAACACATAGTTGTCTCTGTAAACTGCAATTAAATGCCACTCAAAAATTGATTTAAGCCAGAATTTTAGCCACAATTCTAAGCCAAGCAATATGTTTACCTTAGGTAGGCAATTAAATAAATGAAATTATAAGGTTTAGACCGCCTTTATGCCAATTATCTGCTTAAGGTAAACAATATACAGTTATATGTGGTTCACAGAAACCAAGAGAGTTAATGAAACTATCAAATTATGGCAACCATTATTGAAATTAGCTCAGGGAAACTATTGAAATTACCAAGGCGAAATTGTTAGACAAAGTGTGCTTGGCTAACCAGCAGCAAAAGGCTCTTCAAAACTCACTCTGCTGCTAGGAAGGTTAACTTGCCTAGTTTCTGGGTTGATTTAAAATCGTGATAAAGCCAACAAAAGTCTGCACTAACTAATTAAGGCAACATCATAACGTAAGAAAAGTAATTTCCGCTCTGGTGATGTATGAATCCAACACAATGACAACATTGTGCCAGATATTTAGGCCATCAATATGCAGGCTAAAATAAATAAACACAAACACAAACACAGAAAGAGACAGAGACAGGCATTTGCAATTTGTTTGACAAAATTAATAAATGCCAAAAACGGCATTAATACAATATTATCATGATGGCAATTTATCGAGGCCTGGCAATCAATTTCATTCCACCATGTGGGCCCGATATCCGTGGCATAACACACACTGCATTCATATTGCCATTTCTATTAGCCATTCCCATTCCCATTTTCCCATTTTCCCATTGCAGGGCCATGCTCTCCCTGGTGACAACCATATTGTGTGTGGTCTGCTATTGTTGCCATCGAAACATCAAAAAGCGAACAGAGGCCGCCTACAGGCAGCAGCAGCACCAGTGGCTCGAAGGCGATCCCAACATGGAAATATACAGCGTCGAACAGGTGAGTTGTGTTTATATATTAGTATCCATGTAGCTCGGGGTTCTATCTCCACTCGGGCAGGGGCTCGACTGGGCTCGGCTCATTGTGTTGTCCAACTGCCAGAATAACAAACGGATGATGTTAAAGGCTCCACCAATAGTTGAGGGGCCACAATGGAAACTGACAACTCGCCTCCAACGGAGAGAGAATCAGGAGTTGGTATTTAATTAAAGGAAACTAGAGAAGGTAGTTCAATGTTCAATTATGCAGGGGGTTTCAATTATATTTTGTATATATTTATGAAGCTAGAAATTCATTCAAATTAAACACAATTCTTCTTATAAAAAGAAAGCTCGCAATTGGAGACTGAGAAGCTGTCTTGTCCACTTTTCAAGTACAAAGGAGTACATATCATCATTCTACTTATTTATTTTTAATAATTTATATTTAGAAGCTTATTAAAGAGCTAATAGGTGTGAAAAATATATTAAAATATTAAATACCCAAAAAGACAGATCACCTTCCCCAACTAAATCCAATAAAATCCCCTCCAAAACCCCAATTAAAAACTAAAATCACAATTAAGGCTAAGCAAAGTATAAAATGAAATATTAGTAACCCAGTTTATAATACATTTTGATGACCCAACACCAATTGTGTGTGGGGAAAAGACAACCAACCACAGGCCAACCCTAATTATCCTTTTTCAAGTTTAAGCCAACATTTCATGAAGACAGTTTGAAAGTAAGTCAGAGGCCAGGCTGAAAGCAGGCCAGTAATGGATATTTATGCGGCGCATTTAACAGGTGCGACAGCCGCGAGAAAGTAAGGCCGAGCGACAATTTTCTATTGCCATTGCAAGTGGACGCCACAGAAGCCGCACACTTGGCCCTGGACTAGGGCTTTATTAAGTTACCAGTTACCGCCTGCGGCCCACTAATACCAGAAAAAAAAACAACCAAACACCCCCGGTTTGCCATCAGTCAGTTCATTGTTGTTTGTTGGCCCGCTGGGAAACGAAGGAGGAAAAGCAACAACAAAAAAATAGAGGAAAATGCCGGCAAAAGGCTCCACCGCGTAAATCAACGTTAGCCCGTCCAGGCGCCAAATGTCAACTGCGGACAGAATGAGGGGGAAGCCCATAGCCTGGCATGGGTTTCCTGGGCCTGGTGGTCAAGTCCTGGTTGTACAGATATATCTGTATACAGAGACAAATAAATTTATGATGTGTGCAATTTAAACTTTTTTATTTGATCGCGTAAATTTCACTTGCCCGCCGCATCTCCATTAAGAAGCTAAATTACAATTCGTCCAAGCGGAGATCAGCAATTACTCATGACCTTGAGGGAATTTGGGTTCTGTGGGAGGATAAGACTTATATAGAGAGTTTGGGTTTTAGGGAAAGTAAAGTATTATTTTGGAATTAAGTAGATGTAATATTTTTACTCCCAAACATTACTCTAAATATAATTTATTTTAGTTAATAATTATATAATTATAAAGGTAAATAATTATATCGATTTTAACTCCCCTTTCTTATCCCACTTTCCCTTATCTTCCCTTGCAGTGCTACGAGACTTCGGGCCTCTTCCTAGGCGACTCCACCGATGGCCTGTCTGCCGTGCCGGCCCTGCACCACGAGCCACCGCCCTCGTACGATGCTGTGGTGCTGCACGAGCAGCAGCTCCACCAGCAGCAGTTGGAGCAACAGCAGCACCAGCAATTGCAGCTGCAACTGCAACAGCAGCAACAGCTTCTCATGCAGCGAGTCTCACCGCCGCCAGGATACCGCTCCTCGCTGGACTTAAACTATCAACACCAGCAGCAGCACCCGGGGGCAGGCGGAAGCCGCGGTACCCCCGATGGCAGCGTGGATGCAGTGGCCAGTGGCAGTGCCGGAGGAGGGGTAGGTGGCGGCGGCAACGGACTCTTGGTCAATAAGCAATTGCAATTGGCGCTTAATGCCCAATCCTGCTGCTCCCTGCAACGGGCCGAGGTGGAGAGTATGTGGAATGCCGCGGCAGCGGCTGTGGCAGCCCGAAGCGGAAATTGCCTGGAAATGGAGGCCCTGCAGCCTGCAGCGGCACCGCCGCCGCCCTCTCTGCCACTGGCCCTGCAGGTGCGCAAGCCCGTCCAGAACATCAGGTTGAATACCTTTGGGCGGCGGTACCTGCAGCAGAGCCATCAGCACAGTGCCACCCACTACCGGCGGGGCTGTCCGCTGTGCGGCAAGTTCCGCTATGAGATCGAGGCGGAGGATGAGCCCCTGACCGCTCTGTCCGTAGAGAGCGGTCTGAATATGAGTGGACGACGTGAAGAGGAGGAGGAGAATCCGCCAAGCTGTCCCTGTCCCAGCGATTGCGATAATGGCAACCACATGGCAGCCGGCGATGCACAGCAGGATGAGGAAAATGGGAACGTAGAGGCAGCCGCCACATTGGAGGCAGCGCCTTCTAACGAACGCACTTCCTCCTCGCCGCCCCTAACCGCTGTCAACGATGAAAATGACAACGCAGCAGCAACATCAGCAACATTGGACACAACAGCAGCAGCAGCAACATCGGACAGAGAGGCAGCAACATCAACCGGCGGAGAGCAGGCCGCGGGCAATCATCAGAGGGCGGAGCAGGACGAGGACGAGGATTTGAACACCATTAACGAGAACGGCATCATCAGCCTGGACATGAGCAAGATAATTGACAGATCGGGCCTGCCCACATACGAGGGAGCCCTCAAACTGGAGTCCAGTGGTTATGTGTGAGCCTAATGGGGCGTCTGTAAACCAAAAACCTAAATCACAAGTGTGCTTTAACTACGATTAAGATGAGTTTCGATATTTAGAGAAAGAATATGCCTTTCTACAGACTAGAACTTGCCTGTAAGCCACCTTATTAGCTACCTTACAGCCCCCAGAGAGTCTTTTGTTTCACGAAAAGATTACTAAGAACCCACTAAAGTTACATGCACACTTCAATATAATGCCTTTAAAGTATTTTGTTTACTAGAGAGTTATTTTGAGAGAGGTTACCAAGGGGTATTTCCTTACCTAAGCTGGCATTCCGCACACAAATCTCTCTGGTAACAAAGGAAAACAATAATGTTAACGTTTAAATGTCTAGAGCTAAGCCCCCCCTCATCGTGCATATCCCTGTAAATGTTCGTTTCGAATATGAATACTCGTATCAATAAAGAATCAAAAGTTGTAATTGAAAGCAACAAGCAATGGCAACCTCAATCCGGTATCCGCAATCAGCAATCCGCAACCTTCGCAACCTTATTTACACATGAGTGCAGCAGAGGTTTTTTAGTTTTTAGTTTAGTTCCAACGCAATCCAATTGATTTTGTATTAAAAAAAAACACAGTCGGCGGTGGGGGAGCGCTATAAAAAACGAAACCAGAGCAAAGAATGGCATGCAAACAAATCGTCAAAGACAACGGGCTAACAAGCGCCAAGATAACAGAGACTACACAACACCAAACCATCCAACCACCCACGACCCCAAAACCCCCCCCTTCTAGTTTCCCAGCCTTCTCTGTGAATTTTCCGTTTTCCTTTTTCACCGCACTTACCTCAGACAGACGACGGCTTTGTGTCTCTGTCTGGATCGTTTGCATGATGAGAACGAGAGGGTTTTTATGTTTAAAAGGGTCACCACGTCGGCTGCTTGATGCCCTAAAGCTTGGGAGTTTTTTAAATAACAAAATTACTATTTTAATTTAGAGAATTTATAGGCAAAAAAGGTGAGTAATATTTTATTTGTAGTTTAAAGTCTCTTTGTAAACAAACAGCTTTCCTCATTTCACCGAAAAACCCCACTAAATACTTCACAAAATATCAAGTATACGCACTGTTTCGCAACTTACAAACAGAGTAACCTCAATAAAACAAAAGCACTTCACATATTTTGAAGACTCCACTAAATATCAAGTATACGCAAGACCTACCCTAATTTAGAGCAACTTCACAAAACAAGTATACGCACTGTTCGCCCACTTAAAACAACTTTTAACATGAATCAAGTATGCCAAGGGTATTAGAGTAGCAAATCGTTTACAATTGCGGATTCTGCTCTCGGTGTGGTCAAGCGGAGAGGCAGAAGAACTCTTGTTTTTACTGCTTGTACCTTTCATTTTGCCCTCGTGCCACATTGAAAATGGTAACAAGAAACTTGTTAGTGGCACTTCACAGAAGGAAGGGTTTGAATGCCGCCTACCGATTATGCAACCTTGAAGGGAAACTCAGGGGTGGGGCTACACAATTATGCACAGGCCTAGGATTACACTCGAGATCACATTCAAATCGCCACTTAAACCCCAATCAAATGCGGTTTATAAACGCTTTATTTGTGTGTGGGATGATTTCGTTTAACACTCTCGTACCGTCGTGTCAGCAGCATTTGAGACCGTTGTTGTTCAATCGTTGCTCTTCACGTGAGCTCTTAACCACCACCACCAACGTGGGCAATAAATACAAAGAATTTAATTTTGGTTTATTTATGGCCATGCCAGCGGCGATATTTTTGGGCCACGCATTAGCACTATTCCCGATTTCGAATCCGATTCCGCGCGCGCCTTTTGTTGATAATTGCAAACTGAATGCGTCTGCCGGTCTGATGATGATGTAGTGGCACAACAAGTCGCAGCCACATCTGCACCGATGCCGATGCCGCTGCCGAGTGGCAGCCACAGCTGAGCGGCACAAAGAGGTGGAAAATGATAGAAAAGAGAGCACCCCAGACGGCGGCTGCTAATATGTGCATGCCAAACAAAATAGAGCGGCGAACGAGAGCTGAAAATGAGACTGAACCGAGCTGAACTCATGGGAGAAATGAACGGGCACGGGAGATGGGGAAAGAGATGGGTATGGGGGTATCGATGGGTTTCGAATGGGCTTTAGGATGGTGTTTTTCCGCTGCCGAACCAAACTGCGCAGCACACCGTTTGACCCTTTCCACACACACACACACACAGCAGCTACAGCCCCTTCGATTTATTAATAAAACCAAAAGAGACACACGAACACGGGCGAGCCGTGGTGTGGCATGAGCTGTAGCACTCTGAGGTGTGAGCTGTGAGGCGACACAAGCTCTAGCACTAGCACTTTGCCAACAACTGCCTCTCGTATTTATAATTGCTGCAAATTGCCGCTTAGAAACTCATGTTCCTGCCGGGGCATCGGGCCAAACTACTCGAGCCACTTACGCCGATGTCATCATCATCATCATCATCGGGAGCATCGGCAGCATCACCATTCTAACAGCGTCATCATCATCATTATCATTGCTGGTAGTGAGTGCCAGGCACGTGCTTAAAAATAGACTATAATGGGTCACTAAATATAAAACCGTTTGGCAATTGGTGTGACCTAAAATTTCAGATATTCAAAATGTGTGAATGGAAGACGAACTCTTAAATGCTCTTAAATAAAAAAAAAAGTGAGATAAGAAGCAATTAAGAGCACTGCAAGAGAATACTAAGAAAAACAATAATTAAAGCCAGGGTTTCTTTCCTAGAAATTATTTATAATTAAATTTCTTATCTCTTAAAACAAACTGTGTCAGAGAGCAAAATAGCAATATAAGCTTGAAAAACAAAGTTTATAACGATTAAAAACGAATTTTTAATGATTAAAACATTGAAAAATAAATGTATTTATAAAACAAAAGAATTATTTTAAAAGAACTTTAAATTCTTTTAAAGATATCTTATTATTATATTTTATTCTGAAGCAAATTTATTTCTTTTCCCCGGAGCCTTTAAAACATTTTACCGATAAGGCATTGTTAAGTAGTGAATAGCTCAGGGCCGCGATATCGCTTCCGTTCCCCAGAACGCCGGCTGGAACCGCTCGAGTTTTGAATAACACACACACTCTCACAAAAAAAAAAAAACAGTTGCAAACAGTAACTCAAATGCATTAAGATTACAACAGCAACAAATAAAGCCAGTCATGACGCAAGTGGGCCAAGCCACAAAGGAAAGACGAAAGCCGAAAGTAAAAGTGCAAATAGCAAATAGCCAAAAAATATGCCCGTACACGTACTGGCGCACTCACTTATTCAAAGGGGCCTCCAGTGGCGTAGGCAGGTTTTTTTTTTGGGAAAAGGAAAAGGTGAAAGGGAATAGGTTACTCTTTTATTTATTTATTAATAGAACCAAGAACTTTTTAAGTACATAAACATCAAATTGGTTTTGAAAAACTTATAATATGTAACACACTTCCAATTCAGAGACTTTTTCAAACGAACTCTAGAGACTAGGCTGAGATGATGGCCCCAAAATGTCCTCCCCTGCCTACGCCACTGACCAATAGCCCCAGACACACACATACACACACTTGCGATTGCAGACAAAAATATGTACGAATGCTTGTAAAGTACAAGCGTACTTTTGTAGACTTACCCACACTGGGAATGCTCTTAGCATGTCCTGATTTCCTCCGTTGCCAGGACAACAACAGAGCCAGCGGAGGAGAGGATCTAAAGCTTGCTTGTAGATTCTAGGGTGTTGCTGGTGCGATAAGATAAGCGTGAGCCTGGCAGGCAGGCAGGCAGGTGTGGTCACAGAAGCGGCTGCTCCTATTGCTATTGCTTTGCGGCTTGTGGTGCGTCTGCCTTACTTTTTTTTTGTTGTGCTTTATTTTGCGGCGGCTTTGTGCGGCAGCGGCTTGCTGGGCTGGACTGGCGTTACATTTTAAACAGTTGGTTCCAATCGAAACTCATTTGTGCTGTAATTTACACAAAGTGCACACGACGACAGCGGCAGCGCGAGCGAGACGGGGCGAGCGAACGAATGAACACGGAAAAATTCTGCTGCACTTGAATAAGTCCCCTATTTGCACGCTGTCCGTACGAAACAGCTGGACGACAGACATTCGGAGTGTGGTTTAAACAATAGCACTTTCCGTGTTTGCCTTGACAATTGGTTAATTATTGTGCTGGGCAAACATTTATTGCAAAAAAACAAAAAACAAAATCGGTGACTGACCGTATAAGGGAAAACGGTAAAATACTGTCATTTGCTGGGCAAGGGAAATATACTGAAAGAGAAAAATACTGACTTGTATGAGGTGTGTCATTTGTGACGTCACTGAAAGCATTTTAGTTTCTATTATATTTAACTAGTTAATGGATTTCCTTGGTAGTTAATGTTTTTTACTGTTTTTAGGATTTTCCAAGCAACTAGCAGTATAAGAGGTTTACAGAATCTGATAATTGCTTTCTTGAGTCACCTTTTCAGTCAAGCATACTTAACCGTTAGCCCGCACTTTCTATTCAAATTTAAAAACACTTTGCTTTGTATGGCGCAGGTGTTGCAAATGCACAAGTATTTGGTTTATTTTACTTAACAGTTCACGCAATCGCATAGAGTTTAGGATAAAATCAAGAACCAGCAAGTGATGCATCGTTTTCCCTTTGAATTGACTTGATAAATATGCGACTTGCGATTGCATTCTTACTCAATTGATCTAGTGCTTTGTACATTTAAGTTTAAATAACCTACATCTTTCTCACGATCTGTCTATTAACATAATAACAAGGTATTGGCTCTGGCACCGGGATCAGAACCTGCAGCATTCCAGTTGGAAATTTCTAAAAAATATTTACAGGCATGTCGTCGTCGTCTTCGCCCGTATCATTTTGGCGCACAGCCATGGCAGTTTCCACGAGGTAATACAGACACTTGTAGTTGTCGCGCTCCTCTCGGCTGAGGCCTGCACAGAATTTATAAAGATTAAGCTAAACAAAAAGTAGCTGGTGAGGGAGAACATACTTTGCGATGGCGCTGGCGATGTTTGTTCGGCGGTATTTTCGATGTCTGTAATGGCAAAGACTTCCTCCGTCTGTAGATTTTCCCTAACTTCCGGCTGAGTTGGGCCAGGAATGACTGTGGCCTCGTACAAGGGCTCTAGGGGGCCGGCTATAAATACAAAAATGGCAAAAGGTTAACAAGCCTTGCTACGTAATCACAGCATGTGGGCTCACCATCCCCCGTGGCCATCTGCTGGTTGGGATTCCACGATGAAGTATTGGCAGATGTAGTTCCAGATGTGACGCCTTCATTGGCAGTGTTGGTTGTGGCAGTGTTAGTGGTGGTCACCTCTTCAGTGGTGAAAACAGATCTAAAAAGCAAAGACTTTAGGTTATTGAGAAAGCCCCCCAACAAGGCCAGATAACTCACTTCATCACGCTCTGCCAGTCGTCGGTCTCGAAGCGACCCTCCTCGCTACGCTGCTCAAATTCCTGGGTGCTCTCGTCCGTCTCGGATCTGCAAAAGAAAAGAAAACGCTTAGCAATGTAACATCGCCGCGAAAGCGGACTAGAAACTAAGGCCAGTCGGTGGGTGTCGTCGTTTGATAGCTGTACCTAGAGGCCATCACGAAGCTGCCAAATTCGTCCTGGTAACAGTACACAGCCTTAGTTTTCTTGACCTCCTGCTTGATTTCAGACCCCAGCTGCTTCGACTGCTTGGACTTTGTTCCAGCCGTCTTGCCGGTTGCCGCCGTTTGCTTCTTTTTTCCACGCTTCGCCGGACTCGGCTTATCCTCATCATCATCATCATCGAAGTTGTATGGAATTATGGAACCGGCAGAGCTGCAGGTGGAACCGGCACTAGTACTGCCACCACCACCAAGGGCCGCTGCTGCCTTGCGCATTTGATAATTCTGGATCTTTTCGATCATGGTTGCCTGCAGCGACGCATGGAGACTTTGGAAGCCCATCGGGTTGTTTGCAATTGCCTGCTGCCAACTTAATGGGAGGAGGATGGGAGGTGGATGACGATTGGGACAGGAGCACAGCCTAAGCAACTACGACTAAGGGAAGCGACCGGTATCTACCTGTATATGACGCTGTCGTCGTATTCTGGCTCCATCTTGACCATCTGACCGTTGGGTCCCTGGACATACTGATCGAAATTGGTCAAGACGTTGGCAATGCCCTCGTGCATCTCGCCGGCGGCGCCATCTACCTCCTCGGTGGCACCAACGACCTGGAGTAGGTATTGAAAAGTAAGTAAGTTCAAAATTATAAAAAACCCTTACACAACTCACCACTTCGGAGACGGGACTAACGGAAATGGGATCCAGAGTCCCTGACACATTCATTCCCTGACCGCCAGCAACGCTCGACCCAGAGGAGTTTGGACTGACCTTTTTGCCGCGACGCGAAATGGTAAAGTGCAGCGGATCATTGCCCTCGCGGCGTATCATTTCGGGCAGGATGCGGCGACGTGCATTGATGAACCAATTGCACACCTGCAGCACCGTCAGGCCGGCATCCTGCGACAAGGTGAACTTCTCCGCATCACTGGGATAGGCATTGTAGCGATGATCGTAGAGCCAACGCTTGAGGATCTTCACCGAGTGCTTGGGCAAGTTGCCTCGACGCTTGCGGCTTGAGCCGCAGTTGCTGTTCTGATCAGCCTCCACCATCATGTCGTGGTAGTTCTGCACATCGTTAATGCTATCCTCCGCCGCCGCCACCACCACCACCTGGTCGGTGGAGTTGTCATCCTCCATCAGGCCATCGCCGGACAAGGCCTCCATCACGGCAATACTGCCTTCGGCATTTATGTCGTCGCTGCATTCAGACTCGAAGCGGTTGCGTCCTGAAACTAAAAGCATACCATGAAGCAGGGACAAAGCCCCTGTACTGTCGATTCCTTGCTCACCTTCGCTGTCCAGCATGCTAGCCTGGACATTAGCTTCTCGCATCATGTCATGGATGTTCTGGCGAACCTGGCGGTCCAGCGCCAGGTTGACGTGCTCCTGCTCCGGAGAGATCATATTAGACACAGCCGCCTATTCCCGATCGCGGAAACAAGAAAAAAAACGAATATAAAAGTAAAAAAAAAATGACACCGAAAAGTAATTGGAAAAGCTGTCAACCCAATTTCTTTTTCTCTTATTTTTCTGCTCGATAAAATTGTTGTTTTTTTTTTCCTTCTTTTTTGAGAGCTAGATTTTCCGTGTTCACAGCACGGGCTATGAGATTAAACTAACTTTTGGAGATGGGACTATATGTCCTTTAGACATCAATGTCATGGCCCGCTTGGACTTATTTCAAATTTCTAATTTCAAATTGCACTTTTAACTTTCAGTTGGTTTGAAAACTATCGATAGCCGCCAACTTCGATAGACTTTCTATCGGCCAGTCCATGACATACAGATTTGCCAGTTAACATTTTTCCGGCTAGATTGAAGGATAATGATAATTGCAAATAGTTTAAAGCCCTGAATACAGATTACTTTTTAGTTTATCTATCTTATGATCAAATTCTAGCACTATCAACTATTGGTTTTATAGGGAAAATATATCGATGTAATAGATCGTAAGACGGGACATGCCACATAAAATACGTCAAATATTTATAAGACGATACAAGAATTTTGAAATTAACGATTAAATAATCCATTTAATTAAATTCGGAAAATAATGATTAATACATTGTCGTTTTTTATAACTTTTTTATCAGAATTTATTTTTTATATCTAGCTAATTCGGCTAATTTTTGGTCAGACTCTAGCTTATACGGCACCACTGATGACATATAACATGTCAAATTGACACAAATTCGTTGCGCGCCTAAATAACGGGCGACTTGACTAGTTAATCCATTCATTTCATAGATTCACCTGCTTTGTACATTGGCCACTTTTATTTAATTGCACTTTACACTCGATTTTCCGTAAATTTTTGCCCTCGGCACACTATCTGCCAGTGGTTTGGGATAGCGACGCAGGCGACGGGTCACAGCCACCGGGTCGTGGCCATTCGACGCGGGATTAACGGGGGACCGGGACTACGGTTGCCTAATAAAACGTTTTCTTTGGCTTTCCGCAACAAGCCTCTAATTCTCGGTTTGTTTTATTCTCTTTTCGGGCTCGCCAAGAAACAACACAACAATGATGGTGATGGCAGCACTCCGATAACCGCTCAGTTCGATAGTACTTATGAGCTAATTCCGATGACAACTGCAGTTCAAATTCAAATAAGTGCGCTATATCGGATGGTCACACTGGCAGTAGAGTGACCATTGCTGAATATTTGCAAACAAAATAACATTTTTGTTTGTTTTTTTATAACAATATGAACTGCCCCTTGGACGAGGAGCTGCTGGCCAATATAAAATGCAGTGACCAGGAGGATGCTGGCGACGAGGAGGAGAAGATGCAGATGCAAGTGGAGGAGCAGTTGCCACAGCTGCCGGAAGCCCAGGAAGCTTACGAAGACGACGCCGATCCCCTGCAAGAGACGGCAGGAAGCTGCCGCTTTTCCTGGATCTTCGAGGACGGCGATGTGCTGATCAGTGACGAGCAACTGGCGGAGACGGTGCTCAAGTCTGAGGGTTCAGTCCGGCCGGGAGTCACTCCTAAAAGGGGCCGTGGCCGCCCGTCCCATAATGCTGGCCATTACACATCGAGCACTGGCCAAATATGGAGCGTGTCCAAGGATCCCCAAGTGGCAGCTGGGGAGGAACTGCCTCTGCTGGGCCAACAAGCCTGCGGCAAGGGACCCGCACGTTCCGTTTCCAACGCGGTAGAGGCCTGGATGCTCTTGTTCGACGATGAAATGCTCAAGTCCCTGCTGCGTCACACCAACGAGCAGATGCGCAAGAAACGGAATCCCACGGGTGCCCAGCGACCCCTGGACATTGTGGAGCTGCGGTCATTTCTCGGCCTGAGCTACCTCTGCGGGGTGTTCCGCAATGCACAGTACAGGGGGGAACTCGAGGAACTTTGGACGCTGGAGCTGGGCAATGCCATCTTCCGGGCCTCCATGACCCTCGCCCGATTCGAGAGCATTTCCGAGTGCCTATCGGGCCCCAGTGGTGGTTGGTCAGAGGCCCAAAAGCTCTGGCAGCGGCTCCTCATCAACTGTCGTTCCTACTACGGCTGCAGCAGTTGGCTGAATGTGGATGAGGTCAGCGGCACGGTGGCCAAAAACCGGTTGACCCTCTGCTGCGACGCCAGGACCCTGTACATGACCAATGCTTTGGTGAGCAGCAGACAACAGAGATCGCTGGAAAAGGATGTGGAGCATTTGATTTGTGATTTTAAGACGACGAGCAGGAATGTGACCTTGGGATTGCGCCACCTTACCCTGCCACAGAGCGAGCAGCTAATGCAGCGCCAGCTCAGCTCGCTGGGAGTGCTGGAGGCCACGTCGCCGGAGTGGCCGCGTCAGTGGCAGTGTGATAGCCTCGTTTACAGTGGCTCCTCCAAGCTCATTCCGCTCGACGGCGAAGCCGTCTTCTGCTGTGGCCTCAGCCCGCAAGTGGACGCACTCCAGGCATACCAGAACACTTCCCAGGCCTGCCAGCAGTTCTATGAGCTCACGGAACGCTTTAGTACCGCCCACATGCTGCCCTCCGCCCTGGAAAAGCAGAGCAATTCCTTCCTACAGCTTCTGCACTTCGTGCTGAACGTGGCCGCCGTGAATGCCTGGATCCTGCTTCGACTCTCCCCCAAAGGAGATGCCACAATGGAGCAGCGCGACTTCCAACGCCAGTTGGGACTCTTTCTCACCCAGCAGCGATTACAGAGACGCCTCCAGCGTAGGTCTACCACCACATCGCTGGTGATGCGCCTGCAGATCTGCGAGATTCTCGGACAATCCAGTCAGCGGTTGCTCAGCGAGGCCACCGGCGATGCCAAGCGATCCGACAGCGTGGGTGTACTCACACCGGACAAGGTGAGTCTGCCGGTGGGCGTGAATCTCTCCAGTCGCTATGGCGCCAAGCATCGACGCTGCAAGCCCTGCGCCCGCAGCAAACGGGGCACCAAGTCCCGCACGCGATGCCAGCAGTGCCAGTCGCATCGGTGCGGCAACCACCTGATCTCTCGCTGCTACGAGTGCGTCGGCATTCTGCCCAGCCAGCTGCCCGAGGGCAATATGCGAGACGATGAACTTGGACATTAAATAACATTTATTGAAGAGAGGCGAGGCTACCACTGCTGGGTTTTTTTAAGGGATGGGATGGATGCATATTGCTCAACGCTTTCTTGTGCTAAATCTACGATGACAACGGCATAACGATCAAAAGCGGCAACACTAGAACTTGTACTGGAAGGACTTGGGTGCCTTGTACTTGCTGACTGCGCCCGAGGAGTCCAAAGGATCGCTCTGGTCGAGGAACAAACTGAGGAACTGCTCGTTCTGTAGCTCGTTCAGCGGCATCTCCAACTCGCTGCAGGACTTGACAATCTCGGCGCAGGCGCGCAGATCCTTGCGCATATCTGAAAGGGAAATCGGAATTTGAAGTATTATTTTTGGAAGGAAAGAAGATAACTTATCCCACGACCCACATTGATAGTTGAAGAGCAGGCTGAGGCAGCTGGAGCAGGCGGAGCGCTGCTGGTGCTGCAAAAACACCTCGATCAGGCGATGCACGGCATCCACATTGTTGCGGCCTAGGAATGAAGAGCACAAAGGGCTGGCTCTGTGGAGGAAGAGTATAGGGATTAAGATTAAAGATACCCAAGGAATCTCAATTAACACACCTCCTCTCCACCAGCTCTTGAAGCTCCTTGTAGTGCTCGAACAGTTCACCCGCCGACTTTTGGTCACAGAACCAGTCGCTGGCGAAACACTGCTTCCACACGCAGGCCACCACGAAGATGTCCTTGTGCTCACGGTGTATAGCACGCGCCACTTCCAACAGCGACACCAGCACCGCCTCGCTCTTCTGGGCCAGGGTCTCCTCGGAAATTGTGCGAAAAGCTGTGCGCGCCATCCGCCTGCCCTCCTCCGAGGACATGCTAACCCCATAGCCGCGATGCAGGGTCATCAGGGCCACGTCTGCATTGCCATTATTCCACAGAGCGATGGCCCGGAAGGGAGCCAAATCGGCATAGGTCTGTGAGAAGGGATGCTCCAGCTGGCGACACGTCTCCGCCAGCGCCTCCAGTTGCTGGAGCTTGCGCTGGGCACTCAGATACTTGAGGCAGGACACAAATACCTCGTTGGAGGGCAGCAGGTGGCATCGGATGCACTGGCGGATCAGGTAGAGAAAGTCCAGCTTGTTCTTTATCTCCAGCGTGGCCATCAATAGATTGTCCAGCTGCGGCTGCGACAGAGATCGGATGTCCAGGCCCAGTTGCGGCGAAC
Source organism: Drosophila kikkawai (assembly GCF_030179895.1). Lineage (NCBI taxonomy): Eukaryota > Metazoa > Arthropoda > Insecta > Diptera > Drosophilidae > Drosophila > Drosophila kikkawai. The sequence continues at coordinate 24,310,383 of NC_091729.1, forward strand.
GCAGTGCCTTCAAATCGCTCATCATGCCCTTGGACATCAGACCAACATTCTGGCTGAAGCTAGTGGTAGTCGCTGCCGTTCCCTTGCTGCCCACCTGTACCTGCGTCGCCACATTGCTATTGGCATCCGTCTCCTGCGCGGACGGTTGGCGCTTCATTAGGTTGTCGCGCAACTCCTCCCATTTCTGCGTCTTGCGCGTGACTAGATCGTTGGTGAAGCAGTCGATGGCGTCCAACTGGGTAGATTTCCGCCTCTGGCGCTGCGATCCCGGCCACAAGAAGGCAGCGATGTAGTTCTGGAATCTCTGCAGACCCTTCGGCGACCCAGGTGCAGCTCCGGCCACGGTGGTGGTGCCGCTGCTGGTCAAACGCGTCAACATGGCCATTGTTAAGAGGTCACCTCTGCCGCCGATGCTCCTCTAGACGCGATGCTGGTCCTCACACACCTCCTTTCGCCTCTCTTTTGGTTGTATAATTCTGTTTTGCACCTTTCTTTCGTTATCCGTTTTGTTTGGGTGTTAGAGATGGCAATAAATCGATAGTCGATAAAAACCGTTCTCTATTATTATCAGTTTTAGGCTTTAATTTTTTTAAAGAAAATATATGAACCATTTTTTCATTTATTCGTTTTTTAATGGAATTTGAACGAAGATGTGTCTTGAAAATGATCGATTTTTTGCAAACATTATTTCAGAGTGCGTATATTTTTTTACCCTTTTGTTGGGATTCCCTGGAGTTTTCACCATAAACAAAATCCTAATGACTTATGATAAGATTGCAATTTATTGGATTTTACAATACACAATCCTTGTCTTAAATCATAGGTTTCTTAAGCTACACACAAAGATCTGGGCATCAGCAGACCAATCGGTACGAGATGTACCGGCCAGCCGTCTCCGAGGAGCGAATGATCTTCACCACCTGGCCGCGCTTAAGGCCAAAGTACCGGGCCACTGGATCGCCGGCCTGGATGCGCATCAACATGTTTTCCTTGAGCTTGTAGCGACTCAATAGCTCCTGTTTCTCCTCCGCGGTCATCACGACATGCTCCGGCACCAGCTCGTGCTCGGTTATATTAATCAGCAGCTCCGACTCCAGGAACTGCTCCAAAATGTACTTGGGAGCCATGTCCACGAGCGACTGCTTGGCTGACGGCGTCATTCCTCCCTGGACCACGACGATGGCCCGGTGAATGTTCTCCTCCTGCATACGTGTGCAGTACGTCTTGATGGTCTTTATGCCAATCTTTGGCTCCTCCGGGAAGAAGACGAACATCTGGTCCGTGGGATCGTCGTTGTGCGCCACCAGGACAATCAAATCAGAGCGTGAGGGCCGCTTCTCGCTCGGCTTGTCGCCAAACATGTTCTTGAACTGCTCCAGAGTCTGGTCCAGCTCCTCCTGCGTCACCAGGTAGCCGCGGTCGTGGCTCAGCTGCATGATGGTCTTGCGAATGCGCCACAGTTTGTACGTCTCCGCCTCGTCGTCCATGGTTGTTTCAAAAAATTAAGAAATTATTACAATTTATACACGCGGATGAAACTGTGTGACCAGATTGGTGCAACGAAAATTTCCACTCGATTATAAATATATCATATCGCGATGGTCTAAGAAAAATCGATAGTGCCATCGAAGCTCTCACATCCCTAGTACGATTTAGTACATAAATCAAAATTCGTAGTTTTTAACCACAAGTATCTGCTCGAAGGTAACTATATGCAAATATCAGACGCAGCTACGTTCAGCAGCATCCAATGACAGCCAAATCGAATTCATCTAAAGCTAAAACAAACCACAAACAGACAGAAATCATTTGCCCCAGCTAAAATTTTCTTCTCTGTGCTTGTGTATGCGTGTGTGCGTGCTGCATGCATATGTGTGTGGGTGAGTGCGAGAGAGAGAACGAGGGATTGCCTGTGTTTGTTTGTGTGTGGACAGTGACTCGCTGGTTAAGGGAAAACAAAGAAAACTTCAGAAAAGAACGACGTAAAAAGGCATTTTCAAACTAATAAAATGAAATAAATTGATATCAAGGCAAGAAAGAGCGAAAAAGTGTTTGCTAATTTTGTATTGGTTATCGATTTTTTGCATTTTGCTGCATGCCGTTTTTGTAGCTGTAGTAGTTGGCTGCTGCCATCGTTGTTGTTGTTATTGTTTTTGCTGCTGCAGCTGCGCGTACCAACTGTAAACCGCTGTTGCTGTTGTTGTTGTTCGCTGTAAGTTGTTGCTGTTGCATTTTGGGTCAGTGATAGTGTGAGAGAGAGAGAGCGAATAAGATTTGGACAGTGTAACGGACAAAGGACACTTGCAGTTTCGAGGTTGTTGTTTGTGTTTGCAATTGGCACCTCTCCGCCTTCCCACCCCCACCCCTCTTCCCCCACGTATACACACAGCATCTGCATTCGCATCCGCATCATCCGCTCTCACTCGTTGTTAGCTCACCCTCTCTAATCGCCCGCTGACTCTCTCTCTCAGCACTCTTGCCTCCTGTTTGCAACAACAACAAGACAGAAACAGAATCAGAACAGAAAAACGGAAGAACCGTAACAGCCATGGAGCACATCGATGAGCCACCACTGCTCTCCGAGGAGAGCAACAGCAACAACAGCAGCGCCAGCAGCAGCTCCCACCATCTGTCTCAATCGGGAGCCGTGGGAGCAGCGCCCCCTTCATCTCAGTCCCAGTCACAGTCGCAATCTCATTCCCATTCGCCCTCACCTCCTCCCCCGGCCGTCGTTCCCCTTCCTCTGGATCCCCCATTGAATGAGCATTCACCGCAAGATCACTCACACTCACCCACTCCTCCTGATCTCCGCCAGACCGCACCGGCACCGCCACAGCCATCCACGACTCCTCCATCGACGGCACCACAGCGGGAGCGAGATCAGCAGCCGGAGGAGCACCAGACACCGCCTGTGTTGGAGGATCAAGAGCAGCACCCGTCTCTACAGTTGCAGGATCAACAGGTGCAGCAGGAGCTGCAAGATCAACCGTTGCAGGATCACGAGCAGCAACGTCCACAACAGCTTCTCCCGGAAGATCAGCAGCAGCTTCCAGCAGAGGAGCAAGATCGTCAGGAACAGGAGGCACATCTAGAACAGCAGCAGCCACCTCAAGAACCTCCCCTGAATGAGGATCAACCGGCGAGGGAAGCCCAACTACTCCCAGTGCAGCCGGAACCAGAAGCCGAGCCCCTTCTCCTCGAAGACGTGGACGAGCAGGAGGACTCCGAATCTCAGGAGCTGCCAGGGCCGCCGCCGCCCCCGCCTGTCGGGATCATTGACGAGAACTTAGAGGCCAACGCCGTGGAGCGCATCGACGACTCCGACGAGGAGGAAGACGAGGTCGTGGAGGACGACGACGACGCGGAGGTTGTAATCGAAAGCGTCCAGATAGTGGGCAGGGAGTTTGCTTCCCCCTCCGCCTATATTCGGGCCCTGCGCCTGCACTCGCGTCACTCGTCTAGAGTTGCACCACTGCCCCAGCTGGTCCGGGCGCCACGAACCGCCAGCAACGATACCAACAACAACACCAACAGTAATAATAATAGTAGTAACAACGGCAGCGGCAATTCGCGACGCACTCGCCATTTTTACAGCAACAACGGCAGTCACTTCAGCAACGACATGTTCCCCAGCCACGCCCCCCGGACCAGTGCCCAGGGCTCGCCCCGGGTGGGCAGCGGAGGACGTCGCAGCCAGCACTCGACGCGCACTGCCGCCTCCAATTCGCCGCAACACCAGGGCGTGGATCCCCTGAGACTGCTGTATCCCAATGTAAACGAGAGCGAGACTCCGCTGCCGCGGTGCTGGAGTCCACATGACAAGTGCTTGTCCATCGGCCTGTCGCAGAATAACCTGAGGGTCACCTACAAGGGTGAGTCATAGCCTCTTATAGTTATGGAATTAATTTGATATTAGAAAGAAAGTTCCCTAATTACACTATTAAATTTAGTTTATTCATAATACTGTGAATCTCCTATTATGGTGTTCTTTCCTATTTATCTTTGGCTTCCCCAAATAATCTTTTTAATATAACAAAAAAAAAATCAAATATTCTAAAAAAAAAAAAGCGGAGACTGAGAGAGAGATGATGAGCGAGTGCATTTTGAGGGCCACTGCAGTTGTCTCGCTCTTGGCTCTCTTTGACACACGCACGCACACAGACAGACAGGTGCTCACAGCTGTGTTACTAGTGGTTTTGTTTTTCACCACTCACTTCTCCCACGCTCATTCGCGTGACTGTTAAACTAACAGAAACAGCTGTGCGCAGCTAACATAACATGTAAAATATTGTGTCTGTTAAATGTAAAGTAAAGAATATTTCGCAATTTGATATGTAATTTTACTGTTGCAGGCGTTGGAAAGCAGCACAGCGATGCCGCCTCCGTGCGCACCGCCTACCCGATCCCGTCCTCCTGCGGACTGTACTACTTCGAGGTGCGAATCATCTCCAAGGGACGCAACGGTTATATGGGCATTGGCCTGACCGCCCAGCAGTTCCGGATGAATCGCCTGCCAGGTTTGTGTGTTGCGATGATGCCGCGCTGCTCGCTGCTCCGGTGCTCACCATGATTCCTAATGACCTCCCCTCATCAAGTAGGTTGGGACAAGCAATCGTATGGCTATCACGGCGACGACGGCAACTCGTTCAGTTCCTCTGGGAATGGACAGACCTACGGGCCCACCTTCACCACCGGCGATGTTATTGGTTGCTGCGTCAACTTTGTGAACAACACGTGCTTTTACACCAAGAACGGCGTGGATCTGGGCATCGCATTTAGGGATTTGCCGGTGGGTATCTCAAGTAGGAACTTGCTTATCATCCCTTAACTCTACGGATGTCTTTCTGTGCAGACCAAGCTTTATCCAACCGTGGGCCTGCAGACGCCCGGCGAGGAGGTGGATGCCAATTTTGGCCAGGAGCCATTCAAGTTCGACAAAATTGTGGAAATGATGAAGGAGATGCGCTCAAGTGTGCTGCGCAAGATTGACAGGTATCCACACCTGCTGGAAACCCCGGAGAATCTTATGAATCGGTGTGTAAATGAATATGCTGTGTATTGAATCGATTTTTGATTTTATTTGTTTGATTTTACAGCCTGGTCTCCACCTATCTGGTGCACAATGGCTACAGCAAGACCGCCGAGGCGTTCAATGGCTATACAAACCAGCCCTTCGACGAGGATCTCTCCTCCATTAAAACGCGTCAAAGTAGGTTTCCTTGATGCCTAAAATAATCCTTACAAATTGATTGATTTACCTACCTCCTCAGAGATTATCAAGCTTATATTAACTGGAAAAATGAGCCAGGCCATCGAGCATACCCTGCGCTCTTATCCCGGGCTTTTGGAGAACAATAAGAACCTCTGGTTCGCCTTGAAGTGCCGCCAGTTCATAGAGATGATCAATGGAGCCGACGTTGAGGTTAGTTAAAGAGAATATATATTCCTCCAAATCAGATTAACATCATCTCTCCAAAAGAATGCCAATAACAAAGTCACCGCCACCACACAGACCATGCCAACGAATCAGACGTCCGTGATACAGTCCACCAAGGCGTTCAAGCACAGCAAGAGCGGTAATGGCAATGGCAATGGAAACATCAATCAGTCATCACAACAGCAACCGAACACTGCAACTCCAGCTGTGATAAAGCCACAAGTGGGCGACAAGCCAGATACGAAAAGGTAACCTCAGCTTCAACCTGCTTAAACCCACAATTATTATTAAACGATTCCGATTCCTTAGCATGTTGGTTGACGACAACTCCAACAAGTGCTTGGAGCATGACAGCAACAGCATGGACGTGGAAATGGAGCCCTGCCAGAGCCATTCGAACGGCGGCGGCGGTGACTCCAACTCCTGCTCTAATGGCAATGCCAGCGCCGTGCGCAACTCTCTAGATGCCATCGACGAGGAAATGGGTAAGTAGATGTCAGTTTTTGAGGCAAAACCAAGCCTAATTCCCCTTTAGACGTAGACGTTTCACCCTCGTCGCGCAACGGTGGCCGTGTGATTGAGAAGATTCTGGAGTTTGGCAAGGAACTCTCCAGCATGGGACAGCAGCTGGAGAAGGAGAACCTCATGACTGAAGAAGAGCGTCAAATGTTGGAGGTAAACCATGCATAGATTATGCATATTAACTTTGAAGTTTAATGTTGATTTTAAACTTAATTACAGGATGCATTTAGCTTGATTGCCTACTCAAATCCTTGGTCCAGTCCCTTGGGCTGGCTTCTGTGTCCCTCGCGACGGTGGAACATCTCCACCACGCTCAACTCGGCCATATTGGGTGAGTCCTTGATGGATCTTTTTATCTTAAAAAAACTTATTCCGAGTCTTACCACAGAGTCTCTTAACTTCGAGCGCCGTCCACCGCTGGAATATCTGGTGGCTCACGCCTCTGAGCTCATCAAGATCATTGGTCAGCACTCGCTGGGCGAGGACGCTTTCATTACCATCGACGACGTGTTCCCGCAAAATTGACCCAGTTCGCCGACGCTGCTGAAGATGTTCGAGACCACGCTGACCCTGCCGCGCACCAGTGTGCTCACGGAATCACCACTGGGCAGCGCCGGCACTGGCGGGGCCGGGCCCTCCACATCGACGGCAGCGGTCGCCGTTCAGACGACCAAACGCCGACGAAGACGGCGTAATAAAAGGCGCCGCAAGTCCTCACTGTCCAGCAGCACTGATGCCCCCTCCTCCCGCACCTATGATCCCGTAATGACGGGCAGCAGTCTCCGTTCAGCGGCCGCTGCGGTGGCAGCTTCGGTCAGTGTGGGCACAGGGCCAGTGCGTCGGGGGCGGCATCGCAGCAGTGGCGGCGGGGTCAGCTCATCTTCGCGGTCTGCACAGGGAACACAAGCAGCAGCAGCAGCAGTGGCGTCGGCGGCAGCAGCAGCAGCAAGGGCGGGGGAGGAAGAGGAGGCGACGGGGCAAGAGGAAGCTGAAGCGGAGGCGGCAGAGCAAGAGGAATTAGAGGCGGGAACGATGAGTGATGGCAGCAGTGCGTCCATGTTCGGGGATCCGCAGGACTTCTTCGAGACGCTCGACTAAATCTAGATTATTTACAATTCGTAGTAGGTTAAATTTTGTTGTTACTTTCCCCGCGTTCTCATTTATTTCAAACACAATGCCCTTCTTTTAATTGTTCGAGCGAGAAATATGCTAAAGTGCGCCACGGTGATGATGATTTTGGCGTGATTTTTAATATCTTTTAACATATAAACCACACATATTTTATATAGTCTCTCTCTAAGCATAAAGTGTGTAATATTATGATGTATCCTTCCGCAACTTCTCTTCTCCACGCCCCAAAATATAATCTAGAAAGCGAACTAGTTAAGTGTTCATCCATCTAATTAGCACGTTGGAATATAGGAAACCCATAGTTGATTGGTATAAACATAAACGTAGTAGACTCTCCTCCGATTTCCAGTGTTTTCTCTGCGATTTTCTCATCATCTTTGTGGCAAGGCTAAGCGCGCGAGCAAGTGAAACATTTCAAGTGTAATATTTTCTCTATAGGGTTTAAGCATATTAAATTTACTCTATAAATATATATAATGTATACACAGATCAGGCAAGGCAAGCGCAGATATACCATTCAACTGGATAATCGTTTAAATATATATTGTATGGATGTGTATTTCATGAAAAGGATTTGTTTTTATAAAAGTGGAGCTGGGTTGCAGAAAATATTGTTACTGCGTTGATATTTATACCATATAATTTGTTTGATTATATGGAATTTTATTTCAAAACAAGAAAGAAAGCTAACTTTGGCCTGGCAAAGTTTGTATACCCTTGCAGGTAACAATTAAAATATATCATAACTAAGCCAAAAATGCATACCATATTTAAAATTTAAAGAAATCAAAATTTTTGGCCATTTTTGCTAATTTTAATGATGTTACCCCTTATGAAATTTCGCAAAAATGGCCAAAAAATCGATTTCTTCCGGACATGTCTAGAAAGATTCGCATGTTAATGCTGATCAAGAATATATGTGGTTTATGGGGTCGGAAATGATTCCTTGACTTAGAAAAATATTATTTTGTATTATAAAATCTGATTTTTTATATTAAAAAACTTCTTGATTTTTTTTAAAATTAAAAATAGCATAACTCGGCCAAAAGAGCATTAATTTTAAATCGGAAAACTGTTCTGTGCAAGATTTTCTACAGTTAATAAATCTGCATACTTCATTTAAAAATTTTGGAAATTCAATTTTTTATCAAAATCAAAAATTTTAGTGATGTAACCCCTTATAAAATTTTGCAAAAATGGCCAAAAAATCGATTTCTTCCTGACATATCTAGAAAGATTCCCCTGTTGATGCTGATCAAGAATATATATACTTTATAGGGTCGGAAACGTCTCCTTCACTGCGTTGCAAACTTCTGACTGAAATTATAATACCCTGCAAGGGTATAAATATCACCATTTATTTACTTTTCTAAAATGTCTAAAAAAACATCAATTTAACCTTAAATAAAAATACAAATTAAATATAGTTTCCGAAATTCAAATATTTTTCGTAAATATTTTATTCTATTTTAAACATTATTTACAAGTATTCTTATTTATTTACTCCTCAAAATTTTATCCAAATTTTAATCATTTCACCAATAGAAATTAAAGAAAACTTTGATCTTTAATCTTGTGGCATTAAAATGGGAAAAATTTAGTAAAATTATGTTTAAATATTTTTATAAATTAGAACAAAAACAGAGGTTTTAATATTACAAAAAAATGCAGTTTTAGCTCGATATTTACATTTACAAATCCGGCTGCCTAATTCGCTGCACCTTCTCCGCGTTCTTGACATGCTCCTTGAGCATTCTCATTATTTCCGTATCGAATTCCGGAGGCGTGGGCTTGGTTTCGGTGGCCCAATAGAATATATCCCAATCGTTGCTAACCCCATTAATTAAACGATCATACTGAGCGGTCTGATCGGCATTGAAGTCCTTTAGGAACTTGGCCACAAAGGTGCTCAGCAGGAGATCATTCTCCAGCATGCCGCGCTTACGGCTCTGATAGAGGAGTCTGCAAAAGGTTTATTAATAAATTAAGTAAAAATATTAAAATATTTTCTAGTAATCATACCGCTGCTTGCGTGTTTCCAGGGGCTCATCAGGACGGGCTGGATACTCCGGCACGGGCAGGTGCGGCGGATCATCGTAGTCCACAATCTCGCCGGGCGTTGTGAATTCCGTTTTGTCCAAATTGCTGGCAGAACGATTTTGAGCAAACATAGGCAACGCCAGGCGACGGCCCACTGTAGATACCTGTTAATTCGATATTTAATGAATACTTTTTATTAATTAAAAGTCTTTATTTTACCAAAAACTGTCGCAGCATGTTAAAAAACAAAAGACCACTCGAAGAATAACAATGATATAACAATAGTGTGACCTTTTTACTTAACGTTAATAATTCCATAAAGCCTGGAATATTTGGGCTGGAAAGCAGACATTTCCAGCATTGTCCCTCAAGGCGGCAAATAAATCTTTTTTGATTTTCTGTATAAGAAACCCTTTTTTCTTCCGATGAAGTGGGATTTTGTGTTTCATTTTCTTCGGAAAAATAGTTAAAATAATACTTAAAAATCAAATCATAAGTTATGTTACTATTTTATTTAAAAACAAAACACCTTACTCCTTATCAAAATTTCAAATTGAAAAATCCACTGTGCAGCACTGGCTGGAACAGCTGTTTTGGCAGGCTTTCCAAGACGTGCACCTGAGTTGGTTACATCCTCTCTGGATTACCATGAGCGGCGGGATAATGCTCCCAAGGTTGTGGCGTCACTGCGATGCCGCCTTCCTGCCCCGGATCAGACAGGCATTGGCCAGCGCTGGCATCCGGCGGCAGCTGGCCACAATAAGTGCCGAGAAGAGCACGTCCGCCGACTTACGTGAGCGACAGCACTGCAATGTGGGCACCATCGGGCATGTGGACCATGGAAAAACCACACTGACCGCTGCCATTACCAAGATCCAGTCACAAAAGGGCCTGGCGGAGTACCTGTCCTACGACCAGATCGATCGAGCGCCCGAGGAGAAGGCACGCGGCATCACCATCAATGCGTGTCACATAGGCTACGCCACCAAGGAGCGCACCTATGCCCACACCGACTGTCCGGGTCATGCGGATTACATAAAGGTAGCTAGGATGCAAAGCAACTCCTGGTTTACTCTTAAAGCTTCACTCTTCTTGCAGAACATGATCTCGGGAGCCTCGCAAATGGATGGCGCCATCCTGGTGGTGGCCGCCACCGATGGCCAGATGCCACAGACCCGCGAACATCTGCTGCTGGCCAAGCAGGTGGGCGTCAATCGCATTGTGGTCTTCATAAACAAGGCCGATTTGGTGGATCAGGAGGTCCTAGAGCTGGTGGAGATTGAGATGCGTGAAATGCTCAGTGACTTTGGCTTCGATGGTGTCAACAGCCCAGTGATTTGTGGCTCTGCCCTGCTGGCCCTACGCGAGGATCAGTCCGAGTTCGGTGTGCCGTCCATTGAGAAGCTGCTGGAACACTGCGACCAGTATATTCCAACGCCACAGCGTGACAATGCCTCACCCTTCATCCTGCCCATAGACAATGCTTTCACAGTGCCCGGCCGCGGTACTGTGGTTGTGGGCACCATTAAACGAGGCACCATAACACGAAATGCCGATGCCGATCTTCTAGGCTTCAATCAGAATCTAAAGACGAGCGTAAGTGACATTCAGATATTCCGGAAAAGTGTACCACAAGCTCTGGCCGGCGAAAATGTGGGTGCTTTGCTGCGTGGCATCAAGATTTCGGCTGTGGAGCGTGGCATGCTGCTGTGTGCCACGGGCAGCGAGGATATATCCAATCACTTTGAGGGCTCCATGTATCTGTTGTCCCGGGCCGAAGGCGGACGCACCAGGCCCATGCTCTCCAAGTATATACAGCAGCTATTTAGTCAGACGTGGAATGTTCCAGCACGCATAGATATAGGTGAGTGGCTTGGGTTTAGTAGAAATTGAAGCATGTATGTATATTATGTTTTATTTGTGTAGTTCCCAGTGAAGCCATGTTGATGCCGGGCGAGCACTCCAAGGTGCGCGTGACTCTGCTAAGGAAAATGGTGATGACGCCAGGCCAGGCCTTTACCATACGAGAGAATGGAGCCACAGTGGCTACCGGAATGATAAATAAACGCTTGTCCTCCCTGGATTTGCCCAAAAATAAGTTGTCCAAAGTCCTGGTGGATTGTTAACTCGCAAATACATATATATATTTGTACAAATTCATTGTTTTTTTCGTTAATATATTGTGTATATAAGTGTTTAAAGATATCTATGGATTTTGCTAAACAATTTTTCATCTACAAATAACAAAAGTTGCCTAAACTAAAACAGAGAATGAGAATACATAAATAATAGTGAAAGTGATTGCTTGGCTTCTTCGGTGTTCTCTTTTTAAATATGAGTCTTATGAGGCTATCATCTGTAGTTAAAGGCCACTAAAGCGGCCTGGTTAAGTACATTTAATATATGCTCTAAGGTACAAGGTCACAAGGCAAGGAATGCTCCGTTTCATGGGGTCCAACCCCTAACATTTCACATTTCAAAAAGGCTTTCTCTGGTTTATAACCTCTTCCTACTAATTTTTTTTTTGCTACAATTAATTCGTACAACAAATAAACTAAACATGGTTGGCAACAAGGAACATGGAGGGACACGTAAAATAAGCAGGAACTCTACCTACACTAAGCCTCGCATCGATTTGGTAATCGATTTTAAGCAGACATCAATTACAAGTACAAGTACATTATACATTATTAATTTTTCTACAATCGTTAGGCTTAAATCATAAAAAAAGAGAGCGAATATCCTAGATCTTGGTGAGATATTCGTCCAGATTCAGATGCGACGGAAGTTCAATGTCCTCCAGCTTGATGTCACTGTACCGGAAGACCACCTTGAACGGCTGTATGAACTTCTGGTCAATGGTAAATTCGTCGCCATGGCTCTTTCGCTGCTGAAAAGGGTAAAAATATATAAAATTCTCTATATATAATACGATTTTGTATAAAAAATATCAACCATTTGTCGGGTGTTAAGTTCCGTGGTGAGCTTCATTAGGAAAACATTGGTTATTTCGCTCTCGTAGTCATCCAGCTTGTAGGACTTCATCACCTTGAGCACCTGGGCAGTGCTCAGAGATGTGCACAGATCACAAATGGTCTGGACATCCTGCTCGCTTTTACGGGACTGCAGCAGCTGTGAGACTTGGTTGAGTGGAGCCAAAGGAGCCAGAACTTCGTTGGACTGAAATAAGTTTACATAGAAAGTTAAGCTAGAATCTCGTATCTCGATGTTATTCCTACCATCTTCTTGCTGCGCACCCAATCCTCTATGCAGCCTATATTATAGCGTATGATCATCCCAGTCTCCCACATGCATATATCACCGCGCAACATCAAATAGTTGAGGGCCACGGCGCACACAAAGTACAGCAGTTGATTGAATATCTGCTCTGCATAGCAGTTGTCCAAACCAAAGTGCTGGAATTGCGTATAGAAATGTTCCAGCTGGCCAATCAGTTGCTTCCAGGCGGGACCCGCTCCAGCATGCTCTGGCGATGAGGCAGCAGCAGCTGCAGCTGCTCCAATCGACGCCGTTCGACTGCGTATGCCATGAGCCTGACGACCGCGCTGTATCTCATCATTACTGAGTATGGCCGGAACTATCTTGGGGTCCAGCAGGCCTTGGATTTGCATGATCAGAGCCTGGTACAGATTCACAATCAAGTCAAGGATCACGCGACGATACTCGAAGAGATTGAAGTTCTTGAGCTGCTGCTGATTCTGTTTCTCGGTATTCAGTTTCACATACTCCTCCACATCTCCATATTGCTTGAGGAGATTCAGCAGTCTAAAAGGGGAATTAATTAATTAAAAGGAACTAGGCAGGATCCTTGACACACTTACGTTATGGAGTTGACAAGCCAAATGACACGGTTCTCAATGGGATGCGGAGTTCGATGCATTTTCTTGATCTGTATCACAAACTTGCTCAGAAGCTCGCGCACATCGTCATCGGCATTGGTCAGATCGGTGTATCTTTTAAGGAAAGGGAAGAAAAGGATTTGAGAACGAGATATCACACTTTTTCTGGAGCTACTTCATTCAAGGATTCTTCAAATAAAAAGCCTCACCTTATGCACATAAAAATCAGGTAAGCTGGGAAGCCAGGCAGCAGGCCCACCGCTGTGCGCGGCGTTAGAGCGTGGAGTAAACGCTGCAGAATCTTGTCGAGATCACTGCTGTGGAACTTCATTAGACCCAAAGGATTTTGTGACTTTTGCTTGGTCACCACCACGGCGCCCACGCTATCGCCGCTGCCGCCGTTCTGCTGCTGTTGCTTCATTTCCACCTCCAGCTTGTGCTCCAGCTCGCCGCCATCCTGGCGATATGCCTTGAGCTTGGCATGGGCCAACTTCAGTTCCTCCTGAACAAGCAGACACTGGGCCACGGACTGTTGCAGTTCCCTTCGCAAATACCGATCGTTATGCTTCAGTGTGTCCACATTGGCGTCCTCAAACTGATCAATGCTTTCAAAGATCACCTTCTGCAGGTCTTCCTTTTCATTGCTTAGCCTCTCGATGACCTGCGTCATCTCCACCAGCTTGCTGTTGTGCTCTTCGGTAATGGCCTCCAGTTCGGACTCCAGTTGGCTAGGGAAAAAGGAAGTTAGACCTAGGAAAGCTTACCCTTGTTAGTACTTAACCCACCGATTAATGAGCTTCTGGGCCTGCAAAGCCTCGCCCAAAACATGGATATCATTGCTCTCCGGATTGATAGACTTCATAACCTGGCTCTGCTCCAGCAGGACCGCCTTCAATTGGATGCACTCGTCGCGTCGCCTAAGTACCTCGGCTTGGAGAGCCGCATGCTGGGCTGTAGGGATAAAAAAAAAGAAAGAGAGGATCAGTAGGTCAGCTCCAGATTGGTTCGCTAGAAACGCGAGGTAGCGGTTACCATTGAGCTCGTTGATCTCAACACCGTGTTTGATGCTCGTTCGCAGCTGATCGTACTCGCTGCGCAGTTTCTCGTTCTCTACCTCAAGCTCGTAGACTCTGTGTAGGTTTGGTGGTCATTGTGGTAGCCATAACAAGAATGTGGACAAATGTACATGTTTGTGGTTTAGTTTGGGGTCATAGGACATGGTTTTGGGAGGGGAAAGAGCTGTGTACACTCACCGATAGGAATCCTCGCTGGGCTTGTAGCGATTGGCCAGCTTGAGGTACTGCTCCTGCAGGTACTTGCTCTTTTGCTTCTCCTCCTCGAGAACAGCGCGCAGTTTCATCACCAAAGTGGTCACATCACTGGTGGCATCTACAAATGACAAAAGAGAGTCTCTCTGCAATCTCTGCCATCTTCTGCTGTTAGTTAACTCTTACAATTCTTGCTCAATAGATCCGGTGGCCTATTGATGTCCAGCGTATTCTTGGCCGAAGCATAACCCACATCCTCCTCGTTCTGGCTGGATGCATTGCTGCCAGTGCGCGCATGCAGCCGGTAATTGCCAGCCGTGAGGCGACTCAGTTCCTCTTTTAGGGTATAGTTTTCATTCTCAATCACCTCCTTGTCCTTGATGGCACGCTGGTAGGCCTCGTTGAGCTCCTTGTTATCCTCAGCCAGCATCCGGTCCTCTTGTGTGCGCTGACTTACCTCAGCGTTCTTGGCCAGTTCGATCATCTCGCTGATCTGGCGGCGCAAATCCTCATTCTCCGAGCACCAAGACTGCTTCTGGTTGACCCAATCCTCCTGGGCATGCCCGTTTTCCTCGAGTAGCTGCATCTTTTCATCGCGCTCTGCCTCCAGCTGCTTATTGAGAGCTTCGATTAGCTTGTCCTTGTCTTGGCAAGCCGCCTTTAGGTTCTTCAGATCGCCCTCGAGGGTCTTCTTTAGCTCCAGTTTCATTCTGCGAAATAGAATCAGGAGAATCAGGATCAGATTGAGAGCTTCCTTGTGCTCTCAACTTTACTCACTTTAAAACGCTAATCTCGCTGGTCTTGTGCTTCAGGTTGCTGTTGTCGCGGTTGAGCTCATCAATGCGCTGCTGCATGGATATAATCTTGTTCTCCAGCCCCATGTACTTGGCACTGATATGCGAGATGGTCTTGGCCTCGGCCTTCATCCGCTTGAATTTGCGGCGTGCCAAGAACCGGCGTACGGCCGCCTGGCAAATGATAATGTCACGTCTTCGCTTCTGGTAAGCACGCCGAGCCAGAGCACCGCGCACGAAACGCTGGATCTGCAGCGCCCTATAGTTATCCCGCATGGCATAGAACTTCTTGCGGGCCAGCATGCCCCGGGCCAGGGTCTGTATGCCCAGTATAGAGTGGCGTAGGCGTAAATATCGCCGGCGGCACAGCCAACCTCGAGCGTATTTCGACAATATCAATCCAGCCCGAGCCTCGCGCATCTCCTGAACCCGCTGGCGAGCCATGAAGCCACGGGCACACCTCTGAATCCCACTGATCACCTTGCGCAGGCGCAGGAAGCGTCGGCGGTAAATAAAGCGACGGACCACAGACTGCACTACCGTAATGTACTTCTTGCGCAGATTGGCACGCACCTGTTCCAGGAAGGCCACCTGGCCGGCACGGAAGAAAATCTGAGTGTTGCCAAAGCGGTACTTATCCTCGTCCTGGATCCACTTCATCACTATGTTGCGGCACGACTGCTTCATGTCGTTCTTGTCAATATTGGCGCGATGTGCCAGCAGCTGGTAGCGCATATAAAAGTCCAGATAGAGCCAGCGCGAGGGGAAGCCAGCGGCCGAAATGCGAACTGTCTCCAGGACACCGCATGCCCTCAGTTGCTGAATGATCTTTGATGTCTCCCACTTGAAAGCCACTTTCTCGTCATTTGGCTGCGGGAAATTATGAATTTGTTATATTTAAGAGAAAGCCCTGAGCTTGAAACTCACCTTGATGCAGCGCACATAATGTGGCGTTGTGGCGTGCAATGTGGATATCAGCGAGGCGAGACTCTCCTGGAACTGCGAGCCAACAGATTTTCGATGCTGCTTCGATGGCACCACCTTTTTATTATGTTGGAATAAAAATTTTACATTAGATAGAGTTAAAAACAGGAAAAAACACAGTAAATTTTAAGTAACTTAACTTAAATTACACAGACCGACAAAATTTAAAAACAAAATCTAAAAATCAAGAATGGAAAAATGCTTTTCTGATTCGCTTAACTTAAAGTTAAACAAAAACGCTGTCGATCTGTATTATTTAAGTTTTAAATTTAACCTTAATTATTAAAATTTCAAGTTTAAAAGTGTGTAAAAAACAAACTTAAAGCTAAACATAAAGGTCTTGGGTTAGTCATTCTAGTTAGTAGAATAAATTGAAGTTTTTTGGTAACTAACTCGTCGACGTGTTTCATTCATTTGCTGTATTTGTTGGCCATGTTCCGAGGCAGACGTTGGCGATGAGCGAATGGGGAAAAATAGCGCATAAAAAATACAAATAGCAATAAGACAAGGTTTACAAATGGTGGTGGTGGTGGTACAAAAGCATGTCCCAGTCATGTACCCATCCTCGGTAATCGATAACAAACCTGTTTCCGGCCAGCACTGATGACCACACGACCGCCCAAGGTGGAGGTTTTGGCCGTATCCACGCTGAGAGTGTCAATCTCCTCGAGGCACATGACCTGCTTGACCAGCGACATGTTGGACTCGACCAAGACTTGGGTTAGCTCCTTGGAGACAGTGTCACGGTTCTTCTCCAAGAAACCGTTCACGTCATACTCAACCGTATCCGAGAAATGTTTGATAAAGAAACCTGAAATTTATAAATAAAGAGTGAGAAATTAAGAAGAGTTTGCTTTAAGGAAACACTCACTGGTGCTGCCAAAGCGCGGCTTCTCAAAATGCGGAAATTTAGTGCACTTTTCGATGAGCTTGCCAGCCCAACTCTCGTCCGAGCCCCTGGGCATCTACATCAAATCAGGTCAATAACATTAATAAAACGTAATAAAAGTAAAAACAAAGCATAAATCTCACTCTACACTCCTCGTCGAGTAGATCTAGCACGCCCAGCCGCGACTCAATGAGATCTATGCACGGCTGATTGTCATAAAAGTCAATCATGGTCCAGGTGATGCCCTCCTTGAGGTACTCCTCCTGCTCCAGCTTAAAGACATGCTGATTGAACTGCTGCTGCAGCTTCTCGTTGGCATAGTTGATGCAAAACTGCTCAAACGAGTTCACCTCGAACGTTTCGAAGCCGTAGATATCGAGGACGCCAATGAAGCTGCACTGCTTGCTACCGTTGTTGAGGCTCTTGTTCAGCACACCGACAATATATTGGAACAGTTTGGCATAGATATGCTTGGCCAAAGCGTCGCGTGCCGCCTGGGCTGCCTCAATGCTGTTCGGTATCAGTACATATTCATTGGCCGACTCTATCTTACGCATCAAAAGCCACCGACGCAGATCCTCGGCGTTCACCCGAAGAAGATCGCTGGTGATCTGCAGGTGGATGTCGTTGGGCTAAGGTGGGATTATACAATTACATTACATTTTCTGGTAAAGATTTGAGTATGATTCTTACGAATATCTCGCACGAGTCGGTGTCCTCCTCTTCGCTGCCCTCGTGGAACTTCTTGGACACCTCGATGTTGCCCAAATGCAGTATGCCAGCCAGTATCTTGACGATGTCCGCTATCTGCTGTATGGAAAAGCCCAGCACTGTCATGGCCTGCACAGTCTCGTTGAATTGATCCGCATCGGAGACCCTCTCAATGTCCGGAGCACCGCCCATGTTCAGGAACTGGAACTTGTCCTGGTGATCTAACACAAAAAGCATCAAAGATGAATTCCTTTTTATAGGAAATATTAAAGCAAATCTAGACCTTACCCAGCACCAATTCCGGATACTTGGCCCGCGCTGAACACAACTGATAGAAAATGTGATAGTTGCGCTCGCCCTGGGCCTGGTACACCACTCGCGACTTCTCCAGCAGGTACGTGTGCATGGTTGCGCCCTGCAGGTACATCACGCCCATCTGATTGCGGAACAGCAGCTTGGTAAACTTGCCAAAGCGGGAGCTATTGTCGTTGCGCGTTGTCTTGGCATTGCCAAAAGCCTCCATGATCGGCGAAGATGCCAGCACCTTGCGCTCGACCTGAGTCTCTGACTCGGAACCGCCGACGGCGGCAAAGTAACGCATTGCATACTTGGCAGATACCGTCTTGCCTGCTCCAGACTCGCCGCTAACGATGATGCTTAGATTACAATTCTCGCGCTCCAGCTTTGTGTACGCCTCCTCGGCCAGGGCAAAGATGTGGGGCTCCAGATCACCCATGGCATGGCCGCGATATGCCCGTATAATGCTTGGACCGTACAGAGGCATCTCGGCATAGGGATTGATGGCCACCAGAATGATGCCGCAGTAGGTGTAGATAATCTGGCGCTCGCAGAAGCGGACACGCAGATTGTGCAACACCCCCGGCTCATGCAGGTAGGACAGGGTGGTGAGATCGTTCTGACCCACCAGAATGGCCGGATTGCGCAGTGGGGGCAGGTCGCTGCCATCGGGTTTTAGCTTCACCTCCCGCAAGCTGCCCGACTCTGTGCAGATCTTCAAGAAGCCGGCACCCTTGCGGTAGCTCTCCTCCAACGTGGCGCTCTCCCACACATGTTCCGGGTGCGTTATCCATATTTTCGCGCCCTAAAAGGAGATAGCAGAGGCGTTAATTGGTCAATTAGCATTTAACCCCAATCCGCGACGACTTGTGACACCTGCTCTGTTCTGCTTTGCTTTGCTTTCTTTCACTTTTTGTTATCACAACGAAAGTGTGATAAGCCCGCCCCAGCTGCGATAAGGCCGCTGAATCACCACAAAACATATTTCGGTGAGAAGCCATCAACGATGCAGTCATCAATGGGAAGAAATCAGGGCTGAGCAATGGAAACTGGAAGGGGGAGAACGCGAAGAACGGCAAATGGCACACACACACATGCCTCAACACAAACACAAGCACGCGGAATCACGGTTATTGTTGCATTTTATATTGGCACCGTCAGCGACACCGACACCCGCCGCCGCAATCTGCCACGATGCACTTGTGGGGCATCAATATATCCAACGATGGACGTGTAATACCTGCGCGTATAGCATCTCCTCGCTTGACATTTTTCCCGCTGCGCCTCCTTCGCCTGACGGTTTCAGCTTCTCCTGCTCCTTCTTCTCCTCGCGTCAACTGTCAGTGCGATGGGCTCATAAATCCCGTTACTTTGTTTGTTTTCCCTTTCGGTGTGTTTCGCCTCTCTTGTTTTTGTTGACTTAACCCCGATTGCAGCGTCCTCTACATGACCATTCTGATTGCCTTATTTTTTGTATTTTTTGTTAACTGAAAGCCAAAAGTGTTTAAAAATTTTAAGAGTTTTTGAATGTAAGCTACTTCATTGGGAACTTCAGGACCCTGAAATTTACCCAAAAAAAAAAAACGAAAACAAACAAAACTTTCGTCTCTGACGTTTCTATTCTGACTGACGGACTGACGGCTCCCCCGCCGCTTTTGTTGTTGGCCCACGGGCAGGGTTGTCAAGTGTCTGCGCCGTTAGGGCCCAGTTCCCCCGAAGACCTTGATTTATCCTGACAGCAGTTTAATTACCCAAAAGCAGGGACTAAAAACCCATGACCATTAACCAATTACCTAATTTGTGTGGGAATATGGGAGAAATAAGACCCTAATCATTTGGCGCGCTAGGCCCTTCGGCGTGTTGGCCAACACTGGATACGTACCCACCGCCTGTCTCCAACACTGAACTCGGCATCTGTCAGATTTTGCCGCGCTTTAACCCAGCGAGGCATAGCTAGCCAGCCAGAACAGCTCCAGATTTCGTGTTGATCAGAATTTAAATTCTAGAAAATATACAGAAGCGCTTCGATAATGTCGAGTCCCGCACGTTCGCCCAGTGTCGCAGCCAAGCAGGGAGCTCGCACGCCCACCAGAGGTATGTTTTGAAGTCTGAAAATGGGTTTGCTTTGTTTTTTTTTGTGTATTCCAAACTCTGCTCTGTGTCGGTTTCCTGCAGGCATTGCGTCGCAGGATGTGGAGACGCCCATGCGCATGGGTCCCGGCCGTGCCGGTGCCCGGCCCTCGGACAACATCAGCTTGCCGCCAACATCGCCGGGTAACATCAGCTTGCCGGCCACAAGTCCGGCGCGAGGATTGGGTGCCAACATGAGCGAGATCGATTTGAGTTCGCCGCTCAACTACGGCACGCCCAGCTCGATGGGTTCCATTCGTACACCGCGCTCGGGCATCCGCGGAACTCCGCTGCGGGCTCGTCCTGATATTAGGACGGACAAGCGCATCCGCCAGGTGGCCATTGGTGGTGGCTCGGGGGTAAGTAGCTACCCGAAACCCCTTTCAAAGGGAAGCCAACTAACTTATCTGTTTCTCTACAGCTGGAACCTATACCCGAGAAGGGCTCCGAGACCACAGATCCCGTCTCTGAATCCTCGCAAGCACCGCAGCTCGTCGTGTGGGGCACCAATGTGGTTGTCAGTCAGTGCAAGTCCAAGTTCAAGTCGTTTATACTGCGCTTCATCGATCCCAGTGCCGAGCAAGATGAAATCTCCGAGAACATCGATGTCAATCAGCCGCTGTATTTGCAGAAGCTGGAAGAGATTCACACTCTGGAGGAGCCCTATCTGAATCTCAATTGTGCCCATTTAAAGACCTTCGATTCGGATTTGTACCGCCAGTTGATCTGCTATCCGCAGGAGGTGATTCCCGGCTTCGATATGGCCATCAATGAGATGTTCTTCGAACGCTATCCAGCCGCCTTGCTGGAGCACCAGATCCAGGTGCGTCCCTTCAATGCGGACAAGACGCGTAATATGCGTTCCCTGAATCCGGAGGACATGGATCAACTGATCAGCATCAGCGGCATGGTCATCCGTTCCTCCAACGTCATTCCCGAGATGCGCGAGGCCTTCTTCAGCTGCAACATCTGCTCCTTTAGCACCACCGTCGAGGTGGATCGCGGACGCATTAACCAGCCCACGCTGTGCACCAATTGTAACACCAATCATTGCTTCCGTTTGATCCACAACCGTTCGGAGTTCACGGATAAGCAACTCGTCAAACTCCAGGAGTCGCCGGATGATATGGCCGCCGGCCAAACGCCCCATAACGTCCTGCTGTATGCCCACAACGATCTGGTGGACAAGGTTCAGCCGGGCGATCGTGTCACCGTCACGGGTATATATCGCGCCACGCCTCTAAAGACTGGAGGCATTTCCTCGAGCGTGAAGAGCGTCTACAAAACCCATGTCGATGTGGTGCACTTCCGCAAGGTGGACAACAAGCGTCTCTACGAGGAGGAGGAGGGGTAAGCCTGGGCAAATAACCCTTATTTATCACCTTCTAAACTCGAGTTTTCTTTTCTTCCCAGCAAGGATCACATTTTCCCACCGGAACGCATTGAACTCCTCCAGTTGCTGGCCAAGAAGCCCGACATTTACGATCGCCTGGCCAGGGCCATTGCTCCTTCGATTTACGAGAACGATGACATTAAAAAGGGCATTCTCCTGCAGCTATTTGGCGGCACCAAGAAAAAGCACGCCACTCTGGGCCGACAGAACTTTAGGTCCGAGATTCACCTGCTGCTCTGCGGTGATCCCGGCACATCCAAGTCCCAGATGCTGCAGTATGTGTACAATCTGGTGCCAAGATCGCAGTACACCTCGGGTCGCGGCTCCTCGGCTGTGGGTCTGACTGCCTATGTGACCAAGGATCCGGAAACTCGGCAATTGGTCCTACAAACGTGAGTTCTCTTTTGAAATTATGTAGAATCATTGGCTAAAGGCTCTGTTATGTTTAGTGGCGCTCTGGTTTTGGCCGATAATGGTGTCTGTTGCATCGACGAATTCGACAAGATGAATGACTCCACGCGAAGTGTGCTCCACGAGGTGATGGAACAACAAACGTTGAGCATTGCCAAGGCCGGCATCATTTGCCAGCTGAACGCTCGCACCTCTATCCTGGCAGCCGCCAATCCGGCCGAGTCGCAGTGGAACAAGCGCAAGAACATCATCGATAATGTCCAGCTGCCGCACACCTTGCTCTCTCGCTTTGATTTGATCTTTTTGGTTCTGGATCCGCAGGATGAGGTCTTTGACAAGCGTCTGGCCAGTCACCTGGTCTCGCTTTACTATGTCACCCGGCATGAGGAGGAGGATACCATGTTTGTAAGGCTAAGACTTTTAAAAATAACCATCTAGACTTTCTAAAAAGAAAAATATTTCTAGGACATGAGTGTCTTGCGTGACTACATCGCCTATGCTCGTGAACACCTATCGCCCACGCTTTCCGATGAGGCCCAGCAGCGCTTGATCCAGGCCTATGTGGACATGCGTAAGGTGGGCGCTGGTCGTGGCCAGATCTCTGCCTATCCCCGCCAGCTGGAGAGTCTTATACGCCTGTCGGAGGCTCATGCCAAGGTGCGGCTTAGCAATGAGGTGGAGTTGCTAGACGTGGAGGAGGCTTGGCGTTTGCATCGCGAGGCCTTGAAGCAGTCGGCCACGGATCCGCTGTCCGGTAAGATCGATGTGGGCATCCTAACCACAGGCTTATCAACGGCGGCGAGAAAGAAGCGCGCTGACCTGGTGGCGGCCATCAAGGAGAACTTGAAGAAGAAGGGCAAGGTGCCCACAGTGCCCTATCAAAAGCTGTTTAAGGAGATCAAGGAGGGATCCCAAATTGTGAGTCTTTTTAAAAATTGTTGTTCTTAATTTATTAATAATTTTCTTTTTTTTTTAATTTAGTTAATTACGCGAGAACAATTCGAAGATGCACTGAAGGAGGTGCAGGATGAAGGCGCCATTGTGGTCATGGGCAAAAATACCATACGTATTTGTTAATTGAATCATATTTATCTCATTTTTCACTATTAACTCATATTCATTCCTATTATTAAGAGCAAATTACAAAATATGTGTTTCAATAAAAAAAAAAAAATAATTTCTGTAATTTTGTTAGGTATTTTCTGTTGGCTTCCAGGTTAATTATTTTTAATTTCTGTATTATACATATTAATAAAAAATTTACTTAAATTTAAGTAAATTTTAATTCCGAAAATCAAAATCACATAAGTGTGACCATTTCCAATTTTACAAACTCTGGCATTTTTAGCACATCAAGCCACACTAAATTCAAGATATTTTGGCGCTCTGGCCGCTGCCACACTGCGTGTAGGGAAAATGATGGAGTCCGGGAAATCTTCGGAGCACTCTCTGCACAGCGCCTCCGAGGCGTCAGCGGACTCCGGCAGCCAGCCCCACAGCGACACATCCGCCATGTCATCGTTAACGCCCACAAAGCGGGAGCGTGAGCGCCGCAAATCCCCGGCTACCAGTTCGGACAACACAAGCACTAGCGTCCAGCCGCCCATGTCGCCGTCATCCTCGGTGGCGGACACCACCTTCGAGCCCACCATCGATATGATGGTCAATGATTTTGATGATGAGGCCACCTTAAACGAGGAGGAGGCCCTGGCAGATCAAGAGGCACACAGCGCCGAGGATGAGATAGCCACGCTGCGCGAGGAGAGCGAAATGCCCATTGAGGAGCTGTTGGCTAAGTACGGTGGGAGCATGGCGTCCTCACCGGCAGTGAGCAGTTCAAATCGCTCGGGCAGCTCCACACGAAGGGCGCGACGTGCTACCAAGCGGCAGTACCAGGAGCTGGACACAGAGACGGCAAACACTTCAGGCTCGGGCGTTGCCGTGCACTCAGAGAAAACAAGCAACGAGTTAGAGCAGCTACGAGAAAAGGAGGAAGAGCCAGTGCTGGAAGCGGGAGAAGCTTCCATGGACACTGATGAAGCGCCGCTACAGCTGCCACCGCCGTCGTCTGAAGGAGGCACCAGGAAGCCACATCGCTCGCACTTGCTCGACCTGTATCCGGAGGAGTCCTTTGCAAATCTAGCGACCACCAGCACCGAGGACGTTGAACGATGTAGGTTTGAATCTAAACAATTGGGAGGGGATCACTAACTCCGATTATGTAACACTTTTGCAGTCACACCGCTGCAGACGCTATTCGATGAAGTGGAAGCCGACGAGGAGGAGGAGGACAGCGAGTCTGAGTCGATGGACGATGCCCGAAAGATCATAATGGTGGGCAACGACTATCAGGCGGAAATACCCGAGGGTCTATCGCAATATGGCGACATATTGCCGTATGAAAACGAGGATCAATTGATCTGGGAGCCCAGCCAAGTCAGTGAACGCGAGGTGGAGGATTATCTGGCCAAGATTCAGGAAACGCGACCCATAGTTCCGCCCGAGGAGGACACCGAAGCTGTGGCAGGCGATGAAGCTTCTGCGGCAGCAATAACTACAGGCGAGGCAGCTCCGCCCCCCGCTCCTCCTCCGACCACGCCTTCTAAGCCTCTGCCTGCGGGCGATCAGGAATCTGTGGTAAAGGACAACGAACAGGCGCTACATCTGCTCGTTCAGTGCGGCTACGACTTCAAGGAGGCGCTGCGTCGCAAGCGTATGAACGTTCTGCCCCTTAGCAGCGACACCATGAGCAGTTGGTCGGAGGACGAGTGCCTAAAGTTCGAGGAGGGCATCCATAAGTTCGGCAAGGACTTCCTCCAGATACGACAGAACCAGGTAAAGCACCGTCCATCGCCCGCCGATCGCCCCCAGTAAGTAATTCTGTGTGTCTGCCGATGATCGTTGGGCTCTTTCAGGTGCGCACGCGAACCATGCGCGAACTGGTCCACTTCTACTATCTGTGGAAGAAGAGCGAGCGGCGGGACCAGAGCTTTGCCCTAAACGACACCATCGATCACATGGACGTCTTTATCAATGAAGCGGGAGCTGGGAATGAGAATGGCAACGGGCTTGGCAACGGCACCGGTAATAGTAATGGCAGCTGCTCACCGCACAGCAGCAATGGTCACGGCAATGGCGAGCTTGTGGCCTTGGAGAAAGATCCACCCGGCGTTAGTCCACGAAAGTCCGGCTCTAAGAATTATTCCATCATGACGGGAGGCCAAGCGGCTGCGACGCCACAAACAAGTGGAAATCGCAAGCGTGGCACATCCGCCTCGCTACCGCTGGAAGACGAGGATAACAACGTCGAGGTGGAACCAAATTTGGCTGCTGTGTGAAAGACGACATCATCGCCATTATCATCATTATCATCATCATCATCGCGATCATTACCGGGCGCAGGCGCTGGACCGGGCAACATGACCATTACCACTCATTATAAATATGCATACTGTACGTGTAGAGTATAGGCCATATGTCAAAAACATATATATTCCAGATTCTTTAATCGAAACATCTCTCAAAAATCCCATAAATGAATTTCTTTATTGTTAAGCGTGTGTTTTTGTGATTTGTCTATTTGTTACATGTTCATGTCTAGATTCCGGAACCAAGTACTTATCGCTTGCATAAGATACTATATAAGGTATATATTTTGGCTCAATCCTTGAGTTTCGTTAATTGTCAATAAATGTAATCCGTGTGTATGTAATCTGTAAAGTCACTTTTTATCTCTTCTTGAGCAAATTTGAGTATTTTAAAGGCTAAATGGGTGAATATATTTGGAGATTTCTAATGTTTTCTGTAATTTATATTAAATATAAATATCTCTAAAAAGCAGGAAAATATTTACTAATTTATTTTCCTTTAAAGATTTCCTAAACGAACCATTTTTAAATTTTATAGTCCAAATCTCAAATATTTTGTTTAATATATATTTATTTTATAAATTATATAATTTATAAAAATAAAATATTTTAAAAATCTGGAAATCACTTAAAAATATTTTTAAAAATCTTGTATTCATCAAAATTTTAAATTTAAACTAAACCCATTCAAGGATTCTTTTTAATAAGACATTAAAAAAAATGGCGTAATAATCAAGTCAAGCTTCAGGATCCCCATGACTACAGCTATAACTTAAGCATGATCTATAGTTTGATGTTTCAAGCTGCCTTAAGAAGTAGTTTTCATTTCAATCCTGGATTTCGATAGCAACGCCAGATAGCCTAGCCTGTGGAATTCCGTTAAAAACGACCGGATTGCTGCCGAGAACCGGTCCCCGTACTTTTTCAGTATGTATGCCTTGCATGCGAGATCTTTTTCCACAGTTTTCTTCGCCAAGACGTTCTTGAAAATGGCCAATTACGGTGTTGGATTCCACTTATTGGCCGTCTACGTGTATGTATGTGTTTTTATATACAAGTATTTGTTTATTGCGGCGAGGATCAAATGTCAAGCTGGAAAAAAGAGAAGCCCAACCGCAAGTCAAAGCTGCCGATCTGATAAAAGAAACCCCGGTCGCCAATTCTCGTATCTGCTTCACTTGCATTTTCGCTGGAGTGGCAAGAGGAGGAGGTGGAGGAGGGATAAGACTTGCCCCGAAACGTGCAAACTGGGCGGTACATACAGACAACGGATACAGGGGAGACATTGCATATATACAAACGTATTTGTAAACATACATCCATGCATACATATCCATGAAGAAGAAGGCCCCGGGGTTCCAGGCTCACGATCGTGACGAAGTTTCCAGCTGGAGCTTTTGTTCCCATCCAACACACATACACACACACACAGGCAGGCGGCACACACTCACACGTTTTCTCTCTTTTCCGCCAGTGCTCCCACTGGCGTGGCGTGGCGTGAATTTTTTACGTTCACTCCAGCTCCATTTCCATTTCCATGCCAGGCCAGCCACCAGCCGCCAGCCGACCGTAGTAAAATCCAGTTTTGATAAAAATAAACAAAAGTACGCTACACCGCGCATACACCATACGCTACACTGTCCAAGTCCAGGCATTTAAGGCAGGCTTTTAGCCTGGACAAGGATACTCTCTCCTACACGCACACACACACACATTCAGTGTGAAGAAGGGCTTGATAAGAGGGAGACAACAGGTGTTAAAGGCGACATGTTCGCTCAAGTCGTTGCGCTGCGCGTGTCAGATGCTCTTACTGAATTTTGGCAGAGCATATTGGATTCGTTACGGCGGGCACTGAAGCGACGGCGAAGTTAACAACCGTAAAGCGCGCAAATACGACACAAGCAGCCAGCAGTGAGTTGCGTTGCGGCCAGCGGAAGCTTTACATCCGGATAATATTGCCAGGCAGAGACCGACCAGAGACCAGAGACGGCGGCTGCTTTAGTTGCCGTTGTTGCTTTTTTTTTTGTTGCTGCTGCCTGCCTGCCTTTGGGGTTCTGCGCTGCTTCTTCTTGCTCCTCGGTTCGTGGCAAAGCCTGTTGCTGCTGCCTCTGCTTGAGCCGCTCTCTCCTCGCCGGTTCTCTTTTGGCACCGCCTTCGCCGTCGCCTAAAAGGCACGTAAACTGGTTCCCGTACACACTCGCGTGGTCGTGGTCGCGCTCGCTCGCCCGTATTTTTCGTATTTTCAGTGCTGCCTTAGCGCTTGAGCTGCGCGAGTCGCTTGCTGGGAAATACGGAATTGGAATCGGATAGTCATCGGACTCGGAGCTGGCCTGGGATCGGTCATGGAGCTGGCCTACAATGCGTCATCGTCGGTGGCGGCCTCGGCCGTCTCCGCGGCCACCTTTGCCTTCACCAACACCGCCAAGCTGCCCATTGAAACGGTGAAGCGCCTGATTGCTGCCGTCTCCCGTCGCCCCATGCTGTGGCTGCGAAACAATGCCAATGGCCAGAAGCGAAGCGACATTACGCCCATCTGGTTCGAGGTGGGCCAGGATGTGAATCTTCCGGGTGAGTAACTGCAGAGATCTCTCTTGGCCAGTGGCTTTAACAGTCTCTCCTTCTCCTTTCCCCGCAGCTGACATCTGCCGCATCAAGTGGGGCCACCTGAGGGACAACTTTCGCAAGGTGTACATCCGCAATAACCTGTCCAATGAGACACCCTCATCGTGGCGCTTCTACAACGACATGCGCTTCATGGAGCCCGCCGTCCATGAAAATATCATGCGTCAGACACGGAGCAGCAGCAAGAAGCACCCGCCGGGACACTGGTCGGAAAACAATAACGTCCTGGGCGTGGACAAATACGACTCCATGCCCCTGGTGGCCACGGAGCCCATTTGTGAGCTGAGTGACAGCTACGATTCTGAGCTGCATCAGCCTAGCTTCTCGGACATTAGCTCCTTCTTCGAGGATCGCGATTGTCAGCCGCCGGATACCAAGCGGGTCAAGCTGGAGCCGCCACACCACACAGATCAGGAGGAAATGGCTGGTGTGGGAGAAGACGGCGAAGAAGAGGAGGATGACGATGACTTTGACGAGGATGCCGCATCGGAGAATCAAGAGGAGGAGCGTGGCAAGCGGTTGGATCCGGCTAATCCTAGCGTATTCACTATCGAAGTGCTGGACGATGACGATGAGGAAATGGAGCAGACAAAAATGAAGGCCAACCACAACAATAACAACCACAATAGCAACACCTCAAGCCGTAGTCTGAGTCATAGCCTGAAAAGCGAGCCGGATGCTAAGGGCTCCAGCCCATCCACGTTGCCGTCCCCAAACACGGCGGATTTGCCCTTCAAGTACATCAGCATGGATGCCACCACCAATACGGAGCCCACCGGCGGCGATCTGCAGGACGAGGCGGATCGCATGTTCCTGCTCAGCCTGATGCCCTTTCTCCAGCGCCTGGATGAACGCCGGCGGCTGCGCGTGCGCCAGAAGCTGCAGAATGTCCTCATCGAGGAGCTTGAGTTCGGCTGATCCCGTGATTCACGCTACCGGGAATGGGGGATGATGTGTACTTTATAAGCTTAGCTTACAGTATTATAAGAACGCGACTGACTAACCCGTGGATCTGCATACATACGTAGCATGTAATCAGTATTCCGGCCTGCCTTCCTCCACACACAAACACATACACTTGAATACATCCCATATAGCCTGTAGCCTGTAGTACGTACATACTTACATACGTTTTTAAATAGACGATCAAGAAATACCAGCGTAATTACTTGTCTTCTCCACAGGATAACCGAGTTGGCCTTACCTGTGGCCATCGCGTTCCGGCGCACCTGCGCATTTTACCTGCTCGCCGTGCCCTAGCCCGCCCGCCCGCAGTTTCCAGTTGCCCGTTCCCATTCCCCGTTCCGCATTCTCATTCCCAATTATCCACGGCTTGAAAATAATTTGCTACGAAATTTCTCTCCGTGCAAAACAAGTTCCTTAAGGGTATGCCTTCTGCTGCAACCAACAACAATGCGCGCCACCGGTCTCATCGTCATCCGGTGGTGTCTCTCTCTCCTCCACTCCTCCTCCGTTAATTTCAAATCTCCGTTTATTCCCATTTTCCGCATTTTCGCGCCACATGCGCTGCTCATCGCTCTCTCAGTTGCTCAGTGTGCTTCAGTGATGCTAGAATCTAGATAGCTAAATATAAAATAAAATGATTGCTTAAAAACAAGCTATTATTAAATCCGAGAATACATTAGTGTCTATTACGACCATAAGCCCGGAAATAATTTACTCTATAAAAAAATCGTTATCACGAATAAGGCTAGAGGCAATTTCCAACTATAATATGATTAAATATGCTAGATCTAGCCTGAAATATGATGAACTGGCAACACTGATGTAGTGGTCTCACTCGCTCTCTGCCGCTCTCTCAGTTGCTCAGTTTTGGTGCATATGCACAATAAGAACACGACTTTTGAATGCCCTAACTCGAAGGATTGCAACTCGATAAGTTATTCGGAAACTTGAAGAAAACTTTTTATTTTTTATGATATGAATAATATTTGAACAACACAACGGCAAATCGAATAAAAATTAGTAATAATTATTTTTAAAGGCAAATTTTATTTTTAACTATATATTTCCATGTTCGTGGTGAGATCCCAGCGTTCTCAGAATAAAAACACTCACCAGTCGGATATGCCCAAATACCCTCGCCGAGGTAGGGGCGCAAACAACAACGCCAGAAGGGCAGCGGCGTCAGCGTCGAGAGAGCAGCGCATGAACATTTTGCAGTTTGTTAAATGCGTGCGTGAAGGTTGGAGTGAAGAATTCGAGCCGATTTCGAGTCCTAGTCCTCGCCACAAAAGTGGGTCAGAATTGGAAGCGTTCGATTAAGCCAAATAAACCAGCGCAGCAACCTGAAGCCGAAACACGCCCGCCAAAGTAAATAATACAGGAAAAGCAGGCGCGCCAAAGCTGCACACACACATACACAATAAGGGCAATTGTTCACGGCTTTTAATTGCAGGAGGAAAAGTGCACGAGGGTGGTACAACAACTTCGCATATAGATACGCCGCAGAGCCGGGGAAAATGTAAACAATTTGTGAACAATAACAACACCGATAGACGTTTTCCAAAGATTTCGATAGCTTTCTACATCGATCAAACACACGCATGAGATAAACGAATAAGAACGGACGGAGAAAGCAGCAGCAAGCAAAGTGACGACTATGGGATACCCCGTGATCGCGAAGAGTGCGTGAATTTGACAAGTGAGTGGTAAACAATTAAAGTTTCAAAAACGTTAAATAAGAGAAATAAGCCAAAATGGATTCTGAGTCGAGTAGTTGTAAATGAAGCTAAGCAATTGATGGGATAGTGTTCGTTGTGTGAAAAACCAATATACCCTTTAAATACCCTTGCCGAAATCGGACGCCATTATCCTATTAGCTGTGATGAGCCTGTTGGAAGTTTTAATCAGTGGATTCAATTGTTTAAGACTAAAAGGAGCGCATTTTGGTAAACTCCTGCCACGACCCTCTCTTCCGTCGGCTGCATTTTACTGCAGTTCTTTGCGGCATAAGTGAAAATAAATAGAAGATAAAAATGTGCATGCGAGCATACATATGTATGTATGTGTGTACATAAATATGTACGTGCCCATGCCAAGGAGAGAGAGAGAGAGCGTGCTCGGTGGGAGAGAGTAAGAGCGACATGCGCACATCAAAATCAAAAAACTAACTGTGTGAGATACATTTGAGTTTATTATTTTTTTGTTTAGGCCTCATGATGATGATGATGATGATGAATAAAGCAACAGAGACAGCGAGAGAGCATTGAGTTGAGCGTGTTATGTTGTGTTTTCGGTTTCGGTGTCGCTTTCGGATGTATCTTCTTCCTCAGTCGGAGTAAGGAATACACGAATGTCGGGAGCGCACGGATACGCATATAATAAGAACTCTCTGGAAGAAACACATTTGTATCTCGCCTCGCGAAAATCCGCTGAAAATCAAAACGAAAATAAAAACGAAAACCGCATCAAATTCAGACCGAATCAAATACGAAATCGAATCAATTAGCGAAACAACAACGGGGAAAAGGAAAACGAGAAAAGCAAACGGTAGAAACTTCAAAACAACAACAATAAGAGCGCGGATATAACGGCGACTTGCATGCGGCTGCTAAAAAAGGTGTGTACGGGAAAGAGATGCAGCAGCTAATAGGGGCGTTGCAGACGAGGAACTATCAATGGAAAATAAATAAATAAACTTTATTTCCGAAGGCAAAAATGTATTGATTTTCTGAAGAAGATTTCGCAAAAGATTCCTCTCAACTTTTCCCCCTGCCTAGTTTTTTTTTATTTTGCTTGTGTCAAAATATACATACACAAATATACAAATATACACGATTTTTGCGGCGCAGAAACCACCTACAAACGGACATGTAGAGAAACTTGTGTGTAAATACAACCCTCGTCCTCATCCCCCGTTATATTTTGCGTCGTAGTCGTTGTATCGTCGCCTGCACGTACACAGAAACCCACACAGGCGCACAAGTACGTGTACCGATGTATATGTGTGTGTTTGAAAGGACTTTAACTTCTTGGTCGTGTTTTTTTCCACGTCCTGCGACTCGGAGACAGCAGACCAGTTTCAATGGAAAATGTTCAAGGGTGACAAGGGTAGTTTAGCCGCTGCCTCCTCCTCCCCATATTTCTCTTTCTCCTCCTCCTCTTCGTCCTGTTCCTGCTCTTATCCTTGTTGTTGTTGTTGGTCTTGCTGCTGCTGTCTACACGGTTCGAAAATATCCTTGAATTGCATTCTTTGCCTAAGGGCGTCGCATTGTAACGTTGGGAAAAAGGGGATCAAAGTAGAGTTCTTGCGTATTGATTGCAGGATTCGTCAGGATTTGTTCGTTTTCCTTCGATGAAATCATTAGAAATCTAAGTCAATGCAATCCCTTTCGTGTAGTAATTTAAATTCTTAAAATTTTCTAAAAAGGTATTAATGAAATCTATTTAAACGGAAGTCCTGGGATTATTGACGAAGAAAAGGGGTTTAAATTTTAGTTATTAGAAAACTTTTTTTATTACCCAAACAAATATGAACAGGTTAAAAAGTATCGAAAAGATCTATACCTTTCTTAGAAACCCTTTTCTGACAGCCTGACACCACCACAAATTTGACATTCTCTAAAAATACACAGGATTATGTGAATATGAAATACATTTACAGAAACAAATGCAGGGTTAATAAATTCATTTGATCCTTTTTTGCTTGAGAAAACTTCTATTTTTTCTTATAAACCCCTCATCACTTTGGCAACCCTTTACCTTTCCAGGTTAACATTAACCCAAGTCTGCCAAATGAACTGGGGTTCGTCTCTAGGTCCACCCTTGAAGTTAGGCTATAAATTAACTCGAATTACCCAAAATCAGGATAACTGAGGAACACGTTCCGTCGTTTGTTGGGTCATCAAGTTTTCGGCGAAGTGTACAAGAAGCCGTCGTCGCTTCGAAATCCTGCTCCTGCTTGAGGGGATGAAAGTCGGTCGGTCGGCTTGGTTGATTAGGTGTACGTAGCTCGACGTCTTGAAGATGGCAACCAGTTCTGTCCGTCTGTTGTTTTTATTACGACTTGCTCCCCCCAAACCTTAGCCGGAAAAGTCGCTTGCGCACTGCAGGCGACGGAGTGGTGGGTGGGTGGAAAAGCTGGGGTTACGCTATAACTACGCGATAAGGTGGAGTGTGCTCCTTTGGGGGTGGGTTCTCATACTCTAATCCCAGCCCGGAGCTATCCTGTACCGTTTGTTTTCCTTTGCTTTTCGAGGGCAGCAGGAGTAGTAGGGAATTTTCAAGCTCCTGGTATTTGGGTTAAAAGTGAGGTAAATAGATATGTACATATACGAATATCCTTCCAAAGTACAGCCACATTCCCAAGAATTGCGCGCAAAAGTTGGCCATTTTGGGCACATAAATTTAAAGGAAATGCGTGGCTGATTTTGAAATTCCAGGATTTCAGGATTGTGCGTCTTCTCGATACAAAGGCACACACACACAGAGAAACGCACAAAATCTGACCTGCTGCGACTGCTCGCGCCACACAGCTGCCACTCCTCGGGTTGCATTGCATTTTCCTCGGATTCGGGGACGGGCCTGCTTAAAGGATCAAGGGTCGAAGGTCGGGGGATTTTCCTTGCTACCTAAGACGCTGAAAGATGCAGCTGCATGCCTGGTTTGGGACTACTTAATGCAGTACCTTTTCCCTGGCCAATTTAGTTAGCTGCTACCCCTCGGCAACCGACGACGTATCATCGCGCGCGTTCCAAACGCTGTTTAGAAAACATAACCGATCGATCGATCTTGGCTTTAGCGTTCAACAAAAAAAAACCAATTCTTCGAAAGTTCTTTTACGGAAAATTCTTGCTCACCTTTATAGCGGAAAAGCGCCTTTGCATCGACGACGACTGCCGCCTTGTGCTATAGAAACGTGATCTCACCACCAACATTACTCTTATGATGGAACTCTTGTCAAACAATTCGGTTCCGCAACAAATGGCCAGCAGCAATGCGCCGAGCGCCAATGGCGTGGCCAACTCCTCCTCAACGGCCAATGGCAGTGGCGGCGGCAGCGTTAGCAGCAATGCCAGCAACTCCTCCGAGCGGTTGCTGGCGGGTATCCTCGATAGCTTCCCCGCCTGGGATCTCAATGTGGGCATGCTCTCGAATGTGGGTCAGAGGTAAGTGTGCTTAAGCTAACTAAATAAATAAATAAACTAAGATAAATCATTTTAAACCTTTTATAGCTCGCCACCACGCACGGACTTCTTCATTAACAATTTCTTGGGTGGCTTGGACACACACGGCGACTTCAGCATGGGTCCCATCGGCAGCGGTGCACGCAGCAATCCCAAAATGTCTCCCGAATCATCCAATAACTCAAGCATTAGCTGCGGCTGGTGCGAGGTTAGCGCCTCGATACGCTGCCTGGAGTGCAACGAGTTCATGTGCAACGACTGCCTAAGGGAGCACAGGAACAGTCCTTTGTCCTCCAACCATTCGATCGTCTCTCTGCCGACGCCCATTGGAGCCTCACCCACGGGCGGGAGCTCTGCGAATGTCCATACACCGCCCAGCGGCAACTTCATTTGCGACATACACAACGAGATGCTGCGCTATGTGTGTGATTACTGTCGCAAGCTGGTGTGCCAATGCTGCACGCTGCACGAACACAAGGAGCACAGCTATGCGTCTATACAGAGCTTCATGGTTGGATCCAAGGAGAAGCTCGAGGGCGCCATCGAGAGCAGCCAGGTGGGGACGCGGTGCATCAAAAGCAGCATTGACAAGGCCCTGGCCTTTATTCGGCTGATTGAGCGCAACTGCAGCGAGCTGAGTGACAATATACGTAAAGCCTTCCGTCAGTTCATCATTGCCATCGAGGATCGCGAGCGTTTCCTACTCGACTTTGTGGA
This sequence comes from Drosophila kikkawai, assembly GCF_030179895.1. Taxonomy (NCBI): domain Eukaryota; kingdom Metazoa; phylum Arthropoda; class Insecta; order Diptera; family Drosophilidae; genus Drosophila; species Drosophila kikkawai. The sequence continues at coordinate 24,345,106 of NC_091729.1, forward strand.
GAAGCTTCGCCAGCGACGCCTGGCCATTCTGCACGATCAGATGGCAGGTTTGAAGTCTGCCCTCGCCGGTCTCTCGGAGACCTCCGACATGCTCAGCAAGGTGGCCGATAATGCCTGCAATATGGACCAAATTGAGATTGCTATGAAGTTGACCAATGGCCAGCGACAGATGGAGCAGTTTGCCGGCATCTACAAGGATCTGCAGCCCAAGCAGGAGGTCTTTGCCTTCGCCCCACCCGACTACAGTCTACTGCAGGACATCCGCAACCAAGGCGGCGTCATTCTGGTGGACGACAAGAACATGCCCATCGTCTCTAGTAGCAATGGCATTGTGCCGAGCGTCTCTAGCGTCAGTGCTGTCGCTGCCGCTGCTGCCTCTGTGGGAGTTGGTGTCGGCACCGTTGGCGGTGGAGTTGGCAACGTGGGAGTTGGCAACGGCATGGACATGGCCTTTGGCATGAATCTGCCTAACAATCCGCTGAGTGTGGCCTCCACGAATGTCCGACGTCCCCTGCTGCGCGACAACAGTTTCCGCATCCCGTCGCCCATTATGCAGCCCCGAGGAGGTAGTGCCTGCGGCATGTCCAGCGCTGCTCTGGACTGGGAGCTCAATGGATTGCGCAGCTCGCCGGGATTGCACTTCAGTGCGCCGAGAACAACGCAAGCGATTCCCGGTTGCATGGATCTGGTCAAAGTGCGTAACTCAAATGCTTTGTCGCTGTCGTTTGCCACCGAGGGCCATGAGGATGGACAGGTGAGCCGGCCATGGGGCCTGTGCGTGGACAAGATGGGCCATGTACTGGTCTCGGATCGTCGCAATAATCGCGTTCAGGTCTTCAATCCCGATGGCTCCCTGAAGTTCAAGTTTGGTCGCAAGGGCGTGGGCAATGGCGAGTTCGATCTGCCCGCCGGCATCTGTGTGGACGTGGATAATCGCATCATAGTGGTGGACAAGGACAACCATCGCGTACAGATCTTCACTGCCAGCGGTGTTTTCCTGCTCAAATTCGGCAGCTATGGCAAGGAGTACGGCCAGTTCCAGTATCCCTGGGATGTGGCCGTAAATTCCCGTCGTCAGATCGTGGTCACCGATTCGCGCAATCATCGCATCCAGCAGTTCGACTCGGAGGGTCGCTTCATCCGCCAGATAGTGTTCGACAACCATGGGCAGACCAAGGGCATTGCCTCGCCACGAGGCGTTTGCTACACACCCACGGGCAACATAATAGTGTCTGACTTTGACAACCACTGCCTCTACCTTATTGATCCTGACATTAACGATGTAAGTTGCCATTCTATATCAGTTCATTTCGTGATTATTAATTGGTTATTTATTTGATGTGCAGATCCTGTCCGTCAAGGGACACGAGGGCTCGGGCTTCCACGAGTTCAATCGGCCTTCGGGCCTGTGCTGTGACGACGAGGGCCGCATTATAGTGGCCGATTCCAAGAATCAACGCATCCTGGTCTTTAATCAGAACCTGGACTTTATGTGGGATGTAAGTTGAAGTTTAAACACGTCTACGAAACATGCACTAATCACTTTGCTTACAGATTGAGGTGCGTCCCTCGATAAATCCGCTAATGCCACCGACGCTGGACGAGAAGGATCGAACCTGCGATGTGGCCCTTATGCCAGACGGTCGCATTGTATTCCTCATTGAACTGTCGCCAGACTCCAAGGAAGGGTCTAACCCTTACAAGCGGTTTGTGCACGTATTCTAAGTTAGGTTAGCGAGTGCCGATCTTTTTTAGACCATTTACACACACAGACACACAGGAGCCAAGATCAGATTGAAAAGGAACAAAGCAAAGAACAAAGTAGAAAACAGGAGCCGTTAAGCGAAAGGGATAAAAATCAGTAGAAGAAAATTCCGGAGAGCATGGAAAAATTAGTGAAAATTTTTAGCTTAAGTGCTACAACGATTACCTCGATAATGCTTAAGAGTTATAATGGTTACGATTCTGGTAATTTACACAATACAACAATACGAATTACACATATGTATCTACAGATATCTAGATATCTACCAGACGCGTATGCCTAAACATACAATATATATACATATATATATATAGCGAATATACAAGAGCAAGCCCCAAAACAACCAACTAGAACGGGAAAAAAAACTAAAGTGGAAGCATATAGGATGTAGGAGATAATTAGCAGTAGGCGATAGATAGTCAGAGGAGCATTCAGGACCTAGTGAAAAGGATAAAGCAAAAAGGGGGTAAACTCTCGAACCATTTACTAGATGAAAATATTCAAATACCTGTTAGTTAGACTGAAAAGGCAGTTTGCTAGCTGATGGAGAGTGCGTTTTTTATGGCATCGGTTGCTTAGCGGAAAGATGAGCGAGAGATAACTACTATATAGGGTTATATACAATACATGTTCTCTTTTTTTTTTGTATCTTTGGTTCGACAAGAGTTAGCAGACTTTGTGCGGAATATGGTATTAATAATGATTGTATTATATTCTTAATTCGTTTGTCCTTAAACTGTTTTGTTTGTTTTAAAATAACTTTTTTTTTCCGCGATATTTGTATGTATTTTATACTGATTTCTTATATTATTGAGACTGAGCAAGTGAGTACACGAACTTTGTAAGAGCAAAACAAAGAAAAAAAACAAGTAAACAATGGAAGGAAACCCGCTGACTTTTTGGTTGAACTTTTTAACAAAGACTGATTAAAACTAAACCGCAATTTCGGAGCCAACTGAAAGAACCATATATTATGGTGAGGCCAAAAAAGATAAAACAAAAAACAACAACGTGAAAACGAGACAACACTCAAAAATTGCAATGACATTGATATAACGTAAAGTAACTTAACATAGCTTAACTTAACACACACCTATACCTATAGAGATCCGATCACAAAGTCATAAAATCATGGGCATAGCTGACAAAACCGAGTTTAACTTACATTATACTTCATCCGCATCCGCATCCACATTCCCATCCACATCCAATATCGAGTTCCGCATCTTCATCCAGCGCTTTTTGTGCAAGCATCACAGGCAGGGCTTTCCGTTTTGTAATTAAGAAGGACAGGCGGTAGTAGAGGTGAGGGGTTAGCTAAAACAAACAAAAGTAACGAAAAAAATTATCATAATTTTTGACTCAATGTGTTCATTAGCATTTAGTAGACTTAGCGGGGGCGTGGCATAGTGAAAAACGTATGGGAAAAATCCAGAGCAATATACAATGTATGGGCGTATTGAATACACATTTTAGGTGACATGTTCCTCGCAAAAGAAACACAAGAAACAACCAGAAATAAGATACAAAGCATGTAAAACAAATTGAAAAACAATGAATGAATTAGCTGAATTAGCTGAATTATCTGTCTTTGGAGGTGGAACGATTTTTACTAGCAAATATATACACACACACTAAACAGAGACTAGGTACGATTCTAGGCTAAATAGATCCTGGTGAAAAATTGCAAAATGTATTAAGCCAACTTAGTTACTTAGTTTACGTTATGTTCTTACTTTACCTGTTTTTTAAAACGTTCAGTCTATATTCTTTGTACTTGTGTTTAAAAACAAAAACCCGACCTTAGAGATTGAGATAGATGTGTGTACGAGAGAGAGAGAGAATACATAGCTACACTCCTTCCACGAATAAAGCAACATTGCATAAAATGCGCAAAGAAAAAACTAAAAACAAAAACAAAACAACCTTAAAATCATAAAAAAAACTAACCATACCTTAAAAAAAATAATGCAAAAATGCTAGAAGGCTCTACGAGAGCGATGGCAACAAAAAACATATACAATATTTATATATATACACGTAATATATACACCAGAACGCAGAATGCAAACAGAATGAGACGGGGGTCGACCTACCTACATACTTAGAGCTATATAGAGAGTAGATATCGTAATTATTTTACACCTTAGTTTAGTTTAGTCAACCCCACACGAATCGCCATAACATACTCGTCGTAACCTCATTTTTAATCGATAATTCACCGATTTGTAAATCGGTAATCGGTAATAGTAAATCGTAAAATCGAAAAACGTAAACCGTAAATCGTAAACCTTGAAGCGCCGTTCATTTCTTGTGATCCAGATCGAATCATTATTCAAATCCAAATAATAATTAAAAAAAAAAGAACACTCGCACACATTCAGCGCACGCCGAAAGCATCATCCCACAACACATATGTGTATATATATCATATATACAATATCGTATCGTAACCGTATCGGGCCTAGCGACGACATCCGAGAGAATGCCATATTTTATATTTGTGTGAGATTTACTACTAAAACAAAACCAATACTAAAGAACTAAATACTTATATATCATTACAAATGAGCGCCGTTTTCTAAAAGCCACAGTTTAGAAATTGTGTAAAAAAAATAAAACAAAAAGGAAAAAAAAAAATAATAATAGTATAAACTACAAGCTTAAAAAAAAAAAGAAAGGGATGACAATTATTGAGGTCTAAGCGAGAATACCGAATGCCATAATTCAAAATAAAAAGCATTTAAACATATATATTATATATCTATAGAATATACTAAAGTATGTTAAACACAAAACAACAAGATTTACTAAAAACTAAAAGTCATGAAAAGATACTGAACAATTTGCCAAAGGCTTAAGAATCAAAAAACGAATAAAAAAGCAAAAATAACTTACAAAACAAACACTACACTCATTACACATCAGAGATGGACGAACATTGATGTTTATCGATTAGCTTCGATTGTTTTCGATGGCATGACGATAACTTCTATTTTCTTCCAACTCTACATTATACACAACATTCAAAGAAAGCCTACGCATTAAATAGTTAATTAAAGAACAAAGTACATACCAAAAAATACACATACACTCTTAATTCAATTGCAAACAGGTATTTTTGTTTAAAAATAAACCGAATATATTCCAAAAAACACCAAACAAAACGAAACAAAAGTTTGCCCGAACCAACAATTAATTCTAAAAGCAAGCAGAATGCTCATTAAAACGTAGCCTCTAAACTCTAAACTAAACTAAAGTAAAAAAAAAACACTAAAAACGAATCCAAAACTTAAATCAGGTATTCAATTTCTTTCGTATTACGTACTTAGCAGTTAAGGAAAGGGGGAGAAAATAACGAGAATCGACTAAGAATAATCCCTGGGGATGTGCGAATGATTTTCAAAAATAAACCCCGACATACATATTGATTAAGCAACTCTTTTTATATATAAACCAATCGATTGACGATGCTAAAACATAACAAAAAGGAAATAAAGAAAAGAGAGAAAGCAAAGAAAAGGATTGAACTCTTATATCAAAATACAATTTTGAGTAAAACTTTTAATGACACAAAAACCACAAGCAATTCTCGGCAAGCACAGAGAAATTATTTCTTTATTACTATATTATAACAAGGAAAATCTCTAAAATTATGCATACAACATACTTACTTACCTACGATCATAATTATATTTTGTCAAAATCATTTAGCAATTAAGTTGAACCCAAATCCACCACAAAACGAAGACAACAAAACCAGATTATATCTAAATTCGATTTTTTTGATGGTATTTGGAAATTATCAAACCTACGCATACACACACACACACATTACTAAACACATATGTAATAATTATGGAGCAATTGAGTACAAAACGAGTACAAATTTAAATTTTAAGCCAGGATCAGACGACGACACACACAGTTTTAAGTTTAAAGTTAAAGCATATAATAGATTTCGATTGGAGAGCGCAGAGCAGCATAGGAAGAAAATATTGATAGTGCCAGCTACTGGTTTCGCATAGCAAAAAGTACTGCATACTGCAAGGATATTCATAGAGGATCGAACGATCGACAGCATACTAACCACATTTATTCGCATAGTCACATACTTACATAGTTACTTAAAACATAGACTAACCCCCCACACATATATCTAGAAAATGAAAAAAAAACCATCCCACTCTTCTCCTTCAACTATGATTTGCTTCGGAATATACCATATAATATATAGAGACCAGGTTCTCGGCATACGCGAAATTATCTCATACATTCTCACTCACCCCACTCAGCATATAGTATGTAGGGAAGTGCGGGTACTAGGTACACCCACCAGTAAGCAGCTACGTAAGTCATATATATTGTATATTTGCCGAAAGCTAAAGGAAATCTACCAAAATCAAGCGACAGATTCAATAACGAGTTGCAGTTTAAAATTGTAATTGTCAGAAAAAAAATATGAAAATGAAAATAGTGAACGAAAAGCGAACGGGCAAACTGCGAAGCGTGGCTTGGTCATTTTTCTATATACATGCATACACATACATATTTATATACCCAAATATATATATATATTGTATATATATATATACACATATAGATGTGGACTTGACGAGACAAGAGTAAGAGTATATTTTATACGATAAACAAATTTTATAACATATTTAATAATAAATTATACACTAATAATTGTGGAAATTAGTTGGCTTTTATTTTATTTACTTGGGGGAAATTTATTTCAGGTTGTATGTATGGTATTTGAAATCTTTATTAAGATAAATTAAATGCCCAAAAGTATACCAGAATACATTTGAACTTGTCTTGAATAAGTCAAGTTTTAAAAAGCTCAAAATTTGAATAATGATAGCTTATAATATTGACCACTTAACAGGCCAAGCAACTTAGTATTGGAACTTGCCTGATCGGCTTCTGGTCTATTATTAAATTAAAATGCACTTTTGGTAAATATCAGTAAGAGGGTAATTAAAGACTAGATAACCAAGACCAGCTGCATTTCTTAATAAAGTATTTAAGTATTAAAAGTAAAGACGAACAATTATGACACTGACATATAAAAAGGTTCATGGTTAAGAGATTAAAGATTGAAGAGAATAAAAACAACTAGTTATTGTATTAATTATCTAGTTAGTTTATAGTCTTGCACGTTATAATTATATTATATTATATGAAGGAGTCATTTCCAATCCTATAAATCATATAATTTCTTGATAAGCATCAATGTTTGGTTTAGTTAAGATCTATTTTTAATTTGGCTCCCTGATGAAATTGCAAGAGTAAGAAACTTTGGCTTCCCGAAGGTAGCTTTCTTTTCATTTTAAAGAAAATCTGTAAATAAAAAACATTTTTATCAGGAGTTTATAGAATTCCTTAGCTTTAATTAAATTTAATAAATAATATTTTTGCATTAATTATTCATTTAGATTTAAATAATAATATTCTTTTTAATAGGATCTGTTCAATGAGAATACTATTATGTTCATATTATTATGTTCATATTATTATTTTCATATTATTATTTTCATATATTCTAATAATTAATATCTTTTAATGGCTGCCAAAGATGCCTCCACGTACACCCGGAACCTGGGTCAAGGCTACACTATATTATACAGATATATTTATATCTTAAAACCACAAAGAACGAAAATGCGATTCAGATTTTTGTCAAAAAAAAGTAACAAAGCCATTTAGAATAACAAAAGGAATAGCTAAGTACTCCGGCATAATGAGACTTTTATGAAGCCAAAAATGCGAAATACTGCAAATAAAAGTAGAAAACTCAAAAATAAGGTGGCAAGGAGTCCGTTGCGTGACTTTAAAAATTGCGCTGACTCTGTGTACAAATACTAATACCTCTCTATTTCAATTCACTTTTACAATTGTTTTTTTTACTGGTTTTTTACTGGTCGTTAAGTTGAGCAAAACTTAGCCAAAGTCCAGGCTAGCCATTAGTCGAGAACGCGTTAATTACGGCAATAGAATATGGCTTAAACGGGGGGGCTCGATTATACCAATTTTCAGGTGTACTGGACTAGATAGAGATAACTCTCCTCCACACACGCCAAGTGCGCTTGCCTGATTCAATCTTCGTCCGACACTGACAGTTTGTCCGTGTGTCCGCTTGTCCGGCGGCTTTCATGGTCAGGGTTCGGGTTCGATGCGATGCTAAATAAAACTTAAAAACTGGTTATGTGTTTGCCTATTTATTTACTTGTTTGCTTTTCTACCTCCACATTATATCAGCCTCCAAACAGCTGTTTGAAAAGGCAAACGAATTATTATTTACGGGACGATCTTTAGCCTAAGCCGAACTATACCTATTTCGGCAGCGCATCGTGTAACATATAACAAAAAAGTTGAGATATTCTCTGTAATTTTAAAGTGTAATTCTATACAATTTTAAGCAAAAGTGCTGTAATTACAACCTGAAATCTAATTTTATTAGGTGTGAGTTATGGAAGTTAAAACCCACTTAAATTTATAATTAGAATCAGCTCAAGTTTCTCGTGTTTCTTAAAAAACAATCGAAGTGTCAGGAATTTTTGTTGAATTACTAGCTTGTATTTCATCTCATCTTTTGGCTTCTACAAAAATTATGTAATTAAATTTTCATCTAAAATGCAGTTCTGAAACATATGCTTAATAGTATGTGCTTTAAAAATTATAAATAATATTTACTAATCTAAGACAAACATAAAAGAAAAATAAATACAAAACCCGTAGCCACCTAATCAAATCAAATTGCTAAACCAAATCATAATTGTGTGCAAGTCCAGTTTCTTAATTGGCAGTTGGTGATGCCAGTTTCTTAATTGATCCTACAACTATGTTGCAAGGCGACCAGTATTTCTCAAAGTGGAGTGGCCAGTCTAGGTTCAGGTTACAGAAGTCGGACTGTAGACCCAATCATTCATCACCATTATCTCTGAGCCTAGAATTCGTGGTGGTGGTGTGCATCTTGACCCAAGAAATAATATTCAAATTTGAAGAGCGGAGCGTGTAAACAAGGCCCAACACAAAAACCAAAAAGATAAATAAATAAAAGAAAACTTAAACTGAAACTGGAAAAGCGACGAGCCGAAGAGTCCATTGAGTTATTAGCCAGGTTTATTTTTTTTGTTTAGTTTAGACGTGTTTTGAAACGTGCGCTTGGCGGTGGCTTCAGGTGAATCCGAATCGGAATCAGAGTCCTCGCACCAATCCCCCCCGAGTGCGTGTCGATTTCAATACTTTGTTTTAGGTTTGCTTTGCTTTTCGAGTTGCGGGCGTCGTCCGCGTGCAGTGACGGGTTGCGCATACAAATTGGAGCGGAGCGCCGACGCGCCGCCGGAAAGTGTAATTAAAGACCCCCGCGCGGACTGCATCGGCCACGGATTTCAGTTACCCGATACCCAGAGTGGTCACCGGTTGGTCAGTCATCAATTGGCCACCATTTCGCCGAGGTCTGCCACTGGAATCAGTTTGTTTTGCGGCTGTAATCGTGCGTGGATTTTGTTTGTGAGAGATTAGGCCAGTTTTCAAGTGCCAGTGAACGGACGTAGATCCGTGGTGGTTATTTAATCGCTGTGATTAGCCAACCTATGCGTTGACAATTTGCAACCTCAGATGCTGTCATGAAAGTGAAATTAACAGAGTAACTAAGGCTGAAACTAAAGTCAAATCAAAACTAAGTTGGGTTTTTCAGAGCGACTTGATTGATGGTGGACAATAGTTTTAATGTGAGAGTTGCTATTACAAATAAAATATTTTTAAAACTATTTAGATTCCAAGATTTGAATAAAAATAAGTTTAAAATTAAAAGTGTTGCCATTTTAAAATATTTTAAAAAATATTTAAATTCCAAGCTTTGAACTGAAATATGTTTAAATTGAATACATATACCTTTTCTTATAAAACTTCAAATCCCTTAAATATTTATACTACATTGTTGTCTTTAAAGAATACAGAAATATTTAATTATGCTTTTATAAAAGTAAACAAATTCCTTGCTAAAAGTAGACTCAATTTGCTGATAACAGCGAATTTTTAACATTTATTTTGCGTCTAAAAATAAATGTGCAACCGACAACAATCCATCGTTTTCGATGATTATTACTACATACATATATGCATGCTAAAAATGTTGTCATACAAAAAACGTGAGCCATCGAAATTCGCAGTGCTAAGTGCCCGTGCCTGGACGTTAATTAATTCATATTAATCCATCAACAATTGAGCAATAATACGCCATATGCGTATGTCGCAGAGTGTTCAACGCCCGGCAACGGGTTGAACTTGAAACTGATTATGGCGCTCAGTGCATTTTGGATTCGAACTGCAAAACTGGACTTTTGCACACTCAAAATAGCTTCAACAATTAAATTGTGTTTTAGTTTTGTTGATAACCCAATATCAAGAGCTTTGAAATTTGGGTTTCTGTATGACGTCGGTTCTATTGATTTTCCCCCCCACAAGGACAACACGCGTCCATGGAAATATAATTGTCCATTGCGCCGATTTTGCATAATTGATGACATAATTGGGAATATTTTGCCGCTTTTGCAGTTGACATTTTCTCCACCACTTTTGCATGGGAAGTGAAACAGATATTTTTCTGGCTTTTACAAAGTATTTATAAAGTTCAAACTCAATTATGAAGGACAAGAATGCGATAAATCCGGCTCCGGAGGCTAGCGGAGGTCAAGTTAATGGTAAGTAATAAATAATACTGTGGAAATTGCCCATTTTTATTGCTTTTTCCATTGCAGCTAATGATGGAGATCGGTCGGCAACAACTGTCATAAATATTGGTAAGTGTGAGAAGGCCAAGATGACACTTAATTGTTAAGGAAAAATCCAAATAGATTCATGGGTTGATTACCCACATTAAAAATGTTCGGAGGTATCAGATTTTACTCTATTATGGAGCATTAAAAGATAATAGGAATATTTTTAAATAATAGGAAAATTAAACATTATTATGATAGTTTCATATATCATTTTATTAGGGATTTTATAATTTTAATATTAATTTTATTAGGTATTTATATTTGCTAGCTTCATTTTAAGTATTTAAATAATGAAAATATATTTATATTCCAATCAATATTCGTATTCCGCCATCTCATGCTGACTTTTCCTCAACCCAATAAATAGCCCAATTGTTTAATCAAATCATCGTTACCAAGCACAAATTATTAGAATCGGGAAAAGTGCAGTATATAAACATAGATTTCGCTTAAAGTCGGCCTTCTAAAGTACTAAATAAAGGGAAATACATGCCAATACTGTTGAAACCTGAAATAGATAACGATAGATTAAGCTTTAAAAAAAACTTAAACTTGTATAAAAGTCCAGTACAATGAGATTCGTTATCAGACTTGACTCGCATGACTTTCCCCTACCGAAATCGAGCGCTGGCTGGTATATAGATCATATACAAAGTACACATTAAAACACAATACTGGCGCACTCAAATGCTGATAATGAATGCCAGCGCCCCTTTGTCGAGTTTGTTTTCGTATATTTTGGGCTTGTGAAGTAACAATCCATTCAGTAGCAGCCGGCTTTTGCGTTCGGAAAGGTGTGTGATTCGCTAAGCGATTAAAATATCCAATTAAACAAGTGTTTTAAAGAGCAAAAAACCAGCTGTTTGTTAGTGAAAAGAACTTGATATGCTAATTTTTTAGAAGCAGTTTTATAGCTTGCAATTGAAAGCAGTCTATTATTGGAGAATGACATAAACCTTAAAGCAACTTGAAGCTGGTTTTTGGCTTCAGAATTTCTAAAATAAGTTTTAATTATTTTTTGAATATTAAAATTAACCGCTGTTACAAGGGAGTGCTGTGAGCATTTACCAACACTAGCCAAAGTCAGTCGCGACACAAACCACAAGATAAGAGTGTAATGTTAATTAATGTTAATCCTTCTTAACTGAAGATGAATGCCAAAAGTAATAATTAAATAGAAAAACAATAATACAGAAAAAAATAGTACATTAAAAAGATCTAAATCACTTTTTATATGTAGTCTCTTTTCTTTTTTTGTTTGTCGTAACAACAAGCCGGTTAACAGAGCTTTAGCAGAGTCAGACCGTATATCGCTGCTAGAAAAATCCACTCTACGTTAACGTTTCGGATCACTTTACGTTATTTTACCTGCTTGTTTAGAGCAAAGTTTGTCACCTGCCAAATTGTTTTACCTTCTATAAGCTTTCAAGCATCAAAGGTAACAACGGAGTAGTGCGTGCAGGTCACACTGCCTTTAAGTTAACTCCACAGATCCGAAATCTATAACTACATAAGTATTTGTTGTCGCGGCGAACGGTTGGCGAAGCGCGTGAACTACATGCGCCTTAATTCAGCCTGTTGGTACTAATAACACGAACTCCTCCCGTCGTCCGCCCCCCCACGGCGCCTAAAGTACACATATCATTTTAACAACAAATAAAACGCAAGAAAGGAAAACAATATAAAACGGTAGATGCGAACGAAAGTGAAAGAGTGTCAGTGTTGTTTACGTTTATCAGTGTAACCACCCGCTTACTCCCCCTCTCTATCAATCTCTGTTTCTCCTTCTCTCTCCCGGTTTCTCCAATCCGAAAAAAAAATCGCAGAACCAGAAACTGAAAGTCAAGACATTGGAATCTTCGCAGCATCTCAGCAGCAGCAGCAACCACAGCAAGATCTATCCGAATCCGACAGAATGGCCAATTTCGACGATGTGAGTGTCCAGCAGACCAATTAGGCAATTTATTGCAAGTGCAGGGCGAGCGAGAAAATAAAAAAACAGAAAAAAGAAGAGATGTGTAACGATTATTAACTGACACACACACACAGGCACACAAAAACAGAGCCCGACAAACACCTACACAGACTGACACACACACACATACGAAGTCCGTGCACGTAACGAACATTAAGCGCCTTATTTTGTTTGATTTGATTTTTATTTGAATTTTTTGTTTTCGCCGTTCCGTCGTTATCCTCCCTATGTATGCGTGTTGCATGTTGCTATTGCGAATGTGAAAAACCAACCTGCTGCTGCTCCTCCTCCTCTGACGCCTTCTTGTAACACAAAAAACAACAACAAACTGCACCTGAAACACCAATTACGATGACCAACAACAACAACAACGATCAGACGTTGCAACGCGCCCGCCTAGCTTTTTCCAGTGGAAAGACCAGGAACGTCAACTTTCGGTAAGTTTTGAGCGGTTAATTTTCCAAGTTTTTGAATGGAGAGAGCTTCTTCCCATAGCTTTAATGAGCAGTTTTTGACGAGCTACTTTGGTTAATTACAGTAAAGCTTTGAAAAGTGGGTTAAAATTCAGGTTGATGCTATCCGTGGAAACTCCTTAAATGGCTTTGCTTAAATTTATTTGATTATGTTAATTTTAAATGTGCAGTTTTTTTAAAGCCTTTTTCATTCCATATTTCTATTATAATTTTGCCATATTTTATTGCAAATTTTTTTAAAGTTTAATGCTTTTATGGATTTTTGCAGAGTTTTGATTGCATCAAAAACTTTATTGTTTTTTAAGACATTTTATATAAAGTTTATAAACGGTCTTATACTTATACATTGTATTTTTTGTTTAATTTAAAAGAGTAAAGTATATTTGATCTCAATTTAATATTTAATTAAAATTGTAGCTTTCATCAAAGTTTCCTTTAACCGATATCCACTGTACCGTAATCATAATCATGTTTATATTGCCATCGCGTTACATGCTGTTATTACCGAAATACGACCATCTCGTGGCGGCCAGGTAATAGCTCTGCTTTTTTTTGGGTTTATTGTTCCATTTCGGAATAAGAGCGCAGAGAGCGTGATCCAGTGATCTCTATCCCACAAAAGCTTTGACCCTTGAACTGTCGTTGCCACTCCCCCCCGCTGAGCTTTCCATAACGTGAGATGATAAGGAGTGGCGATAGCAGCGATTCTATACGGGGAAATTCCAAAGTCTGTAGTTATATATAGACCCTGCTCCACAACTCGATATGCATTAATGCGGGAACTCTGACTTCGTCCGGGCCCAGTGGTTGTACTTTGAATGCAATTAGACTAAGCCGGGGACTGAATTCGTTTCTGTCTCTGTGGGAATAATTGCTATTTCCCCCTACCCATATAACAATACACAATAAAAGCACACACAAACACGCAACACCTTTGGTTATGTTAATAGGCGAAAAAACAAAATGAAGAGAAATAATAGAAGAAATAGAAGAACAGGCGATAGATAGATTTCGATAGTTTCTTTGAGTGTGCAAAGTGTGAAACGGAAGTGCGGAAGAATCTCAGCCCAAGGCTGACGGCCGTTTAATTCCATGATCTTTCCAAATAGTTCCGAACAAATGAACACGTTCTATGACTGTTTTTTCGCCTCTAGCTGTAGCTGTAGCCTAGCTGGCCACTTCTATCTATACCACTGAGCGGGCCTTTGATTATATTTAAATACATTTTGCCAGATATATAGATACAAATACAGATACAGTTGCGCTTTCATAAAATGGAACTTGGCTTGGTTAGAGTTTGAATTTAGGGGGTCTTTGGGTAGGACAAGAAGTTCTAGATAGTTCTTGATTTAATATTTAAGATCCAAGTTAAAGTCTCTATTGCTTCACCAAGAAATAGTAAATCCAAATATTTCCTTAACTTTTAATTTCCTTGTTTAACGTAAAAGGCAGCCTCTTCAAACGATTTAACACCCAATTTAGTTCAAGTTATGCAACCATTTTAAAGGGAACTATAGGGAAGTTGGCCTGTAGTTCGAATATGAGTTACTGAATCGGACACGGAGCGGCTAATTGCTTTATTTATATTCACAGCGATCGACGATCGGTGGTTTGTCCGCTTATATGGTTTTATGTTTGTCATGAGCAAATAATTCAATTCAATTGCACCTCGGGGGCTGTTCACCTGCTGCTGTGGATCACCTTGACGGCCTTCTCCTCCTGGGGGCATTATCACCACCTCTTATTGGCCTGATCAAAGTAGATCAACACAGACAGCAGCGGGTTGTCAAGCCGGTTTACACGGTTCTATACAGAGTAATTGGCCCGGGCCCGGAGTTGAGTCACACCTGAGAATTGTAGAATCGTAGAATCACATAACCGGCCGTAAAGCTAACATTGACCTTCCCCAAGCGTCAAGCGCTAAGCGCCAAGCGATCTCTTGTGCATTGTGATTAGTATTGATTTTGTTTTGGTCTTTGTTTCGCACTCCTACCGCGGAACTTGTCCCATCATCATCATCATTTTGTCCATTAATTATTTTCGTTTCTTGGATTTCGTTTTTGTGTCTACCTCCATGTCTCTGTCGCCGGATCAGACGCAAGCAGCTGGAGAATCTTTTGCGTTGCTATGAGGAGCATGAGAATGAGATTATCAGCGCCTTGGAGGCGGATCTCCGGCGTCCCAAGCAGGAGAGTCTCATTGTGGAGACCGAGTTCATGAAGAACGACATCAAGCACATTCTTTTTCATCTAGATGAATGGATTCAGGCCGATAAGGTGAGCTGGGAAGCTCTTTTACTTTTTATATCTTTAATTAAAAATTTTAATAATTATTTTCAGCCCTCCAAGCCGTTTGTGA
This sequence comes from Drosophila kikkawai, assembly GCF_030179895.1. Classification (NCBI taxonomy): domain Eukaryota; kingdom Metazoa; phylum Arthropoda; class Insecta; order Diptera; family Drosophilidae; genus Drosophila; species Drosophila kikkawai. The sequence goes on from NC_091729.1 coordinate 24,360,469, forward strand.
ACCTGATGGATGATGTACAAATCTACAATGATCCCTTTGGCGTGGTCTTGGTAATTGGTGCCTGGAACTATCCGCTGCAGTTGCTCCTGGTGCCGGTGGCCTCCGCCATAGCGGCCGGAAATTGTGTGGTGATCAAGCCCAGCGAGATTGCCGCCAACTGCGCCAAGTTCATTGCCGATGTCATTCCAAAATATTTGGATAATGTGAGTCTGAGTCATTGTTGTTGAACTTGACTAAGCGCGAAATTCTTCAACTAAAGCTAAAGTTAATATTTATTCTTAAATCTATTAGCATATGGCAAGCAGGAGAATTTCTTTTAAATTTTTGAATTTTAGGGATAGAAATTGCAAGCTTCTCCTAAGATTATCATGTGAATTTCAGCTTAAAAAGATTCATTAATACGGCAGCGCAGTAGCAAGCATAAATATTTATAAAGAAAATTAAGATGCAGCGCAGAAACTCCATAACTTAGAGCGCTGTCGAATTTGCAAACTGATTTTATGGTTGTTTTTTATGATACAAATGATATTTTAAAACTAGTTATCAAGACGTGGAGTTCAAAAAGAGAGATGAAGGAAGAAGAGTTTCAGGAAACTGTCAGCATTTGAGTAACTGGACCCCTTATCTTTTCCTTTTTTAGGACTGCTATCCAGTTGTTTGCGGTGGACCCACTGAGACCGCTGAGCTGCTCAACCAGCGCTTTGACTACATCTTCTACACGGGCTCCACGCGCGTGGGCAAGATCATCCATGCGGCGGCCAACAAGCACTTGACCCCCACTACCTTGGAGCTGGGTGGCAAGAGGTGAGCACAAGCAAGCGCTTTTCTTTTGAACTCCAACTCTACTCTGCTTCATTTTACAGTCCCTGTTACATTGACAAGTCTGTAGAGCTGCGCACAGCCGTCAAGCGTATCCTGTGGGGCAAGCTCATCAACTGCGGCCAGACCTGCATTGCTCCCGACTACATTCTCTGCTCCAAGGAAGTACAGGACAAGTTTATTGCCGAGGCCAAGGATGTGCTGAAGGAGTGGTATGGCGACAATATCCAAAGCAGTCCGGATCTCAGTCGCATAATCAATGCCAATAACTTTCAGTAAGAGGAAGTCTGGTGTTTCGAGGAAACTCAAGTAATTTTTTTCTGGTTTCATTACAGACGGTTGCTTGGTTTGATGAAGTCGGGACGCGTTGCTGTAGGCGGCAAATACGATGCCAGTGAGCGTTTCATTGAGCCCACCATTCTGGTGGACGTTAAAGCCAATGATCCCATTATGGAGGAAGAAATCTTTGGCCCCATCTTGCCTATTTTCACCGTGGAGAGTGCCTACGATGCCATTAAGTTCATCAATGCCAGGTATGACAGTTTGTGAGCTGATTTGTATAGAGCCTTTGTCTTTAGTCTCATCATCAAACTCCTCCTCCTGCTCCTGCTCATGAAAACAACAAAACAATTACAACAACCAAAATATGTCCGATTCGTCATGTTTTTCTCTTTAGAGAGAGTCCACTTGTCCTGTATATTTTCACATCGGAAACAGAGGTACAGAATCTGTTCATAAACGGCACACAGTCGGGCGGACTGTGCGTGAACGATACGATAATGCACTATGCCGGTAAGAAAGCGATATAAATCAAAAACCACAACGAGAGAGAGATGCTAGTGGATGTGGATACAGTTCGTTGCTTGCTTTTCTAAGGTTTCGGTAACTCCAAACGGAAACGGAACCTGTTATTATAGCTCTTCTTCTGTCTGTTAACTTTGTATACCTTTTTATCTGGTGTTGGTGACTCTAATTACTCCTGTTTAGTCTCTACCTTATTGTAGACGATGATCCAAGACCCCCAATTTTGAGTAATAGCCCCCCCTGTACACTAGTCATTACATATTGTTCATGCATTTGTATATATTCATACATATATCATTGATCAGCAGATCTGTTACATGTTTTATATTGGTTATAGTTCTAAATTATTCAAAAACAGATCTGCTGCGTTTGTCTTTTATGTGTAATTCTTATCCCTTTGCTAGCCCCTTAACGATGCTGATCGTACTTAATCCATATTTATACCCTTCTCCCCCCCGTAATCAGAGAGAAACCACTTGTTATTTACGTGTTCTCCAACTCGAATAAGCTAGTTAAAGAGTTCAGGACAAATACAACCAGCGGTGGATTCTGCAGCAACGAAACTATAATGCACTGTGGAGGTATTTTCGCTATAAATGTATATACAATATTTAAGATTTATTGCACTTTTATTATGGTTTTTTTTTTAAATACTTTGCAAATTTCTGTAGTAGCCACACACTCTCCAAACAATATTTGAAATGCAAATACAGGGAAAACACGGATAAAGACAGCTACAAAACGTAAAACGATCAAGTATACATATACTATGCACATTGTTTTGAATATTTAATGAAAGCTCAGTGGGTTTTATTAGTTTCGGACTCGGCTTGTATTTATTTATATGTATTTTTTGCTTGTTTAACACTTTAACGCTTGGCTAAGTAATTGCAAATAATAAATTAGTATTAAGAGTGCTAAAAGTTATTTGTGGTGATAGCTAATAGAATTTAGAAAACGTGGATGAGGTCTAGTTTATTAAGTTGCAATTTTATATAAAATATAAAATATACAAATATTGAAGTCATGGCTTTAAAAATAGCTTACAAAATACATAAATCCTTAAGGAAATTTGTGATTTCAGTAAATGACTTGATTTTTTGTTTAATATTTACTTCAAAAAGTAAGAAAAACCCTAAAAATGAATGCTTTTACCCTCCCTTAGTTGATGTTTTGCCCTTTGGAGGCGTGGGCATGAGCGGTATGGGCAGTTATCATGGCAAATATGGCTTCGATACCTTCACACACAAGAAATCTTGCCTGGGCAAGGATCTATCGGCCTTTGGCGAGAAGCTGGCATCGTAAGTTGGACTGAATTTTATAATCTACAATTTAAAATTAATAAATATTCAATAATTCAATCATTTCCCCCCATTTAAGGGCACGTTATCCTCCCTACTCGGACCGCAAGGGATCACTGCTCTCGTTCCTGCTGCGCAAGCGCCGTCCGCTGCCCAACCTGCACTTGAGTCACGTTTTGGCCCTGGGCTTGGGCGTTGGTCTGACGGTTCTGGCCAACTTCTACATGCAGGTAAGAAAGGTATTGTGTAAGCCCGACACCATTCGCCAACTTGTGACCCCATTAAAATGAACAATTATCTTTCATGCAACGAAAACAAAACACACACGTCACCTGGGAACAAACACAAAACGCTTAAACGACACGCCACATACTCCTCCTAATCCGCATATTTCCAGGGCAAGCTGTCGCGCTAGAAAGAAGGATGCCCGGAGGTGAACGCCAGTGAAGTTTAAACATTACATTTGGAATTGTTTGCAATAAATTTATATATAAGCTCAGAGCGAGTTTCTTTATTTTGGGCCTTCTCACCAAACTAACTCTACATTACACATTCACAACACGACTAAAAATGGGTCATTAACTTAAAATTAAAATTAACTCGGCAACTAAAATCATTTAATTTAAAACATTTAACTTTTTAATATACTTTCAGCAAAGCTCAACAACTGATTAGAGAAAACAAAAAACCAAAACCCAAAAAACATTTTTACTTTTTATACTGCATATCGGTGGGTGATGTAAAGCTTTGGATATTTCGTTATATACATTAAACTAGTTATTGTTATTTAGTTGCTATTTAATAAATATTGTGAATGCTTATAATATACGACAAATAAAACAAAAAGACAATAAAAACTACGGAGAAAGGTTTTTAATTTTCAAATAAGCAAAATAGTGGGACCAGGTCTGGCCAAATTTAGACATTTACCAACACTGCCTGAAGGTGTTTTGTGCTCGCCCCGACTGGCCAGACATTTTTATTCTTTTTTTGTAGGGTCACACTGAAGGTTGCAATTTTTTGTCAATCACTTTGTCAGACGTCGAAAAATTTAATTTAAAAGCCACACAAAATGGCCTCACACGGCGATTTGATTGCACAATTCATAGAAATCACTGGAACGGATGAGAACGTGGCACGTTTCTACCTGACCAGCTGCGACTGGGACATAGAGGTGAGCTTTGCATCGCCGGCAACAACGATGACAACAACAATGATGCAGCGCAATTGCAAATGAAAACGACGCGTTTAATCTGGTTACAGCAAGCTTTGGGCAACTACTGGAGCACCCAGGCGGACTTGCCGCTGCCAACACAAACCGTGGGACATGCTGACAATCCAGCCCCAAAACCCACTTCAAGCACAGCAGCGCCGGCAGCAGCTGGGGCAAAGGCGGCTCCCAAGAGCACTAGTACCGCCGCTTCAGGTTCATCTGATGTAGCACCTTCCGGACCAAAGGCCAAGCCAAAGTAAGCCAACAATAATGAGGTTTTTCTCCTTTTAATATCTCAAATTTCCCTTTAGATTCGCCACACTCAGCGACATGTCCAAGGAGCCTTCGAGCGACGAAGAACAGCAAGCCTTCTATGCCGGCGGCTCGGATCGTTCTGGTCAACAGGTTTTGGGACCGCCCAAGCGCAAGAATTTCCGCGAACAGCTCACCGACATGATGCGCTCAGCCCAAGAGCAGAATATCGCCGAGGTGGGTCCATCCACCAGCAGTGCCGGCAGCAGCAGTGGCGGCAACGTTTGGGGCCAGGGCATGCGTCTGGGCATGACTGACAATGATCACACCGCTGTGGGCACCAGCAAGCCTGCACAGGGTGGCGAGAACAAGCCTGTGGTGGTGCTGAAGCTCTGGAGCCAGGGCTTCTCTATTGATGGCGGCGAGCTGCGTCACTATGACGATCCCCAGAACAAAGAATTCCTAGAGACTGTCATGCGCGGGTAAGAGTTGATCTTCTTTTTAAGGCTTTCCAAGGATTTATCTTTATTTTCTTTTAAATTTTTTAGGGAAATCCCACAGGAGCTGCTGGAGATGGGCCGCATGGTCAATGTAGATGTGGAGGACCATCGCCATGAGGACTTTAAGCGCCAGGCTGCGCCACTAACCTTCAAGGGATCGGGCCAGAAGCTGGGCAGCCCAGTGGCCAATGTGGTCACTGAATCGCCAACAGTACCAGCAGCAACATTGTCTGCCGATGATGCCGCCAATCAGGAGGCCAGTGCCCGTGATGCAATCAACTTGAATTCCGAAGCGCCGTCCACAACGCTGCAGATACGTCTGGCCGATGGCTCGCGTCTGGCTGCGCAGTTTAATATGTCGCACACGGTCTCTGACATTCGTCGCTTTATCCGCACGTAATTATTTCGATTCTCGGGCTGATTCTGGGCTCTGATTAATCTTCTATTGAAAATTCCAGTGCACGCCCTCAGTACTCGACCAGTAACTTTGTCTTGGTGTCCTCGTTTCCCACTCGTGAGCTGAGCGATGATAACTCCACCATCGAGAAGGCTGGCCTCAAGAACGCCGCCCTTATGCAGCGCCTCAAGTAACCCCCCCTAGGCTAAGTAAGCGAAGAGATCGACTATTATGAATTAATAAAGCAGGATTTTGTGCGGTCGGGCCGAATCGAGGACTATAAGTGTCTATTATATATTACAAAACATACAATTTGTGTATAATCTCTCCTCTTTGCTTTAATATGGCAGTCAAGTAATCTCTCAAATTATGAGCTACATCTAGAATCTCAAACTAAAGACTACAACAGCTTAGGCTATAATTACTTAAATGAGCAGGTCCACCTCATTGCGCAGCACGTTGATGTGTTCCATAAAGTCCTGGCGCACCCCGTTGCGCCAATCGTGCAGCCCATCGCTGCCCACATTCTCACAGTCCACGTAGCGGTGCACGAATCCGGTGGAGAGTGAGAGCTCCACCTCAGTGGTGCTGGCCAAAAGCTGGGCAGGCGGTAGCTCAAGCCGGTTGAGCAAGGTTTTGTATGGAGCCCTTCTCTCGGGATCGTACTGGACATTGTCGGGCAGGAGTTTCTTACGCTCATCGTAGCACACGGCCATGGTGGCCAGCTCAAAGCGGGTTGTTTCGGCCGAAAAGTGACGCAACTGCTGCTGCAGTGAACCCTTTGCCTGAGCGGAAGTCAAGCGGGCGTTGGGGAAGAACAGCTCATTGGGACGGAGTAGAAGGGTAAAGCTGGCATGGTTCAAGTTCCGGAGCAGGCAGTCGGTATGGAGCAGCTGACGCACCCTGGCAGCCGTCGCATTCGCTTGCCGAAAGGGAAAGTTGAAGGGCATGGCGTACAAATGGATGTTGGTGCGGTCCAGCAGGCGAATCACCTCATCAGGCAGGGCATCGTAGTTGTAAACCAAAAACTGCTCAATGCCCACGGCCTGGTGAAACAGGAAAAACTGCAGCAGGGCGTTCTCGTTCCTAGCGAACCGGGAGGTCATGTTAAAACCCACCAAATCCACGCAAATTGTGGCAGGCAGGCGTACCGGCGCAGTTGGCACCGCCGTGAAATCGGTCTTCACACCAACAGGCTTTAGGTTGCGCAGGCGCAGCTTTACCGGGCTCTTGGTGGACGTGATATCAGTGAATGAGACTCCACCCGGCTGACCGAAATCGCGGCTCACTTGGCAGAAGAAGTGATAGTTGGTGAAGTTAGAGGACTTGTCGTCCACCACCAGACTCTCGATGGAGTCCCGCTGAAAGCGGAACTTTCCCTGAACACTCCGTCCGGCGAGGAGGTCCAAACTGCAACGGAAGTCAACAACAGCTCCTTTCTTGCCGACCACAAGGACATGTGCCTCACCACCGGCCACCAACTCGTTGCGCATCCAGTAGGCGGAGTAGGCATGGAAGTTGTCGCCAATCATCTGCCAAACGGGCAGTGGACGCCACAGAGCCGCCTGCGGGATTTCTTCCTTGGTTCCATTCTCCAGGCGGCGCAGCACTGCAGCATCGTTTCGGCCAAAGAAGTTTACATACTTGAGCACATATTTCAAGCGGTTGTTCTCGGTTTTGTACATCAGCAGGATGCCCACGCTGAGGCAGGAGATCAGGAGCAACACGAGTTGCTGGTACTTCCGCATTTTATTTAATGTTAATCCGGTTTATAAAATTAAAATAACAATAAATTAAATACACTTCCTGAAATACCAACAACAATAAGCAACAGCTGTTAGCCAGGGTTGTCTCCCATTCGAAATCTGAAACAAAAAATAAACAACCAAATATCGGTTTAAAATTAGTGACATTTTTTGTTAATTTCTTAAGTTTTCTCTACCAAAAATATTAAATAAATTTTAGGTATTCAGTGATTTTAGAAATCAATCGAAAAAGCATAACATTTTGTGCCATAAATATTTTCCCTTACCGATAGTTCTGTGAATTGATTGTAAACTCTACAGTTTTTCTCCAAGTGCATGTTTCTGCCACTTGGTGACAACCCTGCTGCTAGATGGGGGCCGCAACATGGGTTTGGATGCCGACGATTGTGATGATTTTATACAAAACAAACTTTTCCGCACCCGGGGTAAATGTGGTAAGCCATTTCAGCTGCAAATATGCTCCAAATTTCAAGTGAAACCTACTCCACACCGTCCACAGCCATTTATGCACGCCAATCTGATGTTTTCGTGGAGGTAAAGCAGAAGTCAGCACTCCGAGTCACTGCACCCACTTTGCCCATGGCGGAGAGCAACAAAAATAGCAATGTGACTAATGTGCGTCATGATATCTGGTTCCATATAGCCATGCGCATCGATCCGGAGGATGTGCAGGCCTTCTCTCTGATATGCAAAGAAACCGCACGCTTGGTGGCCTCACGAGCCTTCTGGCGAAATTTGTACCGGCGCCACTGCACCGGTGTTACCTCGGGCTGGAACCTGGACCTGCCCGCCCAGCTACAACTAGAGCAGATACGCAACTGTGATACACGAGCCCTCAGATCGCTTGTCGTCGAGGCGCTCTTCCACTGCCACCGACCGCTAAAGGTCCGCCTGGAGAGGGGCTACCATCTGGACTGGCTGCTGGAGCGCACCTTCGTGTCCTGCTGGCAGAAGAACTACCAGTGTCTGTGGATAATGTGCTACAAGTTCTGGAATCGCCTGCACAATGTGCAAGTACGGGATGAATCAGAGGAGTCCAAAGTACCAGTGGTTAACAACTGGGAGACTCTAGCCGAGGATGATGCGGGCTACCAATTGGCTCCTGCTCAGGGAAATGCCAATGAGGGAGTCGTTCTGTTGATTGTCATATGTCCCCAGTATGTGCCCACGCCCACTCAGCTTTCTTATGACCAGCAGGGAGCTCGTTTTCGTCTGCAAGCCACCAGAGAACTCCTTAGCACTGACATGCGGGCCAATAATCTGGAGCTGGACTTTGCCGAGCACCGAAGTCAAGGTGTGGCCGTGACCGTGAAGTATCCTCGCATTAGAAAGTACAAAGTATTGCCCTGGTGGCATCCCGATTTCCAGAAATTTGTGAAATAAACCCATCTATCTCGCCTTATCAATCATTACTGCTGTAGGTCATCGCCGCCGAGTTGGTTATCTGCCCGGGAACACTAGTTCTGCGCTTGTTCAGCTGTTATCTCGAGAGCTACTTGCTGTCTCCTGGAACCAGTGTACCTACATCGTTGCAAAACAAGCTCTTTTGTTTGGTTTAATATGTATTTTTTTATTCAAATGCACACAGGGTAGCGTTTACTTGTGGAGTGAAAAAAATCACATTTGGTGCATCTTTGTCGTTGTAAAAAAGCGATTATGTTTTTTAGGGACTACAACTGGAAGATAATGCTCATAATATTTATATATACACAACACACACTTTTATCTTAATCCTAACGCTGAGTGCCACGATTACAAAAAACAAAAACATTCTGCTGAGAGGTGGTCATGGTATCGGTGTCTTTTTCTAGAATTAGCGGAAGCTTTGTCGGGGATTATCCATCCGTCCATCCTACACCTTGCCAAGCAGGTCGTGTCCATAGGGCTTCTTGCGGTATCCCTTAAAAGCGAACAGCTTGAAGGCCAGCACCATCATCACAATGCAGAAGGCGTACAGCAGCATGCCCATACGCATGTCCATGTCGGTGAAGACGCTGGATATTTGACGCTTTTGCCGCATCTTATCCACCGATGGATGCAGCAGCTCCTCCCGCTGGATGCCATAGCGGCTGACAAACTGCGGATTGTGTATATTCCTGAGGAAGCCCAATACGGCGTCCTTATTCCACTCAATCTCCAGGTTCTCTGATTTGGTATCTGGCGACCGGCGGCATTCGGGACAGCTGTTGGGGCTGGGAAACTGCTGTTTGGGGAATTCCGGATCCTCGGTATCGTCGCCAGCCAGCCGCTGGTTCACCTCATTGTGAGCAGCCCACAGCCAGAGAACCGCCTCCTCCTTGTTCGGCACGCTCCAGATTTTGCGTCTCGATGCCATTGCCTGCGAAGAGTAAACAAAAAATAACACAAATTACTCAATAAGTGAACGTCACAAGAAAGGCATTAACAATAGCTGTTGGCACAGCTGGCGGCCTAAAAATTCAGTTTTATTTTTTATTCACAGGCTTGGATAATAGTAAAAATAATTATTTTTAGGAAAGCTCTGTAAATTATTTATACCCTTCCTTCAGCTAAGCATAATTTTGTGAATTTATCTATGATCGATGTGAAATTTTGAGAAAATATTCATAATATATTGGGCATTTATAAAAACGAAAATTTAATAACCCCTTTAAGTAAAGAGATAAGTAAATTGTGTTAAAGGTTTTTCCCAAGTTCTACCAACTCTGCCTGATTGCTCCAGTATCTCTGCTGGCACTCAATTATTTGCATCAAATCTAATCTGTGTGGGATTCGTAGACCTATTGCTGCATAGTTTCCAGTTCTAACTTGTGAGATTATATTTGCCATACGTGGATGTTTACATATAGTAGTAAATCGACTGGCATTGAGCACGCCTTCTCTTCTGTTTTACTACAAACATTGAAGCAAAACACAATAGCAGGTATAATAAGCAGTTAGAGAAAGTTGTAGCATGACTCAACCCACAGCCACTTCTCTCGCAATAATCAAAGCTGCGAGGGGAGAACTAGTAAACACAAGCCACCTAGATCGTGGCTACTTACTTAGTGCTCTTATACAAGCCTAGTACGTGGAGCTAAATCAATAAAAAAAAAAGGAACAGGGGTTAGCCAACTAAGCCATGACATTGTGCTGATCCAAAAGGTGACTTATTTAATTAACGCAGCACACAAGTGTAGCTTTTTTTTGTGGGCCAAAATTATACCTGAAGTCAATTAGTTTTCGTATGGAAAAATCCCAACAATGCGCTGTCAGCATTTCAATCTTTTGTTTGGTAATCAACTATAAATCCCCCACCTCCCCGAATCCATTACGCCTAGTCAGCGATATGGTGGTCATTAGCACGTAGCTCACACAGCAGCCTGCCTACCTGGCAGCCTGCCGCTGACTCACTCACCTGGAAGTGCTCGGCGCATTCGGTGCAGCCAAAGAAGTTCTTGATGTAGCCATGCATGGCCTGCAGGACTTCCAGCGGATCCGATGAATCCTCGTTAGACTCAGCCTGCACTGTCATAAAGTGGAAGAGAGTCCACAAGGAGCAGCTAAAGCCTCGCAGGCGCGGCTTGGAGCCAGCGCAACCCACAAAGTGTGTAGAGGAGTAGACGGGCAAGAGGTGGGCCTCTAGTCGCTTCAGCTCCTGCTCGAACTGCTCTCCTGAAAGCTGCTCGTTGAACTGCACCACATAGTCCTTCAACTGGTTGACCAGCTTATGGCCGTTGGCTCCCAGGGGATTGTAGCGCTGCAGCACGGTCAGGAAGCGTTGAAGGGCAAGCAGCCGCTCGCCACTGATCTCGGCCACCTTGGCCACCTCGTTGTGCAGCACCGTGCGAATGGCCTGCTCGAGATCAGCCTGGTAGACGAAATGCTTGTTCCGCTGCACCTCCTTGATGAGATCGTTCTGCTCCGCGGTCTTTGTGGCCACTGTGGTCCGCGGTTGCACCAGCTTTGCCGGCCTGGGTGTGATGTTCTTCTGCCGTAGCACCTCCTCGATCTTTTTGGCGTAGGAAGCACTGTCCGCATTTTCCGCCGCGTAGGCTGTAATCACACCCTTGCGATCCACCAGACTCAGGGACAGGTTTGTGGGTTCAATCTTGAACTTGGCTGCCACCTTGGCGTCCTGAACGCGGCGCACTTCCACCGCTGGCCAATTAAGCAGGAACAGAGCGGTTTCAATGCCCACCGTAGAGTTTTCCGGCTCGTGGATCACGGCCACATACTGCTTGACACTGCTGAGACCCTCGAAAAGGCTGGACGCGGAATCACTCTCCGTGATGGTGTGGAAGCTGGGCCAGAGGGTGTTGTTGTGACTGCTGGTCATGTTCTCCGCCGCCAACATGCCCGCCAGCAGTCCCCGTATCTCGTTCTCATCCTGCGTCAGCAGGCTCTGGCCATAGTGCTGGGCGCTGGGCTGGAAACCGGGTCCAAGATACCGCAGTGTGGGATAGCCCATCACCTCGTAGTCGCGGCAGACGCCGTTGTTCTCCTCCGCCGCACAATCGATGGCGGCGACAATGAGAACCTCGGACCAGGGCAACAGGTGCTCCGCGATCACCTTGTAGGTGGGCGCAAATCTCCGGCAATGCCCACAATATGTGTTGTAGAACTCGACGAGCGCCCCCCGGTTCTGGTCCAGCACCGTGGCATTGAAGTTGTCCACATTCAGGCGGACCACCTTGTCGGTGTCATCGTAGAGGCCCAGAGAGGGATCCTCCACCGCCGACTGCTGCTTGAGCATGGCCTCGTACCGCGGCAGGGGAACTCCCGCGGAAGTGGGTCTCAGGAATCCCAGCAGCAGGCCCACTGTAACAATAATCAGGTGCTGCGCCACCGACATTTTCCGGTTTCGTTGGACTGCGACGGCGGTAGCGATTCGTACGGAATGCGAGGTGGAACGCGACTGTAAGATAAGTTTTCGGTTTCAGCGCATTTGGAATGTTTTATGGTTTGTTTGATTAAGAGTAAAACTTGTATCCGTTTGTCTCGCTCTAGAACTGTCCACTCTTGAAGATATCGATATATACAACTTTTACTTTAGAAAATCGGGTATTTTCGCCTCCACGGCAAGTGGTCACTCTTAAAAGCTTCGCAGCACATATCGATAACGATTAATTTACCAATTTCCTCAAATAAACGAAAATTATGACATAAACTATAGTTAGTTTTTAACTATAAAGGTAGCCTGCTATCAAATTCTTCAATAAAAAAAATAATTAAACTAATAACTCCTCTTGAAAAGACAATTTCATACAGTTGTTATTGTAAACAAAGGCCAACAGCTGTGTTTGTTTACAAGCGTCTTTCACGCCCCAACAGCTGATGGGCCACAAAAACTTCAAAGGTCACCTTGAAAACAGAAAAAGCAGAACCTATTTCAGCTGGTAACGTAAAAGTTCAATTTAGCAGCTAGATTTTTAAGCCCAAAAAGTAAACAATATCATTCCAAATAATAGTGATAAATTATTTAAAATCACGGCATTTGCATCTCCATAAATACACAAACCATTTTTTGCCTGAGAAGTGTGATAACGTGAATGATTGCGGCGAGATAAGTGAAAAAATCTATAGATAAAGGAGTGGGAACTTTTATAAATTTGCCAAAATATAAATAAAAATATTCTAAGGCCATCTACCGGCAAACAAGTGCAATTCCTTGACCTACATATAAATGCGCTGAATGTGTGCGTGTGTGTGTGAGTGAATGTCAGGTGCGGACGTGTGTGTGCTTGTTTTGTGCAAAAATTATTTTTATTCCTGACCTGCTAGTGAAAATTCAATGTTGATAAGGTTCTAGCTGCTCAACACCTTTTTTTTTGTCTAATATTCACGTAGGCGCCACATGTCGATAATGCATCCACAGGGGCTCAGGGAATCAAGAGATACATTGCATTTCCCCCACACACAGTACCTAACCCCCCTTGATCCGACGCCACTGTTTGCATTCGTCGCCGTTGTGTGTGCTTGACATTTAAGCGCGATTAAAACGTACATATTTTTGTTTAATGCTCCATTTGAGATAGCGGCGACCAGAAATTCCTGGCAACCAAAAGACCACGAAGAACCGTATTAGTAGTCAGTGGCCGTCATGCTGAACGAGGGATTCCATTGGCTCTGGAGGAGCGTGCTCCGGATCTTGATGCGCTATCAGCTCTTTCGCTGGCTCTGGGGCCTCTTCTCTGGGGCGATCGATAACCCAGTACCGTTGCAAATCGAAAAAGGGGAAGAAGCAGACAACGGATTGCCGGAGAGAAAGAGGAAGCAGGCGCCTCTGGAGCAGGCAAAATCCACCGGAAGATCAGAGCCAGAATCAGTCGCGATTAGAACCGTTCCAAGTGCAAATGCTAAGGCAATGGGCAATGCAGGCAGTGCCGAAATCGTATCAAATCAAATCATCCGCCGCCGTGAGGTATTATCGCCCCAACTGATCATCATCGGTGTGTTCCCAGTGTTCGTGTTCCAGTCTCCGTGTCCCCCCGAGTGTCCATAATCCATAATCCAGTATGTTGTGTGTGTGTGTGTTTGAGGTGTCTGAGTGGAGGCCACCATGAATATAAAACATGCAATCCCTGCCGGCGATGCTGCAGTTACAGCGCCGGGTGCTCCTCGTTAACAGCACAGACTAGTGTCATTAGAAGCTTGGAAGAAGTCAGGAAAAACCTCTAAGATTCTGCTCGCATTGTGGTGGTGTTATAACAAGAAGATGCCTTTGTGTGTGCGTTTTCCCCTATTATTAAAAATATTAATATCCAAAATTCATAAATATACAGTGGAAATTTTATAAGAAGAACCTGTAAAATGGACAAGAAAGTTAAGGACCTGAATATCTGATGTAATCAATCTGGAATACAAGTGTTTTTCTATAACAAAAGGATTTACAGATCTCTATGAATATGCCAGGGCAAATATTACCCAAAATTCTTAATATACAATGAAGTTTTAAAAAATGGAACCACTAGTTGCTAAACAAATTTGAGTATTACGAATTTTTGATCTGATTTAAAGTGTCTTTTTTAAACTATCATTATGTAAAAGGATCTAGGAAAAGTAGTATTAAAGGAAATGCCTTAAATAATCTAAAAACTCCTCACAAATTACTTGTTTAATCTTGGAAACTAAAGTTAATCTAACTTTAAAGGAACCTTTCTTAAAGTTTGCTAATTAGTTAGAATAGATCTCGGAGATAGTGCGGATTTATAAATAGTTCTACTGACTGTACATTCCATGCATAACAACACCCATGTTCATGTGTAATCTTCGATGTGACGCTTGGCGATTGTGTAACCGATTTCCGGATTTCTTTAGATGAGCACTATGGGCAAGGAGACGGAGTCGCACAGTATACCTATTAGCGAGGGTCAGAATGCCGAGCATGTGCTGTACCGCCTGAAGAGGGGCTCCAAGCTGAGTGTTCATCCGGATGCCTCGCTGCTAGGCCGCAAGATAGTCCTGTACACTAACTATCCCGCCGAGGGAAAGAAATTCGTGCGTACTGATTACCGGGTTTTGGGATGGCAACTGAGCAGTGGCAAGCAGATCACAACGGTGATGCATCCAGAGGCCCATGTCGTGGATACGGACATCTACAGTCAGGTGGAATTGAATATGTCGGGAACGTATCACTTTTACTTCCGGTATTTGGAGAGGTGAGTGGGGTTTTAACCTTGAAGATTCTGTTTAAACTTTAAATTTAAATTCATTTTAAATTTTTATTAATATTTTAATGATACATGACCTTGAAAAAGATATGAAGAAATCCATAAAGCTTATAAAAACATCAAAAAAACTTAATTGATTTCAATTCATAGCCGGAATTCTATTAATCAACATTAAATTGCAGACCAGACACTGGCAGCTCTGGCGCCGATGGTGCTCTGTATGTCCAAGTGGAGCCCACCCTGCATGTGGGTCCGCCGGGCGCCCAGAAGACCATTCCCCTGGACTCAGTGCGTTGCCAGACGGTGCTTACAAAGCTCTTGGGGCCACTAAACACCTGGGAGGCCAAGCTGCGCGTGGCCAAGGAGGCCGGCTACAATGTGATTCACTTCACGCCTATTCAGGAGCTGGGCGGCTCCCGTTCCTGCTACTCGTTGCGTGACCAGCTTAGGGTGAGCTCCATCTATGCCAACCAGAAGGGCGGCAAGGTCAGCTTCGAGGAGGTGGAGAAGGTGATCAAGAAGTGTCGCCAGGAATGGGGGGTAAGGAGAACCCAAATATATTTATTTACAGTTTCTAATGATGACTTACCAGGTGGCCTCCATCTGCGACATTGTGCTCAATCACACGGCCAACGAGTCGGAGTGGCTGCTTCAACATCCCGATGCCACCTATTCGTGTGCCACCTGTCCCTATCTGCGTCCTGCCTTTCTGCTAGACGCTGCCTTTGCCCAGTGCGGCCTGGACATAGCCGAGGGCAGCCTGGAGCATGTGGGCGTGCCTCAGGTCATCGAGCAGGAGTGCCATTTGGAAGCTTTAAAGTACCAGTTGCACACCTCCTACCTGTCCAAGGTCAATATCCACGAGCTGTATCAGTGTGATGCCATGAAGTATGTGAACGAATTCATGACCCAAGTGCGGACTCGTGAACCGCCTAAGAACGTGGCCAACGAGTCCCGCTTCGAGGAGATCCAACTGATACAGGACCCGGAATATCGACGCTTGGCCAGCACCATTAATTTCGAGCGAGCGCTGGAGATCTTTAATGCTTTCCATGGCGACTGCTTCGATGAGGAGTCGCGGTTCCGCAAGTGCGCCGAAACCCTTCGCCGTCACCTGGACTCCCTCAATGAGCGTGTGCGTGCCGAGATCCAGGGATACCTCAACTATGCCATCGACAATGTCCTGGCCGGCGTGCGCTACGAAAGAGTCCAGGGCGATGGACCCCGAGTAAAGGAGATCTCCGAGAAGCACTCGGTATTCATGACCTACTTCACGCACACGGGCACTCTGGGCAAGTCCCTGACCGAGATTGAGGCCGATATGTACTCCAAGGCGGGTGATTTCTTCATGGCCCACAATGGCTGGGTGATGGGCTCTAGCGATCCGCTGCGAGACTTTGCCGAGGAGCAGCCGGGCCGCGCCAATGTCTACCTCAAGCGAGAGCTGATCTCGTGGGGCGATAGTGTGAAGCTGCGGTTTGGCAGGAAGCCAGAGGATAGTCCCTATCTGTGGAAGCACATGACCGAGTATGTAGAGACCACTGCGCGCATCTTTGATGGCGTGCGCCTAGACAACTGCCACTCCACGCCGCTGCATGTGGCCGAATATCTCCTGGATGCTGCGCGCAAGATCAACCCGGAGCTGTATGTGGTGGCGGAGCTGTTTACCAACTCGGATGCCACGGACAATGTGTTTGTCAACCGATTGGGGATTACCTCTCTGATCCGTGAGGCTCTTTCCGCCTGGGATTCACACGAGCAGGGTCGCCTGGTCTACCGGTATGGCGGTGTGCCTGTGGGTGGATTTTATGCCAACTCTTCGCGACACGAAGCCTCCAGTGTGGCGCATGCTCTGTTCCTGGACCTCACCCACGACAATCCATCGCCGGTGGAGAAGCGTTCCGTTTATGACTTGCTGCCCTCGGCTGGCCTGGTTTCCATGGCCTGCTGTGCCACAGGCAGCAACCGTGGTTACGATGAGCTGGTGCCCCATCATGTGAGTGGTACTTTCCCTAGAAATATTTAAGAATCTATTAATGTTTCGTTTTGTATTTCTCCAGATCCATGTGGTAGATGAGGAGCGCACTTACCAGGAATGGGGCAAGGGCGTTGACTCCAAATCTGGGATAATGGGCGCCAAGCGGGCTCTAAATCTGCTGCACGGCCAGCTAGCGGAGGAGGGCTTCAGCCAGGTGTATGTGGACCAGATGGACCCCAATGTGGTGGCCGTCACACGTCACTCGCCCACCACTCACCAGTCGGTTATCCTGGTGGCCCACACGGCCTTTGGCTATCCGTATCCAAATGCCGGACCCACCGGGATCCGACCGCTGAGATTTGAGGGCGTGCTGGACGAGATCATTTTGGAGGCCAGTCTGACCACAAAGAGCGACAAGCCTTTCGACCGGCCGGCTCCCTTCCAGAAGGATCCCAATGTGATCAATGGCTTCACCCAGTTTGAATTGCATCTCCAGGAGCACATCCCACTGGCAAAGTCTACGGTCTTCCAGACTCAAGCCTTTGTGGATGGCAACAACACGGAGCTGAAGTTTGTGAATTTACGGCCGGGCACTGTGGTGGCCATAAGGGTATCCGTGCATCCGGGTCCGCGTGCCAGCTTTGGCAAGTTGCAGAAGCTCACGAATGACCTGCGTCTGGGAGCGGGCGAGGAGTGGTCTCAGCTGCAGGCCATTGTCTCGAAACTGGATTTGGTGGCTCTTAGTGGAGCTTTGTTTAGCTGCGACCAGGAGGAGCGGGATTTGGGCCAAGGAGGCTCTGCCTACGATATACCCAATTTTGGAAGGATTGTTTACTGCGGCCTGCAGGGTTTCGTCTCTCTGCTGACGGAAATCTCGCCCAAGAATGACCTGGGTCATCCTTTGTGCAACAATCTACGCGATGGCAACTGGATGATAGGTTTGCTAACCATTCAAAAGGAGGTTTGTAGTGGTTTTTCTAAGGGATTCTCTTTACAGATTACATTGCTGATCGCTTGAACAGCTATGAGGATCTGAAGCCACTCTCCGCCTGGCTAAAGACAGCCTTTGAGCCTCTGAAGAATATTCCACGCTACCTGGTGCCCTGCTACTTTGATGCCATCATCAGTGGTGTCTACAATGTGCTCACCAACCAAGTCAACGAACTGATGCCAGAGTAAGTGACTTTTAACACCCGTCCTTCCGCCCAGTTAATGCATCTTTCCTTTTGGTTTCCCTTTCCAGTTTCATCAAAAACGGCCACAGTTTCACCCAGTCCCTGGCCCTGTCCACGCTGCAGTTCCTCTCCGCCTGCAAGTCGGCAAATCTGCCTGGATTTAGTCCTGCCATCAGTCCACCCAAGCCACCGAAGCAGTGTGTGACCCTATCCGCCGGTCTCCCGCATTTCTCCACCGGATATATGCGCTGCTGGGGTCGCGACACCTTCATTGCCCTGCGCGGCTCCATGTTCCTGACCGGTCGCTACAACGAGGCCCGCTACATCATCATTGGCTTTGGCCAGACCCTGCGGCATGGCTTGATTCCCAATCTCCTGGACAGTGGCAGCAAGCCGAGATTCAATTGCCGCGATGCCGTCTGGTGGTGGATGTACTGCATCAAACAGTATGTGGAGGCGGCGCCCAAGGGCTCGGAGATCCTAAGGGATAAGGTATCGCGCCTCTTCCCCTACGATGATGCCGAGGCCCATGCTCCTGGAGCATTTGATCAGCTGCTCTTCGACGTGATGCAGGAGGCGTTGCAGGTGCATTTCCAGGGGCTGCAGTACAGGGAGCGCAATGCCGGCCATGAGATCGATGCCCATATGGTGGATCAGGGCTTTAACAACCACATCGGTGTGCATCCGGACACTGGGTTCGTGTTTGGAGGCAACAACTTCAACTGTGGCACCTGGATGGACAAGATGGGCTCCTCCCAGAAGGCCGGCAACAAGGGCAGGCCAAGTACGCCTCGCGATGGCTCCGCTGTGGAGCTCATTGGCCTGCAGTACGCCGTGCTTCGGTTCATGCAGGGTCTGGCCGAGAAGGAACAGATTCCGTACACAGGCGTCGAGCGCAAGGGACCATCGGGCGAGCAGACCAAATGGACCTACAAGGAGTGGGCGGATCGCATCAGGGAAAACTTTGACAGGCACTTTTATGTGTCGGAATCGGAGACCGGCTCGCTGGCCAACAAGAAGCAAATCTACAAGGACAGTTACGGAGCCACCCAGAGCTGGACGGACTTCCAGCTGCGCTGCAATTTCCCCATCACCCTGACCGTGGCCCCGGAGCTGTGCAATCCCCAGAATGCCTGGCGTGCTTTGGAGCAGGCCAAGAAGTACATTCTAGGACCGCTGGGCATGAAGACACTGGATCCTGAGGATTGGAATTACAGGGCCAACTATGACAACTCCAATGACTCCACCGATTGCACGGTGGCCCATGGCGCCAACTATCACCAGGGACCGGAGTGGGTCTGGCCCATAGGTTTCTATCTGAGAGCGCGCCTAATCTTTGCCAAGAGGTGTGGCCATCTGGATGAAACCATTGCCGAGACATGGGCCATTCTGCGTAACCATCTCAGGGAACTACAGACGTCCCACTGGCGAGGCCTGCCCGAGTTGACCAACGACAATGGTTCCTACTGCGGTGACTCGTGTCGCACGCAGGCCTGGAGTGTGGCTGCCATACTAGAGGTGCTGTACGACCTGCACTCCCTGGGAGCGGATGTGGCCTAAGGATATACCAGTGAGGGAAAGAGGGATCCACCGTTGCATACTCAAACCTTAGACCTGTTAGTTGTTACACCTTGGATACGGATTTGGGAATGATCTTCCCAGCCAGCTTTGTCCTTGTCATTTTTTGCTAATTCCTAATTAAAGTTGCAATTGTTTTTAAACTAATTCAGGCTTTATTGTTGGGTGTTTCTGTGATTCCGTTTCGTGGGTAACCTTTGTAAGTGAAATGAGATCCAATCTGGTTTTAAGAGAAGTAGCTGTCGCGGCACAACCGCATGCAGGAGCACTGAGGAGGATCAATGGAGCCGCTGTTAAAGCGTGGAACATCGCGTTCCAAACGCTTGAGGGCTCTTGTTAGCTTCTGGCAACTGGGCTGGGCAGGTAACAAAGCCACAGGTTCTGGTTCTGGCTCTGGTACTGCTACTATCACTGGCTTCTTAGCCTGCCACAGCTTGGGCTTATCCTGCTCTCCCTTCTCCTTTAACTTTGGCTGAAAAGCAACAGCTTTCAAGTTGAAGAAGAAAAGGAATAACCTAGCCTTAACTCACGCCTGTCCATATTCTTAGCACCGTTAAGGCTGCCTCGCAGGTCAAGTCGCAGGCCTTCTCCAACACATATTGCTGGACAACATCGAGTATGATGGACATTTTTTGAATGGTGAATTTCGGGGCTATGGGTTTACACACGAAATTTGAAAAACACAATAACAATATAGCCAAATATCAATATAAATATATATATTTCTATATACTTTCGCCTAGCTTACTGTCTCGCTCTTACACACTAAATAAATACGTGTATATAGTTTATGTACATAAAGCTTACGTAAGCTGCGGAGGTCGGGTTCCGTTGGAAGTCGGTTGGTAGGTTGTTTCGTTTTCAGTGGTTATCTCGACATCGTCATCCTTGATGGACTTGAGATCGCGTCCTATGCTCTCCAGGTTTAAGCTCAAGCCAGCTGCTGCCGCTAAGGGGTTATTATTGACTTCATCTAGCTTGGGTTCGCGCAGACAGTTCTCGCCCGTCTCCCGCTTGATCCTCGCCAGCGGCTGTTCAGTCCTCAGGTTGAGCAGCTCTCGCCGTATGGCCTCGACATTATCCTCGATATTTGGCTTTTTAGCCTCTGTAACATTGCCATTGACTGTGTCCTTGGCCCCCAGCGTGGCATTCACCATCAGGGCCAAGGGTATGGGCAGCCGTTTGATGAGGGACGCCCTGTCCACACTGGAGTTCTTCAAGAGTTCGCCAGTTTTATAGGACAATGGCTCAAAGACACCAGCATGGGCTTCCTTCTCATCCCGCAAATGAGCATTTTCGGTAAGTATGTCCATCAGGGAGGCCTTGGGCCTGCGCTCTGCCTTGTCCTCGGCAACAGGTGGGTTCTCTCTCTGGGTTCCTTTGGGTTCCTTGGATTCCTCAGCCTCAGGCTCCTTCTTAAGGTCCTCCTTAAGTGGACTCTTTTTGGCCAGCTCTTCGTTCAGCTCGCCCACAGTCTTGGCCAGCAGTTTCTTTGTCTCCTTGAGCTCCTTTTGCGTCTTTAGCAGCTCCTCCGCATTAGCTTTGCTCTCCTTCTGCTCCTCGGCGGCCACCTCCTCCTCTTTCTTGATGGCCGCTCCGTCAATGGTATTGCTAGCTACTCCCATTTTGGGAGCCTCTGTTGGAGCAGCGGCAATGGGGGGTGGGTTCTCTTTGGGCTTGGCAGCTGTCAAGTTGACATCGACTTCCGGTTTTACTTCCGGGGGTTTTACTTCCGCCTCGGCTTCTACGGGTTTCTTGGCCTCGCTGGCAGCCTTATCACTCTCCAAAGGCACCACATGAACCTCATCAATAGGCAGTGGTGGTAAGGGTGGCTCCGATGGCTTCTCCTTAGGCTTCTCGAGGATCTTCTCCCCCAATGAATCCTTGATAATCTCAGGATTTTGAATTTCCAGCTTCTGCAAAAGGTTCTTTTCACTTTCAGCCGTTTCCTTGCTCAGATGTTTGGGTAGCTCCACTGGCACTTGTCCCGCCGGAAACAGCGGGGTGACCAATTGAACCATATCGAACTCCGGCCCCGAACTCTGCTCATCGATGGCACTCAGGTTGGCGTAGGTGCCCAGAATCATAAGCAAAAAGCCGCTGACAAAAACAAACTGGGCCAGAGTGCGTTCCATAGACTCCTTTTTGATGATCTTGCGGAAACTGGAGGCGGGAAACATAATGCAAATGGCCACGCCTATCGTAGAGCCAACCAAACCAATGATAAGCTCTACGGAGGGAATGACCAGGGCCACGCATAGCGAGAAGCCCACAATGAACACAGTGATAAGCCGGAAGCGCTGCTCAGGTATGTAACTGCTGCTCTCCGTGTGTCCCTGAAAAGGTAATGTTCATTAATCAGTTGCAAAGCACTTAAGGGGATTGCTGACTTACCTTTCTGTATAGCAGCGAGTAGATACTGGCCCTGCAGGGAAAGATAACCAGGGGAAAGCTAAATGCAATCGACAGTACAAAGCCTATTTTGATGATATCACTGCCAAAAGAGGTGGACAAATTCACCAGAATGTTGCCTGCGACAAGAAAAGAGAATATATGGATTAGCAAGTGCGTCAACAAGGTAGGTCTTTTGTGCTCACCTGAAAAAGTGTGGGTGCAGAAGGCCACATAGCCGAAAAAACCAACAGATATGTAAACAAAAGTACAGATCCAAGTGGCGTTGCGCACAATGCCATTCAACTTGTCGAGACTCTGGTTGTTAATGCTCTCGAAGACCTCAAACAGCTGCCTGCAAGCGGATACAAATTGATTAAATATTTATTTAGAGATATTCACATATATATTTTATACACACATTTGGCAGGAGAGCGCCATGCTGAAGATGGGCAAGCACTGGAGCACGCCCGCTGGTTCCCAGTAGAGAACCTTCTCTGTCCAATCATTGGCCGCTATGTGACTCTCCGCCTCCAGCACAATCTTGAGCATCAGGCACACGTAGAAGCCAATGGAGGCAGTGCACACAGCTGACAGGCTGTCCACGTTTCGGAGCATGCCCAGTGGCACAATGCAGACCACAGTAACCACCACCATTACCTTAAAAATTAAAGATTAATAAAGATTCCCAAACAAATCCAAGAACTCAATTACCAGGCTCCGGAGGTGCAGATGCTCTGCCACGTTTATGGCAAACAGCTTGGCTATTATCTGCGGTCCCAGATCCCCCACGACCACAAAGTAGGTGATGCACGTTCCAATCAGATAGCCAATGATGCACAGCTCCACCAGCAGCTTGCCGGAAGCCCCGAAAGCGTGCAGGCCGAGCAGCTCGAAGCTCTTCCTACGTGTCAGCAGCGAGGTCTTGATCAAGTAGTGACAGCAAACCCTCGTGATGCCATTGCTCAGCACCAGCAGCAGGATGGATAGTACAATGCCGCATTTTTGGAAGCAAAAAGGCATGGCCAGGATACCAACGCCTATAATGCTGTTGGCCAGCGTCATCACATGTCCGGAGTGGGCCAGCATCGTCTTGTCTTCAGCGGAAGGGATGCCTGCCTAACTTTCTCTCGCTTGGATGGGAACTCCACGCGTCTGGCCGCGTAGGCAAAATGTGAGGAGATACCTAACTGCGAGCGCTGTTCTGATAAGCACTTAGACGCGACAGCTAGCGACACGGTGCGAACTAATGTACTTCGGCGTTTTTGCCACTAAAATTAAGGCCGAAACTGTGAACCGAGGACTTGGACTTGTGCACTTGTGCAAGCAAAATTGTAAACAAAATAATCCGGCGGCGACGGCGGCGGCGGTGGAAGAGATATTGGCGTTTACATTGAGTGGGCCACCGTTGTTCAGCAAACATTTGTTCCAAATACGTGTGCGGGCGTAGCGCCGGAGAGCTCGTGCATTTTTACCAAAGTAAACTTTTTAAATTGCTAAATTTGTCGTCATCAAAAGACCACCAGTGTGAAGTGTGACCAGGCTGCACAATCCATGAGAATATTGCTTGCTGCTTGGGCCAAAAAACAGCTGACTTTCCAATTTGAATTTCAGTTTGTGGTATTTTAGCAGGAACATTGGTCCCAATCAGAAAGGATGTTTTTCAAATAAGATAATAAGTCAAGAAAATCTGAATCATTTTTTTATTTTAGCAATTTCCACAACTTTTAAACGTTTTTTTTTGTTAATGTACAGAAATTTAAAACTTAAAATTTAATAAATTTTTAATTTTATGTAACAAACAGTTAAGCTCTTTTCCCGTTAATTCGGTTTCAAATTTGTTGTATCAGTAAATCTTTTCATTATAATAAGTTCAAGGCATTTAAAAATTAGGCCAATTAGTCAGTACATTAGTTAGTCTTCTTTATCTTTTAGCTTTAGTCAGTACATTAGTTAGTCTTCTTTATCTTTTAGCTTTCCGATTCTGTGAAATTCTTCGAAATTACATACTACATACATACATATGTACATACATATGTATAAATTATAATTATTTGGTTAGTAAATCAATTAGTCCTCATTATCATGACAGCCAAACGCTTCTGCTGGAGCGGAAATCCCTCTATAGGTTGTCAAATAAATCACCCCTCCAAAAAGATCGAAAAAAAGCTTGAGTTCCGAGTACTGTATTAAAAAGGTCCAGGGTGTTTTCAAAATTCATGTGAAAATTCCATTATGTACATACGCACTATCAGTAAAGTATTTGTTGATATTTAATACAAGCATTCAATTTTGGGATGATTAGTCGGAGTCTGACTGTTCAATATAATGGAGCGGAAAACGCTTCTACTAGATTTTATGACGATGCTGACGCTGGTGGCTATGGCGAAAGGAGCCAGTGCCGTCCCAAGGACTACGATGGATGTGCAGGACCTTGTGTGTCGGTGGCAGCAGTCCAATGATCGGCTGGTGTGCGGCTTTACTCAGTTGGGACCCGATCACCAGTACAGCCTGACCTTGGACAATTCCACAACAGTGCGATGCCAGCAGACGATTCACAACAAAAATCAGATTCAGTGCATCTACGAGGGTCTTCAAGAGAAGAAATTTGTGAATAATAAAAGCCACAAGTTCGAGCTTCATCTGGGCACTGGTAATGAAGTGCAGACCCAGGAGTTCAGCCTTAGTGTGGTGGAGGAAAGCCACCTAGCCAGTATTATGTGGGTCATCCTGGGCTCTGGCATGCTAATCATAAGCATACTGTTCGTCCTTTACTGCACCATCGTTCGGCTGCGGCAAATGTCGGACATCAGTGTTATGCTTCCGGATTTTAATTCAGAAGATAATTTAACAAACATTCAAGCGCAGAAGTAGGGAGAGAAGTATTATATAAGCAATTAATTAGGCTTAGTTTAAGACTATTTATTTAAATTCCTTGTAAACTACAACAACTAGATATAAAGGATAATTTAATAAATTAATTGTTGTTTATTTAACAAAGTACTCTTATTTCTACAGATTACAATAAGAGAAAACTTAAGGACAGTCAGTAAATTGTTACAAAAACAAGTCAATTGCCCTAATTAATAAAATTCGTGTTAAAATGTGACACAATATTATTCTCATTATTCTATTTTCCCGGAAAGAGAGGTTCAAAAAACCGTATTGAGCGTTTCCGAGTAAAACTAATCTTCGAACTCTAATAAATCAAATCTATAATGTATTTTCCATATAAACAATTATAGAATATGTGCACGTAAAAACAAAACAACAAAAAAATATACAAGTACACACACAAACATTTAGTATGTGTTTTTAATTATATATTTAAATATATTAACATTTAAAAAATCTCTAGTAACGGCTGCTTCGCAGTTAAGCAAAGTTTTCTACCAATTTACATCTAAACAGCACTGGTTTAAAATGGGAATATAGAGTGAATTTGCTTTTGAAAATTGCTATCATTTACAGAATTGAGAATTAAAAATTATCAGCTTATATTTTTATTGAAAAATAACGATCTATTGATATTGGTATATTTTTATTGGTATATATCGATGACATCGATTTCGACCCCATTGCTACATTTGACACGGTTTGTAGGTAAATTTACATTTGACACATTTGACACAGAGGTGGGAAAAGATCGATATCGCCCTGACGAAATACGATTAGTCATCGAAAACTTGGCATCGACGTCGCCACCTCTACCTCGAGTTTTGCGTACTTGCATTTAAAAAACCCTCTGTGAGCCGTGGAACCCGTGAATAGTCAATAAATTGATATTGATTGGCAATCGAACCAGCGCCCCACCGTTCACAGTGACCGCGAGTGCAGCGAGAGTGCAGAGATCAATCGCAAAGGTAATTCGAATGGGCGTGCGAGGCGAACGAGCAAAGAAAATGGCGTAATCACGCACTCGCAGACCCCAAAGCAACCGAAAGGCAAGCAAACAAACGCAACGCAAACGGAATCCCAATCCACGAAACCCAAATCGGCCAGTCAGCAGTACTTTAAAACGAAAAAACGAGCCACAAGAGCGTGAAAAAGTGAAAAAAGTGTGGGCCAAGCAGTGCTTTTTGTGTGCTGCAGCCATATTTGTTCCGTGAAAATGAAAACGATACACACACACACAGCAGTACGTACGGCACGGGACGGGTGTATATAGGCAATACATACATACAGGCAGCAAACAGTGTGTGTGCAAAGCAAAGAATTAACGAAAAAAAGAAGCACCTCGTCGTATCGGATCGTATCTTTCGTCCCGTTGTTCGCAAACACAGGCAATTTCATTTCATTTCTGCTGTGCTGTGTTCCGTTTGTTCAGTTCAGTTCATTTCCAACGCGATTCTCGATTCTCGTTCAACGTACGTTGGTACATAGCTGCATATATGTACATGGGCACACGCACGTACAGACGTACTTATGTATGTACACATGTACTTTCAATATCGACGATGGCATCACAAAAACACGACGCGCACAAACACGCACGAAAGCAGAGTGCTGCGACTGTGAGTGTGAGTGCCCGCTTGTATGTATGCGGGACGGACTGGTTGTGTTGTTGTACATAACGGAGAGTTGAACACATAAGGGCTGGCTGGCTGCTCAATATAGAAGCAAAAGCATGTGGCTGCGCTGCCAGCGCCGCTGCCTGCAGCGCGTAAGGGATTTTATTACGTCGGTTCAGTCGCTGGGTTCGTTTTATATTTTTGGATATTTACACATGTCCATATGCATGTCGCCCTCAACTCCCCCCTGTCGTCTGCATCGTCTCCCCCACATGCATCTTGCTCGCCGCTGCTTCTCTTTCGCTCTCTGTGTGTATGTGAGTGCAACGTAACGGGAAACTGGCGACTGCAACGTTAAAACCATAACGTGATACCGTAATGGGGGGCGGGCGAGGGAGTGGACGAGGGAGCATCCCCCCCGCAAAGCGTAAAACGAACAAAAACAACTCACGCAGGGCGTCACACTCGCGGCCATAAAAATAGTGTCGACGCGTTACAAAACAGGACAAAATGTGCCAATGAAAACCAGTGAAATCGTTACAAATCACGGAAAATTCCTCGTTAAAGTGAATCACAAAATAAAAACACCAAAACAGTGAATTCGAACGAACGTGTATTTGAACATTTTCCCTGAACATGACTCAATTGCTTAAAATGTGATTAGTCAGCAGCAGCAGTCTCAAAAGATCCCGGAGTTCAGAGACTTATCAAGGGCATTTGATTAGATTGTGTGTAGCACACACAACACCCATATAGACGCACACACAAAATCCCCTTACAAAAACCGAGCGAAAAGCGTTGGAAAAAACTCGGCTTTTTTTAGGCCTGCCAGCAGCATTCCAAGGGCTTCGAACCGCTGGCAACCAGCATCGAAAAATCGAAAAGAGCTTGCTGCTTCTCTGGCTGTAGTTTCCCCCTCAAGTACAACCAGTTTCTTGTTTTGTTTTCTGTCTTTTTGTCTCTTTTTTTTTGGCCGAACACAAGGCCAAAGTTCACGCAGCGCCAAACAATGGTTCTCGCAGCATTTGCGAGCTTCATATTATCGCCTTATCTTATCACGTGAGTTGGGAATTCGCAGAGCAGCAGCCCAACTATCAATCAGTGCCGGGCGACTGCGAATGCTATCTCTCTGCGACTCCAACTCCGACCGAACTCCACTTCCCACTGGCAACTTCCCCCGGTAATTGCGCAGAGGAATGTGAAATAATCTAATCGGATCGGAAAATGTGTGTGGAAAATGCTGTGCCATCGATTGAAGCCAGCAGTAGCAGTAGCAGTTGTTATTCTACGCAAATCGTAGAAAGCAGTCCGCCGTCCCGTCGTCACAATGATAATTAGAAAACTTGGCAAAACAGTTGACCAAACAACGGATTCAGGTTTCAGGTCTCAAATATCCTTCAATCCTTTGCTAAACTAACTATCGAGTTTCAATAGATGTTTGCTAATTTTCTGTCTAACATGCTAGTCTCCAAAATAATCACTTCTTTATTTATTTTCCTACTAAAAATTAGCTGCTGTTAGAACAAAGGCGGTCTGTCTCAGTTTAATGACTTTATTGGTCATAAAAAATTAATTTTAAAAAGAAAAAACACCATTATTATACTCGTGTAGGGTATTATAATTTTAGTCAGAACTTTTAAACTTAGTGAAGGAATCATTTCCGACCCTATTAATCATATATGTAAATATATTTTTAATCAGCATCAACAGCCAAGTCGATTACGATTCTAAAAACTTTCAAATGGCATAGAAATGCTTTCTGAATAAAAATGAATGAATTTTTTGACATGTTATGATCGATTTAAATGGCAAACTTTAGCTTCCATTCTCGATTCTTTTCTGAAATGTTTAAAAAAACACATTTATACAGAAACAATTTAGCAATGCTTTAGAGGTAAAAGGTTTAGTGGAACTCAAATTTCCATTATCGAAATTCCTATTGTCCCTTAAGATCATAATTTCTCTTTGAATTTCACAACACTTAAATTTGCTGATTCATGCCTTATGGGCTTCTTCTTGGCAAAAAAAAGCTGTATTAGTTCGAAGGTCTTCCCCGTTGAACTTTCGACCCGCTGACCAGGCCTGCGACCGGAGAAACTTTTGCCCCAACCAAGGCAGGGCAGGCAGGGAGCTGTTTCCAGGCACACTCAGCTGCAGCAGTTTCGATCGGAGAGCGACCGAGTTTGTTGCAGCAAGCGCACAGACACACACACACTCTTACAGCAGTCCTTCGGTTGACATAGCCACAGCAGCATTCACATCCTGCGTCCCGCCTCGATGACAGCAACCCCGCACATACACACAGATACATACATACGTTTGCAGCAGCAGCTTTCTTCCCTTAGTCGAATCGAAAAACTCGATTTTCATCCCCGTGGCGAGCTGAATTTAGTTTTAATTTCATTACAGGCCAGGCCAGGCAAGGGCAACGGCAACGGCAGAGGGCGAGAGAGCGGTGGGAAAAACATGCGTATTAAAGTCGCCGTCTATAACGTAGGGCTGAAATTCATTCGGGGCGATTAGATATAGATATATTATAGGTGCGGGATTTCTGTACAGACGGCAGTGTGGGGATTATGAATGGGGAAGGGGAGCCATAGCCATGTGCGTGCGCGTGGTCGCCGGCGGAATTGGAATCGGAATCGAAATCAGAATAGGAATAAGAGTCGTCATAGCCAGAGTCAGATGATAACGCCAAATACATACACGTAACCATAACCATTCCATGCCCATATAATAGCTGGGTAATCTCCCACTGGGATGGGGCCGCAGCCTTATCGCAGTGCTGGGGTTCGGGAAAGAAGAAAAACAAAAAACCATACGCTGGGAACCTATTTTTGGCCTGCCAATCGCAAAACAATTCTCTGCAGGATTCGCAACACCTGCCAGCTTCATACATATTCTCTTGGCCATCTTTTGTGCCAGTGCACTTTTGACATTCCCCACCCCCACCCCAACCACTTGTTTCCCAAAAATAAAGAAATGAAAAGAAGAGAAAAAGAAAGAAAAGGAAACGAAAAACAAAAGGTAAACAGGCCGAGGAGTAAAGACCAAAAATTGCAAAGGCTGCAAATTTCCAAAAATATTCACACACTCGCATCGTCGTACAAGTGTGTGTTGTGTGTGTTTAGTGTGCGTGTGCTCCCATTTCGGTTTAGGGAATATACACTTGAAAGAGACCCTTTCTGACCCTGAAATCCGAGCACATCTCGGAACATCTGTTCAGAAACGGACATCGACGTCTTGTTGTGTTTTGTGTGTTGATTTCACCAGCCGAAAAATATTGAATACATGCTGCTGCTGCAGTCCATATATATATATATATATATATATATACTCGGTGGAGATACATGCACACACAATGCAAAGTGTGAAACAAGACTCTTTTCTCACATACCTGCTTTTTATTTTATTCCAGGTAAATCGACGTCGACGACAACGGAATACCTAAGAGCCACAGAGAGCGACAGAATAAAGAAACAAGGAAACATTTGCACGCCAGCGGAGCAACTGCACCAGCCAGAGCCAGCGACAAGAAAAACCACTTCAACAAAAGAGGATAACATACTGGAAGTGCTCCAGCACTCACACATACAGACACTCAGGCCAGGCCAGCATATACACCACACGACGCTCGTTTGTTGTACGTGCCCGACGACGGTGGGAAAGTAAACCGACATCTTTTTACGAGCGCCGAGAGTTTTGCAATCAGAAGAAGTCGGAGAGCCGAGGCGATCGGCCAGCCCTTTGATAAGCGAGAGAGCAGGCACGGTGACGCGGCGGCGCAGAGAAACGAAAGAGAAGAAGGAGAGGAACAGGTTGCCAAGTCGAACGCGCAACGAATTTGGAAATCGAGTCAGCCAGCCAGCCAGCCATCCGAAAGTGCGTGAGCGTTCGCTTCGTAACAGAGAGACCCGAAACCCGGACTTGCATTTAGCCCAGCCCAAGCAATAGCCAAACAAGCAACTTGAAGGGTTCCAAAACCCCGAAAACTCATGAGCAGCAGCTGAGCCAGCGGCGCGCAGCTGAAACGGAAACCGCACTTAGACCTCAGACTTCAGACTCACTCACAGCCACTCCAAATGAAAACGCTTGTGCTCAGTCCAGACGACCTGCAGAACTTCAACAAGTTCATCTATGACCCCAAATCGGCAGCCCAGCTGGCCGCCAGTGCGGGCGCTATTGGAGCAGCAGCGGCTGCGGCAGCTGCTGTACATGGTCCGCCCGTAGGAGCGGGCGGCACCACAGTCCAGCTGCTCCAAGGTGGTGTCGGCAACGGCATTGCTGTCAATCCCGGTGTAGTGCCCGTCTCAGTGCCCGTACCCACCAGCACAGCCAGCAGTGCCAATAACCTGATGGCCCTGCACTACTACCTGAAGCATCCAGGCATACAGCAGATGCCCATCCCACAGCAACAGCAGCAGCACCAACAGCAGCAGCAACAGCACCACCAGCAACATCAGCAACAGTTGCTGGCACAGTCGCAGACGCAGCTGAAGCAGCTCCAGCTCAAGCAGCCCACAATCCACCAGCACCAGCAGCACATCAGCTACCATCACCACCATCCGTACTACCAGCAGCAACCCCAGCAGCAGCAGGCACCACCGCCCCAGCCACAGCCTATCAAGAGTCAGCAGCCACAATCGCACCTGCCCGTGCACGCCCTCAATCAGAACTCAAACTTCTCGGCGGCCAGTTCGAGTACGGGCGGCACTGCCTCCAGCCATGCGCCCACCCAGCAGTCGAACGGATCCAGCGTCTCGCCCACCATTGTGTCCCGTGTGGCGGCCGTTGGTGCTCCCAGCAGCAGCAATATAGCAGCGGCCGCCAATGCGCTTTTACGCGCATCAGCCGCCTCCGTTGCTCCGAGTTCCTCCGCCTCTTCGTCCTCATCATCATCATCCGCGTCGTCGAGCTCCTCGTCCAGCAGCTCCTCCTCCAGCGCCAGCAGCTCAGCGAATTGTGCCAAGAAGCTGAAGACGGAGCCAGTGCTGTCGCAGTACAATCAAACGGAGCGCCTCAACTTTGCCAACACGTACATTGTGTGGAGCGAGGAGCACTGGCGGCGGGTGGTGTTCCATGACGAGCGTCGGTTCAATTTGGACGGACCGGATGGCTTCTCCTACTATTTCCACGATTTGCGTAACTACGAGCGCACGCTGTCGCAACGGCCGCGAGGCAATTCCGTGTACATCTACCTGATGGTCTGCGTGGGCGGAGCCGTGCACCTGGAGGTATCGTCCGCCAAGCAGCGACCGGAGTCATGTATCGAGGCAATCATGAGGGAGCGACCGAATATTGTCACGAAACTGGGCGGCAGCACGGAGTTTGTGCTGCAGGATCACAACTGGATGTCGCATGCCCTGCCCACCGCCCAGGATCTGCTGAATGCCGAGGGCTTGAAGACACAAAAGTGGCCGACCATTGCGCACGATCTGAATATCATGGAGAATGTGTGGGGCTGGCTCATCCGCGAGGTGTTTGACGGCGGCAGGAAGTTCTCGCGCAAGGACGACTTGATATTCCGCATCAAGGAGGCGTGGTCCCGACTGCCGCTCGACCTGATCACCAACCTGTACAGCACACTGCCGGAACGGATCACGGAGCTCTACTATACGCAGGGCGTCTACACGAATTGTTGACAGCGGCAGCAGCAGCAGCAGCAGCGTACGGAGGGAGCAGCAGCAAGTGGTTCGGGTCACGCCAGACAAAAGAGGCGAGATTGCGTCCGAGGAGAACCTCAGGAGCCAGCCCCCGCTGGAGGAGGCCCGAAAAAGATGGAAGCAAATCTTTATATACAATTTAACTTAACTTTTTGTGTATAGCTTTAAGATGTGTGCGATGCGGACAGGACTTGGACCTTGGACTTGGGACTGAAGGCAAGAAAGACAGACAGAGACGAACGGAGGGACGGATGGACCGACCTGGGTTATAAGTTATATCAAGTTTTTTAGTTATTTAACAAATTTACGAAAGAGAAAA
This sequence comes from Drosophila kikkawai, assembly GCF_030179895.1. Taxonomy (NCBI): domain Eukaryota; kingdom Metazoa; phylum Arthropoda; class Insecta; order Diptera; family Drosophilidae; genus Drosophila; species Drosophila kikkawai. Next base: position 24,392,767 of record NC_091729.1, read on the forward strand.
GAGAAACAGCAACACGATACACACACATCGTGTGGCCATATCGCTTTGTAATTAGTGTTTTTCCCCACCCACCCCTAACCCTATCCCCCCCATAAAGCCCTCTTAATTATTAAGCCTTAGTTTAAGTTGTCGTTTTCCTTTATCCCCCCGCTATTAAGTACATTTATATACAAATATATTAGTTACAAACAATTTAATTTGAGCCCCAACTCTCCCCTTTTGTTGATTGTTTTTTAGCGGTAGACAGAAACAGAACAAAATTGATAAATGCCAAGTTAGCGAGCAGAGAAGGATATAAGAGGATATAAAAAGAGAACACTGTAACTAAAACTAAAGTATTATTTTAAGGCATAGTTTTTGTTGTAGCAAATTACTGAGAACGAGTATCCTTACACAGACACACACACTCAAAGGAAGAACGACAGAATCCTATCATGTAAAATTGTTTACGAAATGAGAACAGAAACGGAAATTATGATTAAACTAATTATCAATGTAATTAATACATATTTAACGAGAGAAAACCAATAACAAACGAAAGAAAGAAGAGCAAAGGCAACTTAGTGTTAATGTGTAAGATCAAAATAAAACAAAAACGAAAGCATAAGCAAAAACTAACTGAAGAGCGTATAGTAGAGACGTAGAGATCGATGAAATCATGCTGAATAAACACACTCGACACTCCCCAAATCCGAATCCTCCGATCCCCAAACTCGAACGCAAGTTTCCTAAGGCAGCTAAGAGGGAGACACAGACTACCTACGACTCTGAACCACAGACAACTTGATAGATAGTACGCCATATTATGGTTTATATACATACGTACGCACCCAATACTTAGCAATACAATTGAACTGAACAAATGCCAGGCACTGGGCAACTCTAATCTGTAGAATACTGGAGCCACTATGAAAGTATCCTTGAAATAAAATGCAACCTATAATAATAATATACAACTCAACGTATCTCTCTCTCTCTGACTCCTCCTCACGTGTTATATATGCGATTGAATGTGATTTCCCCTTGTTTTCGCTTCTGCAACATCATCTTTATACAACATATACAAAGCAAGGACAAGAGAAATCAACAACAAATGGAATTATTATGATTAATTAATAAATCAAGAAATGCAATTACCAATAAAAACTACCAGAAGATACGTAAAGAATACGAACAAAACCCTCTAGTTTTCTTGGTTTCGAGTAAATTTATTAAAAAACGTTTGTGTGCGTTATAAAAATGGGGTTTTCCTGTAAACATATATAATACTTTATGCTTTTTTGTTGCTGTGTAAATAGCTATTTGTATATAAAATATTTTTGTATAGATTTTTATACTTTTTCTATAGAATATTTATATATATATTTGTATACTTTGTATATAAAATATGTATATATATCTATTTTTTTTACTTGGTCTATTGGCACGGCAAAAGCGGTATGGAATTGTGTAAATATTTTAGCCTTTTCTGCGTTTTAGTTAACAAATCAAAAACTGTCTACTTTTAAGTGAGAATTCTAGTTACAGAAGTTCCTCCATAGCATGTCTTAAAACAAATCTGCTTTTCTAATTTGATTGTTAACATAAAATTAGCAGAAAAGGCTTTTTTTTTAAATGCAAGTCTATATTCTAGGCACTTTGAGTCTGTGGCATCCATAAATCACTAGCTCTGGTTACTAATATGGTGTGTCATCGTTAATTCCATTGAATTGTGCGTTGGTGTCTTTGATCCTTTGTGCAGTTAATATACTGGGGAAATACTGTAATCAAGAATTATCCTTTGTCTTATGAAATTACGCTGCGCACGCAGGCTGGACTGCAAAAGGGCATGTCCTGTTTCACGCAGAATCTACCACCGATCAGCGACTTGGAGCACTCGACACCAGCGCAGACGAAACACTGTCCATGCCAGTGGATCTCGCCCCAGGCCACTCCCTGATCCGCAGGGCCTATAGCCAAACGGCAGCGCTGGCAGGCAACGGCAAAGAAGCGATCGTAGCACTGCAGGCACAGCGGCATATTGGAGTTCTCATCGGGAACGTACTGCTGTCCGGCCAGCGGCTCATCGCACTGATAGCAGCAGAAATGCTTGATGTGGAAGGTGGCACCTTCCGCGGCGGTGTACTCCTTGGTGAAGATCAGCTCATCGCAGGCGCGGCACCGTGGAATCTTTAGCTTAATGGCCAAATCGCGTCCGCAGTAGACCTGACCCTGGTGGAAGAAGTAAACCAAGTCAGCTAGCAGCTCACGACATGTCTGGCACTTGAAGCAGCCCGGATGCCAGGCAATCTCCTTGCCGGCACGATCGGCTTTGACGGCCACCTCGCCATAGGCAATGGGTTCGTTGCAGTCGCGGCACAAGATGAGGGGCTGGGGATCTGAAAATAAAGGTATAAGTAGTATGATGATGCAATTCCAGCTGGCAAAGGTGTCAAAATCCACATAACGTGAGCAACGAGGTGATATACAAACAAATAATGCAAATTACCTAAAGATGCCATCATACCGAACTCACCTTTGCCCGCAGCGACCTCATCCTCCTGCAAACGCAGCTGCTGGAACTGCTCCGGCATGCCGTAACAACCTGGATACATGTTCATGTCTTCTATGCCGGGAATGCTGGCAAATCTACCCGGATTGGCATTCAAATCTTCACTGGTGTAGCCTGGCGTCGAGGGTTTCGAGTGGAAGCCAGAGTCGCTACTCTGGGACGTAGGCAACTCTCCCAGTATGGGTTTCGGATAGGTAATATCCCGACAGCCATTTGCCATATCAGCAAAGACCTTGTCGATATCCTCCAGCAGTTGATTATCGTCCAGAAGCCAGTCGTGAACTTGCTTCAGCGGCTGCAGCAACTGGCATTGATCGTGAGCGATGCCCTTGTCCTGCAGGGATCGGAAGAGCCGATCATAGTAAGGAGCATTGGACACGGCCGATTGTAACATGTTCTTGTCCAGCCCCATGGATTGAAGTTGAGCCTTGGTGGCCGGAGCTAGGCCCTTGAGTTCCGCCAGACTCGCCACCGCAGCTGGAATATTGGAAATGACCACCGCAGATGGAGCACGTCCGGATCGGGCCTCCTGGAGGGCATGCTTCAGCGGTTCTGCCTGGAGAATCTGTGCAAAGATCGGATCGCGTTCATAGTCCGTGTTGGCGGGCAGCCCACAATCGTAGACCACGGTGGAGACGCCGCCGAATTTAACCCGCCGCATGGGTGTATCCTGGCGCATTTGGGCTCCAAACCTGGCCTGCACAGGGTTCTTAAGCGGCAGCGGGGAGTTAAAGGGCGTGCCTGGAGAGGATTTAATGGGCGTCATTTGTTGCTGCTGCTGCGAAGGACAGATGCTGTTGATATCTGCCCGGAACTGCGGATTGTTGACATACTCCTTGCGGAACTCGGCAATGGGTCCCAGTTTGGGATCCCGCGAGATGTTGAGGTTCTTTTCCTATAATAAAAACGATTTTTACATATAATTTCTTATTTTATAAGTATAATTTTGCTTACCTTTAGCACTCCCAGCACCTTGTCATATACCACACCATGGCTTACGAGGCTCTGCAAAGCCGGTTTGCTAATACCCAGCAGCTTCTCCTTGGTCTGTGCCCGCAGAGCTCCGCCATTCTCCTCGAACTGAGCTGTGGAGTCGGACAGGGGCTCGGCAAAGGCCACCAGCAGCCTGGGTTGAGCACTGGCCGGACTGGCCAGGGCCTGCGCCACCTTGGGATTGGCCAACAGTTCGTTCAAAGTGGCATCAGCCACTGGCGGCAGACCCAGGAACTGCCAGGACTTGGCTGTTTCCTGTGGCGATACTACAGCAACTGGAGTCACATGCTCCACCTGAGCGTGATTAAGACGATTGCCCAGGCGCACCACAACACCCTGGCCGACGCACTGCTCCCTCAGACGCTGCACATACTGCTGCAGCTGGCGGGCCTCCGTTTCCGTCAGTCCGTCGCACAGAGCAGCATCCAGATCATGCGGCGGCACCTGCAACTCCAGCTGCTGCTTCCGCTTAATGGCTGCATCGCTGCCAGCCACTGGTATCTGGGCAGTGCCCAGCATCTCCATGTAGTCGGTAACCACGTCGGGAGCTGCATTTGGAGGCACCCACTCTAGTTGGACTGGCTGGCTGGCCAGGGCCTTGATTTTGATGACTGCAAGCAGATATATTGGAGATTTGAGATCTCTACGACGATTTACAGATAAAGAAATTACTCACAAGCTGGCTTGGCCCTTATCTGGCCCAGAATCTCGAACTGTGCCCAGCCGGTGGCGTCATCGTCTTCCGGACACGCGTGCTGATTCTTTCGGCACTTGCAGTTGCGACACACCTTACGCCAGAAGTGCAAATCAAGGCCGGGACACTTGTCCTGGCACTCCAAACAGGGAGCACCGGCTCCCGACTCGTGGCCCAGCTTGGAGCGCTTCAGCTGCTCGCGTCGGCTTTCCAGCTTCGATAGCCATTCGGGCGCCTTGGGCGTCTCCACGCAGGAGTTGGGGCTGGGGCTCTGGGCGGCGGACATCTTTTGGGCAATTGGGCGTTACACAGGCATGTGAAAACTAGAGACCGGATGAAATAGATTCTTTATCTGATTTTGTTTTTGTTATTTTCACATTTCCAGCGGCATTCCGACAAATAAAACTGGAATCAAATAAAGTTTACAAGGCCAGATGCAGTATGTGCAACATTATTTAGAACTCACACCTGTGTTTTTAACAAGTTTAATTAATTTTTTACCTGAAATCACAACAAAGTTGCCAGTTCGCGTCCAGTCAACGGTATTTTTGGTTAATAAATACTACTCTTGTTAAATGTACTAGAAAAAACCATTTAAAAATACCGTTTAAAAATACGGCATTTATCGATAAAGGTATTTATTTTTGAATTTACTCCAGCGGAATTTTTTTCGATTTTGTGGTCAAATGACCGCTTCCAGCACCACAAACAAGCCGAAAAAATATTATTTTAACTCGAAATTAGCATATTACATAATAAGCATTTAAAAAAAAATTTACAAAACAATACAGTATAAAAATGTGAAACAGCCATGGTGATAAAATAATGCCTATCACAGCTTTGAAAAGTTTTTCAAAATGAATTAAAATATTTAAATAAAAAACTTTGAATTAATTCTATTTAAAGGAAATATTGAAAGTACACCCCTTGTTCTTTTTCGAAGGCTTACTGTACCAGCACCCGCCAAATGCAGCTCCCCAACGTTTGGTATTTTTCCACAAGCTTTTTTTGAGCTTCCGTAACCCGGTCACACTGTTTGGCATTGTTTTTTTTTGCGAATTGCCGTTTTTTCGCAACATTTTAAATTGAAAGCAATAATCGAAAAGGCCAATTAACAGTGGTAATTATCGGGGCCTGTCCAAGCCGGCGAGCTTGCGTGGAAAAAACAGTGAAATTCCCGCTGCTTGCAAAACGGCACAAGCAGCAGAAAACGTTCGATGCAATTCGCAAATACAGAAAAAAAAATTAGGTGAAAAAACTGCGTCCCACTGAAAAGTGAAAGTGCATCATGGTCCGCGGGGGTGGTAGGCGGGGGAGCGCGGGCACCAGTTGGACACACACAGAACGGGCGGAAAATGTCAAAACAGAGCGTTATTGTTGCTATTCCAGAACTCTAGGGGAAAAACATCGTTTTTACCGGTTCTGTTTACCATAAGTTTTGTTTTTTTTTTTATGTGTTTGTATTTGCCTGGAGGCAACAATTTGATATTCGCTCAATTTTGCTTGGTGGTTGTTTTTGGCCAATGTCTATGTGTGTGTGTGTACTGTGAGAGTGTGTATGTGAAAGCGTTGCCCAAGGGTAGCCGCTTAATTGATTTCGATAAATAACTGCATTTAATTAAAAAGCACAGACAAAACTTGGAAAATTTCTAGTAAAAAAAAGAGTGCCAAAATAATGTTTCTTATAGTTTGTATACACATCTGAAGAGAATTCTTTTACCCTCTTGACCTTAGGTGAAGTTTCGTAGAAGGGCATTTTCTATTTTCAAGTCTTTTGCGTTAAAACTACACTGTGAACTTTCATAAAATATATTTATGTATGTTCGGAAAGTGAGAAAATTAGCATCTGAAGTTAGGAAGTTAAAAAAATTATTTTTCCCGTAACTTTTCCCTTTAGTAATTCAAGTTTTTCCCCACTTGCAGATCGCTGCTCCGGATTGACGGGCAAAACTAAAAACAATGACCGAAAAGTACGACGGCAATGGTGACTTTTCCGCCTTCAACGACGATGATAACGAGTTTGGTGGCAAACCCCGCAAATCTGCCGGTTCTAGTGGAGCTCCCGGCGGTGCCCACAATGGCGATAGCTCCGCCCACGATCACGGTCACCATGGCACAGATTCGGCCGGCAGTGTGCAGATCAACGAGAAGGCCAACGAGTACATACGCGACTGCATGGCCGAGCGGAACCGCATGGACAGGAAGTTTCCCATTGCCGAGAGGCTCCTCGAGGGCGGTAGGTGAAGTTATCTGTTATACCCTTGGAGATTTCTAATCCCTTTAATTGTAGAGATCGAAAAGGTCCAGACCACAGGAAGGATTCCCAGTCGGGAGCAAAAGTATGCTGATATTTATAGAGAGAAGCCACTGCGCATCTCACAGCGTGTCCTGGTGCCCATAAGAGAACACCCCAAGGTAAATATCAGTCGCCAAACCCCAGTTTTGCCATCTACTAAAAATTATAAATTTGCCAGTTCAATTTTGTGGGCAAGCTGCTGGGACCGAAGGGGAACTCCCTGCGCCGCCTGCAGGAAGAGACGCTCTGCAAGATGACCGTCCTGGGCCGCAACTCTATGCGCGATCGCGTCAAGGAGGAGGAACTGCGCAGCTCCAAGGATCCCAAGTACGCGCACCTCAACACCGACCTGCATGTGGAGATATCCACTATAGCGCCGCCCGCCGAAGCTTATGCCAGAATTGCCTACGCCATGGCCGAGTTAAGGAAGTATCTGATCCCAGATAGCAACGACATCATCCGGCAGGAGCAGCTGCGCGAACTGATGGATAGTACTAGCTTAAATGACAACGACACTGGAAAGAGTGGCGGCTACAAGAAGAACTCTCACATGCAGGGCGGCGGTGGCAGCATCGGCAACAATGCCATGGGTGGCTCCATAAATCCCATCGGAGGAGCCAAAAATGCAGTGCATCATAGTTATAGGTAATGAGGGGCTCCTAAGACTTCCATAATATTCATTTATCAATTTATTTTCATTTTTCCAGGGGCTCGCAGCAGCATTCCTCGTTTAGCAAAACTGTGCTCGCACCCAAGCAAAAGGTGATGTCCATACTGGAAAAGGCCAGGACTGCCATGGATGAGACGTACGGGTAAGGAGCTTCTGCCTAATTCTGAATTTCCTGCTAATATCTCAATTTCCCTACAGACGCAGCTATGACGACGGCATTGGCTATGATCCGCATCAATCGTACGATAGCTACTCCTACGGTAGTCATGGCCACGGACCCCATGGGCCGCCAGCTAACATCTTGGGCGGCGTGGGCGGCATTAGCGGTGGCGGTGGACGAGGAGGACACTACGATAGCTCGGACTATGAGCCGGATTATGGAAGGCGGGACTACTATCAGCACTCCCCGGGCTATTCAGGTAAAGCGGTTTGTGAATCTCTAGTTTAATGGAATAACTTCAAGGAATAATTTCAGCTGGTGGAGGTGGAGGCCTGGGCACTGGCGTAGGCAGCGGCGGTGGTGGCCCCCAAAGCAACGCCATCGGCGGCTCTGGTCTCAGTTCGAATCACAATCGCAGCCATGTTAATAGGTGAAACTGGCTGGGTCCTAGCAGCAGTGCAAGCGGAGTTCGTGCCACCACCCAAAATCTGACCATGAAATCCCAAACCAATAGCAGCAACAACAACAGTTTTACGCCCAGCCAACACGGGTCTAGTGAGTGCCACATTGGCAAGAGCATCAATCCCAACAACTACTACTTCAATGGCAATTGCAAGGTGAGTTTAAACTCAATTTGGGTTATATATATTTTTCGATATATATATTTTTCGTTAATCCAGCCACAACACCAACGGTCGCTAGCAAATCTCCCACCGCAACTATCAGCCCGCAATAGCAGCAGCATTAGCAGCAGCACTAACAATAATCCCAACAACATTATCAACAATAATTGCAACAGCAGCCACAACTTTCATAAAGTCACCAATGCAGGTGACACGAAGAACTCCAACGATGTCTCATTCCTAACAGCCGCGTATCATTCACATTCACTGAGCCCCATGGAAGGGCCAAAGAGTGCCAACAACAACAACAGCATCAACAGCAATCATCACAACACACCTTTAGGCAGTAAAAACTATAACAACAACACAACAACAACAACCACCACAACCGCTACAGTGCCCAATATGCTATTAGTAAGGTATTAAAATCAGCATGCAACTCCACCCAACTCCTTGGTCCTTGCACAGACACACAAAATCCACAAACCCACAACAATTCGTGTCTTTAGTAATCTTTGCAAATCGATAATCGAGAGATATTTGGAATTTTGCAAAAAATAACTTCGGTAAATCGAATATAGAAAAATATCTCCCAACTCGCTTGCTTTTTAATCAATATCCAATCTCCGCTTATTACGCTCTCCATTATTGATTTGCATTGGCCCAGAAAATCCAGTGTCACCCCAAAGACAACAATCTCTCTAAAAACGAAATTAACATTCTCTTACAGACCTGCTAACAATCCTTCTTCGCTACACATTGGCACATTTCCGTTCTTGCCAGTGCAGTTTTTCTGAGTCCCAAGAACCACAACATCTCAACAACATCACTTTGTACACTCGATTCATAAGATTTAGAGGAGGCGTAGGAGCAAGGAGGAGGAGTATTTACAAATGGACAAAATGAACTTTACGATATATACATACTATACAGAACATAACAGATATATTTATACATATATTTTTGCGTGCGATGAGGCTGGTAACATAAACATAGACAAGTCGAAACCTTACTTTGGCGTTGGCTATTAAACATAGACACCACACACCCACACACACACACACTCGAACTGTGTCCGGTTTTTTACTCTCTATTTACAAGACATCTTTAAGATATATTCAAACAAGAGCCTGAACGATTAGTGGGGTTTTTTTGGGATTGGATCCCAAAGAGGCGGGCAAACCAACTGATAAGCAAGACAAAGCTATATACATATGTATAGGGACAGCAGGAGGAGCAGCAGCAGCAGACAAAATCTATGAGATTAATTAACTTAATAGAATATGAAAGTAATACAAATAATAATACTAATAATTAATACAGAGGGCACATTTAAACCATAATTTTATTTATATACGCATATATTTGGCAACAAAACTAACGATACAGATAAAGAATATATATATATACACTTGCAAATTCTAATATTTACATAATTAAACGGAGACACGAACAGAATAAACATTAAAATACCTTAAAAATTAAATCGAATAATCGAGCATTCAGCATAAATATATCTACAAGAAATATAACTAAGCAAAGGAATACAAAATATATACAAAGTTTATTGTGAATCAATGTCCCATAACTGGGCAGTGCTGCAAATGATTACTTTATTAACAACAACAAAAAAATAAGAAGAAAAAAACAAGATACGAAAACAATAACAGTTTAACGAGAATACTTAAAGGATAACAGACAGAATACTCGATTTACTTATAAAGTTAAACAAATTAAAGCAAAGGCATAACTTGAACTAAGAATTAAAGTAAATTAACAAATAATTCTATGTACTTAATCCCATTTAATCCAGGATAATATGACTAACAGAAATTTAAAGAAACCCCATATAAACTTGTAATCGATAGTTGCCAAGCTCAAGCTTCAAGTTTTACGTTTCCTGTTTGATTAATAATTAACACAAATACCAATTAATTTTTAAAAATAAGCAAAAGGGGCAGATATCCCCCCAGTAGAGCTTAAGTAGAACCAAGAAAGAGTGCCAAATGTATGTAGGAAGGTGATCGTCGAAGCGAAGGTCCTGAAATAACCAATTGAAAAGCCAATTTATAGATATTATATCATTATATTTTTTTCATTATTGATATTTAATCTTATTTGATGATCGTCCTTTGATTCAACTAAAAAGCAGCGAAATTAACACTAATTCGCATAAAGAATAAACGATATCTTGTCCAAAACAAAATGAAACATTTACTTACAACAAATGTGAAACGTTAAATTGTTGAAAACAATTAAAATCTAGTTTTTAAAGGAATATCATATAAAATACAAATAATAAAAACGAAAGTAAAGAAACGGAATTACAACCATTTATTACAAATAATTATTGTTGTTACAAATTATACAGAATAAATAACTAATAAACGGATATAATATATATAACAACAAAATGCTACTTTAGGGCGCTCTCAAGGCCCCCCAAACAAAATATATATATATATTACTTATGGTAAAAAGTTAATGAAATAACCGAAACAACAACAACAAAGCCCCCGCCCTAACAACAATAAAAATATATATACACTTATATTATATACATACCTACAAGAAATGAATTAAAAGAATTAATAATATACGACGATTGAGTTATTCTCATTAATTACTATATGTAAAATCAAATAACACAAGTAATAAACAAATGAATAAAATAAATAAATATATTTAAAATGTATTAAAAATCTAATTTCAAAGGGTGTTTTTTTTTTGGTTGATTAATAGAGGCGGCAATCCACCCCTTTTTCAAGGCCTTGCAGATGGTGACATTTTCCACCCTATAGAAATGATCTATTCTTTGTTAGCATCAACAGCCTAATTGATTTAGACACGTTTTACGACAGAGATTTTTAGATAAAACTTCTTTCCTTAATATATGTTTTTATTACAGGTAATTATAAGCATAGGACGGAACAGCAGGCCATATCATATCATATGATATGCCATAGTAACTTTGTTTTTTATACCCTTGCAGGGTATTATAATTTCAGTCAGAAGTTTGAAACGCAGTGAAGGAGACGTTTCCGACCCTATAAAGTATATATATTCTTGATCAGCATCAACAGGGGAATCTTTCTAGATATGTCCGGAAGAAATCGATTTTTTTGCCATTTTTGCGAAATTTCATAAGGGGTTACATCATTAAAATTTTTGATTTTGATAAAAAATTGAATTTTAAAAATTTTTAAATGAAGTATGCAGATTTATTAACTGTAGAAAATCTTGCACAGAACAGTTTTCCGATTTAAAATTAATGCTCTTTTGGCCGAGTTATGATATTTTTAATTTTAAAAATGTATTACAAAAATCAAGAAGTTTTTTAATATAAAAAATCAGATTTTATAATACAAAATAATAATTTTCTAAGTCAAGGAATCATTTCCGACCCCATAAACCATATATATTCTTGATCAGCATCAACAGGGGAATCTTTATAGACATTTCCGGAAGAAATCGAGTTTTTCGCCATTTTTGAGAAATTTGATAAGGGGTTACATCATTAAAATCTTCCAAAATGGCCCAAAATTTTAATTTCTTAAAATTTTAAATTTGGTATGCAGTTTTTTTAAATTAATAAAAACTAACACAAAACTGCTTTCCGAATCGAAATTAATGCATTTTTGGCTTAGTTATGATGTATTTTAATCGTTACCTGCAAGGGTATACAAACTTTGGCTGGCCAAAGTTAGCTTTCTTTCTTGTTTTTTGTTAATATATACTCTTAAAAATTGAGATGTAGCTATTTTGTACTAATTAAAAACCAAATCTTTAATTTGATCCTGGTTCCTCCTGCAAGGGTATACAACCTACGGCTTTATCAATCCTTTTTAAAAATAATAACAGAGACACTAGCTTGTTTTTTTATTATCATTTTTTTATTTGCTTCGTTGTATCTTAGGATTTTTATATTGCTTCACAATAATTGACTAGAGTAAAAAGCTTAGGATTACGTATATCTAAAACCCCCGGGGATGATATACATACAACTTCCAGCCCCCATAATGAAGTGATGATCATCCCTCCTCCATATAGTATCTCTCTCCCTCGTTTTACTTGCAATGAGATCGCAGCAAAGTGACTAGAATTCTGCCCTCCTCCTCCTCCTCCTGGTTATAAGCTCGTCAGGCGTTTAGCAGGCCATCGCTCTGACCCACCAGCTTGCCGAGGAGCGTCTGGTACAGCGGAGACTCTGTGGGCACACCTTCGCTCTGCAGGAAGAGTAGCGTTTCCCGAGCGCACATGGCAAAGCCCAGAGCCTCTGCCTGACTGCGCTGGGCAGGAGTGGCTGCTACTGCTGCTGGCGCGAATTGAGCGGCCACCTCGGCGTCCTCGGAATCGGTGTCTGTATCCGTATCGGGATCCTCGCGTCCGGCCGCAGCTGCATCGCGCTCATCGAGATCCTGCTCAAAGGCATCCAGTTCGGACTGTAGTTCCATTATCTTTTGCAGGGCTTCTAGAAGGATGCGGTTGGCAGAATCTGGCCGGGATGGCTGATCCTCCGTGGGATCCTCAGCCGGTGGGGTCAGAGGACGATGGCGTTTCTCTGGAGCTGGCTCCTCGTTCTGTTGCTGCTGCTGATGTGGCTGCTGCTGTTGTTGCTGCTGCTGCAGCTGCTCCTCCTGACTCGCTCGCTTGCGTTTCATGATCAGTTTGCCCGACATGATCCTTTCTCTCAAAATCTAGAAATCCTCTAGCTTATATATTGTAGAAATCCTGGACTCGATTGCGGGACTCGACTCTGCGCGACACAACCTTCGTTCACCTGGCGATCGCCACGACTGAGCTGCGCGTTGCACCCCGGCGGCAGCGGCTGCCAACTGGCAACTCCAACAACCCCGAACTGCGCCAGGAACCGGAGATAGCAGTGGCATTAGGGGATGTGCCGCGCCAAAGGAAATTAAAGACAACAATCCCAATCGACAAAAAAAAAAAAATTGTTGCAGCTGTTTGAGTTGCGGCAGCTGAAGCGGGAGGGCAACAGGATATAGGCTGAGGCCCAGGACACAGGCAGCAGCGGCAGCGGCAGCAGCAGGATATTGCAACCCTCAGCTGGCGCTCTCTGGCTGCAGCAGCCGCGCTCCGAATATCCTCCCTTCCTTCGTCCAATACCCCATCCCCGTTCCGCTCGTCCTTTGCAGTTGTTGCTGCTGCCGTCTCGTGGCTGTTGTTGCCCTTCGGTGCTGCAACACCGACGGCAGGGTTTCCTGCTTTAAATCCTTTTAGCTTCAAAAAATATTTAAAAAAATTCAGAGAACAAAAACAAGATATATGTTTTGTTTTATCAATAAAACGAGATTTTATAGCAAATTTAGTATATAAGCTTAATAAGTGATAATGACATTGAACTGGTTTTAGAAAACAATGACCGCTTTAATTGATGTTTATTAACATTAACATTAACATTATTAACTTCTTCTTAAAAAGTGAAGTTCCTTTGCTGTTTGCTTTGGCAGAGTAATACTTTTTTCCAAGATTGTGAATCCCAAACATTTTTTTAAAATAATTTATATATGGTAGTCTATAGTTTCTGGAAACTCATTAATTTTACAACCTCATTGGGAAGGGTATTGCCTAGTTGCCATTGCCGAACGCTTGGAGCGTTTGCAGCTGGCACGCTTCACATTCATCTCTTCGATCGGTGGCGGCGTCCCTGCCCTGCCCTGCTAGTTGAGTTTGGGCTTGGTTTTTGACCTGCCCCGTTGCAATGATAAGTGCACACCTCGACACACTACACCCTACACTCACTGAGAGAAATTGTATGTAGCCATGGCAATGTAAATCAAGTAAAAAACTCCCGGTTGGCATGGCAAGAGCTTATGGGCTGGCAGCGGGCCGGCGGAAAGGTGAGTGACATAAATGCCAATCGATAATGCTGATAGTTAATTTAAGGGCTGCCAAAAAAAGGCTGACTCTCTTGAAGGCTTTTTCGACTGACTGACTGAATGACTGACTCATTGATGGCAATCAATTCATATTTATGGCTGAGGAAATTGGGCGTTATTGGATTGATTTGGTGCTGTGAATTTGGCACTATCTTAGCATATTGTGGTTAATGAATTTAAATATAATCACGTCGCCGGGTACCCAGCGATGGCAAACAATCTTTCAACAGCGCTGCCAATAGTAGGTACATTTTATATATATATTTGCACGATAAACACTGAGGCAAAGGGCCTATTGTAATTGGATCATATATATTATTTTTATCGCTCTATATTTTATCGCACACTTGACATTGTGTAATATCTGAAGTCTGCTTGCTCTCTTTGCATCCAGTGTTTATTTTCGAACTTATACACTCAATTGTCTTTGCTTCATACTGTATCTTATATCTTGTATCTTGTATCTTTTCTTTTTCGAGATATATTTTTAGGCCAAAACGAGAGCGGGAAAGTTGTACCTTTTGCCGGCCTAAAGTATCTGCTCGAGACCGCAGACAGTAAATACATCATCCATCCGTCGCAGCTGTTATTTGTGAGTCGAGTCCGGGGTATATAGCCCACACAGCATTATACTATATAGATGATTGAACAACAGTTTGAAAAGCACGCGACAAGTGGCAGCAGATGATACACTAGTAATTGGGATGAATCTGTATGGGTGCTTCCCATCTCTCGGAAAGCAAAAACAATCGCATTCAACTCGAAAAGTAATTTAGCCAAACGGATAGCAATAAATCTCTGGAACTCCGAGTGTTATCTATCCCTTTTCGGTGGCCATAAAACAGCAGCGGAACAAGCCGGCCTCATTGTCATCAATGGAATTTGCCTTGTTTTCGCGGAACAAGTGTCTTGCCGGAGGTTTTTTTTTTCGAGAAATTAATAACAAAGATCGGGTAGCGCAGTAAAGTAGTGGCAAAATACAGTGAGTGCTCTTGAAAGTGTACAAAGTGCCAGGCTGAAAGTGAAACTCTAAAGATATTACTTGACTGTCATGACTTTCTGTTTTAGTTTATTCTTTAATTCCAGTGTCATAGTTAGAACCTTAACAAACAACAAACACTAATTATATTGCTGATTAAACAAAAGCATAAGCTTTGTTAGCGGGTTTAGTCAGCCAAGTTCTTACCAACGACCTGGCGGTCTGTTAAAACACCTGAAATAACACAGTTTTATGGATTTAATTTTGTGTTAATGGGCAAAACCAGATGAATATTAATATTTGTGGAGAGTTAAACGTAAAAATATGGGAAAAGTTTTAATAACTCTAATAATATGCATATTAAAAAAGTTATTCATAAAATAATACATATTTAAAGAGAACTGTTTAATAAAAATAATTTTTAAATCAAATACAAAATATTTTAAAACAAGAAAGGAGGCTAAGCATTAAGATTGGACCCCTTTTGGGTTCTGACTAAAATTTAATAATAATAATTTACTAATAATTAAAGTTAAAAATATTATAACTTAGCCAAAGAGGCATTAATTTGAATTTGGAAAGCTGTTTTGTGCTAGTTTTTAATAGGCTAATAACTCTGCATACTAAATTTAAAAATTTAAGAAATCAAAATTTTATTCAATTTTTGAAAATTTTAACGATGTAACCCCTTATAAAATTTTCAAAAAATCACTAAAAAATTATTTTTGTTCAAACATGTCTCAAAAGACTCGCCTGTTGATGCTGATCAAGAATATATATGATTTATAGGGTCGGAAATGACCCCTTCAGTGTTTTATCAGCTTCTAACTGCAAATATAATACCCTGCAAGGGTATAAAAATCAGGGATATATTTATATATATATATATGTATATATCTACCACTTTTAGCTAGTAGTTTACTGTACCCAAAACTCACTGTATTTTTTTTTATTTTTTGTCAGAACCATCCATATTTTTTTGGCGTGGGAATGCCGCACTTTGAGCAACTGTTGGCTAAGTACCTGCCCCTGTATGGCATTTGGTACAAGTGGCGATGAGTCAGGTAGATATCTACGATTATCTGGTCTACAACAGTCGATTATGTCGCGATAAGTCCGCTTCTGGTGGCTCCCAAAATATTGGTGAAATATATACACTTGTATATGCCGGATTGTTAGTGATATGGCCAGGTTAGTGACGTTGTCAGCCCCGATCTGAGCCGCGGTACGCGAGGCCTTATCGTAATCAGACCGCTTTGCGAGACAGTAAATTTCGGTTGACTGTTTTTTTTTTATTTTTGTATTCGGCTTTTGTTGTTGTTGTTGTTGTTATTTTCGGGTTATACAGCGGCTATAACGGTTAGCGAGCTCTCAGCCATTTCAGTGGGTCGGTCAGTTGGCCCGCGGACCGTGCGACGAGTGCATGTAAGTAACCCAGTGATCGTGTCTCGGATTTTTTTCGGTTTCGCTTTCAAGAGTATCAGAGTTTATATATTTATTTTCGTGCAACTTTCAAGCCGCGAAAAGCTTTGAAAGCCAATGCCATCATCTGAGTGAGCTCAACTCCGGAGCTCGTTTCCGAGTTTTAATTGGAAACCAGTTAAGCGGCCAACGGAGTGGAGTGGTTTTGTGGCTGAAAGAAATACATATTACTCGATCTGAATGGGCTGGGGATTTGTGTGTGTTTTGCACACGCAAAAGTGATAAGCGGCGATTAGATTTAAGGCTTCAATAAACTAGCAAATGACTTGAATTGCGATTTCTGTACCCGCTCGTGATTGATAAATACCATACCTACTTGGTACTGGCCTCTTGTCGGTAGTGGACGATAAGGCAAGGTGTCGCAAAGGACCTTCAGGTGGTTTGGGGAGGGAAAATCCAGATTTATTACGACGGTTTTACAGCTGACAAATATAGTAGTAGAAGATAAAGATCGAGTTATTAAAGTGTAATCTTTAACTATTTCTGAGTTGGTAATCTTTTGAGGAATTTCTAGATTTGTGATTTAATATTAAAAGTGTTTTTTCTTATATTAAAAGTGATAGCAAATTCTAAATTACCTGTAATTTCATAAATGTATCTAAATTTTCGCAATTAATTCCATATGCTAAGAACATAAAAAACCTTTCTATGGAACAAATCAGTGTTTAATTATCTACCCACATCTCATCTCTTCCGATCCGATAACTTATCTGCTATAATATATTATGGGTATTATTACCTATCATTTCAGATCGAAAAATGATGACTGCCCGGAGTATTGTTATCGCCACATGCTGCCTCTGGGCACTGATTATACCTGCAGTCCGTACAAATCCCATAGTTCCCCGGGCGGACGTGGCCACCGAGTTCATTATCCTGCACAATAATGATATGCATGCCAGGTTTGAGCAGACGAACGTCAACAGTGGCACCTGCTCCGAGGAGGATGCCAACACGGATCAGTGCTATGGAGGATTTGCCCGAGTGGCTTACGAGTGAGTTTGGGGTTATTAAAAGTCACTTTGTGGCTTTGTCTTATTAATTTGAATTTTCTTCCAGAGTTCGCAAGTACCGCAAGGAGGCGCAGGAGGGTGGCACTCCAGTGTTTTACCTGAATGCAGGTGACACTTATACAGGCACCGCTTGGTTTACCGTCTACAAGGATAAGATAGCCAGTGCCTTCTTGAACAAGCTTTCCCCTGATGCCATTGTAAGTGAAACCAAAAGCTATTACAAGTTTTAAGTTCTTTGATTAATTTTACACACCCTTGTAGTCCCTGGGCAACCATGAGTTCGACCAGAATGTGGAGGGTCTGGTGCCCTTCCTTAATGCCGTGGATTTCCCCGTCTTGGCCTGCAATCTGAACCTAACCGAAGTACCCGAAATGGCAGCCGCCAAGCAGTTGGCCAACTCCACAGTCTTGGAGACTAATGGAGTGAAGATCGGAGTCATTGGCTACCTCACCCCGGACACCAAGACCCTGGCCTTCCGGAACAAAGTGGAGTATGAGGAGGAGATAGTGTCCATCAAGTGAGTATAGCTTACCAGCTATAAACCTGACTAGGTTCTTAAGGATTATATTTCTTTAACTCAGTGCTGAGGCTGCCAAGCTCAAGGCCCAGGGCATCAACATCATCATTGCTTTGGGTCACTCTGGCTATCAAAAGGATCAGGAGATTGCCAAGAACTGTCCGGAGGTGGACATTGTCATTGGTGGTCATTCTCACACTTTCCTGGATGCCAATCAGCCGGTGGCCGATGTCACAGACTCCGATCCGGAGGCAGTAAGGGGTCCCTATCCCACCACAGTGGTGCAGGAGAGCGGCAAGAAGGTGCCAGTGGTGCAGGCCTATGCGTACACCAAGTATCTGGGGAAGATTCATGTTCAGGTAACCATAAAAAAATATTATGCTGGGCTTCCCTGTAATCCTTTTTACATTTATATCCATTTCAGTTTGATGCCGAGGGCAATCTCATTGAATTTGATGGTGCTCCCATCCTGCTGAATGCCTCGGTGGCACAGGAACAGGATCTGCTGGACTTGCTGGCTGAATACCGTCCCGGACTAGAGGAGCTGGAGAACACGATTCTGGGCTACACCAAGGTGTTCCTCGAGGGTGGCAACATTTGCCGCATGAGGGAGTGCAACCTGGGCAATATGATCACGGATGCCATGATCTACACTCGAGTGGTTGAGGACCAGGGTGGCGATTACTGGACAGATGCATCCATTGCCTTGATTCAGGGAGGCGGTGAGCTGTTCGAAAGAAAAAATAATAACTGGTTAACTACCCTAATGTAATCTCCTTCAGCTATTCGGGCCTCTGTGGAGAAGGAAAACGATGGAGCCATTAACGGAGCCACTCTCCTCACTGTTCTGCCCTTCGAGAACAATTTGTACATTGTGAGGGTTTCAGGAAAGAAACTTCTAGCCGCCCTGGAGCACTCTGCTAGCGTTAGGTTGTTAGACTCAAACGGTGGCTTCCTACAGATGTCCGGTCTGCGGGTGGAGTACAACTACAACAACGAGGCGGGCAAGCGGGTGGTCTCCGCCCAGGCTTTGTGCTCCAACTGCTCTGTTCCTGCTTACCAAAATGTAAACGAGACCCAGCTCTACTTGGTGATCTTGCCGCAGTTCCTGCTGGAGGGCGGCGATGGCTTCGACCTAACGGAGGAGGAGGTGGATCCTTACAGCCTGCGGTTGCCTAGGAACGAGCTGAATGCCACCATGGACTACCTGAAGCAGCGTCACTTTGTCTACCCGGAGATCGAGAATCGAATTGTGATCCACGAGAAGGCCGACACAGGATCTGCGTCGGGAATTGTGGCTTCTGTAGCCCTGCTCCTGCTCTCTTCCCTGCTGACCAGATTCTTCTAGAGAAAGTCTCTTGGCGTAATATAGTATACCTCTGAGGTCCTGGCATCCGGACCTTTACATACCCTTCTTGCAATTAGTTCAAATTTGTGTCGTCTGAAGAGGTCTGGGTTGCTCTTTGGTTCCCCTCAGGTCACACATTTTTATTGGGTTAACCATCGCACGAAAATAGCTAATAAATGTTGTGGAAAATTTTATAGTTATGTTATTTTTGGGTGAAGTTTTTTAAATAGGAAATTTATCCTTAATAATAATAATATTTAATAGATTGGAAAAGCTTTTCTAATTGAAATTAATGCATTTTGGATGAAATATGATCGATTTCGAAGGGTATACAAAATTCGGTTCAACGAAGGTACACATTGAACTTGTTGTTTATTATTTTTATAGAAGTTTCATGTCAGAAATATCTTCAGAAGTTTTTTTTTATTATTTTTAAATGAATTTTCATTATTTAAAAAATATTTTCAGAACTATGTGGCAGATGTTTTTTACTTGTTGCTATTAATTTTTTTTATTATTTTTAAATGAATTTCCATTATTTAAAAAATATAAATATTCTCAGAACTATGTGGCAGATGTTTATTATTTGTTGCTATGGGCTAGGCTATTCAGTGTATACATTTCGAAACCAAAAGAGTCATTAATCATGTAAAATATTTGCTCATAATATGTCACTATTTTTTGAAACATTTATATATATTGTCTTGTCTACATATTAATGTATTTGCCTAGCCTATACATATATACATATTTATTATTTTAAAATATATATACCTGAAGTATAGGAAATATACCCTTTTTCAGAGTATTCAGGGTATTAATGCTTGCATTTCAACTATAACTATATTTGGATCGCTCTAGATCTCCCTTCCAGTGCAAGTGTTCATTTATAATTAACTTTTTGCCACGGATATTTTACATTTTAATTTGAGAGCATTTGAGAGTAAATGAAATGGCAGAATTGTCTGGGCTTTGATCTGCTATTAATGCACTGAGAGAAATCATAAGTGGGTTGGAAAAATTAGAATGTTTTAGTTCATAAATATTGACCAGCATCAACATCTAATAATAACTAGCACAGAAAAGTTTTCCAAACTGAATTTAAAGTATTTTTGGCTTAGTTATGATTGCAAACTTCAAGGGTATAAAAACTTGGGCTTCCTAAGTTAGATTCCCTGCTTGTTGCCTATAAATGTACTCTTTCTTATAATGTTTTTCTTATGAAATAAGATCATCATAAACCCAAATCTCATAAGATTATAGTTTGTCCGATGTTATTTTTGCACATGATTTACGATTTACGATTGATAAGACATGAATTGGCAGCTTCCACTCTCGCTCGCCACGTAAAGCCCTCCGCTACGTAACGCCACGTAAAGCAAAGGAATCTCCAGAGAGTATCTCAATCTCAGTGTTATGCATCTGTATCTGTATTTGTATCTGTATCTGCTGCTCACCTGTGAGAGGGCGAAGCTGTTTTGCCGGTTGATTTGATCCAAAGGTGCAGTCCCCCCAAACAACATGTGCAAGAGCCAAGTAAATAATAAAAAATAATAATAAATAATAATTAGAAGAATCACAACAAAAAGCTGCAGCAGCAGAGCAGTTGCTGCAGAGAGCGGCGTGTCAGACCGCGAATAGCAGAGCAGTCAGTGCGATTATAGACATCGGTGGCAAAGGTTGTTGTGAATATTTTTGCAGTGCGAAAAACACGAGCGAACCGAACGTGCTTTTGCCTTCACATTTATCGCAAGTTGGTAGCAAAAATAACGGCCAATTAAGGGCCAAGACCGTGCGACAAATTCTGATCAAAAAATATAAAAAATGAAGAAAATTAAATAAGTAAACTTCAATTGTGTAGCCTCGGGTGGCATCGTTTATTATTGAATGGAAACTGGGCCGGGGATTAAGTATATTATGTGATTTCCACCCAAAAAGTGAACAAAGTGCCGGGCGATTAAATTATACTTGATATAATTATATACTTATTTACTTATGTATATATTTCCTTTGAAATCCAAGCCAGTTGTTGGAATGAACGTCAAGTCTATATAGTTTCAGTTTCATTTACAGCAGTTAAATAAGCTTTATTAGTTTGCTTTAATGAAATTCAATTAAGGCAAGCTGTTTTAAAATGTAAAACTCCTTTGTTATACATACATATGTGCAAAGGTGTCGTTATAATTATATAAATATTTACCCAGCTTAAGTCCAAGTGAAGTTTAAATTTAAATTCTAAAAAAACATCTGAAGCTCTAGATATTTTTCGTTTTTTTTTTACCTTACAGTTCAAGTTATGAAAAAAGCAAAAAAAAAAGACAAATTGAAAAGTGCTTAGTAGGGCTAACAGAAAATTATAAATACATATCTATACTGTATCAATATTTGAACGAAAATTTGATATGTAAATCGATCATATCAAGTTTTAATAGATGTGCGATAAATCAATATTCTGTTTTATTAATTGAAAAAAAAAATGTATAAATACATTAGTCACTTTTTCTGAATATTCTCAGTCATTAAATGCAATATTTTAATTGCAAAAATGTATAATTATATTAAGTATTTTGCAAATTTTATTAATAACCTTTGCTGAAGAAAGTTCTGATAAGCAAGAGTTACACCTTTGGTTGTACCCTCTTTTTTGTTTAATTAAATCATATTCGTTCTGGTCAATGCACTTTTGCCAAATAATCAGTTTTTGTGTAAATATACGCTTATGAATTATGTTTTTCGCTTTTATTTGTTTTGGCTGGCAAGTTTTTCGGGTCTGTTTGCTTTCACGGAATTTATGGCACTCTCTGGTTTATTTTGGTTGGAACTAAAGGTGTATTTTTTCGAAGGATTCTGTAAATAATAACTCGTGAATATATTTAATATCTGTGCATAGTATTATGCTGCCCACTGTAGGGGGGTTTTTTGTACTCGAATCAAATGATATATTTTTGCTTTATAAGCAAATTAATTACGCGAAGCGACTCATTTGCTCGAGTTAATTGTATTGTTATTTTTCGCACTCGACCCTGCTTGGATTCTGTTGTGACGCTTTGGATATATCCCATTTTTCAGAGGGGAAAGTAAACAAGATATGTTTATCGTTTGCGGACGGTTAAAAATATACCTGTTCACTTAGAAAAGCCCATTTGCAAATAGTCGGAACATGAAGTTCTCTTCGCCACTTGAATGATTGTTATATCTACTGTTTGTTCAGACAGTGGGTACCCACTGTGGTTGGAAGTGAAACAAAACAGTAAACCTCAGCCCTGTAAAGTCATTAAAGCTATTAGAGAGCTATAAAGATTAAAGCGCCACAATTATCAGAATTTATTGTGAGTTTTGAATTGAATTGTCATTCCTCTCTAGGCTAAAGATGCGGTCGCACTGGTTCTCCCTGCTGTTTGTCATCCTTCTGGGCCACCAGGGATTATCTAATCCCATTGCCAGGGAAGCCAAGGTGGCCACCGAGTTCATCATCCTTCATAATAATGACATGCATGCTAGGTTCGAGCAGACGAGTGTCAACAGTGGCGCCTGCTCCCCGGAGGATGCACACACGGACAAGTGCTATGGAGGTTTCGCCCGAGTGGCTTACGAGTGAGTTTGGGGAAAGAACTAATATTATAGAGTATGCGAGAGACGATCAAAGCTACGGGGAACATTGAAGAGCCATTGAATAACCCTTCCCTTTCAGAGTCCGTAAATTCCGCAAGGCAGCCCAGGAGGGAGGTCTCCCCGTGTTCTATCTCAACGCAGGTGACACCTACACGGGCACAGCCTGGTTCACCATCTTTAAGGACAAGATAGCCAGTGCCTTCCTCAACAAACTTCAGCCCGATGCCATAGTAAGTTTTAACCTTTAAGATCAAAGAAGTAACTAGACAAGATCCCCTCCCTAATTCCAGTCCCTGGGCAACCACGAGTTCGATGAGCGAGTCGAGGGTCTGATACCCTTCCTCAACGAAGTCAACTTTCCGGTTTTGGCCTGTAACCTGGACCTGTCAAAGGTTCCCCAACTGAAGGCCACCAAGCATCTGGCGCACTCAA
The DNA here is from genome assembly GCF_030179895.1 of Drosophila kikkawai. Classification (NCBI taxonomy): domain Eukaryota; kingdom Metazoa; phylum Arthropoda; class Insecta; order Diptera; family Drosophilidae; genus Drosophila; species Drosophila kikkawai. The sequence goes on from NC_091729.1 coordinate 24,416,038, forward strand.
CCATTCTAGAGACCAATGGCACCAAGATAGGTGTTATTGGCTACCTAACCCCAGACACCAAGAAGCTTACACTCAACATGGATGTGGAGTTTAAAGAGGAAGTGGAGTCCATCAAGTGAGTTAATGATCCTCAAAAGATGGTGAAGCTATTGATTGTTAATTTTCCAGTGCCGAGGCCAAGTTACTTAAAGCTCAAGGCATCAAGATCATCATCGCTTTGGGTCACTCTGGCTATCTAAAGGACCAGGAGATTGCCCAGAAATGCCCTGAAGTGGACATCGTCATCGGTGGCCACACAAACACCTTCCTCTACAACGGAGCCCAGCCAGATGCGGAGCACATCGACGGTCCCTATCCCACGATGGTTAAGCAAAAGAGTGGCAAGGAGGTGCCTGTGGTGCAGGCCTATGCCTACACCAAATATCTGGGACGTCTTCATGTCCAGTTCGATGAAGCTGGCAACCTAATCGAGTTTGATGGTGCTCCCATTCTGCTGAATGCTTCGGTGGCTCAAGAACCTGATCTCCTTGAGCTGTTGGAGCTGTACAGACCGAATGTAACCCGGCTGGAGAAGTCGGTGGTGGGACACACAAAGGTTCATTTGGAGGGCAGGAAGGAGGTGTGCCGGGCCAAGGAGTGCAATCTGGGTAATCTGGTGGCCGACGCCTTTGTCTTCAGCCGAATGATGGAGGATCAGGGTGGTGATTTCTGGACGGATGCTGCCATTTCCCTTATACAAGGCGGAGGTAAGCAAGAGTCTCTGAAATTACATATTTATTTATTTTTAATTAAAACCATTTTTTGTAAATCCAGGCATTCGCAGCTCCATTGAAAAGCGTTCCGATGGCTCCGTCACCGACAGCGATCTCCTCTCCGTGCTGCCTTGGGGCAATGATCTTTTTATGGCCACCATGACGGGTAGCTCTATCCGACGGGCTCTCGAGCATGGAGCTTCTCTGATGGGCACGGACTCAGACGGTGGCTTCCTGCAGGTTTCCGGTCTCCAAGTAGTGTTCAATGTCGCCAAGCCCAAGGGTCACCGTGTCGTCTCCGTCCAGGTGCGCTGTGCCTCGTGTCAGGTACCCACCTATAGCCCCTTGAATGATACTGCCTTCTACAATGTGATTGTGGGAGAGTTCCTGCTGGACGATGGTGATGGTCACAAGATCAGGGATGGGGTACACACGCCACAGCGCCTGCAGAGAAACGACAAGGAGGCGGTATCCTTCTACCTGGAGCAGCGGAACTTTGTGAATCCGGGCATAGAGGGTCGCATTGTCTTTGTAGGATCTTTGGCCAGTGGACTGATGGGCTCCGCATCCCTGCTCCTCAGCTCTTCCCTCCTAATGCGAGTGCTTAGCTAGGGAATTACTTATTAAGAAGCTCAAGTTTTTATTTTATATTTTATGGAATTTAATGATTACAAATGTCAATTAAAACAAGAGTTATTTTTAAAATGTATGTAGCTGTAGTTATTGACTTAAGGGGTTGATTTACTACTTTTGAATTTGTGCTAAGGAGCTCCTGTAATTTCAATCAAATATTATAATATAAAAAATCAAAAAACTTTTATAGTAAACTTAATATTAAAATTCTATAAGAAAATATCTTTATTTCAAGTTATGCGTGAATTGTCAATCTTTTTTAAACTAAGGATGCATTATCCCTGGTTCATTCTCTTCGTACTTCTTCTGGGTCACCTGGCCAAACCCATTGGCAGCCAGTCCACCGAATTCATCATCCTACATGACAACGATCAGCATGCGAGGTTCGAGCAGACAAATGTAAACAGTGAGCGCTGCTCCAAGGAAGATGCAGAGAGGAACATGTGTTACGGAGGATTCGCCCGCTTGGCACATGAGTGTGTTGGGGGAATAACTACAAATTGAAGTCACCCGAGAGTCACCCAAAGCCTCAACTGGGGGTGGTGCCTCCCTGGTGCCTTGTTTGAGCATCTGAGCTTTTAATCAAATAAGTTTTCCTTACCTTTCAGAATTGGCAAATACCGCAGGATGGCCGAAGAGGGAGGTCTTCCCGTGTTCTATCTCAATGCAGGTGACACCTACAGGGGCACAACCTATTTCACCATCTTCAAGGACAAGATAGTCAGTGCCTTTCTCAACAAACTTCAGCCCGATGCCATGGTAGGAAATTCACTTAAACTCGAAAGGATATATCCTAACCAGATCCCCAATTACAGTCCCTCGGCAACCATGAGTTCGATAAACGCGTCGAGGGCCTGATACCCTTCCTCAACGCGGCCAACTTTCCAGTTCTGGCTTGCAACCTGGACTTGACCGAGGTTCCCGAAATTAAGGCCACTAAACGCTTTGCTCACTCTACCATCCTGACAACCAAGGGCACAAGGATAGGTGTCATAGGTTACCTAACGCCGAAAACTAAGAAAATTGTTCGCAAAAATGACGTAGAGTTCTATGAAGAAGTGGGGTCCATCAAGTGGGTTTGCTATATACAAAAAAGAATTACCTCTTACTTATATTTTCCAGTGCCGAAGCCAAGTTACTTAGGGCTCAAGGCATCAAGATTATCATCGCATTGGGCCACTCTGGCTATGGAAAGGACCAGGAGATAGCCTTGAAATGTCCCGAAGTGGACATTGTCGTCGGTGGCCATTCGCACACCTTCCTCTATAGTGGTGACCAACCGGATGCAGAGCCCATCATTGGTCCCTATCCCACGGTGATTACGCAGAAGAGTGGCAAAAAGGTGCCTGTGGTGCAGGCCTATGCCTTCACCAAATACCTGGGACGACTTCATGTCCAATTTGATGATGCCGGCGATTTGATCACATTTAATGGAGCTCCCATCCTGCTGAATGCTGCAGTGCCTCAGAATCAGGAGGTCCTTGATCTGTTAGCGGTGTACCGACCGAATGTGACGCTCCTGGAAGAGTCTATAGTGGGACACACAAAGGTTCACTTGGAGGGCAGGCGGAAGGTCTGCTGGGCCAAGGAGTGCAATATGGGAAACTTGGTGGCCGATTCCATGGTCTTTAGCCGGATGATGGAGGATCAGGGTGGTGATTTCTGGACGGATGCTGCCATCTCTCTAATGAATTCTGGAGGTAATTAAAATACAATATTTATTATTTTAAATAATATAATTAATCTTTATTCCAGGCATTCGCAGATCCATTCAGAAGCTCTCCGATGGCGCCATCACCGGATTTGATGTCCTCTCCGTGCTGCCTTGGGGAAATGAACTCTTTGTGGTCAATTTGAAGGGCAGCTCTATCCGAAGGGCTCTCGAGCATGCAGCTCACTTAATGTCCAACGGCTTGGGCTGGGGCTTCCTTCAGATGTCCGGCATACATGTGGTTTTCGATGTCAAACAGCCCGAGGGTCACCGGGTAGTGTCTGTCAAGGTGCTATGTGCCTTCTGCATGGTGCCCAAGTACAGCGATTTGGAAGATGAAAAAGCTTACAATGTGATAGTGACAGACTATCTGCTGGAAGGCGGAGATGGTTACAAGTTAAACGACACTAACTATGTGCCAGAAAAACTTGAGAGGAACGACATGGAGGCAATGTCCTTTTATCTCAACCGACGTGATAATGTTAACCTGGGCGTAGAAGATCGCATTGTTTTCTTGGGGGCAAGTGGGCTGTTGGGATCTACATCTACATCTACAGCTCTGATCCTCTTCTCAGCCTTGCTGGTGGGAGGGTTTAGCTAGGGTTTGATCAGGGATTTTACCACTAAAAAGGTTTACTGTTGTGAAATAAAAAATTTGTTTTAAATAATTAAATTCTTTTAAAAATTCCTAGAAATTTTGTTTCTAAAAATGCTTAGTTTTCCACTACTTTCAGGCAATAACTTGGCATATTTTCTGGCTTTTCCCAAAGTAAACTCCTCAATCCCAAAAGTAGGCTGTACTTTAGGCTTTTCCCATTCAAGTCTTCTTTTGTTTAGCCTTCAGTAGGGACTTCGGGTAAAATATTTTAAGTAAAAATGATTCAACTTTCTTTCCAGGAGACTTGTACAGCGGTCCTGCTGTTGCTTCTGATCCTTCACGATCACATAGATGGCTTCAAGTTCATCCTGCTGCACACCAACGATATGCATGCCAGATACGATTCCGTTTCCGCCAAGGGAGGTAAATGCAAAGCCGAAGACGACCGCCAGGGTTACTGCTATGGAGGATTTGGACGAGTGGCCACGGCGTGAGTTTACTTACCAAGATAATAGAAAGATCCTTACCCTTACCTTCCTTTCAGTTTGGATAAATATAGACAAGAGGAAAGAGATCCAGTGCTCTACCTAAATGGTGGCGATACTTTTCATGGTACCCCCTGGTATACCATCTATCAGGGTAAGATGGTGGCCCAAATGCTGAATATGCTGGCTCCTGATGCCATGGTAAGGGAAAAAGGTAACATAAATAAACAAAATACCTAAAGGGAAACCCCTAAAGTCCCTAGGAGTCCATGAGTTTGACGACGGAACCGAGGTTCTAGCGGAATTCATAGATCTAATTAAGTTTCCCGTGGTCAGTTGTAATTTAAAATTGATCAACGAGCCCAAGCTCGAGGAAAGCAAAAACCTAAAGAACTTTACAATCATCAAAAAGGGGGACCGCACCATTGGCATTGTGGGTTACATCCATGCGGAGACCAAGGAACGCACGCAGCCCAATAATATTATTTTCCAAAATGAGATTCCAGCCATTAAGTACTGGAATTATATATATTTATATTTTTTAAGATGTTAATACTTCCCCCCTAAAACCCTTTAGCAAGGCGGCCAGGAAGCTAACAGAGCTCGGCGTTAACATTATTATTGCTTTGGGCCATTCAGGCTATAAGAAGGATATAGAAATTGCCAAAATGTGTCCAGAGGTGGATGTCGTAGTCGGTGGTCAGTCGCACACCTTTCTGTTTACAGGCCGGGCTCCGGGCAAGGACATACCCGAAGGTCCTTATCCCACAATAGTGGTCAAGCCGGATGGCAGAAAGGTGCCAGTGGTGCAGGCCTATGCCTATACCAAGTATCTGGGAAGGATGTCGCTGGAAGTGGGAGCTCCACCAGTTATGGTTTCTTTTTTTTTATAGTTTTTCCCATTTTCCAGTTCGACAAAGCTGGCAACTTGCTGAACTTCAAGGGTGAACCCATTCTGTTGGACAGCCGCTTTAAGCCCAAGAGGGAAATCCAGGATCTACTGGGCAAGCATCGCCAGGTGATCGATGACATGGAGCGGCATGTGGTGGGCACCACCTCGGTGTACTTAAATGGAGATCGCAACAGATGCGGCTACGGGGAGTGCAACTTTGGTAACATCATCGCGGATAGCTTTGTCTATGCTCGAGTGCAGGAAACTCTGCAGGATAGTAGTATGTGGACAGATGCCCCTATAGGTATTATCAATGCAGGCGGTAAGTTTAAGCACTCCTTATTAGAGACCTTTCAGTTACTCCCAATTACTTTCTGTAGCCATCAGGGCATCCATTGACCCTGGGATCATCACGGAGGCGGATGTGATTACTGTAATGCCCTTTAGCAACGGCTTATTCCACACGCGTATCAATGGCCTCCAGCTGATGAAGGCCCTGGAGCATTCCGCCCAGTTGCGGAGCAAGAACCAGAACAGTGGCTTCCTCCAGGTGTCGGGGCTGAGGGTTAAGTTCAACTACACCCGACCCATGGGTCAGCGCATCACCGAGATCAAGGCCCTGTGCTCCGACTGCCAGATTCCGAAATATGAGAGTGTCAAAACGGATCAGTACTATGGAGTGGTGCTTCCATCATTTCTTTTGAATGGCGGCGAGGGCTATAATTTTGTTGACAAACAAAATCCTCAGGTTTATAACATGTCCTTGCTGGAGCGGACTGCTTTTATTCGTTACCTGCAGGAGCACAAGATTGTCTATCCAGAGCGGCAGGAGCGTATGACTGAGCAGGAGAGGTACTTGAGCTCCAAAGCCTCCAGTTTCCTAACACAGCTGCTGCTGGAACTCTTTGCTTTCCTCTGCTTTCTGTACTGTTTTTATCTTTGGTAAATGTTGAGTCTGATAAATGATTGTTGAGGGGAAAAACGAGAGAGATCTTGTGCTCCATGGGGCATCATTATCATTAGCATTTCACCTTCTGGTTTTTTTTTGCCTATTGCGCAATAGCTTTGAACCGAGATCAGCGATTAAGAGGCCACTGATCAGTGACCTTTAGAGAGTAAACAGAAGATTACCCAAGTTCCAAGTTACATATATTCTCAAGGTTTAATCGCAAGCAAAAATAAGGTTTAAGGAAGCAGCTTATCCTATACAAATTCGAATTAAATAGAAGTAATAACTCTTCCACCTCTTCCAGCTTCCTTTTGGCTTAAAATCCCTTCTCCTGGCCGCACTTCTTTGACTTTGACTGATCCGCGACTGCTAGTGCTTGGCCATAATATGAATATGGCCAGGTGTTGCTACCAGCATGAGTTCTGGCCTGGGCTCCACCTCCATCTCCACTCCGTAATTGACTGCCAAATGAACGCTACCAATCTGAATTTGTATCTGTATCTGTCTGGCTGGTCGCGTTCTCGTTCTCGGGTGTCCTCTGCTGGTGCTAAGCACTATTAAATTCCCCATGGTTAGGCTTTTCATGAGAAGTTCACGGCGCACCGACCCCGCCGACCTCTGCCCACATATAATAGTCATCAAGCTCGTGTTGGAGGCCCGACCCCCTGATCCTCCCCTGGATCTGGCATTGCATCTGTCCATGGTTCTGGGCTCTAGCATTGGCCCCAATGTCTGCTACTGGCGGCTTGTTCCAGCTTCAGCTTCAGCTGCAGCTCCAGGCTTCTGCTGTCGTGAGAAGCACATACCCCTTGGACATGCACACACATATATAGGCTGGTGCCCTCACATCCCCATCTCCATCCACAAGCACATCCGCATCCACGTCCATGGCATACTCGATCGTAGGCGACACAAACACACTCTAGTGTCGGCATTTCGCTAGAGAAATGAGTGCACAGGGGAAAATTAAATGAATTTAATTCGAAAATTGCATTTAATAATTAAAATATTAAAATTTTACTTTAATATTTTATTAAGAAGGTTATAGAAATATTATAAGTAGGCCAAAAATGATTCTACTGAAATTATAATACCCTTAAAGGGGTATTAAAATTTACATTATAATTTTAGGATATATGTATTAAAGCTTTATATAATATCATAACTAAGTCAAAAAAGCATTAAATTCATTTCGGAAAGCATTTTTGTGCTAGTTTTTTCTAGGTTAACAAATCTGCATACTAAACTTACAATTTTAAGAGATTAAAATTTTTGTGAATTTTTTACAATTTTAACGATGTAACCCCTTATAAAATTTTCAGATTTTAAGAAAATTTTCAAATTTTTTTTTTTTCTTTTCGACAAAGCTAGAAAGACTCGCCTGTCAATGCTGATCAAGAATATATATGATTTATGGGGTCGGAAATTACTCCTTCAGCTTCTGACTGAAATTATAAAACCCTGCAAGGCTATAAAAAGTAAGGAAATATTATAGCGTAGGATAAGCTTTGATGGCTTCAAAATATCTTAGATTCTGCTAATTTAAGCTACAAATTGCTATTATGTTTTTTTACAACTTAAAGTTATGAAAAAGCAGTTCCGTTAGGTCTTAATGAATATATTTTTAAATTTAATGTGGTTTCAGAAACATTCATCATTTTTACCATACTTTTATTACCTCTTGATCATGCTGTTGGGTTTCTTTATATGCCTAGTTTTCCCCGCACAAATGCAAATGCCATTATTTTATTTCCGTGTGGAAAAGTCAGTGACTGGAGTGGGAAAAGAGGGTGGAGCTGCGGGAGATAGCATGTAATTATGTGGCCCGCTTTGGGTTCTAGGGTTCTGGGGTTCTGGGGTTTTCTGGACATCGGTCAAGTGCAGAATCGGGCACGGGCACTCTATTATAGAAGTCGGCAGCGCTCCGTGCTCCATGCTCCATGCTCCGGCACTCAGCTATCAGTCATTCGGTTAGTCATGGCTCAGAGAGGTGCTTGAACCCGGCTAGAGACCAAGACCGCGACCGAGACCCATGCCCGTACCCACACCCACGCCGTGGCCACCTGAACACCACCATTCCGCACCCGCATAGAGAGGTATGTAGTAACCTGGTGGCAGTGGCATTTCAATTTCGCAAATGAGCCCCTTTTGCCAACGTACCAACTTGGCTATAATCTTGGCCAGCGGCGGTGTCTGCACATAAAAGTCTACTTCCGTCTTTCTTTCATTTCTATTTGATTCCCTTCATTAAGAATGCCTCTTGGTTTCCTGCTCACCTCGACTCCACCTCCGCCTCCACCCCTTCCTCCAACTCCAGCTCCAACCGTTTAGGTCTAATGGCCGTATTAGCGACATGAGAAGATCTTTGGCCATTTGTCTGGGCATTACCAGCGATCGGGCCAAATGTATCTTTGTATCTTTCTCTCTTCTGAGACTGTTCTATATCGAATTGAGACATTTCTGGTACTGGGATCGAATTTTTCGGGTATCCGCTGTGTTTGTGTGTGTGGAAGCAGATCATGCATGGGTCAATGAGTTGCGCGACTCACAAATTAGTGGAAATCATCCGAAACCCCTATGGAATTCCCCCTCTGGCTCTGGGTCTGGGCTTCCTCTCCACCATTTTTGGGTGATTTTCGTGTTGATGCGGTTAGTTTGGCATTGTGTTGGCTGGAAGATGTGGATGTTGTTGCCTGTTCTGGTCGTGATTCTGTTGCCCAGTTCGCCAGAAAACGTTGAATTGGCTTCACCTTTTGACATGGAATCTGAAATGACGTGGAAGAGCTCCTCTGAAATCCCGACCTCTCCTCCTTCTATGTCCCCAATAGCATTGCCTCTTTACTCCCCTCGTTTGATTGCCAGTTGGCCATCCTCAACCCCATCCTCCGGCAAATGCTCATTTGGTTTCGTTTCTCGTTTCGTTTCAGCTCCATTGCTTTGTGATCGAAATTATTTACCGTTGATATGGTTATGGTCAAGGCGACCTGGGAGCTGGAGCTGGAGTTGGCAGCTTGAAGCTGGAGTTAGAAGAAGTCCAAGCCAGAGTCGAAGCAGGCCAATTGCCATTCTTTGACGGCGGGAGGAGGATCATTGGGTTACCTCGTTTTTTTTCTTTTTGGGCTTCGCGGATAATGATTTGGGAAAGCGCCAAAGAGATCGGTCTAGTTGTGGCAAATTGCTGAGATTTTGTGACTGACTTTTGACTTTTTATGTGGGTTTGAATAATAGAATATTTTAAATCAATTTCATTGCATTAACAATTTACATCTATTATTTTATAATAAATGTATTAAAATATATATTAAACATCATAAAATATCATCTAAAAATATTTAATATTTTCTTTAGAGAAATTCACAGATTCGAGCTGATTTGAAAGGGAAGATAAGATATTTGTCACTAGTGAAATATCTCATGACAAACCTACTGACAAAGCCATAAGGTCTCAAAAAACATTCCGAAATAATTCCTGGATCCTGTCCCCTGGCCCCATATACCCCACCAACATCCGAAACGAAATCCCAGCCAGAGGACGACAACATTTATTGAAAACCTTGCATATTTTAATAAGTTTATTATTAATGCACATGACTCATGGCAGTCGAAAGGGGGAGTGGAAATGGAAATCGGACATGAATTTATGCATGAACGGTTTGGCTGTTACTGGGGGATCGACGAGGATGGTCTAGGATCGGTTCGGATCGTATTGGAATGCTCCTGATCGGCTTGCTGGTCATGTTCCTGCGATTTTGTGGGCTTGGCCAGCACGACGTTTGCTATGTGTGTATGTGTGTGTGTTTGTGTGACCCGCGATGCAAATGCCGATGACCTTCGTGCTGCCAAGGACACAAGACATGCGCTTCTTCTAATTAGAACGCAGGCAAGTGGAAATGCGCAATGTCAGCCTCAAAAGAATATCTGAGTGTCATTTCTCAGCCACAGAACCCGCTTCACATTAATCCTTTGATCCCAGGCGGAAAATTTGTGTATTAGTTTGACTCTCTCGCTCTATCCTTTTGGCCAGATGCCATGTCCATGTCGTCATCATCAGCATCATCGCTAAACTTGACGCTAAAATGGATGTGGATACCCAGGAGCAACGCACACACACATTAGGGTGGACCCCCCCAAAAGGAGAGCTTGAAAACCCATTACTAAGCATTGAAAATAACAGCTATTGGAAGTCCACCTTAAAGCAAAGCAAAGCGAATGAAGGAAGAGGAGCCAAGAGGAGAGACCAAAGCAAAGCAAAGGAAGAAGAGGCGCACCAAAGTCCGTTGGCAAAAGCCAAAGTCGAGGATTTCTACCAAAAGGCGAATTAAATTCCTCAATCTGGTGCCGAGTTTATTTTTAGACCAAAAACAACAAGACAACAGGAACAAGAACAGCAACTAGCAATGAAATGGGACCAGGAGTTGGAGAAGGAAGCCAAGGAGGAGGATGAGAAGAGGGGGAGGAGAACGAGGACGAGTAGGGGGAGGCGACTAGAAGAAGCAGAAGACGACGCCTGGAAAGCACTCAAAAAAAAAAAAAAAATGTGTCCTATAGAATTTAGCGATCATAAATCCAATTTATCAAGATCGTATTATGTGATAATAGTTTCAACTAATATTCCTACCGAAATCTGATATTTTTTGTGGAAATTACACTTTAACAAAAGCTTTAATTCAAATTTTGTATAAAATAGTTTATTTTTTTAAATTATAAAATTTCAACCTACAACCTATAACATCTGTATAGCCTCGTAACTTATATTTCTCTCAGTGCACCCACTCGCACACAAATACAAATGGTGAGGATCAGAAGATCAGGCTAAGAAGAGGCAGCATCAGCGGCAGCCGCGAGTATAGATGGATGAATGCTGTTAAGGCGAAGGCCATCCAATAGTCCCTGCCCCCCTTCATCGCTCCAACCCCTCCCCCCACTCCGCTGGAAATCCAGATTGCCAGAAGTTCGCGGTGGTCACATTAAGCTCCTCCGCTGTGCGTCGCCCGGCGGCTGTTTTACCAACAAAAAGCCACTACCACGCTCAACGAAGGGCCCAAATCTCCGGTGTTGCGTTGTACTTGCGATAGAAGTTTCGATTGCAATGCACACGCACAGGTTTCCAGGTGCATCAGGTCGTCCTAGGAGCCTTCGTTCCATCGATTCCCTCCCCCCCCGTTCCAAACTGGGAAATTGCGGCCCATTCATTTCCCATGACTGTTAATCACTTGACCATTATTATGTTTAGCCCAACGCGTACATAATTATAGCCTGCAACCGACGATCGGCGATGTGTCGAATGGGATTAACTATTGGCCAGGCTAGCATTAAGCCGGAATCAAATGGGAGTGATAAAGGCCGAAAGGGCGTACTGCCGCAAAGTCGTTGAAGCAGGGATAATACACATGGTGTATCGATATCAAGGATATAATTTATGCACAGAACACAATTTTTGAGTTAAAAGGAGCTCTTTTTTTAAGCTAATAAAGATAGCTATAGAAACTAAAAAACAACGAAATATAATTATAGGCTAATTAATAATTATTAAAATTAATTAAAGCTAAGAACCTAACTAATTTGTAACACACATTAAACATAATAAGATCGACCCAATTCGTTTAGAAAAAAGATCAAGAAGCGAGCCCCTAGGGAACTTCTCTCTGTGTAAGCGTCCCCCTTTTCCGTTGTAACCCTTCTAATTGGAGGCTAATTTCCGCTTAGCCACTTAAATCGTTCGGTTATTAATAATCATTAAACCAATATTTATCCTTCACCAGGTTCTAGGGTTAATTAGAAAGCTCCAGAGCCAGAAGCCAAAAAAGAAAAAAAGTAGAGAAGCCGCGAAGAGCTGCCTTTAATTACACATGCACACATTTATCATATTCTTTTGTATTCTTTTTTTTTTCTTTATTTTTTAAGGCCGAAAAAAGTCGTGTTTAGCGGCTGGCACCCGCAGAAAAGCCGAGAAATATTGTCAAAATGCAAAGCAGAAGATCATTATTATTATTACACTTCACGCTTCCAGCAAAAGTGAGTAAAAGACGCGGCCCAAGGAACCGCAGAAAGCGGCGATTTCCACGGCGACTCAGCGTCGCGATAGCGCACCAAATTAATGGAAATGGAACCACATTGCGCCGCGTTGGAAGGGGTATGAGCCCTGGCCCTGGAACCTGGCAGCAGTCAATGGGCAGGGGGCAGCGGGGGCATAAACGTGCAGCGAGCCCTACAGGTAAGACAGGCGGAGAGAAAGAGTGAAACAGGGGCAGGCAGGGGAGGCAGGGGAACCAGCAGAAAGAACCCAAACCCAAAACCAAAGCGACGTTGTGGGAGAAAGAACAAAACTAACAATGGACTGCGATGACTCCGCCGACGCTGACTGCGACGCTGGCGATGGCAGCGACGCCGACCGCGGCTCCGACTCCCATTGGAATGAAGACGGGCGACGTGCAGTGGGATTTGAAGGTGTGCGTGTGCACTGAAACAAAATAGGAGGAATATTAAAACAGAACATCTTTTATAGATTAAAGAATATAATTTTAAATTAATAAAATTTCCTTATGGGAAAATAAAATACTAAAGCTTTTTATAAAATGTATTATTATCATCCCAATCTTAAGCCTTTTAAATTTCTTTCAGTGGATTAATATTTCGGTTTGAGCCCCGCTTTTGTGTGCCTCTGCTTTATTGCGCTCTTTGTCTAGCACTGACTTTGGGCTCAGGAAGAATCCAGCCACACGCACACACACACACAGACAGAGCCAGCGAGGCCAATTTCCAATCACATCCATGAAATAAGCAAATAGTTTGTATCTTTCGGTTATTTCTTCTTTCTTTTCCACGATTCCACACGGTTCCCCCACACCCTCCTACCCGCACTTCCATCCGGCAATTTCCTTCTTAAGCTAACTGCTTTCGGCACCACCCGACACTTAGCAACGCTAACTTGGCCAGAACAGAAGCTCAGCGGATCTAACATTTCCAATTACTCGTACTCGTACTTCAACTCCAACTCCAGCTCCAAGGATTAAACCAAGTCGCGTTGCCTCTGCATCTCTGCCTGTATCTCAGTCCGTGTGTGTGATTGTGCTGTGTGTGTGTGTGTGCGTCTGGAAGAGGAAACTGGAACTGGGAACTGGAATCGCTGGGGTTCTGGAAGCAGCGAGTCGGTTGGTTCTTCGTCGGTCTCTTCTTCGGTCCGCAGTTCTTGGACACTCGCGATCAGTCGACAACGAAGGCTTGCAGTGAACGCGACGTGTAGTGCTGAACACTCCTAACTCTTTTTGAGCCATCTTTTGAGCCGCGTCCTAAAAGCCAGAGTACCCGATTCGTATTCCCCGATCGTCGCCAGCGGCAATCAGATAGTGCTCCGCGCGCCCCCAACTCCAATCCAAGCCGAAGAAAGATGGCCAAAATCGTACTCTTCTGCCTGCTGAGCCTCTTGGCATGCGCTGCAGGTTAGTAAAGTCACTGAATTTTGATTGATGGGTTTTTGTGGGACCCCAGCATTTATACTTTATGTCTAAATTTTATGTTCAAGGATATATGGGTGTTTTGGTAAATCATTTTAGGGAAAGTTAAAGTTGAAAACTAGTTTTTAAAGAACTTTAGAAACTTGAAGTAATTTATATATATTTTTGAAATTTAATTTCCAAAAGTTTTGATTTTAGATCCATTAAAAAAAGGTCCTTCCTAGTTAATAAATATTTTCCTCCCTTTTCACCTTAAATTATTAAATGGAATCTGTGTGGTTTTATCAACGTAATGACTCTTCAATTAAACGTCTTTTCCTGGAATGGATTAATCAAGTTTTCAGCCTTCTGTACTCTCTAAAATGCCTTGCTAATTGGCGGCTTACCTCAGCCAGCAAATGATAATTCAATCTCCGGGAATAACCCATAATTATTCCTACCTTCTTTCATTTAACAAGTAAACAAAAGAAGTTCGTTCCAAGGAACTGCAAATAAAGAAGCCTAAGTCAAGCCTGGAGGGGAACAAAATCTGAAATCACAAAAAAACAGAAAGACTGAAAAAAGATTCAAGATTCAAGGAATGATGCATTCCCATCATTATATCCGAATCAGAGTCGCAGTCATTAAGTAATTAAGCATCGATTCGATTCTATCCTCATTCCCCGGTCTTTAGTTTGCAGTCTCCAGACTCTTTCAGTCTTCTGTCTTTGCTGGGAGCTCTCCTCCACTCATCGATTACCCCATGGCTAGAATTGCACTGGTTCTGGGTTCCTCTGTACCTGGCCTGGCTTTTTATCAATTTCCCTGTGCTTATCCCAAGTCGCCATCTCCATTATAATGATTTGCCTGCTAACTGGCCGGAGGGATGTTAGGTGCCAACAAATAACTAGAGTTAGCCCCATCACATCCTCCGGCAATGGCGTCCGCATCTACAGCCACATCCCCACCATTTCGATCTCGATCCCCATCAGAGATCAGAGTCCCGGCAAACACTAGAATTGACTTTGACTGCATCATTAGAGACGTGCTAGATTCGCGATCTATCGCTGGCCCGGGCGTAATTACCTTGGCAAATTACGGTGCCCGGACAGCTGCAGGGAGGCTTGGGTTCGGTTCTGGCTCGATTCTGCTGCCCAATTATTGCCTACCCTAGCCCGGTTCCCGAACTCGAACTCGATCCCGATCCCGATCCCAATCCCGCAGTTGGATTCACGTTTAGAGTCGGTGTCAAATTAACTGCAATTGGGCCGAGGCTCGTTATCTCCTGGCTAGATACTACTTACTCGCTTTTATTTAGTTTCATTTCGTGGCGGAGGAGAGATTGCCATCAAGATCTGGATTCATTTGGGGCGGAAATTAATGCTTGAATTGAATTTGATTCCTGGCCAAGATTGGCCCAGAGCTTCAAGCTTAAATTGCCCCATTAAAATGAAATTTAAGAATTTCTTTGCGGAGCTTCTGGGCTGGGTTTTTGGGATCATTATTCTTATTAGCTCACCAGATGGAGATCTCAATTTTAAACCGCTTGAACCCATAATAAATTCACTTCAAAGTGCCAAGATCTCTTTTTCAGAATCAGTTGATTCATAAATCTTGGCAGCGAGGCAGACTTTGTGCTTGGCTTCGTGTGTGTCTTGCATTTAAATCGCCGGAAATAATTTCATATACGAGCAAACACACACACAGAGACAGGTATCTCCTCAAACATTGGAACTCTCTTCATGTCTAGGCTTGGGCCTATGTATATCCCATATTCCATAGCCAATATCCATTCACGACAAGTGCCATAAATGGCCAAGTGCCCTGTCCGGAGTAGAGTTCTGTTGCGTCAGTGTGCAAGACAAAGTACTCATATTGCCCCGCTGTTTGTGTTTATCTTTTGAGCCGCTTTGTAAGGGCCAACACACACACACACATACTCCTTTGTATATACACTATTAAATATAGAAGGTATCTGGGCAAGAGATCTCTACCTGGTTACCCTATGTCTTAGGCTTTGTCATCTTGCATTGTTCCTCGCATTCCTCTCCTCACTTTACTACACTTAACTTCTCCGGGTCGGCGATTACATAAGATTCGGCGGATGGATGGGTCGCCGTCTCCATTTCGGCTGACCAGCGGCTAATTAATGTCATCAGCACCTTGATTCTCTATTTCGGGGCTTGGGTAATTAGCCCCTAGGGGTCAGGGACCGCATAAATGCTCCTGGTCATCATCATCATCATTGTGAATCACGCAAACCCCCTCCAATTTGGGGTCCAAAGTTTTGTTCTTCTTCTGTCTGTTTTTATGGAGCGTTTGTCCAGCGATTCATTACTTGGCTGCTTTTTTGGTAATCCTATTTAATGATGTTTGTCTTTGGGTTTCTTTGGATTACGCATGCTATGTCCGAAGCTGAAACCGTTACCATTTTCGCTGTTTCGGTTACGCATTGCGATTCCAATTGCGTTCGGAATTTGGAGATATATATATATAGAATAAGTAGGTTCATTCACCTATTGTGAACTTGGAACATCTTCACTTTGGCTTTGAAGGTTTACAAATCTTTACCACACTCATTCTCCTCATCTGTAATCCTCTTCAACAGGTCAACGCATCACCACAATCCACCTGGATGGAGTGCAGTACTTCATCAGCCGGATGAATCCCTATTCACCGGAGCTTAACTACTTCCTGGCCTATCAATACTGCCGCTCCTTGGGCCTGCAGCTGGCCTCGTTCGAGACTAAGGAGAAGGCCGAATCGATGACCACGTATCTGAAGAACGCCGGTTACGGCAACTACGATTTCTGGACCTCCGGAAATCGCCTGGGCACGGGCATGTTCCTATGGATGAGCACCGGTCTGCCGTTCAATGCCACCTTCGACTTCTTCGAGAACTCGGCGGACGCCATCTCGGCCGGTCTGCTCGATCCCGTTGATCATAACAGCAACACCTCGCCCCAGCGCACGGCTCGCGACAGGTAAGCCCAAGGTCAATGCCCTTGTAAGCTCAGCTTATCTACATCGATATCCGTTTTTCGTTTTCCTTCCAAATCTATAGCAGCAGTGGCGCCGAGAAGGGATGCGTGATCCTGAAGCAGCCCACGCTCAAGTGGATGCCCGAGGACTGCTCGGCCGTCAAGGACTTTATTTGCGAGCAGACCCGTTGCTACTATTACAACTATGGCAGCATCCCCGTCTCGTCGGCGCAGGGGTAAGGACTTAAGGACTTAAGGACTCCACATCGAACAGAATTTAAGAGCACTGACTGGAGAGAGAGAGAGAGAGAGAGAGAGAAAGAAAGGAGGAGGATTAAGAATATTGATAATGCAATAAACAAATTATGCTATAATTAACGTTAATTAATACGCTATACGAGCAAACAAATTAAACAAATGTCCTTAATTAAGTAAAACGAACTAAAACTAAAACTAAAATTTAAACTTAAACTAAAACAAAACCCAGAGCCCAGATCAAGAGATTACGCAAGGATAACCCACAAGTTACTTTAGTTGACACACACACACACAAACACACACCTAACACACACTTAGACACACCGACAGAGTGCGAATCCAAGGGATTCGAGTACAGAATTTGCTAAAGAACAAACAAATAGGTGAGCTAAACCCCAAATCGTAACCAATCTACCATAACTACACACACATCTCTCTGCATCTAAAGACTAATGCGAAGCCTAGCAGCTAACTTCTTACTAACGCCACTCCAAGTTCTAAAGTTCTACGATGAAACCATGATTTAAGATCCACAAAGACCCGACAAAAAAAAAGAACACTTCTTTTGTAGACGCCAATGTGATGTACAAGAAGTTAATGCAATCTCCGAGGGTGTAGAAGATCCTGCTCTCTAAGTATCCTTGAGATTGCCTCAACTTTCTCTGGTCCATCTTCATGTGAGCGCCAAAAAATGTATTTTGTTTGGTGGTTTTGGGGCTTAGCTTTCCTTAGAATTGTTGTCGCTCTCGTTGTCGCTGTCGCTGTCGTTGTTGTTGTTGATGTTGTCATGATGATTTGTGTTCAACTAACTAACTTTTAGGCTAAGCAACTTTCGCACTAACCCTAAAACCTTAAACCATACCCGAAGTAATCTCTTAAGACTCATCTTTACTTTCTGTTTTATATCTTTTTATCTCCATTAGACGTCCCATCACCTCGACCACCCCCCGCCCAGCTGTCTCACTGATCAACCTGCATAATGCCGCCACCACCACCCCGCTGCCTCTTTTGATGTCCACCAGTGGCATCATGTACTCCGCCGCCAAGGCCAAGTCCTCGCCAGCTGTGGGCCATCGCCTCCAGGTTGAGGACTTCCAGCAGCAGCCCATCACCTTCAAGCTGAATCATGACCGCTCGCTGCCTGATACTGATGCCGCCGATGTGGATGTGGAGGATCAGGAGCAGGTTGATGTGGAGGCCGAGGAGCATGACGATCATGAGGTTGAGGGCGAGGGCGAAGAGGAGCACGAGGGCGACAACTTTGGCGAGCATGCCCGGGAGCTGGGCAATGACAGCGATGGCGACATCAAGGAGCATGTCTTCCCTCTCAGCGACAATGAGCTGCATCCCGAGATGCATGCCATCGAGGAGGTGCAACAGCAGTTGCAGCAACAGCAGCAGCAGGAGCAGGATTCAGTAGCTGCTGCTCCCGCAGCCGAGGAGAGCGATAGCTCCCAGCAGCACGATTCGGAGGCGGAGGGAGACAATGAGCATGAGGTGGAGGCTGATTCCGACTCGGACAACGAGTCGCAGGCGCCCATCCAGGCCAGCGAACCGCTGGCTTTGCCCAGTTCCACGGAATCGCCGGCTGCCGGCATTGAGGAGCGCATCAAGCAGATTGCCCAGGACTTCCAGAAGATGGCCAGTTCCCAGGAGCTGCTGCAGCCCAAGGAGGAGCTGACACCGCAGTCCTCGCTGTCCCTCAACGACCTGATACGCACCCTGCGCCCCAACGAGCAGCAGATCATACCGCAAATCGACTCGGACTACTCCAATGCCATGCGTGTCCTGGGCAAGCCACTGGCGGCCCACAACTAGGCTTTGCCGGTACCACCCGGTATTAGCCCCGCTAGCCTAAGTTGTGTGTGTTGTTTGGTGTGGTTAGGATCTGGGTAAATCACCGGGTTCCACTGAGAAACTGAGCATTTCCGCGAGCCGGCCGGACATGTCCGGAAATGACGCTTCTCTCTGAGGACCCAGAGATACCCCAGGATCTGGATAATCGAGCAGCAAGAAAGAGATTAAAGGAGCTAAGACATTAATCTATATATAACGATAAATATATATTGTATTGTATGCTTTAATTGTATGACAACCACCACAAAAACAAAAGGAAACTCTTGATTAATAAAAGTAATAAGTAAACAAAAAAAAAAAAAACTTAAGTTTTTCCAAGTAAATTTAATGGAGAATAAACTTAAGAAGGTCTTAAAACTCCAACTAAAACCTTCCCCTCTCTCCAGGAATTAATCTAAGAACCGTAAACTCATCCATAACAGAACTCCAGCCATAAGTTAGCCAAGATTCTCCGCTTTTCCTATGAATAATGCCAGAAGAAACCATTTCATAACGGGGCTCATAAACCAGTCACTGGTTTTATTTTTCGGCTTTAACGAAACGAAGATGAAAGCCAATAATCGTAAATTAACTGCTAAGGCTCTCAAACGAGAAGAATCTGAAGTGTGTTTGGGGAATTTTATTGCACTCGCGCTCCTCTACAGAGTTGAGGAATGAAAATAAATAATTCCTCGCTAGCCGCTGTCCATGTCCCGTGTCTGCATTCAAATCTGCAAATCATCTTTCTTAATTTAAAGAGGATTCCGGCGACGCAGACGCATCACATCAAGTTTTATGTGTGTCGGAGACGAAGGTGGAGCTGAGGCTGAAAAGGCAGCGACTTCTTCTTAACCAAGAAGATCCAAAAGGTGCCCCTCGGCTAGGTTCAACTCCTACCCCCGCCCACCTGCTGCTGCTGCTGCTGCTCCATCCTTGGTCTTCATCTTCATCTTCATCACGAGTTCCAGCTCCACCTTCGCGCAGACGCAGACGCAGACGAGTGACTTCGTTTGAAGTTCTGTTGACTGATGTTGTGCTGCTGCCGCGGCTCAAAGTGGTTAATGAAAGAAGCACACACAGCGTATATACACACAATATACGTATATATATATGTATATATTTGTGGTATGTGGCAGCAGATGCCAAGACAACCTTGAAATGTATCGCAGAGTCCAACGAACGAATATAAAAAAGGCTTTGCCGCGGCCCTCCACTTTTTTGTTTCTTCTTGAAGCACCAAGAACCCGAGGAAAACAGTAAGTAACTGCTAACTGGGAATGCCCCCAGCCGGGATTCCGGCTGAACCTCTCTCGCTGTCTCTCTGGAGTTAAAAGCAAGAGTGCTCGATCCCGATTTGAGGTTTATTTTTAAGCAAAGCGGAAGTACAGGAAGCTGGCAAAAGGAGAAAGTTCGGTCGCAGACTTCTGAATATATAAGGGAATCTTGCCGGAATTCCTGCATCATTGCAAGCCAAGCAGTTGCCTGGAAAAGCTTCTAAACTTCACTAAGCCTTTAATATATCCTTTTAATAATCCCTAAAAATGAAAGTTATCCTGGTTCTGACTTTCCTGGCCTGCCTGGCTCTCTGTCTGGCTCTTCCTCAGGTGGGACATGGTTCTATCAATGGACCCAGTGGCGTGAGTATCTAAATAATAAATAAAATATATTATGAAAATATTAATTATAATTCTTCTATTTAAAATTAGCGCTTTCCCATGACCAGAAATTGGGCTGCTCCTCCTGTGGATCTAAGCAAGCCCATTATTTTCCTGCCAGAGGCCACGCCCATCCATGAAGTCCAAGAGTCCCGATCTGTTCAAACCAGACGCCACAAGAGTGGTTAAAAATACTATAAATTTATGTTATGTTATTATTTATTTAATTAAGTAATTTATAATGACAATAAACTGTTGAATATTTAACATTTAAAATGTTTAAATATAGGGAAACAATTGTGTGGGTAAAAGTAGAGTAGAAAGTTTTCAGTATTTAAACTATTTAATTTAATGACCAATGATTATTAAATTACTCGTATAAAAATCTCTTATAATATTTCAAATATTCTTCATTTTATTCATTTTTATTTCAAGTTAAAAAACTGCTTAAAAACGGAACATGAACTTGTTGGAAATTATTGCTCTCCCTCTCCAGATGATATAATCTTTTGTGGCGCAATAATTGAGTTTAATTTAACAACGAGTTTTGCATTGTTTCCGGTTTAATACGAATGATATGTTTGCTCATAAAGCACTTTTTTCGAAATGAATTTAAAAGGCAAATTTAAAATGATGAGCGAGTATTAATAAATGTGACAATAATTGTGATTACGAGGAGATTTAAATGGATATAAATATATACAGTAATGATATTTTAAATGCAGTGCCATTTACATGATACAAAAAATTAAAAGAGCCTAAATATATAATATAATAAATTAAAATAATTAATACACTTTTAATAATTCCCTTTTAAAATCAAAAACCATTTTTAGGGTCCCCCTGATATGAATTATCTATTTTATACTATTTTTTTCTGTTTAATTGTTTCTAAACAAATTAGCAAATTAATTGACTGCACATCTGCCTCCGAATCTACATAAATTAATTAATTTGAAATTGTAAACAAACGCTTAGCTCTTGTCACCCATAAATAAGCATAGACCTAATAAATATTCATTTTCCAGTTGACATAATTAACGCAGCGTCACCTAATTTAGATAACAAACTTGTTTACCTCAAAATAGCCTGAAGAAGGGGCTTCCCCTAGGGAGTTACATTTATTTACATTTGACTTTTTTAGGGAACTAAAAAACCTATTCTTATACAGCTACTGTTTGCTGTCGTTTGGACTTAATTCCAGATAAAAGATGTTAATATCAAGATCAAGATATGAGATGTTAATGCATGACGTAGATTTTATAATCAAAAACCACTAGTTAATATTCAAAACTCTTCGATTAATTGAATTCGCAAGATAACTCTAACGAAGCGCAGCCAAATCGAAGGCTATAAAAGATCGAACTTGGAACTGAGCCAAAAACATTAACAGCCGTCCATCGTTCCGAAAGGTTCGTCAGAGGAAACTCTATTAAGTTTTTAGAGTCTTCATAATCTAAAGTTTAATTTAGAACCCGTGGAGAATTCAAAGTTTATTCAATCTCGATTTAAGCAACGAGTTTTTGGATAATTTCCGGTTTCTTACGTTTTGATTTCGTTATCAGTGCACAATAAAACATTAAAAAGGGATTAAGTGTGCTAACTAATTAAAAACAAGAATCAATCTGATGAAAATGCAGTGCGAAAGGAACATCTATATATTTCTATAAAGACAGCAAACCCGTAATCCAAATAAACAAGATCTATATACCCCTGATTATAATTAGTATTCGGAACAAGATTTAGTTCTAGTTCGCCTATATTTAGTGGCTTCTTACACGGCGCCACTAATGAGCCAAGACGAGTTCCCAAACCACTTGGCGTAGTCTCTATAGTATAGGCAAGATCAGGCAATCAGTACGCTAATTCCGAATCACTGGACTTGGGATTTATGGTTCGGATTGGTCTGGGTGCGGGCGAGGTTGGCGGGTTTCATTAGAGAGACTCTCAATAGTATATATAAGCCTCGTCCCCGGATCGAGCCCAAAACATTTGCGTTTAATCTGTGGGCGCGTAAGGTTAGTCGTCTGTTGGGAATTACTGGACAGGTTGCATATAGTATTCCGATTAGAGAACTCAAATGCAATCAAATATAGTCATTACAGCGCAGAGATCTCGGCCGTAGTTCCCCCCGAGAAACCAGTTGGAACCGCCTTCCATTAATCGTTTGTTGTTTCCCCACACAGATCAGAATGAAGTTCTTTTTGGTTCTGCCGCTCCTGGTGGCTGCGGTCTCTGCCCAGTTCGGTGGATTCGGAGGAGGTGGCTTCGGCGGCGGTGGCCTCGGCGGTGGCCTGGGAGGTGGTCTGGGAGGTGGCCTCGGAAACCTGGCCTCCAATGCGGCAAACCGCTTCCAGAGTGCTGCCAGTGGTATTGCCAGTGTTGTGCCCAAGGTTCCACTGCTCAGCAATGTCCAGAGCTTCGGCGACTTCTTGGTGAGATTTATAAAGTAACTCCTTACAGAAAGCAGACAACTAACTCTTGGTTATCCCCTTGCAGTCTCAATCTGGCAAGTCCTACCTCAACGCCGCCGATCAGGCCCTGCACGAGGGTGCTTTTGCTGCCACCAAAAACCTGGTGGATGCTGGAAACGCTGCCTATGCCGCTGGTACTTCCACCTTCAAGCAGGCGGTGAATGCCTTCGCTGATCTGACCCAGGGCGAATTCCTTAGCCAGTTGACCGGTCTCAAGATCAACCGCGCCGCTAAAGCCCGTGCTGCTTCCAGCAAGGTGGATGTCCCTATTCCCGATGGTCATGTTCCCGACTCCTTCGATTGGCGCGACAAGGGAGGCGTCACCCATGTCAGATTCCAGGGCACGTGCGGTTCCTGCTGGGCCCATGCCACAGTTGGTGCCATTGAGGGTCATGTTTTCCGCAAGACAGGCTCTCTGCCCGTCCTCTCCGAGCAGAACCTGGTGGACTGTGGTCCAGCTGAAGATTTTGCTCTGAACGGCTGTGATGGTGGCTTCCAGGAGGCTGCCTTCTGTTGGATCAACGAGGACCAGAAGGGCGTCTCTCAGCTGCCAACGTATCCATACCTGGACAAGCAGGACACCTGCAAGTACGACGAAAGCAAGGCGGGAGCCCACATCAGTGGATTCGGCACCATTCCGCCCAAGGACGAGGAGGAGCTAAAGAAGGTGGTGGCCACCCTGGGACCCGTTGCCTGCTCGGTGTACGGCATTGAGAGTCTGAAGAACTACGATGGCGGCATCTACAACGATGAGGAGTGCAACAATTCCGCGGAGCCCAACCACGCCATCCTGGTTGTGGGCTATGGCTCGGACAACGGTAACGACTACTGGATCATCAAGAACTCCTGGGATGACACCTGGGGAGAGCAGGGCTACTTCCGTCTGCCGCGCGGCAAGAACTTCTGCCTTGTGGCCGATGAGTGCTCCTATCCCGTGGTTTAAGCTTTTGGCTTTCACTAGGAAATGTCCAAAGTTATGTTCTGGTCTAAGTTCATTTTTGAAATAAAACGATTTAAATGATTTTACGATATTCGAGAAG
Source organism: Drosophila kikkawai (assembly GCF_030179895.1). Lineage (NCBI taxonomy): Eukaryota > Metazoa > Arthropoda > Insecta > Diptera > Drosophilidae > Drosophila > Drosophila kikkawai. Next base: position 24,439,735 of record NC_091729.1, read on the forward strand.
CTTTGATTTCTGAAGCCCAAAAAGAAGTTGAAGATTGTGATTTGAACTAAAACTTTTGCGGGAATAAGTCCCTGATTCCATTTAATAAGAATTTAAACTATTTTTAATACATGACAACAAAGAACCTAGCTTTGGGTAGTCGATGTTTGTTTACCCTTGAAGGTTGCAATTGGACTTGGGGTCAGTATGGAAATCCATGATATCTCAGCCAAAAATGCCTTAATTTCAATTCGGAAAGCTGTCCTGTGCTAGTTTTTAATAGGTTAAAAAATCTGCATACTAAATTGGAAAATTTTAAAAATCAAAATTTTTGATCATTTTAATGATGTAACCCCTTATCATTTTTTTGAAAAAAAAAAAAAAAATTTTTTTTCTTTCCAACATGGCTGGAAAGACTCGCCTGTTGATGCTGATCAAGAATATATATGATATATAGGGTCGGAAATGAGTCCTTCAGTGTTTTATTAGCTTTCGACTGAAACACCTCGCCAGGTCATAAAAATATATTCCTAGACAGTTTGATACGCATTTAACAACTTTTCTGTGAATGCTGCTCAAAAAAGTATACATTTCCTAACATTTAAAACCAAACTAAAGCATCTTTTGATAGATTTACAAATATAAAATCAGTTAAAAATTAATTTTAAAAAGCAGCCTTTCTTCTGCAGTGTGACCATCATAAACTAAAGCCACGGCCAGTGCTGCCCATAACCATGTTCATTTTAAAGTGGAATTCCACGCTTCGTCCTACCTGGTCACACTCTCCGTACAACAAAAAATAGTCAATAAAAATAAATTAGATCAAATTGGCGAATTAAACTATATTAGGCGCGTCGCGACAGAGAAATCATCGTGGGGCGTTAAATAGTGATGCCGTGAGGAATGGCGGCAGTGCGTCCCGTGGAAAAAGGCCGCCGCGCAACATTGTTCCTGCAGGTGTGTCTGCGTCGACCGTTCCGCTTGCGAGATTTCCGATCGGAAGCCCAGCCCACTTTTTGAAGGGGCGTTGTCATCAGCGTCGCGAATCTAAAGCCCCCCATTCATTCCGGCTATCATGTGTCTGCTCTACACCTGTCCCCCCTGTGCCCGTCCCTGTCTCTGGCCCCAGTATCACTGTCCAAGTGTGTTTGCTAATCAAGAGGTGGTCGTGGTCACCCCACCACCCCTTTCCCTCCTTTCGTTCCATTGCAGAAATGTGCGCCCTAGTGCATGTGCATTGCGACTAATCCAAAGAGTCCCACGGGTCATAACGCATTTAACCACTAAACCAGCTGACAGTTAGAGATCCCCATCTGCCCGAGAGCCTGCCCCTCTCCCATTTCCCCCCACCCAATCATGGACGAGGATATTCTGAATGCCGTGGAGTCCATGTTCGGCAAGGACGTCAAGATTGTGGACTGTGAGACGTCCACGTCACTGCAGCAGGAGGAGGTGCTGCTGGTCAACGGTGTGCCCGTCAAGCTAGACGGCCTCCCAGCGGATGATGCTAGTGCCATCAAGGCGGCCCTGCTGGAGGGACAAATGCCCTCCGTGGAGCATCTCAACCAACTACTCTTTCGTGCCGGCTTGGCCCAGCAGCCCATCGAGGTGGAGACCTCGCTGACGGTGAAGTCTTCGCTGACCACCACAGAAGAGGTGCTAGTCTCGCGCAATGGCCAGATCCTGGACGAGCGGACAGTGGAAACCAAGGAAAACTTTAACCATCAGTCGCACCAGAAGGAAATCTGGCATCCCGTCAAGCAACAGCAGCAGTCAGCTTTGGCTAGGGCCACCCCGGAGAATGCCTTAAAATACCGATCCACTTCGAATTCCACGTTCGCCTCGGACGATCATCGCCCGTCCGATCCGCTGGGTCGCCAGCTGAATCAAACCTTCTCGAATGCTTCCCTCATGTCCAGCAGCTCGGCCATCACGGGGTCCGATCAAGTGATAGGCTCTGCTTCATCCACCACCATTGGGGACAAGAGCTCGAATATAAGTAGCTGCGACTCCGGGCACGATGGCCTCTTCCACAGCGTGTCGATGAGTGCGCCATGGTCACATCCAAGAGACACCCTTACCGACTCAATGTACTGCGACATTCCCAGCTCTGCAGACGAGGCGGATGCGGTTTCTATACTGGTGAGTGTGGAATCCCTTAGTCCAGTTTTTCCTTACTGAAGTTTCCTTGTCCTAGAACACCAATTTGCAGATCACAGAGCCAAACGATTGCCTTCAGTCGCCAGTTTACGCCAAAGACATGCCCAAAAGCGGCAGCCTGGACTCGCTAGTCAGCCTGCTAATTGCTGGCCAGGATGAGGAGGTGGCCTTTGCCCTCTTCACCTGCTTCCGTTTGTTTCTGCCAGCCCAGGATCTGCTAGCCAGACTCGTTGACAAGTGCCAAGACAAAGAGGATGTCCTAATCCGCCTACTCAAGCACTGGCTCAGCATTTGTCCCGCTGACTTTAACCAGGAGTTGCTGCTGCAGAAGCTGGAGAAGAAGCCCGGCTTAAAGGCTTTTCTGGACGGAATACCTCAATCTCAGGCCCAAAGGCAGGCCAAGTCGCATAACCAACTGCAGTATCTGCTGGCCAAGCAGTCTTCGGCCAGCTCCCTGGGCCGTCAGAGCAGCATTAAGTCACTAAAGCGATTTGTCTACAAGACAGACAATGTGGCCAACAGCTGTGGTAGTGCCTTCGAGTTGGCCCACCAACTGTATGCCATAGAGTATGCCTATCTGTCGCAGATACGCCTGGAGGAGTTTGTGGAAATGCTGGGCAAGAACGAACTAAAGACCTGCCTGAGCCAGACCAAGGCGGGCACCTTGGGTACAAGCCAGGTGACCATCGACAGCTATGTGCAGTGGTTCAATCAACTCAGCAGCTTGACAGCCACGGAGATCCTAAAGGTGAGGATTATAAAGTAATATCATTCCAAATTTAATGAATAACTTATCCTTTAGCTGGGCAAAAAGTCGCAGAGGGCACAAATGATTGATTTCTGGGTGGATACTGCCTTGGAGTGCTTCAACACGGGCAATTTCAACAGCTTGATGGCCATACTGACGGCTTTAAACCTCACGGCCATAGCTAGACTCAAGAAGACAGTGAGTTAACTTGATTTTAAATGCTGCAAACTTTATTAATCTTGATGTATTTCCAGTGGGGCAAGGTGCAGACAACCAAGTTCGAGGGACTGGAACATCAAATGGATCCCAGTTCGAATTTTCTCAACTACCGCTCTACCATGAAGGCAGCTATTTGGCGTTCGGAACGCGAGATGGCCAACAAAATTGAGCGTGCCATCATACCCTTTTTCTCTTTATTTCTCAAGGACTTGCATGCCATCAATGAGAGTCATGAAACCAAGTGGGTTTACCGCCTTGAAATCCCTGAAATTAGTTATTAATTAATCTTAAATCTTGCAGACTCTCCAACGGCCAGCTAAACTTTGAGAAATTTAGTCTCTTGGGCTTCCATTTGCGTAACTTTAGCCAGTGGCAAAGTCTGGACTGTCCCTACGAGCAGGTGTCTAGTGTGGTGGCCTACCTACTCAAGGCAGAGGTGCTATCAGAGGATCAGCTAATGAAGGCCTCCTACGACTGCGAGCCACCTGAAAATGGCGGGGAGAAGGATCACTACAAGACGCTGAAGGCAGCCAAGAAGGCGTAATCATAACGACAATCCTCGGGATAGTGCAAAAACACACAGAATTATTAATAATAATAATAATAAGCAATGCATTAGGCCTCGCACACACACAGTTACACAAACATTTTGCATAAAAAAACAATAACAATAACCACCACCAGTTGTGTTTGTTGATTTTCTTTTGTACTTAAGCTTAGCATATATTTATTTGCAAAACGATTTATATTTACCTACGAACGACGGGCATTTAATTAGAAACACCAAAAATATTACGCATACAATAATTACTAATTAGTAATCTTTTAAATGTTGTATTTTAGCAGTTAAATATCCCGAAAAAAACAAATAAAACCTAAAGACTTTACTTCCAACTCTCGATCACATTCTTCACCGGATGGTGGCATACTTCTGGCAGTCCACCGTGGCAAACTTCCCAAAGAGCTCCAGGGGATAGTGCTTGCCCTCTACAGGCGCATGGATGCGTATCTGCCGCATGTGCGTGTCCCTGCCATTCTGATGATTGGATATCACGGCAATTTGCAGCATAAAAGTGCGTATGGACTTGACATTGCCATCCTTAATGGGTATCTGCACCCAGCCAGTGGGTTCGGTGAGATCCATCACCTGCAGCTCTTGCAAATCATTGAAGTTGGTCCCGGAGCGTATGGATATCCTCGAGGGCGTATAGCTCTCGTCCAGCTTGTAATCGGTGTAGATGTAAATCTGGCTAATGTTGGTCCGCTTGTGGAACTGGATGTTTACCAGATGCGGCAGCTGGCCATCCGACTGCCAATAGGTGTCCATGATGTTGTCGCGCAGGCGCTCCACACCGAAACCTACAAAAATCAAGGGTTAGAGCTGCTGTGGTACCCCTTTAAAACCAGCTTACCCGGCTTGCAGGAGGAGAGACTCCAAACAGCCTGGGCGCCCACTTCCCGGACAAAGCCCAGACGCTCCTCGGCCAGGGGATCTTCTTCGGGACTAGGTGCCGGGTTGGCGGATATATCCTCATCCATCGAGGCAGCCATAGTAGGCATTGAATTGGTGGTTTTTTAAACAATTTATTACGAGATTAAAATTTGTTGTTCTTTGTAAGGTGTGACCCTTTTTGAATGATTATCAAAATCCCAAACTAGACTCTAGCCTGGTCACATTGTTTCATCGCACATGTTCGCCAACCACAATAATAACAAAATAATTAATTAAAATGGTGCGTAAACTCAAATTCCATGAGCAAAAGCTGCTCAAGAAGGTGGACTTTATCACCTGGAAGGTGGACAACAGCGGCAAGGAGAACAAGATCCTAAGGCGCTATCACATACAAAAACGAGAGGATTACACCAAGTGAGTCTCACTAAAAACTAAGATTTTTAGCATAATTAAACATATTTTGGTAAACCTATTTCAGGTACAATAAGTTAGCCCGGGAAATACGTGAACTGGCTGAGAAGATAGCCAAGCTGGATGCCTCAGACCCCTTCAAGGTAGAGGCCACCACAATGCTGCTTAATAAAATCCATGCCATGGGCGTCTCAAATGATCAACTGACACTGGAAACGGCAGCCAAAATCTCGGCCAGTCACTTCTGCCGAAGACGGCTGCCAGTGATTATGGTCAAGCGTAGGTTTTATTTATTTAAATTAATTAAATATAAATTTAAAGATTAACATCATTACAGTGCGCATGTCGGAGCATCTCAAGGGAGCCACAGACCTCATAGAACATGGCCATGTACGCGTGGGTCCCGAAATGGTCAAGGATCCTGCTTTTCTGGTCTCCCGAAACCTCGAGGACTTTGTTACCTGGGTGGATGGCTCCAAGATCAAGGAGCATGTGATGCGCTACAATGACATGCGAGATGATTTCCAAATGTAAACAATTAATGCTTAGATTTAAGTAGAATTATTAATAAAACACACATTGAAACTCTTTAGATTTGTTTTGTTAAATAATCATTGTTCAATAACTTTATTACATTTTATATAATAATGTTTTTAGATCTCATTAATATTCATTATTTGGGAGCTAGTTGGGCCAAGGGCACACAACTGCCCCGACACGCACATACATATACATATTACATAGATTTAATATTTAACCTGATCCCCCACCAAACTGCTCTGCCCCCGAGATGGCCTTGTAGTTTGTAGTTGGATTATGCTCTATATTTTAGTTACTCTTTCTTCTCCCCTCACTTTGCTAGCTAGAAATACAAAGCACGAGTTACCTTTGCAAGGGAAATAATATCGTTTTTTGTGTAGAAGCAGGTGTAAATCATAAGATACGAGCAGCTTTATTTAAAATTATATATTAAAAAGTAAAACAGGATGAGTGGGGGTTAAGTGCAGGCCAGGTGCAACGAACGGTTGAGCAATCTCGAACAGAGTTTAAAGTAAGGTCGATGGCAGTTACCAAGTCAATTCCAGCCAACCCTCTCAGCTCGAGAAGCGAGAAATGCCATCGAAATCGGATGCCAAGGAGCTCCGCTTTCAGCAGTCAAAAGTCTTTTTCTTGTTTGTATCGAGATATACGAGATATATCTTTAGCTTTAAATATTAGTTGTATTATTATTCCCTTTTTTTAATACGCATTAAAAAGTAAAAGTATTAATTAGTGTTAAAATAAATAGCTAGTTGGCATTAAAATTAGTGTTTCGACTTTGGCTGCTGAAAAATTATTTTTCCATAATATTATTTCCGCCAAGTATCAATTTTCACAAGAATAACAATATATATATGTATAAAAACAAATTAATAAAAAATGGTGTTTGCTTTCTACATTTGTTCTTCGATTTTCCCCACCATGACATATTCTGGCTTTTGGCTTTTGCTCTTCTATATAGCTCATCATCATGCGCGAACAATAAATTCTCAGAGGCTGGATTATATGCATTTATATTCAAAATAAATATTCAATCGCATTGTATTAATCACTACAATATTCCGTAAATTCCAATTCTTGTTCTCGTTTCTTGTTCCTCAAACATGTGCAAATAGTAATTAGCCATAATTATGTACTATATACCCCGATGAACACCCAACTTTGTTTATGTTTGTGTTATGCTTTCTGCAGGGAGATGTCTTAATGCGCAAAACGTGTGTAGAATAGTTTAGTTGTGGTGGATCCTGGCCAAAAACAGCGCCAAGCGCTCGTTGTTGGCTTCGCCGTGAACGAACTCGCTGCTTTTCGCTCCAAGCTCCTCTTTACTCGCTACCCGCTACTCGTTTCACGTTCCTGTTTACTCGCTACTCGTTTCACGTTCCTGTTTACTAGCTTCATGCTCCTCGTTTCACGTTCCTCGTACTCTTACTCGCTGCTTAGATAACAAGCGCCATGTCCTTTTTGCTTGGCAAAGCCACTCGCTTGCCCTGCCACAGCGAGTTGTGTATTGTGAAGGCGTCGATGGTCACCGTCAGATGCTTCGTGTGCACTTGCGAGAAGCACTTGCCACCTGAGTTGTATCTGCCAGGTACAAACAAATAGCAAGTTAGCGAGCTCTTTACTAGGAAAATCTCATAGTTAAAACTCACTTGAAGAACTTGTCGAACATCACTTCGTCGACTTGACTAGGCCCAGTGCCGTACAGCTTGGTCACCTGGTCCGTCTCGGGCACGTAGCTGTAGAGGGCGCGGAACTGGCAGCCCGCATCGCGGAAGAGTACCAGAAAATGCTTCGCCTCCGAGCGCGCAATCTTCTCCAGCACTTTCTGTTTGGCCTCGCGGTTAACCACGCCGGGAAACACGCAGTATTCGACGGCGTTTAGTATAATGCCACGATTCGATTTGGCCGCTGGTTGTTTGTAGAGTTTCGGACCTGTCAAAAGCACAACCCAAGGAAGTTGAAATATATATCGAATAAAAAAGAATATCTGTGGATATTTTCTACTTTTTTTGTTGGATGCAAATGGCAAGCTTCTAGATTGTATAAATATTTTAAAACTCTTCTAAGGCAGGCTACGTGCTAAGCGAATCTACGGGATTCACTTGGGTTAACTTTCAAGTTAATAATAAAAAAATAAAATAAATAATAGTATTAACTTCTCAAAGAAATAATAAAACTGGCTTAACTTTCCTAAGCGCATACATTAGTCTTTTAAAAGTAAACAAAAATCAAAACAAACTTAACTTAAGTGCTTGCTTTTTTGTTTGCTTAATTTAATTTTTAGTATTCCAACGTGAAGCGGTTATTTGATTCTTATTTTTGGGGTTTAGAAAGCTTTTTCTTGGGTGCTTTAAATCACTAAAAACACATTTCGTATGTCGGGTTAACGTTTGACCATCGAAAGTCGTGGATTTGACGGCGCTATATATATCATATATTGTAGGGAACGCAAGAGGTGGACGAACAAACGAACGAACCAAGTATCGGATTCTACAGACTGTCGCAGACCTCTAGAACTTGTATATCATCTATGTAGAACTCAAATATGTATGGCATGTTGAGTATATAAATAAATGCAATCTGCACAACAGACGCCAATTCTTGTAAATGGATGGAACGTATTGAAATGAAACGATTAAATTGTATAATAAACGAATGGAAATGAAACGATTAAAACGATAAATGTTGAAAATCATAAGGCGGCGGCTTCCAAACTTGGAAAACAAATGCAGATGCAGGTGATGATCGGTGGAGAGGGTGAACTATGTAACTGAGGATTGATTTGAATTATGGATTGATTGATTGTTTTTGAAGACATGTGTGTGGGGGAGAGAGAAGGAGAGAGAGAGGAGATACAAACCCGAATATTCCATGTTCAAATTCGGAGTTAATGAGAAATCGCTGGATCCATCATCAAATCCGCGACGTTTCGATATCAAACCTGGCGGCAAAGAGCCCGGTCCCGAGGGTGATGGCATATGCCTACCTGAAGCGCCCATTCCCATTCCAGGCGACGGAGCACGCCGCGGCGGTGTGGCGCGTCCCAGTCCCGAATCTGTGTCTAACCGGCAAGCAACAGAGAGGGAAGAGAGTGTTGTGGTCGTCGTGGTCAATCATTCAGTCAGCGACGGGCGATGAGCGGCGCATGCACAAAACAGATCGGATCAGAACGAGAGCGAGATCATCACCCAAAGAGTCCATCATGCAGGTTACCAGTTGATGTATGCGTTGTTAGTCACGTGGATGGATGGCGATGAGTTCGTTTTATTCGGTTAAATCAAACGGTTTTTATTCATATTTTTTGTTGTTGTTGGTTTTTGGTTAATTTCAAGAATCGTTTTTAGACAGGTTTGAGAGTTGAGTTGAGTTGAAAGAAAGAGAAATAAAAGAAGAGAATGTGTGCACAAAATTTAGTTAAGCAATTTCGTAGATCTCTTAAAGCTAAGGCTGATCATGATCTGGTTTTAAATCGAACAAATGTACAAGTGCACGTGTGTTTAAAGGTGAGAGTGAGAGTGATTGTGTCTGTGCCAGAGTGTACATTGTCTTTATTTCACAAGACGGAACCGGAACCGGGAACCCCAAAACCATATCCCTCATTTCGCTGAGACAAAACACAATAAAGCTTTGAAAGGGAACCAAGACCAACACCACCACCATAACCACCACCATTATTGCATCATCATCATCATTATTGAAAGCAATTGGGAAGCCGAATCAGCGCAGTGAAGGTTTACAGATAAAATCATATAGCAAATAATAAAAGTATTCTTCAAAGATATGTACAGAAAAATCAAAGATAAAGACAAAGACAAGATAGAATACGGAAAGTAAGAAAGTATACAAGTACTTGACACCATCAAAGACCAGAGATACCAAAACCAAACTAAAGGATACAGGTTACAACCCGAAAAATCAACAGAAAGACGTAGCAGTAGATACTTAAAGGGATACAGTAGAGAGTAAAGGTAGTAAACACAGGCAGGCAGCTTAGCTTGTTGTGGTTGTGGAAACGCTTCTTACCGCACAGATTCATTAGCGAATTGGACTTTCGGCCCCGGAAATTAAGCGTGCTGCCCTTCGCAACGGAGATCCGCGACAGAGTGCGGCCCCTTTCAACGCCGGCTGGCTCTGAAAACAGGTCAAGGCGGGTCGGAGCCCGGAGTGTGTGTGCATCAGTATACAGGTGAAAAAAACAACTAGATATTCTTTCGCAATTCAATCAACACAAATGTATGGGTGGGGGTGGTTGGCACACAAAATGAGGCTTACAATGAAGTCGTAAATCAAACTTATTGCCCCGCAACCTCAAAAAACCAAACGGAAAACCAAACTTAAATATCCTCCGAACCTCAACCGTGTCTTATATCCATTTTTTAGCTCTCAGCTGGGGTGCTTTTTTACTGGCAGTGCTTTTTTTTTGGGTTAGTTTAGTAGTTGAGGTTTTTTTGCAGTTTAGCTTAGTTTCTTTTTTTGCTGGCTATTTTCATTTAGCGTGACTTTTCTTAGCAATAAATCAGTTAATAAAAATCGTTGTTAGTCCAAGACCAAACTATAAAATCAAGAAATATAAAAAGAGGAAATCAAAAGCGTGTTTTGAATGCGAATTTTGTGGAATTAAAAGAAAAGAGTCGAGGGAAATATCACTTTCGATAACATAACGTGTGTTTTCGATTAAATCGATTTATAGAACATATATCACAACGTTAAATTATCGATCGATAAATTATATGATCGATACACCACCGATATTTCCCTAGTTAAAACCAAAAAGTAAAACTTGTTAGGCGCGTGTGTGTGTGTGTTACCCATCACCAACCTCTGGAAGTTTTATACGATCCCCGTCGTCCAATCGGAGTTGAACTTGTACTGGGATAATCATCGGGTGACTCTGTGTAAACGAGATTAGTGGTTACATCTTATCAAATATCCATATATCCATTTAGTTATTATAGAGAAAAAGAGCTTACACAGCCTACAATTTAGTCCAAGTGCAGTTCAAATAGTTAACCAAAAACCGAATCAACTTAGGCGATAACTAAACATGCTTAAACTTAACTTGGATAATAACTAAAAACGACTTACTACAGATGAAATATATATAAAGACAATGCATTAATGAGGGTAAAATAAAAGCCAAAAATTACCTTTTACAGTGAGGGAGTCTTGCGAGCCCCTGTAGTAATCTCGTTTCATTGAATTTGAGCTTAGCTGACCGTAGCCTGTAGGTACAGTTCAAATTCAAAAACGAAAAACAAAACGAATAAAGGTCAGCAAATTAGCAATAAAATACGAGGGTTTAACAAAATCAATAGCTAAATAAAAACAGGTCACAGAAATAATAGGAAAAACATGAAAATATTAACATAAAAACGGTGTGATATCAATTGAAAACAAATTCGGGAGACCGAAAGTACACAGATTTCTCAAAGAAATCTTATAACATCTCAGATTTTCATAGGTTTTTCAAAGATATCATAAAATTTCTCAAGCTCACCAGTTAGATTCGAGCTAGAGCCTTTCTTGCCCCGACTAGAGATGCTCGAAGCCTCGCTGATATCCACGCTGGCATCGTCCACATGGATGGTCTTGGGCCTGGGTCGCGTGTTGCGCTGCTGTCTCAGCCGCGGTGTCGTTGAGGTGGATGACTGGGGTTGCAGTTTAACATGCATATCGGGCCGATCTAGGGTTTTACCCTACAAAAAAATAACAAAATATATATGAGATTCTGTTCACAGGATTTTAATGGCATTGCTTACCTCTCGTTCGGCCTCTTCGATGGCTTTCTTGAGTCTGTGTTGCTCCAAAATGGCCGCACGCCGCGCCATTTGCTCTTCCTTCTTGCGCGCTCGCTCCTCCTCCTTCTCGCGCTCCTTTTCCCGCTTCTGCGAAGACTCAATCTCCTTGCGCGCCTTAGCCTCCTCCTGCTGCTGTCGTCGTTGCAAGGACAGCAGCATGATCTTCTCCTTGCGTCGCTCCATCTCATCTACAGAGTCCTGGCAGAGCAAAAGGGTATATTTAGGTTAGATTATGGAGTTTAAATCCCAATTAAAAACATAACTTACCGGATCCAAGTTGGCGCTGTCTGCCCCTATGACCAGCGCCTTATTCCTGGCCGCCTCGGCATTGTTGCTGCTCTGCTGGAGCCGCGTGGGCGACATTGGCTGCTGGGGCAGTGGCGACGTCTGATTGGTCAAATCCTCCAGATACCGACGCTCATGGCCAGTGGGTGAAACTGGTGCTCCTGAGACGGCGGCCAGCTGCCGCAGTTGGATGGGCGGCTCATCGGTGTACTTGTTGTAGGTGGCATTGCCGGGGGATTTGACACTGTTGGAGTGGCTATTGAGGCCATGGATGCTGTGCCTGGTTGTTGCCGCCGGCTTGCTGCTGCTCTCGTCCTCCCCACCAAATCCTATATTGTTGTTATTGTTGTTGTGCAGCTGACTCAGGGACTCGCGCTTAAGGGTGGCCTGATGATCCACGCTGTCCCTGCTGCCCGGCAAGGCCTCCTTTTTGGGCGATCGCTTAGCCCTCAAAGGTGGCTTCGGCCGCTTGGGCTGCTCGTCGTCGAAGGAGATGTAGAAGCCCTTTTCGGGCGGCTCTCGATCATCGCCACTAGATGCTGCCGCCGCTGCTGCTGCCAAGGCCCGGGGATCCTGGAAGCTATTGGCCTGAATGGAGGGACGGGAGGGCGAGGGTATGCGGTAGGTGAGGTTGCCACTGGTGATGTTCAGCTTGTTGGAGATCATCTCCCCGCTGTCGTAGTCCTCCGAGCTGCTGCCTCGTCCGCTGTGACCCTGCAACCGCTGCTGCTGCTGCTGGTTCTGAAGTTGCAGCTGATGCTGCTGCTGCGACTGGTGGACAAAATCGGAGATGCGCGTTGATTGCATGGATTCGATGATGTTGCGCTCTAGCTCATCCACATCCTCTTCATCCCCAATAAAGCAGATGCTCTGCGGCGCCATCATATCCTCATGCTGCATGGGCATCCCCATGGGCATTCCCATGGGTTGCGGGGCCTTGGGCGAACGATTGTCCCGCAAATTGGTCAGCGACTGCTGACGCTGGACCCCATTGGAGCCACCCACTTGCCGCTGACTGTGCTGGGGTGAGGCCTGGACCTGGAAGAGATGCTGGAGCTCACCTCCGCCGCCGACGCCTCCGCCACCTCCACCGTTTTGATGGAGGACAAAGCTGCCCGGACTGGGTGCTCCCACACTCGAGGGAGGCCTGTTCATCCAAGTCTGCTTCTGCTTTTGCTGCGTCTGCCAGGCATTCACATCCACCAGAGGCTGCTGGATCTGCTGCTGCTGCTCGTAGGCGGCCGCTGCTGCCGAGTGCGCCCAGGTTCGACGCTGCTGCGGATGTCCCTGCTGTTGTTGTTGTTGCTGGGGCGAGGACTCGTGCAGGTAAAAGTGATTGGTGGGCTGCCCATAATCATCATAAACCACACTGTTTCTGTACTCAGGCGGAGCACCGCCATACGGCGAGTGGTTGCTGTGGTTGTAGCCCGCCCCGTTGTCGCTGTAGATGCTCTGCGGCTGCTGCTGCGGCATATAGTGGGCGGGCTGCGGCGGCGACATGTACTGGCCGTGCTCGTTGACATACTGCATGGGCTGGGGCATGGCCATGGGCTGCTGCTGCTGCTGTTGATGCTGATGCTGCAACTGCTGCTGGTATGGATCGCGACTGGGCGGACGGGAGCTGTACGCACTGACGGGGGCATTGTAGGCCTGCGGAAGATGCGGCGATGAGCCAAAGCTTTGCTGCATGGTTCTTGACGGCTGGTAATGATGATCAGTGGCCAAGTGCTGCTGCGAACCATAGGTCTGCTGCTGTGTATGCGGTTAGTGCGGGTAACGAGAGTTGCAGATCAGGGCGGGGGGTTGGTTGCAAGTTGCGGGTAACAAAACGAGATCAATAAAACAATTTGTTAGTTGACAACGAAATTGGGGTTTTTTCTGGGTTTTGAGCCTTTTTTGTTGACAAATAATACAAGTTTGGGGTCAGAGAGACATTGGTTTCTTTGGGAGGAGATTCAAGTTAAGGAAAAGCTATGCAAGGATTAACAAACAGAACCCCTTAATCTCCTCTAAAAGCAATCAACATCCTTAAAACCCACCAAGAAATCAGACAAAAACAAAAACATGAAGCTTAGATCCATATCCTTCGTTAATTAGCTAGGCTGCTGCTGTAGCTGCTGCTGCGATGAGTTTGAGTTTGAGGCGGGGGGAATGTGGTTGAATGGCGGTTACCTGGTTCAGCATGTTGGCTATCTGCTGGGCCTGCATCAGCTGCTGGGCCTGCAAGTGCTGCGCCTGCATTTGACTCTGCTGGGTGGCCAGGCGGTGGATATCCTGCTGGATATCTTGCAGGTTCATGTTCATGATGGCGATGCTTTGCTGCTCGTTCCATTGTTGTTTTTTTTTAGTGGGCGTTGGGTTAATGGGCGTGTGTTGTGTGTTTTTGTTGCGTGTGAGTATGTTTTGTGGGGATGTTGAAGCAGGACACAAAAAATGGGGGTGGGACAGAAAAGAGGAAACACAGGCGTTAGACATTAATTTCTCTCTGGCACTCTGAGCAAGGTTAGTGAGGGGGAAAACATCATAGATATATATAAAACCACACCCACCTGGTACTTGTCCAAGTCAACGGGGTCCATGTCGGGCGTGCGCTTCGACTCGTTGCTCAGGGTCTCCCACTTCATGACATCCGGACACGACTCCAGATCCTCCTGGGAAAATATATATATAGTTTATACATATACATATGTCAGTCTAGGCCTACCTTCTCCTGGTGCCTTAACAGCGCCATCTCAATCTTCCGCTTGTCCTGCTCGATGCGCCTTCGCTTCTCCTCCAGCTTCATCCGTATGGTGGACAGCTTGCTGGCATTCTCCAGCGATCGCATATCCTCATCGCCTACATCCAACTGCCAGGCAGCGGGACTCGCCGGCATGCTGCTAGTCGATGACTTGCGCACGGGCGTGCTTTCCGGATCATAGCCGCTGGTGGAGCGGGCATCACTGTATGGATCTGCCATCATGCCGCCGCCGCCGCTGTTGTTGTGATAGTCTTTGTCGATGGAATGTTGCTTGTGCCGGGCCATGGGCAACGGGCTGCCCGCATTCGAAAGATTGTGCGATGACACCGTGGGCACATTGTCGACGCTGAAGAGGAAAGAGGGGTATAGTAACTACAAAGCTTTTACCTGTTGATTTCCTGGTCCTCACCTGGCTTGTCGCCGCATCGTATACTTTTCCGTCTCGCGATCCTGCTTCTCAGAGCCCGAATCCGTGTCATAGCCCAGCTGCAAGGTGCCCCGGGCATCGGCAATAGAAGAGCGAACGGCCACAGCGGGTTCCACTGTAAAAAAATGAATTTAATTCCCAGCTCAACTCTGAATTCTTAGCTTAAATACCCACCTACGCTGGTGTTGGACAGCTTGCGTTCCCTTACATCCCGCTCGCGTTCGTATCTCCCCAGCGTATTTAGCTGATCCTGAGAGCCGCCAAAGTTCTCAATGGTCAGCTGGGAGTCCTCGCTGGAGGAATTTCTACGCGACCGACGTCCTGAAAAGGCCAGAAAGGTGTCCCAATCAAAAGGGAAAACTTGGAAAACTCAAGGAACTTGTAAAACAACGACAAATGGGGTTTAGGAGAGAGTATTTGTAGGACACGAAGTAAGCCGAAATGAACCATAAAACGAAACTAATTGCATTCAAATGAACTCAACACATCACACAGAAACAGGAACACTACGATTTCTGGGTCAACAGTGGGTCACTAAGGTGGCTCATACCTGCAAAGCTTGGCCGGCGGCTCTGTTCCCAGTTACTTGGTCGACCCGCAGCGACAAAATCGCCTGAGTTAAGCACGAAAAAAATAAAAGGAAAATACATAAAAATAAATGAAAATGTGAATCAAATTAAGGAAATAATAAGTTCAATAAAGGCAGAGACTTGTATGGGAAATGGGGATTTTAAGAGTTGGTAATTAGTAATATATTTTTAAAGAGTTCCCACATACAAGTCCCTTTGGCTTGGAAATAAAAAGTCATCTGCAAAGGCAAACCTCTCTCGTCCGCCTTTGACTCCACATTGGTCTTTTCTTTAGCCTGGCGCAAGCGAGCCGGAACCAGGGGCTCCTGCTGCTGCTGCTGTTGGAGCTGAAGCTGTGACTGCTGGTGGTGATACTGCGGCTGCTGCTGTGCCTGCTGATGGAGCTGCTGCTGCTGCTGCGAGTGCATGGAGGCGAGGGTGGTGATGCCACGCGACTTGTGCACGACGAAGGCTGGAGCGTAGCAGGCAGCGGCGAGGCAGTTGCATGACGATTGTGGTGGTTTTGTGGTTGTTAAGCATGTGGTGTGGGTCGGGGGGTGGATTCAGAAAAAAGAAAAAAAATTACACAAATTTAATTTAATTTAATTAAAAACCAATAAACATGTAGAGTATGTGTACACACAGAACCAAAGGTAAAACACACATTAAATTTATTAAAGTAAGAATAATAAATAAATAAATAAATAAAATTACCTTCGGCCTGATTATTTGAACCATCAAAAGTCGCCTGGTAATCGTTGGGCGGAGTGGTTTTGCGGTTTAAGCCGCCGCCAAATGAATTCGAGTGCGGAACTAAATTATAAACAAAAATTAAAACACAAGAAAAGAAAATGAAATAATTAAATAATAAACAATTTGTTCAGCTTGCAGGTAGATAAACTTTAAAATATATATTTTGGTTGCATCGGAAGCATTGGGCAAAAGCAAACACAACACAAATCGAAAGCAGAAACATTCCGTGTATAAATGGGGTGCCAAGTGGTGGTGCCCCCATGAACTCGGTAATTATCCCAACGGGAAGGTTGCTTCATAGATTGCTTTCACTCTTTCAAAGGCATGGGTTTAATGGAGAATTTAGCTATAAATTCTCTTTAAAGTCTTCTTCAAGTCTCCGTCAAGTCAATGTGCTTGTTACTAAGATGACAAAATGAATTTATATTGTCTTAAAATCCAAAAATGAGTGGGTGCTCTTATGACAAAGACATTACCAGGCTTCTGTGTTTCTGTGCAGACTTAAAACAGTTGCTTTTACTTGCTTCTTGGGCTATATATTATAATGGTTGTTAATATCAAACAGCTGTGATCACCAATCCAAACCTTGGTATACACAGGTCGACAGCTTTTTGGGAACCAAGAACTGGAATATACTTTTCCGGACTGAGAAAATTTGCTGTATATCAGGTTTTTAAATAAATAAAACGTTTTAAAGTTACAGCACTACAAATTTACAACTTTTAAGAAGGAATATCTCAAAAACCTAAGGTGTAGGCGTATCAAAAACCTTCGGAAAACTATAGTCCTTTTCTTAGTTCTCCAATTTCTTTACATTTTGTCGGCCTGCGATATAAACATGAAGCAAAAGGAACGAACAAACAAACAAACTGAATGTGTGAGAGCAGAAGAACAAGCAAACAAACATCAAACAAATGGAAATGGAAACAACAACACATTCATGAACAAACGAAGGAGTAAAAATCGAAAGTTTGCATTTTGTTTTTGGGGGAGGAAAACACGCATAGAAAATTTGAAGAAAAAAACCTTGAAATGGCGGCCGATTCGACGGTGAGCCAACGGGCGGCTGGTCGAGATCGCTGCGCAGATCGGGAATGGGCGTAACGGGCTGTACGGTGAGGCCCCTTCGATGGCAGATCCCGTGCTCATTGGCGCCCAAACTGCGCCGGGCGATGACATCTGGAGCGGATCACGCACACACACACGTTGCGTTTTTTTTTTGGTTAAGTGTGGTTTTGTGATGGGTGTCAGTGTGTGTGTGTGTGTGTGGTTAGGAGCCGAAAATTTCGATACGATTGCGGTTACAAGTGGGCAAGAAGGAAGCGTTTTGCACAAGAAACAAAGAAAGAGATCAGTACAGAATTGATTTTGATTTGGATTTTGATTTAAGAATGTGGAGACTACGATTCAGTGTGGGATCAGGTGAAGATGAGAGAGAGCTTTACATATGGATTCCATGTCAATTTCTGTGGTTTCTTCTCTAAAAAGGGAACATAAACCGCAGTTTAAAATACAACAACAAAACATAAATAAGGAAATTTGCTAGACTTCTGTTGTGGTTTATCTCGTCTCCTAAATGGTGCTTTGCGGTTCTGCTTAAACTGATTCTTTGCGGGCTAATTTACAGATTCTACGAGCTGTGAAGAGCTCTAAATTCCTAGGTACTCTTCAAGCTTTCTGTGACTAATTGCAGGTGATGATTTTACCTTTTAAATTGAGTCATTTCTTTTGTTTCTCTACACCTTAAAGTGACTAATATTCCACTTTTTTCCCCTCTCTATTGACCAATTGTTTTGCTATTTCCAAATTAGGATTAAAACTCAAAGAAAATCATATGTGAAACCATGAAGAAAACAAATTGCAAACAAGGATACACTTTGGACAACAAGGCATGCCCCAGGGACTGAGATATTTAAAACACAGACAGGCAGGCCAATCGTTTTTCGAGGGGGGTTCAATTGATCAGGGATAGATGCGATGCGGTGCAGCGTTTTGGGGGAATGTTTAGACCATATAAAAAGGCTTCCACTTACCCTGACCATCCATTCCAGGGTAGCAGACACACTTTGCTGGGTGTATCTCAAACAGATTGAACAGATCCGTGAGCAACAAGACCAGATTCAGTTTCATGGAGCTAGAATAAAACAATTATTAGATATTTAATTTAAACTAATAGCTAGAAAAAAATTATCTACCCCCGCATGTAGGTCACATCCTCGGGCGTCATGTGGAAGACGCCATATGGCAGATGCTTCTGGGAGAAATTCGCCACTAGCAGTATATTGTGTATGGAATCCTCGACGGCGGGCAAATAGTTGATCCTAACACTCGTCCAGGGCACCACCTTGGGGCAATAGTACGAGATGAGCAGGGCCAAACAGATGCCATCGCATAGATCCTGGAAGTCCCTGACAGGCGGTATATCCGGCGTCTGCAAGCGGGAGCCCTAAAAACGAAAACCATTAAGTTATTAAGCAAAATATATAGAGGGAAATATTCTAGCTTACATTTTCATCGGGCATTCCTGTCTCCACCTCCATGATGATGCGTTTCTTAAGAGCCGCACAGGCATGCGATATCCAGCCCAGCAGAGCTTGCTCATAGGACTGGCCAGGAGGCGCCTGGTAATTGCTGCCAGATATTCTGTTCATAAAAATAAATGGAAACCCATTAGCTCGGATTTAATAACCAAGTAATCCCAGCTCTCACCTTCGAATGGCCGACATGACCCGGTCACCCGATGATATTTCCTTCGCATACAAGACCATCAGCGATTCTATCACAGACATGTGGGCGTTCTGAAAGGAATTAAAAAAGGGGTCATAAATTATGGGGGAGGAACTCACATCTAGATTCAACTAATTTTCTACTCACAATTCGCAGCGGATTCGTTTGAATCAATACCGTTTCGGTAATGGGCATGTCCGAGGTTTCGGCAACGGGTACTCCCTTGCGCGCTAGCGTCTGTAATATTGACCAGTGGTTCATGCTTTGGTAGTTGGGATCTGAATACAGGTTGGACAGCGTCTGGCAGTAGAGCGTGGCATTGCCCAGCTCTACGATGATCTGCGGCTTGAGGCGCTCCTGGTTCTCATGGTCGCGATAGAAGGGCTCCTTTAGGTTATCCGGCACGCGATTGTTGAACGCCTTCGAGAGCAGCCACTTGACGGAAGCACGTTGACGAGCCTGCAATGGGTTTTGGATGGGTTTTAAATCAGACAGAGGAAGCTGTTGTGATAACGCGAGAACAGGTGGCCCTCCCAGAGGAGCTCAAGGGCAAGTTGAGCCTGCGTAACTGCTCTCTGTTTTTTCCCTTGGCAATTAACTAGCTTACTGCCAAGTGCCTATCGTATCTGTATTTGTATCTCCGCCCCGCCCCGCATCTGTTGCATTTGTATAGCTGGTAGCTCCAGCTGTATCTGTATCTGTATCTGTGCCCCGAGTGAAGCCATGCGTACAATCTTCAATATGAGTTCGATAAACTCGCTCGTGTTTGGCTTGGCGTGCGCCGCCAGCCGCCTTCCATTGTTTGCCCCATCTCTTTTAATTTTTGTTGTATTTTTTTTTTTTTTTGGGCAGCAAAGGGAGTGGAGTGGAGCCAAGTGAAGGGGTTGTGCCTGCTCGGCTGGACGATGGTCACTCAGCATGAAAGACTCCACTCGCAGCCGGCTCTTTCCTGCCCCGTTTTTAGAATCATCTCGAGTGCTGTGCCTTGTTTCGCCAGCCAACCCATTTCTTGCTGCACTCATAATCACAATTCCGACAGAGCCACAGCCATGGCAGCCTCAAGACTCTATTTAGGAATGGGTCTAATTGAAACTAGGGGGAAAAAGCAATCAAAAAGAGTCTCAAGAGGGAAACTGTCGCGGTAGCAGAGGCGAAAATCGGTTTGAAAACTAAATATATGTTCCAATTTCTATTATCTCACCTCCAGAACAAATATAAAACATGGTTCACTGATAACACAAGCTGTAAATAGATATAACTTTGATTTTTCGGACTGCGGAACCTCTATTTGCCAGCCTATAAAATACCCAGGCAAAGTTCAAGGGATTATATTAATGAAGAAAGTAAACATAGAACAGCCCACACGGAACACAGTAGAGATTATTTCCCAGGGAAGATAACAGAGGAACTGAGAGATAGAGGAAGAGAAGAGGAGAATCCATCAATTCTTTTTTATTCTCTACACGCTTTCGGCGCCTCTTTTTCGACGTATTTGTTGCAACACCTCTGTTGTATCTTGTATCTTTATTATTTGCTTTCATTCCATAAGTTTCAAACGGGTTTCTCCACCAAAAAGATCGTTGCATGAAGTCATCAATAACTGTGTCAGCCAAGAACCAAATCGAACTCGTTCAAATACAATTCTTTTGTCTAACAACAAATGTTTCTTTTTGGCCTAAAAGCTTATTACAAAATGCCATTCCAGATTCAGGCGGGGAAACTGCACCGGCAGAGAGGGGTTTCAATATTGGCGTAGGTCGTAGACCGTCGTCCAACTATGCGAATTGGTCAACAGGTGGAGGGAAAACCTGTTTGCCAGTTGAGCAGCGCTTTCCACCCAAAAGCCAGCCTAAGCCGGTGTCCACCAGAAAAACTGTCCGCCACATAATTTGAATGGCAAGGCAGCGGCAGCAGCGAAATGGAAAAACTCTGGCTGCACTTTGCTTGGCATCGATGGATGTGTTTGGAGATGCAGAGGAAAAACCTAAAGCAAAGCAAAACCAAATGTCTGAAACTCAAATTTCAAAAGAGCGTGTAAACAATTCGTAGAAAAACAATAAATGAGTGCTGGTTTAGGACGCCCAC
Source organism: Drosophila kikkawai (assembly GCF_030179895.1). NCBI lineage: Eukaryota > Metazoa > Arthropoda > Insecta > Diptera > Drosophilidae > Drosophila > Drosophila kikkawai. Next base: position 24,460,629 of record NC_091729.1, read on the forward strand.
AATGAATGGAACTAGAGATGGATTGAATGGATGGCATATTTTTATTCCAGCATACACGGAGATGCAGAGAGAGAAAATCAAGTGATCTACTTGTGTCAAGACAAGACATTAATTAAGATTAATTCCTAATGATCTTGGTGATGAAACTATTTTATTTTAGAGATACTATGTAGATTTCCGCCTTCATGCATTTTGTGCTGGAATTTTTAAGAACAGCTGTTCTTATATGAGCTTATGGTAAAGGTATTAGGAAATGGCCTAATAGGAGTACATAAGGGGCTAAACATACTGAAAGTACTCCCAAAACTGAACCTTATTTCTAATTAATAAAGCCTAAAAGAACTAAAAGAAGAAAGAAGTGAGTTAAAGATTTCTAACCTACTTTTCTCCTACCTAATTTCCATTTTAGATATTATTCAAATTTTCAAGAACTTTTACAACATTTTCCACTTAAATTTTTGGCATGTCTGCAACCTAGTTCCCAAAATATTATTCCATTTATTCAAGAATCTCTTTTACATTTTCCCCTTTATTTCGCGACATTTTGTTCTTTAATTTTCAATTAACAAGGCCCTAAAATACCTCCAAAACTACAAACATAAATGCTTCCGAGAGGTATGATAAATAATTTGTTTAACTTCTTTTCTCTAACCCAATTTCCATTAAAATATCATTCTATTTAATCAAGAACCTCTACTACATTTTCCCCTTTTTTTCGCGACATTTTGCTCTCTGTACCCACCACATCGCCCGCATATGTTTGCCATAAAGTCTCTCAGTTGCTTGGCGTTCTTTTTAAATGTCACAAATGGAAATTGAAATTTGCGCGGCTTTATGATTTCATTATCTTGCCCGACTGGCGTTTGTTTTTTGGTGGCATTCCATTCCACGATAGCCGAGGCTAAATATACCAGAGAAAAATTGGAGGAAAGCGGCAAAGAGAGCGCACCGCATCGCACCGCTTGAGTCAGCAACTTTGGGTGTTTGAATGGGTTTTCTGGTGGGGTTTGCTGGGGCTTTTGCTGGCTCTCGTTTGTGCTTGCCGCGTTGTATTGCCAGGCGATCACATAGAGCCGCGTCAAGAACGGCCAAAACCCAAGCTCCCAGCTCCAACTTTCTAGGGAGTTGTCTGGGGGGAAAAGTCAGCTCTGTGCACGCAAGGCAGTCCCAAACCCCCGAGCAGAGTGTCAGAGCGCTGGCGTTTCTCCCTTTTCGTTCGACTTTCGCATGCGTAAGCCGTTTTTTTCTTTATTTTTATTTAGCGATTAGGTCATGCAACAGCAGCTGCCGCAGAGTGGAGCGGAGAGCGAGAAAAACGATAACAAATGCTCGGCGCTTAATCGAAGGGGAGCCCAGAGCGTTTTCCATTTTCCGGCTTTGGTTTTCTGCCGCTGCAGTTTTTATGAATGGAAGTTGCAGCAGCGCCGCCTATTACTTCCACAGCCCGTACCGCACCCCACGCCCTTCTGCTGGCCAACTAGCCGGTTGCTGGTCGGTTTGTTGTTTGCATTGGCCATCGAAACCAGTCGAAAGGTAAGTAGGTGTCGGTCGCATACTAAGCGCTAAGCGCTAAGCCAAACTGAACACAACTGAGCTGAGCGCTAAGCGTCAAGTGGCTTTACAGTGGGGACTCGCTTCAGACGATTATTGAGTTAAAAAATTGTTTTTTTTTCTTAGTAAGGTAATTGTCTAAATAACACAAAACGAAATTTCTAAGCAATAATCCTAGAGAAATCCCCACTGTAACCCCACTGCTTCCACGCTGCGTTTACTCCACCGAGCTTCCACTGTAACTGCTTTGGCAGAGCGGACGGAACAGTGGGAGCGGCATTACCTCAGCGCACCATTTTGGCAAAGAGAGTAGGTGGTAGTGCCGCGCTGCTCCCCCCGCTTGCGCTTAGCCCCCTCTTTTTGCTACTACCAACGCTGGAATGTTAATGAGCGCGCTATTTAGCCGTGTTTTCTCAAGTATGAGCCGCATATTTACGTTCGTTACTAGCTCTGCTGGCCATCGAAAAAAAAAAGCATAAAGAGCATATAGGCTCTGCTCACCTGTCGTATTTCCTGTGTTTCGACATCCATGCTGGGGATTTTCCTGCGACGGATGGGTGACAACTACTACTACTCCGGACGACACTCCGGCTCTCCGACGCCCGACGCCACTTCGCTCCTAGCTTTCCGCACTTTTCGCACTCTTCTTCTGCGTTTTCTGCACACACTTGCTTTTCTTGGCCTTTCCTTTTCTTTTTCCTTGCTTATTCCAAGTGAGTGAGTGCGAGTGTGTGTGACGACGCCTCTGGCTTTAGGGGGTTTTCACTTCGAGCCTGCGAAAAACAGCGGCAAAACACACGGGAGAAAAAACACGATTGGCACTTTGGCAAACAACTTTGGAAATCGAAAAGAATTAATTGCGCACACGCATGGGCAGCGGCAGCAGCAGCGTCTATTTTGGCCAGCAAAAAGGGGGGGAAACGAGAGGAAAAGCCAAAGGAAAATGTGAATCATTCATGTTGGGGGGCTATGGGCGGTGGGCGCGGGGGCGGGGCCTGCAGTGCGACAATAACAGAGCACTTTACAGTTAGCTGCTGCTGCTCAGTTTTTTTCTTCGATGCTGCGCTGCCATCAGCTGTTGCGATTTGTTCGCCTGGCCGACGCACAAACGCACTTTGCGCCCCCCCAACGGCGCCATCCGCCCGCCCGGTGCATAATTAGTACACTTGCAGTCGGGAAAACACCGCAGTTTCTCAGCTTTTCCTTCGACAGCCGCGAGTAATAAATGAAAACATTTTCCTTTTGCTGCTGTTCGCCCCTCTGCTGTTTGCCTCTCTTTCGTGCGCGCAGCGCTGCCAATGCTGCTTGCCAGACACTGTTACTGTTATGCTCTTCGCTCTCACGGGAGGGCGAGTGATGACCGAAAAAGCTGTGTGTATGTGCGTGTGTGTGGTGGTGCGCGAGTGTGTGTGAGTGTTAGCCTACGCACATTTGGGCTTGATTTCGCACTGATTTGCCGCACCGACGCCGTTCGCATGCATTTCACACGGCTCGCGCTCGACCCCGCTGCATATTTCCCGAAATTTAATACTACAAATTGGTTTTAAAACGAAGAAATCACGAACAACGATCTGCTCTAAAATCTTACAAATTTTCGTGTGTGACCGTCGCGGGACCGTTGGAATATGCCAAAATAAACCGTGAATTGACCTGAAAATATGGCGAAGGTCCGGCAACGCTGGCGTTGGGGATAAACTAAAGATGGTCACACCGAAAGGGGGGCCGCGGCTTTTGAACTTATTTGAAAATTCTATTTTTGGGATAATCTATTGGCTATTTATTATGTAGTATTTAATGGAATAATTTTACAAAGTACGGAAACCACAACACGTTCAACGAATTTAATTATCCTCTATATAAATAAATAATTAAAAGGCTTTTGCATGATACAAACTAGACGAAAAAAAGTATTTATTTACAAAATTTAATCAATTATATAGTTTTAAAAAATATTTTTCAAAATTTTTTAAAAATTCGTTAAATTATGGTTAAGTCTGGCAACGCTGGTTGCTTCAACAATTTATCCATTTCTTCCACCTATTTTGCAATCGACTAGTCGATTTCGGAAATCGATACCCACCGCTATCGGTATCGGTGTCTGCGTCCCCGCTTCCCGCCCGCCCACAAGCCATTATTTTTCGAGTTTCATCCGCAGCCACAGTGCAAAATAGGTTTATCAATTAAATTTAAGTGTTAAAATAGTTGTAAAGTGTTTTAAGTTGCGCCCGCGCCCGTGGTACGTGCCTCCGCGACTGCCCCGCCCGGCTGTGCCCGCCAACCCGCTGACCGTGTGGAGTTTTCCTCGTTCCGTTGGTGTGTGATTTTTCCCGTGAGCCCCGAGAGTCTCGAGTCTCTTCTTCGCCGCGCGAGAAAAGTAAAAAAAGAAGAGAAAGGTGAGTGCAGGCAGAGATCGCGTTGTGCCCGTTGCGTGGTTATGCCACTCGGCGGTGACTTGGATCTGTTCTGGCAGAGGCGTCGCGGCCGAGGGGGGCTGCGAGTGTGTGCAGTCCTTGGACGGAGAGAGGACGAGAGGTTCAATGGACGGGAACTGCAGCTGCAGTTTATCCAATTTCAGTTGAAGAAGAGGCCCGACCGGACCTCAGACACGAATGGCAGCCAAAACAACCCGTAATGCGCAAGAATAACCAGAAAAGTGCAACAAGGAGCGGCAGCGGTGGTTGCTACCGCTTCTCCTTCTCCGCCTCTCTTGCCCTTTTCTGTGCCTGTGCCTGCGCCTGTCACGATTTGATTTAGGCCCGTTGATGTCGTCGCCTCCGTTGCATTTGCATGCAGCAGCAGTTGCCGCTGCCGCTGCTGCTGCATTTCTTGCAAGTTGTTTATGCCGCTCCTCTGGCACAATCGCCGCCAGACAAAGAGACACCTCCAGGGCCTTTGTGCGGCCAAACGAAAACATTGCTTTACTCTCTCACCCCCCCTCCTCTCTTTTACAGCTCCTTGCAGCTGCAATTGAAGCATAAACGGGAATCAGGCTTCAGGATCCCAGCGAAATGCAGCATAACGTTCATGCCGCCCGGCCAGCGCCCCACATTAGGGCTGCCCACCATCATAGCCACAGCCATAATCATGGGCATATGCAGATGCATCCGGGAATGGAGCAGCATCTGGGCCCCGGCCTGCAGCAGCAACAGCAGCCGCCGCCGCCGCAGCAACAGCAGCAGCCTCCACATCGGGAGCATCTTCATGCACGGTAAGAAAAGGGGGTGGGAAATGGGAGCACAGAGGGATCCTTTTATGGGGGGTTTTCAGTAGGTTATCAGGATTTAAGATGCACATCTTAGCTCATTTTCTCTTCTTTTGATCTCAGTAGAGGGTCATAAATATCAATTCCTTGCTTAAGTTTCAAAAAGATTGGTTCCTTGGCCTACTCTTGGCTTGGTTTCACTTAGAAAAGTTGTAATAGTTTGCTGGAAACTCTTATTAGTTCAGAAAACCTATCAACAAATATTTCAAGACTCCTTGATCTTCCTAAGGTCTCTAATTTTAAGGTGAATGTGACCTCCTCCCTCAGTTTGAACTCACAAAACCGAGAAACCTTCCCCGGATGACACAGTTCCTTAGAAAAAGGCAAACATTTTCCTGTCTTGGTAATAGGATACCTTTACAGGAAGAGCACTTGGTGTGCCCGTAAGGATAATCTGGTTAGCTTGGATCTCTCTCAGGACCTTAAAAGAAAGAAACCTCAATTTGGATCTCTCTCTCTCCCAGAGATCCAACGTAGATCCTTAGGTTTCCAGAGAGAGATCACCTTTGGGTCCATCGCCAGCTTGTCTGTGCTTTATGCGTTGCGGCAATTATGTTAATTCCTGTCACTGACAATCGGTGTGAGACTCATCATCCCATTTTCTCAACTCATAAATTATAATTTCAGTGGCTCTTTGTTCTTTTACGCTCAGCATGACTTCCGCTGGATAACGGGTTTGCCCCGGCTGCAATTATCCTTGACGTTCCTTGATCGAGCCTCGCTCGATTTTCAGGCTCCTCTCCCATCATCATATGTTTTTGCCCCCGACTCTTTGGACTAGCAATGAACTTTTCAACCCGCTCCGCCTTCAGTTGCGTCTTGCCTGCCACTCGCTTCGGTTCGGTTTCGGAAGGGATCGCTTTATATGAGTTAAACCTGATTGCAGTTTTGTATAACGTACTTTTACGTACGCTTTTCCATGACGATCATGAAATTCTATCATCAGTGCCAAGTGAGAGGTGAAATATGCTGGAGTTTGTAGTTTTAAATGGTTAGAAAGTGATGGGGGGATAAAGGTTCTAGAGGTGCCTGTAAATCTTAGAAAATTGGATTATAAAAATCTCAGGACAGTGAGTTCAGTTGTATTTTCAGGAAATTTCTGTCCTGGTGCAAGTAAATCTCGGAAAATGGATATAATATCTCACAATATAGTTTGTTGTTTTGTTAATTCATCAAGAGAATTCTTTCCTGGTGCATGTAAATCTCTGAAAATTAATAATAATACTCTGAAAAGAATTTGTAGTTTAGTTATATTAGAAGGAGATGGATAAAAACCTTAGAAAAGGTATATAAGATTGCTGGAAATATGTAGTTATGACTTCAATATTCCCAAGTTCCTTAAACTCTTAGTTTAAGGTGAAGAAAATATCTTTCAGCTTCAGTTGATTCCTCAAACCGAGATGAACCACCTTCCTGGACAATGTGCATTGATTCTTTAGATTTTCTAGAAAAAAGGAAAGATTCTTAATCAAGTAGAAACCTCTTGTAAAAAGTGGTTTAAGAAACAAAAAATGCAACCTACAAATATCATAAATTATAACAAAAATAATAATCGAAAAGAAAGTGATACACAAAGTTCAAAAAACACTAATTAAAGTTGTTAACCCTTGTTATTAACAACCCAGAAGATTGAATTTGATAAGATAAAACCCTGCCTGGGCCTAGGACATCTTTATACCCAATGCTTTTATATACTTCCTGCACAGATCCTAATCACAAATTGCCCATATCAATGTTAATTTGAAGGCTTGTTTGCCCCGAACGAACTGATTTAGCGATTATAAATTGCCGAAAATATTTCTTGGTCTTGTGAAATGCAAGATGAGGCCGGAGGTAGCAGTGTATAGGAGGTACCTACCCTCCTGGGAGGGGCTGGGGCTGGGGTGTCGCAGTAGGTGCGTCTCAATTGAAACTGACAGTTGGCGAAAAATGACACGATGCGTAAGAGAATGCGGCTTTTGTGCTTTGTTGAGGATTTCGACCATTGTTCGTCCTCGCCGCTGTTGTCTGCAATTCCGCAGGCACAACAACAGAGAAGGAAGAAGAGCAGGGGAAAGGGAGGAGGTCTAAGGGTTGGGGTACGGGTAGCGGCTAGCTTCAGGAGAAGTTTTGTTTTTCCCGATGTACACTTTTGTCTCGCAGATTGAACATGGCCTCTATAATCCTCTTGGCGTGCATTGTTTGCTGATCTAACCGCAAAAGCCAAGGCATCCGCCCCGGGAGCTTATTCCATCGATTAACCAATCTCTCTTCTTCCCCTCTTCTCCTGCAGCCTGAATCATCATCATATCCACGCCCAACAGCAGCAGCAGCAGCAACAGCAGCAGACGCCGTCGAATCCCGCCGCCGTTGCTGCTGGAGCTGCCTATCACGGCAACAGCTCTAGCAACAGTAACCAGATGCAAAAGATCCGCCAGCAGCACCAGCACCTGAGCAGCAACAGCCAGAGCCACCAGCAGCAGGCGCCGCCACCGCAGGCCTATAACCCGGCCGCCTTGGCCTACAATCAGCTTCCTCCGCATCCGCCGCCGCCGCATCACATGGCCGCCCATCTGGGCAGCTATGCCGCTCCACCGCCTCACTACTATATGAGCCAGGCGAAGCCCTCAAAGTACAGCCACTACAGCAGCAATGGCAGCAGCAGCAGCATCAACAACAGCAGCAGCAGCTATGCCCCAAAGGCCATCCTCCAGAACACTTACAGGAACCAGAAGGTGGTGGCTCCAGTAGTGAAGCCAGCGGAAATAGCCGCCGTTTCGGAGCAGCCACCTGTGACCACCAACAACATAGTCAAAGCCAGCGAAACAGAGGAAGGCTCCCAAGAGCAGGAGTCTACGGTAGAACCAGCTCCCTCTGTGGATGATTGCAGCAGCAGCAGCGAGCACATTGATGCCGCCGGAACCCTGCCCAATGAGGACACCAGCAGCTCAGGACGCGGTGGCAGCGGCAAGGACAAGACACCCATGTGTCTGGTCAATGAGCTGGCCAGGTACAACAAGATCACCCATCAGTACAGGCTCACAGGAGAGCGAGGACCTGCCCACTGCAAGACCTTCACAGTGACCCTGAAGCTGGGCGAGGAGGAGTACTCAGCAGATGGTTTCAAGATCAAAAAGGCTCAGCATTTGGCCGCCAGTAAAGCCATCGAGGACACCAAGTACAAGCATCCGCCGCCAAAGATTCGGCGCAGCGATGAGGGCGGTCCGATGCGCACGCACATAACACCGACGGTGGAGCTGAATGCCTTGGCCATGAAGCTGGGGCAGCGCACGTTCTACCTGCTGGATCCCACGCAGATACCGCCGGCGGAACCCATGCTGCCGGATTATGGCGGTGCTCCCATGCTAACGGCTCCATCGGGTGCGGGAATGCCGCCTCAACCGCCGCCACCTGCGTATGCTTTGAGGCAAAGGCATGGCAATGGATTTGTGCCCATTCCCTCGCCTCCAATGCATCCGCATGGCTTCTATCATGGCCCAGGACAAAGACCCTTTCCTCCAAAGTTTCCTTCGCGCTTTGCTCTTCCTCCACCACTGGGACCACATGTCCTCCATGGACCCAATGGCCCCTATGCTCCTGTGCCCACGGCGCCCAGCAAGATTACCCTGTTCGTGGGTAAGCAGAAGTTTGTTGGAATCGGACGAACCCTGCAGCAGGCCAAGCATGATGCAGCGGCCCGGGCCTTGCAGGTTCTAAAGACCCAGGCCATCTCTGCCTCAGAGGAGGCCCTGGAGGACTCCATGGATGAGGGGGACAAGAAGTCACCCATCTCGCAGGTTCATGAGATTGGAATCAAGCGGAACATGACGGTGCATTTCAAGGTGCTGCGCGAGGAGGGACCGGCGCACATGAAGAACTTCATAACGGCCTGCATTGTGGGTTCCATTGCCACCGAGGGCGAGGGCAATGGCAAGAAGGTATCAAAGAAGCGAGCTGCCGAGAAGATGCTTGCCGAGCTGCAGAAACTGCCGCCTCTGACACCCACCAAACAGACGCCCTTAAAGCGGATCAAGGTGAAGACGCCGGGCAAAAATGCAGGAACAGCGGCACCAGGAGCGGCGGTAGTGCCAGGCGAGGGCGTAACTCCGCCCTCGGGTAAGCCAGAGAGACGTAAGCGGACCAATGTCACCATGAAGGAGAAGATTATAGAGCCAGACGATGCCGAGAATCCCATCACGAAGCTTATCCAGCTGCAGCAGACGCGCAAGGAGAAGGAGCCCATCTTTGAACTGATAGCCAAGAATGGCAACGAGAGCGCCCGGCGGCGGGAGTTTGTCATGGAGGTCTCCGCCAGCGGCAGCACGGCCCGCGGGACAGGCAACAGCAAGAAGTTGGCCAAGAGGAATGCAGCTCAGGGTGAGGCTTTGGATTATTTATATTTATTTATTTATATTTTATTTTATATTATTTATTTTTATGTTTCTTAGCTCTCTTTGAACTCCTGGAGGCTACAGACTTTACGCCCAGCAATGAAACGCAGGGTTTGGGAGAGACTAGCAGCTCAGCCACAGTCTCGGCAGTCACAGCCCCCACAGTGGAGTCTACAAATGAAGGGGATGTGCCCATGGTGTCCACGCCAGTGGGTCCTATGCCGGGCATTCTAATACTTCGCCAGAACAAGAAACGTGAGTTGAAAAGGTTTTTAAATGAATTATTTCATTTATTATTTATTTTATTTCTTAACAGCTGCGAAAAAGAGAGATCAAGTGGTGGTGGTCAAGGCCAATGCAGACTCCAAAGAGGAGGAGGTCGCCACGGATGCAGCACCTGCCGCTGAGGAGGAGCACAAGAGCAGCAGTGCGAATACAGGCAACACCAGCAGCAGCAGTAGCAACGATACCCAGTCCACAGAGGCGGCCAGTGAGAGTGCCCTGAACACTTCCAGTGGCAGCAATACCAGCGGAGTGAGCAGCAACAGTAGCAGCAGCAGCAGCAACAACAACAGCAACACCACTACCAACACCAACAGCAATAGCAATAGCAGCAGCCAAGGAGCGGGTGTCCATATGAAAGAGCAGCTGCTGTATCTCAGTAAACTCCTAGACTTTGAGGTGAGTTAAGAGGCATTGCCAAACCCCAGTTTCTGTAACAAATCTCCTCCTTTGCCAGGTCAACTTCTCGGACTATCCCAAGGGCAATCACAACGAGTTTCTGACCATAGTGACTCTGTCCACAAATCCGCCACAGATCTGCCATGGCGTGGGCAAGAGCTCCGAGGAGTCGCAGAATGATGCCGCACGCAATGCCCTGAAAATCCTCAGTGAACTGGGCCTCAACAATGCCAAGAAATAGGCGAGTTCAAATAGTTTTCTTTACAGAAAAACAAAAAGCTAATTAAAATACCCGTCCACAAACCTTAAAACAAAATCCAAAAACCCCAAGCTAGGTGCAAATTCAAAAAGGAAACAAAAAAAGAGAAAAAGAAGCAAAAAACAGTGTGTATTCTTTTTGAAATAGCAAATTTATTAGTTAATACCTATTTATTTATTTATGTGCAAGTTGTGCCAACTGCTGGTGTTATTATTTTATTTATTTTTGTTGTTGAAATTGAACACGAAACACTGGACAGAGCCGGATGAGTGGATGTTAAGCCAAGTTGAGGAGGAGAATCGAACAATAACTAGCCTTAAAGAGACCCCCAACAAAAAAACAAAAGCCAGACCTTGTACTAAACCTAAACTTAAGATTAAAGTTGAAACCGAAGCAGAGGCTTCGGACACTTGAATTGAATTGATGAACAAAGGACTATTGATACCTCTTAGCTGCATACGGCCAACGCTTTCAAAAATAAATACAAAATGCTGGACAAAATTTCGTGGAAGAAGTAGGAGGAAGTAGAAGAGGCAATGACATTTTTTGATTTATTTTTCAAAGCAAACAGCAAAACCATTTACCATTGTGGTCACCATATGCTTGATGAAACTCGTCGAATAATGAATATATATTATAATATTAAGTGTTAGGCGTAAGCAACGTCGCCGTCCCAGTTTCCTGGGCTTTCACTTAAACCTTTCAATTTGCCAAACGAAACCTTTTTGCAAATTGAAGGGAGAATTTCGGTGTGGAAACCAGGACAGGACATGGCATGACATAATACATACATCATAAAATACAATTTACATAATCGTTATAATTATAATTCTAAATGTTTAATAAGCCATTTTTGTAAATGTTCAGCTTTTGTGCTACAAAAGCAGAGAAAAGCCAAAAGCTGAACATCCTTATGAATAATGAATCGTGTTGTTTATCTGCTTTATGTTTCGTTCTACATATCTTTTTTGAATCCGTTTTATGTTCTAGGTTTTATGTTAGCCACACTCACCGAAATTTCGTTAACAATAGTTGGATAAAGTCTTAGTCTTTTGCCCTTAAACAGCACCCGTTGATTAAGCGTTAAGTTGCGTTATGTAAAATGTATTTTGTCTAAGCAACCGCGTCGGCAACAATGTGCATGATCGCGCGATCTGCTATCCTATCCTAGCCTAGCCTAAGCTCAAGCCCCTCAGTTGTGGCCGTGAAAGTCATACCCAGTATTAAATGTATAGATAAGGGCAACACCAACCAACCAACAGCTAGATATACCCCTCTATCTCAATCACCGATTGATTGACTCACAGACAGACACATCGTGCACATTGTTTGCGCCACACAAATTGTTCACTTTTGTCAGAAGACTTTGCACACAGATCGTAATCGTAATCGTAATCGTGTGCGCGGAAGTTGAGTTGCAAAGTCTTCACAAAATTGATGGAAATTATTAATCTTAAACCGATATATATATATAAAAAACATATATATGTGACAGCAAAGCGTGAAGATCTGTTCATTAACACCAAATAAAGGCATAAGAAGTCGAAAGTCAAGAGAGGAGATGAGGAGAGAACACATTTATTAGTCTTAAGCCTATCCCACACAATCACACTTGGTTTATTGTCTATTCTGTAACGTGACCCATAAACATGTTATGTATCGTAAAAAGCAAGAACAAACTATGAAACTATATATGTAAAATGTAAAATTATAAAAATAAACAGTGAAATAAAGTTGGAAGTGAATGTTTTAATGGGTGAAATCTGATATATAGTAGGAAATGGAGGTAGCCATTGTCAGTGAGTTGAAAAATACTCTAGATATGGGGTTTATGTTCTTGTTCAAATTATTATTATACCTTTAAGGAATGGTTATAAAACCCCCTTCAAAATCATAATTATAATCAATTATAAACCCTTCTCTTCCCTAAGGACCCTCCTCGGCCATCACTTACTTAAAATATTCAAATATTCAAAGACCAACACCCGAAAATCTTTTATGGACAACGCCAATCGTCATTAAAAACTATGATTTATGCGACTTTATGGCCATCATAAATTAATTTATTGAGCCAGCCTCTCTCGGATCACTCGGTTCCGTCCCTGCCCTGCCCTACGCTGAAAATATTTGTGGACAGGTGGTATCATATGTAATACGGCAGAAAACCCAAACAGATCCGTTACATAAAATGTCATAAAAATTAGTGGAAATTATCTATTTTCTAAATTCAAAGGGTGAGAGAGAGGAGGGACAGAGGCTGGTCAGCTATAAACTTATAAATACATAAACGATTGTTAATTTGGCAAAAATATAAAAAAAAATCAAAACAGAAAAACCATTTCGCAATCCCGAATCACAAAACTGTAAAACAGTTTAAATGCCCAAATCAGATTATGATGTGCCGACAGCTCGGGCTGACTAATCGATGACAAATCTTTAGGCAAAATGAGGGCTCAGCTCTTAACAAAAAATAGTTTCTATTCAGAGTAGTAATTATATTGATAGAAAGGGGTTTCCAGGTTTATTTGTATTTTGTTTTAATTTAAAATTTATTAATAAAACAAAAATAAATGTGGGATACTTGAGACATTTACGTAACTATTTTTAAAATAGGAAAATTAAGTTCAGAGCTTAATAACAAAAGTAACTACTAAAACCTAGCATTAAGTCGTAGTTTTGAAGGAATTTAGAGCGAAGTCTTGTAGGTTTTGTCTTTGTAAAACCCCAAAACAGTGTTATCCTTGGCAATGTGTAAGTTTGGTCTTTGTACTCCCAAAAAAAGCATCTCTTCTGAATTACACAGATGAAGCTAAAAGATCCCCTTCATGTTTTAAAAAATAATTAAAAATATATCTGAATTTAACCTTTACATTTATGGCTTAAATAAAATAGTTTTCTGATAAATAAACATTCAAGTTACCACGTAATTCCCCTGTTTCGATCACTTTTCCCTTTATTAAATTTCTTCCATGGGAAAAAAATATTATTACCTGTCCTATTAAATCCAATCTTATATAGTGTGTCATGGGATAGGCCCATATCTCCATGTGCAACAGTCTCAGCTCCTCCACTTTCTCCGCTGGCATTTGGCTAGTTTTTGTTGTGGCAATCCGGGCAGCGATTAAAACAAAAAGAAGGAAAAAAATAAATATATAAAAAAGTATAAAAAATAAACGTGTGGCCGGCAAATGCATAATAAATACATAAAATTAAATTAATGCTTCGCTTGCACATCACCTGCCCCGGCCTGCGGGGTCCCCCTACCCCATAGTATACACCGTAGATTCCCCCTGCTTTCCGGCAAAATCAAAGCGTTTCTTGGCTTCCCCCGGCCAATTTACATATGCATTTCACTCGGATGGGGTTGGAGGTGGAGCTTGGTATGAGGTTGGGCTGAGGCGATACCCGACCAGCGCAATTTTCACTCCCTTTCGCCTCCCCCTCTCTCTCGCTCTTCCACTGATTAATTTATGGCGCTGATAATAATCCGGCAACGCATCGTCGCCGCGCTGTAGTAGCGTGTGATTATGAAATTTGGCTTGCCAAAAGAAATCAATAATACATATGAGAGGGCATAGAGAAATGGGGACGTTGAAATAGAAACAAGATGCCGAGTTCCGAGATGAGTGGAAATTAACATGTGTTTGTCAGACGCCGTTTGCCGGCTCCAAAGCTTCCAGCTCCCCAGCTTCCAGCTCCATCTGCATATATATAGTATGCTGATGTGTGATGTAATAGGCATTTGATTATTTTGATTTTGAATTTTGGTTTTCGGGCTCTCTGATTTTAATTTTTGGAATTTTTCTTGAGGCTACGGAAATGTAGCTTCACCGGTTAAATTAACCGAATCAATGCAAGTAATTTGATTTAGAAATGCCAATCGCCAATCAAAAGGTTTCCCGCTTACATCACTCAAGAGTTTAAACTGTAGAAAAACATTTATTTTTTTATATAAAAAATTGAAAGCAACATAACATATATTCCAATGAAAGTGAAACATGCTGCTGCTGTCGCTTGCTGATGTGTTAATTTTGATTTATTCGAACAATTTGAAAAACATTTTGAGTAATGTGATGTTTGACATGCGTTTAGAAGCAACGCCCATCAGTCTTCGCCTTCGCCTGGGTCTGGGTCTGGGCCTGGGAATGGTTACTCCTCGCTCGGCTTATTTGCATGCTAAGCTCACTGTTTAAGCGGAAAACAAATGATTGAAGCCACCTAATGATGATTACCGCTCCACTGGGCCACCACTGGAGTAACTGCGAACCACTGGGATCAGTGGTCACCAGTTGCGTGCTTCGGCGACTCGAAAATTTGTGTATGAATGCGAATGAATGCTGCCCCTCGTGTGGCTCGTAATCAAATTAAACTAGCGATGAATGAACGGATGGATTAGCTCTGATTGAAGCCTTCCTCTTGGGTCTTAATGCCAACAGATTTGCATGTAATTATTGAAAGATGGAGGGAAAATGGTTTTGATTTGGGTTTAAGAGATTATCTGAGGTGGGCTTGAAATCTTTTGGAACCCATTTTACCAAGTTTTCCAACCTAAAATTCTTAGTAAAAAATCCATTAAAAAAGAAAACTATAATGAATATCTATAATGTCTACCTATTTCAGACCTTAGCACGTGATATAACCCCTGAAATCGAAACTATTTACTACTTTTTGCTGAAAAGTTTCCTCTGTCTTGGCGTTGTATAACGCGTTCTTGGCCATTTCGGGTTGGCAAATTCGGTTTTAATAATAGTTTAGCCGGCAAATTTTTTCTTGACAGCCGCGATAACCCACAATTAAAGGCAGGCCAGCAAAAAAAAAAAATGATGATACGAACTCAATAATCTACCAAGACACGTGCAGGAAGTAAAGATCTGTGGCCAAAGCGTCGTCTGAACCCGCATAGGCCGCAGGTTAAATAGGAGTTTATATATAGTAAAAAACCCCTTATAGTGGAGCAAGATGAATGGCTCTGCGATTTGCCAGACAATTGGATTACTTAATTTGTGAAAGAAAAACACTTGCCAGCAGCAACAGAGGCACAAAGGAAACACACTTGGGAGCGGGCCGCAGACAAATTGTTTGGCTGGCTCATTTATTATTCGAAATAATTGAAATCGAAGTGGAGGAATTCGCCAGGTGATTACCGCTCCTCAAGAATCCATTGAAAACACACCAGGCACACCAGAGGGGCAGTTCATCATCCGATCATCGACAATTGAATTCTAAAAGCCATTGCATAATGATGATCCGTGATGGACTCGTAGGTGGTAGTTTGCATAAAATCGAATGGGATTGTGCTTTGTTGTTGGTAGGAGAATATATATAAATAAATATGATTAGTCAAATTGATCGATGTGTCCGGCGTTTGCCTTTATTCGCTTTTATTTGACTATTTATTTGCTTTTTGTCTCTGTTTCAGCGGATTTGTCAAAAGTAACTAATTTGCCAATGAAAGAAAACATATAAAGTGTCATGTTAAGAGATAACACACAGTCAAAAGGCTTAGAAAATATTGAAAAATTAAAGGAGTGTCGAGGGGGTTAAGTTTTTGAGCAGCACCGAGGTGGAAAATACTCTAGGTATAGGAAGGTTTTTGTTCTAATTCGAAATAGTCTGAGGGTTATTTTAAACCCCATGACAAACTTTATCAAAAACCCTTTAATCCCCCTTGAAAATATTAATATTCCTTCAAAAATCCGTTGTCAAGGATACATATTTTATTGCTTAATTTATAATCTAGCTGCAAAATGTATTTAAGAACTGTTCGAGCAACCCCTTTGGCAGGGTATACATCTTAGCCTAGGCAACCACGCGAATATCTAATGGCCAAAAAGCGGACAAAGCAGTAATGACGGTTGATATGGCCAAAACTGAAGCGTGCATAATTAAAACGTTGTCTCTGACCCCTCCACTTTGGACCTGCACCATTCCCAATCCTCTTTACTCCCTCTCTCTCTCTTATTGGCTGTGTGCCCTGTCTTGTTAAACTTTTATTGATGCCTGTGGATCTTATGCAACGGTGGAAAGGTGAACTAATCATCGTTCCGATTCCCGGATAAAGTCCTCTATCACCCTTTCCGGCGCCCAGTCACCAAAGATGGCATTGCCCATGTCCAGAAAAGCCTTAAACAAAGCCGTAAAGTTGGTATTGGGTCTGTCCTGGTCCAATTCGGGTTCGTTTGTGAACGCTGCACTGGAGGGCAGTGGCAGGATCATGGCAGCTATAAGAGCTGCTAAGATAAAGGTGACTGCTTTCGTTGCGGCAAGCATTTCCACTGGCGTTCAACTGATGTTGAGTTGCATCACCAGTTGCACTTTTATACAGGGATGAGGCACTTGCTGGCACTGAAAGTTGTTGCCTGACCCAATTACCAATGTTGCCACAGTTGTGGCTGGAAAGTACAATAAGTAAAGGCACACTGAAAACAATTTGGGATGATTCTGGGAATATTTGTATATCCTTATAAATACCCTTATATATATAATATATATTTAAATTTTAATACTCCCTTGAGGGTGGTATAATTTTACCAAAAAGCTTGGTAGGCAGTTAAGGAGTCATTTCCGACCCTATAAATCATATATATTCTTGATCAGCATCAATGGGAGAGTCTTTCTAGGCATGTAAGAAAGAAAATAAAAATTTTAATATTTTTTTTTAAATTTTAAAAGGGGTTACATCATGAAAAATTGATCCAAAAATTTATTTTTAAAAATTTTGAGTTAAGAATGCAGATTTGTTAACCTAATCAAAACTAGCACAGAAAAACTTTCCGATTTAAAATTAAAGCTTTTTTGGCTTAGTTATGATCAATTTCAATGGTCAAATTGCAGATAGGAAGGGTATATAATTTTTGGTGTTTCAAAGCTAGCTTTTCTTCTTGTTAAATTTATTTTTTATATAGAAATAAAGATTTAGATTTACAGATTTTAAAGAATATATAATAAAGTATTTAAAAAATATTAAAAATATTTATTTAGCTTCGTCCGAACTCAGAGACCATAAGAGATAAAGCTATAAAATTTGGTGACATTGTTCTCAAAGCTTCTATTAAATTATCATAATTAAAATTAGATACAAAATCAATTTGCTGTAGCGTTCTGATATGTTATAAATACCAAAATCCCTTCCCTTATGACAAAAATATATATTAAATTAAAGCCTCACCTACCTAATATCAGGTGCAAAAAATTGTTTTCTGTATCTTTTCTTGTGTGCATTCATGGCAAATATTTGGCCACTTGTTCGACACGTTTATTGGCGAATAAAAAAAAAAAAACATGGGAAAATAAAAAAACATTTAAGCGGATCAGGGGCAGAAACACTGTGCTGGCAAACAATATTTTAGCTTGTCCGCTTGTTGGATGGCGCTCAAAAATTCCAATTTGTAGAACGCGCACACACCAAGGCGCTTGATATGATGCGTGGATCATCCGCGCAGATTCACTCCACTCACATGACACCGCCAACGCCGTGGCCATCCATCAATCATTTGGGCAAAAGAGGCAGCGGAGAGCCGAAAAACGCGCCTCAAGTGCAGCTGCTTAGCAGCGCTTAATGTTAATTGATCGAGCTTTTGTTTAATTAAAATTTTAGATTTGGGTCACACGATACTCTTAGGTTATGCGGAAGTCAGGCCCCTTCCTTCTTTACTGCCACAAGTATATGGCGTCCCCTATATACCCATTAACCTCAGCAGCTTTGCCACATAAACTGAGACTTTTCGATATAAATTATGGAAGGAATCTCAACCCGATTTGCCGCATTTTTTGTGTTGGATTCATGTGAAAACCGAAACCAAATGAAAATGAAAACGAAAGCGATTTTAGTCTTTTTTTCGACAGTGAAAGCCCCAAAAAGAAGAACTTTGGGGGATAAGGAGAAGACTGGTTTTATAATAGGGAATGGTCTTAATGTTAGCATGGGTAGCAAGGCCAATTTTATGGTAGATTATATGGTATTATGTAAGCTTTTTTATGCAGAAACAAATAGAAACCCATTTAAAAAGTGTGCCAACTAGAGATCAAGGTCTTTGTAAGTATCAATAATTAATTAATCACAGAGCTACAAATTGTTTAACTAAGAAATATGAGATTATTTATTATTGTTTAACTTGGTTTTTCAAGGGATACATATAGAGTTAGGTTGAATATTTTGGAAGATAAGGTCAGTAGCTATATTTATTCTTATACATTTAAGATCTTTAAGGCTTCTGACTTACCATTTCCACTTTTCCTTTGGAAATATAATGACTAATAATTCTTCCTTATACATAATATCCCTCACAGTAATAATATATAAATCTGCACCTAATTTTCTTGTAATTCCCAATTCATTTATATTGAGTTTTCACTGTTGTCCAATTTCCCATGCCCAAACACGCCCTCAAGGAAGATAGTTGACAGTAGTAGGGTCTTGCTGGGCCCTTTCATTCGAGGTTTCTTTAGGTTTTTATGGACTCCAACTGTTACTGTTATGTATCTTCGGCAGCAGCAGCAGCAGGTTGTCACCGGTTTCCCAGCATCAACATCATCATCATCATCTTCATCATACGCAATCGATGGGGCTTTTGTTGCTTCTTCAACGCATATTTCGGGGCTTTTGGCTTCAGAGTCGGAATGTCTGGTTAACTCGGGCTCTGCTGCTGCGACTGGTGCTGCTGCTGCTGCTGCTTGGGATGCTGCTTCTGCTGCTGGCCGAACTCTTTTTTGGCCAAAATATTTCGATTACCTTTGGATGGCCGAAGTTCAGTTCAAGTTCGCGCCTCGAACGGATCAGTTTGCCTTGGTTTAGCCGCTCCGCAGCAGGCTCCTTAATCGAGTGATCCTTGGCTAGACAGGATAATGCTCTAGTGTGCTCTTGTGTTACCTAACTTATTTCTGTGTGTCCCGTTAAAAAAAAACCCAAAAAAAGTAACCCAAAAAGGTGAAACAACAGCAAAACAAATTAATTTTCGGTCCAGTTTAAACATTAAATCGGAGATATATAAGGTAATAATGTGACTGCATGGCGAACAAACACACAGAGATAATAATCCGACAAAATAAGAACAATATAAATACGTACTCATTAAAAAGCTGAGTATGATAAATGTCACACTCCCACACACAGAAAATGTGTTCCCAAAAAATATATATTTAGTTCTGGAGATTAATCAGAATGTGGAAGCAAACAAAATGCAAATGAAAATGAATGAAAGAATGAAGATAATATGGGAACAGTTTTAATTATAAATATCTGTGATTTAATGGGTGTTCAAGGAAGATTTAAGAATAAGATCTCAATGGAAAATATGAGAAGTAAAGATATTATGGGAACTTATTTATAGAGATTTAAAGGATGTTTATAAAATTAGAATTTATTAAAGTTAACATAGTGGAAACAATAATTAGAAGTATTATTTTATCTGTGAAAGAATGAAGATTAGAAATTAGATAAGGATTAGATAGTGTTTTTCATATTTCCAATAAGCAAACAGAAATAAAATTTTATCTTTGAAACAAAAATAATAAATACCCATTGTTCCATAATGTCTCTTAAAATATTTGGCTAATTTTCCTTACTTTCAAACGGCTTTGATTTCATATTTTATAAATTTTTTTGATTTCTTTGACGTATTTTTAAAATAGATACTATTTTTTCAACCCACATTCTATTATTAATTATTTAAAAATATAAAAAATTCCCCTAATTCCCTGTAAAGCATATTTTCCATAACTCGTACCCCTCACGGATGCAATAATAATGTTGGCAAATCCGTAAGTGATATGTTTACATAGCAAACTTCTAAAGCCCTCGACTCGCAATTGCTATACGGATATAGAAATGGCAAATCATGGAAGATCTCCCCGAGAAGTCCGAGTAGACAGGCAGAAGTGGCTCAACTCTCGGCTTGTTGGGTTACGCACTCGATTTACGTCATCTGACCATAAAAAAAAACCAAACAGAAATTCCAAATGATGCGGGCTCTACTTGAGAGCTGTCGACAAACTGTTGGACCGGAGATCGTGAGAAGTAGCCTAAAAAAATCCGAGATGATCCTTCTATAAATATAAACAGACATGCAGGCCCCTAGGCGGACCCATCCCTGTGTGCCAATCATCAATCCAATCCCGCTGGATGACACTCGAGACTCATGGGGCTAGGTCGGCAAAGAGTCAAAGATTCGCTATAATTAAATATCTACGGACAAAGCTAACCCGTTTCTTGTGATATCTGTAAAAGATTTATGGTTCAGTCCGTCTCGGAAACGTGCTGCCAATTAATTTGCACCGAAGAACTCTCGGGCGGCGATCATAAAAAGTAATGATCGAGAAGTTACAGCAAAGACTACCTACAAATAAAATAATTTTTGGGTAAACCGCTGCCACCTCATTGAAAATGCCTTTTGATGGGTCTATGACTATCCATTCTCTTTTATTACTTCATTTTCAATGCAAAGGCCCCTGTTATCTGAGTTTTCCTTCCCCATTCTTGTTGGCTTCTTCTTAATCATCATTTGTCTGGCTGGCATTTTGTCTAATGTTTTGATGGATCATTGAGAAACAATGAGAAGTAAAACATATTTCCAAGCCAGGCAAGTGCTTCCTCGTTGTCTGGTTGTTTTGATTTGGATTTTCAGATTCTGCTGCTGCTGCTGCTGCTGCTCTGCTCTTGATATTGACCCTGAGAGTGTCGAATTGTAAATGGTAAATGTAATACGAAGACTGGAGGCATCATCTGAGATGAGTACTGCTTGTGAGGAGGTCATTTTCCCTTACCATTTTCCACACGACATTTGCATATTGTGGCGTCTTGTGTGAAGTGCTGGCCAACGGCCAACAGCCAACGGCTTCTGGCCGAAGAAGAGATCATTAAAATTCAATTAGATGTCGCTTAGATAGTCATTATAGAATGCCGATCGCAGAGGGGCGGCTTACAGTTTGTTGACTTGCGGGAAGGTTGTTGACTGTTGGGACCAGGGAATGCAATTATTTTCAGATGTAATTATGATTGTTACATCACCTACATAGGTCTTATATAAACGATGATGACTCTATTATGAAAATGGGCATATTTTTAGCAGCAGTTATTCGGTTACTATTATATATTTGAGATGCTGCTCTAATGGGGCTTTGACACTGCAGTGTTTGGTTTCATTAACAATTTTTTACAATATTTTATGATGCTTGATGCGGTGCCAAAACTCTAGTATTTGACACAACATTTCTGGGATATTAATATCAATTATTTCTGACGAACAATTGTAATCAATATTTCTTAATTAGGGGACTATGACATTACATATTTGATAAATTTCTTTTCAATACTCAATTATTTTGTATAATTTCAAACAAATTAAACCTTCAAAGAAAGCAATTTACTATGCAGTGCCATAACACCATAACCATATTAAAACTCGGCTAACAATTGCCACTGAATTGTTTTCATTGAACAGCCGAGTGTCTGAGTGCCTCCGAGTAGTACACTAGAGTGTTTCTTTCGCTTTTCGCTTACTTCCTTACACAACAAATCGGCAATGCGAGCAATTAAAGGCAATAATTCAGGGTGAAGATGGACCGTGTCGAGGGTTCGTTGCCTAAGTCTTTCGTTTTAATTTGCATGAAATATGAAAATCAGTCTGTAGCCGCCGAATCGGCCGCTGTCAGCACATATCATTTGGAAAACATAATAGCGGCAAATGACCTCAGCAGCATCTCTCGTCTCAGTCTGATCCGAGGGGATCCAAAGATCCATCGAGAATTGATTGCTCAAGTGTTTAACTGGAAGCGCTATCCGAACACTTGATTTTCGGTTTGTATGTTTTCTGTTTGCTGGATTCGATTCGGAATTAGCCACATTCTAATAAGGCCCAAAGAGTGTGATTAATAATCGCTGCCCGCTGTTGCTGCTCATCAATTTTAAGACAAAGCCCAGTGATTAATGGTTGTTGGGGGCAATCAAACGGCATTATAAGACACTTGGGATCGGAATCGATATTGATCGCAGATCTAGATCAAATATTTCAGGGTCACCACCAAGAGAGCTGCCTCCTTTTATTGCCTCCAATCATCAAAAGTGCAAGAGATAAGCCCAATCGAATTTTTAACTGCCATTTGATGGACACGCTCGGCCATAAAAGGCCCGATCTGTCTGCACACTCTACACTCTCGACCCCACGCAAAAATATATCCGCACCGGACAGTGCTGCAAAAAAGTCACCGTTCGCTGTAAAAGGCATTTGTTTGGGTCACATAAATCAGTGGACAAGCCAAGCTCCCCTCTCGTTTCGGTTACGTGAGAGCTCTGTGGACACGCCTCGATACCACCAGAGAGATGTGTTTTATGCAAATTCCTAGCCCCTTACGTGTGTTTCCGCCGCATTTGTATGCAAATGGGCCACAAGCTCACATTTTAATCAATGAGTTTGGTTCGGAATTGCGGTTTATCAATCAGCCTAATGAATACGGTATTTGCCAAGCGCCGTTCACAAGATGTCACAATTGATACAGATATCTTTCTCTTTGAACTTGCAGCATGTGGCCACCTAGTGCCAGCCTGTGGCTGGTCCTTGTACTCCTGGCGGGCTTGGCTCGGGGTCAAGGGAGCAGCCGAGAGCACTTTGAGGATGCAGACAAGTCCAGCGAGTACACGGATCAGCAGTTTGACCTAAGGCACACCATACCTGGAGAACCAGGCCTGGACTATCCCATTTTGAGTGCTCCGCCCAAGACCAGCTTTGTGTGCAAAGGAAGACATGAAGGTAAGGTTTCTTTAAATAAAATAATTCCTTTCTTTGATATAAACAAACACTTTTTAAGGTTACTATGCCGATGTGGAGAGTCGCTGCCAGGCCTTCCGCATCTGCGCCCACACTGCTCGCTCTCCTCAGGGCTTTGGCTTCCTCTGCCCCAATGGCACTCTCTTCAGCCAGAAGAACTTTGTCTGCGATTGGTATCGCAATGTAAACTGCGATGAATCTGAGAGATTCTACGAAATGAACGAGGAGAAGATTGTGGGCAGCACTCACGAGATGATGGAGCGCGTGCGCCACATGATGGAGTATCCCATGAAGACCATCTCGAAGGCCCTGCAGCAGAGTCAGTCCCAGTCGCAGTCCCAGAATCCCCATAACCATCGCAGTCTCAGCAAGGATCTGACTAAAGCCAGTGGAGTTTTAACTGAGCCAGCAGCGGTGATCAAGCCCCAGGAAACCAACCCCTCGGTGGGTCGTGGAGAAGCCCTCAAGAGTGAGCCTCTGGAAGCTGTCAAGTCGGAAATCAATGCTGACGATGATGAGGGCGTCTATGTCAACAGCTTGGGCGAGCTCTCCTCAGACCCCGGCATCCAGTTTGATCACACCAATGCCCATATCATAGCGGAGTACCCCAGGGAGTATCACTACCAAAAGCAGAAAAACTTTGCAGAGCGTGTCAATGCCGGACTGGATGAACTTACCGATACGGAGTCTAATTCCTCCGGAGAGGTAATGGCTCCGGACTATATCAAGCACCAAGTATTGAGGAACACCAAGGACGAGGCCGTTCAACTAGATTTAGTGTCGAATATCAATAATCTGCTGGACGAGGTGTCCACCGATGTGGATCCCGCCGTTTCCGGCTATCAATCGATGGCTCCGCCCAAGGTCAAGCAGCCCTTCCGCTTCCTGAGTCGCGGCTTTGCGATGCAGGGCGAGAATGGCAAGAGCAGTAGCTCCGCCACGGGCTATGGCTACGTGAAACCCAAGCAGACGCCTAGCACTGTCAGATTTACGGTGAGTTTTTCTAAGGGTTTTCTTAGGGAGGTTTCTCCCAAGCTAACAAAATATCTATCTCCTATTCTTCTATCTATTTCTTAACTCTTTGTATCTCGTATCTATCTATCTTTCTATCTGTATCGCTACTCTATCAACTATTGCTTACACATGCCACAAACACCACATGAATCACATGAATCCACACACTCACACAGCCCAATGAGATTCCCACCGAGGACCACAAATCCATTGAGCACAAACACAAGTTCCCAAAATCAAGCAGCAGCACCACTTCCACCACGGAAGCTGCTACCGAAGCCATAGAGGCTCTGCTTATTGCACCCACTTTGCCACCGGCAGAGGATGAGGAGGTAACCAACACTCCGGCACCAGAAGTTGTCTCTAGTACAGCCGCGGAACCTCTTACCTTGCTGGCTCCTCCGCCAGAACTGGATATTACAGCGGAAGTGCCGCCCATTGAGTCCATTGGCCAGGCAGCTGCTCTGACCGCCAGTCTGCCCCTCAGCGAGGATCTAGCTGTTGTCCAGCAGGAAGAACAGAGTCCGGAAACAGCTGAGAAAAATGATGTTCACCAGGAGGCGGCCAAGTTGCTGCTGGCAGGAGTTCAGCTCACTTCTCACGATGAAGAGAATTCTTTGCAAACAAACGAATTACTGGAGAGGATTAGGAGCAGCAGCCCCATACCCACGACTAGTACTAGCACCACTCAGGCCATGATTACCTCCACGGAGACAGTCACCGAGATCAGCAGCACCCAGGAGAGGATTCGTGGTTACCGAAAGAACCGTCCCTCAGCCATGTTGCGTCGTGCCAATGTGCGTCCCTTGCCGCTGGTGCGCACTACAACCACGTCTACTACTCAGAAGAGCACCATGCCCACCAAGAGCTATCTAGAGCGCCTGGCAGCCAGCAGGCTGCGTCTATCCAAACTCTCCCAGGCCACCAGAAGCACCACAAAGGCCACAACGGCAGCTCCAAGCTCTACAACCACTCAGGCGCCATCGGTACCAACGACTACGCTGTCCTCCTTCTCGCAAATTCGCAGTGGAGCTGAGCCTGGTCCCAACAAGAAGCTGACAGTGCGCGACATCGATCGGGAGACCAAGATAGCGCCGACCAGTAAGGCCAGCTGGGAGAGTGTACACAGCAATCTGCAGCGTTTCCAGGTGCAACGCGGCAATCGGGTTTACACGCCGGCAACGAGGGCCTCGGTAACCACCAGCAATAGCAGCTTAAGGAGCACTGGTTACACCAGCTCCATCCCCACTAGTACCACTCCCAGAAGCTATGTGGCACCCACTTCCCAGAGATCCACTGTCCCAGTGAATCGCGGCAAGAATCGCTACTCCAACTTCAAGACTCAGGCGCCGGTGCAGAGAACCCGTGGAACCACCACCCCTAGGAGTACCACCCAAAGGACGACTGCCTCTCCTGCATCTTCCTCACTTTCCTCGCTGAACCAGCACATCTCGGCCCTGGCCTCGAACTACAACAGCGGCTACAGCTACAACCAGGCTCCTCCGCAGATCAGTCGTCCCAGCCAGCAGTCACCGTCGCTAGTCTATGCCTCCACCGCTTCCCAAACTCCACCTCCATCTCAAACTCAGTCTCAGATCACATCCAGCCTTACACCTGCCTCCGCTTTCCTTTCATTTGATAAGTTAACCCGTGCCATTGTTGACGAGTCCGTTTTGCAGAATTTCAAGAGTGCCCAGTCGCTGGGTTCCAACCAACAGCATCATCATCATCAACAGTCGCAGCAGCGTCAGCAGCAGCCACACCAAGTGGTCAAGCAGCAACATCAGACGGTCAGCAGCAGCTATGTGAAGCCAGCAGCAGCGCCAGGTGAGGATTGCTTTTCTCCTTTTTTTAACTTTTATTGTAACCCTTCTTGGATCTCCTTCTCTTCCAGCTATTTCCACCCTCACTGCTCCACCACGTCCTCAACAGACAGCTTCCCAGTTGCCTCAGCTGTCTGCGATTCCCGGCATTGTTATTGCTCGTGCTGAGGGTCAGCGTATTTCGCCCAACTCTGCCAGCAACATCATCTCGAACTTGGCCACTCAGGCTCCGCCAGCAAGCAATCAGGGCAACTCCTATGTCTCCCTCAACGATTTCTTGAGCAACAAATTTGGGCAGCAGGAGCAGCAACAGCACCAGCAACAGCAGCAACAGCACCAGCACCAGCAACAGCAGCCACAGCAACAATATCAACAGCAACGAGTACAGAAACAGCCTGTGCAGCAGCAACATGTTCAGCAGCAGCACCAGCAGCGTCATCCGCAGCAGCAACTAAGCTTCATCTCACAGCAATACCAGCAACCTCAGCAGCAGACTGTCTACTATCAGCAACCCCAACAGCAGCAACAGCAACATCCTTTCCAGCAGCAGCAGCAACAATCCTTCCGTCAGCAGCAGCAGCAACATGTCCCACAGCAGCAGCAACATGTCCCACAGCAGCAGCAACGTCCCTCGATCCATAACAACCAGCAACCCTACCTCACGCCCAATATTTTTGTGCCCTATCAGCAGCAGCAGCAACAGTTGCCACAGTTTCCTCCATTGGCTCCGCCCGTGGCTGTTTCCACTGGAAACATTGCCCAGGGACCAGTGATAGCCGGTCGGCATGTGGATCATCTGAATGTACAACTCCCTACCTTGGGCAATGGCCTGATACCCGGACTGCAGCTGGCCCAAAAGCGCAGCGATGTGTCGGCCAGTCAGCTGCAATACACCGACACCATGGGCAAGGGTAGCTTCTCCGGATCGGGCAAGAGCAGGGAGCGGGCCTTCTACGCCGGACGCACCTCCTATGATGTGCCCCAGAGCAGCGTTGGAAGACTGCCCAATGATGTAACGCAACAGCTGCGCCGGAGGCTGCGTCGCTTCTGAAGAAGATTCGAGAGCTAGGACCTAGAGACACCTTTAACTTGTAGCTAAATTAATAAACTATTTATGCCTAAGCTAAGACGACAACTGTAATTACCGCTGTACGATATAGAGAGAGATCACTGTTCCCACTCTATGCGTGTGTGTATATTTTTGAATATTTATTATAAATAAAATGAAAAATTCAAACAAAATTTTTGTGTATTAGGGGGGTATAATTAATTTGGTGCTACTTTTCATAAACTTTTTAATATTAATACACTGAAAATCAAACGAACTCCGCTCAAGTACCCAAACCTTTGTCTATTTAGATATGAATAATGTGAAACTTTGACAAGATAAAATAAATACCTTACTCCCACCTTAAGGTCTTGATATTATCAGACACATTTTAATATTTCCTCCCCTTGAGCAGCTCGGCGGCAGTCCCTTTGATTCCCTTTAGTAATCTGTTTAATTTTAACTTTAATAATAAATAAAGTTTGTGTCTTGCTTGTGAGATTAAGTTTTTATTGTTTATACGCTTTAGAGTTTAAAATTATCAGCAAATACGTACAGACCTTACCGGATACGAATACAATACAAGGTTTCATTATGCTGGCTTTAACTTGTACATTAGCACTTCTAATATTATTATAATTATAATTATTATTAATATAATTATTATATGCATATATCAATATATCTATATTGTTTTACAATATTCCATTTTGAATTGGGCTTCGAATGTTCGTTCTATTTATACGTAACGTTAGTGCATCGTCTCCCGTATCTGCTTATGGTGATTACTCAGTGTTAGTTATCGCGTGGTATGGCATGGAGTATTCGTATTTATACAGACAGAATTCAACTAAATCGAATTATCAATAGTCAATTGTTGTGGGTGATGCAGAGCGGGTTTGTTTGGGCTTTAAATATAATTATAAACTAAAAGGTACTAATGCAAGGGCGAGATAGAATAATTTAAACTTTGACTTAAACATAAACAACTAAGGATGCGGCATGGGGGGGAGGGGAGAAACCTAACTAAGTATAAAGCCTAAAAATGTACAGCGGATTTATACAAAAAACTTGCGTATGGATTACGAAATGCCCACCAGTCGGAGAGACTTATGTACAAAGCTTAAGTAAAGGGGGGTGGGTGGGTATGTGGGGGGATCGTGCCTTCAACGCTCAACGCTTGGCGACCAGGCGGCATTTCTGGACGCGCACGCGTACTCAGGGAAGCGAGTGAACGTTGAACGCGGGCGGCGGTGCAGGTGCAGGAGCTGGGGCCGTCACAGCTGGCATTAGGGGCTCCATTTTCAGGGGTTCCGTGGCTCCAGATTCCGGATTGTCGCTGTGCAGCTGGCAATAGACCTTGCGATCCTCCTCTCTCAAACTCCAGTTGGCTGATCTCGCGCATGGCACATGGGCAGCCGCCTTGCAGCTTCGCTGGAAACAGCACACACTGGCTCCCGTTTGCTGGCACAGAACACACTGGTACCGCGTGCTGTCCCACACCGCCGCATCTAGACCATTGACATGGGCTCCAATCAGCTGAATGTCATTGCTCCACACGGCGCAATCCTCGTGCAGCCACACTTCATAGCCATGCTCCGAGGTCTTGCCCATCCCACGGAAAGTTTCCACAAACTTGGACTCGTGACTGCAGTCCAGCGGATCCACAGAGGAGCAGAGGGAGCGCGAGTCGTTGGGATCGTCGCTGTAGGACATGGTGCTGTCGTGCGTCTGCTTCCGCTTCCTTACCATGCTGATTTTGGGCGCCTGCATGATGTGACCTAGAGTGGCGGGCACCACGGGTAGGTTTCTCTCCTGCATCTTTACCATATCCTCCCGTCGCCGCTTGCTTACGAACAGTCCGTCCACATCCTGGACACCAGGTGCCTGCAAGGCCGCTCGATACTCCTCGCAATCGCTGGTCACCAGATACGGACCAAAGAGATCCCCTAGGCCAAGCTTGTGTGGACCCCGCTTGCAAAACACACAAATCCAGGTGGAGTCGGTGGTGTCCGCATCATAGCGGTTGCTCAGCGTGGAGCTGTGCATGCCTCGCAGGTTCTTGCGTTCGTGCGGCGCCTTCTTTACCTTGGTTTGCTTCTCGTTGACATCCTCGGCACTGTGAGTGTTCTTGATGCTCACACTGCCGTCCGGCTTGATGAGGATGAAGGGCGACTTGAATCTCAACTCGGCGGGACCTGATGCACTGCCTCCACCGCCGTTTGTCGGAGCCGGAGTGCTATCCTCATCGGTGGTGATTGCTGGCTTCTTCCCGGACTTTTTCCCATTCTGCTTGGCATTCTTAGCATTGGCTTTCGTTGCCGCCGCTGCTCCTTTTTTGCCCTTGCCTGCAGCATTCTTTTTCTTGGCCCCACCTGCAGCCTTTCCCTTTGGAGCAGCTGCCGCCTCGCTTAGCTGACGAGCTGCTAGGGCCGCCGCAGCCGCTGCTGAAGTGCTGGGCTTGTCATCATCCTCTTCGTCGTCCAGTACTGCTTTCTTTTTGCGTCCCGGCTTCTTGGCTGGCGGCGAGTCGTCAATCATAAAACGCAGCAAGGAGGCATCCATGCCCATAGATAGCCTTCGGGGAGGCAGTCGCCGGGATGGGGGGGCCTTTGTTGGAGGAGCAGCAGCAGGAGTGTTGTCTTTACTCTCCTCCGCCACTGTCAGAGGCGTCGAGGTGGAGCTTCGGGCTTGTGGCGCGGGACTGTGCACGGGACTGGGCATTGTTGACTTCATGGCCGCCTTGGTGGCCATGGGCCGTATCTCAGGCGGGGCAGCTGCTGCTGCTGTGCTGGCTTCCACCTTTTCCGCTGGCGCCTCATCCGGCTTGGCGCTGTCCAGAGCCAGCTGCGCGCTTAAGTCATGGTTGACAGTCTCGTCTGTTTGCTTTTCGGGTGTGCAAATGGTTTCAGACTCCTCCTCGATGCCGGCAAACATTTCCTCCAGCTTATCCTCCACTTCGCCAAAGGGACAGGGTTCGGAAGGGGAGGGTTTCTTGGTCACATCGGGTTCTATGATGGGTGGAACAGCTGCTGGCGCTGGCGATTTTTTGTTTGGTTCCGCTGGTTCCTCCTCCTCATCGCACTCGTGCACACTCACCGCTGGCTTCGCATCAATGTCACCCTGTTCGACTAAAGCTGGTGATGCTGGTGTGTCTGTGGTGGTCTTGTTCTGGCTATGACCCTCCGCCTTGGGCTCCTTTCGATTGTCCTGGCTCGCCTGACTGCTGCGACTGCTGTGAGAGTTGGCGCTGGAGCTGCTTGAGCTACTGCTGCTGCTGTTGCTCTGCGGACTCGGTGGCGGCATGCTGGGCGGCGTGGGCTTCTTGGTAGGTTCATCCTCCTGCTGCTGACGGTGCTGCTGCTGCTGCTGTTGCTGTTCGGTGAGGTTCCGCTGCAGCAGGGCCTGCCGCTGCTTCTTGGTCTTGGGGTTGTCGTTGTCATGATACAAAGTGGAGCTGTTGCTACTGCTGTTCTCCGCTGGCGCCGGCGAGCCACTGCCGCGACCATTCTCCTGCGGCGTCTTTTCGTTGGAAGTCTGCCCTTGCATACTAAAAGGCTGAAAGTCTCCGCCTCCGTTCTTGGGTGACCTTTTGGGACTACAGCTATTGCCCTGGTGAACCAGAGGCTGCTGCTGCTGCTGCTTGGTGTTGCTTCCTTCGGGTGCATTTTCGTTTGGCGTCACCCGCATGACCATGCTGGATTTCCTTTTGCGCCGCTTTCGACTATTGCTACTGTTGCTATTGGACTCCAAGGACTCCTCATTCGAGGTGGTCAGGTAGGGCGACTCCGGGGCATCTGGCAATGAGTTGGCTGTGGGCTTATCTGCCTCGGGATTCCGGTACGACAGATCGGTGATGACAGGCGTGGGCTCCTCGGCCTCTGGCTTGTGCTTGACACCCAAGGTTTCGAGATTCGTGAGGTGAGCATTGCGGGAATGATGCGTCTGCTGCTGCTGCTGGCTTGGCAGCTGTGGCGGGGCATCATGGAACTGGGCGCTGGCCAAGTGCGGTGGCAGGAGTGGCGGTGGCTGAGCTGTTCCTTGGCTGGCCACATGCTGATTGTGGTAGTGCAAGTGTTGATCCGACTGCAGGTTATGATAGCTGCCATTGCCTCCGCCCGAGCTGTTGAGTTGGTGATGATGCTGATGCAGATGCAGCTGATTGTAGTCCATGGCGGGCGGCGGGGCAGCCAGAGGCGATTGAGGAGTGGGCGGCGTCTGTGGTCCATTGTATTTGGGTGTGAGGTTGTAGGGCGGCTGCTGCTGGTGATAGTTGCGTAGGGGTGAGGCTAATCAGGGAAAAACAGAATTAGTTTTCTGTTATCATTGGCTTAAAGTCTGCGCTTACGTTTCTTATTGGCATGTTGCTGCTGCTGTACACTGTGCGTGGGCAGTTTGCTGGCTGTTCCCGCTCCAGGGTAGCCTCCGCAGTCCTTGTCCTTCTGCAGAGCCTTTCCCGAGAGGTGTTCGTGGTCAAAGCTGCGCTTTAGCTGTGCCAGCTTGAAGTTTTCATCGCGAGAATGCATATACTGCGGGCTGGGTATGTTGTTGTTGCTCCCACTGCTGCTGCTGCTGTTGCTCCCCGCATGATTGCTGCTATTTCCCGAGGCACTACTTGTAGGCGGCGGTGGCGGCAGCAGGGACTCGCAAACGCCTCCATTGCTCATGCTAGTGGATCCACTCGACTGCAGAAGACTGGCATGGGCAGCAGCCATGGCTGCCAGGTGACCCTGTTGCTGCTGCTGATGCTGTGCGCTGTTGGGCGAGGCGTTGGTTGTGAGATTTTGACTGCACAAAGATTAAACTCATTACATTTCTTATTTTTAAAAGATCCTTGGCTTGGCTCTTACATTGATGGATAATTGGGGGCATGCATCAGCGATTGCTGCTGCTGCTGGCTGGGCGGCTGCTTGGCCAGCGGTTGGGCCGCACTGCGGGCGGACTGCAATGACAGGTCCATGGAGTCGAAAGGCAATGTTCCTGAGTAAGGCGGTGCCAGCAAAGGATTCATCTGATGATGGTGGTCCAGCTGCCAATAAGAAAAGCCACTTGAAATGTAATTTTAGGCTTAAGATAAACCAAAACATATACAGGACATGGACGGCAGGCGGCAAGAAAACAAAGCAAACTAAGAAACTAGCATAACAACTGGGAAAACGAGGCTAAGGAAGAGGCTTCTACAACAGACTAAAGGCGGAGCATGCATAAGATCAGCTTCCTGACTCCCTCCCGGTAAGGAGGCCTAATTACGTTTTTATGATTGGCCGACATGAAATTGTATATGGCATCGGGCGGCGGGGGTGGCGGTGGCTGCTGGGCAGATACGGAGCCGTGCCAGGCCAGCGGCGAACGCACCATGCCGGGTCGCTCATTGGACATGTGGGCCAACTGCGGCTGCCGGGGAATGTACGACGGTATCTGTGGAGGGAAAAGGACGAAAGGAAGGGCGGTTAGTCCGATTTCCTTGGGTGGTCAGCATCCTAAAACCTATACTCACTTGCAGTGGGTTCCAGGAGGGATTCTGCGCCGCCTGGCTAAGGTGCCCGGGATGCGGGTGATTGTTGTTGGCCATCTCGCAGGCGGGCTAACTCGTGGCGGGTGTATATAGCGCCCGGGTCATATGCCGTAGCCGTCTGTCAGAGCTGCGGCACCCAAAACGCGGCTGTGGGAGAGGGGCGGGGTGGTAAGGAGACGACGACCTAATCCTACGTATTGGGGGATCCTGCACGGCAGTTGCTAACTCCGGCCGGACAGCCGCTGCTCTTTTTCGCCCATAAACAAGACCGCACGCACTTTTTTCACACCACCCACAACACCACACACACACACGCACACACAGGCCGACCCACTCGGAGCTCGGAAAAGGCAAAACCGTTTTTCGCCGCTCTCGTGGTCCTTGCGCGATAACGATAACAGGGGGCAGCCGATAAACACACAACCTATCGACAGATGACAGCGCGTTTGTTTTGCACGCTACGCCAAAACCACGCGGTCTTTGGCCCCGCCGAACGTCCTGCACACTTTGATTATCCGCCTCTGCTCCATGGCCAGTTGCTGGTGGCGTTGGAATTAGCGGCTACAGGGCGGCTTAAGCGTTGGCTTAGTGGGTTATTTGGCAGCCAGGCGGAAAAGCGGTTCGGATACCTCTCGATTTTCAGCTGCAGCGCATTGCGAATTCGTTGTGACGGCGTGCGAATTTTTCTTGTTTTGGGTCGCGCAGCACAGGCAAATCCGAAACGGACTCTGGGTGGCGTCAGCGGGCGCCGTTTTCCGGCTAACACATGTCGGCGTATGGGTTAGGACTCCGTGTTGCCAATTATACAAATGCCGCAACGTTGTTATTGTGTTTTTACGTGTATTTTCAATTGTTTAAAACAAAATGTAATTTATGTGTGCTGCAGTGTGACCGAAGTGTGTGTTACTGGAAAATACCAAAGAAGAAAACTCAGCGGCATTGGGGGTGAGAAAATACTAGGAGAGTTGAACTCAAAATTGGTTGGGTTTTTCTATTTTTTTTTAATTTTAAGAATACTAATTTATTTTTATTTTTCGCAGATTTTATAAACCCGATTTGTAAACTATAAATCTGCTTTTTTGGAAATATTTCCACTGAAGTAGAAATTTATACCTTTTTGGCGCGAAAATACGGTCACACTTTTGTGCAGCGCTGGTCACTGCAAATTTACAAAGTGGTTTTACGTTTTGTTATAATTTTGGAAAAATGAGCGTGGTAAAACGTGGAGCCTTTATCGTTTTTGAAGGATGCGATCGTAGTGGAAAGACCACACAAAGCCGGCTGCTAGGTGAGTTTGATAAACCCACCAATTCAGCCACATACTGATATCTTAATCTCCTCCAGCGGAGCTCCTCAAATCCAAGGGCATTGCCACCGTGTCGATGAACTTTCCGGAGCGCAGCTCCAGCATTGGACAGGTGATAAACTCATATCTGACCAACAGCAAGG
This sequence comes from Drosophila kikkawai, assembly GCF_030179895.1. NCBI lineage: Eukaryota > Metazoa > Arthropoda > Insecta > Diptera > Drosophilidae > Drosophila > Drosophila kikkawai. The sequence goes on from NC_091729.1 coordinate 24,494,362, forward strand.
ATCTGCCCGATGAGGTGATCCACCTGATGTTCTCCGCCAATCGCTGGGAGCACATGAACCAGATCAAGCAGCAACTGCTAAAGGGCACCACGTTGATTGTGGATCGATATTCCTACTCCGGTGTGGCCTACAGTGCGGCCAAGGGACTGGACTTTGACTGGTGCTATGCGCCGGAAAAGGGACTTTTGAAGCCAGATGCTGTGTTCTACCTAAAGACCTCTGTGGATTCCCTGACGAATCGGGGGCAGTACGGCGAGGAGCGGTGGGTAATTGGAGTTTCTTTGCCTCTAACAGACGACTTATACCAATTATCCCATTACAGCTATGAAAAAGTAGAATTCCAAAGCCGCGTGGCCCAAGTTTTCGATCGCATTTGCTATAGGGAAGCCTCCTACTGGCACCAGTTCGATGCCAGTCAGTCTGCCGAGGATCTGCACTCGCGTATAACCAGCATAGCGGAAGACCTGCTCCAGAAGGTGGAAGCCCAACCGCTAGATACGTTATCATAGTAAAAAAAGGACCTCGAATCGCCATTCATTAGAGGGGATTTACCTTGATTTATGCGATACATGCGCGTGTTTGTTATAAATGTTTTTTAAATGGCGCTTAATTTTTAATTTACGATAAGGCCGCCGCCGCAGGCAATAAATCCCCAGCATCAATGCGTTCGTTGGCCAAGGACAGGTCTCGCGTTAGGTGTTGAACGAAATGCATTTACCGAATTGCACACATCAACTGGATTAAGGACTTAAGGATGAAGGATTTAATGTAAGTCCGCCCAGGCCAGCAAATGCAATTTAATTTAACACACAATCATTACCATTTTACCCTCTTTGCTTGGGGTTTGCTCCATTGTAGTTCGTTTATTTCATACACCACGACACCTCTCTCTCTCTCTTGACTAAATACTAAAGTTAAAGTTAAAGCGAAAAATAATTTATGCAGTTTTTAACTTAGTTGCTAAACCAATTAGGGCTGCTTCTTCTGGGCTCCTCGAAAAAAGGTACAACTAGTTGAACTCATAGCTCTCGTAGCCCAAATCCTCGCGGCGATTGCGCGGCACCGGGGCCTTGGGGCTCCTTGTTCGCAGAGTCAACTGGCGGTAGCCCACGCCTGGCTTGTAGTCCACATTGAGCGAGGGATGCGGCCTTAGCCCCAAGGCACCGCTACGCCGCTTCTGCGCCTGATGGTAGGCGGCAATGTCCCCATAACTGTGCTTCGGCCACATGCACTCGCAGCCAGAGGGCACGGTCCGGGTCTCGGATTCCCAGCAGCCGGAGGCGTCGTTCAGCCGGATCAGGTGAATGGTGCGGTTGAGTTGGATGCAAGAGAAGCCCGTCGCCGAGCAGATCTAAGGGGGGGAATGGAAGAGGGGAGTTCCATCAAGCTGTATTGCGCAGAAATCTAGTAACACTAACCTCTCGCTTCTCGCTGCGTTCGGAGAGCAGAGCTCGGAGCAGTTCATTGCCCCTGTAACCATACTCGAAGCTGTGGCTCCGGGCTGGCAGTGGCGCGTAGTTGTGGGCACAGGTCACCTCCACATAGTGATTTGGACGGTATTCACCGCTTTCCAGCTTCACGGTCACCCGATTTGTGGGGCACAAAGACTGATAGGTGACCACCTGGCAGGTTTCAAAGATTAAGATGGTTTCTTAAAGGAACTACAAGGACTACTAACCCCATCGGGACTGGGATTGGGTCCCAGAAACGGTGGAGGCGGTGGCATCACACTGCGCACTCGACGCTTGCGCACATTCTGGATTCCATAAGGCAGCTGCGCACTCAGCTCATTCGCATCCTCCGCTTGACCATCGGAGACCACAGCATAATCCTCTTCGCCTTCGACATCCACACCGTCATTGCGTTCCGCTGGCCACTCATTTTCATAGTACTCCGGTTGACCTGGTTCTACGCCAGCTTCGGGCTCATCCCCGTCTGCCCTGGAATTGTAAAATGCATATGGAAATTTGTTAGCTTTGGCCATGAATTAGCGCTGCTATGGCCCAATGGAGCCACCGTTAGCCACCACGGATGCCTGCTGTCGCCGCAGGCAAGCGGAAATGACTGCAAAAGCGGTTAGACACGGAGAAAAAGGTTTTTAAGCGTAAAATTAAATTAAAAATTGAAAGTAAAAGTATAAAAATATTTCCAACTTGATTATTAACAATAAACTGTTGTTGGAAAACTCAATTTTAAAAAGTTTTTCTTAATACAAAAAGTTACCTAAAAGTCCTAGGATTAAATTTGTCTCATTACACCTTTATCATTTTAAAAACAACTACGAGTACTTCCTCCCCTTATTTTTCTGTATGTAATAATGCCCAGCAGCGAACTCGGTTAAAAAATAAAAAAAAATAAATTCGTTTTTGACGTTTGTTATTTGCATGGCCGCCGCTTCTTTCAGCCATTTTTCCAGCTGGCCAACAAAAGCGCATCATTTTGCATTCAACTGCAGGCAAATGCCAATGAATTTTTTAGCTTTCGCTTTGGCGCGCGGCTTTGTCTGAGGATTGCAGCTGAAGCTGAAGCAGGAACAGGAGGAGGAGGAGGAGGAGGATGAGGAGATGCCCCACTGTTGACGGCTATGGCGATGGCGTTGTCCTGAGCCTGTGGCGCGGCACAAAGCTCTCCGTTACGCGACTGTCGTTGCCTGCCAGCGGATTTCCCCTTTTGCGTTGTCGATGCTTTCAGCGGCGGAGCTCCCTGGCTCATTCCCAACCCCACTACCCTCTATTCTTCCTGGTAGCCGGCAGCTTTGGCATTTCGGGGAAGCTCTCGCTCTTTCAGGGCAACAACGGCTTTGATAGTTTTGTCGCAAAGTTTGCGAAAATGTTTTGAAAATGAATGCAGATGGAATAGTTGAGGTGAGAGTGGTTGTTTAAATTAGCACAGAAAAAACTGGGGTCTTAGCCATAATACTGTTTTGTGGCAGCGGCAAGGGAATAGTTGTGGCTTTTTTAAGCTGCAGTTTTTTTTTTGAGAACTAAAAATCGATTTGTGCGGAGACTAAGCTGTGGGCTCTTTAGATTTTAGTTTTAAATGGGTTAAATCAAGTCTTTAGGAAGCTCTTTCTAAATTTGAAATAACTCTTACATTCCAGAGTAACCTCTTCTAGTTTTAATTGTTTAAATCAAGTCTTAAGACAGCTCTATTTTTATTAAAAATAAATCTTCAAGGAGCTCTTGCTATCTTAAAAGAAACCCTAACATTCCAGGGTAACTTCCCTTCAAGCAAACAAAGACTACAACTTATTTCCAGTTTTTACTCCCAAAGCCAATTGTCCTCTTCTCATATTTCGGTTTCCATCTCGTTTTGTGTCCAATTTTTGCTGAATGCAACTAGCAGATTACCTAATCCCCGGCTCAGAAATCACATGATCCTTGCAGCTCCTCCTGATCTCCGACAAAGGGGATAGAGTTCAGTCGACTGGCGAGAGGAATCAGCTTAAGTGCTTACGTTTGTGCTCACGCTTACGTCATGGCATGACAGCATTGACATTTAGTTGATATGCAACCAGCGAGCCCGAGACCCCCAAGGATTAGTCTGCAGGACTCTGCAGGACTCTATAGAACTCTGTAGGAGGAGTGCAATGGCTTCATTCGCATTGTCGGCTCCAATCATTGGCGGTCACATTTGCTGGGAATGTTAGCTCAATGAATGCAGTTGAAAGGAGTAGCAGGAGTAGCCTTCAATATGGCTAATTTCTCCTATTTTCGTTTGTATTTTGCTGTTCTTGCCCAAAATGATGACCATGGCAGTGATGAGGAGAGCTAGGGGTACCTAGAGGTAGGTACTGTAGGTACTCTTAAAATCTCAAAATATATTTATATACATATATTTATTATTATATATTTGAATTTTATCTTATATTTAAAAATATATTTCTACTAATAATAAATTTTTAATTAATTTATACACTTCCCATCCCTGGTCTTACCTTCTTCGACTGTAGCTGCTGCTGCGGCTGCGACGTGCCAGCAGGAATTGCTCCTCCACTCGCCTCTTCTCCTCCTGCTCCTGCTCTCGTTCCTCCTCCGTTTCCAGCCAGTGGTTGGGACTGTCATGGTCCTGGGCAACAACAAACCTGCCCACACCTGGAACGGCCTCATTTAAGTCGGACAATTGCAGACGGAAGTCATTGCGAGCATTCACGGGATCATCATCAAACTGTTCCTGTGACTGTCCCTGTTGCTGTCCCTGTTGCTCCTCCTGCTGCTGGCGTAGATGTTGCTGTTGCTGCAAGTCGTGTATGCTGTGGATGGGATTTCCGTAGAGTTTTTGCTTTTGCCATTTGGCCGGTGCTTTGTTGTAGTTATAGCTGTCATTGTCATTGTTGTCCTCGTTGTCCTGGGTGCTGCCACTACTGCTGCTACTGCTGCTATCCGCAATGTCATCGACATTCCCGCCATGCTCCCACTTGTAGTTGTAATCGCCGTAGTTGTTTCTACTGCCCGTACTCCTAAAGCTATATCTATTGTTGCCAGCGAGTGGCGGTGTTGCCTCCTCCATCGATGATGATGCCGCCTCCATGGCCTCGGCATCGTCGCAGGCCAGGACGAGCGTTCGTCTGGAAGAGCCGCTGCCGAAACAGCGAGCAGCTAGAATGGCGGCCAGGAGCAGCTGCAAAAACAAAAGGGATATAGGAGGCGATGAGAAGGGGGTTTTAGGGGGGTTTCAAGGGGGATTTCAGGGGTATTCAAGGGGGTTTCAGGGGAAGGAAAATGTCAAACAATTGTGCTGTGTGGCCAATAAACTGCCAAGTGTCAACAGTTGGGCGGGATATATCCCACGTTGTTCCAAGAGGGTTTTCGCCATGCAAATACACTCATTCAAATGGCAAACAATGTACGTGGATTAATATTTATCAAACGAGATTAGATATTCCGCAAAAAGGGGATTACAATGGGGGATAAACTGAAGCTTAGGAATAGGAAGAAGGGAAAATATTGCAGAAAATCTTTTAATAATACCAATTTAAAGTGACTTTTTTGCCTGGTCGCCCGCTTACTACTTCCATCTTATCTTTTAGTTATTTAATTTAATTATTGTTGCTTATTTTTGCACAACAATATCAATTCATTCTAGTCATAAATTCTCTTTAAACAATTAAAGTATTGTTTGCCAAGATAACCAGCCTGCCGTTTCTTGGAAAATTTTCAAGAACAAACGAACGAAACTTTATTAATGAAATTTAATTTATGGTAGTTCCCCCGATTTTCCAATTTATTGCTCTACCAATGACGTATATGCTTTTGTCTTATCAACTTGAAGATACTCAGGGGAACACCTTGCCAACGCCAGGTGCAATATCAACACAATTCAATCAATAAATACGCTTATCAAGTGGCTATTAGAGAACATTGCATCATCGGGCAAGGCAAGGTAGTAAAAATTCCAGCTTAAAATACAAGTATTAACCTTGTAGCTTAGTGTATTTGCAAACCCTAAAATCGACCACTAATTCAACTAAGAACTCAACAAAATTTCGATTGACGAAACCGAAAAAACTTAAACAGCCGCCGTCGAGTTGTTGAAGGGAAAGTTCAATTCCCGGCTGGATGTTGACAATCAATGGAATAACGGCAGCCCAAACCGAACCCAAATAAGATGAAAAGTTTTCGCAAGACTCCCTTCGACCTCTCTGCAATCCTCTAGCAATCCTGAGGTTACCATCCTTCGAAGGCAGCCAAAAGTTTTTGTTTTGCGGCAGCAGGACTTTAGACATGTCTGGTGGGGATGTGCGATGGCTCTGATTATGTGGTCTGGTCGAAGGGTTTGCCCCGAGTGAAAATAGTTGGGCGACCTTTGGCGATAATATGCGGCACGCGCATCCTATATGGATGGAAGATATTTGCCATATATATACGAGTATGGCTACATTCATTAGAGGCACCCACTATATATAGTACGTGACCGAATAGTTGGCGCCCGGAAATGCTCAAAAACTAAGATATGAACACACAGTGCCTAGCTCCATTTCCTGTTCCCTACTTTTCCTCAGTCGCTCTACAAGTTCTTTTGTTTCAATCTGGTTTGTAATGGCACTGAGAAAAATTATTTATAAGATTTATAAGGGTGAAAATGTACTACCAAATAATGGATATCATTTAGATTCTAATGTGTATATTATTTTAACTGAAAAGTATTAAGAATATATAGTGTCATAACTTTATTTCCTTTTAAATTTGTATCAAATGTTTCACATCCCCATTTTTCCAGTGTACTATATGTGCTTGTATATGGCTATATGTGCAAGTATCTCGGATATATGCAAGTGTTGTTGCCGCTCTGGATTTATAAGATTTCTTTTATGCGCTTGCCGGGCCTACCACAAAACTTCTTTCATTTATCTCGCTCGCTCTGCCCCTTGGATCCCTTGGATTCTTGCCGGAGCAGGAGCAGGACAAGGAGCATGGGGGCCAGGCCAGCAAGTTTGTCAAACTATTTGTATGGAATTCACAATTTGTGTTGATGAAGTTTCGCCCAAGTCGCAGCTTACGAAGGCGACCGCGTGATCTGCGTGAACTGTGTGAACAAGTGTTTATGGAATTGAATTATTTTCCCTGTTCCCTGGTCCTTTTCCTTTCTATTTTGTTTTTTTTTCTTTGCAGGCCTAGATTTTCTCGGTCTTCTTGGGAAAGCCAGGTGGCGGCCGTCAGTAGGTTGGGGTGTGGCTGTTATCTGTTTTTCGGGGCTTACAGGTGGCTTTGTCTTAGGCCCGGTCCATTGCCTTGTGATTTAAAGTTGCCCAATAAGCCGATTTCTTGGGTCAAGCTGGCTAAGAGCAAGGTATATATATTATTTAATGCTTTAAAAGGTAGCTTTTAATACAACCTTATTAATTATTTAGTTTTAGTGTAGCTAGAAATGTGATTTTGGTGGGATTTAAGGTTAATGTGCTAGAAAGTCTTTTAAAGTTGGTTTAGTAGTTTGAAGAAAGAATTATATTTAAAATTTTAAGGTTTAAGGAAGTATTCAGTTCTTTTGTGCTGCCAAGAGGATAAAGCTTTTATCTGAAAATAAATATTGTCTTGGCCATAAACCCTTTTAGACTCTTGGCAGATAGTGAGCTTTGTTTATAAGTAGTAGGTATATATGCTCTTTTTATCACCTCTAACTCGTCTGGCTTTAATCAAACAATTAACAATTCATATAAAAACCTGAACATATTCATTCATAGATTTTGTTATTTAATTATTAGAATTACTATCTTGAGGAACTAGATTTTTTAGGTCTTTAATCTTCTCCGGCTTTTACTAGTAAACTTTTCCAAATCCCAGATGAATTTTAATCAAGATAAAAATGTCACAGGACTCTGCACTTTATGGAAGCCGCTTAGCCTCAATTTATTTTGATATTTTTGTGAAATACGGTTCAGGTTTTTCAAAGCTAGACAAGTGGAAATAAAAACAATAAACAACTAGCAGGTGACCCGGGCTATTGAAAATATAATTTCATAATTTATGGTGTTATATTTGTGCATAGTTTTTGACCGCTTGCTAGCCTTATGCAAATTATTGTTTTCCTCTGTTATTATTTCATATATATATTTTTTTTGCAACTAGTTTTTCTTCGTTTTTGTGATGTTGCAACTAGTTCGCCGACTGCTGCTGGTGCTGCTGTTGCCATTCAATTACATTTTTGCAATCAAACTGCAATGTGGCCAGACAAGGTTCAGCTGCTCACCTGACTAAAACAGGCAGACAGACAAAAATATCCCGCTCTATATAGTACATATATTTGGTGGGTGTATATATATGGCATATGTGTGTGCTGATATATATTGCATAAATTTGTGACCTTTCAGTTTTCAATTCAATTTCCCCAGCACGGCGGCAATTGTTCGAACAAAACTTGGTCCTTGCCAGAGTAGCAGCAGCAGCAGCACCAGCCAGGAGGCAGAAAAACAACAAAAACTAAGTGGTAGAGAGAGAGAAGACCAATTTGCATGCTTGTCGTGGTGTGTATCCTTTTTCGGGTGTTCCCAGTTCCCACTGCTGCTGCTGCTGCTGCTGGTTTTTATATTCGCAAAAACAAGAGCCTGCAATTCTCCCCTCGATTTGTTTTAATTGTTGCGCTCGCTCCTTGTTTTCGTCCGCCTTGTTATTGTTATTGTTTTTTTCCATTTTTTTTTGTTGTGTTGCAGCTCTGGCGCTTTCTGTCTGGCGCTTATTGGCAATTGTCAAATATTGGCTTTTTTCCTATTATTGTTTCATCAATGCCATGAAGCGATTTTAATTAATCGCCAAAAGTTTGCCAATTTCAAAGTTTTTCGGGTATTAATTTGATTGAGCCATGTTCTCCGAATGTTGACAACATGTCGTATGTGTTGGTAGAAATTTAAGTTTTGTTTCTGTTTTTGCAGGTTTTGCATTTTGTAAGCCACGTTACGCATACGCCATGTGTGCCAGCTACAGTTGCCATGTTTGCAAACACACAGACAGGGGGATAGATAGCAAGGACCTTGTACAAGTAGCAGATTGGTTGCTCTGCTGCCTGCAAATCCTGTTAATCACCTCTATCACAGGTGAGGCATCTGCACGTAGCTCACTTTTTGCCGCTTTAAGTTGCCGCAGCAGCAGGAAAGAGGCGGGAGCCGTGGCTTAAAAAGAGAGAGAGACAGAGTGGGGGAGGATGACTGGAAATAGTTACAGGAACTGCTGGCAAATCTGCTAGTTTCTAGCAATATTTTTGAGATATTTCAAGAGCTGGAGAAAGTAAATATAAATAAGTTTTTGGTTTTCAATTTTGTATAGAAAATTATCTTCAATCTTTAAAGATAAAAGTTAAATTTATAATATTTTTGTAGTTATTTTTCGTAACATTTTTCTAGTAACATTAACCTCAGCATCTCTGGCCAAAGGTTAGCATATTCAGGTGGGGAAGTTAAATACACTCGGTGTTCTTTCAACTGAGACTTTGATCCTGCCTGATGCCAGGAGCTTCATCGGTGGCCAGACGGAGCTTTAATGCTGCAATTAGTGGCTTCTCCGTTCGCTGGCTTATTTGTGGTCCTGCATTTTATGAGTCGCATTTGTGCCGATTTAGCAGGCGAGAGTGCATTACGGCATCTCCCTTGTTCTCTGACTGCCTTCCATCAAGGGAACAACAATGAACTTGGACCAATGCAGTCAGATATATATATCTATATAGAGAAAGGCAGAATGTCGAAGTGCCAAATACTCGCATAATTTCAGATCCTCGATTACATTGCTGCTCCCCCCGCAGGCTTTTGTTCGCTTTATGTTCGGCTGGGGAGGTGGAAATTAAATCTGCCAAAGAGGCGATTAAGCCAAGCGATTTCATTTACACAATGAGCCAGGAATACCCTGCCAGGATTCAGTGCTGGATGACCAAATAGGAGCGAGTTAAATCAGTTAGAGAAAGGATGAAAGGCAGAGGTATTAATCAACACCGAGCGAAAGCTAGTCAAATCTGGTGGTTAAATGACCTTTTTAAACCTGGAAATATTTCAAATTTAGGGATTAAATATGCTTTTTAATTTTGGGAATATTTTCTAGTATATATTCCCTTAGTTTCCTTACAATTTATTCCCCATTTGAATCTCTGTTATTCGCCTGTTTGGCGTGGCTGGCCAAATTCCTGTTTGTTTGCCTTTCCTTTGATTTTCATATTGATTTATATGCATCCTGTGTATGTTTGTATATGCGAGTTAGTTGTGGTGTGTGTGTGTGTGCGAGTGAGGAATGCAACAAGTGCAACAATGCAATCAACGTATACACACACTCGCACACACCGCACAGCCACCCCATGTATTTAAATGCTGCCCGAAGCATGTGTTTGTGGCATCGTGTGGAATTCTTGCTGCCTTTATGCGGAAGTGGATGTGTATGTGTGTGTGTGTGTTGGAAGGGGAGTTAGTGATTGCACTTAAAAGAATTTTAAATAATTTTTAAAGATAAATATTTAAGAAATTTAAAAAGAAACTTGATAGTTTTTTAACAGGGAAGGTTGCTAGAGTACAATTTGAGAAAGCAGTGACCTCCTTTTCGGTGCAGGATTCTATGAGGTTGAGCTTGAGTATATTCAAAATAAAGCCTCTTCTTCTATGTCCTATGTCCTGTCAATTTTTGTAGAAATTAAGTCAGAAGGACTCCAATAAGGGTTATAGTTTAAAATGTGTCTGAAATCATTTTTTGAAGTACTTTTTTGTGACTTAAGATAATATTTTAGGTATCTATTTTCAGCTTATTTTTAATAATTTCTTCAAGTACTTTTTTAATCATTAATCATAAAATTAATCTTGTAAAACTTTAAAGCTATTAAAGTATTTCTCACTGTGCTCATAGTTCTGCTGCTTGCGAGTGGAGCATATTGAAATTGTTGCCATAGCGAGCGTAATCCCTGCCAGCTACGGGTTACACGCTCTGAAAAGGGCAGGATCGCCTGCCTTTTCCCGATGCTGATGCCAACAGAAAAAAATGTAATAAACGCCAAGCAAAATATTTGTCAAATCAATTTAGCTCACACCCCCCAACCAGGAGGAAGGGGTGTGGTGTGTGTGTGTGTGCGTGCGTGTGATGGTTGAAGAAGAAAATATGCACACTCACACACACATACGGGTCGGTGAAAGTCGATGGAAAGTTTTTGGCCCAGTGAGATAAATGGCACTTGAACGTATATTATTCTCTCTCCTCTTGTGGGGGGTAAGTGGAAAATGTCGAGATGTATTCGCTGCTAACTCCTAATCGTCGGGGAATTAAGGTGAACCACAAACTTGAGAGAAAGCTATTTTTACTTTCTTTCCAGAACTTTTGCAGGCGAGAGTACATTGCAATTTAGTTTTTCCTTGAAAGTACTTCACAGATTTTTCAGCTGATTCTTAAACTCTTTGTATGTCTCAATAAATTATATTTTAAATCTTCTTAATGTACTAAGCTGTTTTGCTTTAGCTTAGATCCTTCTAATACCCACTTATGTTATATATTTATATCAATTTCGTTTACGAAAGGATATCCTTGCGCCTGTCTTCCCTTTTTAACCATTTCTTTTGGATTTTTGTATTTATGTACATATTTTATGTTATTTTATTTTATTCCGTTTTATGCCTTTCCTATTTGCAATTTGGCCTTTTGTGCCGGGGACCGCCTAACGGGAATATAACATGACAGCGACCCAAGTCTAGCTGTCTGTCGTGTGTGTAAAAAATTATTGAAGACCCTGTTGAAAGGCACAGCAGCCCAGCCTATATCCTGTCTCCCGTTCAGCTCTATTCAGTTATATATATTTTTTTCTTCTTTTTTTTTCGGGATGGCACATGCTTTGATTGAGGTATGCCGCACCAACAATAACAGGCAGCGCCAACAGCCAGCCAGCCAGCAGAAATCTCCACTTATTTATTAAATTTACTGCGCTGCCTGTCGCCTGGGAGACGGCGCCAAAAGCGCAATACTAAATTCGGCTAACCAGGATGGGGAGAGGAAGTGGAAGGCAAGCCCCAAAGGCCTGCCTGCCTGGCACCGAAAAGGGCTGCAAATTAAAGTTGACCAACTGTCAGAGGACAGAGGACAGGGGACTCAAGTGGCCAGAGTTTTTGCCCCATCCATTCAGCCCCGAGGCTGTTGTAAATTCGCATTAAAATATGTCAAAATGACAAAAGTCCTCGTCCCTCTTTCATAATTTCGATGGAGTTGTTTGGCGCCGAAGCAGTGATGGCCAGTATCTTAGGTACTGAGAGATGTATGAGCGCAAAATAATAAGTACCAAGCTGGAAAACTCTGAATAATTCTTTATCATACTTAACTAGGACTTATGAAGAAGAATTTAAGGTGTACACTTAACTATAGCATACTTTTAGGGCATATTTTCAAAGAAATTAAAATGGTTATTTTCTAAGTATATTTCATTTTATTTAAAAGAAAAAAATAAAATGTATACAAGTTATTTAGTAATCTTAGGACATTTATTAAAGAGAATTCAAATCTCTAAAAAAGATTTTAACAACTAATAATATTTTTTTTTAATATTTCTTCACAATATTTTCCTTATTTCTTGCACTTTACTTACAAAAACTTTCGATAAAAAAATATAATACCCATCACTGACTACCACTTTGATTGCTTTTACCCACAAAAACCGACGAAGCAATCCTTTGAGCCGATGTCGTCGCCTGACAAATTGATGCTTTGACATCCTTCGAGCAAAAGTTTAATCTCTCTCATTGACGAAGTTAAGGCGCTCTGAGCTATTCAAGTGTGCAAATATTTGCCAGCCTGTTCTTATTAAATCTTTTTTCGGGGCATTGCCTTTGGGGTTTTATGCATCAATTTATCACCCCGCCTGAGATTACGAAACGAAACAGATTACAGAAATAAAGGAGTAGGAGAGAACAGTAGAAAGATGCCTTGAAAACATTTCAATCAGCCAAGGAAATGGACACAAACTTCCTGCACTTTGGCTGCAATGGCAGCTGTTCAAGAAAAACCCTTTGCTATTATAGTAGTTACTGGATGGTCATTATGGGGTAACTATTTGCTGCACTCGCTCAAAGAATTTCTGCGAAATAGAATACCAAGTTTAGGCTGCAGGCGTTGCCAGTAATAAATGTCATGTGAGACCCACTTCCGTTGACAGAGCCTTGCTTCCTTCCTTCCTTCGGTTTGCTCTATTTATGTGGCAGCACTTAATGACAATCATGTCCTGATTCTGCTACCGAAATTGCCTTTTGCAATTGCCATTCTTCTGTTTATTTGTGCAACCGAAAACTTTGGCTCGTTTGTCGATTGCACTCCCTCGTTTCTGATGAGTGCGGTCTCTCTCTGTGTGTGTGGGTGTTGGGTGGTGTTGCAAGGACGAACAGACGGATGGATGGATGAATGGGACACAACAGGGCCCCATGCCCAATTTATGTTCCAAGTTTTACCCACATAAATGTGACAGGCCGGAGCTGTATTCATGTGGTATTTGGTTTCAAGCCATGCCTAAGGTTTGGAATGCACTCCAAAAACATATAAATATATATCTATATCCTTGAGGTGCCATGCATCAAGCTGGGAAGCAAATTCCAAGCAGTGCCTTTGATGTCAAAGCTGTGAAATGCTCGTAGGATTTTCTATGGAGTGTACTGGTAATTATTTAAAGGGTACAATTTAATGTTAAAAATAAAAAAACCTTGTAAAAATGAATAATAAATATATTTCAAGAGAAAAATAACTCTATTCTACATGTACAGCAGTTTTCCCACTTGAAACTCCCAAGATTTCTCATCAAAGCGGGGCATTCTTTTGTTGCCTAGTTGAAAGCATTCAGATCCGCTCAAATATATATACACATGTATTCCTATTCCTTAGTTTCTTTGGCAGACATCCGACTCTCCTGTTCCAAAACTTTGCGATATTTTCCAGTGAAAACTTTTGATTGTGCCGGCGCCACAGTCACCTGCCTGCCTGCCTCCGTTTTTCATACAAAAGCGTCTTCCGATTTCCGCTTAGCAGTTGTTGAGTATTTGATAGGTTCCCACTGCTCCTTTTATATGACATTATCCCTGACCTGACCCTCGCTGGTGCTCCTATATTTACATTGATTGAGGCTGAAGAGTAATTTTGCCAAGCACTGGAAATTTGAACATGACTCAAGTTGTGTTGCCCCGGGTTTAGGGTCTCTGAGTTTGGGCTTTCGGGGATTTGATTGTATTTACTTTGTGCCCAAATCACGAAAGTCCAAACAGCCGAAGCGGATAATGCCAGTGGCAACCCTTTTCACAAAACTGAAAATTGTGTTACTCAAGAATTGCCAGCTAAGTAGCTACCAAGTAGTTGCAATCCATACGGGTTATGGCTTCATCCTCATATAATATATATATATATTCATGTGTATTCATATTGTGGCGCTGACATTTAGATACGAGTGCGAGATACTTGAAGAGCGGTCGCAGATGCAGATGCAAGTGCAAGATACAGAGGCGGATATACAAAGATACAAATACTGTTGAGGTAAGCCAGCCATTCGAGTGGCAATTTGTGCGTGCAGCCAACCGGAAAAGCCACTCAAGGCGAGTCGAGTCATATGTGCAAGTGCAGAGAGAGAAAAATTATAAATACAAAATTTTTTAGGAATATAAATGAATAAAATAAAGATATAGCAATATAAATTATATCAATAAAATATGAGAAAGTGTTAATGAAAAGGTACTAGTTTTTCTTTCCTAAAACTTCTCAAGTGATTCCCCGTTTATTTTTCCAGTGCCTTGGCCAAAAGTATGAATAGTAGAGTGCTGAGATTGCCGCAAATGTGAATGCAAAGAGGTCCTGTGTGTGTGTGTGGCGCATCTAAATCAGCTGGTGAACTGCATGTCGGAGGCAATTTCAGCAGAAGCCTTACTGGTAGGAGCTAACTCCCCAGCTCGATAAAATAATCATGAGCTCGCGGTGGCCGGAAACAAATGCGCATTTAACATTCATGTTGGCCGCCGCATAGATGAAGGAGCCAAAAATCAAATGCACACATGCACAAGGATTAAATCCTTGTGCAGGCAGAGGTCCTCTGCATGCCGCGATAATCCTTGCTCTCTCTCTCTCTCTGGGACTGTCCGTCAGGGTTATGTAAAACCAGCCACAAAGTCATTTCACTGAGCGGATGTTTGCGGCCAAATGAAAGGAGAGAGAGAGCCCGGGAAATCGGCAAATGGGAAAATGGAGCGGGAAAACGTCCTGTGTGTCTGGGCCACGTTTAGCACGCGCACGGTCGTAAATTTTTTTGTTGGCCTGCTCAGCCGCCCCCCCTTGGACAGTTTAATTTCGATTTCCCTTTTATCCAATGGCTGTGAAAATCGCGCGTGCAGTTCCCAAAGAGGTCCGAGTAAAATCATGGCGAAAATCGAGGGAAAATCGAGGAAACTCCTGCCGGATGGGCAGTGGCGAATGGGGGAATGGCCGCGAATGGCGGAAACGAAAGCGACAACTGCAAGAAAGTCGCAAGTAATTCGTAATGCATAAATAAACGCACACAGAGAGAGAGAGAGAGAGAGTGAGGCAACATTAAGGACATGCTCCTTTTTTTGTGGAGCGGCTTAAAATTGTCGTTGCGCGTTGACTGCCAAAAAAAAAAAAAAATAATGGTTCATTCGCCTGTCAACGCTCCGCTGCCGTGACATTTAAATTAAGTTCGTGATTTGGCAAATTTATTTTGATTTATGCACATTTGCATACGAGTTCCGAATGTGGAAATATCTAGTTTTTCTCCATAGCAAAGCGATTAATTGCCTTGTCATGGCTGCGAAATTAATTTCTATTTTTGAGCGACATCGTTACCAAAATGGTTACACTTTACTTTATAGGTCAGCCAACGAAATGATCTAATAAAGGGGATTACATATATCCGGCACAAGTCATTTATTATGTATCATATATCAATCACAGGCAAAACGGAAATTAACCTTTCATATGAAGTTGATGAAGGAACAAAAGGAAGTCATGAGGGCATACATAATTTAATAATATATTAATAATATATTTCTAAGGCACAAAATTAACTAAATTTGGGTATTTATTGATATATGATTTTTTTGAATTTATTTGTAATATGTTTGTTTATCTTCATTTACTTTGTTTAACTTAGTTTCCTTTTCTCGTTATTAAGTACTCAATACTCGTTATTTCTACTCGTCCTTTTGCTTTCATACTCTTTATTTTTACTCGTCGATGTGCTTCCTACTCGTCGCTATACTGGCATAATACGTCATTACTCATGACTATATTCTCTTACTCGTCGTCTTTACTCGTCAATATCTACTCTTACTCGTTGTCCTTACTCGTCCTTCTGCTATCTCATCTCAATAGCTGTCATCTACAATATTCCATTCAGACTTATTTTGAATTTCCTGGCTTATTCAAGGCTCAACGCAGTACTTTATCCCACAAATCAAGTAATAGAGAGTTTTTGTAGTGCAATTTCTGTCCGTATTTCAATCACATCTCGTACATATTTAAGCCGACTTGCGGGATATAAACCTTTTACGTCCTGTTACCCCCAACTCGTTTAACGTCCTGCTTGTTCATAAAGATACAGCAGCCAAAAGAAAAGAACACACAAGAATTGAAAAAGGTCAAGTGGCGGTAAATAAAAACAGTGTATGGCATAAAAGTTTATATTGCACATTTGCACACATGCAGGCCACTTAGTCATAAACGTCTGGCCCCATACATATTTATATTGTATGTGTATAAATTTTTCAATATAATTTTATTTGCTCGCTGGCCGCTACTTTGCAAATTTGGTTATCACTGAAACGTGTGTGCGCAGCGGATTACCCGCCCTGTATCCTTGGCAGTCCTTTACATTTACATCTCATCCGAACTCCCGCTGATCCTGCGACGTCCTTTCGTGTGTTGACACTGTCCGTCAAGAGAGTTTTTATGGCCACAGCAGCGAGAGTCGCATTAAAAACAAATCAAAGATACAAAGCACATAAATACTTTTACGAGTTGAAAGCCGTCGTAGGGAAATGGGTATTGTTTCAATGGGATTTCCTTCAGTTGGGCCAATTTTGTTATGATTTTTCACTCAGCTGAAAACTCGAGTTCTAAATCGAGATCTAAAGAGAGCGGAATTGATTTGATTAGAAGAGAGTTTTGTTCCGTTTTGTTTTGTCCGATTTATAAACAAAATCAAAGGCCGCGGGTATTCAGTTATTGAATTTTCACAAATTAAAAATGAATTATATTTGCTGGCCACCAGCCCAGGCTGTAATTAACAAAAACTAATTACATTTTGTGGCGGCTTTCAGTGAGAACCACACACACACACACCGAAACACATTTAATAAACATATTTCCTATTTAATTCGCATATTGTTCGAAATTTATTTCAATAAACCAAAAGGCAGAGTCCATAAATTAAAGTTAATTAAAGTATCCATGCCAAGGACAATGCGGCGATATATTTGGAGAAATTCAATCATCATAAACACCAGGGCCAGACCGTCTGCTTATATAGTATAAATCGTACCAACTTTCATGCTTTTTAATCAACTCGGAGGAGGCTCATTAATTGGCCATTTCCCGCCTCGTATTTTTCCACAGCGTCGAATCAATTTTTCCGAGTCAAATAAAATAAATAATCGGATGATTGATGTCCGCTAATTAACTCGGATATTATTATTATTATTATTATGATCATTGGGTTTCCCCGTTTGATGATGATGAACTGCGTACGGCGTACCTGTGGACGCGGAATAGCACTCTAGAAAGCTTGTTAAGTCCGTATAATCAGCATTACCCGCCGGTAATTATGTGCATATAAATTGCGCTTTGCAAGAACATGACGTGATTCTATACATCTCCCTTACTACACTCTGCCCCGCGGGCACTTAAAGACCCGGCTTTAAGGCCTTGAAAACCGCAGGAATTCTGGCAATTAGTCAAAAAACTAAGGCTCAAATAGCCTGCGGTCCAGCCTTGTTGGTTAGGTTTGGCTATTTGCCGGAATGATTTGGTAAAAGTTTTTCGATTAACCTGAACGGGTCGCAAGGACAACTATTAGGAGGAGAAGATGTGGTGGTGTCCTTACCGCTTTTGGCCTATTTTTATGAGCGAAGTTTTAATGATTTACGAGTTGTAGTGCAACACATTCGTTGCCACCAAGTTGGACAACTTGTTAAGGACTCAGCTGCTCCTAGATGCACCGAGAAAGTTTAAGTATTTATATATGTACAGAAAATGACATTCAAAAAGGTTCTTAAGACTGAAGAAATAATATTTTCTTAAGGTTTTCTAAGCTGAAATATTTTTCATAATTTAATTTGACATAAAAATCAAATCCCTTCTGCTCTAGATTTGGACTCTCTTATGTTTCTCGCTGTTTTCCACACAGATTTTCAAGCAAAATAATAAAAGAGAATGAATCAAAGACGAGTGTGAGTATGAGTCGAGTGGATTCATTGATTGAAATTTACGATTTGCCAGCAGGAGAAGCCTAACTTCTCTGCTGTTGTTCTCTCGCGCGCTTTTTGAGCAAAGCGGAAATGTTGTCATTGGCAATTCAGGGCGCCATTTCGCCTTCTGGCCAAACGGCGCGTCACTTTTATGGCTAACGGAAGTCCTCGTGTTATTTATGGGCTCCTCCCTCAAGGGGAGTTAAAAGGAGGTGTCCTCAATTATGCTTGTAGGGGGAAATTCTTCGGCTCTACCCATTTAATAGCTTATTAGGACGCAAACGCAAACAAAGGGCCGGAGCCGATGTGAAAATCCAATTAAATGTGACATCTGCCCCAGAAAATCCACGAGTACGGCGTGATTTTGATATATGGGTTAAGTCGAGTGTGAGGACCATGGACGAATAAACAATTGATGAAACTTTCATGCGATCGACGGCGCTAATTTATGAGGCTTTCACCCTTGATTCCCCTGATTCCCCTGATTCCCCTGATTCCCGAACCTGATTCGTATGCAATGGTAATTGACAATGGCCAAATGACTGACTGTGGGCCTGGCCCGCAATTAGTTGGCCATAATGATGCATCATTATGACCAGTAATTCATCAAGTGAGCAGCAAGCCTAGCTCTTGTCCTGATTTTCCCTGATTTCCCCATTCATAAATCACCAGCCGAGAGTCGTCACACACTGCGTATGAGTAATTTGATAAATATTCAAAACGAAATGCTGTCTGAGATCTCTTGACTCTATATTCTCCACAGAAGCTGGCCATATATTTTACCTAGAGAGCAAAGAGCATTATTTAATCTCGTTTGCTGAGGACATTTTATCAGGGAAAAAGGCGGGAAAAGCGCGCTAATAAGTCTGCAACGTGACATTCGCCGTTTGGCAAACAAAGTTTTGCTCCTTCTTGGACAGCCTGCGGCTGCAAATGAAGAAGATGACTTTATCGGTGGACCAGAGAACAGAAAGCAGAGAGCACACAAAAAAAATGACACAAAATGGAAACAAAAATGGCTCGCCATGTTGCCGTGGCGAATGTAAATAGCGAAACGTGATGGGCTCTCCTAGGATGCGAATGGCTTTTTAGGGTGGCTGCCAAGAGTGACAATAAATGCCGGCGGTTATGTATAAATTGCTAAAGTGTGCGGAAAGATTTACGGGTCCAGCCAATGGACCAAAGTGCCGCCTCTGCAGCCCCACTTTAGATCCACCCAACCCCAACCCCAGACCCAACCCAACCGAACCCCCCTTTAGTTCGCAAACAAATAAGCAAAGCTTAGGGCCTGGCCTGGGCCTGGCCAGGTGCTTTTAGCTTGATTGCCAGCTCAGAGCAGGTGAGGAGCTGTGTCGGTGGCTGGCAAAGAGGCAGCCATCTACTCACAATGACAGTTTGGCCAGAGCTCTCAACACAAGGTGGCTTGTCGACCGGGTCGAGTGCCTTGCCGGATGAAGAGATTGGACCGAGAGTCCAGGCTGAAGGAGACTGGTGTCACACCTATGGGGTGAAATTGATTTCAATTAGCCTTGGTGGCTCCCCAGCCACTCCGGAAAAGTTATTAAAAATTTGTGGGCCAGACGGCGCACATCATTCACACATTTACGCATAATTTCAGGGACAGAGGAAATGACAGGGGCCAAACATCATTACCCTGAGACAGAGTTCCTTTTCCTCAATTATACTCTTACAAAATGGAGAGCTTTGAAGTAGGGATGCTACAAGACAAGGAGAGGATCTTATTTATGAAAATTTGCGCCTTTGAAAATGTTTTAAAAGAAAAGAAATTGAGCAAGGATTTTAGTAATTTCTAAGCTATATTTTAAACAATGTAAATATCTACTACATTTTTACTGTTTCTAAAGGGTTCTGTGCTTTTAAAATGCTTTCATACAACTTATTTATTATTATTAAATAAACAAAACCCCTTCCGATATAATAAAAATCAAGTGCTAGGGTATAAAATCGCCTTCTTTAGTCCACTTGCCACTTTCCCTTCCATTTTTCGCTTAATGAGCTGGGGGAGTGCCTTGCCCCGGCCCACTTCCGCCGCTACCCCTCAGCTCACACTTGAACCATTTGTCGCCATATTTATTTTAATGGTTGCTCAATTTAATCACTTCGACATCGGCGCCACACGCTGATGGACTCGAGTGCTCTGTAGAATGTTTTTTTGGGGGAAAATTCGGTGAAGAAAATGCCAAGGAAAATTCAGTCAAGAGAGAGGGAGAAGGAAAAGCCAAGGTTCCTTTTATTTTTGTGGTTGAAAAATGTTTCAAGATTTCATTTTATGCGACATTTAATTAAGCGCGCCAACTTTTTTTTTAAGTTTTAATGGAAGACTTCGTCGAACACGCAGGCAGTACACACACATCCATAAATGTATGGCCCATGCATACATGTATGAGCAGCACAAAAACACACACACACAAGCACACGCCTCCTGCTCTTTTCCGCGAACGCATTTTGTATTACTTTGGCACACTTTACTCAACCATTTTCAGCACTCTAGCATCGTTGAGGGGTATAAAGGATATGAGGATAAATTTGAAATATAAAATATTATATTTTTACATTTTTTAAAAATATTTTTTTATTATATTGAATTATTTATAAGTATTATTTATTTGATAAAACCAAACTTAAATTTAGTTAAGACATTGATTTAGATTTTGAGAAAAGATACAAGGACCTCGTACCCCATATTCATTACAAAGAACTAATTAGAAGGCAGTATATCTTATCTTATCTCAAATGAAATATACATCCTCCCATAAGTAAGGGTATATCCTGGTTCTATAG
Source organism: Drosophila kikkawai (assembly GCF_030179895.1). NCBI lineage: Eukaryota > Metazoa > Arthropoda > Insecta > Diptera > Drosophilidae > Drosophila > Drosophila kikkawai. The sequence goes on from NC_091729.1 coordinate 24,515,054, forward strand.
TTTTTCAGCATTGCCTGTGCACTTTGCTTAACAGTTTATTAAATTGACTTTTCCCGTCGCGAGGATGCATTAAAATATTTTTTGCAAGAAAATATTTGAAAATTTATTAAATCAACCCCGGGCCATGTATCTTCATCCCGGCCTCTTCATCATCGTTCCAGCCTGGTAAAGTCCTGGATCAAGGGGGTGGCAGGATCCTGGGCCTGTCTGCATTTTGTTGCTTGGCCGAGTGAAATGAGCTGCATCCGGAGCTATAGCAGCTGCAGGCGTTGCATTCTTAACGCCCCAGCACTCGCTTGCCCACATTCACATGTCCTGCAGCTGCCAGGCCACGGGCTACCGCTGCATCCTGCAAGCTACATATATGTGTGTGGGGAGTCTGGGTGTGCCTGTGTGTGTGTGTGTGCGTACTTTATTCCTTTTCCTGTGCGCTAGCGCATTTCCGCTCGGCAGACACTGGAAACTGATACCGAAACGACGAAGGCAGGCAGCGAATTTTGATGCATTTCCGGGGAATCCCGGGCCACGTTTAATGGTGGAGCGCGCACGCGAAGAATTTATGTTCAATCTTAGGAAAATAATGATTATCTTTTATTTTATGGTTGAGCGAACGACTCCCACCACTCACATATATAAATAGTATATATATATTGCTGATCGCTGGAGCCTGAATTTCCTGGAAACCCAGTCATATTTTCCGGAAGCACCAGAGAGCCAAGCAGCTTCTTGGCCAGAGACTGCACTTGTCCTTGTGTGTTACAGGACAATTATCGGGCGACACAAATTGCAATTGCCCGAAGCTGGGGGACAATTGATGGGCAGCCATTCATTATGTCCTGGCCAACAGGACAACAACAGGCACCGGGGCAACGCACACAAAAACGATTTAAATTCTGATTGAGAAGGCGGCCTGCCATTCAATGGCTCTTCGTGGGGTTAATATCCTTGAGGGGCCTCAACTGCTGACTCAAATCCTGGCAAAGAGAAATCTGAGATGGTAAATATCCTTTTAAGGATAAGCTTAATTACATTGGGGTAAAGCCGGGTTTAGAAGCTAGAGAAATTGGGTTTTTTAGAGAGAATTTTATTTAATTTCAAGAGGATATGGTTATGGAAATACAAATGAAGTTCTTGCCGAAAGCTATCTACATATCTTCCCATTATATTTTCCTCGCTTTAAAGATCCCCATATATTCTGAGTAATTATACAGAGTTTCTTCCTCTCTCCTCTTTCCCCCTTCGCACAGAAACCGGAGAATATTTCCTTCTTCTGCCACACGCGTGTACGAACTTTCCAAGGATAACGTCACTCAAGGCGTGAGATGTATTCAAGCCTCACAAATGATGTAACCTGCTGCCAGCTTCACCAGCTCCTCCAGCTCCATATTCCCGGAGAACTTAAAAGTTCCAGGGAGACGTAGCAGCAGATCCATATAGTCACACATTACGTCTGACCATAAATTCCAATTAAAGTCGCCAGCAAAATGCGGCAAGTGCTCCATTGTAGCGGTGGTTTTGATTAAGTATACGCCCCGTGGCAAATGCAGCGGCAGCCAGGCAATAGCTGAAGCCGCATGTGGTGCGTTCGCTGCATTCCAATGGCACTGGCAACCGGCAACCGGCTACTGGCAACTGGCAACTGGCATTTGGGCCCATCTGCATTCCCGGCTTTTCGATTCCCATTTCAATTCATCGGGGGCGGCACACAGGCACAGTCACAGGCACAGTCACAAGCGGAGGCAGAGGGGGCGTGGCCGGTCGAGTGGAGCGAACTTTTTTGGCTTGCCATGTTGACTTTGCGTTTAATTGTTTTATTGTCCGCCAAGTGTTGGCCATCACACACACAGTCACACACCCAAACACACAGTCGCTCTTGAAGTTTGCTCTCCGGCCGGGTCTGTCGTTGACCTCGTTGGCGAATTCCCGCCTCGGGATGACTACCAACGCTTTTCCTCTCTTTTTTCCGCTTTTCAGTTCGCTGAGTTGTCGAATTCAGAAGGAGCGGCGACGGCGGCGGTGGCGGAGGGTCCAGACCGTCGCCTGCTGTCTGATATACGAGCTTCTGGCGGCTGCACAAATTATGCCAAGTGCAATACTTGAGGCACTGGCCAGGATTGGGTGTGAAGTAGGCGTGGCATGGCCTTTGCAGGGAAAGCAGATTGGCGGCTTTAATTAACTTGGTTGCAGGAAGAAAAATTATAGTTAATATTTTAAGAAAAAAATATAGAGGTAATAATCTTTTTAAGCTTGAAAACATTAAGAATATATTCTTCCATTTAATATGAATTTTTTTAAAGGTTCATTTAATATTCCCCTCTTTTCTCTCAGTGCTTAAAAATCTCATTATTCTGCTCATGTTGATTCTGCAGATAAATTCATACAATTTCGCTTTAATTTCAATTTTTATTAACAAGCAACTTCATTACGAACTTCAACTGCAAGCAAACAAGGACACACACACAAGCACACTCCTTCCACCTCCTTCCCGCTTGTCCTTGTAAAACTGTGGCTTTATCCCGGTCTAAGCTGGCTTTAACAGGACATTAAGCCGACATATACACATAATAAACGCTGCTGCATGTGTTTGTCCTGCGGTCTCTGCAGACGTAACAAAAATATTTGGCTTTTTGGCCACTGCAACAAGCACTGGCTTCCAGGTGGTCAAGCAGACAAAAGCCAGACTAAAAACCAAAACAATATACCAAAAGTAACAAATACAAAATACCCAGGCAGCAGCATTACTTTAATGGCCATCCCTCTAACTCTGACTCGATTTTCTTGGCCAAGGTAAGCAGTTGCGTGCCGGCCATCCATAAGTTTCCTGTCCGTTGGCAATCCGGTCACATAGTCAGCCCCCACTTCTTTCACGAATGCATACACAACACAGTTGACTTGTCAGCCTGTTAATTTGCTAAATAATTTTCGAATCCGCCCCGCCCTTTTTAGAACAGTAACTCAAGTTGGCACGCCTCCTTCGAGGAGCGAACGTGCCAAATATTCGGGATGCGGATGTGTTTTGGTCAAGTTCAGGGAAATTCCAAATATGTTGGCAGTACCTTGATGGAAAGTTGGGTACTTTTAAGAGGGGATAGAGCTTATCTAGGTGCTGTTAAATGAATATTAAAAACTCAAGATTTAATATCTTTACAATTTTAAAGAGCTTAATAAACATATTTGCTCCTCAGGAACCTTGGAATATTTTACTTTTACAAATCCTGGCACTCTTTTTAACCCAAAACTGTACCCTGTACCTTGCCCATCACTGACCAAATCCTAAGCTTAGCCTAATTCGGAAAGGATACATCCTCTGGACAGGGGGAGAAACTATTTATGATTTCCCAACACGATTCGTCCTACACCTTTACTACTCTTTCGTTTATTTGTTTGTCGTTTGCTGACTACGTGAGATGGTTTGGTTTGGTTTAAAAAAAAAAGGAAAAATTGCATGAATCCTGTGTCCAGAGCCCAATGTCCTTCACACACACACACACTTACACACGTTCATCAATTAGCGTTGAAGATTTAATTGTGGCACGTGTGAACTTAATTAAATGGCATTAGTTTGTGTAATTGTAGTCACGATAGAAACGAGTCCAGCCCAGCCTTAATTATGGGGTCCTTCGTCCTGCCCCCCCCCCCCCCCCAGAAAGTATGCAATTAAAGTGCAACTCTGGCAACTGCATTTGCATTCCAATTAATTTTTGAGCACACGCATGCAAAATGAAATTTTTTCGGTTAACTTTTGTGTGGAAGGTGCCACAATATATACGAGTAGTAGCAGCAAAAATTGAGGTTTCGCTATTATTATTTCACCAGCACCCAGCACATAGCTTAGTTTACTCGTGAGCAGGGGCAGGGCGGTTCGTTCAACTTTAGTTGCATTTAATTAGCATTATTGTCATAGCAACGGCAGAAACTATTTGCGGTGTAAATTAACTAGGCACCCAGGCCAGGGAGAGGGAGATTGAGTTGATTACCCCCGAATATCCTTTGGAATTGAAACAATTTTAATTATATTATGCACAGCAATTGTTATTAATTGTGCTGGGGCAAATTACTGAGCTGCAATTTGAGGTTTGTGCGTGGTTCATTTCATCAGGTCAACTCATTTGCTAGCCACATGTTTCCGCTTGGCAAGGGAAGGAAGGGATTTTGTAGGCAGCACAGGAAGAGCCAGAGTTGATTGCACAAATGGTTAAATGTACAATGCTAATAAATGTACAATTGTTTCTGGTAAGCACTAAATCTTAAAGGTTTCCTTTTCCATTTAAACAAATTTGTCGGTTATGTAATAATGGGGTTATGACAACGAATGTAAGCTACAATGTAGTGTCATAATACCTTAAAAAAATTAAGTTTAACTTCAAGACAAATAAAACCTCTACAAGATCAATACTCAAGCTTGTTTCAAAATTACTTCCGAATTTAAAGAGAATGTCAACTGAAAGTGACTAAATATTGTCCTAAGTAATCCCTAATCCCTGCTACACAATATAAGTGAAGTAAGTAAGCCAACAAAAATAGTTATTGAGTCCGCAAATTGACATAGAATTTAACAATCAATTAGCAAGGATTTCCCAAGAAACTACATCCCTGACAAGCCAAGCTTGAACTCTTAATTAGTAAAACATAAATGTTTGATTCCCCAATTCTCTGGCCGCAAATGTTTTTCCTAAATCCAAAAACACGAAAATTACAAGCCGAAACACGAACATTCATTTAAAGGTTGGCTACTTGGCAGGAGCTTATGGCTTATTGAATGGCAGGACTATGCTCTGTGCTCTATGCTCTGCAGTCTGCTGCCAAAAACATGACCACTGAGAATGAATGCACTTTTCCCCGGACTTATTTATTTAACTGACATGTTTTTTTGCTTTAGACAGGAGGAGGAGGAGGAGGAGGAAACATGCGGCGAATGCTAATCGGGCAATTTGTGCTATATATATCCGATATAGAGCCAGTTGTGTGTGTGTGTGTGTGTGCTACGACTAGTTAAGCCCGTGCTCTGAAAAGGACTTTGGCCAAAGCCAGGGGGGTATGACAGGGGGGGTCAACTGCAAATTATTATGGCAGCAAGCACGGCTGAAATAATAAACAATGAAAATGCAGCTCTAATTTCGGGTCATAATGCTCTAAAATTACCTGAAACGACAAACAACATTTTTCGGCCAGCCAAAATGAGCCAAAGAGCCGGCTTATTTAATTTCGCGTGAAAGCTATATCGTTGTTGTTGCTGTTTTTGTTTTGTAGCCCCGAAATTTTAGTGGAAACTCTTGTCACAGCACTTAAATAATGTAAATATAATTTGGCTGTTTGAACACATTTTATGCCCGCTCATGTTTTGTTGGCCAAAATGCGCTTCGGCCCGTTAGGGTTTTGGTGACATGTTTTTGTCCTTTCTATTTGGGCCACTTTGGCTGCACTCAGGTGACAATGCAACTAATTACAGTCAACAATGCGGCTAGGGGCTATATAGTTCTCCATACCCATTGCCATTGCCATGTTAAATAAATCAGAAAGTAATTAAAACAACATGAAATGCGACTGTGAGTCGCACTCACAGCTTTGGATGCCGTTTGAGTTTCTGTTTCAGTTGCAGTCGCAGCTACTACAGTCACTGTTGGCTTTTCCGCTTCTGATTTAGTTTCAGAGCCAGTTCCAGCGGAAGCAGCACTTGCCTTCTACTGCTACTCGTTTAGTAAATAAAATAGAGAGAAAAATAAGGGGTAAAAGCATCGAATATATTAATACCCTTTAGGAATGTATTGGATAAATAATTATAAAAATCTTGTGCCATTTAAAAAGTTTCTTATTTAAACAAGGTTCTATAACAAGTCCTAGGCACACTTCACAGACTTAATTAAAGATTTTCAGGTACCAGAATCAGCAAAGGTTACTGATGAGGAAGGGTTGAATCCACTTTGAAAATTCCTTGAATGCATATATGACATGACAAGTGTACTTTTATATATCCTTAATTTAAAACACTTTAACTGCTATATCTTAAAATCAAAAACTTTATAGAAAACTTTAAAATATTATTAAAATAAAGTTCACCCATCAATAATCTGTCAAATAAAAAACACTATGTTCCATTCAAATTAAAAGTGCTTTCTCCTGTTATAAATTTTTGTACTCCCTCAAAGTTTCTACTAAAACTTATAATGTCCCTTTCAAGGGTATAGACATAACAAGGACAACAATGACAACCATCGGGAAGTAGGAAACGTGGCCACAATAACAAAACACACAACTGGGAATAGAAGCTGCTGGCAGAGGGAATGCAAACGAGAATAGGAGCAAAAAAAAATCAGTAAAAAAGTGGATGCAAAATAAACTTAATTTACGCTTATTTGCGCTGACAAATGTTTTCGAAGGAGTGCAACTTTTAATTGCAAAATTTATTTCATTTGCTGAGGCAAAGTAATAACAATTGCCACAGCAGTTAGCCCGGTTAACCAAGCGAATTGTTAATTGAAAACAAAGTTTATTGTTTATCGGTTATCGCTAGAAATCCCTTGATGATAGTTCCACATCGCTGTCAGTTTGTTTTTTTTTTTGGTGGTGATAATTACGTTGAGCATGGCACTTTGCCCGAGGGCGGCCATACGTCATGGAAAGCTGTCAATAGAAGGCAGGATTTATGGCCCAGTTTAATCAGCATCCGGCCACCACCATAAAATGCGAAATCATTTTTGCCATGGCCAGCATAAAGTTCTTCAAAGTGCCGAAGCAAGAAATGTACATTAGTTGATGGGGGGGAAAGTGTTCTCACACTTTTTGTGGGTAGTGTTATAATACCCGGTACATTATGGGGGTGCATAAGGGTATGTTAGATTCATAGAAGGGATTTTTTATATACATATTTATCTTAAATAAGAAACATTAAAAATTTCAATTCATTCGGAGAAAAGTTCTTCTCAAAGAAGAGATTTTAGTTTATTTTTTTCAACCGCCACAAAGTAGGCAATGCTTTTTAAGCACTGAATAAAGGTACAAGTTTCAAAGATATTTTTCTGGTATTATAAGCCTATTCTATTTTCTTATTTGACAGATTTTTAAAAATTAAAAAACCGTATATCCTTTATTATTGTAATAAGACCAGTCCTCCTCTTTCTTTTTCTTTTGAGCCGCAAAAAAATATGCAATGCTTTTTACCCACTAAAAGCCCGGTATTCCATGTTCGGATCTCACTTGTTTCATTTTTTTTTTCATGCTCTTATGCCGCAGGCGGAATTTTCATTAAAGCATTTCTGATGTCTAATTTGCATATTTTTGCAGCTGGCCGAGTTGCATGCCGACACTCTGAGGCAGGCAAGTGACACGTTAAGCATTCAAAAATGGGGGAAAGTGATAGGGTAACGAGGGATGGAAAAGCGGGCGGGGGAAAACTCAGCAAGAAAAGCAAGGGGACGGCGTGTTGCACTCGAAAGAAAAGTGCAAGCCGGTTTTTGTTGCCGCCGCCGACGCCTTTGCTCGGCGCTGATGGCCAGCTGTCAGTGGGGCGACGCCTCACATCCTTTTTTGGCTCAGATTTTTGGGGCCAGGACAAAGTGTCGAGTGGCAACACTAATTCGCATGCTGCCCGGGAACAACAGCAACAGCAACCAACGGCTGTCAGTGAACATGCAAAGTGCACACACACACACACACATCTGTGTCCTGTATCCTTTATCCTGTGTGTGTTTTTTGTTGGATTTTCAGCTAAATTTGTGCCGTCGCTTTTTGCGCTCGCTTTTTGTTAATTTCCAATTTTCAAACCATTTCTGTTGCAACGAGGAGAGTGTGTGTGGTGTGTGTGTGTGCCCAGCTGTGTGTGTGTTGTGTCTTCGGTCAACATTTTTGGCTCATGGCATTAATTCAATTACTGTTTGCATATTGCCAGAGATCCCAGGGAGAAAGGGAGAGCGTGGGAGTCGAGAGCTCATGTAAGTTTCATCGTCCTGGCGCTTTTTGCTCCGCTTAAACGGATGCAGCTGGGCACAGGATGCAGAGGATGCACAGTATGTAGGATACATGAGCTGCACACGCATCCCTCAGAAAGGAGAACCTTAAATTGCGGTTCAAATTAGACCAAAAATCTGCACAAAATTTCAGGAAACAGTTTAAACTCTTCAACCTCTTAATATTCTCGGATTTACTGGAATATTTCTTGTATCCTGTATCCTTTTTCCTTTCCCTTTTTATCCACTTTTAAAGAATATATGCAGATGTACTCACCAGAGCCTTGGAACACATAACGGATGTGAGAAGGATTCAAGTCTGAATTAGTTTCCCTGATTGCGATATAAAGCCTATTTTGTTACAAAAATGTTTTCCTTTTCGGAGATCCTTTTTGACATATTCCTTTAAGGACGAAAGACGGTTTGCCATGCACTCGACACTGAAACAAATTTTTGCAAAAACTCCAATAAAACCCCACCGTTTAGGGTGATCGCGACACGTTTCTATTTCGAGCTTTTGCCGCTGCAGCCGTTGGTGCGAATGAGCCACCACCCGTCAGATGCTTGGCCATTTATAATCTGGCCCAGAAGTCAGAAGTGGTAACTGGTAACTGGTAACTGGCTAAGCGCCATCGCCGGACGATGCTATTGTTAGATATGCCCACCTGTTGGCAGTCGGTAAATGGCCAGAAACGAAAGAGCGATTGTCATTGGGAGCGGAAAAGCCAGCGGAACGCTCAAACTAATTACTCCACTATCACAGGGCTTGTAAATACAGTGGAGGGTGGAAAAATAGGAGCGTTAGGTGAGGCATTCCTGCTACTTTGTTATGCATTTTTTAAAAGGGTTTTAAGTTTAACAGATTTTGTTATGTATTTAGCATAAAGAACATTTATTTATATTATTTCAGAGGGTATTTTAAGTTTTGTGTCAATAGCACAGATGATCTTGCCTTGTCCGCCTGTCCGTCAATTTGTCCGTTCGGTTTTTAATTGTAAGTTTCTTGGCATATTTCTCTGCAGTTTTATTTGTATAGCACGTTAAGTAAAATATATAAATCAGAATAGTATGAATCGGACTATTATATCATAATAGAAATTAAAAAAATTTCAAGGAAAAATAAAAAATCTGTAAATTAATAAATAAAAAATTAAAAGAATGCATAGACTTATACTTATAAAAGGATAATATTTATTTATTCGCAGTTTTTATAAATATATATATTTTATTCACTTTATTAAACCTTTTTTAATATTCCTATTGGTGTACCGCCCACTGTTAGCTTCCGCGTAAGAAGGATAAAGCTGAACGTCACCGTGGCCATCGTCATCGGCGGCATTATATACAGAGAATATATACAGCCCATATATTTATGTATATATAAAATAGTGTGCAGCGGTGGCAGCTAACTGAGCAGTGGCAGCCTGCTTATCGCCACTCGCCCAGCCGACACAGAGAGCGAGGGAGCGAGTCGGGAGGAGTCGACTTCTCCCACACTGCAGCGGAATATCCCGGCGAGCCGATAACATTTGAATTTTCGGCTTGATTTATGGCCATAACATGGAACTAACTCCCTGACATATCGGAACAAGCTACAACAAAAAGCGGGCACAACAAACGCTGACGCAGTAGACGAGATCACACATCGGAATCGAGTCATTATTGGCATATTCATGACTACTGGCTTTAAGTCTCAAAAATATTTTCCTGATTAGAGGCCTGGCTATTTGTTTGTGTTGTTTTGTTTGTGATTCGAGCAAAAATTCAAATATTTTCCAGAACATTAGCAAATGGCAACTGATATGAAATGGAAGTTCTCTCAATTAATGCAATCGAAAAATTTCGTTTCTGTTCCGGTTTTCTCTCTTGTCAGAAACACAAAGCCAAAGCAAATTCAATTGACAGTCTTTCATTGTAGTTTTCCAATTTTCACAGAACTTTTTCCCTGCATTTTCACCTTGGCTACCGGGTATTTCATGTTTGCTAAATCATTTTTATGATCTTTCTTTGTTAGTTGCTATGCTTCCTGCTATTTTGATGCTCTTTCAATGGTTTAGTATTTTTGCTTGCCAATTCTGGATGATTTTAATTCACTGAAAATAAATGAAACTATAAAATAAATGTTTAAATATATATATATAAATATATTTTAAAATTTGTAGTAAGTGAATATATAATCAAAATATTATTAAACTTATCAAACCAATTAAATTTAACTTATATATTAGATATCAAAAGGGTTTAGTTGTTTGAGAGTGTTTCTCTCAGATTTCTAAAGCTTAAATTTTACGAGAGCATTCCCCTGATGAAGTTCATCTCTCTCTGCTGGCTTTCCTCATTTTCATTTCTCTTGGGGAGCAGTGAACATTTCTCATAGCTGGTTCACATATTTGCCAAGCGTTTGCTTTTGGGTTAAACGCTTTTATTGCATTCTGCAGATGCCAATGTGACGTTGTCGTTGCCATTATTGGCTCTGGCCCCGCCTCGCTGCTCCGCCGGTCCTCTCCTGGCTCCTGCCCTCCACTTACGATCTAATAAACTTTACATTTGTTTGGTTTGCAGTTTTTTTCCACTCAGACTGCCGGCTGATATTGCACAGTCTGGACTGAGTTCTTTCGTTTTTTATGCGCTTCGCCGAGTGGTAGAGCCCTCAGAGCTACGCTCCATTGTTGACTTCTTTTTAATGTTCTAGTCCTGGTTCTGGTTCCGCTACTGCTCCTGCTCCTTGTGGCTTTTCGACTCTCTGTCGCTGCTCACTCATTTCATTTTCGGACATTTACTTAGTCCATCAGGCCTTCCCTTCGTCCCTCCACCTTCCCGCTTTTCCGGCGACTTTGACATCTTAAAGTTTATCAAATAGTTGTGGCAACAACTTCTGCTTCAGCTTTTGTGTGTGTGTATGCTTATATTTTTCTGCGGTCATGCCTTGTGGTTTTCGTCTCGTTTCTATTTATTTATGCAGATCTCGGTTTTGCCATAAACTTTTGCTTTGTTTTCTATGAAATATACAACGGGGTTATAGTTGAGATGTTTTTTTTGTAGATTTTTCTGTTTTGTTTTGCTTTTGGTGAAGCAATTAAAAAGTATTATTTCGGCGGACAACCCTACGTATACGTAATTTCCAGCTGTTGAAAACAGAAAGCGCTTGGAAATATTTTAATTGGAGTGATTTTATGGAGGGTTTGTAACTGTTAAAAAGAGAATTATAAGGAGAGAGCTGAAATTTTTTAAATTAAATTGGAACTAAAGTAAAAGTATGTGGTTTTATTTGAGAAATATTGGATTGTGCATCCGGGCGTATGAGTAATATTTCAAAATGAGTCCATTTTCAAAGGTTTTTCTAGCTTTTCAATAGAGGTTTCCATGGCTAATCCCAGAAATCAGTTATTTAAATTAAATTTCTAATGTAAATATCCCTATCTTATTATTCAAAAACTTGGAATCCTCAATAAAACTCAAAAGAACCATCATTGTTTCAGGACAATATTCCCATTTTGCCACCCGTAAAGCTTTGCTTTAATTAATTTCCCGCTGCAGTCCGTCAGATATTTGGATTACACCACCGATACCGCCTGCCCCCCTAATCAGCGTATAATCTTTATGGTGAGTGACGCACATCCACGCATTCCCAGCCACAGTGGAAGCGGCATCCAGGGGCAATCAAACGCCCACCGGAATGCGAAGCGGTGCACATGCCTCGGCGGAGCATAAATCACACAAAACTATTCCCTGCTCCGACACTTACACGGACGCTTATCGGGGCTTTTGGGCGAATGATTGCCACTGCCATTGCTACCCAATGTCTATTTTGATATATATATACATATATCTATATAGCAATGTCGGCTGCCCTTCAATTTTATTCAATAAGTCCGTTTATGACTCTCAGCCACACTCCTCTATCTCTCGCCCCATTGTAACTAATATCGAACATGCGTTTTAATTGAATTTCACGCGCTCCTCATAAAGTTACAGCGTGTCCAGTGCCCAGGATTTTATGGCTGCTCTGCCTGTGTGTGTGGCGGGATATTTATATCTCCCCATATATATGTATATATATAGGGAGAGAGTATAGCTGGCGTCTCCTTTAATTGCCTCGCTTCTTGTTATGGCGAATCGTAAAATCCAGCTCTGTTATTGCAGTGTTCCTAGTTTATAATAATAATAATAGCAGTAATAATGGGAAGAGACATCGGGGCGTATACGTTATATGCTATATATGTGCGGCAAGAGCTTGTAAAATTAATCGAATAATGTATTACCCGGAATTGTTCATTAGCTTCTCTTTGCCCTTAGCTCAGTGCAAATATTAAAGGTCACCTACACCCCTTTTTTTTGGACGGAACTTGTTTGGTTTTTAATTATCAGACAATAATTGCAATCGAAAAATTGGTTATCAACTTTCAGTTGGGCCAAAGGAGAAGCTTGTTATCGGCATTTGATGACATATTTGTGGATTAGCGATAAGAGGGGTGTGAAATTGATGTCGTCAGTTTGCTTGGTTGATTTTTTGCAAATTAAATATAGGAGAATCTTGGTTGGAATCTTAAATAATGTTTAGGGAAAGGCTAAGATATTATAAGGGTTAAGAAGAAGGGTGATTTTACTTATAAATTTATAAACATATACATATTATATTATATGCTAACTTCCGGATTTTAATTACTAATAAATCTACCCTACAGAAAATACTCCAGTTCCCTTAGCAATGCTTGAAAATGATATCTTAAAATCTCCGTTTAATCAGCTAATGTTATCTCTACTTCCTCTTAAATATAATTTCCCTTTCCTATTCCTACTCATATCCCAATAATAGGCACTTTCCTCATTTAAGATTTTATATAGCATTTCCTTCTCTGATTTCTTAGCCACTCCAATTGGACTCGATTGCCTCCACTTATGTTATCAAGTTTCCTGGCCAATTTTTATTTGTTTATAGGCCACCATTATGAGCTAATTAGTCACTTAGCCATGTGCTATCACTCCACAGGAATGCCTTCGTTTGACAGTGCCCCAAGAAGTGGGAGTCGTAAATTATATTAAACTTGTACCAGGTGATTTTTCTTGACTCAAGCCGAGTCAAGTGCAGCAGGGTGGCGAAAAGTGAGTTGCCAGGCGAGAAAGAGAGTGACTGACAGCCGACGCGGCGGAGTGGCATTGAAAATTGTTTTACTACGGGGCCATTTACAAAACAATTACACTTATTTTTGCGCCATTTAACACCACTTTCCCCCGACTGACAATCCATCAGCGGCTGCTGCTCAGCGCCACGCGGACGGAGCTCAGACGAAGCTCCTCGACTTCATTTCGTCCTGACAGCTTTGAGTGGAAATAAACCTTGGAGCCCGGCCAGGCCATGAACACACTGAACAAAATATTGCAATAAAATTTATACGATTTTTATTTTAGGGTTTTTATTTCAGGGAAAGCCAAGAAAATATTTTAAAATTATACAAAAAGCCTCCAAAGGCTATACCGAAATTGAAAGCCTTAAATTAAAAATATTTCCAACAGTATCTCTTGTATATTTTCAGTGCATCCTTTTGCAGTTGCAGAAACGTTGGCCGCCAAAGTCCTGCTTAGTATGCAGCTCAGAGGCAGCGACAGCTGAGGAATTGCAGACCTGCAATGGCAGGTAAACAAAATTAAACATACGCCCCGAAATACCATGGCGTACTCCTTAAACAATTTCGGATAATTGAAAGGTTATCTCGGGGGTGACTCAACTTGAGAGCCGAAATATCTTTCTGCTAGCTTTGTTAAGCCGTTCAGCAGATAAAGCTGATCGAGTTGGGTTATTACTTTATTCTGGGAAATTATCAGAGACATTGAGTTAAAAAGGTTAAGAAACTTGCTTTATGTATATTTTTAAAGAATTTTAATATTATAATTTTAGTTAAAAGCTTGTAAGGCAGTCAAGGATTCATTTCCGAACCTATAAAGCATATATATTCTTGATCAGCATTAGCAGGCGAGTCTTTTGAGACGTGTTTGAGGGAAATTAATTTTTTAGTGATTTTTTGAAAATTTTATAAGGGGTTACATTGTTAAAATTGTGAAAAATTGATTAAAATTTTGATTTCTTGAAATATAAAATGCAGTATGCAGATTTGTTAACTTAGAAAAATCTAACAAAGATATGCTTTCCAAATTAAAACTAAAGCTTTTTTGACTTAGTTATGGCATTTTTAAACTTTGATTAATCCAAAAAAATAATCAGATAAAAATATATAAATTATCGATTTAAGGAATGCGTTTACTGAAGGGTTTACAAGGGCTTAAAGAGGTCTAAAAAGATAGTGATTGTTCAAAGTTCGATTGGCTATTAAAACTTATTAATAACTAACCCAACTTAATAATTATTTGTAATATTTTAATTTTATATTATGCTTAATACAGCCTTTTAATTCAATTTCAAGGATATACAAGGGTATAGTTTTCTTTCCTGTTAACTAAAGAATAATCTTAAAAAATTCAGCTTAAATTTTTTTGTATATATTCAAGTTTTATTTACATGTTTCAATAAGAAAAAAATATATGAAAATGTACAATAACTGAACATTATTCATGAAACCCTAGTTTTTTAAGGATGATGCTTGAAGAGGTTTTCCAGCTTCTTGGCATAACCCTGCTTCTGGCTGCTCTCCACTTCGGCTGTTAGCTGGATTGCAGCCTGAGCAACAGGTTCCTCCGGCACAGCAGATTTGCCAGCCAGGCAGTCCTGGAACTCCACATAGGACTTGGCAGAGCGAGTCTCGTAGGTGTGACCGCATTCGGTGAAGCAGGCATCGCGGGCGAACTCGTAGAGGGAGATTTCCTGCATCAAAGCACCGATGTAGACCGAGGCCTCGTGGGAGATGTTAGTGGCCACCGTGGAGTGATTGGTGCCCTGAAAATTAAATTAATGTTAAAAATTAAAAACTAAATTGACTATTTAATTAGCCAAATTACCTGAGCGGAGTAGCAGTTGAGGGAGTCCAGACTGTTGCTATTCTGGTCGCATTCGAGCAGGAACTTGCAGGAATCATATGTAGTGTTGCTCAGTGACCAGACATAGGATTCGTAGCGCTCCAGGGTACCGCTCTTGCCCGAATCGAACTTGCTGGAGCACTGGTTGTACTCCACCTGATAGGCCGCATAGTCGTCGTCGAAGACGCCCTGGTAGTAACCGAAGCAGGCGGAGGCCAGGGCAGGATTGTTGCGCTGCATCTCGCTGGTGGCACTCATGATCTCGAACATCTTCGAGGGTCCCGAGACCAGGGTGGGATTCGCGGAGGAGGAGCCGATGGCCATGGCGGCCAGGAGGATGGCGATGTATTGGGCTTGCATGTTGCTTGCTCGATGGTTCGTTCGTAACTTGGTCAAAAGCGAGAAATTGGCCAAGTTTATATAGGCCATCTAAAGCATTGTTGAAACGCCATAAATAATCCAAAAGGTAAGACTTCTCTTATATCTCGCCGGTGATAAGAAAAATAATTAATATAACTTCCTTACTTGGCACACTGGAAAAAATTGCTTACATTAAATGTATGAGGGTGATCTTAAAATTAATTTTAATAATTATAGAACAAATATTATATCGTAAAATTATTGGGAAAATTATATTAAAATATGTAAAGATATTAAAACATAGTTAAAAAACTTCTATTATCATAATGGTCCTATTTCAATATTAAAGCTATGGCAAACATTTAAAATTTAAGCATTAAATTGGACTTAGAAAATGTAAATATGTAAAATAATATTTTGTTTATTGATAAAAGCTTTTATTGTCTAACAGTTTATTATACAATTTTGTTTAAATTGTTTTATAAATATTCTTTGTCATAATTCGATATCTGACTTCTCAGAATTAATTTACGACTTAACAGGCTTTCGACAATCATATAGACATAAAATTGGTCAGGAAGTAGATAACCTGGTTTTAATAAAAGCAATATTATTAGGCTTTTCTTTTCTAAAGTCTACTTATAAATTTTTCTGAAAAATGTATTTTAAAATGACGGCATCAACTGTAATACCAATTTGTTGCCTATTTATTTACTAACCTCTTCTGGACATTACCTAAAGTCCGGTCTTATCTCGTCTGAATGGTTGGTTGAACTACTTTTCGGATGAAAATAAGTTAAGGTAACTTGCTTATCAAAACAGCAATTATACGTCATGAAGTGTTGATAGTAATGCAACCCCTAATTAAACATCTCCTTAGCCCTGTGAAGGGTGCTGATAACAACATTTAATTACGTTTAATACGCAGGGTTATCTAATTTGAATAGAATTTACTCATGTTTATTCATACTTTTTATGCATATTAAACATATTAAATATTAAGAATTGTTAAAATATATTCATTATGAATCATTATTCTTGCTATGCTCAAATTGAGTTAATAGGTTGGCTGACTAAATAAAGATTGGCCGGCATAATTTGATAACTTGCTTATCAGAAACTAAAGAAAGATCTAATCGGAACTAACTTGGGTGGCAAGGCATAATAATAAATGACATTTTGTACGGGGAAATCCTCTCTAAAAACATAATTAAAAAAAAAAAACCAAATAGGAAGCAGATAACCGTAGATTTATAACTGACAAAATTGGGTTTTAACTTTCTTTAAAAAAAGTAATGCTAATGGGAAGTACATGCAATGTTTCTTTGAGTTCCGATTATTATCTAATCAACTTATAACTGCCAATCTTTTTTTAATCAGCCAACCCAGTAACTTAGTTTCAACCATTTCCGTTGCTTTATTGTTTCGGGGCTCTCCCTTTTTCCATATATACATTTTTCTAGACGTCCAACTGGCGGAATGTTGGGTTAGTCACCCTCACACGAGGTGCTTTTTTTTTGGCCAGACTGCGGGGGAGTCTTGTGCCAAGTTAGTTATCATAGGATTTTTGCATTAAACACGTGTATATCTTTAAATATATCTATTCGATCCATCATTGGCAAGATATTATAAGTAAATATTGTGGAATTTATAAAAAGCCCACATAGTTTTGGGTCTATAAAAGCCTTGCCCGGTTGCAAATTTAATTTAGACAAAGTTTGAAAAAAGAATTCAATGCATTCTCTTACCATTGCCATCCTGCTGGCCGCCTTGGCTTTCAGCTACTCTGCCACGAGTCCCAGGCTCTTTGAAGGACCCTCGAAGGTGTTCCAGCTACTGAGTGTCGCTGGAGAGATGCAGCAGATTAATCCTGGCCTGACTGCCCCTTGCTTTGCCTACTATGAGGGGATCTTTAACAAGGAGTACGAGGTTTACCGTGCCGCCTACAACGAGTGCATCAACCAGTTTAGCGCGGGAAAGAACGGAGTCCTGGAACGGTATGATGGCATTGTTTGGAGTCTGGGCAACTCCACTTATGACTCCTGCCAGGCCTTGATCAAGTGCAACACGAAGGACAACAGTCTGGACTCGCTGAATTGCTACAGCACTCAGGTAAACATTATTATTTGGAGTTTTGGGATTTATTTAAAGCTTACTTTGCTTTCCAGGGCACTGACAACTCCGAGGAGGTGGCTAACATTGCCTCCAATGCCACTATTAGTGCTGGTTCCTTGTCCCAAGAGATCTCTCAGCTGGAATATACCCGGGATCTGTGCACCAATACCACTTCTCGCAACTATGACATCAGCTACGATGCTTCCTACGAGGAGTTCCAGAGCTGTCTTTCCGGAGAGTCTGCAGTGCCGGTTTCTAATGCTTAATTCTATACTATATCAGTTTTTATAAACCTAATAAATGTGAGAAACTATAGCAAACTTTGTAAGACTTTAAATATTTTATTTAGATATTTTCAAAGTTGGTTAAGGAGGCGAATGCTTTATCTTGGATTCTTTTCTAGTATCTCCCTTACTCACCAATTCAAAAGTTAAATTACCCTTTTGTCAAACAATTATCTTGCTTTAAAAATAATATTGACATTAACCCAATTCCTGGAAAGCGATCGAATCTGTGATATAAAAATTAAAACGGAAATTTTGCGCAAGGTTTCCCCTTTTTTGCGCATTATTTGCAAACATCAAAAGAGGGTGTGTCATCCGCTTTTTTTAATAATCAAAATCGAGGTTATGCAAGCTAGACAGGCAGGGGAGTGGCCTAAGATAGTTATCAGGAGAATTTTGGCATTACCAATTACGAATATAAACAATTTATTGGCAATCGTTCGGTGAGGGTGGCAAGGGAATGACCTCCCAATATCAGATATGTGCGATAACGATTTTACATTTTCAGATTTCAATTACCGGATGTTTACGCATTGCCCAAGGAAACCCAAGTACCCCAAGTCCGGTGTGCGTAGGGTGATTGCAAGGCTGATAGACTCCTTATCAACAACGCAGCGATATCAGAAAAGCCTCGGCGATCAACGGCAGCTCTTGATAATTTTTGGTGGCCATAAAAGCCTTAGCCGGACGCCGGTTTAGGCCAAGTTACGAACGAACCGTCGAGCAAGCAACATGCATACCCATTTCATCGCCATCCTGCTGGCCGCCGTGGCCATTGGCTCTAGCAGCGCAAACCCCAGCCTGGTCTCGGGACCCTCGAAGATGTTCCAGATCATGAGTGCCACCAACGAGTTGCAGCGCAACAATCCCGCCCTGGCCACCGCCTGCTTCAATCACTATCAGGTCGTCTTCGATGATGATTACACTGCCTACGAGGCGGAGTATAAGCAGTGCGATGACGAGTTTGGCGCCGGCAAGAACGGAGTCCTGGAGAGGTACAACAGCAATGTCTGGGAGTTGAGCAACACCACGTACGCCTCCTGCAAGGCTCTGATTGACTGCGACCAGAGGAGCAACAGTCTGGACTCGCTCAACTGCTACTCTACTCAGGTAATGGGAATTTATTTGATTTAAAAACTGGATATTTAATCTATAAAATTCCGTTTCAGGGCAATGACAACTCCAACGAGGTGAAGAACGTGGCCACAAATGCCTCTATCACCGCCGGAACCCTGAACCAGGAGATCAACAACCTGGACTTCACCCGTCAGCTCTGCGCCAATAACTCGGCCCGCAACTACGAGACCCGCTCCGCTCAGTCTTACGTTGACTTCCAGGACTGCCTGGCTGGCAAAACTCCTGTTCCAGAGCCCACTACAACTACGAGTCAACCAATTACCAGTGTGCCTACCACCGTCGAGCCCCCCACCACTCCTAGACCCACCACTACCCCCGCTCCCACCGAAACTACCGAAACTACCAGGGGGGAGCAACCTACGACTACCCCTGAACAGTCTTCTTCCCCTTGGATAACTCAGACCTATCCGCCCTCGACCGTTTCGCCTTTCAACCATGGCGGAAGCAGCGCTGAGGAGAAGAAGCAGTGGATGAACAAGCTGGATAACATTCTCAAGCACCTCCTCTAAGGAAAACGAGAGATATTTTAAATGTAATAAACTGCAATAAAGAGAAATAATTTCTGTATAATTTTAGATATTAACTAAAGCACGAAAAATTACTTTTAAAGGCCTAGAATATTATTCTTATCGTGTGAATCACATAACTCAGAATGATTGATTACTAAATCTATTACTTAGTACTGCCAATCTTATCAAAAACAAGGCAGTTAGTCATAGTGTCTATAGAATCTATAGTATAACTATTACCTTTTAAAATTTCCCACCAATTACCTGACTTTTCTTTCGGCAAAAACCCAAGGCAGGTACTTTTCCCAGTGACTTGTCAAGGTAATTGGAAGAAGGCGAAGGCTGTTTGGCACCAACAGATGGCATTCAGTGATGAAGTCAATCTGGAAACTCAAACGAGAAACTAAAACCCATTGCAACTTACTTAATTAAGGGTCCCTGGACCCGATCTCGGTGGTAAGCTGAGCAGGAAAACCAACCTGATGCGATGCAAATAAAACTTTTTGCATTTGCCATCAGTCGTCGTCGTCGTCGTCGTCCAAGTTTATCAAAGATCCGCAGGACACGAAAGGGGGCAGCAGGATGCGGATATAGAGAGGGCAAACATGTAAATCAGCTTGGGGAAACTTTTCGCCCCGAGGAGCACAAACAGGACAAACAGGAGCCGGAGAGCGCACTTTAAGCTCCATAGAGGAGTTGCTGCAGTTTAAATAAACATGGGAAAGGCATTGCGTTTTATTCAAATTTAATTGCAGGTGCTGGGTATTGTTTGTGCAGCTTCCTGCCGGCGGCCTTGTTGTCACTGCAATTAAAACAAATTAGAAGCCTCGCTGCCGGTAAGAGATTTCATTCGTAGGAGGAGCCAATAACTTGGCAAGGGTATATATGCAATCCTGCATTCCAGTGTTCCTGCATCTCTGCATCCCTATGCCTTCTCACACGCACAAAGAACACGCAATTAAGATATGCAAATTAGAAGTTGTCCTTGTCCTCCACTGAGCCCTGATAATTATGCAGAGGCAGGCGGCCTATAGGCGCTATAAACATGGCCAACTATCTGGCCGATTTGTATGAGTTTTTGGCCCAAAGTGAGTCATCGTGTTGGAGTCTCTTTTTTTGGCTTTAAATGTAATTATTATGTTGCCTGTAAATGACCGAAAAGTGACTCTCTGATAAAGCTCAAGTGGACATGGTCTATAGAATATTAGGAATATTAGTCATACAAAATACTCAATCTATGCACAAATATTGACTTGTAATTTATTAGATAAGACCCCGGGAAATCCTTAGGAAAAGTGAGGAATTTAACCTTGATAAATAAATGGAAAAGGGGTATAGTTAACCCTTTAAGACTTACTTTTTTCTAAGGAATCGTGTGAATTATTTTTAGACCAATAAACTTGTTATTAAATTCTTACAATGCCAAAATGTTTTTGTTTTCTTATCAACATTTATTTTCTGACCAATAACAGCTCGTCATGACGATAGAATCGGTTCGGGACTTGAGTATTTCCTAGGAATCGAACTGGTAAGCAGACATATAGACTTCACACGTGTGTCTTCCCCAGAACGAAGTACTCCAAGTTGATTAGATTATAAAGTCCAGTGCCATAATACCAGCACTATCTGGACATTTGCGTGTTTTCCTATGGGATAACTTCTCCCAGAGAAAGTTATTCATTTTTGGATTTGGGAGTGCGTATACTTTGTGCGATTCTGGGAAGTGTTGACATTGATGAAGTGTACAAAACTGTGACAGGTGAGGCTCTGGAGGAGAACCCTTGAGCTGCTTTTGCGCAAATCCGATTCGCTGGGGCGGGTTTCCATTAAGTGGCGTTATAAAACCGATAAGAATGATAACTACAACGCCCCGACTATTCGAGATAGCTCGCTTGATAGGCCAAATACGCGAGGTAATAACATTCGCGGCAATAACATGCCGTTTTTTACTGGAAAACTTTAGGTAGGAACACGCTTTTATGGACCACTCCAACCCGAGTGCCTATAAATACTGCAGCTGGCAGGTGGATCCGCCAAAAGCGAACCAATAGTCGGCGGAACTACAACGCTGATTTCCTCAAGTTAATTAAATAATAATTATATAAGTGATCCTTTGGAAAAATGCAGTCCAAACTGTGCGTGGTCCTTTTGGCCCTCGGTCTGAGCCAAATCCTGGCCGTGCCGGCTCCTTCGCTGGTGCTCACTCACCCAGAGACGAACTTTATGCAGTTCTTGATGCAGTCCCGCGACTTGGCCAATGATGGCACCCACTCCCTGGAGTGCCTCAGCTACTATACCCCGCTGCTGAACAGTGCTGTGGAGAAGTACAACAACGACTTCAAGGCCTGCCTGGACGAGGCCACTCTGCAGGTAGCGGCCATCAACGATGACACTAAGGAGAACCGCACCCTGATCGACCAGTCGGCCACGGACTCCTGCGCGGCTCTTGAGACCTGCAGCCAGCTGACCGCCGCCGATGAGTACTTCGAGTGCTACTCCGAAGCGGTAAGTTTGGATAGGGTTTTTACGTTCATTGGTTATTTAATATTAATTTAAAAACTATTGGAAAATTGAGTTAAAATTAATGTAATATTATGGCTAACTTTGTGTACAAACTAATAGCTTAACTTTAATAATTTCATGCTTTTCTTATCCTGCTTTTATGCTCAAGATTAGCAGTCATTTTTCTAAGAAATCTTTAAAAACCATAACCCACTTGTACGATTTTGATAAGCTAAAAATATATAATTTAATATTTTTCAAACATCACGCTGATATGCCGCAGATAGCAACTATTTTGTTAGTTAATTTCTATTTATAACCATTTCTCTTTGAATTTTTCAGGGCTCCAGCAATGCCAAGTCCATGTTCACCATCTCGGCCAATGCCTCTGAGCTGCTGGCCTACGTCAAGGAGCAGGTGCATATCATCCAGGTGAACGAGTACATTTGCACCAACAAGACCCAGAGAACCTATGCCGAGGACACCGCCGACATCTACGAATCGCTAAGTCTGTGCTTCTCCGGTGCTCCCATTCCCACGGAGACTAGCTCAACGGCTGCTCCCGAAACCTCCTCATCTCTGGATCCGGAGTCCTCGACTGACTCCTCATCCTCTGAGCCTGAATCTTCTAGCACCGCTGAGCCAGAGTCTTCTTCCACTGATTCTTCATCTGCCGAGCCAGAGTCTTCCAGCTCTGCTGCTCCTGAATCTTCCACTGATTCCTCGAGTGTTGAGCCGGAGTCTTCAAGCACCGCTGCTCCTGAATCCTCCACTGATTCTTCATCCGCTGAGCCGGAGTCTTCAAGCTCCGCTGCTCCTGAGGATTCTTCATCCGCTGAGCCAGAGTCTTCAAGCTCCGCTGCTCCTGAAGATTCTTCATCCGCTGAGCCAGAGTCTTCAAGCACCGCTGCTCCTGAGGATTCATCATCCGCTGAGCCAGAGTCTTCAAGCTCTGCTGCTCCTGAGGATTCTTCATCCGCTGAACCAGAATCCTCCTCTGCTGCTCCTGAATCCTCCACCGCCGAACCAGAGTCCTCCAGCTCCGCTGCTCCCGACGCTCCCGAGGAGGACTTGAAGCAGATTTATACCGGAAACAGCAACAAGAACCTTCAGGATATTCTGAAGAATCTGCAGACTTGGTTCAAAACTCAACGAGCCTAGAGTCTATTATTTAAACATATAAACGAAGCAACAATAAAAAATAAATATATATATATAAATTATTTATAAAAAAAAAGAACAACATATAATTCTTATTTTTAAGAAGATAGATCTTAGGTCCGACTTTGAGGGGATTCCTAACTTAAAATTTATTGGCAACAATGCCCAAAGATTAGTTGAAAAAAACCCAGTTTTAGCTAATTTATAGCTTACACTTTTTTACCAATTAAAAAATAAACTTTAAAAAGTACCCAGTGATTCACAAGCCACTAAAGATACCCCCACCAAGTGCGAAGTGCGCCTTATCAACCACGATAGTCCTCGTTGAAACTGCTAAGTACAGTGTTAATTGCCGCTTGACCAACCCATCAACCCTGGCCAAGGAACGAACCAATTAAAAATGGACAGCAGATAAGCAGCCATGGAACTACTTTATATTGGCCATATTACCAATGCCAGATAACCGGGCTATTTCCAGAGGTTTAGTCACAAGAAAACTTATTAAAAAGCGAAATCAGATCGAATCGCGAATCTCGGCGCCGATTTTGGTAGCAAGATAGCAACTTAATTAGCTTTTAATCAGCCTGAATTAATGGTCTGTCATTGAAGTCATTTTCGGGGTAGCTATAAAAATATGCGCCCAAGACCAGTGGCCATCAGTTCGCACTCGAGATCCGTCGGTTAGCCAAGTCCGGAGTATTTATAAATAACATTATGAAGTTCGCCGTTGCCCTGTGCCTGCTGCTGGCCACCAGTGGATTCGCTTTGATGCCAAAGCATCCCTCTGACCTGGTCACCATGCTGACCCGCCAGCAGTTCGCCATGCGCCAGATGATGGCCGCTCCCGAGACCCGGGCCGATGCCTCCGTCAACAACTGCTTCGACAACTACCTCAACCAGCAGACCGAGGTGATCAAGGACTACAACAAGGAGTACACGGGTTGCCTGAACACCGCCGATGAGGCACGCGACAAGCTCACCCAGGAGAGCGCTTCGGAGCGCGAGGATCTCATCGGTCGCACCAACAACATGTGCACCAGCCTCACGGCTTGCGATAACCTGCGCGACGGTCTGGACTTTTTCGAGTGCTACCGCGATGCGGTGAGTGTAGTGAATATGTATAATAGACTCATTAAAACTAACTGAATCTGAATAATGTGAACTGTGAGGTTCTAGAGGCTAAAAAAGATATCAGAGTATTATATATATATCTTTAGACTTATGTACGGTATACTTCAAGTACTCTTATTATTTATAAGACATCTCCAATTAAAATATAAAAACTAAAATTTATTTTTAATTTTTTTCTAGTCCTCCGACAGCTACAAGACCATGTTCACCCTGAACAGTGACTCCAATCTGGATTACAATTACATCAGTGCACAGTACACCGTCATTCAGACTGCCCAGACCACGTGCATTGATGAGGCTCGCTTCACCTATGCCCAGAATATGGACAGCTGTGATGAGAGCCTCGTTGTTTGCCTGAACGGAGGCGCGGCTCCCACGGATGCTCCCACAACTGCTCCCACTACTGCTCCCACAACTGCTCCCACAACTGCTCCCACTACTGCTCCCACTACTGCTCCCACTACTGCTCCCACAACTGCTCCCACGACTGCTCCCACTACTGCTCCCACTACTGCTCCCACGACTGCTCCCACTACTGCTCCCACTACTGCTCCCACTACTGCTCCCACTACTGCTCCCACTACTGCTCCCACTACTGCTCCCACAACTGCTCCCACTACTGCTCCCACTACTGCTCCCACTACTGCTCCCACTACTGCTCCCACTACTGCTCCCACAACTGCTCCCACAACTGCTCCCACGACTGCTCCCACTACTGCTCCCACAACTGCTCCCACGACTGCTCCCACTACTGCTCCCACAACTGCTCCCACAACTGCTCCCACGACTGCTCCCACAACTGCTCCCACAACTGCTCCCACGACTGCTCCCACAACTGCTCCTTCGACTGCGGCTCCAGGAACCACTCCCGTTGTTACCACCGCTGCTCCAGGAACCACTCCCGTTGTGACCACTCTTGCTCCCGCGACCACTGAAGCTCCTGCTGTGACCACTGAAGTTCCGATCAACACCGGTGAACCCACCACAGAGCGTGCTCCCGAGGAGGATCTGGGCAGGTCCCTGCCTTTGGCCCAGAAGGGAATCTGGAACTTGTTCAAGCGTTACATCTAAATTCGAGAACCCTTAATTCGAATTAAATTCTATTTATTGCTTTAACTTTGATTTGTCACGAAAATAACAATCAGGCCTGCTCCGGTAATCGTAAAATTTTTTCGATTTCGTTTTGGGCGAAAACGAACCGTTTTCGTTTTTAGCTGCTCCGGTTTTCGGCAAATTTCTGCTATCGGATGTTTCGTTTTCTCATCGTTTCTCAATGCTCAAGCAGCTAACTTGTGTTGTTGGTAATAAGCAAACAACGTAAAGTACTGCCTATTATATTTACAATTGCCCTTTTTCTAAGCCAGAAAAAGGCAAAAAATGGTAGAATTAAGCAAATTCATGCACCTAAGATGCTGCCACACTTTTCACAGTTTTAATTCCGGTGGTCTCAAATATTTATTTGGTTAATTTGGACCATTTAAGTAATCACATTAAATAGTATTAATTATAAACAACCATTTTGGCGGTCCTTTAAAGTTATTAATGTATTCATTTATATTTTA
Source organism: Drosophila kikkawai (assembly GCF_030179895.1). NCBI lineage: Eukaryota > Metazoa > Arthropoda > Insecta > Diptera > Drosophilidae > Drosophila > Drosophila kikkawai. Next base: position 24,540,727 of record NC_091729.1, read on the forward strand.
TAAGTATTTTTAACTGTCTGTTTCGTTCCACCAACAGTATGGCAACCTTAGCGATAACTTTTTGCGGTGAACTTATCGACCTATCGCCAAAACGAGAAAACTGGCTGAACACGGCAAAAATTTTGTTGTCAAATCTGAGGTGGGGTCAGAAATAAATTTTTTATAAAATAACTACCTGCCAGAATGATCTTATGGTGTTGTGGAATAAACATCAATAGACCACTGAGTAAACTATTTTTTTCCTTTTGTAAATAAGGTCTGATTTCATATAGAAAAAGCCATTTACTTTTCATTCCGGCCAGAAAAAGGTGCCCGTTTTTCAAATCGAAAAAATATTTCGATTTCGATTACCGGAGCACCAATTTCTCGTTTTCAAAAACGAAAACGAAAAATTCTTGCCGTTTTCGATTACCGGAGCAGGCCTGAATATTTATATAAAAAGTCCAAATAAAAAATATTACTTAGAAAGCGTAGAATACTTTTGGGTTCAAAAGAGAATTGATTGCTTGGAAGGGGTAAAATCAAATGCGGAGAAAGGAAAGAAGAAAGGAATTTTTAAGGGGGTTTGGGGTTTCTTCAAGATTTAATATAATATAAAATATTATAAATAAATAAATATAGTGAATAAATAAAAATATTATACCAAAAATAGTGACTTTCCCAAGACTTTATACAAGCTAGATTACCCCTTAGACCGACGACTCTGTGCCAAAAGAAGGCCATATCAAGGATTATTGCTAGATTAGCTTCAAACAAAATATAAAACAAACAGATTACACCTAGTGGGAGTGTTTTTCCAACCCCTTGAGCCACCTGAGGCCTACGTCGCTGCTCGAGAGGAAGCTCTTATCGCCAATAGGCGATAGCTTAATGACATATCTCGCACATTCGAGCTGGACAAGCGCCGGTAGCCGCTGGTCTACTGGGCAGAGAGAGAGTAAAGCGAAACCGATCGGATCAGAGGGCTTCGAACCGGCTACACTTGCAATCAAGGTGCACGCAGGCAGATAAGTGGAGCACCTGAACTTGTCGCAAATCGCCTGGCCTTCGGCTGGCCAATAAAGCCGAGGGCTCTGCAAGAGCGAGTTATTAGGAAATGATCAATTAGCCGAGCGTCGTCGTCGTCGTTGTTTGGGTTCGTCGAGGCATTTGAGATCTGTGGCCAAATGGAAACGCCACGCCGCAACGCAAAGTCGGAGGAGACGAGCTGTCGCCTCTGCTGGCTGCTTGCCATATCGCTGCTTCACTGCCTCCATATAGGATCCTCTCTAGAGCTGGTGGATTGGCCCACGGCCATGCCGGATTTGGGACTTGATGACTGCCATGATGAGTTTACGGTGGCCTGTGCCAATGCCTCTTTGGTGTATTCCGCCAGCCTGGAACTCTGCGAGCTGCATGCCAACGAGACTATAGCGAACCTAGAGGTGGATGTGGAGCTGGAACGAATGCAGATTGAGCTGGGATCGAGTGCGGTCTGCGGGAATTTGCGGTTCTGTGATGTGTTTGAGGATGATTTGGAGTACTTGAAGTGCATCAGCGAGAATGTGAGTTTTTCTATCTACCAGATATCAGAAATTATACCTAATTATCCTTCTCCCCACCAGAGTAATCGCAACCTGGACATCCTGACCGAAATAAACTATAATGCCACCCATGCTTATACAAGAATGCGCGAGGATTACGATGCCTTGCATAGAACCTTCTTGCTGTGTGGCCTGGAAGCCCAAAAGGATTACATGGAGGACCTCAGGGAGGCACACAGGGAACTCAGCCAGTGTCGTTTGGAAATCGAAGAGCTAATGGAGTAAATAACGCTTATCTGTTATTGTGTAAGCAGGAAATATGGGGGAATAAACACTATTTCTACAAAGCAAGAATTCTACGAATTTAGATTAGGCTCCTTTATAGTTGTAAGAACTTTAATTGTCTCTCAATAAATGTAATCTAACTAATTATACTTTCATTGACACTTACTTAAATCATAAATTATCAAGGATTATACAAGTATTTGTTTGGAAATATATATATATATATATTTACTTTAATGCGACTCATTTTGCTGAAGACATTGATCTAGTGACTGGAAGATCTTATCAGTGCCTTTTATATAAGTATCCTCCGTTCGATTTGTGCATATATAATGCTCCATTTCAATGCTGCCCATATGTTTATTCAGAATCAAAGCCTGCTCGGAGGCATTATAGGATATATTATAGACATTTGTTAGCTGTAATTTGGCCTGGAAAACATACAAGAAATATTATTTATTCGTTTTAAATATCTTTACTCACCATTTTAGCAAAGCAATTGAAAAATTCCTGGGTCTCTGTTAAAGTCAAGCACTCATCGATAAAGTTGGTAATCTCCAAGACAGCTTCTCGTATATTTTCCTGAGCCAAACTGGCCTTTAAAAGCACCGATTGCTGCTCACTAGAGGCCTTCTTTTGGCAGCCACTGTAGCCCTGAGACCAGGTGGCCCCTTGACTCTCCAACTCTGGCAGATATTGGGCAAAACACTTTTTGGTATTACCCAAATTGGTAGCAGTTTCCTTGCCCAAATCCAGGTAGTGACACAAGGTGTTTAAGGCAAGCGGCTGCTCCGCCAGAGTCTGTAAAATGTATATAAAATAATTAGGGAGATATTTTTATAGCACATCCAATTTACCCCTAGGGCCAGCAGGAGTATGATGATAATGGCTGCCTCCATGTTCAACGACTGACCCAATCGAAGTGAAATTTCCACGTAAAGTGGCCCAAAGTTGGTAATGTAATCTGACATTGATGCATGGTTTGTTTATAGGTCCGACGTCCCCTTATCGCTGGGTTCCGTCTGCAAATATCGATACCAGTGACTGTCAAACTGGACGCACACAACGTGTGGCATACTTTTGGCCAAAACATGCGAAAGTTAACCAGCAAGAAAGTTGTTCTTGTCTCCGCAATTAATTACCTCATATGATATGCCAGAGATAGTGGAGTTAAGGGAAGTCGTTACCCAATCGTTACAGCAATCGATTCCACTGGATCGTGAGCCCTTAAGCCACCTGAGGATTGCCTGCTGACAAGTTCAAAGAACCGCTGAAAAAGCCACCTTCCGGTGGTGGTGGTGGGCCATCTTCTTGGCTATCAGCTATCGCTATCAGCTTTTGACCCTGACTACACGTGAATGGCATCGATGTGGCCAATGGGAATGCACATGCAAAGCAATTTGTGGGTCTGGGCATTACGCATAGCGCCTTAATGCTACCTAATTGATCGCCGCCGCCGTCGCACAAAAAAAAATTCACCAAAAATTCACATTCACATTGCCCCGAACGGATCAATCATTTGCCCTGTGGGCCGGAGTATATAAAGCATATGGGTTAGTTCTCTGGCAGCGACAGTCAAGATCCAACCGCCAGCGAACGAAACAAACATGAAGCTTCTGTGCAGCGTCCTAATCCTGGCCAGCGTTCTGGCCGCCACCAACGTAAAGTCAAACTGACTCACTGTAGACGCTCTTCCGGTAGTAACGATTTCCGTTTCCGTTTTTAGGCCAAGCCCAATGGCCAGCTGCAGATTCAAAGCGCCCTGGACCAGTATCTGGTACATGCCCAGAACCTGGACATTGTGTCCGCGGACGTGACCACCCAGTGCTTCAGCCTTTATCTGCCTATGCTGAATGAGGTGGCCGCCACCTTCTCGAGCTCCTACCAGGCCTGCATCAGCACGGCCAATGCGGAGACCGCCAACCTGACCGCCCAGGCGGAGCAGCAGCAGAAGGTCTACCAGGGTGAGGTCTCCACCCTGTGCAGTGCCTTCACCGCCTGCGACAGCGACAACGATACCACCACCTTCTTCAACTGCTATGCCAGTGCGGTGAGTTCTTCAGAGATCTTGAATATCTAAGAGGAACTTTTCATAAACCCTTTTTTACCTCCAGGCTAATGGCGATGTCTCGGTGATCTATGACATTGCCACCAATGCTGCCAGCTCGGCCAACACCCTGAGCATGGGCATCAAGGCCATCCAGGATACGGAATACCAGTGCACCAACACCACGGAGAGCAACTATGTCCGGGATACGGCCGCCACCTATGATCTGCTGGATACTTGTTTGAAGTACGGAGTGCCCACTACCTCAACGGCGGCCCCCTCTGCTTCCAGCCCCGTCGCTAGCTCGAGCGGGGCTCCTTCCACTGATGCTACCACTGTTGTGGCGGCATCCTCCGCCGCCCCAGTGGATGTGACCACAGTTGCTCCAGCCACTACTGTCGCTCCTGCCTCGTCGGCTTCCTCTTAGGAGCACTTGAGCAGTTCCATTCCAAGTAATTCCAAGCAATAAATGAGCATTGAAAATTAAAAGGTGTTTTTCTGAAGCTTTCTTTAGGGAATTTGTTAAAATTATTTATGAAAAACCTTACTTGAAATGTGAAAATAATTACTGCAAAATGGTTGTGAAACTCGGAGATGAATCTTAGGTTTACTTTTAAATTTATTTTTATAGTATTTATATTAGTAGTTTTCCTCGCTTGATCCGGAAATTAGTCACACTCTGATTGATTTTTTAAGCGAAATTTCATTTCATTTTATTTAAAAAATATTTTTAATATTAGTTTCCAAGAAAGCAGCCACTTAACTGGACATCTAGAGGGCAGACAGATGCCTTCATTTCCGATGGAAAGTTTCACCATAATCCATAATCGATGACCCAAGTTACACCTTTCGTCTAGCTAAACAGAGAGCCGCCCAGAGAGTACTAATGGTTCTCGCAATATATTTTAAATCAAAGGTGGCCTTATCGGCAATACATTCAATTATCTCTCCAAAAAGCGGCGGCTGTGTTGGCGGTTTAAAGTGTGTGCACACACACGGTGTTGTGCTCAGTCGATGTCTGTTCTCGGGCCATTAAGCACACGAACATGGAATCCCAACGCGTTTTCATAGCCGTATTTGCCGTTCTCCTCGCTGGACTCTGTGTGCTTCCAGGACTGAAGGAAAGGGTTACGAGGGGAGCTTAGGGATATATCTAGGGGGAATACTCTTGCAGTTAATCAGGGTTTAAATTGTTTTATTTCGTAATTAAATCTTGTAATTGTGTTTGGGTTTTTAATGATAAATTAAAGTTTTTTCTGGAATAACCATAACCTTTTTTTTATTTATTTCCTTTCCAGGCGGCGCCCATTGAGTGCAATTCAGACAATGGCATCCAGGTCTCGGGGAATGGCTACCAATCGCAGACACAAACTGGTCCCGGCTGCCAGTCGCAGAGCAACGAGAATGGATCCCAGACTCAGTCCCAATCGGGCAGTGGCACCCAGTCGCAGACGCAGTGCAGCGGCTCGGATTGCGTGGAGTTCTCTCCCCTTCCACCTCTATTTACCATGAAGCCATTTGAGCCTTTTCCCTCAATGGAGCCCTTTCCCTCAATGGAGCCCTTTCCCTCAATGAAGCCCATGGAGCCTTTTCAGCCAATGACGCCCTTTCCGCCCCTGGAGTGGAACTCTTGGGGACTAAGTAGAAGCGCCGATGGGCAATAGCAGGAGCAGGTCTCTCAGGATTAAAAAACCATTAAAGTTTTTCAAAACTTTTAAACAAGAAAAATAAATCTAAAGTGTTCAATTTTTTAAGTTAAAAATATTTTTCAAAATTTCTAAAAGTGTGTTTTTGATATTCAAGACAATCCAAGTGCAAAGTCAACTCACAAAGTAGGCCCAGGTCCTGTCACACAACAATCCTTCGTCACTGAACCTAACCGCTTGTATGAGAAACTTCCTGAAAAACCTAAATCCATTTTCAAATAAAAAAATGGGCGACGAAGAGAAGGTAGCCGTGGTCTTGGACAACGGTTCGGGTCTGTGCAAGGCGGGCTTTGCCGGCGATGTTGCTCCCTGTGCCGTCTTCCCTTCAATTGTCGGCCGACCGCGTCACCAAGGCATGATTCGCATGGGCCAGAAGGAGTCGTATGTTGGCGACGAGGCCCAGTCGAAGCGTGGCGTCCTCACCATCAAGTATCCCATTGAGCATGGCGTAGTGACCAACTGGGATGACATGGAGAAGATCTGGGAGCATACCTTCAACGATGTGTTGCGTGTTGCCCCCGAGGAGCATCCGATTATGCTGACCGAGGCTCCACTGAACCCGAAGAGCAACCGCGAGAAGATGGCTCAAATTATGTTTGAGAGCTTCGAAGTGCCAGCCATGTATGTGGCCATCCAGGCTGCGCTGTGCCTTTACGCCTCCGGACGCACCACTGGCCTCTTTCTGGACTCTGGGGATGGGGCCACGCACACCGTGCCCATCTACGAGGGCTGCTACCTGCCCCATGCCATCCTGCGGCTAAATTTGGCTGGACGGGACTTGACCGAGAACCTGATGAGGATCCTGATGGAGCGCGGTTACTCCTTTACCACCACCGCTGAACGTGAAATCGTGCGGGACGTCAAGGAGAAGCTGTGTTATGTGGCCCTAGACTTTGAGCAGGAGTTGATCACCGCCGCCGAGCCTGGTTCGTCGCTGCAGAAATCCTACGAGCTGCCCGATGGCCAGGTCATTGCCATCGAGAATGAGCGCTTCCGCTGCCCCGAGACACTCTTCCGGCCCTCAATCATAGGCATGGATTCCTGTGGCATTCATGAAATCACCTACAACTCGATCATGATGTGCAATGTGGCCATACGCAAGGATTTGTATGCAAATACGGTTTTATCTGGCGGCACCACCATGTTCCCGGGCATGGCGGAGCGCCTTCACAAGGAGATGACCGCCTTGGCTCCGTCCAACTTGAAGATAAGGATTGTGGGAACGCCGGAGCGCAAGTACTGCGTGTGGATCGGTGGGGCCATCCTGGCCTCGCTGTCCACCTTCCAGCAGATGTGGATTTCGAAGATGGAATACGAGGAGATTGGGCCCTCCATTGTGCATCGCAAGTGCTTTTGAGTGCGTGAAAAGTTTTTAAATTGTTTTTGTTTTTAATTTTAAAAGAAGGTTGTTGTCCAACAAGTTGTCCAAGTTAAGTATTCAGTAAAAGAAAATCTGAATTTAAAACAAGGGAAATGAGTTTTGCCATATTTTTCTATATTTAAAATTTTCTATATACCATTTTCAGTATTCTTAAGCCACGTCTGGGCTTATCACTTAAATCCCTTAGATCTCAGCGCCAGAAATAATGATGAATGTTCGCCCAAGTCTCGTCTGTGGTTAATGCAATTTTTTGTTTTCCTGTCACTTTTGCCGCTGCTGTCGCTGCTGCAGATAAAACTTTTATAATGCGCCCAACTTTTGCCGAACTGTGTGTTACCTTCCGTGGCATTGTGCCGGATCCGGCAGGAGGGGGGACTCGGGGGGACTCGCTCAGCCTTGGGCGACGTGTGCAAGTAATTGTGGCAAAAGGCAAAAGGCGCCACAATAATCAACGGCAGCAGGATATCGTCAAGCGTTGACGCTGATGCCGCCACCACAGCCGCCAGCTGGCTTTTAACTCATTTTCTGATTAAAATCAGGGCCATTAAGCGTGCCAGCCCGAATCGGACTAAACTTTTTTAATGGCCCTGACAATAGTTGCCAGCTCTGGCTCCCTTACTGATCCTGCATTGCGGCCGCAAAAGGACGCGCGAAAATTGGCGCCTGCAACGAACGACGCGCTGGTCACGACACGACAGGGTGCAGGATTCGGTGTAAAATTAAATTAAAACTGCCAAGGGAGAACGAGTTGTGCACGGAGAGAAATGGTAGCTACTCTGGTGTGTTATCAGCAGGCTTAACATTCTCAGCATATCGCTAACTGATAAATACAAGTACTATAAATATCAGTAAGTTAAAGTTACTAAAGTGACAACAAGCATGACCTGGGCTAAGTTTCAAAATATATATCACCCGATAAGCTTATGTACATGTGATTTCTATATTTTAGTTTTTTAAATATTTTTGGTTGGCTTTGTTTACTCAAGAAATGACAGCTAGCATGACCTGATCTATATTTAAATATTACGCGATTAATTAGTAGCACAAAAAGCATGGGTTTCGATATGGAATATTTATCATTTTATCAGTGATAATGAATTCTCTATGTATTTATTATCTAAATGAGAAGGGGGTTTTAATTAAACACATTCTCAAGTTAACAGGGAAAGAATTATGGGATTATGACACTTTATTCTTTATTTTACCAAGGCAGAAAAAAATATTTATAAATTTAAGAAGAAAATATAGAAATAAAGTAACCTTTTTATAATTTAATTTGATGATTTTTTTGAGTTGGTGATAGGTTTTTATATGTTCTCAAAGTTATACAGAAATATGCAATATAAAGCTAAAAAAAAAAATCAAAAATCAATTTTATATCAATAAACTTTTGATTTTCTTGCCGTGTGGCATAAAAAGCAAGTCGAAAACTGTGAAAATATTTGCGAGCCTTCAAGAACAAGCAGGACCAGATGGGCGATAGTGGGAATAACAGCAGGTTGGATGGGAATAAAGATGGGGCTGTATGGTAGATGGGTATCAGGAGTAGGAGCAGGGGGGCAAAAGGAGAAGTGGAAGCTGGAGCCAGGAGAAGACTCTCAGCGCCAGCTGTCAGCGGCTGCCAGAGCAACGATGTCAATTAGTTTTTGAAACGATGCTGACCTCCTTGGACTGACTTCGGCGTCCTCCTGCCCATCCCCCCCGCCCACTGGCTCGTCCTTGTATTTGGCCAAGTCAAGTTGGCTTTAAGTTAATTGCACAAGATTTCACTTTGCACTTGCAACGCTGCTGCTGGTGCTGCTACTTCCGCTTCCCCCTCCTCAACTCCTTGCTCGCTGCCATTTTTTAATCAAGTTAAAAGTTATTTTTAAATGGAGTGCGAGCGAAATATGCGAGCGCAATGCAAATATCACAAAGGGCTGCTGCTGTCTGCGGCTGGGGAAAAAAATATTTATATACTGATTATTTCATGTGGCATTCGAGGCCAAATTGGTTTTGCCATTCGACTGCCCCCGCCTCATTAATGCATGCAGGCGGGTTGGTATTTTTAACTGTTTTCGTCACATTTCATTTGTGCGAAATTCATATGCCAAGCGGGGTCTTCTCTTTTTTTTATATTTTCTGTTTTATTTGCAGTTGATCGAATTAATTACGAACGGGGTCGTCCTGTATTTATCTATCAATTCAATTTATTAAATGCAAAGTATTTGATATCCACACGCTTGGCAAGAGAGACTTTGCTGAGGTTTTTCAATTTATTAATGAAAAATGCATCAAGGGTGAAGGTAAGGCAATATTTTTGTTTAATTGGGGTAAGTAATATTGGTGTAATAAATTATATTTAGCTTTAAATATGCTGAAGATATAGTAAGAATATTTTCCTCACTAGAAATTTATAAACATATTTTACTGTGATTTTATTACTGAAATAATAATATAAATAAATTATTCTTGAATTTCCTGAGAAAGATGTTTAACTTTTTAAATTAAATAATTTTACCAAGATATTTTTATTAATTATACATTTAATTTAAGTACCTAAGAGACTTTTCTATTCTCTTAAAATTAATAAGGTAAACAAATTCACCTAAATCTTGCCATAAAAATTCTTTAAAAAATGTTTTAGGGTATTTTCTATTCCCCTACATTTTCTGAAGTATTCTGGAATCCCTATTATTCAGTAAAAAAATATTTATGTGCCTGCTTTCCCTCTCACCAGGCCACAGTATTTCATTTGTCATTTGGTTTTGGGTCTTTTTTATTTTTTTTTTATAAATTATCTTTGGCAGCCTCAGATATTCCGAGTGCTTTACACCTGCAAAAGCCTTTGATTGATGAGACGGGTAATTGATAAGGCGCCTGGGAAGCCTCAGTTACTTTTTTACCAACATCTCCGCGTACAGCCACACCTGCCCCATACCGCCCCGCTAATTGGCTCCTAAGTAGGTGATGTTTAAAAATATTTTAGCAAGGCATTTTCGTGCACGGCTCTCTTTGGCTAATTATGCACTCAAAGCTTAGTCAACGAGCTCGTTCCGGGATGGTTTGAGCTAATTAGAGCGTCCAACGTTAATTGCAATTTGCAGGGACTTGGGTAAAGAAGGAGTAAAAGGGGGATCCCATTTTAGAAGGGCGAAGTAGGGGACAAAAATCCAGTCGAGATGTCGCTCAAGTTACTTCAGCTGTTGCTGTCGTTTTTGGCGGCGTTGTCACGTTTTCGGTGGCTGCGATTTCAGTATGACTTCATTTCACAGCCACAGATGTTGCACTTGCCATGCGATTTGCACTTACGTGTGAAAGAGATGGAATAAGTACACTGGAAAAAATCTAAATAATAAAAAAGGAAGAGTAATTTAAATGTTGAAATAAAATTTTACTAAGAACTCGTTCTTTGCAAGTAAATAAATTTAAATAAATGAAAGCTTAATCTATAATTTTTTAAAATATATTTTTGGTTTTAATTTTTTTTTCAGTGCCTCTACAGTGAGAAGGACAGCTTCCGTTGTAACCGAAAAATCTTGTCTGCCGCCTGCTCTAGCTGAGCCCGAGTTGAAAATTTTCTAATTTTCTACTGCAGTGATTTCGCATGCATAGAGAGTTGCATGTCCTGCCTCTCGATTTTCCCCAGCTCTGCCCTTCTTGGCTTTTCCTCCCCCCGCTTCTCCACTATTTTCTGGTCCTTCCCCTGGGCAAGTTCCACTGATTTATGCGCATCAATAAGTTCACTGAGTGCGATACTTATGCGAAATGTGCCGCAATGAGACGTGGACTTGCCCAGGGCACGTTCAGCCTGCAGTTGCTGCTGTCCAACTTCCACCGAATTTCCCTGCCCCGTCCTCCCCCCTCCCTATTTTTCCATACCCATTTTCCATCGCTGCTGTTTCCCACCGCCTGCTGTTCCAGCTGCTAAAATAATGATTTGCATTTCGATTTGGGTTTCGATTTCGATTCGGATTTCAGCCGAGATATATGGGGTGCGGTGCTGGGACGGAGAAGAATGGCTGAGCTTGTTGAAGGAGTCTAATGAGAGTACTGGGGCACTGAAAGAAAATGGGGGTATGATTGTAGATAAATAAGAAAAGATAATTAGAGATTTCAAGGAAATATTTTGATGGGGAAAATAGTACTTTAAATTGTTTCTTTTTAAATATAAGATTTAAGTATTTTATTCTGTATAAATATTATATTTTTAAATCATGTAAAATGAAAATTTGTTAAAGAAATTTTAAACAAATATTTAATTTAAGAAAATCTGAGATTTAATTTCAAAAAATTCAATTCAATAAATTCATAAAATTTTAGGCTACTGTTTTTAATTTCGCTTGCCTTAAATAAAGTGAAATAAATTCCATAACTATGAATATCAACTAGAAAACTATGAAATATATTTTCTACAAACCATATTTATTCGGGGTGCAAATCTCCCCTTCCCCCCTTAACAGCTTATCGCCTTGTGCACGCGGTGGGGGATGAGGGAAAGCCAACTGGCCAGCCAAATAATTCATTTTCGTCGCTTTGTTTGTGGGCCACGTTTACGGCCTCCGCTTATCTTAATGGGTCAAAGGTTATGGCCAGCCTTGAGATGAGAGACAGTCCGAACTTCCGCCGAGACCGGGAGACCAAAGGCCATAGACCAGAGAAACCAGAGAGACCAGAGACTGGCACTAACCGCAGCTCGGCACAGCACCCACTCGGCACAGACATCCTTTGCATTCAAACGGCGCACCACAGTGGGTGTCCAAGGAATCTGGCCAGAGATTAGGCGTGCTTATAGGCAGATTTATGGAACTTTAGCGGTTGGGGACTGGAGGAGAAAACCTTTTAGGCCCCCGCTCGATTTGGTAATAAACACACGATAGGAGTTCCATAAGCGGCATTTAATTAATTCGAAAATTACGTTATTTTTCGACTTGGTGGCCACTTGAGACTTGACTGCCTGCCTGCCTGCCAGCCAGCTCATTTGCTAAATCAAGCATGCACCACTTAAATTTTCATTAGACTGCTTTCCTTGCTCTCTGAGCTTTCTTCGCTTTCCACCTCAGACGAAGCCCGAGTGCAGGAAAAAGAACCGCAGCAATGTGCGCACTTTGTCTTAATGATGTTAAAGTGAATTTAAACTTACGTGATTCGTACGTGAGCTGCAGTAATTGCAGCTGCACTCTTCGCCACCGAAAGGTGAATGAGCTCGAATGGGATATATGTATATATATAAAGGAGAAGCGCCCTTCGTCTGAGTCATATTTCTGATATGGTCTCATCATTCAGCGAAGCGCCACAGATTTGGCACATGTGCTCACGTCTGGGCCATAAATATTCCGGGTTAAAAGGCAGCTTGGCAATGGCATATTGGCAATGCCGGAGGAGCGCCAGATCAAACCATAAATTTAACACGTTTCACCATGTGCAATGTGCAATTGCCCCAAGGGGGTGCGTATACGTAACGCATACGTATACGTAACGTCGCCCAGTCGTAGTCGCCAGTAGTCGCTGTCACACATTTGAACGCTGAACCCTGAGCCTGGGTGCACGTTGTCATATGCGCAGCCACGCTCCCCTGTCGAGGCATTTAATTTGTTGAAACATTCCGCTTCTCACCTGCTCCCACCTGCTGCCATAAGCCACGCTATTTAGCCAGTTAAACGCTGCCAGTTGGCCAAATCGAAGAGCGCGGTGTGTGTAAGTGTGTAAGTGTGCGGGTTTGACCGCAGAACCAGAATCGAAAACCAGGTCTCCCGGCCAGCGAGAAGCCTCCGTGGTCTGTCAGCGAGTTCGTCGGGAAATACTATGAAATGCACATGGAAAAAAGTATAATGGAAATTGAATATTTAAGTGAACTTTAAGCTTACAAAAAAAGTTTATGAGATACTTATAGGTAGACTTAATTTCTAGGTATTTTTCTTTGGTTTTTTCTGTCTACTTTCTCTTTATATTTTAATATAAATTAAAGAACATTTACTCATGGAAAGAAATCTAGATTTCTAGATATTTTCCCCATTTTTTTTCTCCCTGTGCAGCTGCGTTTCCTGTTGCTTCGGCGCCTAGGCGAGAGCAGAGTTCAAGGGGCTGTCGGTTGGCCTCCAATTCGCTTAGTTCACTGCCATGCAAGTGTGTGCTTAATTCCGTTTCGCTCTGGTTTAATACCATACACACACACACACACACACACACAGGAAAGTGGGTTTAATCAGGGCGTCGCACTTGGGGAACCGGGGATTCCCGGCTTAAAATCGGATTTGCCACGCCCAAGCGACGCCCAACCAAGCTTATCGAATTGTTCGCATTATCGTTTAGATTTTAGTGGGCCAAGGAAATTAATTTCGAGAGTGGGTAAGGCACCTGACATGTAATTACTAAGCCCCAAGTAAGGCACCCGGAGCATGTGGCAGCCAGGCAGCCATAATCATCAACGAGGATGGGAAATATGGCTGCTCGTCGTCTTGACTCGAAATTTTGCAGCTGAGAAATCTCATTAATTCCGGCCAAACAAAAGCATTACACTTGGGCGACCCTCGGAAATATTCATTCTCTATATAGCACTATATGTAGGCCATATATTATGATTGTTTCATTGACAAACAAGAAGCCGGAACCTTTGTTAGTTACTCTAACCAAATATTGACATTATTATAATGAGTATTTGTGTATTTTGCGGGGACATTGGCAGTTCGATTATGGTAAAGTTGGCCGGAGACGAATCAAAACAAATTACCGCGATCAACAACAATTGTCATTTGTTATCCTATTAACGCTACCATATACCAAAGGAAATATATAGCCCGAGTTCCGATGACAGCAGCCAGAATTTCCAAGTGATAAAGCAATAAAGGCCGAAAAAGACGATACAAAACTTTGCAGCAACTCGACCACAAAATGTACTCCTAAATAGCCTTCTGTCTTGGGCCATAAGTTCCGCTTTGGGTGTGTGTTTGTTGTGTGTTGTGTGTGTGATAAATAAGGCAGCATAAATATCTGACAAATTTATATAAGTGGGAATTATGTGTGGGTGGAATGACAGTTGTGTGGTAACAGGCCTGTGATAATCACACAAGCATCTGCCAGGAAAAGTTAATGCCAAGAGGGAGAGAAAGCTTGTTGAATTGTAGGAAATGTATGACTAATAATAATATACATTTAGCTTTCATTGGAGGAATACCAAAACTAATAACATAATTAAATTATCAAAGCACTCCCTGACCCCACCTTTCTGCCTTATTAAGCAGCATCACCTTGGCCTGCAAGAAGGGCAGGAGCCGGAGCAGGTGCAACTATTGGTCATCGTTTGTGCGGTTTTCCCCATTGCAAATTTAATGGACTCCACAGATAAGTGTAGCATAGGAGAGCATAAAAGCAAACAAGCTGATTAACAAATAATGCACACAAAAACACTCGCACACACACCAGGAGGATGTGTGCAAATAGCCAATATGGCTGGCGGAAGCATTATCCCCTGAAGCTGGCAACCACAACAGCAACAGGACATGCATAACTGGATCGAAATGGGGATTCAGATCGAGTGCGAAGCCATCAAAATTGCATGGGAAAAGCTCTTGGGTAGCCAAGAGAGCGAGACCGAGCTGGGATAATGCGATGTTGCACATGGAAAAAAAGCCACAGCAATACATTCTGTAATATAAACCGGGTTAGAATTCAGTAAATTCCTTTTATACCTTTCTTGCCGTGTCCACATTACGGATATTCACATTGAAGTGGACCCATAATTGCAGCTCAATGGCACTTGAATGCCAGAGATGACGCTTGACTCACAGCTGATTAGGAAAGCATATTCAGAGGAGGAAAATATTAAAGAAAATCCTGTTGAGGGGAAGCTGTTTATGCATGAATATTTGAACATACATACTCGTCTTTGATTGATTGTGCGTAAATCTGGAGTGTCCTCTTGGTGTAATGTATTCATTTCTGGGCTGTCCCCTCGTTGCCCTTGGGGCCAGCCTGCATCTAGATTTATGTCGTCTAGACTTTTGGCCCAAAAATGTGTTTATAATTCTTTTTGGACTCTCTTTGTTTCTTGTTTAATGAATAACTGCATGGTTTCTGTATTTGCTGTGCGAAAAATGCAGATTACTAGGGGATTTGTCAATGACCCAAAGTCCCTTGGGGGCAGAACTTAGTGAACCATACTAGAGAAAGTATTTTAATTGGACGGGGGAAAGGGTCAAGCGCTTCATAATAAACTAGCTGCTAATTCACTTGGGCCAACATCAAATGGAAAAGCCAAACAACATACACAAACAACCACCTGAAGTTATTTACCGACTCAACATCGAGAAGGGACTACGGATTCCAAGGGACTCGACTCGACTCGACTTGACTCTGTGGCTCTCGGCGAGGTGCTAACCTTTGGCAATTTATGTGTTTCATTATTAAACTTTGCCACCTGCCGCATATTTAGCAACAATAACAAAAAGCCAAAAGGCGGCCAGTACACACATACACATTGGCGCAATTTATTGGCCAAACACCTCGGCCAGAGCACTCTACAAATGACTGCCGGGCTTTGGCTAGAAGCACAAAAAAAAAGCGGGCTAAGAGCTTAAAGAGAAACTGAAAATCAATTGAATTGTAGATGCGGGTTAAACATGAAAACAAACATGAACGAGGGAGAGGCTGGCCCAAGTAAATAAAAACATCGTAAAGCCAAAGACCGTACCTCCTGGTACTGGCCTCTTTACACACACGATTGAATGCGCAATTTATGCGGCGTAATTTATGAAAACAAAACCGGAAACAATATTTCTGCTACTGCTGCCCCTCCATACCGGCTTGACCATTATCTTCTGTCTACACACGCCCCAGGCTCAAGTCGCAGTTATTTATGTGGATGCAACAGAACAATGGTGTCTCTGTCTCCGTCTCCGTCTCCGGAGGCAGAAAAAGAAAAAAAAACACTTCAAGCCGGCCCACGGGGCGTATGAGCATTTATTTGCCTTCACACTTTTGCCGCTGCAAAAAGGGGTTTGGGTTTGGGTTTACTTTAATTGCGGAATCTATTGCACAGAGCATTTGCATTGCTGATTGCTCTGTTTGGGTTGGAAATTCAGGGTTTCGGATAGCGGATAGGCAGGGAGAAACATTTCAGGAAGCCGGTAATTAAGACTGACGTTGAGACCTTGACTGGGGAGAGAATAGAGGGGGTTTCCTTTGAGGATTTTATTACTTAACTAAGGGTGAAGGAAGGGGTAGAGGGTAATATTTCAAGGATAAGCCTAGAGTTTTTGGGAAAATAAAACATTTGGCGTTGTTTATAGAATTTAAATAATATTTGTAATAAAAAGAGGAAAGAGTTACCTTCAAAACTAAAATTTAAAAATGTTAAAGCAACTTCTTAGTTAAATTTCCCACCATTTTCTTTAATAAGTATTTCTTATACCTTACTTATAAATAAATAAAACACATTTTAAAGCCTCCCCTTTCGCTCTGTGTACTTTAGATTGCTGGGAAACAAGGGAACCTCTTGCTCATTGGGCGCCGGGCGCTACAGCAAAACTACTCGCATAAACAATTTCCACAAATGGCGGCTAACAAAGTGATGCTTTAGGCCATGGCTATTGTGTGCCAGCCTTTTCTCCCAGGACGCCTGCCACCCCCTTCTTCACCTCTCTCTGCTAAGTCGCTTTCCGCTTTCCGTTCGTGCCTTGGCCGTTTTCTTTTATTATTTTGCAGCCCTTTTAGCCCAGAGCCAAGGGCCTGCTGTTTGCCTGGCCAGCAGCAGCAGCAGCAGGGAAGGGAGCATAAAAATCACGCACTCACAAACAAATAAAATGCTGACAGCATATATTTCCGTTTCCGTTCCGGCTACAGTTTTCAGTTAAACAAATGCCCTGCATATGCGTCCTTTATCCTGTGCGTGTGATTGTGATTGTGTGTGTGTGCCAGAGCGGATGTATTACAATTTGGAAATGTCTGCGAAACGCACATTTATGACAAAAAGGGATAACTTATCCCGGATCCCTTTGGGCGGCTATTTGTTTAACAGAGTTCGCATTTTTATTTTAATGCTAATTCTGCTGCGAGACCCCCGGAGTGGAAAGGGGGACCTGCACTAAATTAGCAGCCCGGAGATCGTAAAAATGGGAGAAAAGAGAGCGGGAACTAAATCACACTTCCGCCGGAAGTGGCTTGCCTTCTTTCCATTTTTACGACAGCATCGCTTCGATTTGATTGACGCAAAGTTCTAGGATAAACACACTTCACACTCTGCCCGGGATTTATATCACAAAATCCCCAAGGCCCAAGCGTCCTTCGCCCATTCCACGTGTAATTTAATAGCTCGGTCTGCCGCAGCCTGGCTTTTGGTAAATAAAGTTAATTAAATTTAAATATTTGTATTGTGCAGCCCTGGCTGGATTTCTTTTCTGTCTTTTTCACATTTTTGTTTTTGTTGTTTTTGTTTTTTTGCGTGAGAGAAAACCGCAGCTATGCCGCACACCTCACACCCCCCACCGAAAAACGCCCCAACTTTTAACAGACTCAATGCGGCGTTAAATTTCGTTAGTGTGTGTGTGACACCCCCTGTGCTGCATAAACGAAAAAACAGTTTTCGAAAATTTATTACGAAATAATTCATAAAAACGCAGGCCGACGCGACGCGACGGAGCATTGTCAAGCGCGACACCCGCCGCTAAAGAGGCGTCCAGGTGAGCGTTGGGCGGTGACCTCGAATGCCCAAACATCAACACCACCACCTCACCCTTCTTCCTCCCCTAGGCAGCACACACAGACACAAAGCAGAGAAACCAAAACAAATGGAGAAATGTCCCTGCTGTGGACAGTTAGCTAGTGTCAGGTGCAGCAGAGAGAAAAAAGTGGGTGTGACATTATGAATTATAGATGAATAATTGAGAAATGCTGAGAGCTCTAAATAGGATTAAACAATACATAAAATATTTAAAGATATATAAAAAATTTATATTTTTAACTAGCAAAGAGATAAGAGAATAATGGGGTTATGACACTATGATTTGTAAATAAATAACTTATAAATATTGGGAGTTGTAAATAGTAACAAAAGAATATAATAATCTTTTATATAAATATTTAATAAATAAAGAAGAAATCCATGTTTATAGAACTCAAAATTATTGAAAGAATAAAGGGGGTTTTGATGGTATAATTTGTGTATGAATAATTTGTAAATGCTGAATTTATAAATTCCTCTAAAAACAACATTTTCTAACAGTGCACAATATGTTGCCAGCAAACATAAATGGTGGTGGTGGGGGCCTGTGAAAAAAGAGAAGAAAAATTGTTAAATTTATATTTATTTTTATGGCTTGGCTTTGTTTCAGACACAGGCGCAGACTGCCACGCCCTAGTGCGTGCTTGTCCGCCCTACATTTTTCCTCCTCTCAGAGTTTACACTTTTTATTTCCATCATTCAACATTTTAGTGAGTTGGCAGCATTTCAGCTTCGACTCAGTTTCAGCCGCGGCTGGGCGCTTAAATGTTTGCACTTTTTGTTTGCCATTTCAAAAATATTTTCGGCCCCTTTGTTTGGGCTTTTTGTTTTGTTTCATGTTTTTTTTTTGTCGGTGTTCTCCTGTGTTTTTTGCATTTCGCGCTTTACACACATTTATATGCAAATGCAAGAGTGTGTGTGTGTGTTGTGCGTGTGTATTGGCACAGTTTAACTGTAGCGATGTATGTGTTTTTTCCTGTGCCCTTTATGAGCACATTTTTTTTTTGTCTTTTTCTGGTTTATTGGTCCGACCGTTTTTCACATTTCGAGTTTTCCTTTTGCGCTTTTGCCCCGTTTTGCGGGTCAGCAAATGTTTGCGGTTTTACTTGTCAATTTGAAGTGCATTAAATGGGCCACCACCCACCGGACAGCCATTGGGAAAAGGTGTCGGGTGGGGGGATTCCCTTTTTTTTCAAGCATTTTCCGCAGCGTTTTTTATCGGCCAGGGGACACCCGAAATGTTGAGCTGTGCGTATTTCACAGGCTCAATAATTCAAACATTTTTACTCCGAGTTTCGGGCGTTTTTCATTACTTTTGTGGTAATTAAAGTCATGTGAAAAAATAGTTTATGGGTTTCTTGAACTAAAAAAAAATCTAAAGAGATCAAAAAGTGGACTATGAAGACTTATTTTCATGTAAAATATATCAGTGCATACTTTTGGGTGTCTGCTTTAAGGGATTTGAAAACTCTAAATATATTTTGAGACTTATTTCATAAGAGTTTTTTATTATTATTCAACTATAAATATTATAACTTGTATTTGCTGTATTTTTTTATTAATGTCTCATCTTCAATTTTGAAATAAATTCTAAATTAATGATAAATTTCTTTTAAAATACAACAACAAAAGTTGCCATGCCAAGTACACCGGAAACCCTTTTATAATCTCACTGCTCGTGTGAATAACAACCCATTCGATTAAAATTTTACCAAAGCAATCCCATATGTCATCCCCAATCCCGGCTGGCTGTAAAAGGAATTGTTTTCCAAATTGTTTGACGGTTGCCAGATCAATGCGAAAGCAGGAACTTGGTGGGAAAGTACTTACGGAACGCACTGTTTGAGCGGAGTTTTCCAGCTCCACCCAGAGCACTCAAACATGATTGAAAAATTATACTGTTGCCAGAGGGTAGGGAGGTGCCAGTGCCAGTGCCAGTGCGAGTACGAGTGCGAGTATATGTATCCTGTTTGCGTGGTTCGCGTGGGAGGTGGCGGCTTCTTGGTGGTTGGGTTTATTTAACACTTGCAAACGATTCACGCGGAACTGGCGGAGAGCAAAAATACGCAAAAAACGTGCCAAGATCCCCCAAAGCTCGCCTTCACTTCACTTTTTCATGTTCCAGCAACGAGCTTGTGCGCTCTGGCTGGTGCCTGGCTGGCAGTAAGCAGCAAAAATTCAACACTTTGTTAAAATGTCAAATGAAACATGTCATTTATCATGGCCGCTGCGCTGCTGCTCGGTGACGGGGTTTCTGGTTAGCGATTGCCAGAGTCCTGAGACTCCCTGTGTATCTATGTGGCCGCCGTCGAGTGGATATATCCTGTGCGTCCTTATCTGTTTTAACAAGCGTTACGTTTTCAGCAAATACGCTTATGCCGGGCGACAACGAATCGTCTCAGTGCCACGGCGACTCGGCTTCTGCTTTTGCTCCAGCTATTTCTTGCTTCCTTCCGTTGACATGCAGCTGGGGATAGAGGAAGCCAATGGTGGGGGCCTGTGCTATGTCTGGGTGCACACTGAGCGACAAATGGGAGGGTTGATTAAAATATAAACTATGGTCTATACTTTAAGAATGTATATCAAACAGGTAGATATTCTTTACTTGAATTAATATAAAGAAATGTTCTGTATTTTAAATTATTTAGTATAAAGATTTGGATTGTGTTGTATGTATTTGTCTTGCATTTATTTAATGTTATTTTTACAACATTTTTCTTGCAGTGACCTCCATGTACTGCCGTTGACATTGGTTAAGTGCGGGGCCAACCTTTTCGCACTCGACGGCGGCGCTGAAACATTCTCTGTGATAATTTTTGAGAGCGCGCTCAAACTGAAACTGAAATGCGCAACCAGCCAAGGGCACCACACACACACACTCACACTGCCCGCTAAAACTACACGCCACGCCCCAGACTCCCCCCTTTTCAAGGCATTTAAAATTGAAACAAATTGTGAATGATGCAGCAGGGGGAAAGCAGAGGGTGGAATACTGACTAAGGGGTGTGTGTGTGTGCCGGGTGTGTGTGCCCAGATGTGTGCTTGTGTGGATGTACACTGGTCTGTTTGCCGACTGCTACTCAAGCTGCGCTGGCAACCGTGTTTGCTCCCCTAACTCCACAGACTTCATTCTCCATTCGAGAGTCCGGCAGTGTTTGCTTCTGGCCAGCACTGTTTGCCAGGACTCTGCCAAGGAGTTGTGGCTCCTGCGAGGAGCAGGGATAATAAACCATAACTAAATGTGCCGGATAGTTGGTGGTCCACTCTCCAAACACATTGAGACTCTATTAGGAAGGGAGATGAATGAGTTGCCAAAGTGGCCCAGAATTGCAGTACCTGAGACTGCTGCTGGCTGCCACTTCAGGCCAAGTAGAACTGCTGACTCAGAGAAGTTGAGAAATTAAATTATACCTATACTGGCTGGGATTGATTTTTGGAAATATTTTGTTAGGAGAAAGAACTACTTAAATATTAAGTGAATTATTAGAATTTAATTAAAAGGTCGTATATTTTAAGCTAATTTAAGAACTCAAATTAGAATTTTCAAGACAACATTTTAATCAACTAATATTGAAACATCAATTACGTCGACTTCTATTTAGTAGCTTAAATATTTAATAACCCATAAATCACATAGCTAATCAAATAAGCAACTTATCTGCATTTCGTTTCACAGAGTCCTTGCCTTGGCAGCTCTTCTCCCCCCGAAGCGATCCTTTTATGCTCATTTGATTTAATCTCTAAGCGTTTCATTTGCCATTCCCTGATATCGTTTCCGCATCGCCGACAGCTGATTAAACTCTTTGGCTAAGCGAGCCGGGGCTCTGGCAGCGTGTTGGAAATAAATCGAAAAACTTTATTAATCATAAGATGCTCGTGTGCCAGGCCGCAAGTTACTCATACGCCGTGTTGAGCATTTAAAAAGCTCTTCGCTGCACGTCCCAGTGTCCTTGTGTCCCTGTGTGTGTGTGTGTGCGAGTGCGTGCAACATAAAATTATGGCGCACATTTATCAACGTTTTAAACGCGCTGATGACAATCTGCTTGGCTGCAATTTAAATATGCAAATGACAGACATCACGGTACGGAAACGAGACGGGGCCAAGGGGGTAGTAGTGTTGAAAGGGAGAAAAAATGGGAGGGAGAGAGAGCGGGAGTAAGAGAGAGAACAGATCAGGAAGCGGACTTCACATTGTTGGGTTCAGACTCCTTTCCGCTGGCCCACAATTCCCGCAGCTTCTCCTTCGGCTGTGAAGTCTGAAGTATGCGCGTCAACGCATTTTAAATAAAGGCACTGAAAGAAAATGTGGGAAATTACATTTTAATTAATTTTCTATACAAATTTTAAGTAATTTTAATTTTAATTCATTTAATTACATTTTTTTTATATATAATTTTATAGTTCTAATTATTTATTTTATTTATTGAGTTTATAAAAATTTCAAAATATAATTTCTATTATTTGTGTTTAATTTTTACACAATTAAAAAATGTTCCCCCTGTACTGGCACATATTTTAGAGCGCACTTAACTCGTTTGCTGTTGGGGGGGGTCCTTCGGCTGCCACTCTTCCTGCCACCTCTCCCCCTTCCCAGCTCCTGGCTCTCCTTGGCGCGCCTGAGCGTATGCAATAAAAATGGCTAGCGAGCAACAATGCGACTCGAAGGCTCTGACTCTGCCGCTGACTGTGGCTCTGCCTCTGCTGGTCCTTCATCGAATGTAGATGTTGAATGCCATGTTGACCTCGTGAACTTTAATTACAAAATGTGCTCTGTCTGAGCTGGAAACTCAAGCTGAAAACTTTGGGCGCTATGCCGGCAAAGCCGCATAGAAAATATGTAAATCATAATAAGCGGCGTGCTCGACTGACATCCGCAGAGCAGTCGGAGCGGTACTATATACTATATATATATATAGTCGGGGTTATGGCTCCGCTTTAGTTTCAGCTTCGGTTTGAGCTCCGGCAAACCGCAAATTAAAAATTTCTGCACGTCTCCACATAAAAAACTTTTTTGCTCTTCATATTTTTCTTCCTTTTAGCTTTCTTTTTATATTTTTCCTCTTTCCTTTCTTTCTGTTTCCTCTCTCTCTCTTTCATTCTCATTTTTCCTTTTTGTTCGTTTAGTTTGCGGAGCTGGCAGCGCCGTCGCCGGTTTATTTCCTTTTATATTGCTTTGCTTTATGCACACACACACACACACACACACTCGTCCTGGCAGGATACACACGCACACTCCAACTATTACATATGCAATATGTGCCTGCCTGGCACTTCAAAGTTTAGCTTACATTTATTTGCGTATGTGTGTGCTTCACTTGAATTGTTATGTGAGTGCGTGTGGGTGGGGGATCCTTTCATGGCGACCCCTTACCCCCCAAACCCTTACCGCTTATCCCTTTCGTCTTAACCCCCCCCTTGCGTGCAACTGTCCTGGCGCGTTGATTGTGTTTGCATATTATACACGCCCTTTTATGTCCTATGGCAATATGAAATTTATTGTCTCCTCCTTGGGCTGGGGCTGCAGCAGCCTCGACAGCCTCAACCTCAGCCTTCAGGACATCGAGAGATGTCAGCCCTTCAGCCGTTCAGCCTTGAAGGATTGCACGCATGCATGGAAGGGGAGTAGGGGGGCAGGGGTGAAAGTCAGAGAGCGACACAGAACAGGACATTGATTTTAATCCCAGTCGGAAGTTGCCTGCCAGCGCACAAAAGCACACAGATCCTGCTGCCTGCCAGAGCACATTTTTAATTAAAACAAGAAAAAAACAAGAGAAGAAACGTGGCAGGCTATGCGCTTTTCCAGCTGCCACAGAAAAGGGCCACAAATTGTTGCTCAGAATGGGGAAAAACTACAAGTAATTCTGGGATTAAGATGAAAGCCAAATGAAGAAATCATAGCAAGCCACCTTTTGGCACATTTAATAAAAAGGAAAAGTAAATGAAAAAAGGGAAAGGTTATTTTTATGAAATATATGTCACATTTTCATTTAATATTTTCCTAGATTTCTGAGTAAGATTCTAAATTAAAGAAAAAGTAAATGAAAATAGGGAAAGGCTAACTGTAGGATAAATTTCAAATATGTTCAACATTTTCTATTATTATTTTTCTAGATTTCTAGCTAAGCTTCTAAATAACCCAACATTTTCCCTGCTGACTCTGGGAAAAAGTTTACAACAATGGAAAACCCAACGCCAATTCCCGATTATCGGTAGCCACTGCCATGTGACATAATTCAGTTGTGATTCGCATAATGACCTTTTGCATTGCATTTGTTTCATAATGCGACCATTATGGCTTCCGCTGAGCCAGCCCGAAAAATTTGGTAATACGGGAGGATGGGTTGTAACGGTGTCGGTGTCCGATTCGGATGCGAACTCCACTTCACAACAAATGCATTCAGGCGCATGCACATGGCAGCTAGCCCTCTCGCCAGTCTCGTGTGGCATGCAACTGAATGGGAGCATAAAACTGGGAGTGAAGAGGAGGGAAAATTCGAGGGAAATGGTAGAACAAAGCGTTACCGAGAAGCGATTACCCGAAAAACTAACATAACACGCTAATTTATGTGCACAATTGTTTACATGTAACCCTCTCTCAGTCTCCCAAGCCCCTTCGATTGTTGTTCAGCGATTCAATTGTTCAATCTTTGAATTGTTTAGGTGTGCAGTTTTCCAACTGATTGAATATACTATGTGGCCACAGACTGTGTGTGTGTGTGTGTGTATCCCTATAATTATGGCCGGGGCTCAGCTTTATGATAAATGCCCGTGCACACGGCGTATACGTAATTCAATCAGAGAACCATTAAATCGAGAAAAGTTTTTTCGCTTTTCAATATTCGCGCAGGCATTAAGCTACAATTTATTTCAATCAGCGAGCGGCGCACAATTTGCGTCCACAGCAGCCCCATAAAAGTGCAGTAAATTCAACAATTGTAGAGTTCAATTACGCAGCCTCGCAATACTTCTTCGTTTCTTGTTGTTTTTTTTTTGTATTTTTTGGTTCGTTTCAATTTCATTTCACGGCTGGCTCTGGCTCTTTTTACAATTGACAATTTAATGGAGTCTTCCGCAGTTGCGGCTGAGACCGCGAGTCGGAGAGAAGCCATTGTCTCCGGTTTTCTTGGGTTTTCCCTGTGTTAACCGCTTACTTAGGCCATTATGCTCGCACTTGCTAGCTGGCCAAAAGGAGGCGACATTGTATTAGCAGGCAAATTTATGGACGCGGCTTTTATGCTTTAAGGACTTTCGGCCCAGACTCTGGCGGCGTTAATGGGCGCACTTGTGAATTTATGGGCATGGCCTGCGGTAAAGATAAGGATGAACTTGCCTACGACTACGACTATTTCATAGTTAGCAGCTTGAGCTTCCGCTAAGCATGTGACTTCCTGCTGTGGAATGAGAGCATGGGTATAGGTTTAGGTATACGTATAGGTGTGTTACCTGGCCTCGCACGTGGCATCCCTGCCGGCGATTTTATGGCTTTCACACCTCACTTACATATTTACTATACAAATTACACTTTTTATTGCATGTGATTTGGGTTCGTTCCTGCTGGCAGAGGAAGAGGGTATATTGGATTCGGGAAGCAGGGTTATAAAAATAAATTTAAGCAAGGTTCTGAGGGTTTCTATTGTATAAAAAACTAAAGAAGTCATAATTTAAAAATAAAAAAAAAATGTTAAACCACTTTCTTTTTAGTTCTTAAGGCTTCTTTCCAAGCTATATCTATTTTTGTTTGTTCTAAAAATTATATAAAAAATCTTAAAATAAATAAAACCCTTACAGATTATCCCTCAGTCGATCCCTGGCATCTTATCCTTTATTTCCTCTTTACTTTCCTTAGCTGGCACGTGGCAAAAGGGTTGCACGTTTTCATTGAAAATTAATGGTTTATTTATATGATGTGTTGAAGCATCGATGCAGTGGTATTATTTCTCCAATGTTGGAAGTTTAGCAATTCTTTTACCGTGTTGCGTGTGCCACAAATTGGGGCAGGAATTATGTGCTTGATTTTGGAGTTTTATGACTGTTTCCCATACTTTTCCGAAACTGTCTTTGTTAGCGGTTAATCGTACATTTCCATAACTATGCGCAAATTGCAGGGGAACACGAACGCCAAGGTAATTTTATGATTAGTCTACGTCTCCGTTCCCCCCGAGTTGCATGTTGCGTGTTTATGCTAATTTGCACTGCTGTTGCACTCGGTTATGCTGAGTGTTTTTATTTTCTGTTTCGGTTTGGTTAAATATGTATGACATGCAAATGGCGGCGACCTGACTTCAATTAACTTTGATCGATTTAACAAAATGGTTAGCATTTTCAGCTCAATTAATTTGCTTTGTTTTTTTGTGCTGCTGTTTAATTGCATGCGTTTTCGTTCAGTTTGTCTAATGTTTATAATTAAATAAAGGTTCTATCATAATGTATTATTAAGGCAAAATACATTAAAGTATTTGTGGAATTATTTATAAATTATTCAAGCTTAGAGTCGAATTTTCACAATGCATTTGCTAGGACTTTGCTGGAATGTTAAGCTGCATTTTTTTGAAATAATAATTGTTGGTTGCAGATTAAACTATCACATTAAAGAGTGCTAAACAAAAATTTAAAAAATATATTTACTTTGATTTTTAGTCTGCCAACTTCTTTGGAGTATTATTTTCAGCAACAAAATGTTGCCATCGTTTTGCTCATCATTTATTTCCGGGTTTATTTTTCATGAGTTACTTTAAAAAAAAAAATCAGCTTTTGACTTTAGTTATCCGCAGGAGTTTTGCATAATTTCAAAATGTATAAAATAATTCCTGGTAAAGTTTCAGTTATTTTGGTTTTCCTGCTGATGGCGTTAGTTAGAGAAATTGTTATATATTCTCAGGCCACATGCATATGCAGATTCCACAAAAAAATGAAATTAAAATAAATGACAAAAAACAAAAGAAGCAAAAGGAGTATTTATTTATTTGAATTTTGTGCGGGAAATGTTGCCTGCTGCTTTATGTTTGTCATTAGGCAAATAGTTTGCGGGCTCTGGCTCTGTGAAATACGAGCATTTCGCAGCGTGTGTCCTGTGTGAGTGCGGAAAACGAAGTACGAATATACAAACAATTATGGGTAAAATCAGGGAATGTGTCAGCCAGAGATTTATTTGCATATATTCTCAAACACACACAGATAGAGAGAGCATTCAATGTTGGGTTACAATGTGGTTGTGGCTGCCAAAATGGCAGCATAATTTCGTGTGGCTGCTAAATTTAATGGGTTCATTAGAGGAGTGTTGCCTACTTTTCGGCGCCGCTGGCTGCTAAAAATTAATGCAAAACGTGAGTTTGTTTTTAGCGCCCAGAGTCTACGTCTACGAGAGGATTTTTCTTGGTATTTATATATATTTTCTTGGTCCATCAGAGCTGACAATTTGTCCGTTTCCCGGAAGGTTTAGTTAAGTGTTTCAATGGTTTTAGTTACCTGAAAATGTAATGGAAATATTTTTAAAAGGTGAAAAAAGTTTAGAAAATGTTAAGCAGGATTAGCAATTAATATTTTTTTATTATAACAATTTTTAATAATTTATTTGGTATAAAAATGTATTTTTTTTGTGGGTTTTAAAGATTAAAAAGATATTTAAAACGTGAATATCGCTCAAATTCTTTATTTAAATATTTAAATAAATAAAAATAATCTATCAATATCTTTTGTAAACTTTTTTTTGCCATAATCGATACATAAATTCCACATTAATAACAATAGTTAATAAAAATAGCTAGTTTAGAATATGTTAAGCAGGATTAGCAATTAATATTTTTTTATTATAACAATTTTTAATAATTTATTTGGTATAAAAATGTATTTTTTTTTGTGGGTTTTAAAGATTAAAAAGATATTTAAAACGTGAATATCGCTCAAATTCTTTATTTAAATATTTATATAAATAAAAATAATCTATCAATATCTTTTGTAAACTTTTTTTTTGCCATAATCGATACATAAATTCCACATTAATAACAATAGTTAATAAAAATAGCTCCCGAAAAAACCCACCAAACGCAGTCTAAAAATAAAATTTCCCCCTAAAAAAGTTTCCCTGCTATTTATATTTCTTTTCCCTTTTTTTTAATGCTCGATCTTTGCTGTTTTTTTAAATGGGTTGCTGGCAGCACTGCCGCTCATTATTCTTGTTGCTGCTTTCTTGTTGCCCAGGAAAATTGTGCTACTGTTATTATAATACTTTTATGCTGTCGTTTACCCTCGCTGATGCTCCTGATGCTGCTGATGCTGCTGCTGCTGCTCCTGGTGGTGTTGACTTAGTCGAGAGCAATTAACATGCAAATAAGGCCTATTAGTTACCCAAACGTCAGCCTGTCAGCTGCTGTGTCTCCCACAACAGCCACGCCCCGTCGCACCTTTTGGTGGGGTCTTTAAGGAGCAAAGGACTGACTGCTGCTGGCTGCCAGCTCCTTTTTTGCCTGGATGGACGCTCACTTTAATGACTTACTAATTTCAAGTTTGCCGCTCGCTGCTCGCCGGGCGTAGTATCGTTAAAAATCTTAATTGGCAATTTAGCAGGGAACCGAGAATGCACAGGGCACAGGGAAGATCGTAATGCTCATCGTTGGGTTTAGTGTTATGCTTTTTGAAGGAGGGGCAAGGGACGACCGTGAAAACTTTTGATTTCCAAAGGGTCAATCCTTTGTCTTTAATCTAATCACCTAGGACTAGAACGACCCGACGTTTTTATGAAGTTTCCTGCCCTGCATTCGGCAATTAATGTTAATTGATCACTTAATTTCGAGCGTTTTCCATTAAAACTTTTCCTCGGTTCAGAGGGGGGCCAAAAGTTAAAGCCAGAGAGTATGATTTGGTTTTGGGCGAAATTGTGCGCCCGCCTTGATTTACATTCCAGGAGAATCCGAGTCCGAGACCGAGAACGAGTCCTGTGCCCATCACACATTCGCACCGTGTGCCGCAGCCATGCAAGTTGAATTAACATGAAAAAATATTGACCCACACACACACACATACACCCAGCAAACACACGGGCGCGAAAGGTCCTGCTGCAATTTATAGCTGCAGTGTCCTGGTCAGTGTGGGAAAATGTTTGAGCACACACTCACACACAGGCGTACACAGGAGCCCACCAATGCAATCGTGGGCGGCTACACTGCAAGAAATTAAATTTAGAGAGGTAAAGGGTAATTTTATAGCCTTCGAAGAGCAGAAAAAGAATTGATTTTTATCACTAGAAAAATAATAACTAATAGGGTCTTTACAAGAGATAAATATAATTTAAAAAGGAATCTTTAATTAAATGAATGTACGTTTAAAAATACTTTTTTAAATTCATATTTAAATGTAATACTTTGGAGTTTCCCCACACTATTTTTTCCCTGTGCACATGTGTCTGGCGGGGATTTACCCATCGCAGGACCGGCCAACGCACACACAATGAAGGTGTGTGCTGACAACGAATGCTGTGGGTGATGATCCAGGTTGATTTATCTACTGGCGCCGAGGTTAAAAGTTTTGCGCATACTTCCATTGTTTAGGTCAGTGTCTCCCTTTGTGTGGCTGCCACAGTGGCAGGACCTTCTCTCTCTCTCTCTTTTCATACAGGACACCCTACTACTTCGACAGCAGGCTGGCAGACAGGAGGTTATGCAAATGTCAGCCCCTTGCAATTATTCAACCTTTGGCCGGACTACAGAGAGAGAGAGAGTTCTTTACTGATTTTTGCCTTACCAATAACGTTTATTTAATCCATGATTATTTTATTGGTTTAGCTGAGAGCTCACAGGACATCGTCCAAAGGACAGCCAGGCAGCTCATTACGGAAGCCCCGCTGCCAGATCCTGACTAATTATGGAGCCTAGCAGCTCGTTATGTATGCGGGTTTTTTGCCAAAAGCCTAAACCAACTACGCCCTACTTTGGCCTGAGTCTTGCGTCCTACATCCTTCGACCCACGCTACTCCAGGGGCTCAAGGCCATGCCCGGAGTATCGGCAATATTTTGCTGACGTCTCTCCGAAATCCATCATTTTCCCCAGCCGTCTGCGACACGTGGTCTCCGCAGCTGGCTAATAAATCTTAATCAGTCCGGTTTTCGGTCTCCAGGCTCTCGAGCTCAGAGCTCCGGGTGGCTGCGGTCTCCGCCTAATTTGCGGTTCTCCTCCTCGCCATTGGAGGCGATGGCTTATCAACTTATCAACCCACGGCCCCCATTGATTGGCCCGCCGTCGAGCATAATCGCAAAAGCTTTTCAATGCTGATAAGTTTATTTATTTCAAGGCCTAGAGCTTAAACTACTGTCCTCTCTCTCTCTGAGAAGAGGACAGGGACGTGCTTCTGTTGCTTCCATCGCGTCTAGAACAGGTCTCCCAGCTCGTTCAGGAGATGTTTGAACCAGTCACCGGTGGCAGTGGTCGTCCTGACGGGAACGGTGGTGTAGTTCCAGGGACCCTCCGTGGTGCTGTTGTAGATGGGTCTTTGAGTGGAGTTCGTGGGCCCCCAGGGATTGTAGGTAGTGTTTCCAGTCGAAGGTGCTGCGGTGGAGTTCGTGGGCCACCAGGGATTGAAGGTCGTGTTTCCAGTCGACGGTGCTGCGGTGGAGTTCGTAGGCCACCAGGGATTGAAAGTACTGTTTCCAGTCCAGGGTACATCAGTGTTGTTGGTGGGAACCCACGGATTGTAAGTAGTGGTTGATCCCCATTGTCCATCAGTGCTGTTCGTAGGATACCAGGTGGTGTTGCAGGGCGGGAACGGAGTGGTGGTGCCAATTGTGGTAAAGTTGGGAGTGGTGTTTGTATTGGGCCATTGGGTGGAGTTCCATCCGGGTTGACCGGTGGTGGTGTTATTGGGCCACCAGGTTGTATTTCCATTCCAAGGTAAATCAGTGTTGTTGGTGGGAACCCACGGATTGTAGGTGGTGTTTCCTCCCGAAGGTCCTTGAGTAGAATTGGTTGGATACCAAGGATATGTAGTATTTTCCCAAGGTCCTTGAGTAGAGTTGGTAGGATTCCAAGGACTAGCAGTAGTGTTTGATCCCCATTGTCCATCAGTGGTGTTCGTAGGATACCAAGGATAGGTAGTGTTTCCCCAAGGTGCCTGTGTTGAGTTGGTAGGATTCCAAGGACTAGCTGTAGTGTTTCCTCCCGAAGGTCCTTGAGTAGAATTGGTTGGATACCAAGGATAGGTAGTGTTTCCCCAAGGTGCCTGTGTAGAGTTGGTAGGATTCCAAGGATAGGTAGTATTTCCTTCCCAAGGGGAAGGAGTGGTGGTGGCAATGGTGGTAAAATTAGGAGTGGTGTTCGTATTGGGCCAGTGGGTGGAGTTCCATCCCGGCTGGCCGGTGGTGGTGTTCTGGGGAGGCAGCACTGTGCTGTTCGAAGGATAGGTAGGACCTTCCCAAGGGGAAGGAGTGGTGGTGTCAATGGTGGTGTTCTGTGGAGGCAGCACAGTGCTGTTCTGGGGGGGCTGTTGGACCAGGCAGTTGGCCAGCTCATTGGTAGCTTCGTTTAGCTTGATCACAGCCTTGGTGAATTCACGAATGACACAGGCCTTGCGGCGACGGTAATCCTGGCGAGCAACATGCACATTGTCCCGGCTGAACAGGTTGAGAACCTGGAAGAGAGAGCAGACTCAGCTATAGATCCCCTCGAGAGAAGCTATTCCAAGCTAAGAACTTACCGCATCGGCATAACAGGAGTAGGTATCGCTCTCCGAATCCAGGACAGCGCAACCAATCATCTCGGCCTCGAAAAGCTCCCTCTGACCATCATTGTGTCCCTCGATGGCTCGCTCGTTCACTTTGTTGCAACGCTGAATCTTGTAGCCAGCCGTTATGAGGATCTCAATGTTGTCCACCGTGTAGAGAGCAGCACAGTCCTGCACGAGGTCATCGGGTTGAGACTCCTGCAGGCGTCCCGTGACGGCATCGAATAACAGGGACTGAAAGATGTCCGCCTTGGAGGTCTTGAATGGTTCAACTGCCGCGAACGCCTGAAGTATGAAAGAGTGGGGATTGCATAAAGTGTTTTAGCTTTTCTTAAAAGCATTTCCGGTCTCACCTGGGCGCTGACGAGCAGCGAGCACACCGCTAATATTTTGCAAAGAACCTTCATCTCCAAGGTTCGAGTCGCTTCTGAGCTGGAACCTCTGGCAGGTGACCATTTTAAGGCGGCGCGCATTTGATTTTTAATATATTATTTTTATTCTGGTTTCCTTAATTGCATTTATCTATAATTGTTCGGAGCCCGGCAGACACAATCAGGCAGGGCAGGTGATAAGTCTTAAGCATTCTAATTGATGATAAGGCGCCAAGTGGTAGCAGTGCCGTCACCATGATAAGAGCCATCGAATATGAATATCTGTATGAAGACGGAACTGGGTGTGAAGTGGCAGAAAGCCCGGGCCGCCGGGTGACACATCGTGGGACTTGGGAAACTCCACTGATTTATGTTAGGTGCTTAAAGGGCTATTTCGCGATAGGCCATTAAAAACATGGGAAAATTTTGGCTAGATTTCCCAGAAAAAAAAGTACAAAAAATGTAATAAATAAAGATTAAATAAATTGATAACTTTTAAGTGTGTTGTTACTGTTCAATTTCTTGTCCAGATCTGTAGATTTCCCAGAAAAAAAAGAAAATTACAAACCCTTGAACTTCTTTCTTATTTTTGATACATAAATACTAATTTTTGTTGAATGAAAACCTTTTTTTTATTAATTTTGCATTTTTAAAGCTTAGTTAGCCAGAGACATATCCTCCAACTCCTGGGTGTGCTTCTCTGGAACCTGCTCCTTGTGAATCTGGGCAGGCTGGAAGGGCTGAGGCTGCTGCTGCTGCTCAACCAACTCCCTCTGAGCTGGAACCTTGGCCAGACAGCTGTCAAAGTCATTGGCAATTTGAATAGACTGAACCTTGGCCTCGCTGACGGCAGCACTGATGCAGTTGGTCCTGGCGGCGCTGACCTGAGTCTCATTGGAGTTGAACTGAGTCTGAGTGGTGTAGGCCTGCGAGTTGGAGGTGTCCAGCAGCTGCAGGTTCTTGTCAAACTATCAGGGAACAAGTAACATTAAGTTATCAATTTTATAATCAAGTTAAAATAATAATATACACTCACAGTGGACACGGTGCAGTTGAGGAATCTGGCGGAGTCGGTCTCGTTGCGGCACAGCTGCAGGTTCTGCTCGAGGGTCAGAAGCTGGGCACGGATCTGGTTGACGGTGGAGTTGCTGCTCTGGACATAGGCCACCTTGGTACGGTTGGCTGACTCCTCACAGGCATTGGTGGAATTGGCCAGAGTGTCGCCGGTCTTCTGGGTGGCATTCAGGTAGTTGTTGGCACAGGTCTGGGCGGCAGGTGTCAGGACCCGGGGCTCCAGCTCACCACCCAAGACCATGCGGAAGAGGGCGCTCTCAAGGCCGGAACGAGGCACAGCAGAGACCTGGGAAAAGGATTTTAAGGAGGGTTCTTAGGAGAATTTTTAGGGGAATTTTTGGGATAATTTTTAATGTATTTTCTTCTAAGAAATGGCTATAAAATATGTTATTAAATATTCTAGACCATATCAACTCGTTTGCTTCTATTTTTAGTTGACTTTTCTAATCTGCCATTGTACTTTGTAAGCTTCACTATCATTTTTGATATTTATACTGATGGCTGGTCAAGTTGATTGCTTATATATCTATACTATAACCGAAGATAGCATTAGACACGCGCCCAAGAAATTGATTTATCAGAGTACACGTGTCCCTCTTTACTCAGTGATCAGGTGATAGTTTTTTATACTTTTTAAGAGAGGCTTTTTATATAAATAAACTCACGCTGAACAGGGTCACGCCCAGCAGGATAACTTGTGTGTAGAGCTTCATTTTCGCTTTGAAAATTATCAAACTTCAATTACTGCCTACAGAGAGTCTGCAGTTGCTTTTATACCTCTTCTCTATATGAAGATCTTCCTCTGAAACTATAATTAACCAAGTTACCTCCACTAATTGGCAATGCACTGGAGATAAGATAGAGAACCAAACAAGAAGACACGACAAATGTTCATCTAATTGGCTTTCTGCAGGGCTAAAACTCATCTCCAAAAAAACGGGACTGAGAGAGATAAGCAGTTGCCAGGTTCAGACCCACTCCAATCAGAGGGTTCCATGTCGCTGGATTGATAACACCTCTAGGGTCTGTGGGGTCTTGCAGTCTGCTGGCTTTATCTGGAATATATAATAATACTGTGATATAAGACCACAAATTTTTTGGGGCCTTGCTGAATCACGCAATCTCAAGCTCTGAGAGCCACTTGATTCCAATCTAACGATTACATGGCTATAAATCAAAGAGCTAAGAGCTCTTGGATTTTGCGTATTCCAAGAACTCCTGACCGGTTCCCAGAACCACTAACTGATTGCCCGAAAGCCTGATAACTATTTTCGCTTTGGCTAAGGTCACTGAAAGTAAAAACCCAATTTCCATGAATTCAGTTATCTTAACTTTGGGCCGCATTTGTGTATCGATCTAACAGCGCTATCGACAATTGAAAGTAAACAAAAAACAAAAAACAAAAAACAAAAAACAAAAGTTTGCTGCCTCTTAATGAATAAATTGACTGTCATCTAATTAGCCTTTCATGCTCTGGAGTCGTGCCTAGCCTGAAAATAGCTATGTACGAGTACATTTCTTACCTCAATTGGGAGTCCTCTTCCTTGAGAGTTTGGGGTGGAGCCAAAAGGCTTCTTTTGGCAGTTGTGTATTTATCAAAAACACACACACACACTCTCTTGCCACTCTGGGGCTCTCAAGGAGACAAAAGCCGAGGCAGTCCCGTGTCCGGACTCCACGTGTGCCGGCTCACATACATCTTGCGATAGACCAAACAAGATTTATAAGCTGAGACATTGTTCCAGGCACCTTCCTTGGAAAAGTCGTCGCAACTCGAACGATTTATCAAAAGCATAAACTGCAGGCGGAACGGGAAAGGTGGCTCAAGGACAACTTTTGGTGGTGATGCACGGGAAATAAAATAAGGTTTCATCTAGGAAAGGGTATGTTTTTCAACTTTTTAATATAAAAAAAATTATTTTAGGTTTTAAACTTATTAAATATTTATATATTTACTTATTTGAGTCTGAATTTGTACTTTCTATTAAATAATTCTTTTTCTGCGATAACAAAGCATGAATGAATACACTTTTCCTAGAATTTCTATACCATCAATTAGCTGTGGTAATTCACAAATATTTATTTGCTAACGAAAAATCAATCAATCTGAAAGTAAGCTCTATGAGAGGTGACATAATTGTAGATAAACTTAAGACTTCTTGGAAAAATAAACAAAAAGACAAACACTTCCTAGACAATTTGTTTTTTCTGTACCAAAATGGTTTCCTTTTATACTAAGTTTACATTTCTTACAGTGCTTTGACTGCCAGGCGCATCTGGTCGCCCCGGAACTTCCCAGGAGCCAGATTTAACGGGGCGACAAGTGCTAATTTGAATGTGGGCAGCCGTTTTATTTGTCCTGACAGTCCCACCCAGCGGAGGTAAGCCACAAGTCACGGCTCCAGTTCGCTCCCAAATCAGATTGGGTTGTCGCTGCCGGTGTCATATCATTTTGGCTGATGGTCTCTCAGTCCCATTGCCAATTCCCCCGTACTGTGGCCGGGAGTGACTCTTGTTCCTCGCGCGTATTCCTGGAGTGGTAAGTCATGTAATGCGCTTGAAGTGGCTTTACATTGCGGCTTCTGTGCCAGCCGCTTCTGTTTCAGTTTCGGCCTCGGCCTCGGATCTGTTGAGATCTCGAGTGGCTGTTAAGCACTTTCATTACACAGGCCCGAAAAGCGCAATGATTTATGCGAGTTATGAGGGGAGACAGCTCAGCTCAGCTCGAGTGTCGCTTTAAATACGTGGAGGAGCATGCGCATTGTTTGCCACCGTTGTTGGTAATGCCTTTGCCGCTGTCACCTCCTTTGTTTGCTGCAACTCGACTGGCAAATAAATGCGCGGTCTAGACAGTCACGCACAATGGCAGTTTTAATTTTAAGAGTGCAACCGGAAAAGAGCGAGGCACAGGACAGCGGGGCAGGAAGATGGGGAAGATGAGTCCTTAAAGGGGACTCTTATTTCAGAGATGAGTTTCTGTGGAAAAAGTTGGCTTAAATGTGAATTTAAGTTGATTCGAAGCCAGATGTGGATTTAAATAAAATAAAACACATTTAAAACTAATTCAAACAATGCTTAAAATAATTTAAAATACATTTTAAAAACCTATTTCCTTCTACAAAATAATACAACTCTGTTGAGTCAGCTCATAGTCACGATAAAAATAATGATAAATCAAACAAATGGCTGTGCTTACCCCACTTTATCGCTCGCAGCTCAAAATAAACGCTCGTTTTCAGTTTCCCCGAGACTTAGTGCCAGAGATAGTGGCTGCAGCAAAGCCCGGTGAGTCAGGTATTTATAAGTTTTTAAGAGTGCTTGAAAACTGCATAAACATTCACTTAATACACTGAGATCAATTAAGTGTGTGCACTCCATTTAAATGTTGGATTTTTTTCCCCCAGGTGCTGAAGAGCTCTCACCTCTCCTCCTCTCTCTCTCTCGCTGGCACCAAAAGCAAAATGCGTAATAAGTTTTTTATGCAAATTTCCCAGGGAAAACTTTTCCCACGTCAACACTTTATTCCATTGTAAATTATTTGCATTAATTTATTTTTAGTTTGCATTTCTCTCTGCCCTGCAAAATGATATTATATAAATTTTATATATATTTATTTATATTTTTTTTGAAGCGCCATTTTGGAGAACATTAAAAATGTGTAACATGTAGCTGCTGAGTTCTTGTTGTTTGCCGAACACACGGCAACGTTTTTTGTTATGTTCTCTAAATGTTAATTCAATGCAACATTTTCGTGTTGCTCGGCATTTGCTGCCATGTTTTAAAATGAATACAAAAAGCTAAAAGCTAAAGGAGAGCGAGGTGGCACACCCGCTGCGCCATATGTGTGTGTGCGGAGGGAAAACTCAGCTGGAGGGCCTTGATTTCTGTGACAATATTTGTGCGGTCTAATGGCAAAATGGCATTTGAATTTTAGTCCAATGCTTATTGAGATTTAATCTGATTGTAAATGTGATTTACATTTTTCAAGGGGGCGACAGCAGAATTTGCATTTCAAAGCAACGGAAATGCCGGCTAAATCGGAAAGGCGCGCTCTCGCTCGCTCGCCGGGCGTTGGACGGAAGTTTTTATGCGAGGACTCATGGAATTTATTAACGCTTTCATTGCACGCCGGGGAATATAGCCGGGGATAAAGGCCAAGAGGAGGCTGCATGCTGTAACATTTCCTTTGTGTGTCGTAGATTTACTGGTTCGCCCCGGGTTTTTCCAGTTGATTTTACAGCGCTTGGATATTACGTTTTAGTGCTACGCGCGCGCTCTGCCTTTGTTACCGCTTAGAAGTGCCTCAAAGTTGGCCGGAATGCGAGCTTTAATCAAGTTAAATGGCGCGCAAGGGCAGGTGCTGCATTTAGTGGGGCTTTAGCAGCCCGGGCAGGCAGGCAGGCCACAACTGGCAGCCTGGTGGTCGGGGTCGACTAACAGCAATTAAAGTGCATTAACCACATGATGCGTTTTGCACTTAAATCCACACACACCCACGCTCAGTGCTTCTCCCACTCGTGGGTCACTGCATCTGTTGCAGTTGCAGTTGCCATTGCATTTTCACTTGCAACAGTTGCACTTGCCGCGCTTGAACCTGAACAGGCACACGCACACGCATCCACATCCGCTTCCGTTTCCGGCGGCAGCCAAGCCACGAACAGGAAGCGAGTGTTGCCGCTTTTGTTGCTACGAAGGACACTGCGGGAAAATTTGCATAAAGTCAAGGACATGTCACTAAATTGAAGGATAAATCTAATATATAAAATAAGATTATAAATATCCTATTTTTAATTTCCCTTAGCCCTCATACTTCCCTTTTCTCAGTGTAATTCCCACAAAGTACTAGCTGGAGTGGGAGTCCGGAAAAAGCACCTGACCAGCGG
Source organism: Drosophila kikkawai (assembly GCF_030179895.1). Lineage (NCBI taxonomy): Eukaryota > Metazoa > Arthropoda > Insecta > Diptera > Drosophilidae > Drosophila > Drosophila kikkawai. The sequence goes on from NC_091729.1 coordinate 24,578,401, forward strand.
GCGGATGGCGGCAACATGTGCATCCTAATAAAAACTAATTAGGACTCTCCATCCACATTTACAGCAGCTCCCCCCCTTACTGTTATGTATCCCAGCATTGGTGGTCAGCAAACTGTTGCTGCTGACTGTCGCCTGACATCAAAAGTTCTATTTTAGTTTATGTTGCTGCGAGTGCTACCCTTTCCACCACAGGCCGGAATACATTCCGGGCCCCGGGGCTCTTTCCGAGTATGATTGTGACAGTCCATGGACGGGCTGTAGCCCCAAAAACCTCGATCCCCGGATACGCCAACGACCGACTGGAGGTTAAATGTTCCCTTGGCTGACACGAGGAATTTAATTTCGTTCCGGCAAAGACAAATACAAAGGCAGACGTCAAGTTATTAGCAATATAAACACACATGTGCCGACAGTTTACTTTCCATTTTCCATTTCCATTTCCCCGGAGTCCCTTCGAAATTTTCTGCGTGTGTGTGTTTGTGGAGCTCATTTAAAGGTCTCGAAAAGAGCAAGCGAAATCAAACAGCGAAAGAGTGTATATTAAATTGTAGGTAAAGCCAAAAAATTCTCAGAAAATCAGTAGCTGCCAGGAGGAATCAATTATTACCTGGCTAAAATAAAAACCTGTACTTAATTTAAGAGATTTTGAGTAGGTACGAAAATATAAACCACTAATGTTCAGATAGTAAACAAATTATAAAGTCTTAACTTGAAAAAATGTTTAAATTTCTTAGGAAATCTCTTTGACGTCACAAAAGTTTCTCAGGAATTTTGCAAACAAAGAAAGAGCGAGAGCTAGTGATTAGATTTCTATAATTTCTCAAGAATTTTGTGAATAAAAAAAAGAGCTGGCTAATGATTAGATTTCCTATATCTCAACGTCGATAATCACTGAACCTCTGACCAATCGGAGGGCTTGGGTTTTACTTTCCAGTCCAAGGGGACATTTTTACGCCTACTTTCACCCAACCCCAAGTGCATTTTCTCCGTGTCCGTATGGTTTCCTTGGGCTTAAGCGGATATAAACTGTTCCATAAGCTGCCGTTGGACTTTTAATTTAAAACTTTTGCCCCATATACACCCACCCACACAGAGAGAGGGGGGAAAGAGAGATCTACCAAAAGCCCCCGAGGACGTAATGCAATCAGCAAACAAAAGACAAAAGGCGGCGCTTTCGATTTTTGCCCCTTTTACTACGGATTTCAGGGCGAGATTTCATTTGGTCAGCGGTGGGGGAAGGAGGCTACTTAAGCCAGGATTAAGTGGTAAGTTGCAGTATTTTGCACCTTGAGAGTGGAGGGGAAATGAAGCGACGGGGTAGTTTTCATTTATTATGATATGTAGTTGAGGAGATTTTCATTTAAAAGAGTTTTAATTAACTGAAAGAATTCAATTGCCACAAAAAATGTGGTAATGAAATATTATTTTCCAAAGAAATAATTGTTTTTTCAACAACTTTCAACCCCAGAATAATATTTATAAAAACAATAAACACCACAATAAATTATTTTCAATTAAGAAAAATCCATACTTATATTCACTTTATCCGGCAACTGAAGCCACACATCACTCCAACTTTTTTATCTGCCAAATAATAATAGTTCGACGAGTGAGTTGCCATGGAGAAGAAAAAGTTTGCCAGCTGGAATATTTAAGAGCCAGTGAATTTCCACATTATGCCAATCAAGCTGAAGCCGATGCCGAAGCCGAACGTCGGGGCAATTATTAATTGTGAAATATCAATCAGCAGGATATGATAAATGAGCTTTAACTTTTCGTTTTAGCCTGCGAGAAAAGGAACCTTTCAACGGATGAGGGAATTTGTGCGAAATTGTGGCAACAATGAAAGAAGCAGCCACTTGGCAGATGGATTGCCGAATGACTGCTTCATTTTCGGGCTTGAAGTGGCATTCAAACAGTTTGAAGGAATAGTGAAGCAGACATGACACCTCACCTTGCTTGCTTTTCAGCCGCAAAAGTTAATTAACCATAAGTGGGTGAGATGGTTCGAATAGTTTCTCTCTTGGCCATAAATGCAATCTAGGCTGCATTGGCTAATTGCATTGTTTCCAGCCAACAAAGCGGCCAGTTGGCCAACAAACTAAGCCATCTGTGCCTTTGTCTCGCTAGCTAGATGGCCGTAATGAAATGGCTTAAGCGGATATAAGCCGCTCGTTTGGGGGGGACAGAAGACAAAAGATGCTACTGGCCAGATTAAGTTGTAAATTGCTGCGTTTCGGACGGCCAAAAGGTGTCATTGTCATCTGATAGAGTGCATATACATACATATATACTCCCATCCCCGATCCCCGGTTAATCTACAGCCTTGGGCATAATTAACAAGATATGGCCGGGCACAAAGCCTTTTCGCTTTTCGCGCTTGTCTTTATTTTTTTTTGTCATCCAGAAAGGCTCTGACACACACACATCAGCGTTCCATTCTTCTGTGACAGGTTTTTAAATTAAATCGCAGTATTATGGCGGATAATTGGCCGCTTGGCAGCTCGTTTCGTCACAAAAAATAATTAAGGACACGCCGAGTGCAGAAGGGGAAGCCATCATCTCTCTCAGATCCACTGGAATTTCTGCAGAAACAATCAATGCAAGGCAACATTTATGACTGGCCTGGGAGGAGAAGGAGGTCCTTTGTTGCCACATCTGAAGGTGACTGCAGCTGGGAGAGTGAAGCACTTGAGGCCCCTTTAATTTGCGGCTCAAAGAGCTTAAAAGTCCATTACTATCTGGCGGGTGGGCACAAAACTTTGTCCAGTAATTTCCCAAATGAAAATCCAATTTCAAACGCGGTGAAAGAGTTTTTCCCTCCCCTCGCACAATTTATTGGACTTTAATCTTTTGCGTACTGATTCGGCAACTTATTACTTAAGTTCCCGCTAAATATTTCAATAAACTTTGGCCAAAGTTCGCCGGCCTCCCCGTCAGCGAAATTCCAGGGGAAATCGATGGTCAGATGCCAACTGGTGGCGGATAATCTAATCTGGCAGCGACTAGGGATTCGAGTTACAATAAAAATCAATTTCCATATTCAATTTGCTTAAGTGGCGGGCCCTCCCGGAAAATGGTTGAAAAATGAAAATGAGCCTCGCCCTTATAGAGGCTGTAAAACTATTGAGTAGCCCGAGTTGAGTCAGCACTTTAGCCAGGCCAATGATGACGATGATGGTGAGGCCTTTGATTCCCGCTTTTGTGGCTCCAGAATAACTCCACACGAAACCTAGAGAGAGAGAAAGGAGTCCCAAGTCCGAGGACACGACATTGTGTGACACATTTCCATTTTGGGGAATTTCTTCATTTCTGCTTTGTTGCCTCGGCTTTTATTTACTGCGAACAACGGACAAGGAACAATGCACTGCAATGGCTGGCTGGTTGCTGGCTGCTGGCTGCTGGGAAATGCGAAAATGGGATGGAAAACAACGCTGGAAACAGTAGAAATTGTGAGCTATGTTTTCGGGAATAATGCTTCGGCAAGGTAGCAGTGAAAAATGCCAGCACGTTAAATTCAATTTAACGGGAAAATGCAGTGAGACGAAATGAAATTTTCGCTGTCGCAGTGTCTAACAAGGAGTTGGATGGTGTGGCGGGGAAAAAACAAGCAGGGGGAAAACAAAGGCCGAGGGGAAAATTGAAAATAAGCGAGGACAATTGCCGTCCGATAAGAAAAGCTGGCCATTGGCTGTGGAAAACCGAAGATTACCAAACATAATACAAAAAACTATACAGGAGAGTATCCAGGCGAAAGCTGAAAGCAAATACTTCAATCGAGGCAAGATGAAACGAAACGAATCGAATCGAAACGGAGGCAAACGAAAGCGAATCGAATATTTATTGCCTTTATTAGCGAGTCGATTGAAAAATTTACTGCGCTCAAATTCTATCTGGAACGCTTCGCTTCACTCACAGCCAGCTGTTGGCTTTGGGTTTTCCGGGGGTTTTTCCGCCGAAGCCTTACTTGGGCTTGGGCATTGTGCGCTTCGGCATCAGCGCGAGCAATTCATCTCGGCGTGGAAAAAAACTTTTCCATTTTCAGTTTGGAGCTGGGCTACCTGCTGATGCTGAAGACTGACGCTTCATCCGAAGGTGGCAGGCAGCATTTTTTTTTTGGAAATTTTCGCTGGCTGTTGCAACTTGTTTTTCACTTCCACCTCCACCTTCCATTCGGTTTGAGATGTTTTCCCTTGTTAAACAGCCCGCTTGTGTTGTCTATATCCTTTAGGTCCTGCCCATTTGTTTTCAATTTTCCAGCACCATCGAAGATGTTGCTTTCCAAGCGTATGAGTAATTTTCTCTTCGCCATTTTCCGGCACTTGGCAAGCCCTTTAAGAAGTAAGCAAATAATTGTGCATTTAGATGGGAGGATATATATGGATTTGGGATATTTATTGTATAAAATTTATAGAAGCTAAGCTAAGGAGAGCTCAGCTTTAAATAGGATTTAAAAGGAATCCTCAGCATAAATAATTACTTAATTTATTAAATAAATATTAGCATTTTACTAGCTCTAAAATTCAGGCTAATTTACTTATTTATTTTCAAGCTAAATAAAATAAATATTATTAGTAAAAATCACAGTGCACAACAGCATCTCCTTAAGGCCAGACGTTGCAGAGTGCCGAGTCCTGGTGGCCCAAAGGCTGCCTGCAGGCTATCTCCCCCCTGTGGCTGAGTGAAGTTCTCGCATTACTGTGCCATAAAGGACACTCGCTGGCTGCTTCTCCTCTCTGTTCCTCTTTCTTCCCGTTTCCCATCTGCATCTGTCAGCGTATTTCCGGCGCGTATGTGTGTATTTGTGCTTCTGTCTTTGTCTATGGCAGTTTACCTAATTACATTCCGGAAATAAAACGTTGACTGATTGTGCCAATAAATGAAAATAATGACGCACCATTGACTGCAAACTGGAGACCGGCAAGCGGCAAACGGCCAAAACTCTGGGCAAACTTTTTGCCCGAGTTTGCTTAGAGACAGAGAGACAACCAGCAACAAAAAGCAGCACACGAGCTGGAAAACTTCTTGTCTGTCTGGTCTCCTTCCTCTCGGGGCTTTTCTTCTGCCCTTCAGAGTCTCCTTTCACTTTCTTTATATATATATATATTTTTTTTTTTTTTTGCTGTGTATGTGTGTATGTGGCGGGTCCTGACGAGTTTATTTGCTTGAGCAGCGCTAACTGATTGTCTGTGATTTTCTTGTTTTTAGATAATGAAAGCTGCAGCAATCTGCGGCTGCGGGTACATAAAACGAAGGCGAAAGTAGGGGTCTTGGGATGAAGCAAGTGTAACTTTTTATATGTCCCGGCAAAACAGGAATTGCCGGCAATTTATACAGATTCCGGGGTAGCGAAAAGGGAAAAAGGAAAAGAAACTGAAACTGAAACTGAAAGTGAGATTGAGTGGGTCAGTGTGGCAGATATCACAGGACCTTGGCTGGGCAAAGGGAATTAACATACATGGCTCGATGTTTGATGGTCAGGTTTTCATTGCCTGATATATGGTTTTTATATTCCAGAGGATATTTTGAGGAAAGAAATAGAAAAGGCCCAAAGAAGCTTGATAGATTACATGATTTTGGGGTTAAAAAATGTTCAAAAATTACATTAAAATACAAACTCTTACTCTTTTAACTTACTAACTAACTCTTAAGTATTTTTTCAACCAAGTTTAAAGATTATTTAAACGCCTAAAAAATATTTCTCTATAAAAACCCCTTAAAAGCCTTACCATTTCCCCATTAATTCCCTTTCCTTTCTTTTCCAACCGATGAAGTCATGCAGAATTCGGAACCAAACAGATAAGACAACCGACGCGAAAATGCTTTCAGTGCTGGACAAGGTCTAAACCGTGTTAGCCTTCTTTGGCTCTTGGATTTGCTACAGATTTCGGGGCCAGTCCCAAAAGTATGCAGAGCATTCTGCTGCCAAAAAGCCGTGTGCGTGAGCTGGCCAAAAAGGGGAGTTGGCCCCAGCTGAGGGCCAACCCGAAACTCGGTTGCAACTAATTTCAGCACAATAACCCAAATTGAAGCGGTTTGCTGGCGCTTTGTTTGTCCACGAAGCGCAGCCAGGCGCGTCGAGACGCGTGACGAAGGCGACGTCGAAGGCGAAGTGTCTTCGGCACTCGGCTGTTGTGGCTGCACAAAGAGAGAGCAAAAGAGAAAGTTCAGAGAGCTGAACTATGCGCACGAACGTCAAGGAAGAGAGAGTGGAAGAGAGCGCTGGCCGGAAATAAATGTTTGCTATAAAAATCCCAACAGCTGTTCAAGGGAGAATCCATAATAAAAGAGTTTGTTTTAATAGAGTTTAGTAGTTTGTTTAAAAATAAATTGGAAAAATAAAAAGAAAATAAATTAAAAAATGAAAAATATAAACAAGAATGGAGACTAACTTCAAAGCCAAAATTTGTATGTTCCTGTAGTCAAAAATCAATCATAACTCAGCTAAAAAATCATCAAATTCAATTCGGAAAGCTTTTTTATGTTAGTTTTTAATACGCTAATAAATCTGCATATCGAATTTTAAAATTAAAAAAATTAAATTTCTTTGCGATTTTTCAAAATTTTAATGATGTAACCCCTTATAAAATTTTGCAAAAATGGCCAAAAAATTATTTTCTTCCGGACATGGTCAGAAAGATTCGCCTGTTGATGCTGATCAAGAATATATATGATTTATAGGGTCGGAAATGATTCCTTCACTGATTTGAAAGCATTTGACTAAAAATATAGTACCCGGCAAGGGTATAAAAAACACAATAAAAACATTCAAAAATCATCAAGATATTAATTAAAGTGTTAAAGTCTTAAACTAGACATTAACTAAGATTAAAAGCTTATTTCCTGATAAAAACATATTAAAAGTAACCTAAACAGAATTAACAATTAATATACGTAATAATACACATTTTCCTAATCATTTTCATAAAAATAAACTCCCGTTTTTGCTTACTAAATACTTCAAAATAGTTTTGTTTACAATACCTATTAGTTATTTACCTTTAAATCCCCTCATTATATTCCAATGACAGCTAGTAATTTGTTTCAGTAAGCTTTAATTGCATTTATAACTCAAACATTTTGTTAAAAAGTTTTCCTCATAACCCACTCCCCTTTTAAACAACCCCCTTGACTCGATTCGTCGAAGAACAACAAACAAACTGGGCAGGATTCTACTTTTCCCTCCCCAAGGACCAATTAAGCAAACATTTCACACGAACCGGAGATGCTATAAAATCACAGAGAGAGAGAGAGAGAGAGAGACCTCTTGCTCTTTGAGTTTCCCTCAAGCGTAAAATGAGAGAGGAAAACGAAACGAAGCCTGTGCAGACTTTGCCACGGCTGCTGCTGCCTTTTCCTTGGATCCTCGTGTCAGTCGCGTGCGAAAGCGTAAAGTAAACAGACAGGCGGCTGAGGTGCCAGCTGGAAAAGCGGAAAAGCAGGAAAAGTAGAAGTAGCAGCAGCAGCAGAAGCAGCAGCAGCCAGGCAAAACAACAACGTTGACGACGACGGCAGCTGCTGAGCTCAGTCAGTTAAGCGTTGGCCGCAGCGGTAACGGGTTCCGTTCGGTCCAGTTTATACGCGGTCAACGCGGCGAATGCGCGATATATAAAGTATACGCAACGTGGTTCTTGGCTGGAACGATGGCATATGGCAGCCATGTGTTTTTGCACGCAAAAAATGTGACAGTTAACTGTGTCTAAATGGATTACCGCATAAAACAAAAAAGTTACAAAACGAAAACAATAAAAATCAGGCAAAGTTAATTGCAAATGTCGCTTAAAATGTGAATAAATCAACACGGAAATTGCATTTAATTAAGAAAAACAAAGCAAAAAAAAATTTACAAAAAAATAAAAAACAATTAGAAACGAAAAAGGAAACATAATAAAACGTTTTAATTACGGCAATGTCACCGACAAATTGAAATTGCCAGTGCAGTGACAAATGAAATGAAATTAAAGCGTCTGATAAATTGATTTACAAATGCAAAACAATTGGCAGCCGCCGAAAAAGGGGGAAAACGAGCAAAACATCAACAACATTGACAGCAACAACAACTATTGGAAAAACAGCAACAACATGCCGGCATCAAGTGGATTATATTGCATCAAGCACGGCCGTGTCCTTGACGGGTTGCAAAAACCCGCGGCACTTATTTTTATTATAGCATACATTGCGGCATGCGGCATTTGCGGTAAATATCAAACACACACAAACATCACTGACTTTTGACTAACAGAAAATATAACAAAAATAATGGTGCATATAATTTATATATATTATGTTTTATGGCCGCCTTTTCAATTTGATATTCATGGCCATTTGCGGCAAATATTGCCTGTTCACCCGAAACAAGGATAATTTAATTAGGGCTCGCCCGTAATGCATGAAATATTGTCAAAGGCCATTCGACGCTTATTTTTCACAAATATCAAATTAAATGGTAGATCGAGAAATCGTGAAATCGAGAGAAATCGAGAGAAATCGTTAATTTGTTACATTTCATTGGCTCCGTCGAGTGCAGTGACAGGTCAGGCGATGAGCGCGGAAATCACCTGTGCATCACCTGTCAATGCCTGACACCGCAACAACAACAGCAATGAGGCCAAAACGAAAGGTGGCCCCGCAGGAACGACAAGAACACTTGTCTACAACTCTCCTGTCTGCTGTTGCTATCTCCTCCCGTCTCCTCTCGGCTTTCTGGCTGGCAATTTGTCAAGCAATCAACAAAGCCAGAAATTGCCCGGCAATAAGACAGAGAAAGAAACACGGGGACACTGGGAAGTGGAGAAAGAGAGGGCATGTTGTTGGCTTGCCGAATCATGGCGGCAAATACAGAGTAGAAATGCGAATAAACCCATCGAATGGCGGATATAGGCTGCACTGGGGGAAATAAGTAGGCCTAATGTGGGGTTTAAGGGGTGTTGAAATCATGGGGTTGGGGAATATTTTGATTTGAAAGGGAAATAACTTTAAAAGTATTTTATTTTTTATTAAAATTTTTGTTAAATTAGTGTTCTTATTTTACAAATCTTATGATTTCCTATCCTCCTAGCTACTGGCAATTAGTTCTTTAGGAACTTATCGGATATGCAATTTTTTTAAAGGAATTTTTTGGCCTAAAAAACTAAACATATATTTTTTAAGCAACTAAAAATCTTAGAAAATTTTTTATAAATTAAATAAAGATTTGTTGATTTGTATTTTAAGCTTAAGAAAATTAGTTTTATGATAGATTTATCATATAGAGATAGCTCAATTATCTTAGGCATTATTTTTATAGAATTTCTTAGACTTTTTTAAGCAACTTAAAAGTGTTAGAAAACTCTCTATAAATTTAAAATATTAAAGCATTACTTTATTTGTGTTTTTAAAATAAGTAAATTAGTTTTAAGATAGTTTTATCACACAGATTAAATAAGATATTTCCCTTAGATATTTCTAGCCCTCAAAAATATATTTCCAGCTTCCCTAAAATTTAGGCTTTTAAAAATTCCATCTTTCCGTCTTAATGAATACATCTCAAGTCCACAGTAAATGTTCTTGACTTTGAGTAGTGCATTCTTCATCCCGAAACTATTTGTTCCTAGTGTGTTTGGCCAAAGAACAGCAATATGGGGAAACTAGAACACAGCCAGTGGCTGTGCCACATTTGTGCGTGCCCCCGAGGGGCAACGTCGAAGGGGTAGTTGTAAAATCGTCACAATATAAAAAAGAATGAAAAAAAAAAAACAACCAAAAAAAACAGTGCCACGTCTTTGCCTCAGGGGCAGGGCGCACACACTGGCGACTATCTAGCGCAGCCATTGTTGCATGCCACACACGGACACATGCCTTTTGGGGCACGGCACACACTCCAGCTACAGTCGCTGTCACTGTCAATGCTGTAATGAAAAATGCACAAACACCAAAACGAAATACGAAATACGAAATCCCAAAAAAAAGAACACTAAATACTAGCAAGAGAGAGGGAGCAAGAGCCTGAAAATAGAAATAAACAGACAGAAGGGAGCTTAGGGCCGAAAATGAAAAACAAAAAAACAATTCTGATGCACCTCCTCCTCCTTCTCCTCCTTTTACGCTTGTTTTTTTTATTTAGAGCGCATTAATATTTAGCCAGCCGCATGCACGTCCCACACACAGCTATATAAATGCATATTCCTATAGTATAAATCAATATTTATATGCCCGCGGTGCATGTCTAGTCCCCGGTTCGGGGGATTGTGAAGGCCAGCGGGTCGTTGCACAAACTGCATCGCTCGCTGCATCCAAATCCGCGGCTCAATGGATCCCAGATATTTGCATAATGTAACCAAAAAATATATATGTATATTCGTACAATATTTCCCTAAAATCTCTGCAGTGCAGGCAAGCGTTTTGAGAGCTGGCAAAAAAATGTATAAAAAAGCCTCAGGAGTTTGAGTTCTAGACACTATCGAATGACAAATAAACGAGCAAAATATGCAAATATCTTTGGGCAAATATTCACTTATTCAATTATTCATGTTGTTAAACAAACATTTTTTATGTCATTTATATTTAATGTTAGCTTTTAAGCGAATAAACAACAAATTTAAAGAAATATTACTGACTTTTGTTAAAGAAAATATATAAATTAATTTAGAAAGAATTGCTTTTTATTATGCTGGTTATTATTTTTATTAAATATTATGTATAGTATTTATTCAGCAGTTTCTATATAAATATATCAATTTATAGAACATTTCCTTTATTATTCTTGATTTTAGTTTATCAAACTAATTTGTTTATTTAATTTTTCACTCTGCTAACAGCAAGCTTTTTTGTTCAATTTATTTTCTTTCATTTATACACATAAACGACCAGGCTTAATTCTTTTAATTCTTTAGCTTAAAACGATTTATTTGTGTTTTTTTTATATTTTATAACCCAAAATAGTTTGGCTTTCCTAATCCCCTGGCTTAGATTTAAGTGCCTGGCCATCTCTTTAAACTGAATTTTTAATTCCCCTAAAACTTGTAACCTCCTTCTCCATTAGACAGATCGAATCAAAAGTTTTCGGTTTTGGTTTTCCATTTAAACTGGCTTCCCAGTTTTCCAGTTTTCCCCCCAGCTGACGCCGCATTGTGTGTGTAAAAACCACGTGGGCTGCAAAATGCATGAAAAACAGTCGCATATTGACGGCTGCAGTGGCTCGCTCCCTGCTTTTCCAAGAGTTTCCCTCAGTTCAGTTCAGTTAGGACAGTTACTAGAGCATGACAATTTCATGGCCCACACCCACGAACAGGTCCTGGGTGGCTCTTTTACTGTATGTGTGCTCGAAATTGTGAAATTGCTGTGAAAGTCGGGCAAAAAAGTTAAAACCATTGATGCCTGGCCCCGGGATAAGTGGGCCACTTGCGGCCGAAGCGGGTTAATTGGGCTAACTATCGCAGGAGCGCCAGCCTCTGTTCTGTTTTCTGGATTTTTTTTTCTTTTTTTCTTCGCTGCGTTGGTTAATTGCCACAGACCCGATATCAGACCTTTTTTCGTAAGCCAAAACTGTGGGGGGAGGGTGGAACGAGTGAGGAAACCCACTTCCAAATTAGTCAAATAAATTAATAGTTGACTGCTTCCCGTAACCGGATGTGAAAGCACATGAGCATACATGGAGGTATCTCTCTTTGAACTAGTCACGCTCGTGTTCACTGATATGAATTTTCCAAGAATTGTTTTTGCATTAATATATATATTCATATAGATATATACATAGAATCCTTTTGATTAATATATTTGCTATATAAACAAGTTCCTTATTTTTTTTTTATATATTTAATTATCATTACTTAGCTATTTACTCATTTTATATTCACGAAAAAGTAGTCAAGAATAACTCACCCTCTGAGGTTATAGTTCTTCTTTTCCTCCTTCTTCTTTTTTTGACTAAAAGGACTCTTAGTAATTTGAGTCTGTTTTCGGGGAAAATAAGATAATCGATTCACTATGGCAGATGACAAAGCGAAAGCCGCTTTCCACACAGACAGGCAGACAGACAGGCTCACAGGGATAAAGGATGCATTTGTTAATGACGCGCGATGATTGACGAGCAGGTGAAAAGGAGCCAAGAGGAGCAGAGGGGAGCCAGGGGAGCCAAGAGGAGCCAAGAGAAGCCCAAGGAGCGAGCAAGGGAATCGTTTACCCATGCATCATAATTTTGAATAAACCAGACGCTCCGCCAGGTGGGTAAAAGAAACCAGAGCGGAGCGGAGCGGGGCAATCAGACGTCGTGCACAGGATCCTTCTCACCTGGAAACTGAGCCCGGGTCAAGGCCTACACACACACACCCACACATGGGGCAAGGTGGCAGGCACTGAAAGCGCGTTGGCAAGCATAATTTAATACGAAACATGCAGGGGCATACATACACTCCCACCTGCAACGGTAACAGAGCCATAAAGCTCACCTGTTACAAATGCAACGCCACGTGAGCGTCCTTCCATTCCCTGACCCATCCTGTAACTGCAGGCCTGTATCCTGCCGTACCTAGCGAGCTGCGGCAGCCATAATAATCAGCACAAAAACTAATGGTCCACACACTGGCATACACACACAGTCGCACACCACCATCTCCCATAAAGGATACACACACACACTCGGGCACATTGCTGCACTTTAAGCGCTGAAAGCACGTAAATTCTACATAATTCAGAGGAGGCGCCGCCTTTTGGCAATGGCAAATGCGAAGACATGGACATGTGTGCCAGTTCACTGAGAGAAAAATAGTGCTATTTTACAAAGGAATAAAGTTTGGGTCTTTTAAGGGAAATCTCAACTAGTTGAGGTTGATTTTTTAAAGGGAAAGTTTATTCTTTTAAATAAATTATAAAATTAATTCAGGAATTATTGTTCTTAAATATAGCTTTATTAGTTAATTTTATATTAGCTTATTTCTTTGCTTAACTTAATATTTCATGCTTTATATTTACCTGTACTTCATAAATTCCTTCCTAAATATTTCCTTTGACTGTATGTATAGAATTTTCCTGGGTTTAACGTTGACCTTCTTTGGGAAATGCACATAAAGCTTTGCCCAAAATGAGAAATACATATATCCGTATTTCATACTTTATTTTCTGACCTTTTCCTCGGAGTTTTTATTTATGTTTACATTAATGTGATGATATTTAAGATGATGTTTAAGTCTGCAAAGTTGAGACCTTTTTACAGAAGAAATCTGATGGGTTTTTTGTAAAAAATAAAAGTTACATTTATATAAAACTTTTTCTTTAAATTTTAAGATTTTAAGTAAACTATAAATATTTTTAAAATTTAACCAAAATAATTCTCCGTGTGACACATTTGGGCTAAGCCAAAAACTGCAACTTGCAGACACATTTTAGCTGCACTTAGCTGCCCCGTCTGCCAGTGAGGTTTGAGCCCTGTTCTCCCTGCTCTTGGCAGCCTCTTCCTGCTTTTCCAATTTGCAACTTTTCACCTCGTCTCTGCTAGATATTTTTTCCTTCGGCAGCTGGCAATTTTCTTAAGCCGCGTCATGGCTGGCTATTAAAGACAGAGAGACGTAGTCAACTTACCGGCTTTACCTGTACCCGCCTTTCGCGGGTTTTGTGATTTACCTTTGTCTTCCTCGCTTTTTTTGCGGCCACAAACTTTGACCCATCATCGCGTATCGAGAGCGGTAGAGACTGATTATGATCTGAAAGGGGGTTTCCTTTCGGCTAACGAGCTGTTTTGTCCGAAGGGCAAAAAAAACGCGACAAGTGCCCGGCTAGCTGAGTGAGTGACTTGCCGCCCTTCGCTGGGCTTAATTACAACTTGGACTCGTTTGGGACTTGCGAAAAGAAGGTTCAAATTGGGATTAGAAAAGGGAGAAAACACAGAGGGAAAAGGGTTTACAATTAAGATAGAGGTTTGACTTTGGGAAAATAGATTTTCCGAAATATTTCGAGAAACATTTGCGTAGTTATTAAAATTATAAATAAATATTTGGTTAGGATTTTCTTTTATGGAACAAAAAACTAGAGAACTTATTTGGTAAAACCCTTTGACTTCTTCCCATAAACTCCTTTAAATTTGTATTAAAAATTCCCTTAAATTTCTTTCTCTGCATATTTTTTTAGTACAGAGATACTGTTGTTTTAACAATTAATTTGGCTCAAGTGCGCGCTTGATTTCGTTTTGTGTTTTATGTCACTCCTGATGCCTTTCGAGGGGGAAAAGCCGAAACCCGCTGACACAATTTCATTAACCAAACTTTTTTAGCTCAACGAAGGCTCAGCTCCGACTCTGAGCTCGGGTTTTGACTTTATTTCGTTTATTTCTTGCTCGCTCTCTTCAGTGCCGTTCTGTTCCGTTTTCCGTTTTCCCGCTTTTGGCTTTCAGTTACCAGTTTTTCGTTTTTGGTCTGGCGCGTGGAGTATAAAGAGAATTTGCCTAACAACTCGCATACACACACACACACACACACACACTGCCAGAAATTGAAACTTTTCAAAAGCAATTGCTTGAATTTCAAGTGAAAACTTTCTTTGCGCGTCTGCTACGCTCCCGCTCCCTTCTTTGCTTCTTTTTTTGGCCAAGAAAGTTGTAACTTTTGGCAGAAATATGCAAGCATACATTGGGTTACAGATATATATATATATACATATTTATATATATATATTTCTAAGTAATTGCGCGTCGAGGCAACTAGAGCAAACTGTCTGCCTTTTAAATGCCAGCCAGCGCATTGACGCCAAAGCCAGTGGAAAATGGCGTCGCTGCTTCCTAGCTGCCATTTTGAGACAAATGCTTAAGAGCAGCCGCAGCCATCGAGATTAAGTATCCGCCATGGTGCCCCAAAGTTACACCGAGATTCCCCGGCACTGGCATATGGGGGAAATTGTTTCAGTGCAGCTAAGCTCTCTCAGCTGATTACCGAACAGTCAGCGAACTGCTTTTGTATGCGGATAATCAGACTTGAAAGTTCCCTTCGACCCACCCTTCTCACCCAAACGAGCTGCCAGAAAGTTTCGCGGCAAAGTTTCGCCTTGTGTATTATTGGACAATTTATATAATTAACCCATATGAATATTTATCTTTGGCTGAACTTAAATTTGTTGAAATTAAATCGAGTCGTGAAAAGAGACAGCCGCCTTTTCTTGGCCGTAATTCTCCGACGTAAGCTTTCGAGCCGGGGCTTAGCAGCAGGCGCGAGTCTTAGGCATAAAGCTGGATTATGGCTTTAAGTGTAATTACCATTTACATGGCTTCCATCCTGCCGGCTGGCTGTATTAACATGCTCCTAAGTCCTTTTCCCCTGGCAAAAATACGCAGCAACGAACACGGAACTCGGAACACGAAACACCGCGGCAAATGTTATTAAAAACTTAAACATCAACGCGGCAAATAAAAAAATAAAAAAAAAGGTGGGAGAAGGTGAAGGCTGGTGGTTGAAAAGGTGGCTGGTTTCATGGTCGTAATTAGAAACTTTTTAGTTGGAGCACAGCGTCAGCCCACAAAAGTTGGACATGACTTTTGAGGCATTAGCCTAGCGTAGCCATTTTCGCGCCATGATGCGGTAATTAATTTCCCAATCCCCCCCAGACAGAGGGGGAAAGAGCGGGGGCTGTAGGGGTGCTTTTTAAGGGGTTGGGGCTACAAATTGCTGGACACTCGCGGCTGGTTTAGTTGTCAAGGCCGCCACGGTTCGGCACGGCTGGTAGATGGGGTCAGTCAGATATGCGAGGGTCACTTAAGAGGATTCCCAGGGAAATTCCAAGACAAGAAACCAGACAAAGGTCAATTTAAGCCCATTAATCGAGGGGTAAAGAGAAGGCTGTTAAATATTTGCTGGCAAATGTAAACGAAACTCATTTGAAATTTAATTTTCTTAAGGGTTTCTGGTAGTTTCTTTAAGCCTTATTTGGCTTATTGTTTAAATTGTTATTTAATATTCATAGGGTAAAATTAATTGCTTTTAATCTTTATAAACATATCTATAATTCCCTCAAGAGACACCTCTTTTGATAAATATAATTCCCCTTCAATATTTTCTCTATTCCAAATACAATTCCAACCCTTGAAACCACCCTCGCTCATTGCTATTTCAACGGCATAATTATTTTTCTTGCTAAATTCGAATTCAAATTAAACTTTTGCTCGTAGATTTTGGTGAAGACTCTTACGTTTGCGGTTGGTCTTTGTGGGTTTCCCATTAAATTATAAATTTATGGCCCGCGCAAAAGCGGCCTAAAGCCAAACACACAGAAAGAGAGAGTTGGTGGAGGCGTGTGCTAGCCATGTACGAGTCCTACTTAATTACCGTGATAATTTACACTTTCACTGGCATTGCGGCTTTAACCCTTGTTTGCCACCCCGCAGAACACACACATTGAAGTACGTGTGAGCTCCACATAAATTAAAGTTTAAAGCTCAGTAAATTCAGTTACAAAAGCTGAAAGGGGTGGGTTTTACAGGCGAAATTCGATAGTTATTATGAGAAAGTAATTTTAGAATTTATGATGAAGAAGATAATGAATGAAGATAGTAAAAAAACCTTCTTTTAAACCCTCTACATATAACTTCTTAAATTCAATAATAAAATTTCTATTAGATTTCCTTCTTTTACTTAGTTTTTAATCTCTTTCTCCACCTAATTTACTGAAAGCAACTCCAAGGCACGTTCCACTGTAGCTGCATAAATAAGTATGTTTAAGTTTGGCATTGCGTAACAATTTGGATTACAGTTCAAGTAGTTGACAGTTTTGGAGGCGGCAAGGACAACAGCGGGAGTGCCAAAGGAGCCCAAGAAGATGCGACAAGCTAATTTATGAAAATTGCCGTCGAAATTATTGGCAATGAACATTTGGCGAGGAGTGCGTGGGTGTTTCACTGGCTGAGATGGCTCAGTGACGCAACATCGAGCATCGCCACGCTGCGGTCTCGCAGATCTGTGATTATGGACTGGAACGTATTGAAAGTTACTGTAGGCCCCGCCTCCTTTACCAAAAAAGTATGCAAATATTTGTGTTCTCCGGCGAAAGTCGAAGCGAAAGTGCCTCTCTGCCGGGTTGCCACGAGTATAATTTATGACTGGGCTGCTTAAATTTCACTCGCAGCGCCGGAATTATGTACATACAACGGCGGAGATAACATTTTGCCGGCTGCCAGCTAAGCAAAAATTAAGAAACAACAAGATGGTGTGACAAGGGGGCTGAGTAACCGGGTGTATTGACTAGGATGTGGTTGCCATTGTTGCCTTTAATCTTTGGGGCACAATTTACGCGATTCCGCACACAAACAAGCAGCAGAAGCAGTCTTTGGCTTCAACCAGCTCAAGGACAAATGATAACGCTTAACACAGAGCCGCCAGCGACTGCCTAATGATACTGTTCCAAAAAGGGGACAGGGGGTTTGCTTGCCATTTCCCCCAAAAAAAAAACATACACAACCCAACAAGGACCCGGGAGCAGGGCAAGTATGATGATGACAGCAAGGACTGCGACTGGGACAACAAAATTCTGTCATTAGATACTGGGTAAGCGAGAGTACCCAAGCAGCGAGATGCCAACCCAAAACAAGGACGAAGGGCTAGTTTCGGCAGACCGAAAGTGGGAATCCCCTAACGCAGCCAAAAGCAGACAAATTTCTGGGAATTATTCATCAAAGAATGTTGATATCCGGGCATCTCTTAGATTGAAAATCACCTTAAAGGTGTTTGGGAATATGCAGGGAAACACTATAAGGGAGAGATTCCCAAGACAATCCTGAATAATATAAATTCCATTGGGAAATGGGCCTTAAATTTGGGCTCAAGTCTTTAAGTTTTACTAGAAGATAATTTCATGTAACGTAAATATAAATAGTTTAAGGTTTCTGTTAATTAAATAGGTCTCTTTCTTTTAAGAGACTCAAAACCTTTAAGAAAACAAACTATTAAAAGACAAACTTTGATAGATAATAGATAATTCTAAAAATAAAATTAAGAAATTAATTCTGGACCATTTTGGGCTTTTCATAACATTTTTATCTTTATTTTTTTAGCCTTTAACACAAACCTCTCACCAAAACCTTTAATACCCTCACCCTAGTGTATAACAATCCCGCTCATTTGCCCTGCTTTGCATTTATTCAGTTGACTTTGCTTTAACAATGAGCTCTTGGAGTCAGATTCTGCGCTTACATGCCGCATAGATTGAATATTTCCTGCTGCTGCCGCAGATTTGCCAGGATGCCAAAAGCAAAGGAGCAAGGAAGCAGCCCAGGCAGCATCCGAATCAGAGAAGCACCACCAGCAGGAGGAGGAGCAGCGGCAGCGGCATGTGGAAATGTTTTGCCGTTCATAAATTTATGCCACGCGGCCAAGGCAGCAGCAACAAAAAATGTTGCCTCTTGTTGAAATCTTGTCGTACATGGCCGGAGGTTGCCATGGGGGTAAGGGGGGCTGCCACGCAAATAGAATTTCAAAGAAGTAAATCTTGAAATGAAATTAATTTTCTCAATTTTCCAAGCTGCATCACGGCTGTCTCTCCGGGGCTCTATGGAGATTCCGGAGTCCAGAGACCGGAGACCGAGAGTCCCGGAGTCCGGACATTTGCATAGAAGCCGCTGTTGTGGGCGTGGTCGCAAACAGGAAAGTGGAAAAGTTTCTGGCCCAAGTGGGTTAAGAGAAACGCCTCGCCTCGCCCCGCCTCGCCTTCGCCAGATCGCAGCAGCTGTTGTCCTTGGCCTACACACAGATATGCCAGACATTTGCCGCATCCCTTTCCCTTTCGTCCTGCCAGAATTAGCTCCCAAATCGATTGATTGATTAGCCAGGCTCACATTATTAATGCGAGCAACGGAGCCATAATAAATGTGCATCGATTATAAATTATAAGTCATTATGCGGGCATAAGATTTATGGTTCGATGAAGTGAAATCCCCATAAATTCCCCGTAATCCATTGATTTGTTAATTAAGCTGTCAGAAGTGCATTCAATCAGGGAGTCTCTGCAATCAGGCGGCAGCCACAAAAGCCCGCTTTCAGGTGCACCGGGGATGCCGCAACAAAACAAATTAAATAAGTCGCCGCCAAACGAACGAATGCAATGAATGAAGGCAGCCAGCAGCACAACACAATGGCCGCTGGTCGGGCAAACTTTCTCCTTTCTCGGCAAACGGAATGCCATTCCCCATGTGATTGTGCTGTTTGTGGCCAAGCTGAACAATTGCCAATAGATTGCAGCACACAACGAGGGTTACACTGCAGAAAAAATATTAATAAGATCTTGGAGAAAAAGCTTTAAGCTTGGGTGGGAGGGGGTCGTCATCAGTACCCATTTATACATTTTCAAAATGTAGTCCAAAGTTTGGAATGCAATGAAGGAGCCATTTCCGACCCTATAAATCATATATATTCTTGATCAGCATCAACAGGCGAGTCTATCTAGCCATGTTGGGCAAAAAAAAAATTTTACAATTTTTTGAACATTTTATAAGGGGTTACATCGTTCAAATTGTCAAAAATTCGAAACTGAAACTGATCGTCGTTAAATTCAAATTCAAATTTGGCAGTTAAATTCAAATTCAAATTTGGCAGTTTAATTCAAATTTAAATGCTAACCAATAAGGTTGCCGGCGCGCCCGCTTTAGGGCTGAATTAACAGACACTAAGGACACAAAGGGGTAAACAGTACTCCCCGTATGCCTTAATAAATAATAGGAAAAAAAAAAAAAAAAAAAAAATTTAAATGTAGAGTTTTTAACAAATTTGAATGTGAATTTAACTGCCAAATTTGAATTTGAATTTAGCGACTATCAGTTTCAGTGTGCCCAGGTGCATTTAAGTAACATTTTAGCCAAAAAATTTACAATATGGTCACACCTGGTTTGAGTCTTCGCTTACTCCAAGATCAATGGTTCGAAACTTGGACTTTTTATAACAGTTTATACCAGTTTTCAGTTGCTTGCTGCTGATTTCTGTTCGCCTGTTATCCCAATTTGGGAAACGGGAAATTTGCATGGAAATGTTCGGAAATTTGGATGGGCTGCTGTAGAGATGTTGTTGTAAAA
Organism: Drosophila kikkawai; assembly: GCF_030179895.1. Taxonomy (NCBI): domain Eukaryota; kingdom Metazoa; phylum Arthropoda; class Insecta; order Diptera; family Drosophilidae; genus Drosophila; species Drosophila kikkawai. Next base: position 24,598,415 of record NC_091729.1, read on the forward strand.
AGGTTGTTGTTGCCATAAGATGTTGTTGTCGGCAACAAATAGGTATAAATGCATAAAATAAAATATAACAGTTTATACGAATTATTATTTTTGCCCAAAAGTTTTTATAACAGTTTATACCAGTTTTCAGTTGCTTGCTGCTGGTTTCTGTTCGCCTGTTACCCCAGTTTGGAAAGCGGCCAAATTGAATGAAAAGTTTTGCTCACTTCCATCAGTGATGCTCACTTCCATCAGTGATGCTCACTTCCATCAGTGATGCTCACTTCCATCAGTGATGCTCACTTCCATCAGTGATGCTCACTTCCATCAGTGATGCTCACTTCCATCAGTGATTCTCACTTCCATCAGTGATGCTCACTTCCATCAGTGATGCTCATCTAGCTGTATTGCAATATTGGGAGGCTATAAAATCGAGCTTCATGGCAGTGATGCTCATCTGGCTATATTGCAATATTGGGAGGCTATAAAATCAGACTTTGCATCAGTGATGCTCATGTAGCTATTTTGCAATATTGGGAGGCAATATATCAGGCTTAAAGGCAGTGATGCTCATCTAGCTATATTTCTTTATTGGAACAAAATAGATAGATGAGCATCACTGATGCAAAGTCAGTTTCAGTGTGCCCAGGTGCATTTAAGCAACATTTTAGCCAAAAAATTTACAATATGGTCACATCTGGTTTGAGTCTTCGCTTACTGCAAGATCAATGGTTCGAAACTTGGACTTTTTATAACAGTTTATACCAGTTTTCAGTTGCTTGCTGCTGGTTTCTGTTCGCCTGTTACCCCAATTTGGGAAACGGGCAATTTGCATGGAAAATTTTAGAAATTTGTATGGGCTGCTGCAGGGATGTTGTTGTAAAGGGGTTGTTGTTGCCATCAAGCTGTTGTTGTCGGCAACAAATAGGTATAAATGCATAAAATGAAATATAACATTTTATACCAATTATTATTTTTGCCCACAAGTTTTTATAACAGTTTATACCAGTTTTCAGTTGCTTGCTGCTGGTTTCTGTTCGCCTGTTACCCCAGTTTGGAAAGCGGCCAAATTGAATGAAAAAATTTTGCTCACTTGCATCAGTGATGCTCATTAGCATCAGTGATACCCATCTAGCTATATTGCCATATTGGTGGGGGCAATTAAATCGGACATAATGGCAGTGATGCTCATCTAGCTATTTTGCTATATAGCTCATAACTCGGCCAAAAACGCATGAAATTCAATTCGGAAAGCTGTTCTGAGTTGCATTTTCTAAGCCTAACAAAACTGCTTACTAGGTTTTGATTTTCATGCATTTTTGGCCGAGTTGTGTGGTTCACATTTTGATAGGTAAGTATTTTAGCAAAACTGAGTATGCAGTTTTGTTAAGCTTAGCCAGAGCAACTCAGAACAGCTTTCCAAATTGAATTTCATGCGTTTTTGGCCGAGTTATGAGGGTTTTTCTGATTTTTTGCTTAAATTTTTTATAAATTATAGGTAAGTATTTTAGCAAAACTGAGTATGCAGTTTTGTTAAGCTTAGCCAGAGCAACTCAGAACAGCTTTCCAAATTGAATTTCATGCGTTTTTGGCCGAGTTATGAGGGTTTTTCTGATTTTTTGCTTAAATTTTTTATAAATTATAGGTAAGGATTTTAGCAAAACCGAGTATGCAGTTTTTTTAAGCTTAGAAAGAGCAACTCAGAACAGCTTTCCGAATTCAATTTAATGCTTTTTTGGCCGAGTTATGAGGGTTTTTCTGATTTTTTGCTTACATTTTTTATAAATTATAGGTAAGTATTTTAGCAAAACTGAGTATGCAGTTTTGTTAAGCTTAGAAAAGGCAACTCAGAACAGTTTTCCGAATTGAATTTCATGCGTTTTTGGCCGAGTTATGAGGGTTTTTCTGATTTTTTGCTTACATTTTTTATAAATTATAGGTAAGTATTTTAGCAAAACTGAGCATGCAGTTTTGTTAAGCTTAAAAAGGCCAACTCAGAACAGTTTTCCGAATTGAATTTCATGCGTTTTTGGCCGAGTTATGAGCTATTTAGCAAAATAGCTAGATGAGCATCACTGGCAGTTAGTAAATAGCACTCCGTATGCCTTATTAAATATAGTGCAAAAATAAAAAAGTTAGTGGCAAAATAAAAAAATTAAAGCATACTTTTGGGGATTTCTATTAAAAACGTGGCATCTTTTAGGCGGAAGTTCAGATTACAGTTTGACAAGCACTGATCCAAGTGGAGTTGCATTCATCCCCGCCCAAAAGTATGCCTTACTTTATATTTTAATCAAAGACTTAAAAATTAAGCCCAAAAGATGCCGCAAAATTTACCAAATAATATTTAAAATGCCTAAAAGTATGCAATTTTTTTTAATCTTTTGATTTGAACCAGGAAAATAAAAGAAAAGTACGTGGACCTGCATTCATCCCCGCCCAAAAGTATACCTTACTTTATATTTTTTTTATCAGACTTAAAAATTCATCCCAAAAGATGCCGCAAAAATTACCAAATAATATTTAAGAATGCCTAAAAGTGTGCAATTTTTTTACTTTTTGATTTGAACCAGGAAAATAAAAGAAAAATTAGGAAAACGCTTTTTAAAGCGGAAAAGAAAATAATTAAAATACACTTATGAGGGTTTTTTATAAATTATAGGCATCTCACTAACTACCAGTGATGCTCATTTCATTGTTCTTATATAGGAATAAAATAAAACAAAATAATATAAAATAATGTATTTCATTGTTTTTATTTAGGTTCATTAACAAAGAATAAAATTCGCTGCTGTTGTTGTAGAAGTAGCCGTCAGACCTGACTGGCGGTGCTCTCTCCTTATCCCTGATTCCTGATCGCTGTTCCTACATTCCCATCCCTTATCCACCATCCTTTTGCGTGTGTCGTTGGTCCTTTCCCTTGGTTCTTGTCCAGGGTGGGTGTCAGGTCTACTGATACTGATGACTAGGAGCGATGGCGATGGCAATGACGATGGAAAGTCTGTAATTGAAATGAGAAAAACAGAAAATTAAAAACTAAAAAAGGCATAACTCTGTCAAAAATGCCTTAATTTGCATTCGGAAAGCGGCGTTATGTTAGTTTTTATAAGGTTTACAAATCTGCATACTTAGTTAGAAATTGAAAATTTTATCAAATTTTGAGAATTTTAATGATGTAACCCCTTATGAAATTTTGAAAAAATTGATTAAAATTTTTTTTCCTCCGGACTTAGCCAGAAAGATGCGCCTGCTAATGCTGATCAAGAAAATATATGGTTTATGGGGTCGGAAATGACTCCTTCAATGCGTAATGAGCTTCGGACTGGAAATAAAATACCCTGCCAGGGTATAAAAATAAAAAATAAAAATCCTCCTTTCTTGTTTTAAATTTTATTCAATGAAGGTATTATTCTGAAATTATTATTATTAAAATCAAAGCATTTTTGGCTGACCATATTTTCAATTACTTATTTCCCTTTTATTAAATTTAAATCTATTAAACTACACTTATTTCTCCCAGTATTTCGCTTCCTTTTAATATCGCTTCCTCTATAAACTTTACAAATAAAATAAAATCCAAGTGTCACACCCACTTGAAATTATTTTCCACTGTGCACTTTCCTTAAACAGAACTTAAGCACGGGTTTTCCCATCAACATTTCATGTGCGCAACCAATGGAAGTTTCGTCTCAAGTTGAAATGATTGCGCAGCAGCAACTTCCGCACTCAACTGCAATTAGTTTATGTGGCACACGAACGATTTCAAGCTGAAAGTCTCTCTCCTACTGGGCACCTGTCAGTCGACGACCGGTTTTAATGGTCGGAAATCATGCAAAGTGCATGACGACGTCTACAGCAGAATTAAAGTCAATTTGTTTAAATAATAGCTGAAAAGTACATATAAACAGATGCACACACACACAGTTGAAAACTTTACGCTTATGCTCAGTAAACTCGCATTACGTATACGCAGTGTGTGTGCGGTAAACTTTTCGGCCACTGCAGCTGTTATTTGAGTAATTCACACACAAACACAGAGAGTGCTACGTTTTATGTTGCAAAAAGATGCTTTGTGTGTGCTAACCAGATGTATTACTGAATTATTTGTGAATTTTGCATCCTGGCATTCCCTGTGTGGATTTGCATGTTTTCGGCTCAGATTAGATTTCCATTAGCAGTAACAATTTAATCGAGCGTGTATTATGCAATGGGCAAACCTGTTAGTAATTTTCCAGTAAATGCACTTGGAAATTAAAGGCTCTAGGTCTGGTCGGGAGTATATATATTTTAAGCTAACACTTCAAACGGTTTTACCCAAACCGCAGGACTCAATCTTCGGCTGCTTAATTGCCACAAAAGCTGGGAGCTCCGTAAGGAAGCTCACCTGGATGCCATTATGGCCACAAGCAAATCAAGCAAATACATTTTAAACTCAATATATCCGTTATGTCCTTCCATCCATCCTTTCAGAGGTCTGTAAGCCCCCGTTTTCTATTTCAGCTTAGTGGGAAATGTCAGCGGCATAAAATGGATAAGGGACAAATGTGACAGCTCACAGAAAAGAAAAAAAAAACAGTCGGATTTGGAGGCGAAAAATGTAAAGAAGCAAACATAAAAGGCAGCGGCCCAGCGCCCAGATTTGGCCCAATCTCGGCCAAGTCAACGGCAGTGTCAACGCGGCGGATGGGTGATGCCGAAATGGGAAAAGGTCCTCCTGTAGGATATACGCTCGTGCGGCTTTACACCCTTGCTGGCAGCGGACATTTCCCAGGCATCGATCAATGGCATTCGCTTAGCCGCCTGGGCGCAAATAAATTGAACTTAAATAGACGACGTCAAGGGCATTAAATGTGACATCTCTGTCAAGTTAAGTGCGGAAGGTGGCAGCGGCTGGACGGGCTTACAGGATAGCAAGGGCTCTGACGAGTGTCTCTAATGCACAATTGAATGTCCTGAGAGTTCGACTGGTGTTTAGTTATGTGAAGAGATTTTAATTAGAGCGTGTAGGCTTTTGATTTTACAATAGTCTTTCAAACATTTATAGTTATGAATATTTGTTGTTTAATGAATTAAAGAAATTTCTAAGAATAAGTTTTTATTTATAGCCTTTTCACAGAACTCGGAATACTTTTAGGGCCCCACAGCCATCACAAATCACTCTGAAAGTGATACAATTTTTCCATAATTTGCAAGCCAAGCCGAGAATAAAATCCCCCGAGATTTCAGTGACACACTTTACATGGTTTTTATATATATTTTCTCCCCCCAACTCAGCCTCTTGGGCTCACAACATCCCCATCCAAGAAGCCAGAGAGTAGAGGGTAGCTAAGCTCAATTCCGATTTTGATTACACTCGGTTTTGTGTGTTGTCCTGTGCCGTTTCTGTTCTGTCCCCTTGTAGTGCCACCAAATTTGCCACATCCGGCGCACAGGCAGCAGTTTATATTTCGACTTGGAGTCGCCGTCGCTTTGTGGAAAATGTCAAGTGTGTCTGGTCGCCCGAAATAAGTGGACTGCCAAAAAAGTTGCCTTCATCCTGGACGCCTTCGCCTTCGGCCGCTTTGTCTGTGCGTTGTGTTGTGTCCTTAGCTTTATTTTTCGTTTAATAATATTTTCACTTTGATGCCACTCTTCTTCCTGGGTCAGTTGAAGCTCAGAGAAAGAGAGAGAAAGAGAGATGTAGTGGTTTTCTGTTTATGCCTCCACATTACGGAAGTTGACAATTTAATTTTATGTACTTGCCACATTCCAGCCGCCGCTGCCGGCAGATACTAAACATTTATTGGGGGCCAAGGCCAAAAGGTTCGACTATTCAAAGTGCTCACCCAGCCGTGGCTTCTGACGGGATCTTGGCCAGGCCCTAAACCGCATTCCCATTCTAATTCGCACGTGCTTGCAATTTGGCAAAGCCCCCTGTAATGTTGTCGGTGCTCCTTGGTATAAATCTTCATTATGCACACAAAAACATTCGCCGGCACTCCCCACTTAACTTATGCTCTTTTATATGAATTCTCCCTCGTTTGCCGCCTTTCCATTTGATTTCACTTGGCTTTGGATCAAGGATTTCCCAGATACTCATACAGAAAAAGGCGCCGCTGAGGCCGATTTGTACCTTATTTATTTTTGCCTGCCATAATTTATGAATACTCTGGGCTTAAGCACTGAGAAAATAGGGTGAAGAGAAGATGTATTTAAGGATAAATTAATAATCCTTTGAAATATCTGAAAAGCAGGCATAACTTCTCACAATAAATGCCAAAATAAAATATTTCCTTTGTTTAACAATGGCTTTTTATTTCATTAATATAAATATACTTTCGTTGAGAATTCTTTTCCACATATTTTCCCTCTGTACACATATCCTTTGTGTGTCCCATTTGAGCCTTTATTTATTGAGGCATAAAGTGCTGCTAAAGTCGCGCCTAAAAATAGATATTTATGTAGATATTTTGAGGGATTCATCAGACCCTGACAACGGATGTAGAAGTTTTCGCTCACAAGATTCCGCAATTAGCTGGAATTTTACTAAGGCATCTTTCCCCGTCTACCAACTATTTAAAACTTGGTAATTTATCGGGGTGAGCCCGGGGTGAGCCTGAGCCTGAGAAGCATATTGTGTGCCGAATGGAAAACCCCAAGTTGGGCACTTAGACACGAATTGAAATAAAATAAATAAAATTAGAATGCTGAGAAAGAGAGACCTCGTCTTCCCCACAGAATGTTCGCATTTATTCCCATTTCTTTTCGTTTCTTTTCTTTTCGGGGAAGCATCTGCCATTCCCTTTGCAGATAGAAAGCCATTTTATGACTCAACTTAAATAGGCACTTTACTTTTGCCTCTTAATGCCTTTTTACGAGAGTTGGCGTTAGTGGTGCTCGCTCGTTGCGTTCTGCAGGGGATCCGCGACATTAATGATGGCCACGCCCCCCCATCCCCGTGGAAGAGGAGGCTTTATTGGAAAATAAATGGGCGAATAGTCAGCGGCAAGTGTGTGGCGCACTTATCTGATTTTACACTTGCGACCATCAAAATTATGACAGTCGCAAAGTGAATCGCTTTTGGCCGAAAAGGCACAACTTTTAGCCAAGTTGCCAAGTTACAAGGCAACAAAGCTACAAAGCAGGCATGCGTGGGCCATTTTCTAGAATTTCAATTAAATGGTGGCGTTGGAGGAAAACTTTTTGTCCCCCCAAGATCCAGGCTCCAGGATGGAGCGAAGGGAAATCTTCGAGGTCAGGGGCCTGGGCCAGTTGACGCATTTACACACAAATTACCGCCAAGTGTCAAATGCAAACACGACGACGACGACGACGAAAACGACGACTGTGGCAACAAACAATATTTGCCATAAAAACAGAAAGCGCCGGGAAAAGTTTTGTAATGAAGCAAACTTCCGCCAGACTCCCTTGCTTAACTTCAAGTTTACTTTAAAAAATTTCCAAACGAAAATTTTTGAAGCTGAGCTTCTAATTGATAAATTTCGGCATTCGGCCATACATTTAATTAAAACTTTTCAATTTCAAACAGCCAGCCAGCTAGCTAGTTGCAGGCCGTGTCGTTGTTTTATGGTCAATTGTCCCCCTTGCACTCTCGATGGCCTAAAAAGTTGGCCCTCGAATTTGTGTCAATTGTTGGTGCTTTAAATAACTGCCACCGCAAATTTAGTTGCAGCTCAAATGGAATAAATTATTCCGGGCGAATCGGAAATGTACTCGCCATTTATTTGTGTTTTAATTAGAGAAATTTATGCGCGCCATGTTCGTTACATTAAATATGAAATCAAATGAAATTAATGAGTCCCAGCCAGGGCTCGGCGCACAGGATGTCGCTAGCCCGCACAATTATCATAATGATATTTGCCAAAAGTGTTTTTTTGTTCAGCCTTTAATTTAATTGATGACAAGGCGAGGACATTGAAGCAATTAAATAAGTAAATTGCAAATAAAAAACCTGGGAAAATTCGCATTTAGATCTAATTTGAAAGAACAAAAACATACAACATTTGGTGGTTTATAAACATAAGTAAATGTATGTATGTGGGTTATCATTAATTTGATTATTTTTTATGCTTTTTTAAATGCTTTAAAGATATTCCTCACATATTCCCCATTTTTCCTTATATATTCCTCATATATTTCTCATATATTCTACATATAATTCTCATATATTCCCACAATTTTCTCATATATCCCCCATATATGTCCCCTATATTCCTCATATATTCCTTAGTTATGGAAATCTCCTACTCCTTAATATTACCTTACCCTCCTGGATTTCAAAAATCATAAAAAACCATTCCCTTACCGAAATAAGAGATATTGCAGCTAGTTCTGTCGACATTGCGCATACGCCGTGTGTGGTTGTGCCAGCAAGCAAACTTAATTAATGTCAAGCCATGATGTCAGAGGCAGCATAAATATTCCGCCACAGTGGGGCGTCGACACGAGGGCACATGAGAAATCATTGATATTAGTTGAGTAGAGAGTAGGGTGGAAGGGTGGCTGGGTGGCTGGATGGCTGGGCCAGCGGATGAATCACGCAGCTTGCAGCGAACTTTTGATTAAAATGTCGTAGCAAACACAGGCAGCAAGGAGCGGGTGGCGGTGAGGGGCGTGAAACTTTAGCGAACGCACACAAATTGCAAATGTTTCGCCAAACGAAAAGTTGGCGAAATCCCACCGAAAATGTTGTTCTATCTGTATGGCTCTGTGCTGCAACATGTTTGTGGTTGCAGCAGGGTTTTGGATTCGGTTTTAGGATTGGGACCAGTTCTCGTTCTGGTTCTGGTTCTCGCTCTCACCCTTGGCCGTGTTGACAATGCAGAGCACCGACCGGTGGTTGCACAATGCGGAGCCGGTTACCAAATCCCAGGGCCAACCGCCGGAAACGAGAAAAATTCGAAAGGGAAGTACGGACGACGGACTCCGACGGACTCCACCGTGAAAAATTCAATTACAAAGTCGCACAAAACCATCGAAAGAATGCAAATTTACACGCGGACCAGGAGAAAGTGCAAAGGGAAAGTGGTTGAGGGAAAGGCAGTCGAACTGGCAACTAGTTCAGAAGCTGTTTTGCGGTCTGCCAGCGACCATTACGATTACGCTTACGTATGTAGCGTGGCTGAGGGGGATGGGAAAACGGGCAGGAAAAGCTGCATGTCGCTAGCAGTCAGTCACGTGCGAACGTGACGAAAATGCCACGATTCAGTTTTGGCCAAGTTCTGCGTGCCAATGAGGAGGAGTAGGAGCAGCAACAGCAACAGCCACAACAAGGAGCAGCAGCAGCAGCAGCATCAGAAGTAACAGCAGCAACAACACCAGCAATCGCATTGTCCCGAGCTGGTTATTTGTTTGTTTTGTGCGTGCAAAGCGAATTGTCCTGATAGCACAAACACTGAGAGAAAATTCAGGGTCTTTTTAAAAGAGTTTTGTAAGAGTTTCGTTGATTAAAAGTGTTAAAAACAGGTAGGTAGGTCTTAGGCAATGTTTCCTGCTCAAGAGTTTCTTGTAAAAATTAAATGTAATCATTTATTCCTCAACAATTTTCAAATTACAAGTTCCCAACAAATCCTTTTCCCCTTTTTTTTACCGAATTTTCTCGTTAAAACCTTGTAGTTTTCCCAACTATTTCCCTCAGTGTCACCCAGCTTCTGGCCAGCTTCTTCGTATTCATAAGGCTGCAGCCGCAATACAATAGAAAAACCGCAGAGTGCGAAATGTCAAATGCGAGGAATCCTGGCTGACCTCGAGGTGGAGCTGAAGGAATAGCTCCTGGCTCCTGGCTCCTGAATCCTGACTCCTGTGCGGCTGCAGTTGCAAATTGCTGTGGCAACACACACTTCTTCTGCACATGTCAATTCAGGGAGCAATCGCTCGGTTCCAAGGGGGCTATTTCTAAGGTGTCAATCAGAAGAAGCTGCATTGATTGACTCGATTGTTCGCTTGTGTTACAGCTGGGTAAATTGATTTTCAATCCCCATGGAGAAGCCAGGCTCAAGGAGAATTCCTTTCAAGTTCAGAAAGTCATACAAAATTCCAGGAAGATGCCAATGGACCACCTCACGATTAATGGCAAAATCTGACCAACGTCTTGGCAACGTGCTAATTGAGTGTCATTCCTCAGGAGCCACTGCAAATAGGCCCCAGGCGAATTCCATAACTAATTAATTTTGCATTACACAAAGTGCATTGGTCTGGCCTTCTGTTTTTGGTCTGTAAATTCAATCATTGTCGGGACAACATAATAAATTTCACAATGATTGGCATGCAATATTTACGGCACTGGATACTGAACACAATTAGAGGTCCCCATGGTCCCGCTGGACGTGGCCAAAATGAAAGCCAAACATCAACATTTTCTGCACATTTTGTGGCCAAGAAATCAAAATCAAAAACGAGCCCGAAAATGCATTGGCCATAATTGAATTTGCAGCCTGGCAAATTTTGCCTAATTGAGGCTGCTAAACAAAACCCAAGCATGTTTGCCAAAAGCAATTATCTTTAATTGTGAAATATTATTTTGTTGGCCCAACGAATTTTACACAAATTACGCAGCGCAAATAAAAGCAGACTCAGGGCCAAACGGGTTTCGGGCTTGGGTTCGGGTTTGGGTAATATGTAATGCGGTTGAGAGTCTGCGGGTGAATTTTCTGGCAATTTTAGATGTGGCGCTGTGGGTCAGCAGGTTGCCAGTGCGAAATTTTAAGGGAAAAGGGTGGACTAAAGGGTAGCCAGTGTCCAGATTGAACTGGAACACAAAATAAAAAAAATTTATTATAATAAAAATTAACTTCCTAAATAATTTGCTTTAACATAAAAGAACCTTTTTACATTTCAGAAAATAAATTCTTGTATAAAAATATATAATATTTCCTACGTTTTTTATCTTAATTAATCATCCAACTCATAGAAATCCCTCCCTTAAATTAACCTATTTATGTTATACCTTAATTTCCTGCCCTTCTTCCTTAAGACTACCAGTTAGCTTCGGGGAAAATTCCATGAAATGCGTAACAAGGTCAGGCAACTTAATTAGTCCTGTCACTTTATGCAGATTTCTTTGAGGGGGGGCCTGGGCTCTAGCCTAATGAAAATCCCGCTGTAAAATATTACGTATACGCACGCGCCAGGCGCTCATTCAAATTAATTGACTTCTCGCTGTTATTGTTTATCCGACAAACTGTTGCGGCGCCACCGGACAGCGCATATATTAACACATTTTATAATGTCACCGTGTGCCTCTCCTCCCTCTCTCTCTTTTGCAGACCACACAGTCTCGGCCTCGGCAGCGGCAGCGGCGCCGGAGGGTGGCAGTGGACCATCAGAAGCCTCCACATCCAGCGCGCAGCCATCACTGCGGCATATAAATCAAAATTTAATTATGTCGCAGTCCAAGGAGGCAGAGCCAGAGCCAGTGCCCGTGCCGCAGCCTTACGCTGCCCAGAGTCCTGGACCAGGATCCATGGCCAGCGTGGGAGGGGGTAGTAGCAGTGGCAGTGGCAGCAGCATCACCAGCTTCGACTCCACGAATGTGATCGATGACAAGCGCCAGCCCACGCCCACACACCTGCAGGAGTCACAGCAGCAGCCGCAGCAGCATTCCCACTCCCATTCACGCATACAGGCAAAGGACACGGCAGGACCCTATCCCATACCCGTCCACCGGCCAGAGCCGCATCCATCGGAGAATCATCTGGAGGCTGGTGGAAACGGACTGGACGGGGGCCTGGACCTGTTCGGCACGCCCATGTACTTTGGCACCGAGAACTCCACGGTGGTGACCACGCAGATCGGGGCCACCGCCCATGTACCCTGCACCGTCCATCACATTGGCGAGGGTGTGGTGAGTACCGCCAGCATTGTTTTAATATTTTATTAAATGCGAATCCATCACTGTTGCTTTGTTTGACTGGGCCAGCGAAGAGAACGATGACGACGACGACGATGATGACTTTTGTGCCAGTTTCTTTTGTCAAAAGAACTGGATTTCGCTGGGCTTTTTCCCCATAATTGAAATGGAAACGCATTGAATGTTAATTGATGAGAGATTGATCACAGACTGATTGTTTTAGTAAGGTCTTATTCCAGATTACTTTGATTTAAATGAGCTTAAGTCTGTTGGAGTCTGGAATTTCTGAGGCTTAAATTTATGGGGTTGAGTGTACGGTGAATGCCGGGTTTTAGGATTTGAAGGATTTTTAGGTATAAAATTGAGTTTATATATTTTAAAGGATATTAAGTTATCATAAACTTACCTATACATCTCAAAATATTAAGAAATATTCAAGAATATTCTTTTATTAAGTTTGATATCGCCTTCATTCGATTCCCAACTCTGACTTATTTATTCTCTGCTGACCACCATCCACATCTGCCAGGGAATTTAATTAAGTCCCTCTGCTTATCGAGGGCACTTGTGTCCTAAGACTTCGTTTCGGCCCCCAAAGGCAAACTCATATGGTAGTAAACACACAGATTTCGGACATTTCAGGCTGAGCAAAATGGCCTAAAACACACACAGACAGAGACTGACTGCCAGGACGAAAGAGAGAAGGAGACAAATTAGACTTTTCGCTGTGTGTGTGTGTGTGTGGGGTTAGCATTGACATGTCATGGCCTCAAGTGGTATTAATTTTCCGCTTGTCTAGAGTTATTACTCATACGCCGTGGTGTGTGTCACGTGCCGTGTATTTGTTTGAGCCCCGAAGTCACGGAGGTGTTTACCACCAACACAATCCTGGACACTCCCTCTCCCCTGAATGGACACTCTCTCCTCTCCTTTCCCTTCCCGAAAAACATCCCGAACTGAAACCGTGCGCGTGTTTGCTGCGTGTCTGGTTTAAATTGACGATTTCATAATTGCGCCTTCAAGTGTGCGGAAGTTAATAAGCACTTAAGTCCTCGTAGGCAGTCAGTTTGGAGTGTATGTGGTTGGCACTTTGCACTCTGGACGACTGCGTGCTCAAGTGGATATACGCTAGCTTATGTGGGCCAGGGAGTTTTGGGGGTATCGTCTCGGCCTAATAAGTTGCCAATTTGTATTATGGTAATTGTATGCCGCACAGCCAGGCCTCATTGGGGTTAACAAAATATTATCATCGATGTGTCGTGGGGCTAGAGCTACTACTATACTATATATGGTACTCCCAAGACTCAATGCCCCGCCGGGCATCGGGGCCTTTAATTGCATGGCTCTCAAAGCGATTCAGCTTAATTCGCCAGCTGCATTCATTAGGTTACAGCCCTATTTACTATATAAATGCATATAGTAGATGTGCAAGGCTTCACGCACTCATTGCGTAATTGGCACACAGAGAGACGACGCTGGAGCAGGTCCCCAATGAGACGGAAATTTCATTGGCAGACTGGCAGCACAGGAAGAAATTTAGAGAGGAGAATACTAGAGGGAAATGTATAAATTATCTAAGAATTTATAAGGTTTCTTCTCAGCCTAACACTTATTTATAAGTACAATAGATCTATTTTAAGCAACAGCTTAATCTTGTAACCCAACGATTCCTTTCCATTTCTAATATCTATTTCCCACTTTTCTCCCAGTGCTCACCCTGAGTCATGCAAAACTTAAAGCTCTTTGAGAGAGCTGCAGCAGCTCCTTGGTCTAAATGGGAAATGCACTTTCATTTCATTGCCCGCACCATGTGTGTGCGTGTGTGTGAGGCATTAAAATCTCCTGCAGGCATTATGCGAATGGCAATGGCAGAGATGCGAGTGCCAGTTCAGTGGACAGGAAATATACAGCTCCAGCTCCCTGGCAAATGATTTCCATATTCCGATTTCGACTCTTCTGCACTGCGGCAGGATTCGCAATTGAAATGCCTTTGTCAGGTGTTTGTTTGCCTTTGTTTGTGCTCTCGGGTAGGTAGAGGAGGGGAAGAGGCTTTCCCATTTTCACTTAAAGAATATACACTAAACACTTCCGCGGATCCTATTTTTTTGTATTTGTGCGGCGGCCTTCGTTGTCGTAAATTTGCTTTGGACGACAATAAAATGCAGGAAACATTAAATAAATGAATTGCTTCCTTGAGAGAGCGAGCCAGCGCGCCTTTGTTTCGGCATTTTGCTGCAATTTTCATTTTTGTCGCGCCATCATTTCGCAGTGGTTGGCTTTTAAGAGAGAAATATAGGGAGGGAAAATTAAGGGAAAAGGGAAGGGAAATGTCAGAAGAAATACGAGTGAAAATGGGAGTGGAAATACCTTAAAGTTAAGCACACTTAATGCCTTCTTTGTAAGAACGTTGTTGACAACTTTCCATTAAAGTAATGCTATTAATTACGAGCTTTTTTCCAGGGCCTAAAGACAAATCTTCCTTATGCCCTGAAATGGAAATTTTCTGGCAAATTTAAAGCCCATAAATCAAATGACACAAACAGCAAGAAGAGTCCTTGCACACACACACACACACACATGGCTCACATCTCATATGGAGGGGAAAAAGGATGTGGAAGAGCACTTCGAATTAAGAATTACGACACTCGAATGTGGCTGGGCGGACATTAAAATATGTCATTAGGGTATTAGTCGAGAGCAGCAGCTTAAATGGCATTTAAAATAAACTAAGCAAATACGTGTGTGTCCTGTGTGAGCCAAAGGACTCGAAGGATACCATCATCAGCAGCAGCAGTAACCCTTTGGCTTGGCTCATATAAATTGAACTAAATCAGCACTCGAGCAGCAGTAACAGTCACTTAAAATATTTATGGTACGGCCAGGACTAGGGTTAAGGGATTCTAAAATAAAATAAAAGGATATAACTGGTTTGTGGGCTAAGGATATTATATTTTGGGAAGGAAAAATATAGAAAAATTGAGACTACTAACAGAAAGTATTACTTTTTATATCAAAAAAATATTTTGAAAATATTTTAAATCATTTTTCAAATATGTTTCTTATATTTAAATAAATAAATTATAGGAGAACTCATTTAAATATGTTTTTTTATACATTTAAAATGTAATTTTCACCAATTAAAAGCTTATATAAGTTGAATATTTTCCCCCTCTCGACAGCAATCACTGTAACCCATATAAAGTCGTACTATATATAGATGTCTCTCGGGGACTTTCAGTTGACTTGCTGTCACCCCTTTTTTTTCTGCCCTCCCCCCTTGACCTCTGCCACTCTGCTCTGCGTTTAATTCCAGTTCCTCGAGCCATGCCAATGCCGATTCCCATGTTTGTCCTGTTGCTCCTGCGCCCTGTCTGTGTGACTTGAGCACTTAATTACTTTTTAGATAAATTGTCGTTTTTAATGTCTAGACTCGCCTCCTGTCCTGGGATATTTTCATAGAGAAAAGTAGCAGTAATTAAATGTGCTCACAGCATGCCAGGATTCGCAAGGATCCGAGGATCCTGCATGGCGCCACACTTCCGACAAAAGGAAAATTGCGAAAAGCTTAAATGTTGAAAACTTGAAAATGTTTCGCCGCCACTGAGGCATTTTGTCTCTCACTCAGATAGAAGGTAATTTATTTATAATTTTCTGGAAAATGTTCACCGATGGAGATTAGAAAATATAATTGTACAAGAGCAGGGGGTAAGCCATGTCCTTCCTTTGGCTTTTAGACTGATAAAAATACCGAAATTGGTATTTTATGAAAATTAACGCCGAAGGTCCTCGCCCTCCGGTTTGGATCAGTCGTTTAGATAAAAAAGGTTACGTAAATGTTTAAGCAGAGCAGAGGAGCATAGATATATATATATGTGTGTGTGTGTTTTCCTATATAATTTGCAAAGTTTAAAATCAGATAAAGATGAAAATTGCCCTGGTCCGAAAAACCCAAATCCAAACTGAAACCAGAAACCAAAGCCATTTAGTTTGCCTGCCAGCGCAGTGAGTAAAAACAAACAAATATTTTTACCAGCAGCAGCACACATTGATGAGGGTTGGCAAAAGGATAATTTGCCGGCCAGGACATACAGGATATGCCCGGTCTCGCACAGCCGAGCTTAATCAAAACAAACACATAATTCCTGCACAATCATAATTTTTGCATAGTTTCACCTCGGCTGCTCTTTGCAAATTCTTCTCAAAAATTTTTGGCACAAAATGTGGGGGGGGGTGAGGAGGGGGAGGACTGAGTGTGTGTGTATGAGTGTGTGCTTCTGCATGAGTTATATTCCTTTGTGGAATTGTTGGGCCAACAAAGTAATACACATTGTTGTTTCTCTGCCAGTTCTCCTTCAGTTTTCTCCATTTTTATGCGAACTCTATGTGTTTCTCATTTTTTATTGCCGCTGGTATGGGTCGGTGTGTGTGTGTGTGAGTGTGAGGAGGAGGTCCTTGCATTCAAGTCGCACAACAGCAAACAAGAGGCAAGGACCTCAAACAAACACAGACCCACTCGTACTCACACACACAAGGATCCCAGCAATGACACAGTGTTGTGGCGCTTAAAAAAACATAAAATATTATAAAATATTTTACTGCCAGGCCCAGTTATTGTTGCAATGACCTTCAGGCCCTAAATATCATATATCTCTTTCCCTTCTCGTGTCCCAGTGTGTTGCGGAATATCTGTATTTTGTATCTGAGTTTCTTGTTTGCTCAGCTGCTTTTTACCCGCAGGAATCGTTGAACTCATCACTCTATATACACACAATATATATTGATGGTCCCACCGCAGGGTGAGAGTCTTAAATGGAAATAACAGTAGCTTTTCCGGTTAATTTTCCATAATATTTGATATATATTTTTGACTACATTTCATAGAGAAATTCTAGCTGCTGCCTAGTACAGATATTTATAATTTAATTTAAATATTTTCAGTGTTAATTTCAAGTCCCTGCCTTCTTCTATCAACACTCAAGCACTTTTCCAATCACAATTTACATTTCAAATGAAGAACCAGGCCATAAAAGTGTCTATTTTGAGAAACCAATTTAATTAGAAATATTGTTTGGAATGCCCACCCTCTGTGTGTGTGTGTCTAGCAAATATATACACACACACAGCAAGGACTAAGCTCATTATAAGACCAACAGAGCAAACTCAAATGCAGCCACTTTTGCGGGGAGGTGGGTCCCAGAAGTTAATGTGGCTCGAAAATTGCCATAAACCTTTTTGAATGAATACAAATCATTATCACTTTGTTGCTGGCAGCCTTAACCGTAATTAAACCAACTCAACTTAACTGAAGGGGACACGGCCTGGCAGGACAATGGTCGTAGAGTTGTTTGCCAGCTAATAAGACATTCTGGTCGACAGCTTGATGAAGGAGGGCCACCAGGCCCCGGCCCCAATGAGTGTCCTTTCGGGATGTTGAAGCACAGGAAAAAATAGGTAGTAAATAAAAGGAAAATATAAGTAAGCTACTATTACTATTAAACTTTAAATTATGAAATTAAATATCTAATTCACAGAAATTCTCTTGTACCTTTTCATGTATTTTTACTTAAACAATTTCTTAGCTTTTAACAGAAATTTTCCCCTGTGTAATCCCGCTGCTCTTGCCTGTCACAATGTTTATTAAAACAAATGTCCCGAACAAAGGGCTAAATTTGACCCAGATTTTTTTGTTTGAGCTCTTTCTCTGGCATCTTGTGAGTATGCAGAATGGCTTCATCATTTCTATAAACTTTTCTGGCAAGACAAAGGCGGTGAGAGGCGGTCTGACCCCCACCTAAAACAATTAAGCCAGCTGGCAGAACCCAGAAAGAGAGAGCGAAAGAGAGGTCGCCTGCGTGTGGAGGTCAGAGTTCAAGCTTTCGCCTGCAAGAAAATCTTAATTATTTTAATTGCAATGCAATCATCAATGGCTGGGCACCCCGAATATAATGCCAGCCATTAAATTGTGAATGTGAATGTGAGCAAACAATCGCATTTCACGCAAAGCCGCCGCCGCCGTCGTCGTCGCTCGTTGACAGCTGCTGAAAAGTAGGCTATGGTAATTTTCATTTCCACTTATTTTTCTTTGTTTGTCCTGCGGCTCTTATCAAAAATAATGGCTGATTGTTTGCTGTGTTGGCTGAGCCCCAAGGCTGCGTGAATATGGCAAAATATTGGTGGAAAATATTTGCATAGACTACCCGTGGGGCGCCAGGTAATCCCCCCAAGGGTTCAGGTTCTTTGTTTGTGCTCATTAAATGAGTGGCCACTGGAATAAAATTAATGCTTAAAACTAAGCCTCGACCCAAGGATCCTGTGTCCCTAAATGTCCCACTGCTGCTAATCCGATAATCCTCTTAGGACGAAGCAAAAGTTCTCGACGTGACACATCACCTTTCAATTTGCATTTTAATTTATCCGTTTCATCTCTTGTTGGGTTTTGATTGCCCCGATTGATCGCCTCCAACTTAGTGTGAGTTGCAATTAGTGTTTTCAGAGTGACTGGTTAATTATGCAGTAATTGCACTTAATATGCATTTCCGCTGAATTGAGCTCGATTTGAGTTTCAATTGCCCTCAATTACGTATGTATATGGAGGACATGGTGATGAATCGCAAGGGGGAAGGCACACACATCGCAGTTAGTAGATGGAAAAACTGAGTTTAGTTCCAGGCGGAATACAAAAAAGTTGTCAGCTCAAATATTTACTAGTGTATGCATTGTTAAGGGACTTTGTTGGGACAACAGCATGACGGAAAATAGTCGCGTTTTCTGCTGAAAGTTTTTGGATAAAGAATGGTTTCGGAGCTAATCTTAGAGCTACAATTTTATAGCCTAATAGCTGTCATGTTTATATGTCGATTATATTTAAATATTTAGTAATACCTTAGTGGTACTTTAAAGTCTAGGTAAAATAGTATCTACAATCCAGTGAATCCAGTCTCATAACTCCATAAACCCCCCATCGAATAAACCTAAAATAAATATAAAACTCTGCTAAAAACTAAATACACATTCAGTCTCAATTCATTCAGAAATTCACAAGTGTTTTATTCCGCAACTTCAGGTATTTTTATATTTATATTTATATCTATATTGCTTTGTCCGTAAACAGACAAGGGGAAAAAGTTGCCCGACTGATAAACAATTTCATAAATTGTAAAGCTGATTTCGCTGTCAATACTCCCTACGAGCCCTACGAAAAAATAAACACACACACAAAAACCCTGGCAATCATTTGTTCCGTGCGGGACAAGTTGCAACCCAAATGGCTTGTGTTGCAACTACTGTAGTTTCTAAATAGAATTTTATTAAAATCGCTTGTTAAAAACTTTTGCACATTGAAAAAGTTGCAGCTATTCTGCTGTTTGTATTATTTTTTTTTTTTGCCTCCCCCTTGGGATTGTGGCAGGGCGGAAATTGGTTGGACAGCGGCGCATAAAGTACACAAAAATGTGCGTCAATAACAGGCAACATGCAACGTGGGAGGGCCACATCGGAACAAAAGCCAATCAAAAGTTTTCGAGGGCGAAAAAAGTAAAGTAAATACGTACATCCAATGCAATCGGCTGTGCATAGATTTAGCCACCAAGCCCTGCAATTACCCAATCACCCAAAACCCATCTAAAATCCCCGTCAGGAAACAGCCGGAGGAGTTAGTCCTTCCTCACCTAGGCACAGGGGGGAGGGTGCATATGGGGGCAGCTGTCAGAGATCCAGATCCCGCGATAAGTCGACATATTGGGGGAGGGGTGAGGGTGTCAGTGGGGCTAGAAAATACACAGATGAGGGCAACAGAATAGTGGCCATGAGTGGAAGAAGAGTTTAAGAAGTTGGAACAACTATTTTAAGTAAAAGAAAGCGGTTTTTATAATTTCTAAATATTATTTATTAAGCAGAGAAAAAGAATTTAAGGTTACAGATTTATTTAGCAGAAACTTTAAATACTTTGAGCTTATAGAAAGTAAGGTAAAATTACTTAAAATATTAAAAATAAATATATAAAATTAAGTAGAAGCCTTCCTTATTAATTTAGGATGAGTTTTCCTTAACTTTTCATTCCAAAATATTCTCCACAATTTATAAACTTACATATTACATTTTAATGATATTTTTGGAAGCCCTTTTTCCTACCAAATCGGCGTTCACTGTGGCTGGGCCCCCGAAGGTGTAGGCAGGCACCTTCGGGGAGCTGTTGGCAGACAAGTAGTTAGCATAAATTTGCCATAAATTCGCTAACAAGTGATTTGTGTTGTGTGCGCTGTAGCTTTTGGCCATAAATTAAGCGTCACTTTTTATTTTCCATACATACAAGTTGCCAGGGAAAGGGGGCGAAAAAAAAAGGTAAAATGTAAACAATTATCTGCGTGCCCGCAGCTGCAGCCGCAGGAGTCGCAGCAGCCATTGGAGATGCCACACATGCGTTTCGCAGGACAGACAACTGAGATTTATGCCCACATATAAAAAGAGTCCTGCCAAAAAAGGGAAAGGAATTCGCAGGCTTTTGATTAATTGCCGCCACATTTTACTCACCGCCCAATGGTTGCTGCCTCACTTGGCACCACTTTCCACACATCCTCCGCTCTCACACATTTTCTTCTCCGTTTTTTTCAAGCTTTGCCAGCTCGACTCTTGTGTTTTTCTTCTGGCTAGCTGCATGGTTTATTTGCAGACACGTAGCACTCGCAGTCGCAGTCCCTTTTGCCTTCATAAATATCATAAAAATCCTAAAAAAATATATATAGGGAGAGAAACATATATAGAGATGTGTGTCGTCGTCGTCGTTGGCGGCGGCTGGCGTCGTCTAGGAGCTGCGGGCCAAACCGGAATTTATGCGCAATTTATGCCCCACACTCGGATTTTACTGTTACAGATTGTATTGAATAGATATATGGAAAGATTTCGCTGGCATATGGTGGGGCGAAATCTTGATAATAAACGACTGCTTGCCATTCAATTGCAAATTTCCCCCCCGAACATTGAAATATTGTTTCTTTTTGTCCGAGCAAAAAACTGCAGGCGGGCACATTGTGTAGGGTTTCTCCTAAACTGAACTGAAAGTTCCCGGGAAATCGTGTCCCGGATTATGATATTTAGGAGAAGAGTGCTCGGGCTCGGAGTTGGGGCTGGTGCTCCCTCGACTCGCACCATTTTCCTTGCTGCTGCTGCGCCACATTGCGTATACGCCGCATTAAACATTTAAGCACGGAGACTGTAATTCGTTTTTATTGGCAAACGCAGCTGATTTAACAATTTCGCCGCCGTTCAACTTAATTTCAAGTTGCCTCGTGTCTTGTTCTCTCCCGTGTGTCCTCGCAGTTCGCATTTCGCATTTGTGGCAGTTTCAGTTTGAGTTTTTCGGAGTCCGGGCGCGCGCGTGTGTCAATATTTGTGGGGGAAAAGGAAAATGCTTGGGCAGGGCAACAAAGTTGAAAGTAAATGCTCCCCCCTCTCGCTACTTTTACTTCGTTATTCTTTATTTTTTGTTGGCCAATAAATAAAATCCTTATCAATTGAAAATTGATTGATACACGCGCTTAGGTGCTTGGGCCTGATCCTGCCAGGCAGTGCCAGCAGCAAAATCATCATCTTCGGCAGGCAATAACCCCATATGGACAGCTAATAGATGTGTTTTTGCCAAAGAAGGCACTGAGAGAAAATATTTTCATTATTTTTAAAAAGCTAGACAAATTTTTAGAATTTGTTTGAAGCTCTTTTAAATTATTTTAAATTTTCTTTTTAAACTTTTAGAAAAGTAGAACTTTTTAAAATTCAAAATAAATTGATTTTTAGTTTATTTACTTACTAATTTGTTATGTAAGGCCTTATTTACATTTAAAAAGCTATTTTTTTATTCAATTAGGAGTTATAAAAAAAATTATGTACTATTAAAAAATTTTCTGGAAATTTCCAGGGAGGTTTAAAAATATTTCATATTATTTATGATACATTTTTTAATCTTTTTAATATTTTGTTTAATTTTTTATTAAAGTAAAACTTTTCTAAACTCAAAATAAATGGTGTTTTAATTTATTTACTTGGGAATTTGTTGGGTAAGGCTTAATTTTAAATTAAATACACCATTTTCTTTCACTTTAAAGGTTCATTTTCCAACCAATTTTCCTCTCAGTGCCCCTGTGCGTGCCTTCATCATCTAGAAAAAAAAAATACAAAATAAGTGCGCAAAAAGTAGATGACGAAATGATTAATGGTCATTTAAGATTAGCTAAAGTCACATTCAGACACACTCAGCAGCTCGGGAGAAGGGCGAGGGGAAAATAGGAAAAAAATAAAAGGGGAAAAGGACGAGGACTTACAGCACACGCCCCCGATTTGTTCGAGGGGGCGGGACCCTCTCCCTTCTTTTTTTAGGTAGCTGCCCCGCCCATTTATTTGTTTGTTTGTCTATTTACAGTTAGGTAGCCAATTTGAACTTTGAACCTCGGATCAATCAATCTGCCATTATGTTTATTGTTGCTCTTGTAGTAATTCTTACACGTAATTGCTTTTTGATTTTTTTCCTCCTCGGAGTATCTGTGTATCTATGTATCTGTGTATCTGTGAGAGGGCCTTTTTTTTGAAAATTGCATCATCATCAAGTCGTTGTCATCGTCCTAGTCGCCCGGTCTTGATGGATTGGCAAACATTTGAACAAGACAGGACCCATCCTCAAGGTCCATCTTTGGCATATGTTAAAATATTCGGTAGGAAGTCCTTGAAGCGAATACCCATTGTATTTGGCTAATGGCGCCGCCGCCCTATCTCAACTCAATCTCTCATCCCACCCACACACACATTTCTCTATTTTTAGGTATCGTGGATACGCAAAAAGGATTATCATCTGCTTACGGTCGGCTTAACAACCTACAGCAGCGATGAGCGATTCAGTGCCACGCACTTGAAGCATTCCGAGGTGAGTCCTGGCCAAGTAATTTACATTGCTGATGGCCAAACAGGGGTTAAGGGAGAGTTAAGCAGCCAGAAAGAAGCCCAAGCTGATTGCATCGTCTCAGAGACCTGCATACGAAATTATATGCCAAACACTTGGAGGGAAATTTATGGCCAAAGAAATTATGTGAGAAATTTTTGAATTTTATAGATACAACATAAATTTAAAAAATATAAAAACCATTTGGAGAACAAATTTTATTAAGTAAATCATATTACATAAAGCCAGCATAACTTTTTTATCATTTACATAGTTAAATTATTATTTTTAATCTCTGAATTTCCTTCAGTTTCTCCCAGTGCACTCACCATCTTTGCTTTAGCCACGCTCCCTGGTTGAATATTTGCTGCATTGTGAGCTTTTCGCCTCCGGTCGGCCTCGAATTGCCGAGACGTGACAAAAATTCAGTGCGGAATATTGCAAAATATTTTCGCAACTGCAGCGCAGCAAATTGACTTCCAGGCGGAATGGCCAATGTCTACACCACGCTCCCAACCTTCCCCCTCGATGGTCTTTAATTCTAGCCTGTCCCCTCCCCTGTTTTCCTGGCCTATTTTTGCGGATTTCTCCATTTCGAATCTATTTTTCTGTTTCTGCTCTATCTTCTCATGTTGTTTTTTTGTGTCGCCTACAGGATTGGACACTGCAAATCAAATTCGTGCAGCTACGTGATGCCGGCGTCTATGAGTGCCAGGTGTCCACCCATCCGCCCACCTCGATTTTCCTGCACCTGAGTGTCGTCGGTAAGTAGAGGCCGGAATTGCCTCGGTAACGGTTACGTTCTCGTTTTTCTCGGTTTTTCGATCTATTTTCTATTTGTGTTTTTTTTTTTTGGCTAGCACTGGTGATTTTCTATAATTTCACGCCTTGATGGCTTTTCTGGCCGAAACAGAATAAACAAATGTTGGCCAAAAAGAGAGAGTCCACAGAATGAGTTCTGAGCCAGCCACATTTTTGTGTTACGTTCTCGGTGCGTTCAAGCTGAAATTAGAAATGTCCATATGCCAACAAAGGTGGAACGGGGCAGGAGAAGGAACAGGAGCAGACTTCGGCAAAAGGGGTCGTCGAAAAGGGGTAGCCAGCCTGGATGGGTTCTCATGTTCCCAACTCGGTTTCGGGCCAAATGGCAACGACTCAGCAAGTTCTCAACTCATCGCGCTGTCCTTGGCTAACTGACGCACATTATTCTGAATTTAACAAACAATTTACTTTGAATGTGCTGCGCCTAATGGCCTTTTCTGCTTCTTGCTCAGGCTTCTTGCCATTTTCGGCAAAAACAAAGCCACTTCGTTGGCCCACATACATACATGGAAACTGATGTGACAGCCCGGGCTACACATTTTCCTCTCAGCGATGCTGCTGCTGCTGGGCTGTCTGCCAGATGTATTTCATAAATTTTGGGGGCACTTTCGGCGGCTCTCAGTGAGCCAAATTGATAACTGTCAGGGATGGATGCTAACCGATTTAGTCACATGATAATAAAGGATTTGACTTTGACACGGTTTGACCCCAGGGAAGCTGAAAGCTAACCTTTGAACTGGGTCTTGAGAGGGGGAGATCTGAGGTTAAAATGGATTCAGTTTCGTTAATGCTAGACATTTTTTTTGGGAAATAAATGAGGTGTATTATAGTTAGTTAAAAGAAGCAAACAAGTTTGTATTTATGTATAAAAATATATACCTTTTGGAGCTGTATTAGTAATGATTTTCGGGGGTGTAATTGCTCTATAAAAATTGTATTGATATAAATCAACTTAAAGCCATCTAAAACGCATATCATTTATATTTTCTATTATATTTTCAAAACCTCTCCTGTAAAAATCGATTGGTTAGAAGCGCGTGCCGAAATCTCGGGACCCCCCATACGATATTTAACGCCAGGCTCAACGCTGCGACTGCAATGCCGCGTGGTCCAGAATACCGAGGCCTCTGAGTATATATTCTGGTATCATGACAACCGCATGATTAACTATGACATTGATCGGGGCATTAATGTGTCCACAGAGCCAGGTGAGTCCCCCTATCAGCCCTTCCCTGCAAACCCCCTTTATCATGGCCTTGCCTCCATTGCAGACTTTCAATCATCGGAGCTTACCATTCAGCGGACACGGCGCGAGCACTCGGGCAATTTCACCTGCGTGGCCAGCAACACGCAGCCGGCCAGCGTTTTGGTTCACATCTTCAAAGGTGAGTTGCAAACAAAAATTAAGAAGAAATGCTAAAAATTCTGGTTGGACACACACAAAAAATGCCACATAAATGTATTATTTTCACATAATAAAAAGCAAATATAATTGGTTGCAAATATTATGCAAAGGTTTTCTAAATAAATTTATAAACAAGGCTGAGCGTTTTTTTTTTTTGTTAAATGTAACAAACATCAACATTTTTGCATAATAAAATACAGATTTAATTATGCCAGAGCATAGTTTTAGGTTTGAATAATACAGATTTTAAACCTTAAAATTCCTCAATATATATATTTTCCTCAATTAAAAATACACATAAACGTTTTTTTGTTGTTTTTTCCCCTCACAGAAATTTCAATTATGTCCAACCAATGAAATTAAAACTTTGAATAAACAAGATAACTGCTCATTTGCGAGCTTGCGAATATTTTTACATCTGTATCTCGGCAGCTGTATCTGTATCTGCATCCTGTATGTATATACCCCTGTATCCCCCGTATCCGGTAGCTCTTTCGCAGTTCATATATCAGCCTGCTCTGCTGGCTAAGAGCGAAAACAATAAAAGTAATTTATGAAAATTACACGGCCGCAAGCATGTGGATTAAAAATGCCCGCTCACGGTGTGCGGCGGCAGCCAGCCAGTGCCATTTGGCAGGCAAAACTGCCATTAAAGCCGGGCCATAAACACAGCGACAGGGAGAAGAAAGAGAAGGGAAACAAGCCAGGGAAAGAGACAGGAGCCGGCAGAGACTGCGACTAAAACAAAGAGTGGCCCACGTAGTTAGTGCTTGTCATAATTTATAAGTTTCTGGCGCGATGAAGCGACGACGCTCATTAGCATTTTGTTGGTTAAGCTCACATTTCGCTGCTGCTGCTCCTCCTGTGTCCTCCTGTGTGTGTTTGTTTAAGCTGTGTGTTTTTTTAATTAAATTTTTGTGCAAATTTCATTTTCATACTCACACCCAACCTCTGGTTTATTCTTTGCTTCCTTCCACAGGCGACCATCCGGCTGCCATGTATCATGGACATGTGGGCGGCTCCACGAAGACAATGCAGTCCCAGCTGCATATGATTATGATAATCATTGCCAGCGGCTATCGGATATTCCACACGAGTGTATATATGAAGATCGTGTAAATGTCATCAGCATGGAGCAGTGGGAACCCCCAAAAGGAGAAGACCTAATCTAACACTAACTTTAGTTATTTCTCTACTACTTACTAACGGCATCTCCCGACACATACATACATACATACATACGTACTACCATATACCCTAAGCAGGGGTATAACCTACAGCCTAAGCCAAAACTATCAGAATCAAACTTAAGAACTCGAATCTCTCTACATATGTTAAAACAGTCGACAGGTGTGCATGGGCTTTTTTGTGTAAGTGTGCCTGTGTGTGTGCGAGTGTTTGTGTTTCGTTAATGTATAAGTGCACATGTATTATATATATAAAAGGTAAACTTTGCAGACTACTAACAAAACTCAAGAGAGAGCGAGAGAGCGAGCCAGCGAGCTTTTATCCTTCAGATATTTTTCGTCAACTCAAGGATCTTTCGTGAAATCCTTGCGCGGTTTACCCCCAGCCCAGCTCAATGTTCAGAACTGACGTGCATTTCCAATCTAGAACTCATATTTTTACAAGTTAAGAACTTAGTTTCGAGGCGAGGGAGAGACACTCAATCATTCCGATCTTATTTTACGCAGCATTGTACAGACAACCACTTAACTGATTAAAATGGATTTAGCTAAAGGAATTTGGTTTTTTACCCCAAGAGAGCCCTGAGAATTAAGCTGTAAATAGATTATTTGTTAAACTAAAATTACATAAAAATAAACTACTACGGTTAAGTGAGTGTGGTTATTTGCAGGCGATGCAAAAAAATTAAGTTAAAGTCAGTTTGGCGAAAAGAAGTTGTTAATCAAAAAAGAAAACAAGAAAGGAAGAAAGGAAGAGCAAGCGAAAACGAAAACCAAACAAACAGAGTAATCAAAATAAACTAATTGTCTAACTTAAGGGATATTTAGCAATTTTTAATTAGTGGACATAACTTTTAACTGTCTTAGCAATGGCGACTAACTAAAAAGGAGCGTTTTGGGGTGAGAGAGATGGCCTCCAATGAGTGTGTGTAAATATCGCAGAAATGATTTCTAGCTTGTAAGTCTGTGTAGTTAAATGTAACGAAAATTAACAAAAAACCAAAAAGACAGAGAAAACCATCAAACGAAAACTGAAACAAATAAAACATAATAAAATTATGCAAAATATAAAACGAAAACAACCAAGCGAGTCTTTAACTTTAAGGTTTAAGGTGGCTTTCATTTCAGTTCATTTCATTGCCTGCGCTCCTTGAGCCAAGGATTCCTCGTCTTGAGTTAATAAAACCAAAGTGTATGGCTGGAAAATAACGCTGCGATGGCCCTGACGATGACGATGACGAAGATGAAGATGAAGTTGATGGCCTTCATCCGGGCGACACTTGATATGCCTGTCCTTCGCCTCGGATTTCTGCAAATGCATCCCCCCCGTCTGGGTAATTAAGTTTTAAATTGCCCCACTTTCCACCGCAGGAAACTTGCTCCGCTCAATGGAACTTTGATTTGTTGCTAATTCCATTTTTGTTGAATTGCGAAACCGAGTTTAATGAACTGTCCGGGCCATGGCTCAGTTCTAAACTTGGCTTAAACAATGGGCAACGAGGGGAAAGTGCAACTGCAATCCAATTTGATGGTTATGCTAACCGCATTCGAACGAGCAAACTCGCACACAAATCCAAACATGGACACAGTAAAACCCAAAAAGCAGATTGGGCCAACACAGTTGGCCAGTGTGCCAATGGCCAAGTGGCTAAAACAATAACAAAAACATGAAACAAAAACAGGCAAACAAAACACAAAACAAAGACAAACCAAAGGCAACAGCAGCATCATCAAAAGTTGCCCACAAGAGGCAACAGTTTCTGCATACGACCATAAACACACCCTCAAATATATTGTTATTATGTGTTATATCAAAAGCCACTCCAGTCCCGCACATAGGGGGGCGTGGCAGCCGCTGCAGGCGTCCAAATAGAAAAGTCAACTCAGCAGCACACATCTTTCCGCTGGGAGTTGTTTTGAGCCAAGAGAAAAGCCTGGCAGGCATTCCATTTCACATTCATTTACTCAGCAAAGAGCCATAGAGAGTAACTCTGATGAAACATTACTGGGAGAAGCACTTGACTAGGTGGCTACAAAATTAGGAAAACTATTTATGGGAGTAGAAATAAATTCTTAGATAATAAGCAAGGTTTTTAATTGGTTTAAACAAGAGGAAAGGAATTTTTCTTTATAATCATAGCCTTGATTAAGGTATGTATATTGCTAAAATTATTGTTTGCAGGGGTTTAAAAATATATAAAACAAGAAAGAAAGCTAACTTTGGCCAGCCAAAGTTTGTATACTACTACTATAATATATCATAACTAAGCCAAAAATGCATTCATTTCGATTCGGAAAGCAGTTTTGTGTTAGTTTTTATTAATTTAAAAAAACTGCATACCAAATTTAAAATTTTAAGAAATCAAAATTTTTGGCCATTTTTGCTACTTTTAATGATGTAACCCCTTATCAAATTTTGCAAAAATGGCCAAAAAATCTATTTCTTTCGGACATGTCTAGAAAGATTCCCCTGTTGATGCTGATCAAGAATATATATGGTTTATGGGGTCGGAAATGATTCCATGACTTAGAAAAATATTATTTTGTATTATAAAATCTGATTTTTTATATTAAACAACTTCTTGATTTTTTCTAAAATTAAAAATATCATAACTCGGCCAAAAGAGCATTAATTTTAAATCGGAAAACTGTTCTGTGCTAGATTTTCTCCAGTTAATAAATCTGCATACTTTATTTAAAAATGTTGAAAATTCAATTTTTTATCAAAATCAAAAATTTTATAAAAATGGCCAAAAAATCGATTTCTTCCTGACAAGTCTAGAAAGATTCGCATGTTAATGCTGATCAAGAATATATATGTATACTTTATAGGGTCGGAAACGTCTCCTTCACTGAAATTATAATACCCTGCAAGGGTATAATCAGTGTACTTTTCTACATTAAAACAAGTTCTAATTAAATTACTGGAATTTATTTTCCACAAAATTCGTTCTCTTACACGCTTTTTAAGTCTTTGTAGATGAGCTTCAATTAAAAAACTAACTCGTTTGAATAAATATAACCCTGTTTCATTATATATTCCTAATTTTTCTTAACCCTAACTTACCAATAATTATCCAAAAAATCCCAAAAGTAAGCAATTTGGTAAAATAGATTTCCAGGAAGACTTCCCATCGATGATGCAAATCAAGGCAGTGCTTTTGTCTGCCACTAATTCCTTTTGACATTAAATATACATGCATTGCCCCCTTTTCAGTTTGGGGCCAGTCATTAAGTCATTCTCGACAGTGAATGGACCACTGAACAGTAAAGGCCAAGAGGGCCAACAGAAGAGCCAGGCCAAGTGAGGCGTGAATTTTGGCCACATCAACGCTCCCTCGAAAGGAGCAACCGAAAACGGGGCCTAAGGGAAATTTAACAAATGCAAAACGCATTATAACTGTATTTATGTGCAGGGAGTGTGTGAGCTGTTGTCGGTCAAATGCGCACACACAATGCGCATACGCCATGTAAGCCCGCTGGCTAAAGCCTGATGCCTGTCATAAAAATTCCAATTTAGTTTCCAATTGCTCGCCTTTAAGTGCTCCGCCATTCAAGCGAGTGTCCTTCCATATAAGGCTCTCTCTCTCTATGTGTGTGTGTGTGTGTGTGTGATGGCACTTTATAATAAACTTAACGACGCACAATTATGCTACAAGTTGGCAGTTTGGGACCGACGACAATGAATGCAGAGCCCAGCAATTTTCCCAGTCAGCCCAGCGTTACTCATACGCCCCGTTACCAGTGTCTCTCGTCAGGACCTCCTCGCTTTACATTTAGACGCGTCTTGTAATTCAAAATGACAGACACGTACAGCGGGAAAACGGCCTGTTGAAGCGCCCTGCCAATGGTTTTATTATCGCACACACCAGACCCAGAAATCGATAGCCATTGTAAAAGTGGCAGGCGAAGGACCTCTCAGAGCCATCACCATTCATTAGGGCATTAGTTTTGAGTGCATCGAGCACACTTCAAGCTCTGGACTCCAGACTCCTGCCTCCTGACTCCTCAATCCTGACACTCCTCCTGCTTCTTGCCTTAACCGTAGACCAATTTAATTGAACTGCATCGAGACGACCACAATTGAGAGTTTTTCACTTAGGTTTTCCAGCCACAAAATGTTGGCCAGTCTTACTGATTCGGAGATGTTCGAAAAATGTATAGAAATTGCTTTTCCAAAATTGGTAAATCATCAATTAAATTTTGATTAAATTGTGGTTAGAAGTTAGAAGGTAGCAAATTGCAAATCAATTACCTGAGCAGAGCCAAAAAGGTTTCAACTGCATTTCCCTAACCTTGCTAACCTGCTGCTTCACTCGGCAATCAAATCAAATTATGGCTGCCTCTTGAAAGCCTCTTTAAGTTGCACCGCTTACTGAATGCCCAATTACCGAAACTTTTACCAAAAAAGCACTTTAAGTTAACATCCCGCCAGCCATTAGCTCAAGGTCGTCGTGCTCCTTTGTGTGCGCATAATGGAAAACACTTATTTGCCCAACTTCTTACACACGCACACCCCACACCCTCCCTGAAAAACCAGCCCAAACTCACTCGGAATACTAAGCACACGCAGTTAGAGAGCGGCCGCAGATTAATCGAATGCGATTGAATATAGGTAGGCAAATACTCGTAGTACAAGCATTGCCTAGATCGAACAATTGCCAGGCTGGGGACCACTTCAAAACGAAATGGAAAAGTCACAGAAAGAAAGCTGGGAATATATCTTAAAGGAAATGTAAACAGGAAAAAAATTAGGGTAACTTTTGGGTTTAACAAAGGGAAAATAATGGTTGTATTCTTAAAGATACAAGAGGTTCTGGAAATACTTAAACAATTAAAGATTTTAAGGGTTTTATTTTTTAAGTAATTATTATTATTTTCTATTCATTAAAAAACCTTTAAGTCTTTACTTGTTACAGGATGTTTTTCTAAATTCAAAGGTTTCTGAAATAACGCTGAAATTTAGGCAAAGGAAAGACCCAAAAAATATTCTTTATAATTCTAAAAGTAAGAAATCTATGGTAAGTCCTGAATACATCCTTCTAATTACAGTCATTTAAGGCATTCGAAATAAATTATTTATTTAATTAAAAACAGAATACCTTAGGTATTTATCATACTATTATTACCAACCAACTTTCTCCTATTTCTTTTCCCAAAGTGTCATTTTGGCCAAAGTTTAGGACGCTTCGTTTAGGTCATCTCGAGTGTCCCTCGATGGCCATCAGCAGATGTTCGGGGCGTGGCCATATTCGAACTCATTACCGCCACACACAGAT
Organism: Drosophila kikkawai; assembly: GCF_030179895.1. Lineage (NCBI taxonomy): Eukaryota > Metazoa > Arthropoda > Insecta > Diptera > Drosophilidae > Drosophila > Drosophila kikkawai. The sequence goes on from NC_091729.1 coordinate 24,629,859, forward strand.
GAGTCTTATTTGCGCTTAGCATTCCCCACGCAGAACTCTTTGATGTAATGAGGGCCAATTAGGCCGGGCTTACAAGTGCAGGCGTCCGAATGGGTCTTGGTGGCCAAGGGGGTATGTTCCATCTGTTGCCAACATATTGAATTGTTATTGTTATGTTGCAGTTTTGTAGCCAATTACTTGAGCATGTCCTGGTGCTCTTTACTCCTTCTATGCGCTAAAATCTGTTTAGTTTTGCGTTTGTTTTCTGTGGGCAAACACAACGGGCCAATTATTGTGACAGGACATGGCCTGTTGCATGTTTTTGGCCGGGAAAAAAACCCAAAAAGAGTGTGCAATGGTAGAAGAGAAGAGAGATGCACAGAGGAAAATAAATCCAGGATAATTTGGGGTAAGAGTTCTATATTTTTTAGAATATTTAATAATTTAATTAGACTTCATTTTAGGTACTTTCTTTAACTAAACAATACCCTTTTCTATTATATTTTCCACACATATATAACCCTTTAAAAAATCTATTACATTCTTTATTTTATTATTCCTTTTTCAATTGAAATATCTTTATTTTATATTATTTTTTTTCCCAAGTGCGCCACACAAATTTATTTTTATACTTCTGGATTCCAGCCGCTTTGTTTGCGGCCTATAAACAAGTTGTGCCAAAGGCAGGAGCAGTAACAGAAAAGCTTTAAAAATAAATTAAATGCCATAAAACAAAAGGATTAGCTAGCTGGCATGTCATGGGAGGAGCAGGCCAAAGGGGGGCGCCATAAACAAAGCGTGGCAATGACAAAACTTAACCCTAAGCAAAAGACAATAAAAACACTTAAAGCAGGAGGGGGTTCACACACAAATACAAAGAGATACTCACACACACACACACACATGTACGCATGTGTAAGGCCATAAGGAATGGCCGCAATGACCCAGCTAAACATAAACAAAAACGCAAAATGGCGCAAACATGCCACAAAGCAAAGAACAAAAAAAGAGAAGGAGAAATGAAAGGGAAACAAGTGTAGCGCACATGAAAGATATGAACTAGAAATAAACAAATATGTTGCCCCCCCTTCATGGTTGCCTGTGAAATTAGTTGGCAATGATAAAGATAAGTAACGTGAAATATGCGGCCCATCGCAATGTGTTTTTCCACCCGGCAAGGACCATTGAATCTTCCTTTTCCTTTCTGTCGCCATATTTGCCCTGCCAAAAAAAAAGAGGGAAAAGAAAAAGGAAGACAACATATAATTTTATGACACTGATTTCGCCTCTCTCTCTTTGCCAGGCAACAATATTTGCATAGAAAGCACATAAAGGCCACTCGAAAAACTATGGAAATACCCTCCAAAGGATTCTTCACATAATTTGGCAAACAAAAAGGCTTGTTTCGCCGTAAACAACATTTTAATTAAATTACCCAATTGAAAGGCCTCTCTCTCTCTGGGCTTCAATTAAATATGAAATCAAGTGCAGACACAGACACACTCGTCTCCTATCAATCAAACGTCCTTCTAAATGCCTGGCAATTGTGTGGAAAACAAATATATTTGTATAAATTCATTTGCCAAAAAAAAACGTAGCCCTAAATAATTGAAATGCAATCAGGCTGCAAGGGATTTGTAGAATGTAACAACCTCTGAATACCCACTGATACCCTCCTGATGCCCTCCTGATACATAAATTAATTTAGAAATCACAAATTCAGAGCCTGCCGAGTGAGTCCTTGTAAAGTGTCACTAACTCGACTCAATTTAAGGCTCATCAAATATAAAAACTGTAAGCCTGGCTCTTGGCTCTCTCATAAATAATTTAATAAGGCTCTTTGGCAACTCAATTGGATTAAATCCTGTGCATGCAGGACAGCAACAGGACAGGGACATGACACTTGAATGCAGTTCCACAGTTCCACTTGCTCCGCCTGCATCTTGACCCGGCTCAGTGTCAGGCGGCAGTTGCCATTGCTAATTGGCCAACACACTTGGCATCTCGCCTCTCTCCTATCTGGGCATTGATTTTGCATAACGGCCATGGGGAAATGCTGATGCGGTTTTCCGGGCATCAACAGATTTTCCATTTTGGGCCATTTGTCATGCACGGGGGCCACGTTATCAGGGCGTTTGCTTCTGGCTGTTGTTGCCCGCTTGTCATCGTGATGTTCAAAATTCGTATGCATACTGAGTGCACTCACTGTATGGCGAGGCCATTGTGGATTGTTTTGTATGCCACGCCCCGTTGGCGTCGTTGCACATTATGATTTGTGTGTAAGTTAAATTGCCATTACCAGCCGAAACGCATTCCCAGCTGTGGCAATAAATGCATATTCATATTCCCAGTGGGTGTGTAAGTGTGTGCTAGGTGTCACAGAGATGGCAATTTGGGGTTTTTTTGTATATTAATTATTTTTGGAAACTAAAATGTAGCAGAGAAGATGAGGAAAACATTATAAACACTTCATTAAAGCGGAGAATATTTTATAGATATTAATTTAAATGGTGTTTTTATTATAATCTAAAGGGTATTAAAATCTTAAGCGGAAGTTGACAACCCCATAAATCATAAATTAGTTAGTTCTATTTCCCATTTCATTTATAAACCAAAAATAAACCCCAAAAATACCCCACAAAAAGCTACCCTGCCCAGTGGTTTTATTTTTAGCACATTCTCTCTGCTGCTGAAAGGTGTCACTGGCATCACTGGCTTGTGATAAGCATAATCACTGTGGCCACTGGACACGTTCAAGGTGTTTTGTTTGTTCGCAGGACACAAGCAGACCAGGACGCACAGCAGGAGGAGGTACTAGTCTCCTGTATAGTGTCATTAGGCAACCGTTGACAGGTATTTGGAGCATAAATTATTCACAACCTAGGCTCCTAGCCCTGCCGGAATCAATTTTATAATAATAATAATTCCCCAGCGTTGGCAAAATCATAATGCAATTTGCCGATATTGACATTCCCAGATTGCTGCTGACTGGCTGACTTTGTTTGCCTTCTGTTTGTGTTTGATATTTGCAAAGGGAAGCTCCAACTACAGTCGCCTTGCCACACACTTGAAATTCGGAAAATTTCCCAAAATTCCACAAGCGCTGGGCAAACAACACACACACACTCTATGGATGACTTTTCGAATCGAGTCCCTGCCGCAATGCAAATAATCAAATCTGCACTTGGCGCTATGTGAATGCAACACAAATCGAATTTCAAAGATACTCACACATATTTGGTTGTGGCTTTTTGCATGTCTTTTGATCTGCAAATTATGTGCAGTTTACTTGGCTTAAGCTGTGGCCAGGAAGAAACATTAAAAACAATCCCAAGCTCAGCTCAAAGTGAAACTTAAATAGAATCCTACCCCCCCGCAGTCCTCCTGCTTGCCTTGAATTCCCAAAGCTCCCTTTTTTTTGTTCATATTTTTTCCAGTGGGTTGACAAACAGCGAAGCTTGAGCTGGAGAGATATTCTGACAATTTCTGGAGCATACTTACGGGCACACTAACAAGCATTGCGTGCCAGCAAACAAAAAGTAAAATTGCTCCCCACAACAAAGGACCAGGAGGGGTGTCTGTGTGTGTGTGTGTGCACCAAATAGCAGCTCAAGTATTTCCAGACACGCTGCACCCTCGCCTAGGATATGAGGGATATGGAGCGCTCCTGTCCGCCAGCTCGGCTGCAGATCCTGCGAGGCGAAACATAAGCACCAAGATTGAGAGAGATGCTCCCGCAGATGTTGTTGCCCCGGCCAATATGGCAGTGGGGGGTGCCCTGGGTGTGTCAGCGGTTAAACTGCTAAACGCTTCTTGGCACCTTAACAAGAAAAACAGCTGCAGCAGCAGCACCAGTCGCACCAGCAGACAAACAAAAGATTGTTACAAGAGAAATTGCCAGCAAATAGAAAGAAACGCATAAAAAAAGGACAATAAAAAGTAAAGTTTTTCCTGGATGAGTCTGGGTTTTTGTTGCTTTTTATCTGTGGGCCCGGCCAAAATATGTTATTCGGGTGAAAGTGGTCGTAAAAAATTGGGAAAATGAACTGTAAGTGTGGCGTTCATGAATTTTTTTACTGAATAAAAAGAATTTTGGGTTGTTAAAATAGAACAAAAAACAAGGTTTATTTACATTTTTAATTGGGGTTTGCTTTTGTTTATGAAATTATATTTTATTTAGGTTTTAATGGCTGTTTAAGTAATTCAATTATTAAATTTAATTTCCAAAAAATACAATAGCTTTCTTAAATTTTTTATGTATATTCTTTTCTTTATTCCTTTGCTTTTGGCTTTTCCAAAACAAATAAAAATACCTTGTCTCCTTCGGGATTATTCCCGTTGGCAGGTTTTATCCAAGTTTATCAGCCCATTCCGCTGCAGCTTTTACTTTGTTCTTTGTTCCAACTTTCCGTCTTTGGGCCAACTTTTATTTTTGGCCCAAAAGCAGCCTCAGCAGACACGTGTTGTTCCAAACGGTTCGTTCACCCTGGAAAAGTCCACGCATTAAATTTGCAAAAAAATTTTCTTTAATTGTGCGTCAAGGCGTTAATGGGGGGATCATGCCAGAGGGGCCAGTGTCCAGGCAACGACCCACATTCGTGACCCAACGACTGACCGCTTCGCTATCCGCAACTATCCACACCAAAAACCATGATTGATAACATCTCCAGGACACTCGCAAACACGTGGTGAATGTGCGTGAGTTTGGTGGCAGCAAAAAAAAATAGTTTAACATGGAGGAAAAAATTCATTGGTAATGTTAATTAACAGCTTCATTAATTTTCATGATTAAATTAATATTTAAAAAAAAATATTTTAAGTCTTTGAGACAAGTCAGAAAAAGTGCCACCATGTGGTTTATATTACAAATCACAAAAATATTTTATTTAAGTAAAAGAATCACTGACCAAAAATATATAGGTAATCTCTGGCATCTCCAAGAATTTTTTCATAATTTTCCTTGCACAAAATCTCTTCTTTTTCCCTAGGTGCATCCACCAATGGGTGGCTCTGCCTGATGGCTGCCACCGCCGCTCGTTGGTCGTCGCTTGGCTGCTGTCCCCTTATCGCAGCACTTAAATTTCCACTGCCATGTGTCAGGGACCAGTCCAAAACGAAAACCAGGCCCTGATTCTGGCCAGGAACGACACGTGTAACTGCCTGGTCATATCAGCCAAACCCATGAGCGCGAGTACATTGTGGGTGTGTGCGGTGCGGCTTTTGCATTCAGGCACCTTTTTGGGGAAAGGGTTATGGAGTTGCGATTATTATTGCATGTAGTGTCTGCTGCTGGCAGATTAATGTATGCATGTATCATTATCATTTAATATTTCGACCGCCACCGCAGCTTAAAGCAATCACCGCCAATGTCGCTCAAGTCGGAGGACTCAAAGGACCAAAAGCGACGTCGGAGCGAAAACAAAACATTTCATGCAATTTGCACTTTCGAGTGGCGTGAAAAATCTGGGTAGAATAAAAAGGAGCAGCTATAGAGCATTCCTGCTGGTCCGTGTAGAAGGAAATGAGCCTGAAGCTCACTGGGGATTTCAGCTTGGACTACCGCCCAAACTCTGCCACGGCTGCCTGCACTGGAGCATAAAAAACAATGCTGAGGCTGAAGTGTAATAAAAACTAAGTAGCTTACAGGCTCATTGCTTTGCTTCCCCGCCCTCTACACTAAGAGAAAAGAGAGCTATACAAAATAAATACTAATTAGTTAAGTAAATTAGAATTAAAGCTTTTTCTTAAATTGATTAATCTTTGTTATACAAATTCTTTAGAAATGAAAGCAGGATAAAATCTTCAAGGTAATCCTTGATATTTCTAGAAATAAATACTACTACCTTTTTGGCTCAGTGCACCCACCTTCTCCTTGGCCTCAAGTCAGAAGTTTTGGGCTGTGAGGAGGCATTATGCAAAATTCAGGCCCAGCCGTCTGTCTTTTTGTCTACCCTTGTTGGTCCTGGAGCTGCTTACTTAACGTTTGTGTGGGCGTGATTGTTTTACATGCTGCAACATGGCCGTGTCGCCAGGACCTACCCCACTCCTCAGGCTTCCTTCCGCTACTCGTGCTCCTGTTACTTCTCACGCTCCTCTTTTTTTTCCGGTGAGAATGTGTCTCTAATAACCTAACGTGCTGCTCGCATTAAATATGCTAATTTTTACAGTGAATACATTCCCGGGCAGTGGCGACACAGGAAGACCTCGCCTCGACTGACACCTCTCACCTGCTCGTCCTGCGACATCCTGCTCCGGAGCAGTTATAGTTCTCCTCCAGCCCCATTGCCATCATCATCAGGCGTATTATTTGCCACAACAGGCAGCCGCACGCATATTAAATGTGAGATGATGTTGTAGCCTGCTGCCATGCTGCTCCCGTTGACATTTAGCGGTAACTGTCGGTGTGAGGTCCTGGGTCCTTGACGAGGTGGTGAGCTGGAGCCAGCCCACCCACAGAAATTGAGAGAAATTACGCTGCAAATTCCACGAGAAAAATTATGAACAATTTTTTTGTCGACTGTTTTTTTTCTGTTTTGTTCTGTGACAAGATTTTTGCTTACGCTCATTTGTTGGCCTTGTCCCCCTTGGCCAAAAACCTAATGGTAACGTTAACTTTGCTAGGGAATACAAATATAGCTTGGAATACTGTTTTCTACTCTCTTTAATCTTGATCTGGCAGGGTGAGGGTATTTCTGGGAGTTTATTTGGGGTTTTAAGGCTGCTTTGGTGGAGTTTTCAATAAGGTTATGACATATGCGATTGGTTTGGTATTTTATAAAATTTTTTAGGACTTTTGAATACTATTTGTAAATGTCTTAATACATAAATAACTTGTTAAAGCCGAATATCTAATTTCTTAAATATTTTAGGACCTTCAAAATGATTTTCTAAATGATTTAGACACATAAACAAATTATTAAAACCTAATATTCAATATCTACCTTAAATTTTAAAGCAAAGCCTAACATAAATATACATTTTTAATATTTTCTTAGCTTAATAAACTATAAGAAAGATATCCCTGTTTTAATAATTCACCTTTAAGACCTCTTCTTCCTCAAGGATACCCCTAATTTTCCTCTTCTTCTCCACCGATTTAAGAACTGTAATCAACATAACTGCCTTGTATACATAATGCTCTTTTGGCAAAATAAACATAATATTAAATCCCGGCCAATTCGCGGCAAATTGCAGGGTATGTGGAGCCCCGTAATGTCATCCTTGTGGTCCTTATTTTTGGCTGCTGCTCCTGCTGCTGCTGCTTCTGCTTCTGCTCCTTTTGGCTGCCATCGTGGAAGTTGTTGTTTGTTGATTCTGTTTTGCGCGCTTGTTTTTATGCCCGAAATATTCAAATTATGCTGTGGGTGGAAGAGGGCCACGCCCCCACACCCCACGGCTGACATCATTGTCAGTGAATTAAAAACGTCATAGGGGCTTATTTAAATAAATTATAAGCACATGCAGCAGGGACAGGTGCCACAGAGCAGCCAAGCAGCAGGTAACACAACTCCTGAGCGGGCGGCGCTTTCAATAAAGGTAAATAATTCATCACATAAGTGGGGCTTATTAGCCAAAACTCGCTCTTAAGACATTAGAAAGCCATGTGGGAAGCAACAGCCGGCATTGCTGGAATTCACAAGTTGCCTGGAGTTTGGCCTTTGGAATTCCTAAAGGAAATTAACAGCGAAGCAGCTACTTTCTTTCTTCTTTCTTCATCGAACAAATATATACATATTATTTTGTGTATATTTTAGAAGGGAGAGTATATCTGCTGCCCCCCCCCCCCCCCGGGCGCTTGTCAAACTTTCCAAGAGCAAACGTAACAAAATTACCCCGTACCTGCCAGTGCCACCTCAATTCGAATGGAATAAGAATACGAATACGAATAAGAATACGAATTCGAATAAGAATAAGAATAACAAATGCTGCTCGTTTTGGCCCGGCTTTTATTTCAATTGCTGCGGCGGCGGTTCAGTCGGGCGGAGTTAACATTTAAAGTGCCAATAATCGCAACCGAAAATGCAAACGAAATGCAGAACGTGCCTCCGTCGGGGTCTGCAGGTGTCTGCGTGCTTATCGCCCAGGCAGGACCTGGCCTGGTCCTAGCCTGTTGAGCCATTTACAAGGATGCACCGACAGGCAGCAGGGAAATTTCACAAAACAGAGTGAAGGCACTTGTACACTGGGAAAATGTAAGGACAAGTTACACATATTTTTAGATAACTATTTTGTTTATTTTGGGAGGAAACAAATATCTGAATATCCTCTTACCTTTTTCCTAACTTTACTTTAGATTTTCCTAGCTCCTTGGTTGTTTTTCTCTCAGTGCTTCTAGTAAGTGCAGGGAAAATATGCAATGCAGCTGGCGCCAAACAATGGAGAAAGTGAAAGTAACGCTCCATTGTTATCCATCCGATGGCAGGATGAGCCTGGCATAGACAGCTCCTGCTCCAGCTCTTCATTCTGCCCCTGCTCCAGCTCCTCTGCCTGCTCCTTCTCCAGCTTTTTCTCCTGCTCCTGCCACTGCGGCTTCTTCTAGTTCAGCTAGTGCTTCTTTCGCTGCCTGCACAATTGCAAAAAGATAAAGTTGGCAAAGGACTTGTGGGGGAGCCCGAGGTGGAGAAAGCCAAGCGGAAAGCGGAAAGGGAGCCGCTTCAGCTGTTGTTGGTGAAAGGCAAATCTCACAACAATTTGGGTCAAACAAGCAAATTGCATTCTGTTTAGTGGCTCGTTGTTGCCCCCATTTTTCCCCACGTTTTTTTTTCTGCATTTGTGGGTGCAATTGGTTCAGAGTCCTTTGAGGTTGCAAAAACTCTCGCATTGGGAGCTGCAAATATTTGCCCAAAAAGGAAACCCGAGAAAAATGGGTTTAACTGCCGCTTAAGATTTATACGCAGATGCTCATTAAATTGCAGAAAACGCAGAAAGGCAAAGGAAAGGAAAAGCGAGGCGGAAAACGCCGCCAGACGACAGCTGGCAACTTATGCAAATTTCCTATGCAATTGAGACGACGCCCTCGCGAACTTGCCAGGATACGCACCCTGTCCCAGTGATTCGCTGTATGTGTGTGTCTGTGTAATGTAGTGGTAATGCAGTTGCCAAAGGACCCTAAACGACAAGAGCAAAGGATGAAAGTCAGATCGAATGTAAATTGCTTTTAAAGCTCAAGGAGGAGAGTCGTGAATAAGAAATGCTTAAATAACGAACTTGATGCAAATCCAAAGACAGCATATGGGACTGATGAGATTTGAATCGATCGAACAATATTGGAGGAGGCTTTAAATTGGAAGGAGAACACTATTCAATTTCAAGGTTTATGTGTTAAGGGAATATATTGGTATTTTTTGGGTTCGAAAATAAGTCAAAAAGGTAGCTAGAGACTTAAAAAGAAAGACAATGTAAATGTTAAAGAAATCTTTAAAAATTAAAAAGGATGTTTAACATTACAATAAGTCTGGAATTGGTTTATAATATTTCTAAAATAAAACAGATCGTTAAAGGTCTCCAATTTTATTAAATCTCCTTAAGGAAAGCTTAAAAGTATACTATAATAATTGTTAAGCCTTAGAACACTTTCTGAAGTCTTTTTAATTAACCATGTATTTCTTAAACAAACCTTACCTAATTTTATTAACCAAAATATTTATTAAATAGTTTACTAGAGCTTTTAAATTATCAGAAAATCCCACAGTTCCCTGTAAGCCATATTAAACTGAAACCTAACTTCAAGCCCGTTGCTTTTTTCGTAACCCATTCACTCATGTAAGACAAATATTTAGACTCAATTTTCGCTCACAGCCTTTTACCCGCTATTTATATAGTCGAAATGGCACCGAAATGGATGCCAGCAAATTGTTACTGAGGCCTTTTTCTCTGGCAAATTCAGTAATCAGGTGAAATTGCGAGCCGCTTTCCACACTCGGCACTGTATCTGTTTTCTGGCACCAAATCAAACTATATCACCTTGTCAAAGCCCTGAGCAGTCGAGCATTTAATCTTTTCAAAATATACGGCATACGATGCCGTGTAATAAGATATCCTTACCCGCACACACACACACACTGTGAAGCTGTGAAGGTTTTTCACGAAAATTTAATCAACGCACTTGGCGACACAACAGGACAAACAAAGGCAACAATGAAAGGCAACTTATGTGGCACTCGCACACCATTCGCAGGTGGATCCATTTAAAAATGCTTAGCAAACAGACACCCACACATGGCCACAAAAAGGGGAGGAAGGGGGTGCAGGACATACACACAAACATCCTGCGAGAACGAAGAACACGACGACGATGAAGCCGAGTCAAAGTCATTTGATATTTTTTAGCATTAAGGTTGTTTTCTCTTCGTTTCTGTGCGCTTTTCAATAACATGAAAGTTCTGCTCTCTGTTTGATGGAAAATTGTAACGACGCACACACAAGAACCTAGTACAGGAGGGGGCAGAAAAATAGTAAACTTGAGAATTATTAAAGAAGAAAGCCACGATTAATAGGATTTTAATATTTTTAGAATTTATTTTAATAGTTTTAATATCAATTAAACTCAAATTTATGGTAATACACATTTTCTAATATTTTTAGAGCATACTTTTAGGCATTTAATTATAAGTTTTTAAGTCTCTAAAGATTTTAAAATCCCTAAAAACTAAATTTATGTATTTCCTCTTATTTTAAATCATTAAATATATTTCTTTACTAAGCAATACCCTTTTTAACAATCCAAATTATTCCCTAAAAGACATATATTATAATTGACCTTGAAATATTTTATACATCAACCACATCTTACCCATTTTAACCCCGATTGTACCAACACCTATGGTACATGTCAGCCAGGAACAACAATTTTCTTGTTAACTCTGCATCCCAACACCTGCGATGCCAATGTCGCTGATGTGGTAAGCACCTTACAAGGCGAACCCGCTGCGACCGCAGAATCAGCAATGACATCAAACGTGATAGGGAACTCGGAGGGGGGTGGTGAAAAGGGAAATAAAAGAGGGAAAACGGAAAAGGGGGAAACCTCATGTGGTGGAAATTTTATGTGCCTCGGCAATCGGGAATCGAAATGGCAACGAGTGCCATTTCCACGCGGGGAATTCTATTGGAAATTTAGACAAATCTGCCAAAGAGCTTAATGATGTCAATGACATGCTCAGACGAAAAACAAGGATGGCCACAAGGATGTAGAGGCAGGTGGGGCCAGGTGTCGGTGTGGTGAGTGTGTGTTCGGGTAACGTGCCATGTGAGTCACGTACATAATTAGCCGCGCGCGGCACGTGGCCAATGTGGAACTACCTGTGGCACAGGAACGACACCAGGATGGCGAAACCCCTCCTGCCCCTCCCACTGATTGTTCGCGAACAAGATTATCCAGCAAAAACAGCAACTGCAGGAGGAGGAACAACAGCAGCAGCAGCAGCAGCAACTGTTGCATCACCGCGGCAACATGAAACTCTCGGTTGATTGGCTGATTTTCGTGGAGTTGCCAGTCAGAATTTAATGGACAGGCATTCAATACATCGATTTAAACAGACTGAAAAGGGTATTAATTTGTAAAAAATAAAAAAAAATGTATATAAATAAAGAACAGAGCTTAAAGTGGAATAAAAACAGGGGTTTCTTTGATAATTGACAAACTGCTTTAAAAAAATTTTATTTTCTCTAGAATTCCAAAGATAATTTAAGGTAAAGTCAACCTTTGATTTTGTAAACAAACATTTTCCACCTCATTTAGTTTATACTTATTTCCCCCAATGGATCTCTCCCCCCTTTAAGCGGATGATTGGCCCTGCCACGGTCCCCCACTGAGTGGCGGCTCAGTGGCTGTCATAGGCAGCTCTCCTGCCAGGACCTCATCCTCCCACTTAAGCCTCTCCCTCCCCCTTCTATTGGACTCGGTTGCGTTCAACATGCTAATTACTTAAGGCGACAGTTGTGAGCGGGACAAAAAAAAAAAAAAAGGACGAGGCGAAATGCAGAGCAGACAAAATGGCGATGGGGATAAGCCTCGCAGGAGGGCCCCAGACTTGCGAGTCAACTGCACAGCTTGACTGCAAGGCAGCGCCCGCCCGACCAGGGGGAGCGCACACAATACCCGCATAAAGTTGACTTGAGATGTGCAGATTATCCTATGTAGGCACTTAACATGACGCAGGCGAGGGCCAGACAACTCCCAGGAACCCCTAGAACCCAAGACCAGTGGCAGATACATCTACAGCTACAGCTACAGCTCCAGTGCCAGCGCCAGCGCCAGTCCCAGTCCCAAGCCAAAATGGGCCAAGTCAAGTGAGTTGGCATAAGGGCAGACGAGCCAGGCGAGTGAAGCCAACTTGCGGCATGTGGCAAGAAAGGGATACACAGGGGGAAAAAACACTTTACACTTGAAAATTATAAAGGAAATACTAGAAGCATAGAAATAACATATTAAATAATATTTTATTATATTTTCTGTAACAGATTTCCCTCCAATTTAACTCTTATTTTCATCTTTTTATAAAGATGTTTATCCTTTTTCTCTCTGTGCTTCATAATGGCACACTCTCTGCCTTCTTAGCGCCACTGGATGGCGGAAGCATAATAAATAAGCAAGTGTGCAAGCGGAAATATTAAGCAGTGGTCGGGGATGCAGCTTGCCACACACACACACAACGCACAACATCAAACACACACACACAACCGCTGTGCCACAATGAGCAGAAAGAAACTCATTTCGCCTGTCACGACTTTGGCCCCCGACATTTGGACAAAATGCAGTCAGAAAATGCAGAGATCCGCAAATGCACAAATGCACACGCCGATGCTTCCGAGTCCAAGGGCAAGGGAAGTCCCCTTGAGAGAGAGAGAGAGAAGCGGAAGTGCCCATTGTTGCACTGCCAATGGCCTAAGTCAGAGCTGCTATATAGTATACAGTATAGTTAAGCCGTAACACTCATAATTCACCGGCCGCCTGACGCAATGTCAACATCCAGCTTCCGTCATGGAAGGACACAAAAAATGAGGAATAGGAATGGAAACAAGAATACTTTACTTTCTTGAAAAATAAATACTCTCTCTAGGGAGTATAAAAAGTATATATATATCTTATAAGTTACCTTAAACAGCAAGAAAATAATCAAGGAATTATTAATAAACATTATCCCAATCAACTAAGAGTATCTCAAATCATTGGCATATGTTAGACCCAGCAAAACCATTCTTATTCCAATTTCAGACAGATATATAATATTTCAAAGGACCTGCTCTCACTCACTCTTCCGTAGCCATAGTCATGCTAATTTTTATTCAAATTTCACAATAAGGGTATTCCCAAACCAAAGTAAAAAAAAAAGCAAGAGAATAGGCATTTGTTGCTGGTACTTTATGCTCCAATTAGTAGCTTCCGACAACGTCTCAGACTTTGGATTCAGATTCGGACACCGATAAGGGTACTATCAGGAGGGCAAAAGAGTGCTGCGGTCGGTGCCAAAGCGGGGAGGAAGGACCTTCTTTTGTGGCATTTTGTGAAAACGGAAATCAAATAATATTTTCATACTGATTTATGAATCTATTTGCACAGGCACAACGGGCCACCGGCCACCGTCGTCGTCCCTGCCCATTTGCATGTGATTCATGCTCTGAAAACCATGAATGATTATATTTGCCAGTCCCGGCTGAGAAATCCAAGACTCCAAGAGAGAGTGAGTCTTGGGGGAGGCCCTCAAAATATAAATGACTTTGGTTTGGTCCGGCTGAGAGTTTATAACTAGCATCAGATTATGAGGCCGACTTCCAAGGGGAAGTTCTGGAGTCCGCCGCCGCCCCTCCCTTGGGACCACGAAATCCTTTTTCGGTTTCAATATTTATTTGTGGCCTCAGCTGGCATTTCTCAGGCCATGCAAATTGTTTTCTAGCCCCCGACATTAAGTTGTCAAGCCCCGGCCAGGCCGAGATTGTGTCGAGCTCTCAAAGTTTACTTACAGATTGCATTTATTGATGCTCCCAGCTCCCACTTCTGGCTGCCTTTCCATTCAAAAAGCTTTATAATGCACTTAAAGAGAGTCTGGAATTTATATTTTTCTTTAATTTAAATACTGTTTGCCTTGTCCAAACTAATATACTTTATGGCTTTGTTAAATGTTTGAATGTGGCTTTTGCTTTTGAGATATTAAAACTTAATTTTAGTTTAAGCTGTTGCAAATGAGTTAAAAGGTTAAATGGTTTCGGGGGGATAAAGAGTTTAGTTGACAGTACTAAAAGTTATAAGGAGAAGTGGGTGATTTAAAGGATGAAACAATCGTGATTAACTCTAACTTCTTTTATTTAAATTCCCCAATTGTAAGTCACCTTTACAGACTCTATAAAACAACCCTTCTAGATCTATGTTACTCCCTTTTTAACAGGTTCATTCACAAGCAAATCAAACAAGTTTCAAGTGAGTAACTATTTGCAAATATTTATGCGAATGCACGCCCAGGGAAATGTCACCGACACGTGTAGAAAACTGCAGATTCCGAAATTCGAATCAGACGATGAACGTTGACTACGAAAAAGTGCAAGACGTCGCGGGGTCAGAGGGCAAACGACAGTGAAAAGTGAAATGTTAAACCAAAAGAGAGTGTCTGAAGAAAAAGGGGAAAAAACAGAGTGAAATACAACTGCATTCCACACACTAACTGTCGCCATTTGTTATTGCTTTTTAGAAGCTTCTCTGCTCTAGGAAGAAGCAAGTCAAGTGGCAAGTGGAGACGGGGCATCAGTTTGCACTGTACAAAAAAAAGGGGGTATAAAATTAGATTTAGCAAATAAGTTTTATACTATTTAAAGACAATGAAGGAAACATTTCCAAGCCTATAAATCATACAAGCTCTTGATCAGAATCAACAGGCGAGTATTTCTAGCCATGTTAGAAAGAACATTTTATTTATAAATAATTTTGGTTTAAATTTTTTCTCTCTGTGCAATAAAAAATACCAAAAAGTCAAAAGCACCTGTAAAGTAAACTAGTTTCTTCTTAAATTTGTCTAAATTTGACTTATTTCAAATCTAAAAACTCTTAATTTTTATTTACAAATAATTTGTATATATATATTTTCTCCCTGTGTATTATACCACGCACATTGCATCAAAACAGTATAGCTAGAAACTAAAGGCAAGAGCTCCAGCACGTGTCGGGACTTAGAAGCTACCTTTCCCGGCACCCTTCCGGTGTCCTGCAGCCATGGCAACTCTCTCAATTGTTGTCCGGTTCATGGTTGCTCCAGTGCCTCTTCACTCCCCTCCTCCTCTGCCCCCCACAGCCCGCATAAACAATCGCATTTATGTGAATTTTATTTTGATTCTGTATGCGCCGCATAGCCAGTACAGCAAAATAGCTAATAGAAAGTTTCAGAAATCGACAGTAAATAAATGTAAAAGAGCTTGCCGAGAGCAGAGATTTTAATTTTAAAGTGGAAACTTGTAGGAAAATTGGAACGTGTTCATTGTATATTGTATAGAGGGAGTATATATATCGCCCAAAAATAAATCAGCAGCAAAGGACTTAAAAGAACTTTTAGTAAAAGTAGGAAAATAGGTTTTAAAAGAAGATTTTACATTTTAAAATTATAAAAATATGGTTTTGGGTATTCTCGTCAAAGGAAATTGTATCTAGAAAATCCCCAAGGCTTTCCAGCTGTCATTATATTTTATATAAACCCAAAAGAGTTAAATAAAACATCGTTATACGTCAGATAAAATGGCCACATTTTTATAATCATTCGTGGTATCTCCTTGCATAAGTTTTATAGCGCTTCGCCTGTCACTTAGTTCTTTTCGGCCCAGCTGATGAAGATATATACCAAACGAATTCTTTATCATTTAGAATGCGATTTTGGTCAGGACAACGGACAGGACAATAAATACTAATAGCCAAAATAGCCGGCCAACACATAAACCATAGCCGAGAAAAGTAATTCCCCGGCAGAAGGACGAGTAATAATCAACATCAAATTGCCTCGTTTCGAGTTCCACTTCCAATTTGGGGTTTTCCCTTCTCTTTTGCTTTTTTTTTTTTATATATTTCTGGACCCTGGCTCCAGTTCCCTTTCAGTTTCAGTTTTTGGTTCAGTTTCGGTTCGGGTTTCGGTTTCATTTTCGGTTCCAGTGCAAAGACTCACTCAAGTTCATTTATTTTTATTGTTTTCGGAGCTTTTCGGCGACAATTTATGGCCAGCGGAAAAAAAAGGAGATATTTATTGTTGGTAGGTCTCTCTGGCGAAACTTATGTACACACAATGGCCAACCAGAAACTTTATTTTATTTATATTTTATTTTTATTTTTAAATGAAAAGGAAAGTGATGTAAGAGAAAAGCAATGGAAAGAAAATCTACGTAAAACGAATAATTTACTTTTCTTTTGCCGGCTAAGCATCCCCAGCATTCTATCTTATTTTGCACTAAATTTTAACAGGATTTAGCCCCGTCGCTCTTTGCTGTCAGCTGCTAACAAGCGGCAAAGACGTCCACGCTGTCTGACCAGCCGAGCGATTCAAGCCAAGTCCACCAGTCAGGAGGAGCAGGAGTACGAAGAGCAGCAGAAGCAGGAGTAGCAAGAATACGAGGAGCAGCAGAAGCAGGAGGAGCTGGAGTACCAAGAGGAGGTGGACAAAGTGGGCGTGGGCATCGTGTCCATGGTGAATGAGTTTTGTCGCAAATCCGCTTACGTCCACACCGCCGCAACGAAAATTGTGATGGCCCTTCTGATGGAGACGATGTCGGGGCCACCACCGTCATGACGATGATGATAATGATGACAGCGATGATGACGATGGTGGAGCCCCCGAGAATGGCCAACGGCCTTCACAGTACCAGTAAAAGCGGCCCCCCTTCTAACCAACCACCCCCTGTTGTAGTCATTTTAACTGGCACATAAATAAATTCCATAAATCTTTTGCACTTTAACGCTTCTGCTTTGAGCCGAGTCAAGTCTGGGCCCAGATCCGATACGAGCTGGTTCTTTGGTAAGGGAAAATGAGGCTTATCCCTACCATATAGTCTTGTACAGTAACCAAAAAAAAGTGTACGTATTAAAGTGTACACATTTAACAAGGCTAAAAGGTAAGCCAAAAAGAGTTTAGTGAAATATAAAAATTTTTAAAGATAAATTAATATTTATTAATTAATATTTAACCTAATTAATTAATCAACTATATAATATTTTCAGAGTAAACCAAGTAGTATGCTACGAAATTCCTTTCAAAATATTCTCACACTAGAAGACTTTTTTCCACACACAAAAATCAAGCGTTTTTATACTTGCTTATTTTTTATAAAATCTCTAAAATTTCTGTCACCATTATACACATACAAAATTTCTCTATTATTTCCATAAAAGTATAAACAATGACTGGGTTTACCAACCTGCAATTGAACCGTATCATAAAGGAGCTCATTGCCCAAAAGGGAGACTGTACTTGCAACGAGGAGTCTATTCAGCGACTGATCCACCAGGCACGCG
The DNA here is from genome assembly GCF_030179895.1 of Drosophila kikkawai. Lineage (NCBI taxonomy): Eukaryota > Metazoa > Arthropoda > Insecta > Diptera > Drosophilidae > Drosophila > Drosophila kikkawai. The sequence continues at coordinate 24,647,317 of NC_091729.1, forward strand.
ATGTGATCTCCAAGCAACCGATGCTCCTGGAGCTAGAAGGTCCTGTAAACATATGCGGCGACATACATGGTCAGTTTACAGATCTTCTGCGTATATTCGAGGCCTGTGGATTTCCCCCAAAGACCAACTATCTGTTCCTGGGCGACTACGTAGACCGAGGCAAGCAGTCACTGGAGACCATCTGCCTGCTGTTCGCCTACAAGGTCCGTTATCCCGAGAACTTCTTCCTGCTGAGGGGCAACCACGAGTGTGCCAGCATCAACAAAGTCTACGGCTTCTTTGACGAGGTGAAGCGCCGTCACTCGGTTCGCTTGTGGCGCAGCTTCACGGACTGCTTTGACTGGCTGCCAGTGGCCGCAGTCATTGGCCAGCGCATCTTTTGCTGCCATGGGGGACTGGGTCCTTCGCTCCGCAACTTGGAGCAGATAAAATATCTGCCAAGACCCACGGACGTGCCGAATGAGGGCTTACTGTGCGACCTACTGTGGGCGGATGTCAATCACACTACAAAGGGTTGGGGCCAAAATGAAAGGGGTGTGAGCTTCACCTTTAGCGAGTCCATCATCCTGGACTTCCTGAAGTCCCAAAATCTTGATCTGATGGTTCGCGCCCACGAGGTGGTTGAGGATGGTTACGAGCTATTTGCTGACCGCCACCTCATTACCATCTTCTCGGCTCCCAACTACTGTGGACTGATGAACAATGCCGGCGGTGTGATGCGTGTCAGCGCGGACCTCCTGTGCTCCTTTGTCATCCTCAAGCCGATGTGTGACTCCAGTGACTCCAAGGAGTCTGTGAGCGAGAAGTCAGAAGACATTTCGTGGACTTGATAAGCTTGTATATAAAATGTTATAAGCTTTTATTAAAGGCAGATCTTGAGATATTAATATGGAAAGCTTGAAGAGGGTATTTAAGGACCTCTTAATTTTTAGGCTCTGATTAGCGTAGCATTTTCCTTGACCTTTTGCTGGTTTTAATCCTAGAACCCATAACCCTTGAAGCATGCTCGAAACACATGTCCTTATGGCTCAAGTGTTGACTTCTTGAAAGGTCAATGGCGACTCCTCCTACGTTGCTCTAATAGAGTAAGCATCCTTGCCTCCTGTTGGCCCACTGTCAGTGTCACCAGGTGGACAGGTGACTTCAACACGCTTGTTTTGCCATTTCATTTGCAGCTCATTGCTGCCAGCCAAGTCAGTCAAATGAATTTTACATGGCGCTTAACTTGGTCAGATTGTGATGTTTGCAAGAGCAGAAGCTGGAGCTGGAGCAGGAGCCGTAGCTGATTTGCTGATGAGCAGGCATAGAGAAGCTTAACCTCCTGGAATCGCCATCTCGTCCTCGTGTGGCGCAACATTTATTTGATCTGGCAAAAGTCAAGCGTGGAGGACGAGGCAGCAGGTCGGACTTGGACTTGGACTCTTGGTCTTTGGTTGTCTGCTCAGTGTTGCATACGAAAGTATCTCCGTCTGGCAGGAGCACGCTCGAATAATTTAATACAGCCTCGGCATCAGCCCCAGCTCGCAGCTTCCCGCCTCGCATGTCCTGCAGGATCCTTGGCATTTGGAATGCACACAGCGTGCCATTTGACTGCAATTTAATGCTCTCTCTCTCTCGAACAGTTTATCCAAAACTGTCTCTGTTCCTCAGCTCCCCAACTGCTGCTGCCATTTCATGTTTTGCGAGAGATGACAAATCACATTTATTTATTTTGAGTATCTGCCAGACCAGGCGACCGTGTAAGCCAGCTAAGCTTTAATGTGTCCTGTGTCCTATGTCCTGTGACAGTTTGATTCAGTCGGAGAACTAGCTGCTGGGATGCAAACGGAGCAGGGAGTGTGGCTACAATCTGAAGGGTTAATGCTCAGGCATAATCGAATCTGGGAAAAGTATTTTGGCTTTCCAAAAAATGGGTTAAACCCCACTGAGTAATTGGCTCAAGGATGTAGAAGTATCTATGGGACACGTTTCACAGCGGGAAAACAATGCAGAAGTGGATGGCAGATTGCTTGGAAAAGGAGAAAGATATTTTTGAGTACATAATTATGCCAATTTGAAGCTGAATTTTGCTGAGAACACAAAAGGAATTATCTTTTTTCCTTCAATAAACTCTTCTTTAGTTACAAAAGTGTAAGTCAACCTCATTGGTAAATCAGAAAGAGCCTCTCTGTACCTGGAAACGGAAGTAGGTCAACCCCTTGGGGGGAGCTCGTAGATGAGCTCTCTCTCTCCCCTGACAGGACCACAATCTTGGCATTGGCAGTGAGACTCGTGACTCTCGAACTTCCTACTTGCTCGCTTAATTAGCAAAACAACCGGGCAACTGGACTGCAGCCGATGACAAATGACTGGAAAGATAGCGACAGCCAGCACAGGCCACCCTTTAATGACTGATTGGGGGGCTGGGCCCCGGAGGCACAAAGTTTAATTAAGGAAATGCCCACTAATGACGACTAATGGCCATGGACACTATGCCGAAAGCATTGCCGATCGCATCACCTCAGAAATCCGCAGAAATATTAGTTGTAAACATGGAAAGGACACCGGGCCATGATCAATTTTCATTTGCCAAGAGGAGGTTCTACTCCTCCTCAGAAAAGCGAGTGGAAAAATAAAGAAAAAAAGAAATACGAAGAATAAAAACAAAGCTCGCTTACAGCTCTCGCTCGACTCAATCAAGTTAATGGCGGCCAAATGGGTTTTTGATGCGCTGGCCGCGCAGCTCCATAAAAAATGATTGCCAGGAGGCCCGGTCCTGGCCTTCGTGTTCCGTTTCGCCAAAAGTTGGCTTAATGAAAACGCGTGGACATTGCCGTTAAATGCGTTCACCGTGGTGTGTGTATAAGTGTGTGTAACTGAGGTGGCATAAAACGCTGGCAACTTGGCTTAGCCAGACAGATAGCCTGGCCCAAAGTGGGCGTGCCAACTTTCTTATTGACAATTTGAGCATTTGAGCGTTAAATTCTTATGAGGCATAAGTTGGGCCCATAGTTAATAACGGCACTTCATAAGGACGCCGCCCGACACGACACGAGGTGTGTCCACGTGGATTCCCGAAAGGTTGGGTTGGGGGGCGGTTATGGCCAGCGCTTTTCCACTTTTCCGCCAGCCGGCATATTCTTATGTTTTTGCCCAGCGTTTGTTTTGGCCCTTGTTTTTATTTTCCTTTTGCCTGCGCCTGTTGCCCTGGGAAAGGGTTTCTCCATTTTCTGAAAATATTTGCTGGAAAGCGAGGAAAAACTTTTTTAATAGATATGAGAAAGTTTTTATCTATTTATATTTGTTAATAGGAATTTATTAAGAAGTTTGTGGGGTTTAAGAAAAGGAATTTTTTATGTATTTCATTTTTTTATATATTAAGAAATTAACGCGTATTTCAATTTAGTTACAACAACTTCAGGCCTCAAGCTAAGGAATTTACAAGTATTTTTTAATTTTATTTTAAAGGTTTTTTACATAAATTATCCCATAAATTAACCAAATCTTAAAAAGAAAGTATTCAATTTGTATTTTATTTATATTTTCACTAGTTTGTAAATATTTTTTTGATTTTATATATTTTTCAGGGCATCTCCAACTTCGACTTCGCTGTTCTCCCCCATCACTTCACGCATTTTCCGCTTTTCCCTGGCGTTGATCCGTCAGAAACTCTAATCAAATTAATGGAATAACTGAACGCTTATGTGGGCTTTTCCAACCCTGCACTTTTTTCCCCTTTTCGAACTGCTCCCCCTATTTTTTTTTTTTTTTTTTTTTTGCAGTTATGTTTCCTCTTCATTTTTTTTCCAGGCGAAGGCCAATCTCAAATAAACTTGACTTCCGGCAGGGAAATAGCCCGGCCAAGTCCCCGAATGGCCTGATATCCACTGAATATTGCTAATTTCACATTCCGATTCAGCATCTTTCTCGCGTTTCAATTCAATTACACGGGTTTTTTGGGTAGGAGAGAGGAAAGAAGCCTGGCAGGCAGGAAAGTCCCTTCGGCTTGGCTTTCGGCTTAAACCGCAAGCGAAGAGATTTTAATTAATTGCATAATCACTCAAATAAACCGCATGGCCCCCGTCACACACCCGCCTTATCCCGGCCGAGTTTTCCCAGCGGGGTGGAAACTGTGGAAAACTTGTAAATGAAACGCAAAGAAACAATCAAAATTCCAAAAGTCACCAAGGCTCTCTACTCATTCCTTTGGCTTTGCCTTTGCCTTTTCCCCCGCGATTGTACAAGTGTTTTTAATATTTAATTGCTTTTTAAATGAGTCCAAGTATTTTATTGTATTTCATTTGATGATGTAAACGCTACTAACAGCACGTCCAAAACTCAAGAGGGGAGGAAAAGTGGCAACCACAGCAGTTTCCTCCGCTCTGGTCGCAACTTTTGCAAATTATTCAAAGCGAAAGGCGGGGGAAATTGGGGGCTGGCTGGCTGGCAACGCCTGGAGCCAAAGCAGCGACAAGTAATGGCCCAAGTGGCAATTTATCAATTAAAATTCTGCTTAACTACCAGGATGCCCAGGAAACGAACTGAAACTGGCAGTAAAAAAAAAAAAGAAGAGGGAGCTCTGGGACTCTGACCAGCTACTAAGCTCCTCGAAGTAGCAGTTCCATCCCTCTCAGTGCACTCTCAGTGTCATTTGCCGCGTGTTTATTTCCCTGCCAACGAACCGTTCCATCTGCCAACAAGTGGAGTGCTAATTAAAGTCCCATGGTCCTGGACACAGTAAATAAATCTTTGAACTGAATTAGATATAAATTGCAGTGCCAGAGGACTGTGCCTGAGCAGCCCCAGCGAAAGGAGCTTAATTAAATCGAGGCGAGGGCGACAAACGGCTGGGGATTACGCATCGTCTAATTGAATTCCATTCGAACAGCTGCCAATTTCAATACCCAGGATCCCAATCCGATGCTGTTTATGCAGCTCACAGGCTCAATAATATTTACCCAGCAGGGATATTACCTATCAGATGAGGTAGTTGAGAGTTGTGGAAATACCTGGACAGTAAGCAAAGAAGCTATTATAAAATGGAAAACATCAGGCAACACAGGAGTGACCTTACTCAAAGAAATACTATACTATATCTTAAAAAGGCAATACTATTTGTGAAACACTCTATCAAAGCCGCATTAAAAACACCTGCTCTCCAAATCCACGTGTTATTACAACCTTAAAACCTGTATTTGATGGCTTCATTGTCCACCAGAGGCTTAACTTTGCTTCCCTGAATTTTGTAATTATTTTCAAGAGAACCAGTCAATATACTTAACCGCCCATCCCGCCAACGACTCACAAGGACCCTCGAAACAGGCTCTCGCCCAGGCTGGTATTTAAGTTTGCTCTTTAAGCTTGTGCATGTAATTAACACTTTGAATAAAGTTTCGGCGCTGATGGCTGCCTTCTGTTTCAATATTTGTGTTTTCATTGGGTAGTTTGGTCAAATTTTTTTATGTCAGGGCTGCGGTTGGGAGGATGGAAGGCTTTCCATCCTTTTTTGTCGCCACCAGTAAGCCAGTGGAGATGGGATGAGAAAATATGGAAATTTTATTGCTCGCTTATGTTTGAGTTAATTTGGCAACAATTTTGTTGAATTTTAATGAGTGAGCGAGGGGGGAGCCCCAGCCCAGGTCCCTTGGGGACTGATTTAAGCCGTTGACAGGGCGACAGACTGCTGACAAGGGGATGGAATATGGGAATATGGTAAATGGTGGAATCCGCGTAACTTGCATTCCGACCAAGACGAGTTTCTAATTAAGCCGAAAGCCCATGACAGCCGCCGTCAAACTGAAGGCCGCAAAATTATGCGAAATCTGCCAGATATTTACAAATTACCAAAATCAACAGCAGACTCTCACTCGACGACGCTCGACTCTGTCGTAAATCTAAAATGGAAATGTAAGTCTTCGATAGAGAGAGTGCAGCGCACTGTTGATTCTTGTGCTAATTGTTGTGTGCCAAATTCAATTAATTTAAATGCCGCGCGGCGTACAATATGCGACTCTGGCCGTCTAAACGTCTGATGAATTAATTAAAAACGCCTCATTTGCCGAAGCAATCAAGCGCAAAAAGCAAGAGACTCAATCTGGGTCCAAGGCCTGAAAAGTCGAAATTATGCGCCACTTTTGGCATTTTCATAATTTTGCTTATGAAACGTGACTTTTGTTCGGTGGGACCTCAGTCACTGCCATTACCATTTCCCAGTGTCCATCCTCCCCACTCCTCTTGTACCCGATTCCGCTGCGTGTCAGCTTTTGTTTCATTATTCCGGCGGTCGGTCGGAGGGGGGAGTAGGCGAATTTTAATTTTAAACTGATTTTTTTTTTTCCTTCTTTCGGCCACGCATTGTTTGTCAACTTTTCGGCCATGGCTTACCCTTATCCGAAGCAGGGTTCGCTCTTGGCCCGCCTGCGAAATGGGTTCCGGAGGGGCGGGTCGAAAAGCGCGTGCTATAAATTTTGTGTAAATATTTGTTAGTCCCGGACAGGACAGAGTTTCAAACAAAACACAGCTTCCCGCTGGAGCTTCATTATGCCGGAGTTCCACTGAGAAGAAAATGTTTACTAAAGTGGGTCAGTCATTTGGGTCGATTTCATGTCAAAATGGAAACTATCTGAGACTTGACTGGAGGATAGTTTGCATTATTTAAATTGAAGAGTAGGTCAAGGGGTTTTTAAAACTATTTTAAAGGGTTTTAAAACAAGGATTTATATTTTCAAAACTAAGAAATGTGATAAAGTTCTATTTATACTCCTGAACATATTAATTCAGGTTGTTGGCAGGTGATGTTTTTATTATTTGTTAATTAAATACAAGGATTTCATTAATAAATGATTTTAACTATATTTTTTAAAGGGTTTCAAAATTTGTTCCCCTTCTTTAGTTCCCAAAAAGAGTAATAATATCTACTTTTTTCGGGGATCTTATATTATAATGTCTTGCAGATTTTAAATGAATTTTTTAGCCCTGCAAAAGTAGTAAATTATTATTTCCCAGTCACCTGAAATTTACATATAAAATTCCACACACATTCCTTTCTTTCTCACCGTGTAGTTGCTTTACTTTTTTCAACTTTTAACACATACACGCTGATTTTTTACGACTTTGATTGTTCGCACACAAATTGTAATTTGTAATTTTTGGCCAAAAAAGGTAATTAAGCCGCCGAAAATCCAATTAAGTGCGACGGAATCTCAAATTGAAATCAGTTGCTTGTGTCTGGCGCCCCCATTTGCACATCATTGTGTAAATCATTATAAAAGTGAGGCATTAAATTTTTAATAGTCCAAACGCCAACGCCGACAACTGTTTATGGGAATGGCCATAAAAGTTTTAGTTTCCAGCGGCCTGACAAACGGAATATAAAGCAGTTAAATACGCATAAATACATGTACTATATGTATAAATATATATATATTCAACTGTATAATTGCAGCACTTAAATGTTAAACGTTTCGCCAGTCCTGTCGCCTGGAATGTCTGTCTCTCTATATATCCTGTCTCTCTGTGTATGTGAGGGGAAAATTGAAAATTTGATGTATCTGGGGAGGTGAGGGGGGAGCAAATGGCATGAGAGTTGTCTCGCATTTCCAATTTGGACTGCCACGTAATGGACCTGACAAAGGGCATGCACACGAAAACAGTATTAATGCCCTGCACGATGCCAGCAAGCATATTAGACTCGATCTTAATAATTTATATCCTGGAACAAAGCTAGCTGCTGACCCTTTTCCCATAGATGTGTGTCTTGAGGATATTTACCATAATATTATTGTTTTGCAGCATCTCTAGAACTAGAAATCTGAAATTAAAGCTTCATTAATTATCCTGAAAATCGTTTGAATTGGCCTTAAGTTCGTATAAGCTTAATGCCAAAAGGCAAACTTTGAAGTTAAGACCAGAATTTCCTTAAATGTTATCCTGAAACTACAAAAGGCAAATGCAATTGGCAATTGGCTTAAATCCACACATATAACTCTAAATATGGGAATAAGTCCAGGAACTGTTTCTGTTTTTATTTGTCCAAATCTAAAGAAAATTTACCTAAAAAGTACTTTTCTATAATTAAAAAACCCTTTTTTTATTTTATTAAAATGTAATTTCTAAGTTTTTCTAAGAAACCAATATATATTGAAAAACTCTCTACAAGTTTTCTTATTTTTAAAGTAAGAAATATATTTATAAAATATAAAATAACCCACTTACGCCACCTTTGTATCATTTTCCAGGGCATTAGTAAGTCGCTTACCCATCATATTTAGCTATACGAATTTTTGGAGTATTTTTTCCGTTTGTTTGATTCATTTTTGGCTCTTTTGTTTTTACATCCTTTGCACTGCATTCAATGTTGTGCACTCAATTACTTTATGTGAATGTTGCGGAGCCAAAATTGAATGCAAAGCGAGTGCCCTTAACGTGAAAAAGCGAATGCAAAAATAACACACAAAATAAAAGTGAAAAAAAAAGAAACGCCAGCATGAAACGGGAAAACGGCAACGCTTTCTGCCAACTCTGCGCTTTCCATAATGGGGCGAAAATGCTGCCGAAAGGAGGCGGGGTGGAAAATCGTGGGGAAAAACTGTTGCCACCCGAAGCGCGGATGAAGCGCATAAATTGTTAACGCATGATTAGGTTTTGATTTCACTAATTAGATTTATTCCGCATTAAAATCTGAACAGTTACCCATCCTGTTCCTCCTGCTCCTCCTGCTGTTTCAGCTCTCCTGCTCTCTGTTATTGAATGGAAATTAAAAACTTCAGCTTGACTGGATATTCTGACTTTTCATTTACAGAGAACCCAAAAGGAGGATGGTGGTGCAGGGATCACACGTAAATATCTTTGATTGGCAACGTTTTGCCCGGCGATTTGCCAACATTTGTTAGACCCAGACAGCATTCGGGGCACTCGACCAGGCCAAAACCGAGACTGAATCCGTCACTGGGACCGTGTGATGAACTGGCAATGTGTCAGGACTGCGTCCATTTCGGAGTCCTAAGACCGTGGAGTCTCCATACCCGGCAGGCTAATGGCCCTCAAACGACTGGCAATCTGTTGTTTATCTCACTGGGCCACCTCGGGGGTGTGGGTACTGGCTATGGCTATGGCTATGGCTATATGGCTTTCCAAGGAGTCGACAGGACACGGCAGCGGGTGAAGCAGCCTGCAGCGGCAGTAGCAGCTGCGAGGGGGCTGACGCATGCATCAAAGTGACGCTCAAACTGAAATTGAAGTTGTTGCCCGTTCAAGAAGAGATAACTTGGCCCAAAGCAGGCCAAGGCAGCACTGAGAAAAATGGAGGGGTTACTTGGAAACAAAGATAAATGATGAATATAGACTTTTAAAATATTTTCAAAAGCTTTTTAATAAGACTGAAGGTTTTGGAAAATATATAAAAATATAGAAAAAATATGAAAATACTTAAATGTTGTTAAAAATTAATTTTAAAAATATTTTCAAGGCAATTAAAGATAAAGATAATCATCTTAGAGGCACTGTAATAGAGGATTCATCTTTTTAGAACAAAAACTAAACTGGATTACCTGATTTGAACCTCCCAATATCTTCTCTCTCCGTGTAATGGCCCCACTATGTTGGCCAAGTGTGCGAGAAAGTCATTTATTATTGCATAAAGAATGACTTTCAATTACTTGCAAGTGAACAAACTTGCTTCCAGCACATTGACATTGCCAATAAACTTGTGCTTAGTTTGTTGGGGGGGAGGGGGCTGCAAGGAGGCGACCGAAGCAGCTGGAATCCGCATTAATTATGCCATTTTAAGTCGGGCTTAGATGGGGCAAAAAACAGATGGAAGGCTACTTGCTTCTCGCCTTCTTCTAACTCGCTGCTTGTCTGCATTCAAATTGAATTTTGTTGGGCGCGACAGAGACAAATGAAGTGTTAACTGACATTTGTTTTATGGAGATGCAACCCCTAGTTGCAACAACCAACCCTACGACCATTTCTGCTGCCCCATAAATCACGGCGTTCGACGGCGTTAAGCGTGCAAGTCGCGTTCGTGAGATAAAAGTGCAAATTGTTCGATTTGCATCGTAAAAAATCCCACAGCTGCAAAAGTGCCAACTGCAATCAACGGCAACTGCAAAAGGGCGGCACACCAACTACTATACTGGCTGCGGTCTGCGGGCAATATAAACTGAAACAACAGCTTTATTTGCCACACTTTCTCGGAACAAAAGAGCGCACTCGGAAATCTGTAAAAGGAGTAACAAAATAAAACTGATCAACTGCTGCCAATTTGGTTTTTTATACAATTGAAAACTTGTCCGAAACATTTACGCTATTAATTTTGTTATAGGTTTTTATTTTTTTTATTTTTGTGGGAATTTATTTCAAGCTAAAGTTTTTATATTGAGGTTTTCCTACATTTATTTATAGTTTGGCCCACTTTTCTAGTTTATAAACATTTTTAAAAGGTGTTTTATAAACATTTTTTTATATAAAAACCAGAGGTGAATGCACTTCCTACAAAAGAAATAATTTTTTAATGAATTGATGAAAAAATATATATATTCTATTTATCAAATACATAATTCCTTTGGGAATTTATTACTCATAAATTATTCAATGCACACTTCTGCCTTCTAATATAATGTTTATTTATACTAGTTTAATGTATGGAAAATTAATTTCAAGAGGCCAGCAACAGGATTAATTGATTAAATATGTCAGGCAGCCAACTCCTTTTTTTTCACAAAAAAAATCAAAGACAACGTATAATAAAAACAATTGTGAGCCGCACATCAATTTACATAGCTAATGCGCCATTATTACGCGCATTTAAATATTTACAACATTAATGCGCATTTCATATTGCATAAATAATCCGCAATTTAATTAAGACTCTGCCAGTTTCATTCGTTGCCATAACTCGATTAATATATGAGGCTTGTTCTGTGCGATCGTGTGTCTCCCCCACTTGCATAAGCATTTATTTCGGTCCAGTAAATCCGCTCTGGCAGCTGGAGGCCTGGTTAATTGACACCCGGCCTCCTGGCATCCCGGCATCCTGCCTCGAAATCGGTTTGGCATTTTAATTTGATTGTGATACCGAATCGAATGCCGGTAATAAGCCCGGCTCGTGCCGGAATGCCTGCCGATAAGAATGTTCAGGGATTTCAAAATTAAGCGCCATAAAATTGCATTTTGTGCGCCGCCCCCGGAATCGCTCTGCTGGCTCGGCGATCAGCGAAAGCCATAAAAAGTGTATAGGCTGGAGTTTGGGGGATGAGGATGAGTCCCTGGGTAAAGCCAAAACAAAAAATCATAAATAAAATCACGTGAAAAACGGGTAAGTTTTAGGTTGCAACAGGAAGGCTATCCTGTGGTGGAGATTCAAGGAAATTAAGTAAATAAATCTATTAAATCTAAAGCTTTATAAATAATTTATTTAATTTTTTAAATATATAAATAATTAAGCTAATAAATATATAATTAATAATATATTAAGCCATATTCTAAGGCTTTAAAATAGATAAAAGCAACAATCCTTAAGATACAGCTTGTTTAAAGACCTCAAAGAAGGTTTTATAAATATTAAAAAAATATAAATACATTATTAAATAAACTTGTGAATAAATAATCCAATAAACTAGGCTTTTAATGGGTGTATTTCAATACTTTTTTTAGATAGAAGCAACAAGCTAAAAGATACTTTTACTTAAGACCTCAAAAATGGTCATTAAAAACTGTGTTAGAACTTAATAAAAAATTCTATATAGATAACAATAAATTCTTACTTAGTCTAAATTTAGTTAAATTAAAAACTCTTTATTAAAAATATATTAAATAATTGTTTTATGAATTTATAAAATATTTATTTCACTTGATATGAATTACTGCTTAGAAAATGGCATCTTTTGCTCGCTAATAAATACTTTTTCTTTCCCCAAAAAATCGTATTCTTTCTCCCTTAAATACATCAAACCCCTCTATATACCCTAGACATGATAAAAATCCTCTGCTGCCCTCCAGCCCCACTCTTCCTTATCAGCAGGAGACCATTTGCCCACGGATATGGACTATGGGAGCGAAAGGTGGACCATGCCGGACACCGAATCTGATGCGAGCGGGCTAAAAAAAGTGTAACGAATTTCATTGTTGCTACCGGAGAGAGCGCAAGTTTATTATTTATTATTTATTTTGGCGCGAAGTTTACGAGGCCATCAGCCAATATATTTTATGACAGCCCAGGAGGGCAGCTTAGGCGGCGGTCGAGCGGCCCGGCATCCTACGAAAAAAAAAGTTTAAAATTAAATTTATTTTTTTCACGCACCAATAATCACCAAGCGCCGCGTAATCAAATTTATTGAAAAATGAAAGCCATAAAAAGCAAAAATACGTGGCGGCCAAAGTCTAGCCGGATGCCAGGTTAAAACCATCAAACAAGAGTCTATTTTAGCCCGAAATAGAAGAGTGGTCTATGCAAATATTAGCCACGAATTTATGCATATACACATATATATTTTAAGCGCAATTCAATATGCATTGCACAGGAGGTATCAGATGTCAGCGGTCGGGGTATCATCACAGTTGTGTTTAGATAAGGACCGGGGCATTAATGAATTTGATTTGAAATTTGAACGAGCACACAATAATCGTATTGATTCAGGTTAATTAATTTGATAGCTTTTGCAGTGTTTAATTAGGCAGAGTGCATTTCACAAAATGCTTAATTTAAACATAAATAATATGTGAAGAAAGAGTGAGAGCATGGATAACATGAGGTATTTGTGGAATTTTCAGTCTGGATTTTCCGATAGCCAACCGCAAATATTGCTTATTGAATTTCAGTTTTTGATGGTTTGCAAACTATGTGTGTAAAGTATTTCATATTTCAAGAGCGAAAGAACTTTGACTGTGGCCTGGCGCCCGTAGAGAGTTTTTAAACCTTAATCCCTGGCAAGTGTAAGTCTCCAACCTCAAAACTGCATTCCTGCAATATGAGCTTAGTTGCTCCAACTTGGCCCTGGACTAAGTAATACCTTCGCTCTTTCTCTCTGCTTCTTTTGGTTGACTATTAAAGTGCGCATCATAAAAATATTTATGCTTAGTGCCTCGACGCTTTTGGCCAAAAACTTTCTGCTAAACACCATAAAACGTAGAACTTTTCACACATAACTTTAGAACATTTTGGTGTTTTTGTTTTCGTGTTTTCATCGTTGTTTTGTCTACTTTCCCTGGCAGCATTTTGTATAATTGCTGACGCTTTGCTTTATTTTCGGCTTTCACCTTTCGCGCGTGTATATAGAGTATGGAGTTGGCCTTTAATGGTATTCTTTTGTGGCAACCACTGACCCATGACCCCCACACAGCTCCTTTTCAAAGTGAATATAAGCAAAGATTTAGCACTTTTATTATTACGCTCGAGTTAAGTAGCAAACTATGTTGGAAGTTTTCCACGCTGCACATTATCAGCAGCAGCGTGCCGCTAACATTTTGGGTGGTGGTGGCTCCGCTCGGCGGTCTCGAGTTGGTCGGCAATCGGTGTGGTTGGGCCATCCGGCGGTGGTGGTGGTGCTGCTGTGCATGGCTGCTTGCGGTGGCTTGCGAAAAAAAGAAAAACTAACCAAGGGAATACGCAACAAACAGTGGGACACTTGGAGAAAGTTAAGGGTAATTAATTTAGAGAATTAAAATTTTAGAGAATAAATCATTTTGTCCTTAATAAAATGAAGCTTCCTTGCCCTCGAAAAGGATTTTCTTATAATTAAATTTTAATAAATATTTCCCTTAATTTCTCTTTGTGCACTAACTCACACTCCTACTCACGTCGCAGCTTCCTTTTTTTCATTATGGCTTTTGTTGGAGTTTAACGTTGTTTCCGCTGCTGTTGTTATTATTGTTGCCTCTGTCGGCGACGATGTCGCTGCTGCTGTTGTTGCTGTTGCTGTTGCTACTGCTGCTGTCGCCATCATCATAGTCGTCGACGTCCTCGGTCCATGCTGCCCGTGTTTGTTACTTATAGCCCAGCATATACACTCCCTTCGCCTTTGTTGCTGCAGTTTGTTTAGTTTTGTGCAAAAGTTTTCAGCTGCGCTTGGTTGGCTTCATAAATTTTTAAATAATCAGCAAACGGATACCACGTACGGCACGTGGAGTGGCTGTGTGTTGGAAATGAGATGGGGGTGGGTAAGGAGGTTAGTGGCTAGCCTTAAGGGCGCTTTAAAAGTCAACAGGATGGTCAACAAGTCTGCTGCTAAAGAATTCAATATGGCTTTTGATTTGCTTGTCAACTACAACACACGAGCAAGACGAAAACAACAGCAACAACAATGATTGCTATTTGTGTTAGTCGACGTAATTTAACGAAACAACATTGTTTGTTGTCAAAGGTATTCGACTTGGTTGCTCTTGCTCGATTTTCCCCAATAAACAAACGGCTAGCGAATGCTTGACGCCAAGATAATCACATATCACGTATACGCCGTGGATGCTCTTGGGCAAGCAGTGGGATACTGGGAAAAATGTTTGTATAAAGAAAATTAAGGAAAAAATAAATAAGAAACCACAAAAATATAGCTGAAAGCTAAGAAAACGCTTGGAAATCAAGAAAACTTGATTATAAATGGTTTTTAATTGAAATGTATATATTCTTAGCTAAGGCTTATACTTTTCTCTTAGTGTAAATTGAGGAATTCCAGCGTTTGTTTGCCAGAAGGCAATAAAAGCACACGTAACAAAATGATAATAAAAATCCAACGAATGCGAGTATCTGCGTGACATAAGACAAAAACCCGAAAAACGAAAACCGAATTGTAATTTTTCCAGCAACTGCGCCATTTTGTTGTCGCAGGATACCCAAAGTCCTTTGGCCATATAGCTCTTTGGCTTGCTCTCTCTCTCTATATACATATATATACCATATATGCCAGCCATATGTTGTTTGCCTGCCGGCTAGGTGACGCATCGTTGGCCAAACACACAATCTCGGCTCACGGCAACATTTTAGCCATGTGTGTGTAGACGTAGCCACTCTCCTCTCTGTCCTCTGTCTGGCCATAAATTTTGTTTGTGGCCGCGTCTGTGGCAAATGAGAATTGAACGCTAATTGATATTGCTTAGGCATAGCTTTTGGATCAGGCTGAGAGATATGTCACAGCTAGTCAAAGGCCAAAGCCTAAGACTTGATCTTAGTCTTAAATATATTTAATTTATTTAAGCTGCTTAAATTTACTCAATATCCCTCTGCTGATTAATTTAATCTCCAAAAGGTATAACAAATAATAATCATAAATTAACGGGGCATTAATAAATTTATCTTTCACAGATACTATCATACATTAAATCAATTTTGATTGTTTGACCCCGAAGCCAATTTTACATTTCAAAATAATAAAAAAACAATAGATTAAATACTACTGTCCACATAAATAAAACTTTTAAATTCCATGCTGACAAGGCATAAAGCATTGTTTAAATAAATGTTAAAAATGTGACAACAAAAAAGTGGAGAAGTCCTGTGTGAATTTTAATATTTTTTTTCAACAACACTTAATTCACAAGTGTGTCAACATAAGTCAAATAAACAAACGACACAAAAAGAGAGAGGTAGAAAAAACATTGGCCAACAATTGTCAGCACATTAACCCGGTGTCAAAGAGAGTTGAGAGGAAGCTGGACGACAGGCAGGCAGGTGTGTGTGTGTATAAGCCGTTTCTTAATTAAAGTGCAATGCCCGAGCGACAGGTAAACATTAAGCCCGAGAGTGCAAAGGCAGAGGGAACGCGTAGAAACAACTTTCCCCTGAAGCCAAAGTTGGCTCAAAGAGTTCTTCATATTTTGCTCATTAGTGTCTGAGTTGGAGACAAGGAAGCATTAGCAGCTCACTTGAAGGGAGATTTTCAGAAAATGCAAAAAGGGGGCAGTGAAGCGATGACACTAGACCGCAAGAGGGGTTTCTTTTAGAGGGGATTTTAATTTCTTATCTGTGGAGAATTTTTCATATTATAAATTCTAGTGGGATTTTAATAATAAAGATGGAAAAATTCTAGAAAATTAAGAACATATGTTCTAGTATATAAAATACATATTTATTTATATACAAAATATGAAAAAAATATGTATATTTCCGTATGATATGATTTCCCCCCATTTCCCACCTTCTTAAACCATTCTAATTACCCCGAAAGACACTTTCCAATTAGCACAACAACTCTCTGTGGTCAAGATTGGACTCCGAAGGACGATTAAATTGAATTGACCATGAACTAGACTGCTGGCCAAGCTGGAGGATGAGGTCAGGACCTCGGCACAAAATGCGTTGAAATCACAATTAGGCAATTTCTCACCTGTTTGGCACAGACACCGCAGGCTTTCGCAGCTCGAGAGCCGGAACAATGCCTAATGACTTAATGAACGTCAGACAAGGAGCAATAGCAGACACACACACACAACACACCCTCCCGGATCCAAGTCTCAATGTAAAGACAAGTCTGGTTTTGCGGCCAGAGTGGAAATGTCAGGGATGTCAAGGATGTCTGTGTCCCCGTCCAGGCCGCAGCATTAACTTAATGCCTAACCAAAGACATGACAAGCCAAGCCAGCTCCGGCTGCAGCTTCGCTTTCTATCTCACTGTCTCTCTCTCCGCCTGGCGATCTTGCGGTGGACAAGGGCGAACTACTAAAAGCACTTTGGCCCAGTCACAACGAACCACCCGTGGCACCACTCACCTTCCTAGGGGCACAGCACCCGCCGCTAAACAAAGCAAACAGCAGCCACAACTACAGCAAACTACGGTAGCTAAAACAATGGAACAATGGGCTTTTAGAGGCAACCACAGGACATAAAGGTGAGACATAAAGCAAGGTGAACAAAAAAAAATAGGAAACTGGAAGAGATGAAGTCTCTAGACGTTCGAGGACCGAAGAAGGCAGCACACTTGCAAGTCAATTTTGTGACGAGAAAGTGAAAAAAGGACAATTTTTAATTTTAAATTAATTGTAGAAGAGATTTATTTATAGGAATTTTTTTATTTATGTCCGAAAATGATATTATTTCGTCCTAATATTGAAATATAATTTATAAAAAACCTTATTTAATACCTTCCTTACCTTAAAATACCTTCTGTATTATCTCGGCAAGCTCCTCTCAAAACTTTAAGTACCCTTAACTTACCTTATGATTATCACCAACAACAACGACAAAACCATAGCCTGGACCTTCGACCTCCAAGATCCTAGAAATGCTAATGTTCTGCCACTCCCACTCTCCCATTTTGCGAACCAACTCCAGTTGTCCTGGCCTGGCCAGCAGCAGTAACAATAACAAAAGCGCGCGTGGCGTGTAATGAGCATGTCCTTGAAACACAATATGTCTGCATAAATTACCGTTATGCGGTCGCGCTTTAGTGTTGGAGTGTCGCACACACACACACACACACACACAATGGAGAACTGTCACCTGCTCTTTCCGTAGGAATTTCCACTTCAAGAGGTTAGCACCGCCCGCCCAGGTGACAAAGTGATAAGGCCAAGTCAGTTTAATGCAAAATTTAAACGTAAATGGAAACGGATAACTACCAGTCTGACCACAATAAATCAGGAAATCCAGAAAACCAGGATTACTTAAGAAAACAAAGAAGAAAAAAACCAAAAAGACAGTTAAATTTAGAGCATGCGAATAACCCCAAGAGAGATGGAGAAGCAGGCTGAACTTTTTAAAGGGGCCAGAAAAACAGATATCGTAAATCATTCACCAGGCAAAACTTCCACTCTCTGCGAGTGTGTGTGTGTTTTCCCCAGACAAACGGGGGAATTCCCCGGTCTAAAAGAAAGAAAAGATTTAGCGCTTGATTCTAGTAAAAGGTCATGAGCGCGTAAGTCAAATATGAAGATGCCGCACCATCCAGAAAGTTTACTTAATAGGTAAACTTTTCAAACAAAATCTCAGTTTAGGAATTTTATCAATCTCGGAATTCAGGAATTTATGATTAAGAGAGTTTTGATTTTTTACGGGATATTTTATAAACAAATTAAATAAGCTATATTTATATACAATTCAACTCCCAAAATTAAATCCTTTTCATAATTCAAATATCACATTTCCTTCATAAATAATCGTTTTATTTGCTACAAAAGGAAATCAAGTTGAATTCCATTCATTTTTCCTGTCAATTTTCCGCTCATTCACTCAACACTACAATTTGGTAAGTGGAAAGAAATGAAATAATTTTTCAGTGATTCTTTTGTGTTATTGACAAGCCGCTGAGAAGCCTTAAAAATTGATTCGTTTTTCTTTCCCAGCTTCTCTGATATTTTTTCTATTTTTTTTTTTTTTTTTGCTTATTCAAACTTCTTTTTTCTTGGCACAACTTCAAGTTTTCTCCCTCGGGGCTTTTTTTTTATAGATATTTTTTTCAGTCCGACGGCTCATTGAAATGGGTGATAATTCACCATTGATTGCACTTTGTCGCCAAAGTTTTGTGTGCCGCTGACAAGTTTGGCCAACTGCAGTTTGGCCTTTCGTTCACCTCGTTCGTTCACAGAAAATTTTTGACTATTTTCATATTGTATTTTTTTGGCCACTTCCTGTTTTGCTCTTTCTCTCTCTCTGAGGCCTTTGGCTGCTGGCTGGAAAAAGCAATTAGTTGAGATTTGCCCACTTGGCCAGGGCCAAGATTGAACAGCAGATTGCATGAAAAGATTGAGGAATCGCCTTAAAGGTCCTGGCTGGAGGTCTCGAACCCCAATGCCCGGGTTCCTTGTTGTCACTTGCACTTGGCAACTTCATCAATTTCCCCTAAGCCCTGCCAAACTTAATGATAACGCCAAAAGCCACCACCCCCTCCCCGAAAGTCGTTTGCTTGAGCGTTCAACACGGCGTATACGTAACGTGGAGGGTAGGTTCGAACGGGAGAGGGCCACGTATACGCAGTGTTGAACGCAGGCAAAGTTTTCGGTGTATGAAAAATGCTTGTTTGTTGCCATTATTTGACCCGCTTGCATACAATTTGAAATACACACACACGAACACGCACACTTGGCCTCAAGACAGGCAGCCGTGCATGGCGGCCACTTGAATTGCAATGCACCAATTACGAGGGCCTGCTGGATTGCCGGCTTCCCAGGCTTCTCTGGCTTCTCAGCTTCCTAGCTTTCCTACCCCCCCGAAGCTTTCCCAGCTCCCCTGCTGGCTTGCTGGCTTGCAGCTTCTTGGCACCGAAGCATAACTAATCTTTTGAGATTTCCAATTAAAAGTAAAACAAGCAGCGACCTCAGCGACGTCAGCCTCAGCTGGGAAATGGAAATCGCAGGACGACCCGCTAAGAAGGCTGTAACGCAAGCCGAGGCTGGCCGGCGGGGTAGGGTTAAGGAGTAGGAAAGCGGAGATGGAGGCGGAGACGGAGACGGACGAAAGAAAGTGTTTCATACATTTTACGTGCAAAGTGTCTGAATTAACAAGGACGACAAAGTCGTGGGTTTGGGCGTAGAGGAAGATGCAGGCAACTTTATAATTATGTTAAGCATGTTGCAGCAATCTCACAATGTTGCAGCTTATTTCCAGAAAGCCTTGCCAGGAGGAGGCCATAAGGCCATAGGGCCATAGGGCCATAAGGCACGTCAAAGATGCAGCAGCGTTGGCGGTGGCAGCGTAGTCCATTTAATAGGCAGCGCGGCTGATGTTCTGGGACAGGAGCATAGAAAATCCAAGTACTGTGGATATTGGAATGCAAAGAATTTTTCAGAAATTTTATAGATAATTTTACAGAAATATTTTCAGCATCTTTTCTTACTTTTTTTTTTATTTAGAAATTTTATTAAAAAAATTCACATATTTTTTTGTCCTTCAATATTTTATTCAATTATTAAACTCGTAATTACCATAAACATCAAACTAGTTTCGAGATTCAATTAAATTTCCCTTCCTAAACTTTTAATTGAAAATAAATTTGTTGTTTGAACAAAATATGCAAAATGAAATTTAGTAGCCACTAAAACTGAAATAGCTCTTTATTAAAAATCTCTCAAAATTGCATTACAAAATCAATTTGAATTACAATTAATTTTTAACTGAATTAAAACACTTGATATTCTTTGAAATTATAAAACAAATTAAACACTTGAAATTACTTCTTATTGAAACGAAAAATATATTTTGTACAAAGACCACCGACTGTATCTCTCTGAGTTGGCAATTTGGCTTTGGTGCTTTAAGTTTTATAGGGGTTTTCGCTTTCACAGCCAGCAGGAAAGGAAAACGACTCTGGCTACCACTTGCCTTTTATGAAAATTACTTTCACGTCAGTCATATGCACTCGGGCAGGGCACCCGGTGCGTATGAGTAACTTAATTAGAAAACTTTGCCATAGTCGATAGGCACACACACATATGCTTCCTGGAAACCAGCCTGTAAGTTTATGGGCCTCTCAAAAAGGATGCAACGCTTGCAGGATATGAGAAACTGCATCGGGCAGCTATTTATGCCTTGAATCGCCTTTTGTGCAGCTCTGCAAGCGATAGTCCTAGTCCCGTAGTCCATAGTCCTTAGTCCCTTTGAGGCTAAATTACTTTTGAACTCCTGCTCTGATGGTAATCGCTTTCGAAAGGACCCAGGCTTTGGTTATCAGGAATTCAGGCCTGCTGCTCACTTCTGGGAAACAACCAGTAAGCAATCACTTTATCGATTCGAAGGAATCAAAGGAAGAGTAGTTTAAGGTGTTTGAAACACATTTAAATGGGAAATTTAATTTATTAAAATAATATCCTTAGCAGCCTCTAAGTTTTACTTACTCAAAAGTTTAAATAAATATATAAAAACAAATTTCCCTGTACCCCAAGGGTCCTCCCTTTCCTCTTCGAACATCTCAATCCACCAATACACCTATTATAGACCTGATCGGAATCCCAAAACGTATGCTGGCCATTTGTTAATTTGCCGTCCCCCGCAATCGTTCCGGGCTTAATAGCCCGCCTGGTGAAAAGTGACACAAATTTGTAAGCTCTTCCCATGGCCCGTATCCTAGCCCATATCCATGGACCCAACAAATCCCGAGCAATCACTCAGAACTCGGACATACACACGCAGAGTGTCACATACTCGATGTGTATATGTCGGAGATATCCGTTATTTAATTTAACCGTAGTCGAGCCAGCGAGTTCTGTTCGCCTGCGCAGTCAAATCGAATCTGTCATCACGCCACTTTTCCTGTGGCCCTTTCACCTTTTCTTACTTTTCACTCAGATGTCATTCCTAGACAATCTCAAGCTGTCTCTCTCATTCTCTCCTATTGTTGCGACAGACGAACAGACCTCACTCAGTAACACTCCTGTTACCGACTCAACTGTCATTGCGCCTGCGCGCCAGCGACACCTACAGGGCTACCAATACCTGAGCATGCCGAATAACTCTGTTGCCATAGCAACAAGCTTTCCAAATTTGCACTTAGCAACCAACTCGCCGACACGGCCATCCTGACAATTCACGCGTCCTCGCGTGACGTGTCTTCTAATAGCTCTAAACATAACTGTCATTTATCATTCTCTCTTTTTTCTCTCTTTGGTCTCAACTTAACATTTCATTTTATCTGTTTTATTCATGTCAAATAAGCTTTACTTTTATTTCTTCTCGCCACTTCATTCTCTTCTCGTACCAAATCTGTATCTTCTTTCTCTGCTCGTACCACAACTCTTACTCAACATCTCTTCATCAATTTATACAGGCTCTTGCTGCACACTTTGCAACGCTCACACGCACCTCTTGCGTCACGGTCTCTCTGGACCCTCACAGCCTTATAAATGATTCCACCAACGAGTGCCTCAGTCGGCGATCTCTCGCTTACACTTCTAGTGTCTTCAAATGTTAGTTTGGCAGGATAACCTTTCGAAACCATAGAGTACAAGCTCTTTTCGTATTTCAAAAGGCTCCGCTTCACATATTCTGACCATAGGAATAAAGTAGGCCCCGTTTCATGTGATCCGACACGGCCTTCCTGACAAATCACACGTCCTCGTGTGTTAACTTTAAATCACAGTATTCTAAAATTTCGGTACTCGTTACATTTTATTGTCAACAAACATTTCATTAATTTTCTAAACATAAGTATTGAGGCATTTAGACAAAATAAGCATCTTGGTTTCATGATAACATAACAAATTACATCTTCATTTTAATCATAATTTACAATTCAGACTTCTCTAATTACATAGCTTTATCAACTGGTGTATTTCCTTTTACACCCACATACTGACCCCCGCCATAACAATTCCTTCTGTTATGGTGCGGTCTCCACTGACCCCCGCCATAACAATTCCTTCTGTTATGGTGCGGTCTCCACTGACCCCCGCCATAACAATTCCTTCTGTTATGGTGCGGTCTCCACTGACCCCCGCCATAACAATTCCTTCTGTTATGGTGCGGTCTCCACTGACCCCCGCCATAACAATTCCTTCTGTTATGGTGCGGTCTTTATATCCCCTCTTGGGATTCCAAGGCATCAACCGTGCCATCCATATCATCATTCCCCACATGGGAATCAGACGCATCTCCACTTGAGTCGTCTAAATCTTTATCAATCAACGTGATTGCTTATTTGTCTATTTGGCAATGCCCTCAAAAACTCATGCGCATACTTATAAGTTCTTTTGCTTGTTAAGGATTTTAAAATGTACCGATTTCCATCTTCATTTCTTTATCTCTTTCTTTCTCCTCTCTCTCATTCGTAACAATTTCAATTTCCAATTTATCCATTTTAAGTTAATCTTGCCTTAACAAAATTGTGCTCTTACTTCCATAATTTTACCGAACCGGCATAACGTAACTTTAAATTTCTCTTTCTTTATACTTTTCTCTGTGTCATGTGGTGGTATCAAGCCCAAAGGGTGGGTCCGATTGGCATCTCTTAAGGGCTTGCATTGGTTGCACTACTAACTGTGCAGTTCGCCGCAAGTTGCACCCCGCCAAGAGCATCTTCCCATCACCTCTGCGGTCCTGGTATCCAGCCAGATGACTACTTTACAACTTTACACATGATACAATTTTCAACAATCTTTAAACTTAGTCATTTCCAACAATTCTGATAAATATTGCTGAGTCTATTTTTTCCAATCCAAACACATAACGGATTTATAACCTTGATTAATAACTATCCAACAAAATTTAAGGGACACTACTGGCAGATAACATTGCCTCACACCTCTCTGTATTCTTTAAAATCCCTCTTCGTAACTCAAGTTAATTTCAATTATTTTTAGTTGTTTATATACCAATAAATCCTGAATCCTGAAGTTGATCAGTCGGTCATTTGAGATTTCCATTCTAAGTTCAGACGTTTTTCTGTCAATTTATTTTTATTTATCGGAGTTAAATCAGTCATGTGAATTCTGGACACAAAAAGAATTCCACAATTGCCTTGCGCTTTCTCTTCCTCTACTCTATGATGCACTTCAGTTAATTTTTTTTTTGTTTAGAAATGATTACATCTGCAATAAGTATAGACTACAAACTCTCATCTGAGCAAACAATGCCAAAAATGTCAGAATAATTGCACGCCAACCAATATTTCCAATTCATACAAAGGCTACTTGGACTCCACAAGACACATAGTTCTACCAATATATCCACCAACATAAGGGTCTCCATTAATTAGGTGTATTAGCATTGGACCATATCCACAAGAGCTTATATCTGTTTCAAATTTGATCAGATGTTTCGAACCCACAAATAACGATTACAGGCTCATTTGTAATAATATTAAAAACGTTCGTTCCAATTTCTGAATATCGTCATTTCACTTATAGATACTTGAAGCCGAAGAATCTGTCTCATGATCTGAGAAAATCGAGGCACACGTTTTTGAAAATAAGGCACCAATTCAATAAATGGTCTTACGACGGTCTCTTAATTGCACCGATTAAAAGGACGGACCTTTAACGTAAGGATTTTCTAGGAATTGGGTCTGATTTCTCCACCGCACACCTCATAGCTCAGATACTGCGTAGTAGGTTCAAGAAACCCACATTTGGTAACGTTAAATGGCAACTCTGGTACAGTCAACACATTTAATACAACCTTCAGCCTTCGGAAAGCCTTTTCTTCCGAGTTTGCCATGATTAACATGCATCTATGTAAACTATCGCAAATAATCATGATAAATTCCAAACGCCTTAACAATTGCATGATGAAGGTAGAAGATGCACTCTTCAAACCAAACGGCACGGCAGACCAAACAGACGGCAACTCGTAATTTTTTTAAATTAATTATTTTTCAACAGAAACATTTTTCCTTCACAGGGTCTGACATAAGCGGCAAAGGCCACTGTCCGAAACCATTTTCGAATATTGCTTCCGATAGTCTAAGCACAACCTATCGTAGCACAGGGCTCGCCAATGGGAAGGCAGATGTGCAAACAACACTGCAATCAAACACATCTCTATTCCCATCTTTTAGCCAATTCAGCTCCCAAATCAAAGAATAATTGGAAAGGGCTCACCCGATACTGTCACTGTTGAATCACACAAATCAACTCGCTTCTACATGCAGCTGATGCTGCCGCTCGCAGCCGCTGATACCCATCTCGTGCACACAGATGCAATGTGACCACCGTTATCACGCCTGAAGTGCGTCACTCCAGCTCTCCGCACTTCAGCCGCAGTTCCGCCAGTGTGCTGTTGTTGTTGTCTTCCATTCTTCCCCAAATTTTCTGGCCGACACTGATGACACTTGCAACCGTCCGGCTCAACACGCGACCAGTGCATTTGACTGCCTATCACGACTCCGGTGTCTCGCACCACGCGGCTGCGCAAGCCTTCGATGCGCCACTGAATTTAATATCGACCGAAAATCACTTTATCAGAATGCCCGCGAGGCTATGGTGAATCCCACTTCTGATGTCGGAGATATCCGTTATTTAATTTAACCGTAGTCGAGCCAGCGAGTTCTGTTCGCCTGCGCAGTCAAATCGAATCTGTCATCACGCCACTTTTCCTGTGGCCCTTTCACCTTTTCTTACTTTTCACTCAGATGTCATTCCTAGACAATCTCAAGCTGTCTCTCTCATTCTCTCCTATTGTTGCGACAGACGAACAGACCTCACTCAGTAACACTCCTGTTACCGACTCAACTGTCATTGCGCCTGCGCGCCAGCGACACCTACAGGGCTACCAATACCTGAGCATGCCGAATAACTCTGTTGCCATAGCAACAAGCTTTCCAAATTTGCACTTAGCAACCAACTCGCCGACATATATATACAGATATAGTTGCTATATGGCATTTGGTATAGTATAAAATCAGTCATGCCAAAAGGGCGAACGTTTTGCGCCATGCTCCGTGAAATGCCAAAACAAATAAATAAACAAACGCCAGAAACAATAACAAATACCGACAATAAGGATAACAACAACAAGAGAGCCAGGAGCAACAACAGAAGGGGGAAGCTAGTGCTCCAAGAACGTTTAACTCAAATCGATTTCGGGGCTTTAAACCAAAAGTAAAAAAAAAAAAAAAACAGAGATGAAAGGAGGAAAAGGTCCCTAAAAACTAGAAATCGAAAAAAGAGCGAAAAATAAAAAACACAAATCCAATGAACAAACAAATGTGGAATCAAGCAAAACATTGGCGTTGGTCGCCACATCCCACACACACGTATACACCACTCTTACACAGATACTCTCTCTCGCACACACACATGTGGCCTGGAACTGGACAGTTGAAAAGCTTTTACAGTTACAGCTGTGCGCACGCTGCGTTCATTTTTTATTAGAAACAAACATCGGTTGACGCTATTGGAAAATGGTGAACATATTTGTCCCTGGACGGCAATTATTGTTATCGTTATTGGCATCGCTCCGAAAAGGTCCTGGTCCGAGATACACCAGAGGGGGGGACAGCAGCAGTCGAAATTTATTTGGGTTCCCCAATCCGAGACCGGTTCGGAGTGCAGCGTCCGAAAAGGACGAGAGATGCCTGGTCGGTCAGCTACCTAAACTCATTTGCCAGCTGTCCAGCCAGGGGAGAAGAGGAGGAGGCCCCAAAAGCTGCAATTTAAAATGGCCAAAAATGGTGGCAGTGCAAGGGGAAATGACCGGTCAGCTACATCTTCATAGGCCCAGAAAAATCTGCAAAAAAAAAGGAAACACAAATTACACTCGGGGAAAAGGTAGCAGCTAAAAATAGAAAGAAAAAATTATTAAAGAGTTGTAAAATGTTTTTTGGTCAGCTTCAAAGTAAGAAATATTTTTGTTGCCTACTTTTAGGATGCCTAAAATGTCCTTCAAGGTCTTATGATTCTCAAGCTGATTTTCAGAAATTAAATTATAAAAATTTAATTTATTTAACTTTATAATTATATTTAATAACGATCCTTAAGTTAATTAGAAGAAAAATATCTTACTAAAAGCAAAGCCAAGGAAAAGCAAAATAACAAAAACAAATTTATATTAAAATTTTCTCAAATTTTAACTTACTAGAATCATTCCTCTCAGTGTAAATATAACCGCATATAGTTCCGCAGCCTCCTCTTGCGGGTTTTCCGACTTTTGTTTTACCTTTTTTCGGTCAGGGCCTCTCGTAGAATATTTAAGGTGTCGCTGACTAACTCGATTAGAGTCCACCGTAAAGACTTTCCGTCTGGGGCAAAGCCCCTCGCATTACGCAGCGTGTTTCGACTTCGATTTTCAATACCAAGGTTGCTGCGGAACGCCACGCCCCCTAAGTCCACCTCCTACTAGTGGCCCCTTTTGTTTTGTGTTTAGTTTCCTTTTTTTTCTGTTGTCGACTTTTGTTGGTTTTGTGTGTGGGTTGTGTCAGTGCCCATTGTTGTTTCTGCAAATTGTGCGGTCTGTTGTTTTTGTTGGCCTGGCCAAGATAGCAGAGATGCCATCGCGCCCAGCACGAGGTGGAGATACCAGTTACAGGATACCGGACACAAGTCGGAAATCCAGATGAGGGCATAGGCAAAACAAAAGGCGCGTGTGTTTGCTTCGGTTGCCCAGATTTTCTAATCAGTTTTGTAATTGTTTCAGCCCGTCTTTTTCGGGGCCCCATTTCTTGTGTTCTTATGGCCAAAGTTCTGTTCTGCGACTGTTCCTGGGGGTCAACTGGGGGCACGCCTGCTTAACCCGAAAGCTGCCAGTGGCAGCTCCTGGCAAGCTGCGAGCTCCGAGCTGTATTCCCCATTGTCCTGTTCCCTGGTTTATTATTCCGGGCTGCGCCTCTAATTTGCCAGCTCTTTGTGGCGGCGGGTTTTCATTTTCCATTTGAGGGAAAGTGTTTTCCCATCACAAAGAGCGAGTGTAGTTGCAACTACAAACCACTTTATGCCAATGAATATTTCAGCAGGCGCTGAAAAATTCGAAACAATTGAATTATTAAAGCGTTTTTTTTTTTAACGCGGGTGCTACAAATGAAATTGAATATAGCTAAGGAGTCTTAAAAAAGGGAAAACTTGTAACAGAAAGTTAAATAGAGACTAAAAAATGGTGGAAAATGTTACAAATATTTATAATATTTATAATGCTCTTAAAGTGACACTTTAATTAGGAATTTAAACATACATTTCCTCTATTCCCCTTTAAATTTCCGCAAAAACAAGTTTGCAATTATTAAAAACAAACAATAGACTTCTAAAAGCCAATTAAATTCCATAAAAACAAATAAATTTATAACAAAGAATGCACTTTAAAATATATACATTTGCATTGAGTTGTCAATTTTCCGCAATTAAAAAGGCAAGCGATAAACAAAATAACATTTTATTTGGCATTTAATTACTCGTGTGTGTTAAGCCCTCATGGCTCTTAAACACAATATTTGGTAATGCAATTAAATTCAAATTATTAAACATTTAAGGGGAAAGAAACACTCTTTAAATAAAGTAAAATATAATTATGTTATATTAAAGCTGATAACTTTTTGGCATTTGAAAGTGACTTTGTATCGCTAATTAAGCTTAAGTCCTCATGGCTGCTCTCTGAATTATTTGAGTACTTAATTTAATTCTAGAAAAACCATCTCCCAGCTAGGAATTGGAATTAATTTAATTCCCTTTCCGTCTATCCTTTTTGTTCCTTTTTGTTTTTTTTTTTTTTTCAAGAGTCACGCGAGCTCCTCAAAGCCAACAGAACAAAATGAAAGAATTCATTAGTTGGCAATTAGACAGCTCGCAGTGCGCAGACGGCTTTAATGAAGGGCCTCGGCAAATATTTATTTATGTTTTATTTTCGAAGTTGAACAAGAAAAAGCCTTGTAGTTCGGGGAAGACTTGGGGTGCTTTACCGAGACTATGGCATACTTGGTATTTATTTTTATTATTAGCCAAGTAACTAAACATAGACTTTGTTTATGAATTATTTGCACAGACACAACACAGTTGATTAACGGCAGGGTCAAGGTTCGGAGATTAGTAGGGTTTTCAGGGGTTGTCAGGCATTTTCATTAGTTGAAGAAACTAATAATAATTAGGAAATTAGAGAAATACAATTAGAAAACTTATTCTTTCTTGAGAAACCCTTCCCAAACAAATTTCTTAGGTTATTTTGTAGTACATAGTGCCTTTAGGTATTGTCTTTAAAGAGATATTTAAAGAGTCTAATTTCTTTCAATTTATAGATCAACGACTGTTAAATTTTACTTAAAACATATATTTTTTTCAAACCATATATACCCTCCAAAAATTAACAAACAATAGGTAACCCAAATCCGCTGCACCAAAGAGCCCGAAAAAAAATGCTGAAAACAAGAAAAATTGAAGCGGGCAATATGCGTCTTTAATTAAGGTCGGCGCACAGCCCCCGCTTTTCATCTGTCTTTGAGATAAATTGCCCGAAGGGGGAAATGCGGGGTCTCTTTCGTTGGGTAAAAAGCAGGCCGATTTGATAAATAAGTGGAAGCCGGGCACTTGTTTTTCTTGCCACTACCGCTGCTGCCATTGCATATTGGCTTTGTCCCAGTCGCTGCTCGGGGCGTATCTGTCGGGCTGTTGCCTTTTTGCCCGACTTTCGTTAATTGCCGAAGGACGAGCGTATAATTGCGCCAATCCTGGTCACAAAAAATACGAAACGAAAATAAATTTAATTTCGCGATGCAGGCAAAGGTCATTTGGGGTGGTGGAGCCCCAGCACATTTCAATTCCGAAGGTCGATCTCATTTTTATTGCATGCTGATGAATCGGCCAAAGGGATCCAAAAGGATCTGAGCCGGATTTAAAATGTTTGTACACATTGTACACTTTCATGGCAATGAATTTTTACGCCCTGTTCGTGCCGGAAACCCCTTTGCCTTACGCCTGGGCGGCACATTAAAAATTACATCGCATTACGAAAATTAACCTCAGACTTAGCAACGCCCTTTTTATTGCCCCGACAACATGTAAATGCTGCTGCTTGGACATTTCTCTCTGTTTTTCTCTGTGTTTTTCTCTGCATTTTCATGTTTTTTATGTTTTTTTTTTTTCAATTTTATAATTCCTGTTGGTGCCGCCCCATAACCTTTTTGATGTGGCCAGTAGCCCTGAATGTTAATGCGACAACAGTCGCGATTTTTAATTCTTTTTGCCAGCTTTCCAGTCACATCCTTCATAATTTATGCCGCCCCAGCACTCGATTTAAAAAATTGTTTATTTTCCGGACACTTGCAGCCTCAATTGTGTTGACTTTCGCCCGCGTATTTGTTTAATTTGAACTTAGCGCTTAATCACATTAGTCTCCCATCATCGTCCTCGCTCATCGATTTATTTAAGCTGTTGAAATTTATTTTAATTGACACGTGGCTACGGCCAAATCCACTCGTCCAAATAATAAAGGAACAAAAAAAGTATATGAAAACGAAGGAAAAAGGTCACTTCTCTGGGGTCGAAGAGCGTGAAACGTGATTTCAGTGGGAAGGTAATTGAATGAATTGGTTAGAAATCTATTATGAAATCTATGTCAAGCGGCAAAGTGTGGAAACTTCTATAAAAAAACGAGGGACTTGAATATGAGAAGGGTAGAAAACCAGAATAAGCGGGTTTTTAGATTTAATTGATTATTTTAGAGACAGAGAAAGGGGGTAAATAAGTTAAAAAGGGTCTGATTTTAAAGAAAATTAATTTTGATTTGGTAATTGTTGAATTATAAATACTTTTTTAATAAAAAAACCTTAAAGCCTATTAATATTTGTTTAGAAAATACATTTAAATTATTCATAACATTTTAAATAATTTAAAAACTTAAATTCAAAGTATTTTTCTAACAAAAAAGTTTTTAATAATATGTATGCTTACTTAAACTATAAAATCAATCAATAATCATCAATAAAATTTATTATAAATCCTATGAATGTTTCTTAAACTATTTCTCTTATTTATATTTATATTTATATTTTATTCTTAATTATTTGTTATTCCCCCCATTTCAACCCTTTAATCTTTTGATTTTACTACCCAAAATATATAGCTAATTATGCTGGAGATCCGCCACATCGAATGGCATCTGCCAGGCAATAAATTTACGCCCTTAACCTGGCTAGAAAATAATTGCAAATGGCGGGCAATGAAATGAATTCGATGGCTTTCACCCACGCTACCCTTTGAAACCCAATCCCACATCATTAAATCGCATTCAGTGGCCACCGCAGTAAAGTTTTCCCAGCTCTCGAATACTTTGTCACTTGGACCAAGAGCAGGCCTCGGGCTTTTCCAGCTTTTCCGCGAGAATAGAGAATGTTTAAAAGCAGAGAGCAAAGGGCAGGACCAACCTAAGCTGCCAAAGAGTTATGCTATTACATTTCTCAGCGTGTTTTTTTCGTCGCCGTCGTCGTCGTCGTCTTCCCCCAACGTCTTCCCCCCAACAGCTGCCACTTCAATT
The DNA here is from genome assembly GCF_030179895.1 of Drosophila kikkawai. Classification (NCBI taxonomy): domain Eukaryota; kingdom Metazoa; phylum Arthropoda; class Insecta; order Diptera; family Drosophilidae; genus Drosophila; species Drosophila kikkawai. The sequence goes on from NC_091729.1 coordinate 24,678,104, forward strand.
ACATAAAATTCACATTATTGAGGCGGCCGGCAGCGTCAGCATTTGAGGCGAGACGGCGTAAAAGAGTTTTTAAATTAAAGGCCAGCGGCGGCTAGTGGGGCCCGTATCTGTATCTATATATCTGTAGCTGTAGATGTATCTGCAGCATTTTCCTCCTTCTCCTCCTACAAAGCAGAGCAGAGCAAAGCGGTACATTGCGGTGCCGGAGGTCAGATTGATGGCCTGACACCAGCCGGAAACATTTCGGGACAGGTCCTGGTGCTGGTCCGCGTAGCGGAGCTGCAGAGATAGGGCTTCAGGGGCAGAGATTCGGGGATATACATCAGCCAAGCGTTGCCAAATGAATGCCGGAGGCCAAAGCAATCGACAACAAAGCAAACAGCAGTAGCAACAACACAACCAGCGACTGGAATAAAGAGTAAAAAAAAACAAAGCAACAAACGGAAGAAAAAAATCAGTTAAAAGAATAAAAAGAAGAACGTGAAATACTCTAACAAAAACCAATTTAAAAAAATAAAAATAAAGGTCCTTAATAAAATTAAATTGGTCTTAATCTTACCTTACATTTATCCCTTTGAATATATATAATATTTTATTCCATATTTCAAAACACCAAACAAACCTTAAGACATAACCCTTTGACCCCCTGAAAGTGTATCAAAAAGGGAAAAAAACAAAGTCAAACAAACAAAAAAGTAAGCAGAAACAAAAAGCTTGGCGAAAACAAAGCCGCTTCTAATTTACATGGACCCGCGGACCAGGACCTGGACCTGGGCCTGAACCTGGACCCATAACCTGGCCTGGACTTAGGACCCGGACATGGACACGGACCCCAAGCCGAGCCGGGGACCCGCAGCCGAGGCCCAAACAATTCATTTAAAGTTGCGACGCTTTTCGCGCATTTAACGTTAAAATTTAATGCCCGCCACTTGGGCGGCAGTTGGACAGAGAAGGAGATTGTCGGCTCAATTCGGTAAATAAAGCAGGCCAAAAAAAAAAAGGACCTAGTGGGTGAAAAAGGGTTAGATGGGTTGCATTTTAATACATTTTTTTTTAGGGAGCTCACACAGAAACAATTAAATCAGAATGTCTGCTAAGCTGCGTTGAAAATTGTTTGCCAGAAATTGGTAATATTTTGGTTTGCCTGTTGGCCGCCTTTATTGCTTTCATCCTTGTCGCAGCAGCAGCAGCAGCATCAGGGTATACTTTGGATCGGGGAAGTATGTTTAAGTTAAAGGAAAACCCATTCCGGACAATTAGGCGCAATTTGCATGATAAACGTGCCATCAAGTCAAGCCACAAAGAGCATGTTTAAGTGCCGCATGTATGTGGAGTGTGTGTGAGGTGCACTGGAAGAATTAGGTGTTATCTAGATAAGGGAATTTAAGTGATTGATTTGGGGTGTAAGTTAGTCATAAAAATTATGACATTAAAGAGGAGTAAGCTACAAGAAGGTAAAAGGCTGAAAAGCAAGCTAAAGCAGCTTAGTTTCAAAAGAAAAATTTATTTAAAATTATATAAAATTAGTTTTTACTAAATATAAATTCAAAATAAAGCTTGTTTCATAATCCTACACTTCTTAAATAATTTAATAAATTATTTAAATATTTTAAAAGCTAAAGAAAACCTTTTAGTTCCTAATTTCAGCTTAGTTTACTCCCAATTTCCCACTCTGTAAGTATAGACATGTGTGTTTGTTAAGCAACAAAAGTTTACCAAGTCCTGGCTGAGGAAATCTTTTTGTGTGTGCTTCCACTTAAACGCTTTCGAATGAAGTTTCACGCGTAAAAGTCATAAATAAAAAGACAGCCAGCATGCACGACATTCTCTTGCCGTATATGGGTGGGATTTCGGGGATTCCCCCCGCTCCCCTATTGTGTGTCCTGGGCGCCTAACAAATCTGTAGAACAACGCCCAGCGCCATAACGAATACTGTCAGCCACGCGTTCGCATATGAAAAACTCATTTAACTCATAAATTATGCACTAAAAAACAAATAACTCATCATTTTTATGCGCTCGTCGAAGTTGGAGAACTCCGTGGAATGTGCGGGTGGTATGGAGTGTGGCCTGCAATGCGGGTGACACTTGGCCATAAATACACTCGTGCAAAAATGTTGCTAGACAAAGTCGTAAAACAGCAGCGAGAGCGCAAACTTTGAGACAAGCAATAAAATCCTTGCCCCCCCCAAAGGGATGCCAACTGAACTTTAAGTGCCACCCCCGGCAAGGTCGCAGCGACAACTAAACGTTTGGTAATTGAAAACTGTAATTTCGAGTACTTATAGTTGGGCCAACAAGCAGACGAACTTTAAAAACATCACTCGGATTTTCTAGGAATTTGTTAAACATATTGGTGGAGCAACCGGAAATTGATATAGCTGGGAAGCGAGAAATTGCTCAAGTTTTTCATGAAATTCTTATGAACTTTTAAGGGCGAGTGTGAACTTAATCGATGAAGTTATATTTAATATATTTTCTTTTCAACTTTGCAGTTGAAAATTAATTCTTTTCTTTTAATCAAACAATTTAATAAGTTATTTTGTTCTTCTTATTCCTTTTCTCGTCTTTACTCGTCGTTTTGCTCTCATAATCGTCGCCTTTTACTCGTTGCTTTTATTCGTTGCTTTTCAGCTTTATCTTTAGCAGAATTCGTTACTCTTTGTGTTTATATTTTGTATTACTCGTCGAATTAACTCGTTGGCTTTACTAATCGCTTTCTTAGGCTTTACTCGTCATATTTTAAGCTCGTATTTCTTAACTCGTTGCCTTTACTCGTCCTTCTACTCGATATTCTCAAATGGTTTCTGCCTAGGGTAACTCCCATCAAAAATCTACCCAAATTCCCCCTAATCTTCTGCGAATATTTTCGCTTGGTTGTAAAACAACAATGATCGGGCTGCGAATGATAAATGTATGTGTTCGCTGGTGGATTCTGTATGCATGCTCTGCTTTACATATCTGGGCATTAATATAAGCACACTCGAACACATATCTTGAGGCGGCCATTTAGCAGTATTTAAAATTTATGACCTGACTATTAAGTGCGTATTAACTGAATGCTTTGTGCATGCCATAAACTTGGGCCGCTGGCAAATAATGCCAAAGGGGGAGTGGCGGTGGGAGTGGAATTTTTCGTATGACAAAGAGCTTAAAGGGCAACTTTGGACGCTTTTATAAAAATTGTTGCCACTCTCGTTGTAGCTCTTTCTGTCGCCGCTCTCCCTCGCTACCTCTCTCGTGTGGCAGAAAGTTGCCACAAAAGTTGGCAAAAGTTTGAAACTCACCTTCTTTGTTACCTGCAATTGAGAGATTTTTTTCTCCCGCAATCGCAATGAATGATGCGGTGGCCAAATGGAATGGGGGGAAATGCCATGATGCAGTTGCAACTGGAGCGGAATTGCATTAGCTAATCAAACGATGTCCTTTTCACTTGTCAACGCGGCCAGGATGCATGGATGAATCCGAGTGTCGCTCTGCTGCTTTGCTAATTACTCCCCTGAATCCTTTTAATGCCATTACGGGTCCCCGTTATCCTGCCAGTGCGGTCAGCCCGGTGTAATGAACCGCACATTAGAGCCATGCAGCTGCTGCCTGTCGGCGATTGGCAATCGGCCGTTGGCAGTCGACAGTCGGAAGTCGATGGTGGCCATGAGAGAGTCGATATACGGCGGCAATCGACAGTCTCGACTGACTGACTTACTGCCGCTTCCTTGGCACGCACTTCGAGTGCACCACAAATTTCCCACAACGAAGCGATTGACTAGAGGAAGGGGAGTCCTTTGCTGCAGGGAGAGAAATTAATACAGGAGTTTGAAAAATTTTAAATAATTTATACAGGAGAGAAATAAACCTTTGAAATTACTAATTAAATATTTTAATTAATATCCATAACTTAATATTTGCTATATTCAACATTTTTTACTAAAATTCTCAAGTGGTTCAAGTAGCACGTACTCAAAATATAGAATATTTATGACGTTTCTTAGGTTGTGACACCCTCTCTATATTTATTCAATGAAAACATTCTCATATAATCGTCTTAAAATTTACAAAAAATATTTATATTTAAATTTTTTTATTCTTTATTTTATGAAATTTTCAAAACACCCTATTTCCTCACAGTGTACCCTTCCAAGGAGGAGTTCCTTGCTAACTTCGTCCTGCCTGCTTGCAGTTCAATTGAATTTCAGTGCAAAACTTCAGCAGGACTGCCTTGCAACACACTTCCACTCCCACTTCATCCCCTTTACACCCACTCTCACACATCAGACTCACACCGATAGCATTTATTTTATTTTTTCTTGTTTTTTTTTTTGTTTATTTGGTGGAAAAGTTTTCACCAGCCTTCCACTACCCTTCCTCCGCTTTACGCCCTTTTTGGCGTGGCCCATGGCTTGTTGTGCCGCTTCGTCGATTACGTTTGGTAATTTGCTTTATGTTCGTTTGCTTTGGCTCTTTTACTTAAAATAAATTAGAAATTATTGGAGCATTTTGATGCTTCAGCCTGGGGCTCCAAGGGTGAGTACTCGATTGATTCGGAATTTCGGTCATAAATATGTAATCGGCTGGGAAACAGACTGAAAGGCAAACAGAAGCAGCTTTTTGGAAATCAAATTTAATATAAATTATATATTACCTGGGAAAGGGAATAAAGCTTTAATCAGTTTTATAAATATTTATAATATTTAGTATATAGAGAGTATAGCAGTGTGTGATTTATTTTCTTTGCTTTAGACTTAATATTCAACAGTTGAAAGTATATACAACCCCTAAGAAACTATACAACAGCTTGTAACTGATCTGGGAAAAGTATCTGAGCTTCAAAACTAATTGATTTGTTTTGTTTTTCTCTTGAAGTTTTCCATTCACACTGGCTTTTGGAAATTTATTCAGTGGGTTTTGAGTTTCTTTTGGAAACTAAAAAGCCAAATGAAGTTTAATTAAATAAGGAGAACAAGTTTTGGGCAGCACAACTAGAACTAGAACCCTATGATCCTTAAAGCGCATCCTTATCGCTGTCTGTGTATGTATGTGTATCTGTGGCAATCAATGGATATTGTTGTGCTTGTCGCTGGACCCCAAAATTTGCAAATTCAAAATCAGAGTGCATGCCATAGACCAATTTGTATTTGCGTAATTAAGAGGCTGCCACGCCATGCCACACCACACCACGCCCCGCCCTGCTAATTGCCCTCGATGCGTCTCGTCGTCGTCGGATGGTTCTAATTAAAACAATATACACTTGCTGGATAATTTGGGTTCCAATCCGATTGGGCCATTTAAGCGCATCTTATTAAGCGACAGCTCCTGGGCCAGTCCCCCCTGCCAACTATCCTTGTAAAGTTCTCTGAAAAGTTTTTCTCGTTCTCGCTCCTTTTATGTCCTTTTATGGATGCCCACTGAGGCATTTGTGCCATTGCGACCGCAATGATAGTGAAAAAATAGGAGTAGTTAGCTTAATTTCTTTGCTCGAGTAGTTTTTCTTGTCCACAGAGAGACAGAGGCAGAGGCGAAACTGAAACTGAAAACTAAGAGAGAGTCTGGGAAAACACACCGCAATGAGTTTGATAATAGTTTCAAGTTATTAACATTCATTTTTTTTATAGCATTTTCCTCCTCACCCTCGGGTAAAATCGTTTCTATCAGCGAAAATGTTCGGCGAAAGTTTTGAAATAAATTATTTTCATGATAATGAGTGCATTAATGGAGCTGGGAGCTAATTAGTGCCCCCGCCGCAAAATGGTAAAAATAATTTCTTTGCTGAACTTGTGCCATATGATAATTCTATTGCGAATCTAATCAACTGGATTTGAGTTTTTAAGTATCTTCAGGGTGAGCTTTTTGGGGAAGGATGTTAGCGGGTTTTGGCACAGAAAGCTTTTTTGTAGGTTGTGTGAGGACTCTAAGCTAACGAGTGGGGTTTCCTGGGTGGGAAAATGATTCTGGAAAAGCTTTTGTTGGGGGTTTTCTACATGAAAGTTTATACATTGATTTTGAGCTTTGAGGGAAGAGTTTATTTTTGGGAATTATATTTAGTACATGAAGGAAATAAAAGGAAAAGAAAGAAGACTATTATTTATTATTATTAATATTTCTTTGTTTTAAAATTTGATTTAAAATTATTTCAAAAATTCAAGGTCTATAATTTGAATGCAAAAATTTAATTTCAGTATATTTTCCTTAAAAAATCATCTCTCTTCTGTTTTAAAAAATGTTTTTTTTTTCAATTTTTTGTTAATAATAATTACTCAAAAAATATTTAAAAAATAAAAACACCATTTCTAAAATCCTTTTTGAGAAGTAGATTTTATAGAAGTTATTTATAAACTCTGTAAATGAAGAAGCTTTCTTTGTTTCATTAAATTTAGTACAATTTATTTAACAACCCATCTTCTTAGACCTTCAAGCTTTTTCTAGCTTTTCCCTAGTAATTTTACAAGTAGAAATCAAGCAACGAAAATACACTTGAAAAATATAAATCAAATTCAAATAACCCCTTTACATATATTTAAATTTCCTCTCGTTTTTGTTAGCCACCAAAATGAACCCATGTTAACCTTATAAATCTCCCATATTATTAGTATTATTATGAACCAAAATGGCTTACCATATATACGTATGCACTTACCCCATTTTCAGGTTAAATATGGTTCACAACTTAAGGCGCTTATCTGGAACCAGGACCTGCAGACACATAGAGAGAGAAGCCACCGAAAAAAAAAGAAACCAGAAAGGGCTTTAATACCTCAATTGACATGACACACAATAAACTTGGCAATCAGGTTACCGGATTATGGTTCCGAGGCGATACCAAAAACGACCAATTGAATTAAGCGCATTAAATCTGTGCCAGTCATGGAAAGTCAAGGGAAAGGAATCAACCAGTCATCGAGAGATTTTTTACCAAAAAAGAGAGACTTGACTTATCCTTTTAATTTGTCACATCAAGTTTATTGTTTATTGAAATACCGAATATGGCTTTATGCTTTAGTTGTATAACTACATATTATATATAATATATAATACATACAGTATATATAGTCTTGATAACATTAAGTTAAAACATTTAAAAACGTTTAATAGGTTCTGGCTTAAGTTATGGCCTGGCTAAAATATGTATCCATCTAAACACATATAAAACTTATACACTTATTATCATAGAATGCTTACATCAAAGATAGAATGAAGCTCAAGTCTTTATAGTTTTTTTTTTTTTTTTTAATTTTTTTGTTTTGTTATCGGGGAAGCAAATATACACATATCATGGTTCTATATACAAGCAGGATATTTTGGAAATTTACACAGTATATAGTTAATTATTTGTTTTTCCTTTTTTGGTAGCCAACTAACCGAAATCAAGCCCTCAACCAGACTGGTATTGAGCCAGTTTGCCTCTCGCTTGGAATCACAATTACTCTTAGCCGAAATGTCGCCAGGAGGGGTCTCACTTTAGAAGTGCCGCCCCTGTCGTCCATTCGTTATAATGTAGCACACGATTGTCGATTATCTTAGGTAGTAATTAGGATAATCTAGGTTTAATTCACACTGCCCACCGACTAGGTGGGGTGAACAGCTTAAAATTCTACAAATCTGTTGAATCCCCGTTTGAAATGTCCTAGAAATATCTAGATATATCAGGGCTGCCACTTAAATCTCTGGTAATAAGAAATCTCTTAAAAATCATATCCAGAAGTAGGCTAAGAAAATTCTTTCACCCATTAAACTTGGCCTACTTTAAGACGCCTTTGTATTACCTTACTTTCCAAGGCAACCCTAATTATTCAAGATATTTCCCTGATCAAATTTATATGGTTTCTATATCTCTTAAAAATTTCTGACTGATTCAACTTAACAAACATTTCACCATTACTTCAAAATGTGTCAATGATTTGCTGATATTTTTTGTTGCTGAGCAAGAAACACGCAATTATTTATATTGTAATCGGAGGTCTCTTAGCTTTGTACTGCCGCCTATGACACATGTTGTTGGCCGATCGATTAGGAAAATATATATTTATATAGTATGTATATGTATTTACTTTAATCTCATTACCGATTCCCGCTGCGGCTTACAAAAATAAATTTCTGTGTGCTTCGCCGGATATTCTCAGCGTCTCTGATATGCTTTTACAAATATGTATGCGTGTGATGTGTAGGTAGGAGAGGAATTCTCAGGATACATCTTGGGGATAACAGATGAACAACCGAACGTGTATGTATGTGTGTATCTTAGAGATATTAACTGTACAAGCGTCTTTGTGTTTCAGTATTAATTAGGGCATAAATCACGCACGGCGCTTCTCCTTTTACTTGCCGGAACTCGGATCCCGGAGTGAGCGCGTGGAGGGCAGACCCCTCAGACCCTTCTCAAGTTTGTCGGCATCGCCAGCCGAAAAGCGGAAATTCATAGCCTGTCCCTGGCCCTGTCCCTGGCTCACGCCCAGCAGGATGGGTCGCGAGTTCCGTCGCGGTCCCAGCAGCTCCACGCTCTCCTCCTCCTCGTCGGCGCCGTAGGTCACAGCCGTCAGTCCCGCCACCGGCACTGGGGTCTTGGCCGGCGGCGAATACTCGGCGGTGGCCTCTGACAATCTACGATATTCGCCACTCCGCGAATTCTGTAGCTTCCAGGAGGCCCTCCGGGTGGTGGCCACACTCTGGCTACTCTGGCTGCAGTGCACCGAGGCATTCGTCGTGGTCAGATTGCCAGTGCTCTGGGACACTAGGCAGCTGTTCGAGCTGGAACTGCTGCTGGACAGGCTGGAGTTGCTGCCGCTGGTGCTCTTTCGTATGCTTCTCTTTGAGGAGCGCTCCGGGACAGCCGCTGGGGGCGGAGTGACCTCCGCTGGAAGCACAGGAACTGAACTCTGCTCCTCTGTGGGACTCAGCAGGGCATCTGTGCTCTTGCAGCAACTGTGATGGCTGGCCGAGTGCTTCATTGTCCACCGAAAATCATTGGAATTCTCATCATCCAGAGGAGGGTAAACGCGACCTGCAGGCGGTGCCCCACTCGCCGAGGTTATCAAACGCTCCTTGGAGCTGGCCAAGTTGGTATCCGCCGGCGAGGCGCACTCGTCTATCGTGTTGAGTGGTGAGATTTGCAGGGTTTGCTTTTGCTGCAGGAGATCCATTTCGTTTTTGATGGCGGGTTCGATGCCCAGAAGACCCAGGACCAGGCGGGGATTGGCCAAGACAAAGCGTTCGAAGGTGGGAAAGTCAATGCGATAGAAATCTGTTTGACAACTCCGGCTGGTGGTGCTCTTGCTGGGCTCCACTGGCGAAGGAGAAGGAGCCTTGGAACTTGCCGTATTGCTGGTGGGCAGCTGCACATCTCGACCCCACACCTCAGGAGGATGCGATGAGCTCCTCTGCATGGCCGCCATTTCGGCAGCACCCAAAACACCCATGTGTCCCAGAAGGCCATGCTCTACGGCATCACCCACCCTGGTGGCCGGCATGGCACTAATATTGGGTATGGATCTGGCCGGCGGGAACTTCAAGCTGCTGTGCGAGGTCATGGCGTTCGAGGTGAAGGTCATCTCCTGCAGGGCACTAATGGCATTCCGCACCTCGGCACTCAGCTGGGCCACATCCTGATGCAACGTGGAGACTTGGGAGTCCAGGCGCTCCAAGGAAGGCCTCTTGCCCTGCGACTGCTGCTCCTCTTCGAGGGGTTCGGGTTCCTCAAAGGATCCTCTGTCCAGACTGCAGGCTGCATTAAGTGTCCGATGCCGCTTATTCGTTTCCCTCAGGGTTATCAGGGACCTGCCACGCTGATGTAACCTCTGATTCCTGGGACTTCCCATGCCCAGAAGAGGCGAACGAGCTGCATGAAGCGGGGAGTTGGTTAGATTGTGCAAAGGAGAGGCACCACTTCCTGCTCCTCCCAAGACATCCTTATCGCCCTTGCCATTCTCCTCGGCCTCCTCGCGATTCTCATCATCCTCCGAGATGCTTGGCAGGGGAAATGAGGGCCCAATGTCCGAGTCCTGGTTCTCGTAGCCCTCCCTCAGGTTGAAGGTGAGATCATGCTGGATGTCATTGGCGAACTGCTGCTGGTACTCCGGATACAGGCGTAGCACCTCCACCAGACCGCCCATGTGGATGCACTTTAGATCGCAGTAGGTGAGCGCCTGCGAGAGAGTGGGAGAAAGGAAAATGGAAAAACATGTGAGAATGGGAAATGAAAACTCGTGGCAAGTAAGTCAAAAGCCGTTTTCACGTTAAACGATTATGCACTTGGGTTGGAGGAGAGCGGAGGGGGCGTGGCAGCTGTTGTTTGTACGCCCATAAACAAGATGGAAAAAGCTTAAACAGCGTGTAAACGCGGCAGGGTAGCTCAAGGATAATGAGGCTAGGAGGGTGGTTTGTTCCTTAATTCTTTCTTAATTTTCACAATGAATAGATTTTTTAATTGGAAGTATTTTAAACTATTTTTAATAATCCTTGAACTTGGGAACAGCAATAATTCTTGTACTTTAATTTCCTGATAGATTTTCTCAGGATTAATTAAATAATATCCCAGTTAAACCATATTTTCCTAGATATACCTTATATAAACAAGGGAAATTCCTAAAAAAAAACTACCCTTAATGAAGTATTTCCTCGCTCGAAGGACCCTTAGGGTATTCCCTATTCGACTTTCCCCCTTATTATGTCCTTTTCTCTTGGTAATGTTGACGCCTTGGCGTCTTCTTTACAAAACTCGAGTGCGCCATCTTGGCGTTTACACACTCTCTCCACATACACACTTCCCGCACAGCCCCCCCTACACCCTTCGAGGCAAACAAACACCCTTGCTGGCGCCTCAAGTATCACTCATACGACCCGTTCGCCGTGTTGTTTGCACGAAGTGGCGGAAGATGGCAGATGCTGCTCGCCAGTGTCTGCACTTTATTCCGCCAAGGCAGACATGCAAATAAACACGAGATAAAAGCAAAAGGTAAATGAAGAAAATACAGAAAACAAAGGCAGTAACAAAGAGGGTATTTCCTAAGGAAGAAATAGATGGCGGGGGCAACTATGCATAAATTAAGCACATTCCTCAGCTAATTAAGCTACAATCAAGTTTTAAATTCTTCGCTTAATTATTGCCACCCCGCCAGAAACCTGCCAGACAATTAATTAGGCGTGAAGCTTTTGAAACCTGAACCGCCCCGAGATTATTGCCATAATTAGTAAGAGTAAACGAGTAATCGTAGACGAGAGAGAGAGAAAGGGAAACCAAACCCAAGCCTCAGACACTCAAGCCCCATTGACTTTGAGCCAAAAAAAAAAAGAATGTAACAAAAAAGAAAACAGCCAGGAATGCCAGGCGAAATTCAAACTGCTGTGCACTCATCTTGAAACCTCTCAGAACTTCTAACTCAGTCCCTCTGTTTGGGCCAAGATAAAGTTTACGACAAGCAACAACGGGCTTAAACTGCAGCTAGCCTAATCTTTAAAGAGCCTCGGAGACCTCGATAAAAATATAATTAAAGTTAAGAGAGAACTAGCAGACAGGACTCACATGTGTAGTCCATTTGCTGGCTTAAATGGTCAGTGTTCAGCGCATTCACTGGATAAAAATAAGGTACCTTTTGTATATTAAATTAAACAGGATATTTCTAGGAAGGACCTCCTTTAATTTCCCTCTTTTTTTTAATACCTTAAGCTTGTATATTAAACCAGGCCTTCCTTTCATAGAAAATATTAAAATAAACTCGTGTCTCTCATTGAAAATTAAAATCCTCTTTCCCACAATGAATTCCGGTTGCTGGATGTTCGACTATCATACGAATGCATTCCATTCACGTTCACATTCACGTTCACCCTTGAGCCAGGTATAAAAATAAATTCTATTTAATTACTGCACCCACAGCCCCACCCCGCCCTGGGAAGACCCAACTTCATCCTACCTTAATATCGCTGCTGCTGCGAACGACAACATCCTGGCCAGCACTGTTGGTGGTGGCGGTCATCTGGCCATTGCTGGTGGCCACCAGATGCACGTTGATGTCGGAGCCCACCAGGTCGCCCTTACCTGTTGAGAGAGTATAGAGAAAATGGTAAGCAGAAAGGTCAGTGGTCAAGAGACTGGGGGAGCGTGGGAATCAATGAGCATAAAAATAGAGCCTGGCATTTGTCTGGAGGGGAACCAAGTTGTAGTAGACCAACTTGATGGCGGTGCTCGAGTTGATGACACTGCCTGCCATGAATGAATAAACAAGCTGAGATGACTGCCTTACTGTAATGGCCAAAGTGTAAATGGAATTCTGGCAGCCGAAACCCAGAAGCGAATGAACTGACAGGGTTCAACAGACGGTGAAATATAAACAAAATGAAAATTTTCGTTGGCCACTACAAACAATCGATAATGGAAAATCAAAAGGAAAATAATGAGAAATGGGAATTATTTTTGTAATATTTAATTTTGTATTTTTTTTGGGAAATACAAAAAAATAATATGCAAATGGGAAATTAATAAATAATATTTGTTGAACGAAAAGCAAATATATTTTGTTTAATAAGAAAATATATTTCAAAGAAAAGAAGAAAGGGTAATTTTGTAGTATGTTTAAACCGAGGGTCTTATTTTTAATTAAAAAAACTTAAATAAAATAAATAAAAAATGAAATAATAAAAATTAAATACATTTAAAGCCAGAAAGCACAAATAAAACATTCTTAAAAAATCAAAGGATATATTTCTATTGTTTTAAAGGAACTTCTAAGAAAAATATATACTTAAAATCAAAAAATGTATATATATCTATTTTTTTAATATTTTTAAATATATTTCCCCCTAAAATCTTACCCAATATAGCCACCACCATATCGTCTTTGATCACCTCCATCGATCCATTACACAGATAGTAGATATAGTTGAGGGCATCGCCTTTGTGTATCAAATACTCGCCCGGCGCACAAAAGTTTGTCTTAATGTGCAGCGACAAGAGTTTCAGACAGCCCTGCAAGGAAATATATATATAAATATATATTATATATAGTTATAGATATATATAGAGTACAAATTCTGGTTTAGTCAGGAATTGTGTTGTGTTCGCGGTCAGAAGCATTTAGCATTTAGCTCAGCCTGCTCTGCCTGGGGTCGCTGAGTTTTATTTGCGCAATGAAACAAAACGGCAACAGCTGTGTGTCCTTGCCCCGGAATATGTCCTGTGGTTTCACAGCCACCCCTTTCACCCATCCCCCTTGTGAGCCACATCTCCACGAAAAGTGGCTTAAAGCGCGCTTATAACTGTTGAGTGGTTTTTGTTTGCGTTACTTTGCCTTTCTGAATAAGCTTTATTAATGTTTGCAGTCCGCCTTTGTCGTTGCTGCGTTTTTTTCTCTCTGTGCTTTTTTTTCATTCTGTGTTTTTTGTCCGGTCATTCGGTGGTTCAATTCGTTCCGTTTTGTTTGTTTTCTAACTTGGGCCAAGCTGCATTTCATTAGGTGGTAAACTGTCCTGCTCTTTGGCCCTTGATCCCTTTAACAAAGTTAACCGCAATCGCATTAGGGTCTCGTATAGAAATTACTGAAATAGAGGGTCTTCGAAGGAGAAGGAATTCAGGGAAATTTTGGGGAAAAAGGAAATAAAATTTCAGACAAGAAAAGTTTATCTTAAATCTATGAATATCTAAGAATAAAATATCACAAATCTTCCATTAAATAAGCAATTCAAAACCTTTGTTTTAAACTCCATTGAAATTCCCCAATATATTTCTTTATGGTTACCACAGAAACTCTGAAGAATTTAATGCTTTGATCTCACTGGCTAGCATTCCTATAGCATTCCCGCTTTGTATATTTCCTCCCCTTTATTTTTATTCAATCAAAATATTTGCAAGCCATAGAAATCAATTGAAGCCCATCTTAAGGGGCCATTGTCTATGGAAGATAGAATCAATTTTGAAATCATCGAACTCATCTGCAATTGTTTTCACTTTGGGTCACAGAACGAACCAAGGAACGAACTCTTGGCAGCAGTTGAACCGTGGATGAGAAATCAATTACTGTACAATCTCTAGCCTAAGCCTGGTCTGCTTTTACCCAAATGATTTCCATTCCCCCAACAAGCACACCATTAAAGCTTTTGGCGGTTGACAAGGGTATTGACATTGGGGCATTGGAAAACTACTCGACTCGACCACACTTTGTTGCCGCTGCACCCGGTGGATTTTTGCGTACAAACTGGCTTGGTTGCTGGGATGCTCGTGTGCTCTGAAACTGCTGCTGCTGCTGCTGGCCAAAAACCTTTTTCATGCTTCGCTTCAGTCAAACGAATATGGAAGGAACCCGAGGCCCACAAGAGGCCAAAGCCAGAGCACAAGCATCAATTCGATGGCTCGGAAACTTCACCTGTAACCAGAGGCGTAGCCAGAGGAAACCCAACGAAAAGGGGGGATGGAAAATTATATTTCCCGGTTACAGTTTTTTCTTTAATTTAAACATTTTTTGGGGTAGGAAAATATTTTTATATATTTTATAGGAATTTTTCCAGAACCCTTGATAATTATATTTTAAAAAGTACTAGTTTTGTATTAATAATTTAATATATTGAATAATATTCCTCTTCAAGCTCTCTTGACTCTCTTTAAAAATCTTTAAAAATCCCTTAATAAATCTATTTAAACTTTTTTGCACTTAAACCCTTTTAAGTAAGTCATCTACACCCCTGACCATCGACCATAAGACGCTCTAAGTGTTGGTTGTGTGTGTGTGTCTGTGCTCGTGTTTGCTTGTGGTTGTGTTTTGTGTGTTCTGATGTGTATGTGTGTGCGTTAGAGCTTGAGTGCGACAAAGGACCAAACCGTTGGAAGCCCAAAAACGTTTCAGTTAAGCCCGCAGTTAACTTTTGACTGCTCGCATGGCCTTCATCGCCTCCTTTTACCTGACCCCCACCTGTTGTTGGGGTGGCCCTTCTTTATGCTTTTTACCCCTCCCCCAACTGCTATTCCCTGTCCCATTGCTGCTGATTATTTTGCCATCGCTGCCATTTCGTTCCATTTGTCTGAAGGTGAATCGCTTTCAAAGCGACATATACTTCGACCTTTGGAAAAAGAGCAGTCACGGTGGTGCACTGAGGGAAATATGTGCTTAGAATAAGCTTAATATATATTTTTTAAATAATAAAAATAGTTTTTTGATAGTTTAAGTGTAATTATCGTTTATGTTTCGACTTGTAAAATATTTAAAATATACTTTTTACGGATAATTAAGAGGTACCAAAAGGTCTCTGTCCAAAACAATTGAGAAATTTTAAGCAAGCCTTTTAGAAAGGATTTAAGACAGTAAAATCTATTTTATAAATTTATAATTTGTAGATTTCTGAACTTTAAATTTATTTCAAAAGTATTTAAAGCATTTCAATAAGTTTTCTTCAAAATCCAGACATTTTTAAATCAATCTAACACCTCTATTTCTTAAATATAAATATAAATAAATTTTTGTATATCTTCCATTTATCAATATTCATGACCCCAAGTATTTTCTTTCAGTGTCGGCTCAAACTCACCTGGGAGGCCGCCTCGAATATCGGCAGCTGTAATATTTCACGATGTAGGTGCATGGAGACATCGCCACGCAGCTCCTCGGGAAACTCGCGTAGCGTCTGGAATGAGAAAGAAAAGCAAGGAAAAAATGTGAGTTAAAGGTGAGTGGAGAGGCAAACATAAGCAGCACAAGCACACACACTCGGCTCTAAAGCCCTCAAGAGTGACGGAGATAGACAGAGATGGAGAGATGGAGAGCGAGCGAAAATATACACGTGAAAATTGAATCGCATGAAAATTAGAAGGGAAATGCTTGGCATTATTTTACTCTGGCACAAGGGAAATGCTTCAGCTTATCTGGTTTTGCTTGTTATTCATCTGCAATATGTAATACAAGAGGAAAGTAATGACAAATATGTGGGAAACGAATAAGGGGATACCCTAAGTTATGTGTTTTATAAAAGAAAAAGATAAACTTTTGATGGATAAACGTTTAAAAATATTTATAAATTTAATTAATTAATATAAACTTTTAATTAGAATTTTCTTTCATTTTGTTTTTTGTTTTATAAGCTTACTTTTTGGCTTAGTGTGACCGTTTTTTCTTTTACAGAAAGAAAATAAAATCCCGTAACTATCCCTTATTTAAGCTATAATATAATAATTTTATTTAAGTACCAAAAAATATTTATCTTCTAAAAAAAAAAAAACTTTTTTGCAAATTCCCTGCTACCCTCTCTCAGGCAGGGTATAATTATATTTTTCCTTTTTCTGCGCTCGCACTACCATCTCTCGTTACTTCCTTTTTTCTTTGGCTCAGTCCAAGTGTATTGGATGGGAATTGTCGGTGTTTCGGGATTAACATGAAAATTGAGAGAGAATTTGCATCTTGCTTGTTTACATACCCGCTTTTCCATTTCCCCCTTTCAGTGTTCCCATTTGTTTTCTTCTTTTCCTTGCTAACTTTTGTCTCTGCTCTTATCCATATGTATAAACAGATATACATTGCTATGGAAACTCTACTCTGATTACTCTGGAATATTATGCATACGTATGAAAAATGCATAATTTGTGCCCACAAATCCATGCGGTTGCCCAATTTACTAGAATATGACTCTATATGTGTGGGGATTACCACAAAATATTTAGTAATAGCAAATCAGATTGCACTTAATTGCTTAAATAGTTCAGCAAACTAACGCGTGTGTTTGTGTGTGTGTTTGCACATTAATTAAGGCCAAAAATGAACTAAATCAATTTCGAAACTCTGGCTGGGTCATTTTCTGTTTTGTAATTAAAAATTCACAACGCAAGCCAAAACACTAGATGCAAATAAACATACATAGTTGTCATGGCATTTCGAATTCCCTTCGTATGGCAAATGTATATATTTTTTTAAGAGGGTTTGAGTGTCCTGAAATAAAAGGGAACTTTTGGCTAACCAAGCGTAGCTAAACATGGAAAATATGTTGAAAGTTTTCCCCGGACTTTTGTTGGTTTTATTGTGAGCTCTTGCCTTTCCCTTTTTTTTTTTTTTCTGACTCCCCAAAGGGCAATTTCCAAAGAATTGTTATTTATGCTCCATGCTGTTCTGTGTGCAGAGAAGTGTAAAATATTTTACATTAATTGCGCACACACAGACACACTCGTTCTTAAAGTGTGGCCGGCCCAAAATTCAACATCATTTGGCTCTTACTTTTGGCAACAAACGCCAACATTTTCGCCAGTTAATTTTCGTGCGCAATAAATTAACAATTTAATTTAGTGCCACATCCCCGTCAAACTCTCATCCCAACCATTTTCCACCAATTTTCGGGCCATTTTCATCCGTACTCTCCCCCCTTTTCGGCGCCATAATTTGTGTGGCATCGACAGGTCTGGGTCTCTGGCGTGTGTGTCTATGTGTTTTGAGCATATTTCATGTTTTGGCTTCGTAATTAAATTAAATTCCATTTAAGCGATGTCAGTCAGAATTCCTCAATGGCTTTACTCCGTCGAGAGGCGAAAATCTGTTTTTAATTGCTGCTCAAATGCTAAATGCCCGCTAAGACGAGTGTTTAGCATTTCTGCCATCATCATATCGCCGACTAACTGACATTTAGCCTTATGGACTGACAGCCGACAGCCGTCAGCCGACTTCAAAGGCTATATAGTGCGGGGAAAAAAGGAGAAGTTTGCCAGAGTGAAAACGCTAATTAATTTGCAGCCTCAAGCCCCCCAAAAAAAAAGGAAACAGAAAAACATAATTTCACTGCACGTGCTGGAATAATAAGGTAAATACATATACATATCAGAGAGGGAAAACCAGGAAGAGCAGGGAGTTGTATATATTTTGAAGGCTTACAAAATTAATACAATAAACCTTTACAAATCGTATAGAAGTTGAGTGAAAATATATCTACATTTAATAAATATTTTAAAAAGTAATATTATAATACCCTTTGCAAAAGTTGTAGATGAAAATAGGTTGAAAAACTTAATTTTCTCACAGCCTTAGCTTAAGCACAGAGCTTCGATTTTTTATGTATATTTTAAAAGAACTTCACTAAGATTTAATCTTTTGTATAAGCCTAAAATCAGCCTTAAAGGATTATCTATATTATATTTTAAGAGGACACCAGCTGCAAAAAACCTGACTTTATGGCCTGACCATAAACTAATATCAACAAGGCAGCTGGCTTCCCCCTAAGCAAGTAAGCAAGGTCGCAAAGATAAAAGTGGAAATTATTTGAAGAGGTTTTAATTAACACTATTAAAAGAGAGAAAGAGGGATAGAGACATAGAGAGAGAGAAAGTTTGGCATTGCTCTGTGCTAATAGCAATTAGCGGGTGAAAACTCAGCTCTTTCGCCTGAAACTGCACTTTTGCAGCTTCACAGTTGGCCTTTTATTGGAGCAAAGTTTGAGTTTTGGAGGGGAAAATGCAAGTTTTCCTCGTTCACCTGGCCGGTGGCAGTGGAAAAGTTTCAACGAGCTTAAGTTTACAACCAGTCCCGATGATTGATTCCGCTCTTGACCAAAGAATCAGCTATTTCCATGCAAAAGTTTAAGTTTTCTCCCCACCAAAGCCTTAAATATATAAACAAAACATAAACACAAACAGCTGTATGCGATCAAAATAACAAAAGACAACCGAGAACAACTAAATTAGTAAAAAAAGAAGCAGGAAAAACTAGGTTGGAGGCAGAAGCTTCTCGCTTAATGCTCTTGACAGCTTTCAGCCAGAAGATAAGGCCAGGCACAAAAACAAACAAACACAAATGACTTGTCTTCCCTTCTGCAAAAGTTAATGTAATTGTAAAAATTTTTAATTAAAATGTAGATACCGCCCCGAGGGCCACACACGATGAGGCAAAACAATGGGGAAAGCCACAGGAAATGCCACTCTCTCTCTCTCTCGTTCCCTTCCCGCATACAATTTCGATATTTAATTTGAACTTTTCTGCAGTGGCACTTCCACCTGGTCAACATGGATGACCAATCAAAGCCGGCATTTGACCCGCAGCCAATCAATAAGTCACACACATGTCCAGGCCGAAGCTCTATATGTTAACCCCACGGTCATTTGCTTAATTAAAGGCTCCGACATTTATCGGAGAGGAAAGCCAGCCGGCGGCAGTCCTCCAGAAACAAACCGAAGACACAACTGAAACTGAAACTGATTGTGAAGTTTGAGTGAAGTCAGTCAAGTCGAAGCCACCGATAGACTGCTGTGTTGGCAACTTTGCCAATCATTTTTTGGGGAAAAAAAAAACTAAACTGAGAAAATAGGATATATTCCTAAAGGGAAAAGTTTTGCTGAGAGGAAAATATATGGAAAATCAGCAAGGTAAGGTCTATATATTTTTACTTTTAGTTTCAGTTTTCCCTTATTATTATTAATTTTACATTAAGTGATTTCCCCCAGTGTATTTCTCTGCATGATTTATGACACACACACTCAATCGAAGCGAAATGGACGTGTCTCCTGAGGGCATAAGGATACAGGCTACAGGATACGCACTGCTTACCTCGTATATGTCAATGCCATGACTAAGGGACCAGGAGGTCTGAAAGTAGTCCTCGATGCGCTGCTTCAGCTCCTTGGGCATCTGTAATGAAGAGATCATAAATTATAATTGCATTCGCTTTCGTTTTGCCGTTTCCGTTCCCCGTTTCCCCCTTTTCCGTTTCCGTTTTCCTTTATTTTTTTTTTCTGAACATCTTAGCGTTTAATGAGCTGCTATGCGCGCTACTTTTCACTTCATTTGCATGCATTTCGCGGTTGAGAGACGCACAAATGCGCTTAATTGTGCAGCGCATACGCGGCGTATACGCGACGGCGTGTGCTGCTTGAACGGCGCATTGCGTATACGACGCGTGGGCTGCCTAATGGAGCGACATGCAAGTTTGCCCCCCAACAAGGACATCAACAGGTGGGTTGCTCCTCCTATACGATGATATTCCAATGGAATCAGCAATTCATGGCCTTGGGCGAACCCCTAAGCAACACCATTTCCATTTCCATTTCCTGCCCATCGTTGCATGGCATATGGAAAATGTGCACTGCATTCTAATAAAATCCATCGAGTGGCACTCCCGTGGGGTGTCCTTTTTCTGCCGCTACCCTCTCCTGCGGTCTCAATTGTAATACTCACATTGTGCAGGGCCACAAAGTCCTTTAGGTCGCGCCATTTGCTCTCGTAGAGCGAGCGGCGCGAATACATCCTTTGGATGATGGCAGTCACGTTACCGAAGACCACGGCGTGCATCAGGGCTGTTTAATGAAACGGATGGAGGGATATATATCATTAAATCTGAAGGAGTCGGCCCAAAAAAAAAAAGGAAAAGTAATGACTGTTATTAAGGCCGAACGTTCTGTGATTTCTGGGATCTCCAGGGTGGAGTATTTGGCTTTTATGAGGTAATTTGTATTATCTAGAACTCTGAAGTCATGGTATGTTATTATTTTGATAAAGAATATAGCCCAAAATTGAGCTTCAGACTTACAAAAAGGAGTTTTGTGTGTGTAGAATAACTCCAAATTACATAGAAGATATGGATATTTTGGATATATAATTATATCTATATTACTAAAGTTCAAATCATATAATTTCAAGGGTAATCAGTGCTTATAGTTTGTTATCATGTGGATTATCTCAAAACCATAATTATAATGTCTCACTCCCCAGCAAAACCTGACCTTTCCAAACGAAAACTTCCCCCTACTTAAGCCATGATTTACCTGAAACTGTCAAGCTTAAAAAGAAAACGATATCCTTAAATTTACCCTCAGCAAAAAGACCCTTTTCTCCGCTTAACTTTAAGCATTCCTTCACCAAAAATATTTGACAGTTTTGGGACCCTAAAAATTCATATTGATATGGAGTACCCACCGCCAATGAGCATCATGATGATGGTGAAGACCTTTTCGGCTGTGGTATTAGCCGAAACATTGCCAAATCCCACGGATGTCAGGCTGGTGAAGGTAAAGTACAGGGCCGTGGAGTAGGTTTCCGCTGTGGTCAAAATGGCCACAGAGGCGTTCTTCCGCTCCGCCAGAAGCTGCAGCCAACCTGTGAAGAATACTTGAGGCATTTAATACGACGAGAAGAAGGGAGGGGAAAAAAAAGAAAGGAAACAGAGAAGAAAACTTGTTTAGTACGGCGTTTAATTACAATTTGCGGCCCAAAACAAATTGGGCTTATCAAATTGACAATGACTGCGTGCGCATTGAGCCTTAACTTTTCGGCCCAAAGGCAGGGCCCACAACGTCTCTTAGACATCTCTTCCAGTTTGTCCATCAAAGTTGGCAAAACTCGTGCCAAAAATCCGGCAAGAAGCAGTTGTAGCTACGGACCGGAAACGTCAAACGGAACTAACTTTTCGTGTCTGTCGACTGACAAGTTGGCAAGATTTTTCCACCCACTGATTAAGTGTCAGAAATAAGTATATAAACGAGTACAGTTAAGGTTAAGATAATAGCAGTAAAGAGGGATATATTGTGAGGGGTTTTGAAATATTTTTTAAACTTGGAAAATGCTTAAATTAATTTTAAAAAGATAATGTAACTTTATAAAATATTTTTCCTTTTAAAAAGATAAATTTGGTACTTGGAAACATTTAATTCGGATTTTATATATTTTTAAATACCTAAAATATGATTAACATGATTAATGCTGATCAAGAATATATATGATTTATAGGGTCGGAAATGAGCCCTTCCCTGATTTTTGGGCTTCGGACTGAAATTATTACACTTCTTAAGGTGTATTAATTTTAAATATTTATTCATAATTTTATATGATCATTTTTGGGCTTAAAAATTCAATTACTAAGCCAAAAATGCATTAAATTCAATTTGGAAAGCTGTTCTGAGTTAGTTTTTTTATGGTTAATAAATCTGCATAAAAAGATTACAAATTTAACCAATTTAAAATTTTTCGATTTTTCTTTACCTCCTTAAACAATAAAATTAAACATAAAATTAAAAAAAAAAATTAAAATTTTTAATTTTCTTGCAAACATGTCTAGATCGATTCTGTTTTTAATGCTGATCAAGAATATATATGATTTATAGGGTCGGAAATGAGTCCTTCACTGATTTTTGGGCTTCGGACTGAAATTATTACACTTCTTAAGGTGTATTAATTTTAAATATTTATTCATAATTTTATATGATCATTTTTGGGCTTAAAAATTCAATAGCTAAGCCAAAAATGCATTAAATTCAATTTGGAAAGCTGTTCTGAGTTAGTTTTTTTATGGTTAATAAATCTGTATAAAAAGATTACAAATTTAACCAATTTAAAATTTTTCGATATTTCTTTACCTCCTTAAACAATAAAATTAAACATAAAATTAAAAAAAAAAAATTAAAATTTTTAATTTTCTTGCAAACATGTCTAGATCGATTCTGTTTTTAATGCTGATCAAGAATATATATGATTTATAGGGTCGGAAATGAGTCCTTCACTGATTTTTGGGCTTCGGACTGAAATTATTACACTTCTTAAGGTGTATTAATTTTAAATATTTATTCATAATTTTATATGATCATTTTTGGGCTTAAAAATTCAATAACTAAGCCAAAAATGTATTAAATTCAATTTGGAAAGCTGTTCTGAGTTAGTTTTTTTATGGTTAATAAATCTTCATAAAAAGATTACAAATTTAACCAATTTAAAATTTTTCGATTTTTCTTTACCTCCTTAAACAATAAAATTAAACATAAAATTAAAAAAAAAAATTAAAATTTTTAATTTTCTTGCAAACATGTTAGATCGATTCTGTTTTTAATGCTGATCAAGAATATGTATGATTTATAGGGTCGGAAATGAGCCCTTCCCTGATTTTTGGGCTTCGGACTGAAATTATTATACCCCTTAAGGTGTATTAATTTTAAATATTTATTCATAATTTTATATGATCATTTTTGGGCTTAAAAATTCAATAGCTAAGCCAAAAATGCATTAAATTCAATTTGGAAAGCTGTTCTGAGTTAGTTTTTTTATGGTTAATAAATCTGCATATAAAGATTACAAATTTAACCATAAAAAGGCTTGAAATATATGAAAATTTAACGTGTAGAAAAAGGTGTTTTTAAAAATATTTACTTTTATAAACACTAAACAATCCCTAAAATCATAGAAAAATATTTCTGTTTTTCTTTTATTTCCTAGGATATTTTCTCTTCCGTTTACTATTATTTTCACCTCAACTGTACATCATAAGTGCTCCCCATTTTCCACCAATTTGAGGCCCCCTGGTGATTTGATTCGATTTGAAGCGATGTGCGCTAATCCGTAACCAAACTTTAAACCCGGCTAACACAATATACATTAACCACTCGTGTGTAGTGGTGCCTGGTTGAGGTGTATTTACCACCCCAGGGAGGAGGAAAATTCAGTTAGGTTTCCACGATGTGCGGGGGTAGATAAAAGGGAGATGGGAGTCCTGCCCTTTACTGTTGACTAACCAACTAACCAAATTACCGTTGGCACAAACACACACACAGGTTACGCTTGTGGTTAAGATAATAGGAGAGCAATCAGGATTTTAAAGGCTCAATTTAAAGTAATTTCCGGTAGTTTAGTTAACTAATTTATTAAAAATTTATAAAGGTAAATATAACTACAAAAATATTTATATTAATTAATTTAAATTCAAAGAAATCCCTGAGCAGTCTCTTCCACTATTCTTTTGACCACATCTGTTGCAGGACCTGCACCTGCCGTAAACCTGTAACTGTATCCCAAGGACCCTCGCACACACACACTCATATGTTACTCACCGATGTTGCTCTCGGGGAACCACTCGTACTCCTTGACCGCTATCACATACCAGATGCAGGCCAGCCAATGGGCGGCCAGCGTGAAGGAGAACATCAGCAATGTCAGTATCATGGCCGTGTGCTGCGAGTATCGATCAATTTTTTGCAACAGGCGAGCGAGCCGCAGCAGACGCGTCAATTTCACAAGATGGATGTGCGATTCCTGCGGCGAAAAAAAATATGCAAAAATAAAATCAAGAAAGAAACGAAAAACTATGTATAGGCGGTAGCTGCATTTCAAGGTTGTTAAATTGTAAGCGAACAATGATGAACTGCGAATGGCACGCCCCTTTCGCGTTACGCGCCGACCATTTGTTTGGTTCGGTTTCAGTTTTTTTTCGGTACTATTTTTTACCATTATATCCAATATTTTCCCCAACTTTTCTTACACGTTCTTCCCCTCTTTTGTGCCTACTTGTGGGTGACCCCTTTTTTGTAGCCTACTTTCCCGGGCATCTCAATTTTTTGTTATGTGCATTTGACCTGCCAAAGGGTCCACTAAAAAACGCACAAAAATTTGACAACTTCCCCAAAAATAGAGCCCGCATGCCAAAGAGAAAAAGAAAAGGGACCAAAAGGATGTCATCAAAATATATATATAAAAAGATGAAGTGGAGCTAAGAAGGTGGAGGAGCCTTAAGAGTCTAATGCAAACATAAACAAGCTTATCGAAGAAGGAAGAGCCCTGACCCCGGCGCGGAACTTGAGTAAATTGAAGGCTAATGCCATCGTTTAACCTTAGATGGAAATTTTTATTTCTCTTTTGTGATTGCCGCTGACGAAGCGTTGGCTTTAAAAAAATACAGAGAAAAAACCTGGCTTAAATAATAGCAAATAATAAGAAAACTATATTTTTGAAGGCTTTTTGTATATATTAAAAGTCTTTGGTTTATTATTTTCTTATAAAAAATTTATTTTAAATATTAGTTTTTAATTTACACCTATTTTTATTATTCTTCCAGCTCATTAGGTCAATTTTATGATCTGGAAATGGGTTGTCTCATCCTTATCTTCCCCTCAAACTCAATAAGCTTGAGAAGCCCAAGAGGAAAAGTGATGAAAAGGTAACACAAAAGTGGTAGAAAACCCAAGGTGGGCGTCGTCTAACAAACAGTTTAAGCCTCGGCATTTAGCCAGAGCTTCAATAGAGAGACAGACAGCTAGCAATGGCCTCGCTTTTTCTCTTTCATTTGCAGTCCTTACGCACTATTGCACACACAGTGCGTTTCAAAAATATAAGACATCAAGTCTACAGTCGTAAAAAAGAAATGCTCGTAAAAATACATATAACAAAAGCTTGGCTTGGAAAATCCCATAAAATAAAAGCCTTTTCATGGAAATTATATTTTAAGAAAATTTTAAAGTTAAATTAAAAATTCCCAAAAATAAATAAAAGAATCTTTAAAATAAGCTACAAACTTCTGCAAATAAAAGTCAAGCTAAAACCCAAGTTTATGACGAAAATTAGTCTACAATTATTCAGCAGTCTCTGTATACGCTTAGCTTTTTATTTCTAAATTTTAAAAGCACTTTCAGCACTTAATAAATGATGTTTATAAATGATTAATTTCCCTTAAAGCTTCCCCAATGACAGTCTTTTCTAACAACTCACTGTACAAATTGCGTGGGGAAAAACAAAAACGAGAAAAGGAAAAACAACATCAAGGCGACTTGTAATTCACATTGCAATTTATGCTGCGCTTTCACTTTCTGTCTGAGTTTTCCGCGCGCCTGCTTTTCCATTTCTCTCCCCTCTAAACACCTCCCTCCCTCCCTCTCTGGCTAAAGTTTCCGCTGCCTCACGCTTTTCTTTGTTTACTTTTCACTTTGTAGCAGCAGCAACAGCAGCAACAGCTTGAATATCACCAAGGAAACTTCCTCCTCCAACTCGTCAGTCGAATATTTCCCAGTGACTTACTGCCTTTTTGAGATCCCAAGGATAATTAAAACTTCGGCATAAACTAAATATGCGCAAAAGTTTCAAGTGCATTAGCAAGCGAAAAATAAATATCAAGAGTGTATAAAAATGTAAAAGTTTAAGCCCCCAAAAACACATTCATAAATGACTTTTGGCTGAACTTTTTCTAGTCGTGCGGCAGCGGGACGTGTCACAAATTTTTACAATTAGAGAACATTAAAGTTTTATTGAAACTTTCTGTGTGTCAGCAGCTTAGCACACGCCCCTGATTTTGCCCCCAAAAACTTTTCTCTCTCTCTCTCTCTCTCTCTCTCTCTCTCTCTCTGTATATATGTATAAGAATTTATATATAATTCTTCAAGCGGAAGTCGCTGAAAGCAGACTGGGCAGGGGGTTAAGTCTCTTTTTATTTGATCAGTGTATCCATCGGAAGTTGGCAAAGAAACAGCAAAGAAAAAACCGCAGAAAATCAATGGAACATGAGTTCGAACGAAAATTTAGCGCAAAAGATAATCCCACAACAAGGATGATTTGGTACAGAGGAAAGTCCTTGAATGGAACAAGGAATAAGGTAAAAATTACTAATTGAAGAGTTCCCTGATACTATATACTTTTTGAAATAAAATAACTAAAGTTTATAAGGCGGAACAACCTTAAAAAACATCTTTAAAGCTAGGATTAATAGTTAAAAACTTTTGAAAATTTTAAAAATATTGTAAGTTTAGAATATCCTTGAAAAAATATTACTTACACAATTCTTAGATTAATATAATCCTTCTTAAACTTTCCTCCACTCAAGAAACCTTTCTTTTGTACCTCAAAAATATTATCTTCTTCGCCAACAAACTTAATAGAAAGCTCTACTGTAATGGCATTTGGCCAGGATATCCTTGGACTGTCAATGAAGGCGACGACAGCGTTCTTCACTTGCCGCAATCAGAGCGCTGACCACTTCACAGGAGGAGAACCAGCCAGCCCGGGATAACATAAGCCCGATTCAAGAACTGCGCCATTGTCCTGCAACGACCGCTCGAGGGTCTGGCCACTCGGAACTACCGGACTCTGTGGACATCGGCCAATGTCATTATAATTGCACTCTGGGCTTTAAGCTTCCGCCAGCTTCCTGACACACTTTTTCCAAGAGACTCTGATTTAAAAATATATATATATAAATTCGCGCTAACTTTGCTGCACATTTGGGTCACAACCTTGTTGTGACAACTTTGGCTTGTAATTAAAACGCGAACCAGCCGGAACAGCCGGAACAGCCAGTGGGGGGGGAGGCTTTGGCCAATGTAAGCGGCTTAATGAGCGTCAACTAGCGGCTCCAAAGTGGTCAAGTGCTGAGCTGAGCTCTGGCCCTTTTTGTGTCATCTAAAAGGGGGTTAAAGAGTTGGCTAAAAAAATGTTTGAAATAGGACTTAAATCAGTGGAAAATGGTAAGAAAATAAAAGGGTTTTAAAGGGTTAAGAAAATAATAACTAAGAAGCTGAAACTGTTTAAGGAAATAATATTCAAGTTTAATTATATATTGGAAAAAAATTTTGTAGGTGTATTCAAGTTCAACAATTCGTAGGAAATATTAAAGACAGAAAACTGTGTTGTATAAAAAAATAATAAAAGAGAATGAAATGCTTTAACAAATAACTTATTTGCTATCTAAAATTCAAGCAACATTTAAATTGTATTTAATTTATAAATATTTAAAAAGCCGTCTCTGTTCTCCCCATTTAAGCCATATTAAAAGAAACAGTTGAAATGCTTTATTTCTAAGCTCTTTACAAATGAATACTGGAATATTAGGGCCACAAAAGGCAACAATTAAATGTATAAATTTATAATTCCTTCACATTTATTTCCCCTTCAAAGACAAACTTTTCTATGAGAACTTTAACTTGTACTAACTTCTAACCTAATTGCCACAACAAAATCAAATAAATTGTAAAATTTTCTGCCCCAACTGCTTACTTTTTCGCATATAATCCGATTAAGTTACCCTCCAACCCAAAACTGTAAACTTTGGTAGTATATATGCATAATGCATGCCGAGGCCAAAAACAGTTTTATGCAAATCTCTTAAGGACATTTAGCACTTGAAATTTGTGGCATAAATGATTAATGTGAGTAGGAAAAAAGGAGGGGATTTCGTCAATTTGTTGGGGAGTAGTAAAACTATGTATCATACCAAAGTTTTTCTCATACATCGAAAAAAAAAAAACTATATACAGCCCATCAGGTAGGTGGAATGCAAATCTGGCATAAATAATTCAAAGCTTGTTTGGGGCGGCTTAAATTTATGCAACTCTCTGGTAACGACGATTACTCACCTCTCCATCGTACAGGTCGGAGGCGTACAGGTGGTCAAAGGGCAATGCCGCCAGCAGGTCCAGGGCAAACCAGCCTCGGAAGTAATTGATGGCAATCTGCTTCGAATTGGAGACCACCTCGCCCTTGCGCGACACGAAGGTGGTGCGGAAGTTGAGCAGAATATCTGCAATAAAATGGCAATAAACGTAAGCGGTGAAACAATGTTTACAATGTTCCTCCCCCAAACGAGACAGATTCAATTCCCATCCTAAGCCCCCAACCCATTCATTCCTCCCCCCCCCCCCCCCCCCCCCCCCCCCATTGATGATGATGATGATGATGATGATGATTGGAGCTCTGGGTTCCACAGGTGGCCCATAAAGGGGACACCAATTGATGTCCGATTTGCGGAGGCGAATGGGTTAAACTCACTCGCACGTTGGCTATTCTAGTTGGGGATTTACTGGGAATAGTTTTTAGATTACCAATGAAATTGAAATTTAAAGTGTAGTTTCATTGGCATTAAACTATAGTAGTTTTGAGATTTAAGACAATTGATTTTAAAAATAATTAAATATATTATTTGTATTATTTATTAAAGTTTAATATTATAAAATTATCTAGATCCTTTAGCTTCCAAGTAAAAATCTGAGGGTAAACTCTAATCCAGTTTTATTGGATTAAATTATAAACCTTACCTTCTTTTAAACACATTTTTAAGTGCTTTCAAATCTTCCGCTTAAAATACAAAACTTTTTCACAACAAAACCGTATAATACCCATTATGTTCCACAAAAAAATAAAAGAAAACGTTTCTCAAAAAGCAATCCACTCACCTACAATAAAGAGCGCCTCCACAATCACATCGGAGACCATCGTCTGGCGATCGGCCTTTGCAAAGGCCGCATTGTATGGAACCATCAGTGCCACATAGAAGGTGGCCACCAGTATGACCCAATCCCAGATGCCCTTGAACACCCCGTAGTGAGGCAGAATCAAGCGTGACTTTTTTATCGACTGCGTTTTGTATTCCGGAAACGGTGCTTCCGTTGAGTGCATAAAGTTCTGTGAAAAAAAGAAAGAAAAGAAATCAAATCAAATCAAAATCCGGTAAAAACATGAAAAGTGAATTAAATTAATTGAAACCTTTAGAGCGATTAGTGGCCAAAACGGTTTCATTCTTTTTTTCATTCGATCATACTAATTGAAATTGGTAAAAGTCACTTGAAGTTTCATCACTTCACCTGGAATTTCATTAAAAGTAAAGGTATAGAGAGGAAAATGTCACTGAATTGGGCTTAAATTGATAAAATAAAATGTAATATAGGATGGTTTTTAATATTAAGTATACGTAAATCAAGAATAAATCAAAAAAGTAAGTCAATATAATATTTAAAAATTATAACATGTTATAATTAATACCTTTAATAGTTGCCTTGTTTTATTATTTTTAAATATATTTAATTTTTAATGAAATATAAAACCCACACATTTTTCTCCGTGCATCCAAAGCACTTTAAAAAGAACACGTTTACATTTTAATTCATTTTGACGTGGGGCCAGTTCATTGTTGTGGTTGCCATCATGGCCACATACTTTCCTAGCTCATCTCACAACCAGCTGCCATCCCCACCTCCTTCTCTTCCTCCTCCCGCCCCGGATATACTCACATTTCCCAGCTTCAACTTGGTCTTGACACCGCCCTTCTCCGGCTTGTAGTGCCCGGACAGTTGATAGAGGACCGCTCTACTGCGTCGTCGGCCCATGTTGCAGCCAGCGGGTACATCCAGGTTATTGCCCTCGCCGGCCTCCGCATCACCATCGCTGGACGGCGGACCGCCCAGGCCGGGCAGGCCGCCGAGACCCAGCATGCCGGCATTGGAGCCAGCCCGGAACCGCGCGCCCAGCAGAGCAGCTGTAAGGGCAAAAACTTACAGAGTCGCAACAAAAAAAAAGCGCAAAACCAAATCGGGAAACAGGAACATTCGCAGAAGGATCGGATTTCGGGTTCGGTTTGGGTGGGTGGGGTTTTTATTATTAATAGAAAGAACAAAGAGCACAAAGAGAGAGAACACATAGAATTGTACACATAAGACATTAATTTTAAGGTTTTTCATACAATTTAAGCTGTTTTTAGTTAAGGTACCAACGAAATGCATATTTTAAAACTTTTATTTTAAAGCAAAGCCAAGTGTACTTGAGTGTGTGTGTGTGTGTGTGTATATGCATTCCCTCAGATGCTTGTCTCGACTTTTCGACAAGTTAAATAAAGCTTTTGGTCCTTAAATGCCTGGCCCTGACTCCTGGGCGCTTTTATGATTATTTTTGCTGACTTTTATTTGAGGAGCTTAGTTTTGGGGAAAACTCAGAGAAAATTTCAGCTTTTCAGGCAGATGGTGTTGGCTTTGGCACATTAGTTAATCAAAGTTTTCTTGATTATTTTTAGCTGAGATTTTAGTAATTTATGAGACACTGTTTTCTCTGATATCCTGCTCCTTGGGTGTTCGAACAATTAATAATTGCCTGACAAATATTTGGAGAGAGTGTCTACTAAATCAGGCGAATAAACATCATAAATTCACAGTGAAGAAAAGGCAAACAAAAATTCGATAAGATGTAACCGCAATAGCCCATTAAACAGTACCTAATTTTATATGTCCTCAAAAAGGACAGGTCCTGCTATAAATAACAATTAGCTAGATTGTGAAAAACTGACCCAAACTGAATTTGATACGTTTCCCAAAGCGGAGTATACTAATTACAAACGCAACAAAATATCTATAAAAAGGCAAGCAAAATTATGCAAATAAGCACCCAAAGGTACTCCCTCTTCTCTTTAGGCTTTTCTTGATTTTCTTTTATTTTCCTTTGGGTTGTTGACCAAAATATGATTTCAATTTTAAGACCCGCAAAAAGTCCAGTCAGACTTTGGTGCTGTCATATCAAAATGCCAATTAAGCTGGGCCCCGGCACCTCCCAAAACCGTAACCCAGCGACCAACCAATAGGACAAAAAAGGTCAAAGTGAAAATTTAAAAAATATATATATATATATGGTAAGGGTATGCATACAATTTTTTTATGTATGGCGGCACAACATAAAAAAGGTGGAATACGAAAATATGCACAGAACCAAAGGGGAAAAGCGTGTAAAATTCACTGACAGGCCTAATGATGTGTGAAACGATGGCTACCATCATCATCATCATCATCATCATACAACTGTCACGATTATGGCGATAATTTCATTTTGAAATCCGCTTCATCAAAACTCACTTTATTATCAACAAATATTTTTGGCCCGCCTAATTACCTTTCCTCTACCAATTTTCCTTTAGGCTGCCTTTTGTCAGGGCATTAATTTCCAACCCCGTCGTGGATTGGCACTTGAATTTTCCCCAAAGCTGTGGAAATTGGTTTTGCCAAGCCTGGTTGGTTGCCTCTCGGACTTAATTTCATTCGCATAAATTAACGAAAAATTGAATCAGGCTCGGCCGGTGCTTTGGTTTGGTTTCTCTATAGATTAATTCGATATAAACAGCATTTCACTTGGCAACTAAATGGACAATTTAATGGAATTTATTACCGAATGTTGCCCAAATGTCGTCATGTAAATGTAAATCTCTCGGTGTGTGTGTGTGTATCTAATACAATTACACAGGAGACAGGACATCAGGCAGGACTTTGGTGCTTTGAGCACGTGTTGCAAGTGCCATATCTACGTGCAACTTGCCACATCTGTCATTGCATTGAGTGTGAATGGGTGAGAACCTTTAATTTTGTGAAATTTTGGGGTATATTGAGCTGAGGTATTAGGAGTTGAAGCGTTAAAAATAATAGTTAATGACAAAAATGTGACTTTAAAAATTTAAAAACAACTATTTTACTTCTTAAAGTATTTTTTGGGAAGTTTAAAAGGTTTAAAGTTGTATAAAATTTTTACATAAAATGAATTCAAAGCTGTTTTAAAATTCTTTAAAATTTTTAAGCTAAGATAATACTAATAAAAATACTTCCTTTCTTAAAAACCCTTCTAAAAAATCTAAAACACACCAAATTCCTTTCCAAATCCTCGTTCCCTGCACTCCCAAAATTTCCATCCCATCAATGCCAAAGCGTTGACATCAGCTCTAAATAACTTAAAGCCTCAATGACAGGTAGTTCTTACAATACAGACAAGAAGGACATTGCCAGTGCAGCAAGCAAATCCTCTCAGGACTCTTCACTGACTCTATATCTCTCTTTCTCTCCCTTCAAGTGGCTTCTGCAGGGCCCGTAAATCTGCAGGCCAGACCAGGACACACGGACAGATGAATAACGATGGTAATAAAGCTGCAAATGAAAAGGTCAGAGGGGGTAGAAGCAAATGAGGTACTGTTTTTTACTCTGCATTGGCAGAATACCCAGAATCCCTTGACTGGCGACACACGCGATCCGAAAGTAAAGGCCAAGTGGAAGTGCCAGGATAAGTTGCGATGCTGTCAGAATTGTTCGAGTGCTGCATCAATATTTCAGGCGACTCCTCCTGGCATCCTTTGGGGGCACAAAGGGGCACCAACACACTTACGGTATGTCCAACTTTTTGTCTGATTAATCCAGTGAATTAGGCACAGAGCATATTTGATGTAGCTCAACTGGAAAAGAACTCCAAAACAACCGGCAACAAAAACCGAGACAGAGTCATTTCACACAGCTTAATTAAGGTAAATGCGGCTATTGAACTCTGGGGGATTCAAGTTGGTACAAGTAAATCGGAATTAACAAGTCTAATATAGTATTTTCTTATACAATAAAAATGGTTTTTCATAGGGGAAATATCGAAACAACTGCGGGAAGTGTGAATAAATAATGTAAAAAAAATCCCAAGTCAATTGTGCCCAAGCTAATTAGTTTCCTGGTTCATTTTAATTAAAAGAATGTCCTTGTTAAATATTAAAGAATAATAAACAATGACAATACTTAACATTTTTATCATGTAGCTACATTTCCTACTATTTCTAGAACGAAAATCCATATAAAATTACATAAAACACCATAAACCTTAGTTCGATAATGCCCAAAAAAATTATTATTATAATGAATTAAATGAATTGTATATATACATCTACCATCCCTAGATCATTTTCTGTTGTAAAACATTAATTTACCCCGCAAAAAGGCAAAAGCTCTCTGCAATTGAAATTGCCTCCAGCTTCGACTTAAAAGGCATTAACCGAAATTGCGAATACTTAATGCGATTCATTGCAATCATTATCATTATGAATTCATTCAGTTTCAGCCAGAATTCGCCATAACCGGCCGCTCTCCTGCCCATCGGCCGGGAATATATAGCCACAAATCAGAGCGAAAAAAACTGCGCGTGAGAGACGAGCTTTAAATTAACGTTGAAATATGGTTACGCATACATTCAGTTGTCAGGGACACGCGCCGGCAGGAAAAGGAGGAAGGAAACCGTGGGAAAGGAGTCAAAGGAGCAGCCACAGCCCGAACCGCTGAAGCTGCTCCTGCTGCTTCCATTTCCTCCCAGCTTGCCATTTTCCGAGTCAGAGGTAAAACTAACCGAAAACTCGCCTGGCGACCGCGTGAAAGGCAAGCAAAACTTCTGCAGAACTTTGTGGAAATGCCAGGAGTTGAGGTGACAAGCTGACAGAGCTCGAAAAAAAACAGGTAGCAATGATCAAGGGGGTTTTGATCAAAAATTCTATTTTGTGGAATTTTTTTTTAAAAGAAATACGATTTTTTTAAGTGTTATTAAGAGTTAATACTTAGTATTTAAGTTCTTGGCTAAAAAAATTAGCTTTAAAAAAATAATATACACATTTTCTATGGCCAATAGGTAATTATGTTTACTTAATATATTTTCAAAAGATAAAAAATATTTTTTAATATATTTAATACATTAAATATTAAATATTTTATATAAAAAAAAAGTATTTTAAAAATGTCTGAAACTTAATTTTCCCTTTAAAATAAATTCTGTAAAAAAACCTTGTTTTCCCTCACAAAATAAACCATAATTCCAGAACACCTTTCCACCTTTACAGGGTATTTCTTGGGCCAAATCAGCCGCAGAGCTGCCGCAGACACCTTTGGTTTATGTCACAACATTCCGGCAACCTGTCAGACTCTACCAATTCGCAATATTTGGCCATCTGGATGGGAAGGAAGGGAATGCAACCGTTTGTATGTGGGCTGTGTGCGTGCTTATTAATTAATTATTTAAGGGTTG
Source organism: Drosophila kikkawai (assembly GCF_030179895.1). Lineage (NCBI taxonomy): Eukaryota > Metazoa > Arthropoda > Insecta > Diptera > Drosophilidae > Drosophila > Drosophila kikkawai. The sequence goes on from NC_091729.1 coordinate 24,712,341, forward strand.
AGTGGTCTGTGTTGGCGGATGGTGTTTGTGGCTTTATGTGCTCGCTTAGGTTTTCGGCGGTTTTTTGGTTATATTTCAATGTTGTTAGCCAGTGCATTATTTATACATGGGTGTCGCCGGTGTATACTTACCGCTATCACATTCCTCGTTCACATTCATCTCCAGCATTTTGGTGTGCGTGATGTCCTTGTGAGAGGCCAAAAACAGGACCACATCCCGTTTCTCGTTCTTGATGGGCACGATGTCGAACAAGCACCAGAATGGAGCACCTGCAAAGAGTTTTTTTTGTTTTTGTGTCGTTAATCAGCGGGCCAGAAAATGAATTTCGCTTGCACTGCACATCGCCTGGCATCGCGTATACGTATTGCGTATACGCCACGGGGTCTGCGGTCGCAAACCTAGCTCAATATTTGACCTTCCCCGGGTGTGTGTGTGTGTGTGTGTGTGCACTCTGACAGTGATTTTCATTTGCGGCTGCATAATTGAAACCCCATCGAAGGCCTGATTTTGATGGACTTGCGGTTAGAACAAGTATAAATAGAAAGTAACCTCTCTTTCCTATTTTTAATTAGTTATTAAATACTTTAAAAAATCGCCCACCATTTATGGAGGCGCAAAATTAATAAATAAATTGCAAGCCAACTCAATTAGACCGCAATTATTGTCCCGGCCTGCATTTTAATTATCTTCCAGTAATTATACACACAGCCCGAGGTCAACCAGATCGAGTTCACCCCTAGTCTGCCGCGGCCAATGCATAATTAATAAAACACACAGCCCCGGCGTACATACGAGAAAAGAAAACCCCCTGGGGGAGGGAAGAAGGCGGAGGGTTATACTGGAAAAAAAGGAATTTAAATATTGATATTGGTTTTATATTTAGAAAATGAAATTTCTTAAAGTTTTGCAAATTATCAAACATTTTTCGTTAGTTTTTATCATCTTTAATTGTAAAAACCCTCAAACTTTTATTAGTTTTTCCCAGTGTAGCATCCCTTTCTCTTCCCTGCTGTTGGTTAAAAGTTTTAAACGCTTCGCTAATTAGAAAACTTACACTCAAAGTTGATGGATCTATCCATCTTGGGCTTTATCTCGGCTCTGGGCTTTGTCTTGATTAATCGTGACCTCATTAGGACTACAAAATACCGCGGCCTGGACGTGCGAAAATGTTAAGAGCAAGCAATTTATTGTGCGTCGCCCAGCATGTCAACGAGGTGGGGGGAGGAAAGCATAAGGACTCGCTGGTCCTGTGAGACCCAAACCGCAGGAAACTATGTAGTTGGAGACTGCTGCGCTTAACTCAATCAGGAGCAGCAGCAGTGAGTGAGTGAGTGACTTTCCTTCTCGATGCCTCGAATTATAAGTCAATGGCAAACTGATCTGGCAGGTGGTTGGTTGGTTGGTTGACTGGATTTTCCCTGCGGTTCCAGTCACAATTGATGGCCAACTTTTCACTTTGAGCCCCGTGGTTGTCATGGCTTTTGTTATGCCTTTCGTAGAAGGACAATAATACTTCCTTTATTCTTGCAAAACATTTTCCTTGTACAGAAGGACAATGGCTGAAGGTGCAGCCCACATGACTTTGTGGGATTATCAAGAAATTAAAAGCTGAACAAAAGCTGAAAATAAGCAGAGCTTGGCTCTGTCAATTAGTGTCGTAAAGGGAGTTGGAATAAAAGGTTTGTCTTTCAAGTGACACAAAATGAAGGTGGAAAGGGGATTTTAGTAGCTTGAAATTTAATATTGCAGAGATTTTGAATGTTAAATGAAATTTTCTAAATTTTTCTATATATTTTATTTATTTAAGAAAGAAAATATAGAAAATACTTCACAAAAATGGTAGAGTTTTCGCTATTACAAGACCTCCTCAATAGATGATATTTTGGTTTAAAAACCCTGAAAATTCTTAATTTAATATCTTGATAATTTTTACACATAGAAATGCTTGCCTTGAGGCATATTTTCACTTATCTAAACCCTTGTTTATCCAGATCTTCTTAGTTAGCCACTTAAACTTTCACGCTTTCAACCGCAGAGACCCCAAGAAACCAAAAATAATTTCCTTTCTAGCTAGGCATTCGCCATTTGCCGCTTCATCTTCATTTGAAAATTTTTAATTAAAAAGAAAATACGGGCCAGAAACAATTTTCGCCGCATTCTCCGGCGAATCGTGCAGGCGGGGCGAGAGGTAATATTATTTTTTTTTTCGGCAGAGCTAACTCACCTTCCTTCTTGTAGAAAATAACCTCCAGCTTCAGTTCCATTTTGGTGGAGAGACTTTTCTCAATTTGCTGCTTGTGCTCGTCCTTCGTATCCGGTCCGTAGAGGAAATGACATGAGCAGCCTGGTTTGTAGAAGGAGGGGGTTTTCCCGTTTTCCCGTTGCCAGGCAGGACAATTGAATGAAATTGCACGATAAACACAATACATTGAAATGAGTATTCAAGTGTTAAATAAGTTGGGGGCGTCTGTCCGCCATTCCTTACCCTTTTGCATAATTTGCGCGCGTGAATATCCTGTCAAATCCACGAACCCATCCGAGCAATAAACAATTGGATTGCCATTTGCCTGCGCATTGCCGAGCACAAAGTTCGAGTCTGAAATTTCGAGAAGAAAAGAGCTGGATGAGAAAGGGGAGCGGGAAAAGCATTGGGCCGCTAAGAACAACAAAAGGTCGGTGGGGGGAGGGAAAACTCGAAATGGAAATGGTAGAACGGATGGGCGATGCTGAAGGATGATGTTCAGCTGCCTTTCATTTGCCATGAAATATTGTCCCGACAAACAACGGTAATAAGACAAGTCCTGCTGTGTGTCCTTTTCACGGGAAAACGAGATTGACGGCCCCAGCTGGGCTGTCGCCTTAAAATGCACATTCTCCAATATTTGCCAGAGAAATGTCTCACATTTTCCTAAGCACTTGGGAATTAAATATATATTATATATTTCCTTTGTGGACATTGGCTATGTGAATTAAATATTTAATTTTTGTATTTCTCAAAAATCTAATTCAATTACATTTGTCTCATATGAATAGAATTAACTTTATAATTTTATTGTATCCACTTTCCTCCCATTAAATATGTTTCAATGCCCCATGTTGTTATTATTTGTTGAACCTTCACTTTTTATGGCTTTGCCATTTGCACTTGACCTTCAAGTCTGGAACTTGCTGGCAAAAAAAATATATAAATTTTATTGTTTGTGCAAAAACGCTCAAATAAACCGAAAAAATCTGAACAGCATTTAATTAAATTTTCTGGAAGCGAACTCGCTGCAGGAAATGAAATTCCTTCTATGCCATTTGGCCAGTTTCACATAAGATTTCTTATTTTTTGTTGGCTTTGCTCCCTGGGAACGGAAATCCAGCTAAAGGGTAGTAGTAGCTCCCTGAATTTATTTATAACCTTTCAAAGAAGCACAATTCAATAAGACAGAACTGCTAACAGCACGTTTTTCCCTTTTTATTTACCTTGTGTGCAATTTCATAAATAGAAATTTACCCAGAACTCCCCGTTTGAATCCCTTTATAGCTAGAACCGCTGTGAATAGAGCCAGAAAGAGCTCGTAATTGCCGACACAATGGACAGATTAGGATGTACTATATGTTTATATATATATCTATATGGAAAGTGGAAAGCGAACCGGATGTGGATGCAACAAATTGAATTGAGAGACAAGCCTGGCTGAATGGCAGCTCGAAATGAAAACTCAAATGGGGCACACAATGAGAGGAGGAGCTGCTGTGTGTGCCTGAGTGTGTTCTGCAACAATAGCAACAAGTCACAGATATGTTCTAGAAAATGAAAAGTAACTGCAATAATAATCCCATTTATTAGCAATCAAGCAGCTTTGGAAAAGTGCCAGCAAATTGTTTACAATCATCCATCCGTTCAAAGCTAATTGACGTTGCCGTAAGCAACTGCAAATTGATTGTTAAATACTTTATTTTGCTGACACCGCAATAACCAAGGAATTAAAAGTAAATTTACTTAATGTATTGCATCAATAAAAACTTCGGGGGAAAAGTTCTCTGCGGTCGCATTAAGAGCTAAGTGCACGCGTGGGTGAAAAACTAATAAAGCTGTTGTTTGCTTTCCGATTTGTTTAAAACTTGTTTAAAAATCAAATGAATTAAAGCTTTTATGGAGTTAAGTTAGAGAAAATTGCTCAATTAAAGATTTAGATTTTTGTTTTAATTTGGAAAGGTATTTTCGCATATCGAATATTATAGATTTCCTGCATCCCTAGCGTATCCTTGTACCTATTCCAAAGCATATATATAATTTTACTAAACACTTTTTCTTTTCACTTATTAAACACCAAATTAAGTGTGAAATAGTGTAAAATGTAGCTTACATTTTCTGTTTTTATATTTGTAATACATCACCTGAACATTATACTTATTTACGGAACAATTTTGACAGCCGGCAGCTAAATCACTTGCAGGCTGCTCTTTGTTTGAGTTATTTGCCTGAATGCCGGCGACAAGGACATTCACATCCTCATCCTCAGCCACATCCTTACGCTCAGCTGACTGACTCCGGCTCATTTAATATGCTCCCTTTATTATTTATGCCTCGTAAAACCTTTTTAATCCCCCAACTGCTGAGCATTTCATGTTTCCGAGTTTTGTGACAACTCGTAAAGACAATTATCGCTCCCTATGTCTGACTGTGAGCGAAATAAAACAATTAATTTATATGATGGCGGGAGAAGGGCAAAGTCAGCACGTGTGTGTCGTCCTGTCAACGGAAGCGAGTCGAGTTGAGCACGATTTTTCCCCAAATCAATCGATTGGGGGTTCTAAAGATTATCTCACTAAACTGAAATATGAAATAAAACATGTAATTTTACTTTTCCATTTTCAATGCTTTCAGCATTTTCCCTTCATTACTTTTGGATGCGAGAAATAAAAAGCATAAGAAAAATACCTTCCTTGGCAGCCAAACAAGGCGCAGTTTAATTTACTGTAAAGCATTCTCTTCTTCATTTCTTTTCTTGTTCCTCCCAAAGGAATTTATACATACATATTTTTTTAAGGTTTCCACAAGTCTGAGTCTTGGGTTTTGGGTTTTCGCGTTGCCTGTACGCACATCAGCACATAGTTTTAATTTCCCAACGCGAAAAAAGCTGCTTTTTGCATGCTTTATGGCCAGATTTTCAATATGGATATAGAACAACAATTCGTGACCGACTGGCTGCTGTCCCCATGCGCGAGCACTTAAGAAACACGTTTCTCCCGGAGTCCCAGTCCCTGGTGTCCCAAATCTGAGAAAAAGGCACTGAGAAATATTATATTAAATATTAAAATTAAACCTAAGAAAATATTTTACTTTGGGAAGCCGTTTCCTTATACAGTTTTTATACAAAAACTTAGATAGAATGAATTCTAAGTATAGTAAATAATTTTTAAGAATTTAAAAATCAGAATCCTGGAGTCAAACAAAGTCCCAGGCACACAAAGACACCTTCAGAACTAATTAGAGTTGGTAAAAAAATATATTTCTTATAGAAAATTAATTTAAAATCTAATAAATCCTAATAATAAGGCTTTATAATGAACTCTATTAGCAATAAGGTACTAACAAAGTCAGGAATAAGCCATCTTAAGTACATTAACTTTCTCAGTGCACCTACAAAAAAAAAGGGACCCGGATGTGAATACCCGGAAATCTCTTATGCGTACTTTTTTACGAGTTGATGCCGGCATTTTGGCTTATGCAAGCTCCATTTCCCATCGACGATCGCAATAAAAAAAGTGCCATAAATATTACATTACAAAAAAATCATCATATAAAAAAACCCGTGGACTTGGACTTGGTCTGAGGTGGTAGTTGGGGAAATCGCTTAGCATTAGCATTGGGGACTTAGCATTAGCATTTCACTTACGCGTGCCATCGAACCGCGTGGCGATTGTGTCCAGGAATGTGTTCTGGGGCGCTAGCAGCCCCTTGCGGGCTGGCATGGGAATGGTGGGGCCGGTGCGCCGCTTTAAGCGCTCCTTGGGGCGTGGCAATCCTGCAAATACATATAAGAGACAAACACAGACGATAAAGACACACATATTATAGCCAAATATTATTTTTAAACCGTTTAGAACCCACAAATCGAAACGAAGGGTGAACATAAAATATGAGTTATGTGAAAAACAGCTTAAAGTAATTGCTAAAGTTTTTTAAAAATATAAATACATACTCAAATATATTTTATTAAACTTTTTTAAAAACTTCAGGGTCGAAAATGGAAGAGAAAAATGGGTTCTTTACTTTTTTTTTAGATATAAAAATGTTACCATTAAACAAAAATAATTTTTAAATTTTTTTAAGTACGTTTATAATAAATAATCATTTAAAATAAATACTGTATATATTATTTCCTTCTTTTTCATATATTTTTTTATATATACTCTCTTAAAACCACTCAAAACTTTCACTGTATTTATTTTAATTGACTTTTTCAACAATACCCCTGGCATTGTATGCTCTCCGTTGGGCTTCCATTTCTTTTTATATTTATTTTGTTTTGATATGAAAATATTTGTACACTTTTTTTCATTCAGCTAGTTGGAACAATGAGAGCCACGAACTTAAATGGAAAACATTTCGAAACCATTTAGCGCAGTAGCGAGACGACTAACAACTGTTTTTTCCATATTGGTATAATTTTTTTCCTGTTGGTTTTTTCTGCCACAGGTGCTGCTCGCGTTAATTTGCAGCCAAAAGGCAGGGGAAAATGGCAACAAAATAACCGCAAACCGCAACACGGTGACAGCTGTTGGGGTTTTTTTATGAGCCAAAAGCCGAATTCTGATAACAGCTCAACGTCAACGGGGGTGCTGCTGGGTGTTGACATTAGGAAAATGCTGAGATTAGTTAAGGGAAAGAAAAGCAGAGAGAGGGTGTTCGAGGTTCCATAATAAATGATTACATTTAATTAACAAAAATAAAGCTAAAAATATATTAAAAATATTTTTTTTAATATAATGACAGTTAGTAAATGAAAAGCATAGTTTTCATCATATTTTTTGAGCGATTTCAAAACCAAAAACATACTTGAAAAGGTGTTAAAGGTGTTTTAAATTCAAGGAAAACTTTTAAGTTTTCTGAATTATAAACCATAAGTATTTTCCATCCCAATTCTATTCCCTCCTCACCTGAGTCACCCTAACACGTGTGTTGGCTACTAATTCCATGCCTCCTGATAACGTGTCCGAAATGCCGATAAAATTAACCCACACATGGCAGCCCGCAGCCCCATAACCTGGCTGATGAGAATTCGGTTAGCTATGCGATGCAATTTTGATTAATATGCTATTACACAGGTCAGGCCTCCTATAAATGCGGAAAATGCAGGAAAACCACTTGGCTTTCCAATCCCAGAGACACAAGGGGTAAACGTGTGTGTGTGTGCGAGATTGTACCGCAAAATTTTCATTTCCAACATTTCCGGAGACCTGCAGGTGGCAGGTGGCATATATAGCATATGTATAGCAGATGATTTCTCGCATCTGGTGAGTCAGGCTTACACACACACACAGACATACGCACCCGCAAACATGCGGCTGCGATGGCATTTGCAACTGTTTGGGTGCGTACGTGTGTGCAATTTCCGTTTCCGCCTTATTCCACATGATTAGGCTGATGATACTTGGATTCCTTTTTTTTGCAAGTCAAGAGTTTTCCTCTTGCAAAATGGAAAATGTATGTGTTTTTTTGTACTGCCAAAGTTAGATTCTGGCAAAAGATATTTCTGTATGAGAGAACACTAAGCGACGAGGTTAAGAGGTTTAAACTATGAGTTCAGTATTTTATTTCAATGTTTCAAAAATTATAGTGACTGAAATTGAAGTGATTTAAATTTAGTTTAAGTTTTAAAATATGTGTATTATATTGAAATTTTAATAAAAAAATTTATTTTTAGTTTTTTTGAACTAAAAGATTTGTTACCCTACTTTTAGACACCCTATTTAATTCATTTACAATCAATATATATTGCCCTGATTATTTAAAAAGTTTCAAAACACTTGTCTACCATAAAAACATATTTAAAATTAATTTTCTTTTGTACAATATATATTTTTTAGAGTTTTTTATTTTTGTAGTCCAGTGTAATCAATGCTCATGTTGTTTGCATCGCCAAAATTGAACCTCAAAGCGAATTTCCAATTTCAGAAATGTGCAAAGCTTTTTCATTCAGCTAACAAGTATGCAGCAGAAATAGCAAAAACAACCTTGTACGTATTTTGAATTCAGTAGAAAAATACGTAAACAGCATTACACGCACACAAACAAACACAAAAAGCAAAAACAAGTTCTTTTTTTCTATAAAATTATAAAACTGATAGCAATTACAAGTGAATGGGTGTTGTTTTTAGCCTGGTTTTTGTTACGTATTTAGTTGGAATTTTGTTTTGGGAATGCAAATAAAAACATAAAAACAGGGGAAATGTAAACATCGCATTAAAATAATTGCAAGCTTTTAATTAATTCGGGTGAAACGTATGATATATCAAATCAGAGAGCAAAAGTTGTATTCTTTATAAATTAAGACTCTAATTCAATTTTATTTCAATTTTTCCCTTAAATTACCTGGAAATTTAATACAAAATCCCATCTCTTCATATATTTTCTGCCTAAAATTAAACAACAAATAAGCCTTCATGAAACCTTTCCCAATAAAAGCTTAATTCCTTTTCAAAGTAAGTCCTTGTTATCGCCTCTAAGCATTCATGTCCCAAAAGAAAAGGTTTGAGAAATGACCCTACATCCTGGTCGATATGTGATTGGGCATTTTTGGCTAAAAACGAAGAAAATTATCTTTAAAGAAGATTAACAAGAGAAAATAAATACAAACCGCTCCGCGGGGATGTGAGATATGACCAGCATCTGGGAAATTCTTGCACGCCAAAAGGTCCGGCATTCATTTAAGCAAATTTGGCTTATTCGGAAGCGCTGCTACCTAATAACCACGTTAAGGCAAAATCGCCTTGTAAGAGGTCGAAACGAGTTTGGAATTTTTAATTCCACCCGCCGCATGTGGCGTTTTTTTTTTCTCTCGTCTTCTCTGGGGTTTTGGAGTTGGCAGGCAACCGAAAAAGCGGCACGTGCCCCCATAAAAAACACAGGCGAGGACAGCCGAGGTTGTCGGGGCAACGGCGGGAAAACTCACAAAAACGAAAATATGCTGGACAAGAACACTAGGGCTGGGCTGCCTGGGTGCTGCTGACCAAAGGGAAGGCAAAGGGAAATGGAATACAGGGAGCAAACTCAATTGCCGCAATTTTATTCATCCCATTGGCCACCTGCACACATGATTTACACGGGAAAAAATGTATTATAAGAAAATGTATAAAATATAAAATGTAAAATATTGTTTATTTCAGCAATATTTCGTATATTTTTAATAAACTTTCTGACATAATTATTCATTTTTTAATCACTCATCACCCTGGCCCCTTTTCTGCATCCTCCGCTGCTGCACTTTGCCCTGGATGAACCCACGAATCACCTTCTGGTGGTTCACCACAAAGTCGAACCAAAGATTCATGTCCGACTCAAAGTTAAAGGCCGGCATGGCGGCCATATCCGAGCGGAAACCGCGCACATAATAAGGCACATCCTTGGGCCAGGGACAACGCTTGGGTACATTGCTGAAGCGATCCATGTGCTTGCGTCCCAGTTGAATAAAGGCTATCTGGTTTTTATTCGATAGCAGGCTGCACCCATCGATGCCAGAGAGATTGAACAGGGTGAAATCATCACCCATCCTCCGTGGCAAGACAATTCGCATATTTACAAAGAACTTGGTCACGGGCTTTTGAAACTGCAACTCAATGTTGAAGGAAGGCCTCTTGACACTCTTGCTCAGGCCACACTTTAGATGCGACAATATCTCCTCGGGATCTTCGCTGTAGCAAGTGCAGTTCGAGAAAACCATGTCAAAGTTGGACTACAATTCAAAACACTTTAATAGCACAACATTTTAATAATAAAAATATAATAAATATGTACCTTGGCTTGGACAAAATAAATACCAAAAATAATGAACATAATAATCACACAGCATTTGCGATACATTATGTTGAAAGCAGCTCGCGTGAATTGGGATTAAAATTATATTATTTGCCATGGTTAATTGCAAGCTGCTCACTTGTACAGAGCAGGTAATCCATTTGACTAATTACCCTCATTTATAATTAGTAATGTATATTTTTTTTGTTGTTGTGTTGAGAGCGTTAATTGTCAAAGTGATTATGGGGAATTATTAATGATCCGATTATAAAGAGTAGGTATACTTTAAGTGATTTCAACTGAATTTTAAGGAGACATTTTCTCCAAGATATGAATTATTTAAGCTTAATACAAACCACATTTGCTCTTTGCTTATGCATTTCCTGTCTCTTGTTTATTATTAAACAATCAAAAGAGCTTGTTTTTGATTATTTCAGCTTGTTTCAGCTCAATAAACGCATCAATTTGTCTGGGCTTTAGGTCGTTTGCCGCCTCTCTACTATAACAATAATAATGATAATTATAATGCCATCATTAGTCACGCATCGACTGATTACTATTCAAAATTTTCGATGCATTTGGGCATTATTAATTCCAGTTGTATTGCCTAATTGTGGCTGCCGGAATATATAACTGCCTTGCGGATGGATTTGAAACCCAAGATCTCGAAATTGTGCATAGTGGCAGCCATTGTCTGTATTTTCTCTAATTGGAAATTAAAGGCAGAGGCCAAGGTGCGTATACATAATATAAAGGTAAATATTCATATGTACTTAGCTCGCTTGAATAATTTCAGAATAATTTCGAACTGCAAACGGATAATTTTACCTGCAGCAGCGAGGATGCAGACTACAAGATTATAAGGGAATATCGCTGTGGCTTGAACAAGAACTCGAAACGACGTAGCTGGAATATGGAATTTAAGCTAGCTCAGCCTGTAGGCGAGCATGATTTCTTCATGAAAATTGTCCTACCCAGGGCGAGTCCCTTGAAGGACTTTGTCCTGCTTGATCTGACCACGGATGGTTGCCAGTTGCTGGCCAATCGCAATCAGGTTCCACTCATGCGTTTGGGCCGAAATATGATGGATCGTTTTAGTAACTTCCCCAAGCAGTGTCCTTTCAAGGCAAATATTTCTTACTATATCAGGGGTTTTCGTTTGGATCTGAATAGCCTGCCTGCCGTGGAAATGGAGACTCCTGTTCACATTGAGTTTAGGTATCTTAGCAAGCAGTTGAGGCTCAAGTGGATCACCGGTTACCTGGTGGCCAGGGTTCAAAGGTTAAGCGAGAAAAAGCGACCCAATTAGCTGAATTTATTCAAAAATATAATGAATTGTTTTGCAAGGAAATCATATAAATAATAATAGTTCCCAGCTTCCCTAACTGCATTATCCTTACAAATTATAATCATTACTCATTTTCCTCCAAAAAATAGAAGGACTACATTTCAAGGCATAAGACTCCTGTCTTAAATAATAGTACCCTCTTCAAGGGCTTAATAAATAAATGTGCGTTTGACAAATCAGCGGAGGTGAGCATATGGCCACCGAGTTAATATTGCAGAAAATCACCCGCCACCTGTATGTTCCTGTCTCTCAGTTGCCTCTCACGCCTGTCGCCTCGCGTCGTCGTCTCTGTCCCCTTTTTTGCCCGACAGTTCAACCAGCTGATGATGCTGCCTCCTGTGCGGAGGTTGGAATCCTGCAAATGTAACTGTTGCTACCGCCCCCTCCTTTCACAGCAATTCTTTCCATGTCATTCCACAAATGTTGTTCAATTACCTGCGCCCAGACAGAGACAGACAGGGACAAAGCGTTGGAAATGCACAGAGAAAAATTATGGGATTATATATTTAAGATATATTAGGGAAATTTAAAAAAATATTACTGATTTTCAATGGATTTAAAAGCAATTTTTTATATAAGATACTCGATTAATAAAAGTTAAAAATAATAATATCGTGTTTAAGATACTTTTTAAAATGAATTTTATTTATTTATATTTGTATATAGTTATTTTATTTAATTATAAAAACTTTTTGAATATTTTTCAATTAAATAAATATTTTTAAAACCCAAAAATTAACCCAAATTATTTCCCAAAAATCCCTCTTTGTGTTACATATTTTTAGAAAATTCGTTGAAGTATTTCCGTAAGAAAATAAATTTCAAAAAAAATTCATATTTTCTCTCAGTGTCGACATAGAAACATTGTGGCAGCAACTGGTTGAAAGCGTACGTCCGCCTGTGTTTTTGAGCTTGTTTCGACTGGCATTTGGCGCGACACAAGCTGAACCAGCTGCCACAATTTGGCATTTGACAGATGACGAGGCGGTGGGGCAACTAATAACCAAGACACACACACACACACCACAAGCACACACACCTTGGCAAAAAGAGCGAAATGAAGTGAGAAATGTGACAATGTCGTCAGTTTGATGATTTGTTACAGTTACCAACTGGAAGTGTAACTGTAACTGGAACTGAATGGACTTCCGACGGGGCCATGTGCAGTTTTCCAAGGGAAAGAAAGCCCACACTCTTTCTGTCTACTCTCTTTTTTTCCCTCTCTCTCTTTGTCTTTCTATCAAGATTTGTCAGAGGCAGAGAAGACTGTGTGACAACGTCTGATAACTAGAAAGAAATATAATTTTAAAGGTTGATAAAAGGGGAGATGAAATTATGGGAAAAATTTATTCCTTTCCATTTTTTTTCAAACCAACTTTCCCTTTCATTTTCACTTTCCTTTCCTGTACTTAATTTTTTTCTGTCTCCCTTTAGCCTCTCTTCCCCCCCTCTTCCCCCTCTCTTCCCTACAGAAATGAATTTTAATTAGATGTCAGGGATTTCCATGGCAGTGTGTACCAGGGAGTGTGAGAGTGAGTGAGTGTATGTGTCTCATTACAATGGAGTTTAGCAAAGTCGCCTGTCACTCGATTTGATGGCCAAAACTAGAGCTGTTTGCTGCCAACATCGATGCTGGTCAAGAGAACAGAACCCTTCTCTGCTGCTGCTGCTGCTGTTGTCTTTCTGGCTGTCCCCAAACCAATTAGGGCCAACTGTTAATTGGCCGAGTTGCCGCTGTCATCTGTCTTCAAGCCGGGCCCAAAGTTAATTTATGAAACTTCTATCGTCATCACACCATGCCCACAAAATGTCACACAATATGTGCAGTTTTCTGATTAGAAACATTTCTCACAAACACAAAACAAAAGCAGAGAAGTCAAGGAAATTGGAATCTTTAACAAATTAGTTAGTTTGTAAAGGTAATTCTACATTAGTTTTCGGATTAATTTGTAATAAATGTTGTACATTAGATTGTAGAATAAGTGCTAGCCATTTGTATTTGTAATTAATGAAGTTCAAAGAGCAGAAGAAAATGCCATGGTGTATACTTGAACAACAATTAAAAACAATGTTGTTAGAGTCCTTGGGAGAGGGAGAAAGAATAATTGTAGAGGAAGTTTTAATGGCTGCCAAAAAAGGAAAGGGGTTTACAAAATACAAGGTAGATATCGTAGAAGTTTGAAACATTAATCTCATTAATTTGTGCATGTGTAGAAATGTTTTATAAAAAAAAAGGTAATTAAAATTGTAAGACACAGATGTGAACAGGATGCTGTTAATTGGGAAAAAGTGGGAAAAATCTAGTAAAATGTAAAAAAATTAGCAAAGATTTAAAAGATATTTTAAAGCTATAATTCAACCCCCTTTCTTCACTATCCTCCGCTTAAATGAAGCTTCAATAATGACATAATAAACCCAGGAAATATATATATATCTATAAAGATCCTCAACTGACATAAAAGACATTAAATCCCACTTTTCACATAAAAAAAAGAACAATACCCCTGAACTTTCAAAGTGAAAAGGATAAGGGATACCCTTTCCCCCCTGAGATGTTTACACAAAAGAAAAACCCCAACCCATCTCCCTCCCCCAACTGAACGAGCTGATAAGTTGCCAACAGATTAGAGCCATGAAATTTTAATCAGTTTCGTGCCCAAGTGAGCAAACAATTGAAAAGCGAGAGGCGGTTACCTCAAAATTTTGATAAGAGCCCACAAATTCCTGCGGTTAAGCCGCAACTAATGAATAGTTTAGGGTTGGTGTTGCTCTTTTCTGTTTTATTTTTGTTTTTTCTTTGCCGCAAAGTGCTTAAGCTGAAATCTAAAATTTTAAGTTGGGATCGGCTGGGCGAATGTCGGCGGGTAATTAACACAGAAGCCTTTTTTATGACTCAGATGCCATACGGCAGAAGAGCTCAGTGCCTTTTACAAAGTTGCTTGGCTTTTAAGACTTGTTTGTAAAAGTTATTTTTTCGGGAGTTAAGCCAGTGTTTCTTTTTCCGCGGTTAAAGCAAACTTTTAACGTGTTTTTAAGGGGTAGAGAAACCTTGGCTTTAATTTGTTTAAATCGAATTAAAGCCTTGTGTGTGAGAGAGTTTACACATTTTACACTTTATAATTAATTAAGGCAAGTTTGTCTTTTTGGCCAAGAGGAATCTGGAGCACATTTACCATGGCTGCTGTGCCATGGCATATTCAATGAAAAATGACATTGCTGGGATAAATATTTTCCGAGAGCAAGCGTAAAGCCAAGTGATTACATTAGGGGAAGTCGAAGGGGAAATGCTCTCTCTAAAATAAATTAATTCAAGAAATATAATTCATAGTCCACCTGGAAATGCTCTTTATAATTTTAGTTTAATAAATTATTAATTCAATATAATAAATAGTCGACGGAAAAATAATCTCTATTAATTAATTTTCATAAAAAAGGGTATGAAAATTATTATATAAATTTCATGAATTTTAAATTAATTACGGTCAAAAAATTAATGCATTAAGCGTAATAATATTGATTTTATCAAACAACAAGAAAGAAAACTAACTTCGGGAAGCCGAAATTTGTATACCCTTGCAGTTTGCCATAGGATCTTTCATCCAATCAAAAACCGATCATAATTAAGCCAAAAAAGCATCAAATTCAATTCGGAAAGCTTTTCTGTGCTTGTTTTTTCTAAGGTAACAAAACTGCACACAAAATTTCTAATTTTAAGATATTAAAATTTTTGCTAATTTTTTCTGTGACAATTAACCCATTTTAAGACCCCAAAAATACAAAACAAAATTAGGAAAAACGTTTTTCTCCTAAACTTGGCTAGATCGACTCCGCTTTTTGTGCTGATCAAGAATATATATGATTTATAGGGTCGGAAACGACTCCTACACTGACTAAATTCATATAAACCCTTCTCGAAGGTCTAAAATATTCGCTTTCTTTAAATTAATATTTGTATATATTTTAAATGGTATTTTTTTTATAAAAAATAACCATAACTAAGCCAAAAAAGCATCAAATTCAATTCGGAAAGTTTTTCTGTGCTAGTTTTTGCCAGATAAACAAATCTGCTTACTTAATTTCAAACTTTAAGATATTACAATTTTTGCTAATTTTTTCTGTGACAATAAACCATTTTAAGACCCCAAAAATACAAAAAAAAAATTATGAAAAATGTTTTTCTTCTAAACATGGTTAGATCGACTCCGCTTTTTGTGCTGATCAAGAATATATATGATTTATAGGGTCGGAAACGACTCCTTCGCTGACTAAAATCATAAAACCACTCAAGAAGATCTAAAATATTCACACTCTTTAAATGAATATTTTTATATATTTTAAGTGGTATTTTTTTTTTTATAAAAAATAATCATAACTAAGCCAAAAAAGCATCAAATTTAATTCGGAAAGTTTTTCTGTGCTATTTTTTTCCAGATAAACAAATCTGCGTACTAAATTTTACATTTTAAGATATTAAAACTTTTGCTACTTTTTCTGTGACAATCGAACCATTTCAAGACCTCAAAAACACAAAAAAAAATTAGGAAAAATGTTTTTCTCCTAAACTTGGCTAGATCGACTCCGCTTTTTGTGCTGATCAAGAATATATATGATTTATAGGGTCGGAAATGACTCCTTCACTATGTAACACACTTTTGACTGAAATTATAATACCCTGCAAGGGTATAAAAAACCGGAAAATGATTTATAATTTATAATTTAATTTTAATTAATATTTAAGAATTTATTTAATATTTAAGCAGAATATAAATTTTTCAAATATATAAAGAAATATAAGCGAGTCTCTTCTAAGAGCAGAACTTCTTTTTTTCAGAGTATTATTTTTGCTTTTTGTGTTGCCCCAACTTGACTCTAAAAAGTCATTTTCATGTTGTTATGTCCAAAGTGCAGAAATTGTGAAAATTCATCTTTTCAATTTCTACCCCAACCCTCTCTCCACGCCACCCCCATTTCTATGCAAACTCTGCTCTTGCTCTTCGTACCAACTTTGCTGTCAATTTCACAGATTAATGCGCACACATTTCAACGCCAAAGTCGGCAGCCAAACATTTATTATTGACAATGGCCAAAAAAGTTTTCGTTTCCGCTTTCCCTATCTCTCCCTCTCTTGGAAAAACATCTCCCACTGGACTGGACGACAAAAATTGATTTACAGTATAGATATTTTAATCATCAAAGCTCTCGGCAGTTCTAAGTTCTTAGTTACATGCTTTTTGCCTTCCCGAAATCTAATTTATGGGCCAAGTCGACGGAGGGAGATGTACAATTTATGGGCCGATGAGGAGAAGCAGGTCCTGTGGCAGCCTGTTGAGTAACCAAAAGTTTTCGTTGTTAATTCTACAAGCATAAGAAGCTTTTCCTGTTGGATCGGCCTTGGGGTTGTTTACTTCTAAGAGTTGTATTTCGCGAAAAGGTTTTCCAAGTACTCTATGGCAAAGACTTGAAAATAGAATTCAAAGAAGGTAGTAATGACTTGGTGAAATTTTAAAATAATTAATTGGAAACTGGAAAGAATTGGTTAAGGGTGTTTAAAAGAGTTTACAATTGTTTTAAATTAATTAATCAAGGAATTTAATTAATTTACTGATTAATAAATGCATTCTGGGAATAACTGAAATTATTTGAAGACCACAAAAAACAAAACGAATATATTTTCTTTTAATAAAAACTCTCACTATTCTTATCACTTTGCGGTTTCAAATTTCTCTCTCCCTCTCACACATTTTACTATAAAAAACACAAAACCAATATTTTTCCAAGCCTTATCTTCACCATAACTTCAACCGCTTGTTTTATCTTAAAAAAAAAGGCTCGACTCTTGCAGTTTGCGGTTAAAATTAAATCTAAATATTATTTCCACTAATTTCTGGACTATAAAAACCCAACGTTTACCCACAGAAATCACACTTCTCAAACAACCTTTGAGTGGCCAAGTTCCTAGTATCATCACCCAGGAGAAACCATGACCAACACGGATCTGAAAGCCTTGGAGCTGCTGTTCCAGCGTCCCCTGGAGCCGGTCTTCACCACCCGTGACTCGGGCAAGACTGTACTAGAACTACCGGATAGCTTCTATACGGATCGGTATCGCAACGATACTGAAACGGTAGGCAATCGCTTCTCCAAGGATGTGGACCTAAAGATTCCAGTCCAGGAGCTGGCCACCATTCCCAACTTGGATTTCACCAAGAAGCTGGGACCTAAGCATCAGTTTTCGCTGTTTAATGATCGTCATCGGGAGATTGCCAGTCAGTTGATAACGCTCTTTATGGGAGCCCCCAATCTAAGGCAATTTGTGTCGCTTTCTGTTTATACCAAGTGAGTTTATTAGACTTTTTCTTTATGATTTCTTGATGGACTTTATGTGCTTACTTCTTGCAGGGATCGTGTAAACCCAGTGCTGTTCCAGTATGCCTATGCTGTGGCCATTGCCCATCGTCCGGATACGCGAGAGGTGCCCATCACCAATATCTCTCAGGTCTTTCCCAGCAACTTTGTGGAGCCCTCTGTCTTCAGGGTGAGTCTAGAGACTTTCTCAATTATTTAATATAAATTTAATATTATATAAACCTTCCCTAATCCCAGGATGCCCGCCAGGAAGCCTCGGTGATTGGAGACAGCGGCGAGCGTGTCCATGTGGACATTCCTCGCAACTACACAGCCTCAGATCGCGAAGATGAGCAGCGTTTGGCCTATTTCCGTGAGGATATTGGCGTCAATAGCCACCATTGGCACTGGCACTTGGTCTATCCCACCACTGGACCCATGGAGGTGGTGAACAAGGATCGTCGTGGCGAGCTCTTCTACTACATGCATCACCAGATCCTGGCCCGCTATAATGTGGAGCGTTTCTGCAATAACCTAAAGCGTGTCCAGCCGCTGAACAATCTTCGCGTGGAGATACCGGAGGGCTACTTCCCCAAGATCCTGTCCAGCGTTAACAATCGCACCTATCCCGCTCGTGTGTCAAATCAGCTGCTCCGGGATGTGGACCGTGAGGATGCCAACATTGAAATCTCCGAGGTGGAGCGCTGGCGCGATCGTGTGCTGGCGGCCATCGATCAGGGTTATGTTGAGGATGTAAGTTTTTAATATTTTCTAAATTTTCCTTAACTTTTTTATACTATTTCCCCTTTTTCCTTAGGCCTCTGGCAATCGCACTCAGTTGGACGATGTCCGTGGCATTGATATTCTGGGCAACATGATCGAGGCCTCGCCGGTTCTCTCCATCAACAACAACTTCTATGGCAATCTGCACAACCAGGGACACAATATCATCTCCTTTGCCCACGATCCCGATGCTAGGCACTTGGAGGAGTTTGGTGTGATGGGCGATGTAACCACGGCCATGAGGGATCCTGTCTTCTACAGGTGGCACGGATTCATTGATTCGGTGTTCAACAAGTTCAAGGCTCGCCTGGAACCGTACAATGCCTCTCACCTGAACTTTGATGGCGTGACTGTGGACTATATTGAGGCCAAGATTGGCAAGTCGAATACCAAGGCCAATACTTTGCTGACCTACTGGCAAAAGTCTAGCGCTGATTTGGCAGCAGGTCTAGACTTTGGTCCTTCGGCCGATGGCAATATCTTTGCTTCGTTTACACATTTGCAGAATGCTCCCTTTACTTATACCTTCAATGTGACCAATAATGGAGCCAAGAGGACGGGAACCTGCCGCATCTTCATCTGCCCCAAGGTGGATGAGCGCAATCAGCCTTTGAGGCTGGAGGATCAGCGATTGTTGGCCATTGAAATGGACAAATTTACAGTGGATTGTAAGCTTATTTTCTTATCTTCAATATTAAAAATAATTATTAATATTTGTGACTTAATTCACAGTGGTTCCTGGCGTAAACACCATTCGCCGTCAGTCCACGGAATCCTCGGTGGCCATTCCCTTCGAGCGCTCCTTCCGCCCGGTGGGCGCTGACTATCAACCCAAGGCCGCCGATGAGCTGGCTAGGTTCCGCTTCTGCGGCTGTGGCTGGCCTCAGCATCTCCTGCTGCCCAAGGGCAATGCCCAGGGCATGCTCTTCGATCTGTTTGTCATGATTTCCGATTACACCCAGGACTCTGTGCAGCAGCCCAACACGTAAGCTGTCCTGAAAACTAAGTTAGTTATCACTTTATGACCTTCTTGGCCTCCTTGCAGACCCAATGATGCCTGCAGCACTGCCTACTCGTTCTGCGGCCTGAAGGACAAGCTATATCCGGACAGACGCACCATGGGCTTCCCCTTCGACAGGCGGCTGCCCAATGCCAATCTGACGGAATTGGTTGGAGCCTTCGGCAATATGGCCAAGACTGACTTGAGGATTGTGTTCAACGATCGCGTGATTGACAAGGCTTAAATAACCAATTTGAATGGCGGAATGATGAATGAATGAAGAACCTGGCTGACTCTAAGGACTCTGAACTGGAAACTACTTATATTTTAGTGAATTTATTGTGTTGTCTCATCGTGGTTAATTATATTTTTATATTATTAAATATATATTATTGCAAGCTGAAACTGAAATATTTTTAATTACTCAGAAATTTCTACAAATTATAAGTAATTCTTTGGGTAAATTCTTAATTAATAAAAAAAGAGCAACAGCAAAAGAAAAGCCAGTTTAAATATTTATTTTCCCTGAATACTGCGAGTACTTGGATGTTATTTTCCCAATAAATTCTTGTTTTTCTGTCAACATATCAATTTAATTGAATAAAAATATTTCCATACCTTTCTGATTTTCAGAAATTTCACAGCCTGAGGCGTCACTACAGCAAATTTACAGCCCAACACTTCGTGTTAAATTTGTCTATTATTATTTATTAAATTAAATTCATGAAAATTAAATTAAATTGCCTTCAGGGCTTGTCTATTTTGAGCAAAACTTGGACAGATTGAAAATATTTCAGTGAATATATCAGAGAATTTCTAGGAAAAAACCTATACTAGGCAGCTTCTTATTTATAAAGGTATAAAAAGCTTAGCAGCGATTTCTCATTTCCCTCGCTTCTGACTTGGATAAATATTTACTGATATAAGAAATCCCCCCTAGTCTAGGCATATTTGCTTACTAAATATTTGCCTTACATTATTGAATATTATTTATACCGGCCAAGAGATATACATACACAGCCAGAGAGGCCTCTGAAAAAGGGCGTTTATTTGTCATAGACAGTCAGGGGGGTAGCCACACAATTGGTGGGCGAGCTAATCCTATTAGACTTCAAAGCGGTTTGCCCAACAAACTTTGGGATTGCCTGGTGTCCAGAAGACTTCCAGAAGACTTCATCTTCATCCCCCCCCCCTGCTGAGGGAGGGAAAATATCCAGGCAACAGCCGAAGACGGAAAATCGCAATCGAAAACCGCTGCACGTGTTGCGCTTATTAATTTTTCCACATTTACCCAGAGCTCGAGCACTTTAATTAGACACTGCTCTGCCAGGGGATAAAGTTCTTGACTTTGTCTTGGTCTATACAACAGCTGTGGCTAAACAAATTGATTTTTAATAGATTTTTATGGTGGTCACGATGGCTCAGGCACCACATGACGTATACGTGATGAAATTGTACTAGCTAATTGGCCAAGATGAGTATCTTTTTGATCAAAAAATTAAGCTGTTTAAATGCTTGTAAAAAGTATAATAAATAAGCTAAAGCCTACGTGTTTTCCCCTTATTAAAATTTAACAATTTTAAATGTAAACAAGCTTTTAAAGAGCCAAACTTTTACCATGTTTTCCCCGCAACATTTTATATTAACTGGCGCTGGCTTTAAGCGCCAGGTTCAATGAGCCCATACAGAAAAAGTTGTGGCCCATGTCGACAGCAATTTAATCTCCTTTTGTTGCCGTTCTTTTTATTTCTTTTCAAAGTTGCATATTTTATGACACTATTTTTGTGTGTGCGTGTGCTGCAACTGGGTGTAAACTTTCCCTGAATTCAAATTAAATTACAGCACAACGGTCAATTTGTAATACCCTAACCGAAGGCATCTTGGCACTGAGAGGATTTTGGGTAAATATCCCCAAGGAAAGCAAATAGACATCTTTGAAAAGGTAATAATAGTTGAAAGCCAGCAGACATACACACAGAAAGTGAGAGAAGAGAGAGAGTGGTCTTCCTTTTTATTACTGCTTCTTCCTTCCTTCCATCTTTTTTTTTCAATCATTAGAATCCTGGCCACAGGACATTCCCTCGCTTTGAATTTATTTATCTGGGCAAATTGTAGAAAATTAAAAAATAGACAAAAAAAAAATGCGCAGAGCAAGGCAGAAAGTTAACAAAGTGCGAAGGGGGGGGAATACTTTAATTTATTTTGGTAGCCGCAGGCAGGGAAATTTGTACGGTTTTCCGGTGGGGTTTTCCGAGATGGGGTTTGTTGGGAGAAAATGCCGCCACTTAGGCATAACTTTGGCTTTAGCTCTGGGTCGTTTTACCCATATGCTAGGCTTTCCCCAGTGCTGGCTTGTTTGCTGTTATTGTTGCCATTAATGTTGCTGACTTTGGCCCCGTTTTGGTTTTAGGGTTTTTGGAAAAATATTTGCTCTGGGTACTTGGCATATTAGCATACACGTGCGTGGTGTGCGTGTATGTCTCATAAGTGTAAATAATGGCTTTGGGAAAAAGTTTTCCCTTCGCTGATTAGGCTTACCCAATTGCTGGGTATATGCCCAATCTCAGCAGTCAATAATAAATAATTGTTTACTGCATTTCGATCTGCGCAATTGGACTGCCTAATTTCTGTGAAATTTCCATTCAATCAACTCGCCGTGAAGCCCATTAAAAAGTCAATCGGACGGAAATGCAGCACATGGCAGGTTCTCGCATCTGTAAACCGACCTTGCTCTAGTGCACTTTCTAGATGTGTCAGTATATAGAGGCATATGTCTGATCTAGAAAGAGTGAAATCTGCACTTTGTATAAACGTAATTAGACGTGGCTAAAAGTAGATCAAATTGGGGAAAAATTATTTGGGAATTGAGAGAGAAAGATAACATTTTTTGAGAATAAATAAATAAATAAATATTTAATTTGCTATGATAAACTATTAAGTATTATTTATAAGCTGTATAACAAAAAATTTATTTGAAAGTGCCACGGCCACACTGACCTAAATTGGATTTAGGATATTTGTCAAGACAAGGATACGGTCACTTTATACAAAGGAGTAAATGCGATCCGGATCGTACAGATTTATATATAAACAAAAAAAAAAACAGTTTTTAAATAGAAAAATAAATAATATCTAAAGAAAAATTAAATTTTCTTAATTTTGTAAAATGTTTTACTTATTTCTTAGAGCTTATTTTCTCAGTTTTATTATTATTTTCCCCCTCAACCACCACATGTAACCTGTTTGCTTTGTGCTATTTTTGTCGCCTGTACACATAAACATTTATCAGAGGACCAAAGTCTAATAATGTTCTGCCCCTGCCGTATGCCAATGAAATAATAAATGAAATAATCCATCTGGTGGCTGCACAAAGCCAAGAACAGTGACTGGATAAAAGCCATGGCCAGAATGATATGTGACTTTTACGGGAACAAAACTTTGGGATAAAAATATAAGAGAGATGTAAAAAATTAAAATTAAAATATATTTGTTCACATTTTTTAAATGAGAAAAAATATATATAAAAGAATAACTTGAAGTATAATTTAATTGTGTAAATTTTCTGAAACATCACCCACATTTTCATACATCTGCTGCTATTCTTCTAACCCCCACTGTGCATGCTGACATATGGATCCTGTTTGCCTGGGCTTTACATGTATGAAATCTGATATTGATTTAGAGCCGGGGGTTCCTTTCGTTTCCGCGAATAGCACAGCAGCACAATGCCAATGACAGAGCACTGTCAAGTGAGTACTTCTATTCCATCTATTACCATGCCAAACGTCATTACCGTACTTGCCAGCGAATCCGATTGCGATTCTGTCAGTCCTGAGTCTCCTGGCTTCCAGAGTCCTGGAGCTTGCTAATTGTTTGCAATTATGCTTTGAGCCGCAGCTTCACTTTGTAATGGAAACGGAACTTTGAATCAGTAGCTCTGGCACTTGAATGCATTAAAATGATGAAATATACAAACGGCCTGGGAAATGCGTTCGCTTTTCAATGGGAATTAGGTGAACCGCAGGAAATTCATGTTTAATTGAAATGCCATAAGACTTCCCGCCATATTTAGATAATTGGAAAACCGCAGAAGAGAGAGCGCGTCACAGAGAGCTCTTTAATTAATTGTAATTTGCGAATGGTGGAAATTCAGGAGGAAATTAAGTGTTAAGAGTACTGAATATTCCTGAATTTCCATTAATTATCTCATATAAGTCTTTAAGCTTTTGAATGCAGTGTCATAATGCCATAAATGTACATATATTTCATAAATTGTTTATTTTTAACATTTTCCTTTAAATTTTCCCCCTCAAAATGCAAATAAACATTTAATATTCTCCTATAAAAAACCTCATTGATCTTTTAATGCTCGAAATGACACAACCTAATGTGTTGATTTTTGCTTCTTAAATGCCAGCTAATAACAATTAAATTTAACAGCACGCGGGACTCTATTATTATGAGAACCCTTTGAAATGATTATGTTAAGTTGCTTTTGTTTATTTTCTATATTTTTTGTACCAAATGTTTATTTGCCACGCGCTGGGGCACAGGCTTATATATACCTTTACCCTGGCAATGGCAATATTTAAATTAATTGCTAATAAACCGTCATCGAATGTTTACACTTCCGTCCGACAGTCCGTCAGCGAACTGTGTGTGTGTGTTAATTTTATAATTTCAGTTTCCTTTGTTTATAGCCCCATTGCCATTGACTCGAACAAATCACTTTTACTCAGGTGGCTTCCAGAATGGAAAGGCAGAAGCAGCAGCAGCTGTGTTATTTTAGCGTCCAATGCGATGCGGGGGAATTTATGTTTTATGCACAAATATACACACCACACACACTGCCACTGGGAGTAAATAAACAAGAGGCTAGCTTGCAGCTTCGTTTGTTTTGCCAAAAAAAAAAAAAATAGCACAAATAACAACTTAAGCGATAAAGTGCTGCTAAAAGCTATTAACTATGATGTCAGAGAGCCAGATGTACTACCGATCTCATCTGTTTTAAGGTACTGAGAGAAAATTTTGGGGAATTTCATATAGTTTTAGTTGAATTTGGGGAATAAGGTATTTACATTTTATTAAATTTTATTCAGGAAGAGAGATTGAAACAAAATAATGCTAGCCGGCAACAGTCACTTCATGTCAGGAATGTTAGAACCAGTTGGGAATCTTATGTGCACACTTTTGACGTTAGGTCAAATTCGCTATGGTTTTCATGACCTTATATTAAAAAAAGAACTAAACAAAGTGAATGAAGTTATACGCTCAAAATTTGAGAAAAATAAAAAAAAAACGAACCCCAAAAAAAATTATATTTATAATTAAATCTATTAATTTACCGATATTTTAATTGTAGAAAATTTTTCTTTGTTTTAGGTAGATATTCCATAAATAAAAAAAATTTGTTTATCATTTAATTTAAAATATATTTCATTGTAATTTCTCGCAGTGTCCTGTTGCCAAGAGAATTTTCTCCACCCTTTCCATATAATCTTTAAGGATCGTAATTGGGTCGGAACTTGAACTTGGCAAGGGTATTTCGTATTTTTGGATATTCAATCATAAAATTAATTTATACATGTTGTGATTGAGTGTAAGTTTATGGCCATTGATATTTAAACAATGGGATAATTACAATATGCGAGAAGGTAGCTTCAGGTGCCTAATGGGGCAATAACCTTTAAAAGTTTCAATGAGGAATAATAATGGATATAATAGGGAATTATAAAGAATTAATTAAGAAGCAAAATTAGCTAAAGGAATTTTGATTTCTATTATTTAAATGAATAAATAATGAAAGAGCTCAAATTTAAATTCTAAATATTTTATATAAATTGTAGAGCTTTTAGTACTTTCCAGTACATTACCTAAGCATTTTCTAGATCTCAACTAAATTAAATTCCACAGCCACCTCATAATTACTAACTGCAAATATTCAAATTCTCACACCTTGATATTTTGCCACAGTTGGCCAAAGGAATGCGGTTAGAACCGTGGCATCCCTGAGGCATTTTGAGGCTTTGTGCCATACACAATGTGCATAGAAATGCAATTCAAGGCAGGCACACACAGGACAGACAACAATTATTCTTATTCTCATGGCAAATGTGGGCGGTGCTCATGGGAAGCGCTCTTGGGAAATGGAAATGGAAATGGGGGAAAACAAAGCGGAAGGCTGCCTTGCCGGGCATTATAAGGTTTTACCGGATATGAATATTTTAATTTAAAGAGTGCAGGAAGAAAAATAAAGAATATACTCGTGGGAATTGTTTTTAATTAATAAACTCTTCTTGTAATATTCTTATTTTTTTCCCAGTCATCAAAAATCAATCATAAGCTTTAAAAGTCTTACAATCTTGGTTACCTTTGCTTCACCATAAAACTCAAAGAAATATTCTTATAAATAAAGTTTCTACCAGTTTTGAGTCAACCAGAAAATCCACAAAAACCTCCAAGATATTGACGCCCGCGGTTAGGCCAAAGATTCATTTCAAGTCGAGTCAAGTAAGTTTTCAAAATTATTTCGTAAAGTGTGAACCAAATCTCATAAAATTTGTGAGTAACTTTTACTTTTCCGCTCAGAAATGAATGCTTTAAAGAAGAATTCAGTGTTAAATCAGCAATGCCTACGAAACAAGATCGAGGAGCTATCGCCTCTACTTCTCAAGCAGTTCAACTTGGGGGTTTCCAACAAGGATAAATTGTTCCAGGCCACATGGAGCTACTATGCCAGCGGCTGCCAAGAGCGACTGACGAGCATTCGCAGGCGCATTGAGCAGAACGCCAGGATAGTGGCGCCCACGGTTGGGCCAAGGACTCAACTTCACAAGAATTTGAACATATCCCTTTATGAGAGTTCCCTGCCGCCGGGCGTGAATTTGGAAGATCACATCTACAACGAGCTAGTGTCCTGTTTCCGCTGCTCAGACGAAGATCCTGCAAAGGCAAAGGTCCGAAAAGAACCCAATTCTGTTCAGCCGGAACAATGGAATTCATGGAAATGCGAGGAGCTAGAGGTGCGTCAGATGCTTAAGCAAACCAAGAACCCCTATCTCCAGGAAGAGTTGAAGAAGAAACTGCAAAAACTCATAAAACTAACCAATCGTCATCTTACAATTAAGCTACAAAGTCAGTGTGAAGAAACCAAGAAAACAGCTTTGAAAAAAACAAAAGGAAGACGTCCAGCCAAGCACACATCCTCACAGGGCAGCAAAAGCTCCTTGGTTAACCCGGAACGGGAGCATTCTAATATAGAAAGTATATTCAATAACCCCAAGTATCCTTATATTTCCAAGAGATACACCAATCCAAAATTATCCAACAATGAAAAGCCAAAGAAATTAAAGTCTTCCTTCACAAATAAATTACCAAAAATGTCAGAAGAATCTAAATTCAAGGGAGACAAGACCTCGGCTCAAGTAAAAAATAAAAAAGACTCCAACAAAAATCGCAAATCGATTCTCAAAAGTAAATCCCAAAAATCTCTTGAATCTGAGGTAAGAGAAAATAAGACCGATGGAATAGTTAAGATAAAAGATAGGAGAAATGAGGAACAAAATATAGATAAGATAACTGACCGTTTAAAGGATTCTATTAAGCTAAATAGGAAAAATGCTAATGTAGAAAACATAAGTAAACCCTCCTTGCAGACCTCATCGTCTGAGGCGAACGCCTGGCAATTATTAACTCCAGCTCTATCCTCTTTTTCATTTAAGGATAAAAGTGACAGTACCAAGTCCATCACTAGAGGTACCTTTATCAAGGATAAATATCAATTTAAACGAAAATCGTCGATATCAGGTAGAAATCGAATGGGTTCTATAAGAAAATCGAACTCCTGGCACTTTCATTATCCATCAAAGCCCAATAGGGAGGGTGTTAAACCCCCTACTCGAGATACCAATATCACAGCCTCGTTGTCGGAAAATAGTCGAAGGGGATCTATCAGGAAGTCTTACTCCTGGCACTCGCTAGATTCGGCTGATAGAGATAGGAGAAACTCCTCTACTCGGAGGAGTTATCAAAAGAGAGCCATTACGAAATCGCACTCCCGACACTCTGAAACCTATATTCCATTTAAGGCCCATAAACCCAAGAGTAAACCCTCTACTAAAGGTAAAAATATTAGATCGTCTTTAACCGAAAGTAGTCCAATGGCATCCATAAAGAAGGCCAAGAGTAAATCCATTGAAAACTACGACTGGCCACCTCCCATGGGCGTGTCACACATGGAATACTTTAAATCCTTTGGTCATACCAAGACCAAAGACCACAAGGAAAAGGAAATGTCTGTATTTCCTAAAATTGCCTTCCGGGAGGAGCCAAAACCTATCATAACAGAACCTCTTGACGAAGAGAACCCTTCGGGTGTAGGAACTCCTTCTTTGGAATCAGCGTCCCATCGTAACATGATATCTGATAGAATCTCATTTTCATATGGAAGAACCCCATCGAGTGTGATCAGTAATGAGGAGATAAAACTACCCCAACCCCTAATCATAGCCGATGTTATAATGGATTGCCTGCAGGAGTATGGATCGGAAATAAGCTTCAAGGATCCCTTCACCAATTTCATGAAACCCAATAAGCTGGATCGTTGTTACCCAGAGAAAACCATAAAGAAGCCTCAGCCTAAAAAGGTCAGGAGAGTTAAAGCCAAGGAAATAAAGCCCAAAAAGAATACGGTTTGCAAGAAAATACAAACGAAGCCATTGAAATGCGAAACCCCAACCTGCTCCTTGTGCCACATGGTGCGGCGAAGGCAGTCCGAGCTTCCACCTTATATGAAAGAAATGCAGAGGGAACGCCAGCGCCTGGAACTGAAGGCCTACTACAACCAGATGATTCGTAAGGATAATTGTCAAGGTCGTTGCCAAAAGCCAGACAACCCGAAGTTTAGTAGAGCCTGTGCGCGTGAGGCTCTGACCAGGTGCTATGAATCCCTGAAACTCTGCCAGGAGGTCCTAGAACAGAGGCTACTTAAAAGTTCGAAAGAATGTCAGGCTGGAAGATTGGGCATATGACCAGGATTTTACAGGTTAATAATATGAATATTTGGTAGTATTATCCTGTGAGAGTTTGGTCAAATGTTTAATCTAAGGGATTGTCTAAAAAGTTTTTAAAGTAGAACCTAACAATTAAGTGTCGTTGAATGTTAGAATTTTATTTAATTATAAATACTTTGTAATAAAAAAGATAAGTTTAAGTTTTAATCGAAGATTTTTACCCTAAAAAACACCTAAAATCCCCTCCCCATATCCCCTGCAGTACGTAATAAAAATCAGAATCTCCCAAGAAACAAGTAAGTGTCCTGGCATTTGTAAGCAGTTTATTTAGTTGACTTTTACGCGACCCTTAAAGTTCATTCCCACACTCCAAGAGCATAAAGTTTATTAAAAATTAACATTTGCTGGGATAAAAACGCGTTATGACGCCTGCATCCTTTTCCGCAAAATTTATTCCCAGCGCTGAATAAAAATAATAATATGCCATAAAATTTGTGTTTCAGTTTTTTCTTTTTCTTTTTTTATATATATATGTAGGCCACCAGCGCCAATTCCCTTTCCGTTGCGCATAAATGTCAATGCCAAAACGCAACTAAAATCTGGCTCTCCTCTCCGCATCCTCGGTATCCTCAGCATCCTTCGTCCTAGTGCCTCCGCAGGCTCTTCAGCACAAGTGCAGAGGGGAAGCAATGGCAACAACTACTAAAAACCGAGGGAGAAATAATAAAAATAAAAGACCTATGAAAAAAACTGGGATAAAAACTATGTAAAAAAAGAACTAAGAAAAAAATCAAAGCAACAAAACTCGGTCGAGGGCTTTAGATAATAAAAAAAATTATATGCGATATTTGGACGGTGGCTGAGGGTGATTCCCCCAAGTAGTTTCTTCTAGTTTATTAATTTTAATGCTAATTCTCTGGACAGGCAAACACGTGCGTCACTGAAATTTTATGTTTACGCCAACGCCTAGCCTGGGAAATAAAGTTAAATAATGTGAAAAGTAAGCTTAAGTAATTTTATTATAAGTTTTTATACAACAAAATCAAATTAACATGGATTTTAATTATATTAAATACACTTGAGAGTATGAATTTAGTGAAAATAAATATTTTAAAGAGGGAATTACTTAATATTCTTGGTTTATTAATTGAATTAAACTTCATTTGTTTTATAATACATTTATAGGTAGCTAAAAAAGCTTTATATTTTTATAAATCATAAAAATCCGCAATTTTCCTTTTAAAAAAATAATCCACACTTTAATGCAAATGATTTAAATCAATTACGAGCCATGAAAAAAGTAATAAATCATTCATACGCTCTGTGGGCTTGCCGGACGCCGAGAAGTATGCAACGCGGGAATTGCAAGCACGTCCAGGTGTCGACAGAACAGGTGTCAAGGTGCTAAAATGCGTTGAAGCAGCTGCGGCAGATGCCGCCGGCGACGACGAAACGACCCACACGAAGGATGTGGCGGAAATTTAAATGAAAACGGGTGGAAAAAAATAATCAGAGAAAATAAACGTTAAAAAAAAAAGGAAAAGAAAAATGTGCTATGGCCAACCTCTCATAATTGGCTCTAAGTGGCTTACTTTATTAAAGCCAATTAAGCACAAACTTCTGCTAAATGGAATTCCCCGCCAGACAAGCCATTTAACTGCAACCGAAACTCGATTAAAGTTAACGAAGAAAATAAAATAAGAAATGAAAATGAAAAATACGAATTGCATACAAATATAATTGGAAAATTGTCTAATTGGTTCAGCGCCGGCAAAGTTAACAAGCTTTGCCATCAGCTAATTAAACTTTGCAGATTAAAAACACACAGAAGAACTTCATCAGCTCAATCTCGACGGAAGGAAGTTGTAGTTTCTTCCTTTTCCTTGAAAGGTTTACACAAGGCTCCCGCCCTCAACTTCCTGCCAAGGCGAAATATTCTCAAGAAGCCTAGTAATTCATGCTTGGCGGAGTGCAAAGGGTTTGAAGTTTGGCGCAGTTTTTGGCTAAAAGGATTACACACCGAATTAGGATATTCGGTGTATGCAGAATAACAGTGGTAATTAGGGGATAAAATTAGAGGAGTTTTCTTGAATGTTTTACACAACTTTCTAAGTTTTAGCTTCTAAAAACAATTTGAGAAATATTTTCAAGATATTATCGTAAGGCTTGAGCCTTAAAAAATAAGGATTAAAAATGTATTTAAGATATTTGCAAATAAGAAAAAAAAAGTTTCAAGTTTTCCTGTTAGAAATATTACAAAAATACCATTTCGATTACTAAAATTGGAAATATTACCCTAAAAATACTACAATTTATTTTAATTGTAGTAAATAAATTTAAAAAAAAAAACTTTAAATCAAAAATATTTTCTAGATTTTCATTTCTTTTTCTAAAAATTGATATGTATTATCCTCAATTTTTCTTCATAAAACACAAAAATATTGCCACAAATAAATTTTAAAAATGTACGAAATAAAAATTATAAATTATTATTTCCCCAAACATTTAAACAGCCTTCAAATTCTCAATATAAATTCTATAAAATTGATTTATTACTCTCTCGTGCCAAACAAAAGAGTATATATCTCTATATTTATTCATTAATTCCATGGAAGCTATCATCAATGTATTTTCATAAGCATTCAACCGAAAATCCTTTTTGTTTTTACACAGAATATACCTATATTTATCTAGGAAATTCAGTGCGCTTCACTACCTACGGATGGATATAGATGTGAACGTGTTCATAACAAAAAATATACAAAAATTCCACGAATCAAATCCCTTTAATAGGTGAATCCAGAACAGAAATCGCTGCATACACACGTTAACATAATTATGGAACACACACAGTCGCTGCGGCCCAATCAATCATACGCAGCGTGAGCCGCCTGACATTTTTGCCAACGGGAAGGAAGACCAGACATGATAATCACACACACACACACAACAACAACCTTTGAAATGCAAATCGAGGAAAATTCACCCAAAAGAAAATTCAGCATACGTACTCACCTTTCTACTGCTGCGGGATGGGGGTGATGATGTGCCGCCGATTGACGATGTTTGTTGCTTGCTGCCTCAGTTGCCTGTTGCTGGTTTGTTCTATGCTGTGTTATCAAATCAAATTCAACAGAAATTTATTTGCAGGAAAACCCC
This sequence comes from Drosophila kikkawai, assembly GCF_030179895.1. Classification (NCBI taxonomy): domain Eukaryota; kingdom Metazoa; phylum Arthropoda; class Insecta; order Diptera; family Drosophilidae; genus Drosophila; species Drosophila kikkawai. The sequence continues at coordinate 24,743,996 of NC_091729.1, forward strand.
AAAAATAAAAAAGTACAACAACAAACAGGACCACAAACAGTCTAGGGAATGGGAAAGAGCAAAAAGAAATGCGTAACCGTAACGAAATTTCTTGCGAGACGCGTGTCAAAAAAGAAGTTGAATTGTGAATATGTTATGCACAGAGAAAAGCGGGCTTAAATGGGGATTTTTTAAAATTTATTTTAAAGAAATTTTAAATTTAAAGATTAACAACATTTTCTTTGTACTCAAGCTCTATTTTTTTAGTTATGATCTTTTTTGCATTAAAATTCTCAACTGGTTCTAACTGCCCTTAGGTTAAAGATGGGGCTGTAAAGTTTTGCAAGTTATGGGTTTTTTTTGTAAATTTACTATTTATAAATCGGGCATTAAAATTCAATTCAAATTTAAACAAAAATCTCTCTAAATGAATTCTGATATTTCCCTTAACAACGTATTTTTCTCAGTGCCCGAAATTCATTCACACAGATACACAGCCTCTGCGATTGTGTGTGCATTACATATGGTAATTTCGTTGGGATTTCCACAATTTCTTTTTCTCGGCTTTTTTGGGGGGCGCAGGGTCAGGCCTTTGCTGATGGCCAGATTATAATCGTATTTTTCAATCTGAATTGAATTAGCTGAGATTTTTCATTTCTCTTTTTGCTCGTATTAGAATTTATGGTAGCCGCTTTAACACTTTTTTTTCTTTTTTTTTGAAATCACAAACATGTGTCGCAAAAATAAGAAATCACTGAAAATTTTTGTTTTATTAAAACATGTGCCAAAATTCAGCTTGCTGTATGTGTATATTTTTTTATTACTTTTATAATTTATGTCTTTAGGTTTCTTAATAGGATTTTTTGAATTTGAAATTCGAATTTTTCACTTGTTTTGTGGCAACAATGTTGCTGGCAACTTTCGCGCTTTTGCACTTGAACTAGTTTCCCGTTACAAGAGTTTTCAATTTTCCTCCTCACACACACACACAAACACACACAGAGGAGAAGATAAATCCACTGATAAGAGTTTTTCGCTTGGACTCGATCTAGGATCCATCCGCTATACCTTTCGCCACGTCCGACTTTCAAAGCCACTCAACAGCAACTGTTGCAAATATCGAAAAGGCAACTTGTGGCTGCTGGCTCGGCGTCTGCTTTTCCTCGCTGCCAACGCACTATGGAGTAAATTACCACTTTCTCTGCCCAAAACCAATTTTAAAATTTATTTGATGGTTAGCTTTAAAAATAGAAATAGGAAATTGATTCTAAAAATACTTGTGTTTAGTGTATTATAATATTCAAATTAATATGCATTAAAAAACCAAAAAAAAACGATATTTTTATTGAGAAAAATATTAAATCCTTAAGAACTGACGGTGCCACTATCATTTTCTTTCTTTTTTATAAAAAAAAAATGTTACTTAGTTTTAAATAATTTATTAATACCACACAAAGTGTTCTGTTGTCCCATAGTGCGCTGCGCCGTCACAGCATCTCTCTCTTTGCCGCCCGAGCTTTTCCCGACGATTTTCCCGAGAGCTTTTCCTCGCACCACGGCAAACTGTTGATTGGTCTCCGTAAAAATGTGCGGTTCCCAAGGAGGAGAGAGAGCGTGTCCAAAAAAGAGAGAGTCTATCTCGCGTGTGGCATCTCCGGGCTTACTTAGTTAATTAATACCCATTCAGACGGCAGTAAACATTAGTTAGTTGCTGTTCATGGCTTCTAATAAGACCTTAAAAATGGTATTACGTTTTTTTTCAGGGGAATTCAAGGGGTAAAGATAATTAAATACAAACAATAATGGTGTCTTTACTGGATTCTAAAATTGTTTATTTTTGTTTATTTATTTAGAAAGAAAAGGCTTTTTCCGGAAGAAGGATTGTACTCCTAAAAGGACTTTAACATTTAATGTAGTTTAAAGCTAGAACCAGTTGGGAATTCTAGTGAAACTCAAGCGATTATAAAAAAATATTTTTTAATGCTTCTATATTATAGGATATTTTTATAAAATTATAATAAATCTTTTCAACAAAATTTGTTTCCTTTTCGATTGGCAAATTTAATCGATAGACAAATCCAAATGGACAACCAACCGCCTTCTCCCCTAATTTATTTTCATTCCTGTTTATTTGCAAACGAACTCCCACAAAAGCCATTAAGACGGATGTTTACCAAAGCAACAGTTACCAATGTTAACGTGCCACACAAGGGGCATGGGAAAAGCTCCCAGTGCGGCAGAGCATAGAATATCCTCCTATTTAGAGACCACAAATAGATGGCACACTCGCAGAATTAACGCTCTTTTAATAGCTTAGGCTCACGGCAGGCACATCCTTGCTTATCGATGATGATGATGATGATGATGGTGCAACCCATTGCTGCCACTGCTGCTGCTGCTGCTGCTGAAGGACCTCTGCACCCGATCCTGACCCACACGCCAAGCGCTGACTACCGATTTTCCAATTGCCACCTTTTTATGACTATCCCCAAGTGGAGCGAGGACACACGTTTGGCAAATTTGCGGAGGCGGCAGAAGGACGAGCGAACACCTGACTAATTGATACGCTCGAGGGTGCAGAGAGAGAAAATATATGTAAATATTGATAAGGATACTTTATTTTATAGAATATTTAAATAATAATAAGAAAATAAATAATAAGCATCATGAATTTAAAGTAAAAGCAGAAAATCGTAAGTTTATTTAATGAGAAATACACCTTGATCTTAATTCTAAAAATTTGTTTAAGTTTTTTAAATTATTATTTTTTTTTACTATATTATTATTATATATTTTAGACAGAAAAAACATTTTCAAAGTGTAATTTGAAGTCATTACCTAGTTGTATTTATTTATTTCAATTTTTTAACTTTATACTTTCCATTTTCTTTCAGTGTAAGATTGACTCAAGTAATTTTCCTTCTTTGATACTGTAAAAACAATTACCTGTGTATACCTTAAATGTCCGTAGGTGTGCTTGTGCTTTCCTTGGTGTACATTAAGCTCACATTAAAATAATCACAGGGGGAGGGACGCCAGGAAGCTGGCAGGATAAACGAGGCGAGGAAAATCAAATTGAGACGTTTACTTTATTTAAAGCTGCGCCAAGTTCAGGGACGCCTCCCTTGCCACCTTTGTAAAGTCCTGTCTAACCATGTCAGGGCAAGGTTAACTTATCAACTGCCTGCGTTCGTTGACTTCGTCACACACATAGTAACTTTAATTATGCTGCAAAGCTATTTTCCTGGACTTTTCGCTTGACTAATTAAGGCATCCGTTGCGCCTGTCGTCCTTCGTAGCGGTAATCCTATATATCCTAGAAGCGACCCCGGTGCTGAGCTTCAGTTTACCGCTGGATGCACGCGCATCTGATGATGGCGCATTATTGCGACCGCGCGGCTTCAGTTTTCGCACTAATGTTTATGGGCAGCCGGGATATCCTGGTCGTAATCGTCCGTGTCCTTCACACAAAATGCAAATAGAACAGAACACCAAACAGCAAAAACAACAAAGGTAACGGCCAAAAGGAAGTACAAGTTTAAAAATTTCACAGCTGAAAACTAGTAGATGACAGCTGTGACACTTGGGTGAACCACACAGAAAGCTAGGTGATATGGAATGGGTTGGCATCACTGGTTGCCGGAGCGAAGACTCGAACCATAGACATATCCATTATAAAAGAATTTTATTTTATTATCTAATAACATTCTTATTTTAAAACAAATTTCTTATTTTATTGTTAAATGAACTATTTTTAATATCTAAACAATTTGGATTCATGCATTTGTTAATTTTACAAGTGTATTTAAGACTAAACTGCTGGCTTTTTTTAGTAGACCGTTACCCTGATCAGGGGTTTCCCCTCAGATTTTGTATTTTTCTGATAAATATTTTTAGGTGTAGGGGCTTTTTTAAAGCTTGTATTATTTACATTTTATTAAAAATCACAAAACAAAATTTCAAATCTACACAAAAAATTAACTGACTGGTGGCTAGATAAATTAAACACCTTAATTATTTTTCCCACAGCTTTTGCATCACCCCAAAGTTTCCACAACCTCGTAAAAAAATAAATAATAAATTCAGAAATAAATTAATTTTTTGAATTTAGCGGGGAACTTGGATTTTTTAGGAACACATTTCATCTTTTTGAGATTTTATAGCGAGAAAGCCAAATCTGCATCTGGCAACACTGCTAGTGTGTGTTGCTTCTTGTTGGTTGTTGAAAATACAATTAAAAATTGATTCCAGAGTATTTAAATATTCAGCATCGCCAGGTAAGTCCGTAACCGATGCAGCGGCATCTCCTCAAGCCGGAAAATGTAAATTGATTCGGCCTAGCCGCCGAATTAACGCGGAAAAGGCCGTTTGAAAAAGCGCGTCATGTTCTGGAATATCGAGGGAAATGCGTTACAATGCAATCGGTTTTTGCGAGTGCAGTTGCGGTTTGAAACTCCCAAGACAACTACTAATTTTTTCTATTGTTTTTTTTTCTTCTTCGCTTCACCTCCCACCCCCAGCACCACCTTGTTTAGCAATAAAAAAGCAGCGCGGTGGCGGCATCGAAAATACCGAAAGAAGCACAAAAAGAAAAATTTGCAAGGCACACTCAGCTGCGTCTGTGTGAGTGAGCGTGTGCGAGCGGAGCGCGCGTGTGCTTGTGTTAGTGTGTGTGCGAGTGCGAGTCTTTTTTGCCTTTGGTGCGTGCGCTGTTTTTCGAAGGGAGCCAGCCCCATCAACAAAAAAAAGGAGGAAAATTCACGTATCCGTAAACTTGCAAGACGGAGAGCGGAGACCGAGTGAAAAACAACAAACAAACAAACCCAGGACCCAGTGCAGCTGCAATGGAGAAGAGAATAGAATTGGAGCGACGCGCACGCAAAGCAAATCAGGTAAGTTCTGAGAAAAACGCGCCACGGCTTTTGTTTTGGCATTACACAAATCTTTTTCGTTTGAATTCCGCTGCGTGCCTATGTGAGAGTGCGAGAGTGCATCAACAGCGACAACAACAACTGCGCCATCATGTAAATCTAGTTTCAATTTGTGTCGACGCCATATAAAAAACAGAAGAGCTCTGGATGAAGAAGAAGAAGAAGCAGCAAAGTAACAGAGCGGCATCAACAAGAACAGAACGAAAAAAAAAATTGATCGCCATAAGCAAATTCTACACACATGCCATGGCCTCTCCGCGCCTGCTTCTGTGTTTGTGTCACATACACGCCAGTGTTGCCATGTGCGCGCATTTTTGCGCCTTCCCCCTTTTCGTGGCTTTCATCCCAAATCGGAACTTTTCCGATTTCCAATTATTACAAGTAGTCATAAGAGAAACGAAAATGTGCATAGAGCTGGTGATTTTTAGTCACCTTTGGTCGGCCAATCGCCAGCGATCTTTTCGCACCTGAAGGTGTATAAACGCCACAGCTGGCAATGCCACTGCTGTGGGTTCTTGTTCTTGCTTTTGATTTCGTCGGCGTTGTTGTTGTTGTTATTGCTGCCGGCCTTCAATTGTGACAAACACGGCGGCAGCGGCAACATGTGTTTGTGTGCGTTTGCGTCGTGTGTGTTTGCTGCATGTTGTAATTTCAGGTTATTTGATACCAAAATGTATCTATAACAACATTATAGCGCGCGGCGCGGCGCATCATCCGCACAAATACGCACAAGCGACAAACACACATACACACGGCCATGTGTTCATGCACAATCAAGAAAACTTATGCACAAAATAGTCGACACATACAAACATATGAAATTGACTGCGCAGTCATAATACTTTTATGCTGCCTCCCACCTCCCAAGTTCGCCACCTGCCTGCCCGCTATCTCTAGCCATCCCGCTCTCCCGGCCGCCGCATGCAGCGCAAAAGAAGTGCAGGCGAAAGACAAAGCCAGGCCGTCGCTACTGCCACTGATTAATAAACATGCGCTCTGCTCTGGTCGGGCCCCGGCCAGCCTACTCAATCTCAATCGGCGGTCACCCGGCCACCCAAGCACCACCCACACCCACCCATCATGCACAACAGAAACTACGTGAGCAAGGCAGCAAAACAACGAAACAAGAAAAAGAAAAACACGAAAACAGCAAAGCATACATACTCATACGCGCCTAAGCCAAAGCCAAAAGCTGTGTGCATTCATTCTCACTCATTTAACCGAGATACAGTTGAAATTCCATGGCGTGAACCGTCCCCAAAGCGATGTTCCATCGTAACTTGTAAAAATTAGAGGTTGTTGTTGGTTTCTCAAGTATCCCCTTGAATATTGTTATACATTTTAGTACTTATAAAAGCCACTTTTAAAAGTATGAATAATGACACACTAGGGACCAATAATTTAAATTTCATATCAGAAGTTTTGAGAAAAGGCTTATCAAGAGCTAATAAGGTTAAAAACACAATTTAAAAAAAAACGATCAAAGAATGGGGAATACTTTTAAATATAATTTTCAAACATTTTTTGTTACTCAATTTGGTAATAACATGTTTTTCTGATTTTTTGTTCGCTTATTAAATCAGTTTTTAGCCTGGTAACCTCCCAGTTAAGGTGTCTGAATATTTTAATATGTCAATTACCTTAAATTGACCTAAAACTTTACCTGATATCTTGTAATTACAACTTAGTTGCTCTTAAAGAAGTTCCCCTGTGCCAACATAACTGTTTCTCGGCCAGACAGAGACGGACAGACCGGACTCTCGGGGAGGCAACCCAGCATCTTGTTGTCTCGTAGTGGCAGCGTGACATATTGATAATTGGGTAATCTCAAGTGAACTTGCACAGCCTCCAACGGCCATTTATACGTTTGTAGCTTATCAGTCGGTCGCCCCCCACGCCTCTTCCCCGCCCCCAGGCACGCAGCGCAACAACTACTACGTCACGGTCAAACATGTTGTTGTGACTGCTACTGCCGGCATGTTTCGCTCTCGCTCCCACCCCCGCCCCCGAATCCATTTTGTTTGCTGCTCCTCTCTTTGCTCTCTCTTCGCGTTGCCCAATTTGCGCATTCTGCTTTGTGGCGAGGCACACGCACACATACACACGCTAGCACACAGACACACATTTTTTTCTTTGTTTCTGTTGGTTACATAAACGCGCGTTGCACTGTTCGCAGCCTCCATTTTGATGCGCAATTTGGCGAAAGTACAGCAGCAATTGTTTACCAAGTCGTTTGTTGTTGCGCCAATTTGGTTATTTAGCATGTAATGTCGATTTGAACCTCAAGAAAAAAAATTCTCGGCGTTTGATCGATTTTTGCGTGTGTATTGTCTCCATCTTTTTTTTTGCGTTTGCTTTCAGTGTTGCCAGCTGAAAATTTGGCTTTCCCCCTAAAAAATCTTGAAAACATTATCGATATACTTATTCTTGGCGACTCAACCATCGATAAAAAGCTGTTCTGTAATCGATAATCGAAGACTTTATTTTATAAACAAATTGGATTTAAGTACATACTCAAACCAGAATAGGGAACTTGGATAGGATTCAATTAAAACAATTAAAATTTAAATTTAAAGCTTGTATTCTAATTTATTATTGAATTCTATTTACACAGATCACAGAGCTGAATCTGGACAACTGCCGGAGTACAAGCATCGTTGGCCTTACAGACGAATACACCGCCTTGGAATCGCTCAGCTTGATAAATGTGGGCCTCACCACCCTGAAAGGTTTCCCCAAGCTGCCCAACTTGAAGAAGCTGGAGCTGTCCGACAACAGGATCTCGAGCGGCCTCAATTATCTGACCACCAGCCCCAAACTGCAATATCTGAACTTGTCCGGCAACAAGATCAAGGATCTGGATGCCCTCAAGCCCCTGGAGGAGTTCAAGAATCTGGCAGTGCTCGATCTGTTTAATAACGATGCCACCCAGGTGGAGAATTACCGAGAGAAGATCTTTAAGATGCTGCCGTCGTTAAACTTTCTCGACGGGTGAGGTTTCTTTTATTACTATTTTAGAGAGTATATTATACTAATTTTATAAATGATTTCAGCTTTGATTGCAACGACGAGGAGGCGCAATCCGACGGCGATGATGATGATGAGGTCAATGGCAACGATTCCGAGGAGGAAGGTGTGTATTTCGAAGGGGTTTTACTAGTTACAACGCATCTTGGCATATCAGGGAAGGATCTACCACCATTTTAATGCTCATTGTCCGTCTGCTTAGCTCTTAAATAGCTTTTCATGGGTCGCAGCTTTTGTTTAATCTCAAAAAGCAAGCTTAAATCCAACAATGGCTTCTGTCGCCTTTCAGATAAGCGCAGTGCCTTCTGTTTGAACGGTTTAGAAATCGATTTAGACGAGCTCGAGGCTCTGGAGCAGCGGGTCAAGGCCAAAAAGAGTTTGCAGAACAAGCCTCCGCCTCCACAAACGGAGAATGCAGATCAAGAAGTAGACGAATTAGATGAGTATCTGAAAGAGTTGCAGTTGAGGGAAGCCACAGCTGCCGCTGCTCCTGCTGCCGCCGTTACAACCAACGAGCAATCTGTGATAAGGCCCACCCAAAACCCACCCATAAGCTTTGCCATTCTTCTCTATTGGTTCCTGGCCATTCTCAATCTGGCCAATGCCACATATTGTAAGCATGGCTTGAATTTCGAACTTCTCTAAAGCGAAAATGATGAGGGAAGTTTCCTAAAGTATTTCTAGTTTACTTAAAAATTCTCAGCTAGAAATCAAATTTCAGGCCTTGAAAGGGTCGAAATTTTGGTCAACGAAAGCCTAAACAGTCAAATGTGTTGTTCTAAACGTTAAAATCTCCTCTCAGAATTATTTAAAATGTATCTTAAATTCAATTTAGGGAAGTTCGAGTATGAAAAGTTCTATTTAAAGCAATATTTCCTCTCATTTTTGCAGTTTCCGGCGATGATGATGACGAGGAGGGTGACAGCGATGAGAGCGAGGAGGAGGATAATGGCGAGGTGTCCTTATCGGAGGTGTACAATGACGATCTGGAGGAGGATAACTCCGATTGGGAGGAGGGCGAAGGTGCCGAGGATGATGAAGATGAGGATTCCGATATTGATGAGGCCGATGGTGAGGCAAATGAGTCCGCGGCATCAGTAAATGCCAATGACAAGGATGGCGAGAAGGCAGGCGGTAAGTTTTTTGAATAATTCAATAATTTTAAAATAATGAATTAATTCTAAATCAATTTCTTTAAATTTTCAGACGAGTCGCAAGCCCGGGGCAAGAAGAGAAAGCACGATGGTTAAAACTCTTGATCTGTCGCTGTATCGTCTTTGTACGTTATAAATTTAAATATATACAACCCACAAAACACACAAAACAACACACACACACTCAACACACACATCATATTTTGATAGTAAAGGAGACCCACAACTTGTTTCTCTAAAATGTAAGCTAAAGTGGAGTGAAAATAATACAAAATCGACGAATAACAAAACACAGAGAGAGAGAAGAAGTCGGAGCAAAATGAACGTAATAATCAAACAAACAAAGCAAAAGAGCAGAAAAAATGATAAGTTTAAGCGACAACAACCAAGAGGAACCAACCAACCAATTACTATATAGCCTCATCCCGAAACCAGAGTTCCAGTTCCCCCGTTTGAGCCCCCCTTTCACATCAGTTGTAAAGTTGCTTAGCCCTAGGTTTATCAAGTATATACATTTATAAACTGTACAATTTGTAACCCTCTTGCGTCTCTTGCTGTCAAATTTTAAAGCAAAAACACTCTTTTATTTTTTTTGTACAACTGCTGCTTTTGTCAGACGTTTTATTCGATTTACAAATATTACTGCTAAGAACTTTGAACTAACTCTTAAGTCATTCCTTCTTTTCAATACGGATATAAGTTGTAAGCAAAATCTACGCATAGAGCTCAATTCAAATCACGTTTTCATTGTTACACCCACCCACCCACAAATCTCTTATTTCCGCTCTCGTAACCGTGTTCCATATTTCTCCATACGGAAATCGTTTTCCTTTATGTATTTTTAAGAAATTTCTACCTTCACCGAAACCCAAAAATTGTTTCCACTTTTTCAAAGGCAGTAGCATGTTTTTATTTTGGGACATGATTTTTCATTAAATAAACAAAGAAAAAAAAGTAAAAGGCCCCAAAACGTTAATTTAGCGAGATGATGAAATGTGTCTGTAAGAAACCCCCCAGCCCATTGAAACTGAAATACATAAACTAAATCATTTTAAATGGTTTCTTTTTAATGGGAACTTGGAATTGAATATTTAGGGGTTATTTTTTCTTCTTTTTTTTTTACCAATTTAACTAAAAAGACTATTTTTCGATTTTTATACCCTTGCAGGTTATTATAATTTCAGTCAGAAGTTTGCAACGTATATATTCTTGATCAGCATCAACAGGGGAATCTTTCTAGATATGTCAGGAAGAAATCGATTTTTTGGCCATTTTTGCAAAATTTTTGATTTTGATAAAAAATTGGATTTTTTAAAATTTTTAAATGAAGTATGCAGATTTATTAACTGTAGAAAATCTTGCACAGAACAGTTTTCCGATTTAAAATTAATGCACTTTTGGCCGAGTTATGATATTTTTAATTTAAAAAAAATCAAGAAGTTTTTTAATATAAAAAATCCGATTTTATAATACAAAATAATATTTTTCTAAGTCAATGAACCATTTCCGACCCCATAAACCATATATTTTCTTGATCAGCATCAACAGGGGAATCTTTCTAGATATGTCAGGAAGAAATCGATTTTTTGGCCATTTTTGAGAAATTTGATAATTTACATCATTAAAATTAGCAAAAATGGCCAAAAATTTTGATTTCTTAAAATTTTAAATTTGGTATGCAGTTTTTTTAAATTAATAAAAACTAACCTAAAACTGCTTTCCGAATCGAAATTAATGCATTTTTGGCTGTTATGATATATTTTAATTGTTACCTGCAAGGGTATACAAACTTTGGCTGGCCAAAGTTAGCTTTCTTTCTTGTTTTACTATATTTTCATCCACTTTAAGACATTATTATTATTTTAGAATTTCGGTTGTAATTTTCTCTTTTTCTTTCTCCTATACAAAACTCAATTTAAAGTTTAAGCTACAAATTATTAACAAATCAGTTGATTTTTTAAAATATAACAAAAGGTTATCGAAAATATCGATAGACATTTGCACTCCTTTTGGTTTGAGTCCTTGCTGTAGCTGTATAACTTCTTTTCTCAGTATTAAGAAGTATATTTTAGTATCTTTATAATCCCAGATCCGTGTTTTGTGACCTGGTCACATTGCTTCTCAAAATCTGGCGCAAAGCAACGCAAAAAACAGGCGTCGTTTAAATGTTTTTGAATTAAATGTGACAAATCCAAGCGACGAAATGCCTGGTGATATAGGAAACCAACTGAAGGGCACGCGCAGCGATGTCGAGGCCGCCTGCCGAACTGTGGAGGCGGATTTCCGCAAAATCACGGATGGACTGCAACGCGGCGGCACAACGGACGCCTTGTATGCGCTGCGCTACGAGTTGAGTGTTTTGCGCCATATTTGCTTTGCCGTCAAGGAGAATCCCCACCAGAACAGTGATCTCTTCGGGGATATAGTGGCTGTCATGCTGCCCCACGTGCGTCCTTGCGAGGAGAAAGCCAGCCTGTGGGAGGCGCATCTCACCAGCCTGCGCTACATCCTGCATGGCCTGTGCCAGGAGGTGGGTTTCAGATTGATATCCTTGCTAGTTTAGTGGCTTATTGAAAGATTTTTTCTTGTTCCCAGCGATCTATAGGAGCCTGCCAGAGGCTGTATGGCCTCTTTCGAGCGGAACCCTGCCGCCTGCAGGAGGAAACGGACCACAAAGTATATCTGGACATCCATTTAGCCCACTTTAATGGCATCTATACACTGTTGCAAAAGCAACTGCTGCCCCTGGAGGCCTCCAGCCAGCTGTGCCAGGCCCTGGAATCCCTGGGAGAGCTTTTCGAGGCCATACGCGTGAAGAAAATTACAAAAACCGGGCCACTTTTAGAGCGACTCAATGAATCATTGTTCGGCAAGCGCAGCAAGACGTTCCACAAGTCGCTAAGCCTCCTGCCCTCTGAAAGTCTCACCAAGATGCTCGGCTCGTTACTAAAACTGCTGGCCAGCAGTTCCACCTCGGAATTGAGTAAACAATTCAGCGAGTACTTAAGCTTTATGCTGGCTTTGGTACAGATCGACATGCTAAGCCCGGAACCGAGTCCACAGCTGTCTTTGCAGCTGCTGCGCATGTGCAAGGAGCTCTACCGCCAGGAGACCAACCTTACCTACGCCCTGCAGCTGCTCTATTACTACCTGAAGCTGCTGTACGTTAGCGAAGTTACGCCCAACTTTAAACGCACCTACATTGACCTCATCAGGAAGTTTCAAAACTTTCTTGAGCTTAAGGCGGCCCCACAGGCCACGGAGCAGTGGCTGACAGACCTGCTGGTGGCCATCCAGCGACTGCAGACTTTGGTGCAGCAAAGTAGCAGCAAACTGCAGTCACCTTTTCAGGTGTTTTGGCAGCAAATGGAGGGCGAAGACAGTCCAGAGGCATATGCAGCTCACTTTCAGCTGCTAAACAGCTGTGCGGGCCTGGCAGTTAATGTAACCCGGAGTTCCTTGGCCATCAGTTGCCCTAATGAGAGCTGTACAAGTGTGCGTAGGCACTGCATGCTGGCCTTTGGCTTGTGTGCTTTGGATGCTTACATCAATTGGCAACCAATGCAGGAGCAAAAGAAGGATAAGGTGAGTCTTTGAGGCTGGATTTATCATTACATCTTCATTTATTTGCTTTGCTTTTTACAGGCTCCTCATAAACCCCTTCTGGGCATTCTCACCTTGACCTTGGATGTGGCCAAGAGCCTCAAGTGTCTGGGTTCTGGCAGCACGGAGCTGATCAAGCTGGTGCGCCAGCTTACTCATGTGGCTGATAAGGTTTCATGTCCTGAGCAAATGTCCTTGCTTTGGCATCTCCTGGGACCTTTGCAAAAGCTGAGACCCATGATTACGCATCAGGAAATGCGTGGGCTGCTGCGGCGATTGTTCAAGGCCAGTGTATATTGCAAGGATCCCCAGATGGCCGGAGGCCTATGCGCCAGCTACTTGGCTTCTATTACAAATCCCGCCCGTTTGAGGTCTCAGATTTGTACGTATTATCACCAGCAGGGCAAGGAGGAAAGGGAGATTCAGAGGTGTGTCTACGAGTGTCACGAATCCTGCCCCTTGCCTTATCCCCTGACTCCCGCCGAAAAGAAGCAACTGTACGACACGGATATGTTTGCAGTGCTGCATTATGTGAGGAGTCCTTCTGTTTCACTTTTGAAGTCTTTAATACGCTGTCGGTTGAGTGACTATCATTTGGTGCTTTTGGCCAGGCAGTTGCGCAGCGATGGTAGCATATTGAAGGAGTGCCAAGAGCTTATTGCTAAGCTTAAGGCTAGGAGCTCCCTGAACCGCCTGGATTATCTATCCCTGGGTCATGCCCATGTCAGTTTGCTATTGGAAGCCTTGGAGTCGCAAAAAACCACAGTTTCCTCTAAGGAAACAGGTGAAAATCTGCTGGAAGAGCTGCTTCTGCGGCAGAATCTATCAGAGATCAATATCCAAAGGGAACAGCGTCTGGTTGACTTGGCCAGTGAAGCCATTTTAGGCTTTAATAACTTCTTTTCTAGAGCGGATGAAGAGCCTCTAAGTACAGAGGAGACAGCCATAGACTGGGAGGTCTTGATAGACGATGCTGTTTCCGCCGCCATGGCCTTGTCCACCATGGGCTATCAGGCTGAGGCAGACCAAGCCTGGCTGATGCTTTTAAAGATTGGCAGCTTACTAGAGGATCGCTTTACCTATCTACGCGCCTTGACACACTTTTTGGCTCAGCAGAAAGTGGATTCACGCTTAAAACTCGATTTGCCCCAGGAAGTGAAGCGGGCAGAGGAAATCCTGGACGATTTATGGCCACAGCTGCCTAGTGGCAGATTCTTCAAGCGGCAAGACACCACGGTAATGCTTTGCCTATGCCAACTGGCCAGTTATTATGCCAGACAAGAGTGCTTCAGTCAGGCTCAGCTCATGCTCCTCCTGGTAGAGCAAATACGTGAAGAGTTGCCCGAACGTCTGGGAAAGAACGACATAGTCTCGATCACCCTGCAAGCAGTACGCTTTCGTTTGAGTTATGAGCAAAAGAACCCCGAGGAACATCCTAGAATGCCCTCGCCTCTCCGACAATTGGACACGCTGCAGGATAATGTGAAAAACTTTTGTAATCTCTCCAGCTTGGATGGAAGCTACCTGCAGCTGCTGCTCTCGTCTTTGGTTCGCGAAAGCACAGAATGCTCGGCCAACAGGCTAAGCGAACGACTGGCCTTCTCCAATATTGTGCTCAAGTTGGTCCTGCAATCGGGTTTGGCTTTAAGGACCATTGAGGTGTTCCTGGCCTGGCTGTGGACGAATCTACAAATGGAGAACCTAGACCGGGCTCAGTCCAAGCTGCGACTCCTAGACCACTGCCTGGGCATCAAGCGTTTAAAGCCTAAAGAAGCGGAGCCTGTAAAGAAGACAGTCCCGGATCCAACCTTGAGTGATTTGGCCAGCAACATGCAACTCCTGCAGCTGGTAGAGCCCATTAGGAAGCAACAGCAGCCAATAGATGTGGACTTGCCGAGCATACTCAGCCTACGGCCAAATAGTCCCAGTTCCCAGATTAATCTGAATCAATACTTGAACCTGAGCGAGGCTCCCTCGGTTTTACGTGGAAATTTCCAGCTGCAAAGCACCTACTTCATAATGGGTTGCCTTCATGCACGCCTCTGCTTCCTCAAGAGGGATAGCGACCAGCTGGAAGACTTTTATGAAAGCGCGGAGATCAGGCTGCAAGAGAAACCCGAGCTGAGCGCTTTCATGGGCTCCATGCTGCAGGTCCAACAGCTTTATAAGGCCCACTATCTGCGTTTTAGGGGACAGCATCTGGAGGCCATAACTGTGGCTCAGCTGGGATTGGAAACGCCGCTTCAAGCCATGGATATTGACTATAATTACAACTTTATGACGCAGATGAAGACGGCGGAACGGGAGATGATGCCTGAGGAGGAGGAGAAGGAGAAGGAGAAGGGGGTAGAGGAGGAGGAGGAGGAGGGGGAGGAGTTGGAGGAGGAGGCTGAGGCGGAAGAGGTGAAAGAGGCGGCAGAGGCAGTGCCCAAGAATCTACGAAGAGCCTTGAATTTTAATCTTTCACCGGAAAGGATAAATCAAACCCCTTTGGCGGCCAAGGATAAGGAATCCCACTGGAAGTCCGCCAGGAAGGGACTCAAATTTAAGATTTTCTCGGATTTGGAACTGCGCCCGCCAAGTTCTGACAGTAATAGTAGCAGTGGCAGTTCCAACGAGAATACTCCGCCCTTGAATTTGGACGCCTGCCAGGCGATCGTGTTAAGCGACGATGATGAGTCACCAGTTAGCTCCTTGGTCAGTTTGAAGCCCTACGCTCTAACCAAGACCACGGAGAAACCAAAGCCCTCCATCTTACCCAAGACCACGGAGAAATCAAAGCCCTCCTCCGTACTCCCTACCACCGAGAAAGCAAAGTCCTCTGTCCTAACAAAGACCACTGAGAAACCAAAACCCTCCTCCTCTTTAGCTGAAACCATCGAGAAACCTAAGGCTTTTCCCTTACCCAAGACCATCTCCTCCGCCCTTCCTATCACTGAGAAACCAAAGCCCTCCTCCCTAAGCAAGACCACCAAGACACCAAAACCCTTATCTCTACCCAAGACCATCGAAAAACCAAAACCCCCTTGCCTACCCAAGACCACTGAGACACCAAAACCCTCCTCCTCCTTGCTCCCAACCAGCGAGAAACTAAATTCCAAAGCCAAATCCAAACTCAACATGGCCATCTATGTGGATGATAGTATGGAGGAGGCAGCAGCACCAACGCCATCACAGAAAGTCACCGGACGTAGCACCAGGACAGCAAGAGCCACCAAGCCACCGGAGGAGACACCAAAGACTGCGGCGCCCACTTCCAGGAGACTCCGACGAGCGGTGACAGTGCCGGAACCAGAGCAACCCACAGAACCGGAGGCCACAGTCACGGGCACACGGAGTCGTAGGAAAAAGTGACTTGGAGACTAATTTACTTAGTTTGTAAGTTTTTTATTGAAAAAAGTGAGTTTTTACCTATATATATAGCATTATTTTGAAATATATAGTGTGCTAAGAAATTAAACAACTTTCGGGGAAGATCAACGGGGCAGCTGGAGGGGCATTAGTGAGGTCCTGCAAATGTCCTGGCTCCAAAAGCCACGCTGTATGCGCTGGCCATCATCCTTGTTGCCATGGTAATACACTCCGGAGCCTGATTTGCAGCCATCTTCAAATTGACCCACATAGCGATTGCCATTTGCTATTGGGGGGGCATTTTTGGAATAGAAAGAAAAAATCGATTTTATATCGAAAAATTATATAAAAAATCGATTTTATATCGAAAAATTATAAAAAATTGTATTAAAAATCGATTTTATATCGAAAAATTATATAAAAAATCGTTTTTATATCGAAAAATTATAAAAAATTATATAAAAAATCGATTTTATATCGAAAAATTATATAAAAAATTAGTCAAAAGTTTGTAAACGAAAATTAAATGCTTTCAAGAAAGATAAACCTTAATATTTCATAGCGTTTTTAAGTGGATTTTTGAAATTGCAATTAAATTTCTTTGATAAATCTTTAATCATAACTCACTTACCCATAAAAAGCACTCCTCTGCCATGCATTCGATCCAGTAGCCACTCTCCCACATAGACCCCACCATCGGCCTGCCACAAGATGCCCTGGCCACTGCGTTTATCCGCCAGCCACTGGCCGTAGTAAACCGAACCATCCGGATAGAATTGCTTGCCCTCGCCACTCCGCTTATTCTCCTCCCACTGACCCACATAGACGCGTTGTTTACTGCCATTGGGCTTCTCCTGTCGCAGAGTGCCATAGCCATGCCGATGGCCATGCTGCCACTGGCCTTCGTAGACCAGACCGCATCCGGATTTCTTTACGCCATAGCCATGGTGTTGGTTGCCCAGCCACTTGCCCTGATACCTGCCACGGCCATTGCCCCCGGGATAGCGTTGGCAACGAACACCGGAACTATAACCACTTGCCGGGCACGACATGTCCTCGATGACTGAATATAGAGGAGCTAGAAACAAAAAGCAAGAAGCTAGGTGCCCCCTATGTTATCATCTTGCGGTGGCTTTGGTGCCATGTGGTGGCTGTGTGCGTGCGGTGTCACTTTTTCTAATCAAACCGAAGCCACAAGCAGCATGTCTTGCCACCATTTGACTCTCTCTTGGGTTAGGAGAAGGGACAACACGCAACCCTAAGGAGGCCAAAGACATTGCCTCAATAGAAAATCGTTTGTGCTGGTTATGTAGAGGAAATTGTTTCATTAGGGGTATAAATTACAAAAGGGAAAGCTAGTTAGCTAGAAGAGAGTCTTGTTTGAACTGTTTTAGGTTGAATTCAAGAAACCCCCTTAAACATATATAAAACATTTATATAAAATATAGTTTACTCATACAATATAAATTACAGCGCAGTTTCTTTCGCTTACATAATTGGCCTAACATTAAATTAAGGGACTAAAAGACAATTTCGAGTTGCCCGACAAAACTTAAACTTAAACAATTAAAGGGAAGACTGCCAAGGATGTGATTCATACAAATTAAAAGGAGACACAATAAATATACATACATATATGAGCTAATTTCTGAGGAATATTCATCGAACAAAATAATGTTGCTCCCAAAGTATTGCTTTTAATTAGGGTCTTTCGTCAGTGTTGCCATCGAATACAGTTCGCTTTTAAATATATATATATATATAGTTATAGTAAAAATCTACTGCCTTATGCGTATCACAATTTGCATCAAACTACAAATTTACAATATATGGAGGCTAGAGCCCTGAGCCGCAAAAATATATGTCTTTTAAAGCGCCGCTGGAAACCAACCAAATCACCGCTAGACAATGTCTCCAGATGCTCCAAACTGCATGCCATTATTCCGTATGTTGTTGTGATGATCCAGATGATCCTGCTCCATCTGCTCCTTAAGCATTTCAAGCTCTCGGATCCCTGACACCGTCACCTCGTACTTGTGCGTCACCAGCGAACGGTAAAAGTGTATGGCAAAGGCCAGGAAGATGATCATCACCGGGATGAGCACAACACAGGCGGACCATGCCGCTGGCGGACTCAAGTCGTAAAACTTCACCCAACACAGGATGGCAATCTCCAGCAGGAAGAGTATCAATCCCAGCAGCGTGGAAAATGCCCACGCCGTCTCAATATACCAATGAAGCCTTTCATGCGGCGATTCATGCACCAAGGAGATGCTGTGCAGATTGCAAACCGTCTCGATGTTCGGCAGGATGCAGGTGCTGATCATCAAAGCCAGCATGTGCACGGCCACCAGGAGGGTGGTGCAAATGGCAAAGGCCACCAGCATTCCCCGCGGGACCTGTGTATCGTGGTCCAGTTGCACCTCCACCATTGCCACCTGTCCATCCGGATTGAAATAAGAAATTCGTCATTAATTGTTACTTATTAATTTGGAAGAAGAATCGAAAATATAACCCGACATTGCCCCTATTATTATTATTAGCTATTTTCTTAAGAGAGAGAGAGAGAAACACAGCGAGCACATTTTGGCAACTAAGCATTAAAATTGCTCCTCTATATTCTATGGGCTAATTTATCAGATTTCCGCCGATGTCCCTACCTCTCTTTTTCTTCCCATTTGCTTTAGGTGTACATGTGGAATGTATAACAATTTAGCGGTCCCAGAAATGGACTAATGAATACCTCGTCACCTAATTAAAGTGTCTCATTAAAATAATACATCAATGTAGCTCATAAAATCATCTATAAGTTAGATCGTAAAAAATTATTTATATATGAGAAAATTATTAATAATATTAGGGTTCTGGGTGTAGGATCTGCAAGTTCTCTTTATAAATATTAAATATATATTTTAAAACTAATTATAATATCGATAAATATATATTTTTAAATTTCTTAAGCAAAAACTTTTATATTTTAATTCGAATTGGATTATTAATGAACATAATTTTTACACATTTAACAATAAAAGGTTAAAAGTTAACGAATTTTAAAATAGAAGCCCAAAATTAGCCTTAAAATTATTATATATCTTGTCTCTGTAGGAGAAATATCGATTTATCCATACTGTATCGATAAAGTGCGAGACGCCAAAGTCTATATTAAATCGATTTTTAAACGTTTGCGATATATGTGCGATAAGCCGATGTTCTGTTTGATATATAGTACCGAAACAATCGGAAAAAGACTCTTATAAATTAAAAAATATTCAAATAAAACATATATATTTTAATATTAAATTCTATCAATAAACTCTTTATATTTAAAGTTTCGATATATTTAGGTGTACAATTTTTCGATATTATCACATTGAGGCTTTTTCTTTGCTAACTCAATCATAAGGTTTAACTAGTCTATTAGAATTAGTTGACGCCATTCACTAAAGCATAATGAAAAAAACTAAAGGTAAAGGAAACCCCCCATCAAGATCATAAACAATATATGGGAATCTGTCATTGGATACCTTTTGAAAAGGCGGGGAATCCCATGGTATAATCTTGATCTGCCTCCCTTGAGTATTTCCCTTGCCCCAACTGCCTTTACATTCATAATAACGAAAGCCCAATCTACCCGTGATTAATGGGTAAAAAAACACAAAATAAAAACAAACAGCTAACAGACTTGTTTCCCCCAAGACAAAGATAGTGCCAATAAATACAAACAAAACAAAAAAGAAAACACAATTTTTGGCCCTCAAAGAGGAATTATGTTGAGCAGGTATATAGGAAAGTTTAGACACTTAATTAGTACAATTCTTTCACATACTATTGAGCCTGTCAAGATTGAGAATTACTTACAAGTAAGTCAGCATTCAGGCTGCCCACTCGTATGGAACAAATTACAGATTAGATTTCGTTGCACACAAGTCTCTGGGTCAAGCCAAGTGGAACCCTGTTATTAATATATTAAATATATTACTATAATTATTATATAGTTTTGTCTAGGCAGTGTATTTTTTATTCGTTGACTTTTTATAAGAATTCTTCGGATCAAAAACAAACACTAGGAATAGAGATAAAAGAAATTATGTGCTTTCTGCCAGACATTTTTTGACCCTGCACATTAAGTTGGTTTAATGTTAATGTTTCTTTTGAATTATGCACAGCGGAGGATCAAAATATAGTTACTACAAATTATTTAGATGGTTAAATGTTTCATTTAAAGAGGTATATTTTTTGAATTATTGTTTTTAACAATTAAAAGAGTTGAGTACGAGGTAGAACAATCTTGTACAACTATTTTTTTTAAGGCAAAAGAAACATTTTTGGGTGAGGTTTGAAAGAATTTAGACTGAAAACTATAATTTATATGTATAAAAAATAAGTAGAATAATTTATTTTCAACTAATAAAATGGTAAAACTATAATTATAATTATAATTTAGAAATATTAATTATTATTCTACCATTTTTTTTAGTTGTAAATCAATTATTTATAAATTTAAATGTTTATTTATAATAACTAAAATCATTTTGATGATAAGAGTCAAAAGTATTGTCCCTTAAAAAACTAAAAAAAAACATAAAACGATTTTTATATAAATATTAAATAACTCTAATATCATAAATAATTGTTAATCCACTAAAAGTTAATATATAAATTATATTCTTGCTCAGTTTTTATTAAAAATCTGTCCCACTCTAACAAATATTCTTTCCTAAAAAAACATTTTCCCTTTCAAAAACTAAAATGTAAAATATAATAACCTAAAACCCTTGAAATGTTCTTAAAATGTATATTTTAAAATTAAAAAACTCATTTAAAACCTATATTTCCAAGGCATACAACTGATTATTTATCGTATTTTTACCCCCTTTTAACTACACAAAGAATTACTCACCATTGCAAATCCCGATAGCAATGCGGACGTCTTGCTGGATGCCTTGAGCTTGGCCCGGCTCAGCTGCAGCTTGCGCCAGGATAGATAGGTGGGCGAGTGTAGATCCTCGCCAGACTGCGACATGCTGCTGCTGGCGGTGCGGTGGTGGCCGCGCGGCTGAAAGCGGGAGGATTGATTCTGTTGGTAGGTGCGCAACTGAAATGGCGGCGGTGGCGGTGGGACAGCGAATGCGATGGGGGACGGCGATGCTATGGAGGCAAGTGGTGCGAGTGGTGCTAGTGGGGCTACTGCGGAGGCCGAGGCGGCCGCTAATGCTGCTGCTGCTGCTGTTGCGAATGCCGGTGAGACCTCTCGCACAGCCGAAGCGTTGAAGCGTCTCGACTGCGGGGAACTCGAATTGAACTGGCTGTGGTAGAGGTACCTACTGCTCGCTCTGAGATTCGCCAGATTGTGAGCGTGCTGCTGCTGCTGCTGTAGCTGCTGCTGTTGTTGGAGGTGACTGAGGTTCGGATTCAGATTCGGATTGTGGCCGAACTCGCCGCCGCCGATGCCGCTGCCGCTGCTTGTCGGTGTGGCTGTGGCAGCTGCCGTATAGGCATCCACGCTGGCCGCCAACCTGGCAGTGGCATGCAGAGCACTCGCCAAGGCCGATGGCGGCTGCTGCCGCATCCCATATCGTGTTGTTTGCTGTTGCTGCTGCTGCTGCACCTGGTAGGCCAGGCGCCGCGACACAGGCACTACGTCCAGGGTCTCGCTGCTAGCGGTTCGCTCGGTGGGCGTGTCAAAGGAGCTCTGCTGGTGGCTCAGCAACAGGTTGCTGTGGCTTAAATTGGCCCTAGCATAGCGTAAGTTGCTGCTCATCATTGTGTGGGTTTCCGTCTCCGGCAGCAGGTGCTCTTCCTCATGCTCTTCGGCCGGCGGATGGGCCGCTTCAGGATCGCCGCCGACCACAGTCTTCATGGCTCTCTTGCGGCGCGGCGGCTTCAGAGGTATCTCCTGCTGGTGCTGCGACTGCTGCTCCGCGGTTTGTTTCTGATCCTCTTCGAAGGGTGGCATGGACTGCTAGCCCGAGCTTTGGTTTTTCTTGGCTTCAAGAGATCGTCTTGGGTATTTATGCAAGCCAGGTTTAGTTTCAGATGTGGGTTGTTTTTCTTTTTTTAATTTAAAGTCTTTTCTTGCTTAAATTTTATAGATTTTGGTATTTGCTAGTATTATAAGCTTAGTTCACAGTTCTTAAAAACTTATTTTGGATTTACAAGTACTATTATAAGCCTTGATTATTCTCTAAAAGATCACTCTCTTGTATTTCTTTTTAATTAAACAATCTCCAAAAATGTTATTTATTCATAATTTAATTTCAGTTCAAGAGTTTCTCATCAAGCAGTCTCTTGGTTTGTGTCTCATATACTGTCCAAAAATCTTAGCTTACTTTAATTTTTAGCTGTTCAACTCCAAGATCACACCTTAGCACCCACTATTTAATGGGATTTTACTTTTTTTTTGTAACGCTCTCTGTGAAAGTTGTCTCAAGCGATCTGCTGATTTCGAATGCCGGGCATATGCCTGGTGTATATATACATTAATAAATAAATATTCCATTGGGTCATAAGGTTCGCATGTTGGTTATCGACGACAACGCCCTGTCTCAATTATGCGCCAGTTTATTATAACGACGACTTCACTTGGCTTCACTTTGCAGCAATTTAGATTGATCTTTGTTATACATTTATTTGAATAATTTTGTTAAATATTACTTTTTAGGAATTCATTTTATTACTGTTGATCTTTTGGGGCTTTTCCAAGTAATACTCTCCGTTATCGTTGGGACTTTTCAAGGTTCCTTGATTCACCAAACAAAATGTAGCTTTAAATCTTTATTGAAAAAGCCGCAATCGCGCAATTCTAGAGCCCGTTTCGCCACTTGTCACACTGTGTGTAATCTCGTTGTTGTGTTTTTCAGAATTTAAATTCAAATTCAATTTTTGTTTCCCCAACAGCAACGACGACGACGGCAACAACGACGATGATGACTTTTTTCGTGTGGCTTGTTTTATTGGGTTCCGTTTCACTTGGTTGATTTTGCAATGCTTCGCATTGATGATGATGATGCTGAATAATAGTACGAGTATTGTTTTTATTTTGTGCAGTTCCTGAGACAGCCGACCGAGTGTGTTGTTGTTGTGCACATGACAATTGATCGGCAATTACACACGCACGCGGAAAGTTTCACTCGCTTTTCTCACTATTCTCAATCACTCTCTCTCTTCGTCTGGTGATAATATATATTTTCTGTTTCGGTGTGTGCGTTAAAATAATATTTACTTTTTATTTATAAACATTTTATGAGCTTTATAAAATGTAAAATAAAACGGTTGCAGGCACTTGTTGCTCTGTGCACAAGGCCAACGAAGATCGAAGACTGGTACGGGGTACTTGAACGCTCGAAACCGACTAAAAAAGCCGAAAAACCAAGAGCACCGCAGTGACACTTCCGCCAAAAACAAAAAAATAATACAAAAACCAAGAAGCACGCAAGAAATCGGAATCGAAATGTAAAACCTTTGCGGATTTTCTGTTTTGTTTTTGTTTCTTAAATCAGGTGCTGCACACACTCAGTTTTGCCGTTCGGTATTTCGTTTGGTTTTCGCGGTTTTTCACGCTTTTCGCGCCTCTTGTTCCTTCGGCGATGGCAAGTTAACAACTAACTGATACGGCTCTGCCCGCAGAACACCGTGGCAGAGATACGGCTGAGCACAGGCAGAGCAGCAGTGGCAGTGACGACGACGACGGCGACGGCGACGACGTATTCAAATTCGACAATCAATTCTCGAATGAGGCGGCCTGCGATGACACAAAAAAGCAACAACAACTACAATAGTGGCAATCGAACTACGAAACAGTCAGGCTTCTCGAAGAAAGGAGCTTTCAAATTTCTGAAATTTCGAATTTTTGAAATTTTTAATACGAAAGAAAGTTCGAAATTGTTAAATTTCTAACTACAATAATTCTAATTTGTAAAGATTCGAAATTTTAAAGGTTTAAGCATCTGAAATTTTTATATTCTAGAATTAATTGTCGGGTTTTGAATATTTTTAAATTTAAAATAAGAAAGAAAGTTCGAAACTTAAGAAATTCAAACTACAATTATTCCAACTTTGTAAGTTTCGCAATTTTAAATTTGTTTAAATTTTTAATCTGAAGGAAAAATTAGAATTTCCAATTATTTAAGAATACATTTTCCATTTTACATTTAATATTTCAAACTATAAAATTTTTTAGATTTATAGTTTAATTTTTTATTTAAATTTTTTTAATTTGTTAAAGAATATATATTTTTTTTAATTCTAAAATTGTAAAAAATTTAAAAAACTTAAAATGCGAAATTTTTAACATTTCAAATTTGAGATATCAATTTAAAAAAAAAAACTAAAATTAATCAGCTTGAAAAAACAACTAAAGCGTAGGTTAAAAATGTTCATTTTATGTTTTATGTTCATTTATTACTTAAAAATTCTTTAAATAACACTACAAAAAATTCCTTTCAGAGAAGCTTCACTGTAGAAAAGCCATTTGAATGAAAGCATTTAAAGAGAGAGCGGGAGAGAAATAGAAGCAAAAAGAGAGCGCACTACTAGACAGGTAAAGAATCGAAAGAGGCGAAAGCAAAACTACAGGAAAACAAAAAAAGTATCGAGTGGAGGTGGGCGTGGGAGAGGGGACTACGTGGGGGCTGATTTTGGCAATCGATCAGCGATCATCGACTGGTGAATGGGGAAGACAAATTGAGTGATTAAACACACAAAACGGACACACATCGGCACACTTAGAGACCCTGAACTTCAACTATTGAATTTAAGATTCAATTAACAAAAAAAAAAACTACCACTTGACCCCATCTACGAACTCATAAGCGATCAGGGACACGAGTACCACAGTATCGTAGGTCATCTTATAGTAATCGTGACATGACGTGGCCTATATCTTATGGTTATCTCTAATTTAAAGGTAAGTGTCATGCTTAATTTTATTAAATAAATTCATGATAATGCTTTTAAATGCTTCTAGAAATTGTTTTCCTTTTATGACTTTCTCAGTGGAATGCGCTTTAAGATTTATGTGGATGCAACTCTCGTTTGTGTATAATAATCGACGCATATTTACGTGCTTATTTGGCATTATTACAGCAAATCAGGTTATTTAAAAATAACTACTATAAGCACAAAGCGTACAATTAAACAGGTGACATTAACTCTTAACTTTTAAATTTGGAACTACGTTTGAATTAAGCTGAAAAGACAACTTTCTCATATTTGCAAAAGGCTAAACACCTAAACAATGACCTAAAACAGATGTTTTGAGCAGATATTATTTTAAAAATAATAGAAAATACTACAACAAAATCTTAGGAAAACTATAAAACTTCGGAGTTATCAAAAATAAAGTAAATAAATAGGTTAAAGGTTCAAAATGTATTTGTA
Organism: Drosophila kikkawai; assembly: GCF_030179895.1. Classification (NCBI taxonomy): domain Eukaryota; kingdom Metazoa; phylum Arthropoda; class Insecta; order Diptera; family Drosophilidae; genus Drosophila; species Drosophila kikkawai. The sequence continues at coordinate 24,769,419 of NC_091729.1, forward strand.
ATAGCTTCAAACTATAAAAAAATATAATCAAAGGATCATTATAAGACGCCTCAGCCTGTAACTGATTCATAACTCTATGAAATCGAAAGTGTTTCCTTTTTTTAAAAACACTTAGACATATAAATCTGGTTAATTTTAATTATAAAACCGAAATGTCAAGCGGAACAAGTTCATTTGGAGATTCCCCAGCCGCCTGCCTGCCTGACTTCCTCCAGAGAAAACCAAAACGAAGTCACTTAACACAAAAAAAAATTCGAATAAAAATAAGTCAAGACGATAAAGAAGAAACGGAAGGTGTCAGGCTGGCGGTTGGTGTTTAATTTCGCTCCAAAATTCGTATGCAAACACACACCTGGATTTCAGAGACACCGCCCCAAGGAGCAGGCCCATGCCCGTGGGTGGATCGGGTGTGGGTGTGTTGTATATTTTTTTATCGCCGGCGAAAATGTGCAAATAAGACAGCGCTGCGATAAGGGAACCCAAAAGCGGTTCTCCGCGAAGCCAAGCAGACGCCGGTTCTACGCCATTCCACTTCAATTTCCATTTACAATTTCATTGTCAGTGTTGTTGCAACAACAACAAAACAAAACTAAAATAAAAAACAATGTTCAATAATTCAGCAGGTTCACCAGGTAACGCAGTCATGTGTGTGCTTTCGCGTGTGTGTGCCAGAATCTCGTTCGACTTGAAACTTAGGCCTTGTTTGTTTGTCAGAATTTTCGTTACTCGATCGATTGGGCGCATTCAGCAGGGGATTTGCGAATTTATTAAGGGGAATTATGTGATTTATAATGAGGTCTTTAACCACTTGAAACGAGATTTATTTATTACCATTTTCGGGCAGGAGCATGGCACATAACCAAAACACTTGACATGTTTTTAAGGGATCTCCAAAATAATTAATTTAATTTATATAACTTGCCCCCTTTGCTCTTTAATAAAAACACTTTTGTTGCGACTATTCGAAAAATGCACCTTGCATAAATGATTTTGTAATGTTTCTAGTTCATATCGCTTTTAGATACCTAAATATAGATGCAGCTAAACGAATTATGTAGAATGTACAAATTATATCTGACAGCCTTCTCAACAAATTGTCATTGTTCTTTCTTCGCTCTATTTTGATTAAATCTTGATTGAGAAATATAATAATAAGGACTACAAGATGTTCAATTTTAGTTGTAGATATCATTTCTAAACAATTGATTTATAAAGTTTTAAAAAGCATTTCACTAATTGAAATAAATAAACAAAATTAAAACATTTTCGAAATTATACTGCGCCTGAAAAGTAACAACTAAGAAATCACAGCTTAGATCACAAACCACCCACCAACTTTCTCTGCTGAATGCGCCCTTTGCCAAATCTTCATATTGAGAGAGAGAGAGAGAAAAAGAGAAACCACCAAGAGAGAGAAGTCTAGAAAATCACAGCTCAAATCACGACTTCACAACGACTTTCTCTGCTGAATGTGCCCATTTTCCATAGCATCGCTTTAAAAGGTGAGAAAGAGACGTAAGGATGAAGGGGTGTGTTCGGGGGGGGGGGGGGGAAATGGAAGATACCGAGATCGGAGATTGATTTGTTATTGGACTTACCTTCGCTTGGTTCTGGGACGACGGCGGCGGCGGGGGCGGGTTCGACGGGAACTGCAGCAACGAATTGCTCAGACTGGAACGCTTGAATCCGGCGCTGTTGTTGCTGTTGCTGCCGCTTCCAGTGGGACTGTTGCTGTGATGCTGTTGCGGATACTGCTGCGGGAACTGGTGGCCGGTGGCCACTGAGGTGGCTGCTGCAACGGCGGCGGCGACAACGTGCTGGAAGTGGTGCTGCGTGGTGGTGGCGGTCACGATGGGATTCGGGTTACGTGAGCCCCTGCCGGGGGGTTGCCTGGAATCGGGCGTCTTCGAGGGCGTCTCTAGGCCACCGGAGTTGGCCGTGGTCCACACAGACATCTCGGAAAACCAGCAATCGGCTTAAGTACTGCTCCGCCTGGGGAATCCATGTTGGCGTAAATGTCAAGCAGAACAAATAAACGAAAAACGACAATTAGCGGGAGCCACAAAGTTATGGAAGAAGGTGTAAATTAAGTACAAGCGGCGAGGCGAGTTTTGAACGGAAACTAAACAAAAAACAAGTTATGCCATTTCGTTTTGTTTTACTTTTTGCTATCGATAACTGCGGCCCGACTCTAAAGAGTTGGCAGTTCTGCGACTTGTGAAATTTCCGCAAACGATCCGGTACTTTTGGTCGCTCTGACCGAAAAGTCTGGCAGCACTCCCATTTTCAGAAAAATATCGATATATTGATGATCTGGTACTTTTGGTCGCTCATGGCACGAGCGACCAGCGTTGCCAGATCGCCAGTGAACGAGCGACCAAAAGTGCCAGATCGTCAAATATCGCGGTTTCACGATAAAATATCGATATGTTGATATATTTATCGACAACCCGGTTGGCAACGCGTGTGAAAGGAGTTGGCAGTTCTGGCGAAATTCGTGTTGACGGCGGGAAAAAGTGAAAAGTTTTCGGTTTGTGCGGGCAATTTACGCGTCGAGTGGTGAAAAGCCGGGTAAGTGGTTTGCTATTTACTACCTTGCTTTGCCAAACGCGGTCATGGCTAGTGACTAGAAAGGCAATTAATCAAACGCCCCCTGTACATTTACCCGAAACTGCGAAGCCCTACTGCATCCTACGCTCTGACACACATCTTAATTTGCCATTGCTGCGCCTTGTCCGGCGTGTATCTTTGCTTTTCTCGATGCTTTCGTTTTGTTTTGCTAATTTCCTTTCGCATTCTTCCGGCGTAGGCGAATTATTTATTCTTAACTTGCTAAACACATACACACACATACGGATACTTGTGCTGCATTGCATTTGTCGCTCATTCTTCTTCATTCTTCTTGTGCCTGCCTTGAACTTGCCAATTCGCCATTGGTGCGAAGAGTGCAGAAGTACTCGTGTAACGGTGCTCTGTGTCTTTGGTTCCTAGAACACGCACACACTTGCAATTGTTTGGCAATGGCTTTCTTGGCTTTTCCATTCCCTGTATCTTTATTAACAGTTGCTTTGCTCTGTTTGGGAATTAATTTTACCTCCCCTTTTCCTATCAATAGATAAGGCGAGTCATGTGCCGATGAACAGACCTAGGTACCGTTATCTATTGGATATGCCCAAAGCTCAAGAACTCACGTATTTGCATAGCAACTATCGAGGCCAACTTACTAGGATCGGAATAAGTTATTGTTTAAGAGAATTTAAGTAACCATAAAGTATTTTAAGTAATGGCAAATATGACTATTTTATCAGTGGAAAAATTTGTATTTTATTATTATGTTTATTAATTAAATATTATTAATTATTATTTATTCATTTATTATTAAAGTTCCTATTAAAAATCCTAGTTATGTAAGTTATGCCAAGTTAAGTGATGTGTTTTTTAATTTAAGTATATTCTCTAAAAATATATAAATATAAAATACCAACTATTTTAGATTGTAGCATTGCGTAGCATACTTTCCGACATCTCCTTAACTTATTAAAAATCCCATACAGATAGACCTATTAACCCAACCTCGACTGTCTACGGACGTATTAGCATTTCCTTGTGGGCCGTGCGTCGCCTTCAAGGTGTTACAAATGTGCGCAAATGGCATTATCGGTTATCAGGCGGGAGGGCTGCTATAGAATATTTGTTTGGGTCAGAACCAGAACCCTATAATAGCGAGTAAATAAAAAATATAGACTGCGAATGAGGTAATTTGTGGTGCACCATGTTTTCCATGCCCTGTCGCCGTGCTACTGTCGTGCTGCACTCGTGAATGCAAACAATTGCGGGCAATTGAAATCAATAAGCGATCCGATCTGAACGATCCGAGCAGACTTTGTAATCCCTTCTGGAAACTCTTGACTCTCGGCTCCCAGTCGATATGTTTTGATTGTTCCTCAGCGCCTTAGGGGCATCGAAAGATGCCAAGTCATTGGCTATTAATAAGACTGTGCTCTGAAAATTGACTTTCGATAAGAAAAAAAAAATACAAAAACTACAAAAACTAAAAAACAAACAATGCAAAACCGCCATGAATGTGTGTCTTTGGGCTTCGGGGTGTACACTGTACATTCATAGTGTATGTAAATATGTACTTATATCGCAAATGAATTTGTTCAACTACAACATATAGTATGTACATAAACAATCAGACCATTTGACAGTATGACGCAGATTTCTAATTTTGGATTCAAGTTGGAGAAACAACAAGTTCCTGGAAGCGAACTCAATGGCACTTGAGAGTTTCGAAATCTTTTGAGAGCCATTCCCTTTCTCAAATGATCTTAGAAGGGTACGTTTAAGACTTTGGGAAACTATAAGGTTATATGAATAATTTAAGAGGTTTATTAAGTTAATAAATAATAGAAATGCCCATCCCATCTATAATAAAATAAATAATAATAGATCTCTTATAAAAACCCCCAATAAATAAAACATGATCAGTTTACAAATAAAATATCATCTTTAATGCTTACTTCAACTGGCAAAATATAATAAAAAATAATGGATTGGTATGTACAATAATACACAGTTACACAGCTAAGTACGCGGCACTTTTAGGGACTAATGGACAAGACACGGGACAATCACAGGGATCCCCCAGGGACCCCGCTTGGCAACAGTAGCAGCAGTTCCAGTTACATAATGCGTCCTCTATTTGGCTGACTAATCTCTACGGACTACGGAGTATGGCGGCGACCCACTACTGAATAGTGGGCTTGATAGAGCCCATCGAGTTCTTCCTCTGATGATTAACCTCGAAGCGCTTCATGATGCTGGCCACGATCGAGGAGGGCGGCATGTCCGGGTTTCCGGTGAGTCCCCGATACCCAAGGACACTGGAATCGGCCAGCGAACGGGCCAGGGTCAGTCTTTGCACAAAGGCATCGGTATCGATTCCAGGAACCTGGGATGGTTTCAGAAAACGCCGCGGTATCCGGGACAGCATATCCTCGGAGCTGAGTGGACCAAAGCCCAGGTTGATGAGTATGGCTTCGGGATCGGGCTTACGGGCCTCCAGCAAGCTGTCCACGCTGGAGTAGCGACTAGAGTCAGACTGCACGGACTGCACAGAGCTGTCGCGGAGGAGCAGGCTACTAAAGCGCTGCTGTCGCTGGGCCTGTGGACTCAAATCTGGAGCAGTGCTACAGGATTCAAAGGATTCCTCGTGGTGCAGGCAACGGGTACTAGAACTGCTAGTGGCGGTCAAGGCGGAGATGTGGCGCAAGGGCAAGGCAACGGCGGCTAAGTTAATCTGCGGATCTGGATCTGCATCCTCCTCCAAGTCGGCGGCATACTCCAGATCATCGGCATCAACGGCGGACTGTTGGCGCTGCAGCTTTCGGCGTCGTCGCAACGGCTTGCTGGGCGGAAAGTGATGGGCCGTGGGCAGGTGATCACTGCTACCCGCCAGCTCAAGCTCAGCTGGGCCAACGGCGACCTTGCTGGTTCTGCCCTCAAAGTTGCTGCAGCTGTGAGAGCGCTCCATAGTGGCGTGAGTGTGGTGTTGGGTGTACGAGTAATATGGTGGTGTCGTATGAGTTATCTGCGGTCACGGCTGCTCGGGTTACAAGCTCTACTTGGACATATTTGGCAGTGGCCAGAATCAGGGCCTCCGACTGACTCGCGCGCTGAGTCTCCTCACATACAAAGCGCGTGTGTTCAATAACAAAGCAACGGCAGCAGCAGCAGCAATTTGTGTTATTTGGTATTTGTTATTTGGTTAATTTGTTGTTATTGGCGGGTCGCTCCGCTCGGTGATCTTTTTGTGGAAACGTGTTTTTGCTATATTCCGCGCGTTTCTGTTAATTTCTGGCCGTATTTGTGTTTGTCGTCTGTTTTTGTTTATTTTTATTTGCGATGCGGCGGAGTGTTAATCAGCCCAGAGAGCTTCTGACCCCGGATTTGGAACGATCGAGTGTTTTTTTTTCACGATCGCTTGACATTGGGGTATTGATATTGGTTATTTGTTATTTGTTACGACAACGAATTTATATTTCCTCAATGCGGTTCCCACATGGGTTTTCAGCTTTATTTATTTAATTTTTATTATTGTAAAGTTTTTTTTTATTTTTCGATCGTATTTTTCACTGTGTTTTTTCAGCTTTTCTTTAGCTTTCTCTTGTCTCTCCGCCTGGTGTTCTGCGTCCGCCTGGCAGCGAGGGATCTTCAAAACTGAAACTGAAATCACAAGCCCCAAACGAAACGCCCCAAGCCCCAAGCTATCGGGGAGCTTTTACGCCGGAGAAAGAGCAAAAAAAAAAAGCGACACAATATTAAAGCGATCGCTACAGAGAGAAGGGGAGCCATAAGGCGAAAAAGAGAGACACTGAGTAGAGTAGAGAGGGAAGGAAATATCACTCTGAGCTGGAATTACTTTGCGTTTCAGTCGACAATTTCCTCAAGCGCAACGCCGCCAATCTATTAAAACTTTTGATTAAAAGCCCCCTAAAGGCATTGCCTTGCGGTTAACCCAGCTTCGTTGCACGCAACTCCCCCGTTTTTCCACACGATCGTGTGTGTGTTTGGGGGAAAAACCCTCGCACTTGCGTATCTTTCCGATAAAAAGAAGTACAAACACTCTGGCCTTTAGTATTATTGGCACGTTCAGTGGAGGAGACTGATTTCAATCCGTTTACTGTGTGTTCTTCGCATTGCCCTTATTTGCTTAATGAAATATAACTTTACGGCTTAAACCGTCGATCATTAAAGCACTTTGAGGTACCATAAAGATGTCGTTATCTAATTACTCTGCAGCAGGAAGAGATTTCGGATGAATTGTAAATGTAGATCACTCTCAACGAGGGCACTGGTTGGAGCCTTTGATCTTTCTTTACCTGATTTTCCCGAGGCAGATGCATGCGGAAGAGACACGCGATCGGGAAAGGGGAAAAAAATAACAAACATGCGAAATTGTTTAAACCAGTTAACAAGTGCTGGCTTCCACAAGCTTTTTTTTTTTGTATGAAAAGCTCTTGGCCCAAACAGCTGAGCCTGTAGAAGCTTTAATTGAAGCGATCTGTGTGTCTGGAGGTGTGAATTTCTTTTTAAGCACTGAAAAAATCGCGGATCAGGCGACTTAATTCTTCACTACATATAATTAAGACTTTAATAACTATATTTTATTTAAATTAAACTTGTCTTAATGTTAAATTTGGGATACTATGGGTAATATTCAAGTTATGATATAAAATTCCCAACCGGTTCTAGAGAACGTGAAAGATTTTTCATATTCATAAGCTTTATCTTAGCTATACAAAACTATATTTTTATAATTTCATGATTTTTATTATTTAATTTCCAACCAATTCCAGTATAGACATTTTGAAAAACTATTTATCTTAATCTTGTTTTTACTGAATTTGGGTATTTCAAAATATTTTTATTTTACTATGAAAAATGTCAACATAATATGATTTTTATTTTATATTTTTTTAAGTCGGTAAATGACCTTAGAAAAATATTTTAAAACATTTTTTTCTTTCGCATTTTCGTGGGTTTTTATTTTTATTTATGATCTAACACTCTTCATTTCTGAGGCACTTGTACCACATTTTCATAGAGTAAACCCCGCAACTCTCTCGGTAAACCTCAGCTTCATGCTTTTGAAATGCACACTTGACACGTTCTGGCCACTGACTTTCTGCTTCGTAATTGGATCTCGAGAACAGTGGCAGAGGCAACCACCTCAAGCCGCCGGCTAAAGGTTCCGTCAACAGATCTTCCCAGACATGACAAAGGTCCAAGTGTATCCATCCATCGACCGACTGCCAAGTACTTGTATGCATACTCTGTATGCCCGGGGCAAATTTACACAATTCTTCACAAAAAAATTGCTATCAAGGCCAAGCGAACTGAAAGAGCCATAAATCTACGGTCTCGCTATTCGTAGAATGAATATTCTAATGAAACCCCGAGAGTAAATTTGATAAATTCAATTAAAGGCATACGAGGCGGCGGGGGTATGTCATAATCACGTTGTGCAATTAACTCTCAGCCAGCAGTCATCAATTGAGTTAACTGGGGATCTAATGAATGTTCGAATATGATCGAATCATCGAATGATCGGTGTGTGGTGGGAGGTGCGCTTTCCGACTTCAGACTGAAGTTCGAAGCTCACTAGGAAACGATGGGGGGAAATACCAATGCCGTCGTCGGTGACGCCGCTGTTGTCTTTGTTCATGATTAGCATGATCATCGTGATATGGCGGGTAATTGAGATAAGAGAAAGGTAAAACTTTTCGATATAGATCCTGGCATGGCCAATTAACTTGCTTATAATTGTTTAGGAAAAGTAAATAACTTAATTTTCCCAGAAAGACTAGATTTGTGAGTTATGCAAGGGAGATAGGGAACACGAAAGGTAAGCGAACCCGATTCGAATAACAGTAATTATAGTGACACAATGCTTGCGTGCCTTTAGGGTCAGATGATGACTCAACTCGGCTAACACAATTAATATTTTGTTGTAACAATTAGATCAAAATCTAAATGGAGTTGGGAATATATGAAGAAAAGAGCTAAACAAATGATAAAATCTTATTTGAAGCTGCTGGGATGCTTTCATAGCGATGTGAATAGTCTGAAAAAAGGTGACAGAGTATAAAATTCTTAAATAAATCATTCATAAATTCTCAAATTAATAGGTAAATAAAGATTTAAAAGGCTTTACTTCTTCCCCCCGAATAATCACTTGGGGATTCTTCTTTTTATAAACTTCCTGGTCTACTGTAGAGTGGCCCTGATCTGTTTCATATCCAAAACCGTTAGGTTCATTTCTGGCAATCCTCACGGCGCCCTTTTCAATTGATAGTAATTGGCTTCGAATAAAAGTTATTCGTTGCTAGTAATGTATACAAGCGAAAGTGTAAATTGCAATTGAAATTTCAGCATTGTCAAGTAGTTTGAGTGCAACTTGGAATTGCAAATGATCGACAGGAGAAGGGAAGTTCGAAATGGATACGAGAGCGATAATGGGAATGGGATTGGGAATGGAAATTGGGAATCCAGAAGTGGAACCTACTGCTCACCTGTGTTTCAACTCCTCGTATTTTTCACTCTATTTTATTTACAAAAAAGTAGTTCGTTAGCCAAGTTGGCGTTTTTGTTCGTTGTTATTTCTAGGTTTTTTGTTTTTTATATATACATATGCACGTGTTTGGGTGGCGTCAACTTTTCCGGCTTCCAGCTAATGCACTTTCTATGCCATCACATTATAATAGTCACACAGTTGAACTTCCATTAATGGAACAAAATAATGACATAAGTCACACACTGAGATTTTGGATGAATTGGAAATATTTGTGAAACTCGAAATGATAATGTATTGTTTAATAGCCCTAAAAATATTATTTTAAAAACATTTACAGAAGGGTTCTTCTGTAAACTTTTTTAAGCTTTTCATACAAAGTTTGTAATTTACAAGTTCTGAAATTAGTATCCTTTTTTCGCGGAATAAATACTTGGGAATTATAATTTTTGAAAATGTTTTATGTAATAATTATTTGGGAGTTCTACTTTCTGGATATTTACCGATTATTCCTCTCATAAAGTACCTTTGGTTTCCAGAATAATCTTTTGAGAACCTTACTTTTTAGCAATATGTGTTGTTTTTAAATGATCACTTCGGAATTATAAAATGTTTTTCCTTAGTTAATTGACCCATATAAAAAAAAACACGATTTGCCTACTTAAATACAATATTTCTTGTGTACTAAAGATAAAAACCAATCAAGTACCTGAACAAATCCTTAGCTTGAGTGAAAGTTACTGTACTTTGGCGGAGATCCGTTCCATTTAACGAGGTTTCACCGTACTTTCCAAAGGGCTAACTCTTACGTAGCCGCGTAACTCACAACCGGCGCGAATCGTTTTCAATTTTTAACTGAAGGCGTTTCAGACCAGACCGTTTACTCGACGACGACAACAACGATGGCTTGTCACTCTTTGGGGCCCCACCATGTGTTTATGCACGGATCCTTATCTGCGGATCTAGTTCTTTATCTCATCATCCGCCGACCCACTCATCTGATTATAATTTTTAGTGTATTTCAGTAAAGTCAACTGCGGCCAAATATTTGCACATTGTTTGTTGTGCAAATGCGATATTCCGGGACCCGCGAACAAACAAAGTTACACGATGCTTAGAAACATGCACGCCAAAAAGGAACACAGAGACGGCGACGAGAAGCAAATCGGAAGAAAATATATAAATAAAAGGAAACACGCGAAACCGAGAAAATTTAAATACAAGAATAATGCTAAAACAAAACAAAAAAATAAAGAAAACACACGATGACGACGACGACGAGCACACACGTTTGCTTTTCTGCGAGCGCTCCGAATGAATGAAAAGTGCGCTGCCCGCGCGCGAAGATAAATAAATAAAATAAATACCGATGTCGCGGCTGCTGCTGCTACTGCTGTTGCTGCTGCAGAGGCGTTGACGCCGGCAGCACTGCACTTTTCGCTGCTGCTGCGGCGACTAATTTTGCCGTTAGATTCCGTGGGTTTTTCGAGAAAGGCCAAACATCAGGTTTTTCAGTTGCCTCGCTTTGCATTTGGCCAGGTATAAAATGTCGGGTATTTCTTTACACAATATAGTTTACTTTACATGGCTGTAGGTTTTTGACATGAATTTAATGTACATAGAGATGCTTGTTAAGTGTTAATTTGAATAGTTAAGTAGTTTTTGTAAATTAAGAAATTGTAGTTTTATTTTTTATTTAAGTTATGTTTCTAAGTAGCTTAAAAATAAGCATTTTGTTTTATATAAATTTACAGTAGTTATGCTTAAATTCTTACCAAATGAACATTTTCTACACACGTAGTTACCTGATTTTACAAGAAAATTATATAAATACATAAAAGACACATATTTTTGGGCGCTTTGATATTTTATACATCTTAGAATAGTAAACATATATATATTTTGCATTTGTTTCTTCTGTTTATTTTGCAAGAAAGTACCGAAAACATTTAAAAAACTACCATTATACCATATTTTCCCTGGTAGTCATAGGCTTCACGGGGTATTCTAACTTAAAAGGCTTGTCCGTTTGTCCGTCTTCCCTTTGTCCGCTCAACAGAAAAGGCATCTAAATTCCGGAGACTAAAACAGCTAGAACTACCAAATCTGGTACCAGCATTCCTATCAGTAGCAGGCAAATTAAGTAAATATTTTAATCTATCAAAAATCCTAAAAAACGTTATAATAAAGGTGTTAACTTTAGTTTTAAGATCTCTAAAAACCAACCCAACAAATGTAAAACATAAACTTGCTTACTTTTTGTTCTTTATTTAAATGTTGTGTATTCATTATAATTATATTGTACAATTTGTTTTATTTTGTTTGTTTGTTTGCTTGTCTCTTTTTTTTTATAATTTCTCAAGCTGGACATATGCATTTCTTCCACGATTCATGGAGCTTCACTTGTTCTCAGTTGCATTTTGACGTTTCTCTCTTTTTTTTGTGTGTTTTTTTTGTTTTTTTGCTTTTCTATTTTCGCGGAATCGTTTCCAACAGTAACAAAAATAAATTATTGGCTTTTAAAATATATGTGTATATGTGTTTTGTATACAAACATATATAGAAAGAGCGTAGAACTTAAGGGTTATACGATAACTAAACATATAGAATTATAACATGCAGGCAAGATTTTCGATTCATCATCATCATTTCATATATATCTTATCTTCTTCTCAATTCATATCATAATATTGTTGTAATCTTGAATAGTACGTTAAGAATTAAGGGCTAAAATTAAAAACAAATTGTGATGTACAACACCGGAAAAGTCGAGTGGAAAATGTTTTGAATTTCCCCCTCGCAAAAAAAAGGAGAGAGTAGAGGGTAGAGTAAAGAGCATTATTGTTAAGTGTGGGAGAGTTGAAACTGAGCTGAGTTAAGGGGGAACTTGAAGGTGGGGGGATTATACAATTAATAAACAATTAATAATAATATTGAGCATTGAACTCGTACTGTTCAAAAATTGTAGCAATCGATGCGGAGTATTCGTAGTTTCAAGCAAATCTCGCGGTGTAGTCTCTGCTTGAATTCAAATAACATTGTACACAAAACATTTCGTTAATTAAATTAAACTGTTAATTATGGCAAACAAAGATTGTAAACACGACATGTTATATATCCCTATACATATACATATACATATATATATATATATCTTCTACATAGATATGATTCATACGAATGCTGCGTTTTTTCGTTGGATTAATATTGTTTAGTTTTGAATCAACATTCTCGGTTGATTTTTTGTTCTTTAGATATTTTGTTTGTTTTACAACAAATGCACACAAGTGTTTTTTAAAGTTTTCGTAATTTTTTTTTTTGTGGTTTTGTATAGATTTTTTTTTTTTTGCCTTAGCTTGGACTTAACTACGATTTTTTATCAACATGTTTTATTGCAGAGTGTTCGCTTATCTCTATGTGCGTATATCTAGTTTTAAGGATAATTACTTCGAGCGTGGGGTCTTTCTACCAATTTTTTCTCATTATTTCTTCTTTTTTTTTGTGTACAGAGATCCTAATTATACATAACAGAGAAAGAGAAAGAGACGGGGGACAGTAGGGTATAGTTTCGAAACAGAAATATAGAACAAACGATTTGTTTTTTGTGTGGGTTTTTTCAAAAATAATTTTACAATTTATATATATTCTCAACAAGTAAAACGCTTAAGCCAAACATATAAAATGGATTACACATACTATAGTCTAGGGAGTTAACGATGGATACACCTAATAGATAGATTTCGATTCTGTAACTCTCACTTGCCCTGGGACCTAAGGTCATAGCATAAGCAGGGGAGCGGAAACGAGACTTATAAACCTACTGGACAGACACCGTGGCACTCTGCACACACATGCATGTGTGAAAAGTACACAGTTCGATTACGATTAGGGCTTACGAGTATCTATATAGACATAGCGAGAATGTTAAATTTGATCAAACAATTTTTAAAGTAATCTCATTCATTGTTGCTAGATAACTAATTCGAATTTAAGTGTATATCATTTTACATATTGTGTATTCTGTGCGTGTTATTTAGCGCTTAACCTCTTTTCATCCTTCAATCTCATTTCACGCAAATCTCTGTAGCAACTTGTCGTGAGTGTGTGTGTCGGTGTGTCCCATTACAACTACGAAATTAGACTTAGGCTCTATGGAAAATGGCTTATTGAAACAACTGCTTGTGTCCTTCATTTGTGTGTCTCTGTGTGTATGTGGTTATCCTTTTTTGAGCGTGTGTAGTGTGATCACTACTACGGCCACTGCTACTGATTTGGCAGCTCCGTTAGCGTCACATCGTACAGATCGTCCTCGATCTGTTGCACCTCCAGCAGGAAGATGTCCTCGTTGCAGTAGAACGATATCATGTCATCGTCAATTTTCGCAGTAATCCTGCAAAGAAAAGGGGTGCAAAATAATGAATAATAAGGAAATAATAATAAGAACGCTAAAGCTTTGAAATCCCTTGTAAGGCTGCCCAAAAGTATGCTACAGAAGTACATTTTTGCACATAAGAAATTACTGCCCTATGTTGGGCGGCATTTTTAAGACAATTTCAATTTTTGGAGGTTTAAAAAAGTAAGTTGTAATTTCTGTAGGCAAATTTTTAAAATTTAGACGCCATTTCAAAGAGATTTGAAAACTCCAAAGCCTTTGTTACGAGTTTAGCCATCCGGAACACCCATGCAAAAAGTTAGCACACGATTTTTTAGTTTGATTTAATTAAGATTAATTAATTATGCATTCATGATGTGAGGGAGGAAGATGCATCCTGGTGTATATACTGACTGTGTGTGTGTGTGTATTGTGCCTGGGTTTCTGTGTGGGTGTGTAACTGCTAACTAGCTCGATCTGGTTAGAACTTGCTTACTTACCCCTTCTTGTTTGTGCGATAAATGTTATTTATGCTCGTTGTTGAGATTTTGTATTTGTTTTCAATCTGCAATTGAGAAACGAGAGAAATATGATGTTTTTGTTTTTGTCTGTTTTGTTGTCGTTTGTTTCACTGTTTAACTAAATATTTCTCTGATAACTCGCTGGTTTTTTTATTTGGTATTTTTTCTAAGTGTAATTTTGTTCATTTTTGTGGTCAGCCAATGGCAAATCTTTTAATGCTGGGTTTTTCAGTGTCGATCAATAACTGATTGATTGTGCTTTAGTGTAAGGAATGTGTGTGGTCGGAGAACAGAGCTTTAGTCTGATTTTGGTTTTTAGCAGGTGGATATAATATATATACACGGAGATATATATATGTATACTTTGTATGGTTTTGGTTTTGGTTTTGGTTTATGAAATGGTTTGTAATTAGTTCCAACTACAAAGTTACAAATTATCGAATTTCTTCGGGTGAGTAACGATAAAGATATATAGTAGATGTGGCTGATTTTTTTTAGTCGATTTATGCTTTAGTTTTTTTTTTAGAGATTGAACATTTTGGCGCTTCATTTGTTTGATTTCTTTTTCAGCCGATCCAATTAGACCAAAATGAACAAAATTACAGAAAAGGTGGTTAACCATTAGAACGAGTTTTGGTTTTTGATTTGGTTTGGTTTAGATTTGGAACAGGGTTTGGGGTTTTTCTTTGGGGGTTTTCGTAGGGTTCCTTTGCTTACCGCATTCAGCAGGCCAATGGTGGTGGGTGGTACCACATGCAGTGGGGTGTACACCTCCTCGTTCTCCTGCCGCACGTACAGCATCACCCGTTCAGAGGTGGGCGGCGTCATCCGGCCACGCTTCATGGGCGGACCAAAGTCGGTCAGGGGAGTGCTGGTCAGCATGTTCTGGTCCAGAATGTGATCCTTCTTATCGCTGGATTTTTGGAAGGCAAAAAGAAGAGATAATATTGAAATTAGTAAGGGTTCTCCAAGGCTTTCCCAAACTCAGAAAATATTATTTTTATTTGAGCTCCGGATTTATTTTCATTTAAAATGAATGGACGATTTTTACTCACGTCTGCATGTCGGGCGGAAAATGATTATGGAACTTGAGCGTCGGCGTTGCCACCTTCTGGCCATGGAGCAGGAATGGCGAGGCCCCCTTCAGGTCCGGTGAGTCAGTCTCATGGCCGTAGAAGCTCTGCAAGGACGAGTGCGAGTTGGAGTTGGAGTTGCCGTTGCTCAGTGGGTTGAATGTCATGCCAGTATTGGTAGTAGCAGTAGTAGTTGTAGTGCCAG
The DNA here is from genome assembly GCF_030179895.1 of Drosophila kikkawai. Classification (NCBI taxonomy): domain Eukaryota; kingdom Metazoa; phylum Arthropoda; class Insecta; order Diptera; family Drosophilidae; genus Drosophila; species Drosophila kikkawai. Next base: position 24,784,666 of record NC_091729.1, read on the forward strand.
TCCCAATTCCCAGCTGACCTACCTTCTCCATGTCCTCGGCGGGCGAGAATAGTACCGGTGGCTTGGCGAAGTCCTGCATGCCATAGAACTCGGACCGATCCGTCACAGGATGGTAAAGCTCGTCTAGCTTCTTTCTGCCCGTTGCCGTCATCTTTCGCTTGGCAGCCCGTCGCTCCTCGTCGCGTGTTTTACGCTCAGCGCCCTGGAAAAATTGAAGAAAATTTTTAGGGATAAATACAGAGGAAGAGGATAGGAAAATGTATAGGTAAGGGTCCCCTCAACTAGGAATTTAGCTTCTTTTTTATATCCTTAAATCATTAAAGTTGTACATAACTAATGATCTACGTCCCACCTAAAATGCCAAACATTTTCGAGACTTTAGACTCTGGAGACTCTTTCGTGATGCATTGAAGATGCTCGCGCTTCCAGGTGGGATTACGAAAGTCTCAAACTGTGTGTCCCCACCATCGTGTATCCATGATTCCCTGGCCTTATAGTATTCCCACTGCGCTCGGGCACAGGTGCACATGGAGCCAGCGTGTAATTAGCAATCAATCAAATGCATGGATGCCACCTTTTTTGATATTTCTTTACTTATTAATTAAATTCGTGTATGGCTGCCAGTGCCATAAGCTGCTGCTGCTGCAGCAGCGATTTTTGCAACTGCAACTGCAGTAAGGCAACAAAAAGAAAAGGAAAAAAAAAACTCCGTATGAGAGAGAGAAACGAGTTTCTCGCCTGGGGAGCTGCGATGTCGCACAGAGACAAAGCCGCCACCGCAGTGGATTTTCGTGGATTTTCTCAGTTGGAGTCTGCAACTGCCGGGCAGTTTGGCAAAATGGTCTACACCGTTAGGGTCAGGCCAAAAAAAAAAAAAAAAAAAGACTGAAAAAATGGGTAAAAATTATTATAAAATACTTAGAGATGCAGCATAAATATGCATACATAATAAATAATCTGGCGGCGCCCCAAGAAGACTTTGTCTGGACCAAGCAGCGGCAGCAGCTGCCCACCTGCCTGTAGTTGCTGCCTGATTGCAGACACACACAAACACACCTGTGGCTAGTCACACGTATACCTATATAATATATAGTCTGTTGGCTACTTTGTCCGCCGGTGATTGCTAGTTTGCGTGCGCAGGCAGATGCAGCATGCATTGCTGTTGCAGGTTGCACGTTGCCTGATGCTGCTGCTGTTGCTGCTGCTGTTGCACTTTGCATTTGTAATTAAAAATCAGCAATTGAGCGATGGAAGCTGCTGAAGGTGACTGCTGCAGCAGGAGGCAAGAGGAAGAGAGAGGGTGTGCAACACACACAGGAAGTGATATGTTGCAGCAATCTACTTGGTCTGATGTTGCCTCCGCTTCGACTGTAGCCTGTCGCTGCTAAAGCTCTTCTCTTGGGGCTCCATATTATGCAAGGATGTCTGCCAGGGCCCCTCCCCCAAGAATCAGTTTCCCTCAAATTACACAGAACATAAATAGGGGTTGTATTTAGAAAATATTCTTAAAAAAATAAATTTTAAATATAATAAGAATATTAATTTCTCTTTTCTATTAAATATAAAATCATTTCTCTCTTTGAATCTTCGACCAAAGTCTAAAAATTTCTCTCTGTGTACCTATTAGCCCAAGTTCTTGCGCTTATCACAAGGCATTTTAGCCCAGAGCGATGCATTCGATGTACATCAAGTGTACGTAAGTAAGTGTGTGTGGCATGTAAATAACTGTATTTTATTACTTTTATTTTATCTTGGCAAAAATATCGCCAAACTGGCAACTTGCAACCTGGCCAAGACTGCCAGCCTGGCAGCCTGGGACGTGCAACAAGCTAAAACGACGGCGTCTCGAATCGCCCAATGCGGTCAATGCTCGTTTGCTGTCCAAACCCCGTCGCACACACACATATCTGTATATATACAAATATATATTTTTATACAGATATATCCTCTGCTGCGTTAATCGACTTCAAAGTATGACGAAGACAGAGGACAAGCGACCAAGTGGGCTGCCACTTTCCGCCGAGAAGGAGGGACATTGCCATTACCATTACCATTCACATTAACGTTAGCTAAATTCTATAATGATTTGCCATTTGCTAAAGTAGAGAGATAGCTGCAGAGACTATAGCTATGTATTAGCAGGAAGATAGTTACCTTAAAAGGGAAGCTGCACAAAATTATTATTAACATCTTTTAATGAGTTTTAGGAAAAGTAAACAAAACAAAAGTAAGACAGAACTATTAGAAGAAATCATATTAAAAATAATATTCTTTAAAAAAAAAAGATCTTTTTTTTCGTTTAGATGAAGGTGTAGGGTTTTATCTATAAAGTTTTAATATAATAGTGCTGCTAACTCTAGCTAACTCTATTAAATAGCTTACAAATTTTTGAAATAACCTTTTCTTTATGAAATACTTTGAGTACCAAAAGCAGAATCATGAGTATTTTAATATTTCCTGAACATCTCACTCTAGTTTTAATATTTATTGAACCTCTCTTTGAATTGATCTGAAAACTGGCCCATCTTTAAAGAATATAATAATAAAGTATTGTAGAGAAAATGATACTACCAGCTGCATTAGCTTGAAAGATATTTAAGATCTTTTTACTTTATTCAAAAGATCGTAAATATCTTATCGTATCTTAAAGTAATTCTTTTGATATAAATATAAAAAATATCAAGATATAGTACAACTTAACCCTTATCATTCGAAAGCTCATCATCTTATACCCCAGTTATGTAATTTTCTTAATTTTTTGTTGTTTTGGGGGAAAGTACAACATACTACCCCGCCCCGAAATCGAAAAAAATGAAACAAAAACTTGCAAAAAACAAAGAAAAAGACAAAAAAAAAGAAGCAAAATGACAGTTATCCCTCTGAAGACAAAGTCGTCGTCTCCCCAAGGTTCCCATTCACTGCAGAGAATTTCTCGCAATTTTGTATCTCTTTGTTGGGCACTGCCTGAGGGGCAAAACTTAAGGATTCATAATTGGCGACCATGGCCCCAGAGGTGCCAAACGACGGAACTGCAACTGAAGCTGCAATTGCAGTGAAATCAAAAATTACAAAAAAAAATAAAAAAAAACCGAGAGATACCCGAAAAACATACAGAGAAAATAAAAAGAGGCAAGCCAAAAGCTAAATAACGTGGTGCGCGAAATTTAATTGATACATTTACCGATAAACACACGCTGGCTGCTTGCTGCTGGCCCAGGCAAAAGGGCCGGCCTAAAAATGTGAAATATAAGCCCGACGCGATAGCGATATGGCCATGGCTACACAGATCCGAGGATTCCAAAAGGGATCGGACACAGGGCAGGGCTGTGTACAATAAAAGCCATGTCCAAACGAGGGGACGAGGACGTGGAAGTGTAATGATATGAGAAAATTAAATTGGAAATCCACGAAATGATTTATTAATAAACCCCATCAAGCGAAAAAGTGAAGGGTTCGCATAAAGGCAAAGATACGAAACGAAAACAAGGGCATGGAAAGGATGTGTTGTGTGTATGGATGTGTGTGTTGTTGTTGTTGTTACTGGACATTTACTTTTGGACGCGTTACGCTTTCCACTAAAGGTCTCTCTGACTGACGGACAGGCATTGCCGTTGCCGTGGCCGCTGCTGCCTTACCTTGCCTTGCCGGTGCCCCCAATTCGATAAAAGTGGCAGCCACATATCCGAGGGAGAAGCTGCAGCAGCAGCAGCAGCAACAAGTGGCTGAGAAGCTGCACTGGGGAAAATGTCTGATCGAGTAGCTGATTCTTTTTCTAGGTTTATGACATTTTTATGACAACAAAATTGCTCGCTGATGACTCGTATGGCTTAGCTTTAAAAGGTCAATCAAATATTGTAGTAAACACATTTTTTTTAGTAATAAATATGCACTTAGAGTGTACTTAGCTTCGGTTTTCTAAATGAAATAGCAGTGATTTATATTTAAGAATCAACAACTCACTTAAAATCTTTAGTTTCAACACCATTATAAAGAAAATCTTGAGATAATAGTCTGTTTCTAATGTATTCTAGGTAATTTGCTACTAGAATCAGTTGGGAATCATAGAGCGCAGCATGAGGTTAAGTCTCTGAAGGAGCTTCTTGTGTACCTTGGACCTATTTCCATTTTAAACTTTTAAATTGGTATAACAGAAAATGTAATTATTTTGTTTTCTTAGTTTTCTTCTGATTAAATTTTAAGAATTTTTTCCTACCCCATTTTTCCCACTGTGTAATGCAAACGAACCTGCACGTAGACCGCTTTTAGTTAGCTCATCAACCTGTTGCACGTGGCAGAGGGAGCTGCTTGCTGCTGCTGTTTTGCGGCTGCGGCTTTGGACCTGAGTCCCGGAGACTGCTCCTGTGTGCGTAATTGCCAGCTTGGAGGAAGGGCGACATTCAGGGGGACTCCTCTTATTTCTTATTTTCTTTCTTATGTTTCATAGGGGACACGATGGGGACTGGGGACTAGGGAAAATAAAATCACTTACCTTATCGCAGAAGACCTTTATCTGACAGTAGCCGCGGTGGAAGACTGCCGCATCTCTGGGGTCCTCGAATGTGTCGATTTGTACGTGCAGCGGCAGGCCCTGGAAGAAACCACAAAAGCAGAGAAGAGACGGGAATCCGTATTAATATCACAATGCCCCCGAATCATTCAAATTGCCCCACGGGGCAGTTAAAAGAGTTGCTGGTGCTGCTGTTGCTGCTGCTGCTGCTGCTGCAACTTCTGCCACAGCGAGCTGCAATTAGCCGTTGTCATTTGGGCTTTGAGGGGCGTGGCCCCTCGAGCTGGAGCTCCCCGAATGGGGCGTGGCCGCAGTGATGTTAAACTGCCAACATCCGTTGTCCCCCCCAAAAAAATGGGGAGTGAGTAGTGTGTGGCAGCGAGTGTGTGTCCAGGTGAGTGTGTTGTTTGTGCCTAAGCAACATCTTGTGGCAAGTGCATAATTTGATTTGCCTATTGCCCACACTGGCTGCCACACACAGCTCTAAAAATTAATTTTTTTTATGGCTTATATAAATATTTAGATATATTCATTTATAAAAATTTAAAACCAAGAAAAAACTTGATTGTGGAGAATCCCTTTTCCTTTCTGCTGCTATTTATACATTTTTAAAAATATTTAAATTAAACCTAAAATACTTTAATATTCACCCCTTCGTTGCTCTTTAGTTTCTGCTTTAAATTCCCCCCCTTAATTTCTTCCTGTGTAATCTCCTTTTGTACCTGCCATCGCGCTCTCCTTTAATGAAAAGCAACGAGTTCTGCCTGTGTTTTCTGTCAATGAAATATCAGACTTAATGTACGCATTACAACTCCCGGGACTTGCCAGGAGGAGGATGTGCAATCCGCTTTAGAGGAGCAGGTGAAGAAGCTCAACTTAAGGAGGGGGACAGGAGTGTAGGAGCAGCAGGAGGCAGAAGAGGAGAAATCCTCTGCCTACACGTAGACGCATCAGAAGAGAGTCTTCTGACCGTTGTCAAGACGACTGTTGGCTGGCTACTCCGACTGCTGATCGGCTTTGGAGGAGCCAAGAGGAAACTGGAGCGCTTCTTCTTCTTCTTCTTCAGTTGCATTGATTCGCCATTAACAAGTTGGCATTAAATTGGTTATTACTTAACCCATCAAAGGCAATACATCTGACTTGAATTTCAATTATAGAAAGGTGGAGACTATGGGATTTCTCTGGGAAATGATGATATAGGTTATCTTAAGAGCAGGGAATGTGTTATAAAAGAGAAGAAATAATGGTAGAAAATTTTTTTCTAAATGAAAATTAAGTCGTTTAATATATTTTATTGACAGGACTGCTTTAAAAATTAATAGGAACTTGTTCAAATGGATGAAAAAACACGGTTAAAAAATAAGATTATAAAAAAAATAAATATTTATAATTCAAAAGATTACTTAACATTAAGAAAAATAATTATAAAGGCTACGAAAAATGATTTAATGAAGAACAAAATATTTTCTAAGCTATAATGAACCTATAAATATTTACTCTAGGAACTTTGACTATAAAACTATACAAGTAATATCTTAAAGAAGCTCCCTAAATTATGAATATTATTTTTAATATTTAAAGAGGTGATAATATATTATATTTAATATTTTTAAAAACTCACCTTAACTCCCTTTTGACTGCTGAAATCCGTGCTGAGGCACTGAACCGCAATGTTGATCTGTGTGTTTTTTTTTTCATTTTTGAAAAATGCGAAAAAAAAAAGAAAAGAGAAAAAAAGAGAGCGAAAATGTGAGAAATGCCATAAAATATACAAATGTAAACAATTATGAGCATAAAAAGAAATTATATCGGATGACAAAAACTGAAAATGCGACGACTGGCTATTAGAAGGCAATTGTTTTCTCTCTATTAAGTCGATGTCCTCTTTATGCCCACGACAGTTTAAAACATTCCGACGCACACACACGCATAAAAAAGGGGGTAAAAAAAGAAGATATATATATAAAGAAAGAAAGAAGGAGAGGAGACAATAACAAGGCAATACACAGAGGACCATGGACCATGGACCGGGCCTTAAAGCCAAGTAACGAGCCAAGTCAGGCCGCGACTTTGTATCGCATCCAATTCATTTTTAGTTTGACTTCGATTCCAGTGCAAGGTGTGCTCCATGCATCTTACAGATACAGATGTATCTGTTTCTGTTACTGCACCTGTATTTGTATCTGTAGCTGTGTTTTCAAGGCATTTTAAGCAAGCCAAGTCCGAGTTTGAGTTTGAGTTCAGTTCAGAGACAGACGAGTGCGCGCACAAAAAAAAAAGAAATATATATATGTATATAAAAAGAAAATCCATCAACGCAAAAATACCAAAGGAAACAATCTTAATGGTAAAAGTGCAACAGCAGCGGCAGTCACAGCCGCCGCAGCATCCACATCCACATCTCTGTCCGATGTGGACGAGCAGTATTTAATGTGAATAATTAGCGGGCGCGTACCATATTGGGTTCGGACTTTGGTTCGGGTTCGGGAGGAAGCGGAGGAAGCACCTGCGTGTCGGTGCGTACGAAAGTTTTTCTGTTGCCGCTGCTGGGAAAGGCAGTATCTTGCAGATACACACACACACACTTTGAGATACTGAGTTGCATTGGCTAACGGCACAAAACGAAATCGACATTATGCCAGGCGGAGGCAGCTCTCTCTCTTGCTTGGCGCAGACGATGTCGCCGGGATTAACATCTCAGCGCGTAAACAATTTGTAAATAAAAAGCTCTATCAAATGTTCGAGTGGGCGGGTAAGGGGGGATTTATATTGGTGGAGAGGGGTGGTGGGGGGTGGTTGGTGCACTTATGGCCACAGCCAGTTAATAACTGCTGACCAATTTGGCAGACTTTGCACACACACAGAAGTCACTGAACTTGAATGAAAATCAATTCGGTTTTGGCATTTGTTTTTCTTTGATTTGTTTTTTCCTATGGCATTTTTTTTTTTGAGCTGGGTTAAATGGTTGCAGAGAGAGAAATGGGGGGTCATCTTTGATAGTATTTATATTAAAAAGGTTTTCATAGAGATTATAACTAAGATTTCAGATATTTTCCAGATGCTAAAACACTTTTGAAAGACATAAAAGTTAATTTATCAAGAAGAGAGCCGACTTTTTTGAAAATTTAAAAGAAAGTTCCTAGAAAAATATTAATTTTATATTTAAGCATTAAAATTTAATATTTTGTATATCATTTTAATATTTATATTGTGGCGAATTATTTAACTTTCAAGTTTAATCCAGGTAATCTTAAACTTTTAGGTATCTTTAATAATTATTTAAATTCAAAATGCTAGAATATTCAATCTAAATCCATGAAAATTCTTTAAAAATATCTATTAACCTCCTTTACCCCTGATTTTCTCTCTCTGCACGTGGGCGGAGCTAGGCAAAGGATAAAGCTAGCTATCTGCTACAACGGCTATGCGGCGTATACGTAATATGAGGGCTGTGTGTGTCTCACTTACTGGTCTTACTGCTGGCGCTTGCAGCAATAGAATTGCAAATATTTTCCAGCGATTAAAATGCTTGATAATTGCTAAATTAAAACGCGGTGGGAGCTTGGCTCTCGGCTTCGGGTTCGCTTTGCTCGCTTAGCAAGCAAAATCAAAAGCCGCTCGGACACGGGCTCGGTCTCAGACTCAGACTTAGTTCCAAGCATTTGCGAGTAAGTGATTAAAACTAAGTGTCATAAATAAATAAATGCATAAATTATTCTTTTGAAAAAAAAAAAAATAACAACACACAGAGTCTGTAAAGAGTGGAAAAGAGATGGAGGATAAATGAAAAGGGATGGCCATAGTTGGCTGGGGCAATGGCGACGACGCTCGCTGAATAATTTGCGTTTTAGCCGCAATTGAAAATAAATCAGAAATTAATTCTTGGCTCACACACATGAAGCGAAGCGAAGAGCAGCGCGGGTATTTGCTATCTCCGTCTGCTTCAATAAAAGTGTCGCGCTAATTTTTTTTCATTTTTAATTGAGGCGGCGCTCGAAGTAAACAAAATGGTAGAGAGAGGGAAAAACACACATAAAAAAGGTATACAGAAGTTTAGTGAGCTTAAGGTATTGACATGAAGATACCCTTTATATTGGGGTTATAGAGTGGGAAATCTTGGGATACTATAGTATAAGTACATTATCTTTATATGGATTCTGTTTCTTTAAGTAAACTCGAAAGGTTTTAAATATAACCCATATTTTTGTTATATTTTCTGAACATCTCTTTCAATTGATCTGAAAATTGGCAGATCTGTTGAACATATAACTACTAAGCATTGTGCAAAGAAAAGTACCATTACCAGCAAAAACTTAAAAGATATTTAAGATTTTTTTGCAGTGGGTTTTACAAACCCACAAAACAAATATCTCCCACAGGAGCATCTTACAGGGTATACATAAATTCCATAACCGATCGCAATGGCCATATGGAATCGAGATCTAGAATGAACACAGAACTTACCTTGGCGGAGCTCTCCAGCGGATTCCAGTAGACGGCGATGGCATTGTGCGACACTTCCTCGATGCAGCCAACGAGGCCAACCGAGTTCTTCGTATCTATTTTTTTAAGAGGGAAGAAGAGCAGAACGAGGAGAGGCAGGTGGTCAGTAGATGTGCAAGGAGTCGCGTAAAAGAAAATATGTTTGTATTAACAATTAAGGAAATTTCTGCGTTGCCAACCAGTGACAAGTGCCTAATGAGTTATGTTTGATGGGCCAGCATCGGCGGCAGCATCTAGCAGCTGAGATTATCTGCAATCAAACAAACGGAGCGAGAAGTCCGAAGTTGCAGCAGCAGTCTAAAGTTGCAGCAGTTGCAGTGGCTGCTGCGTTTATCAATGTCATAACTCTCCTGGAACGTTGCGGGCCTTTCAATAAAAAGCCACAATTTACTGCTAGAAATACTAGACAATACAAATGGACAGTGCCGCATCCGACGCTGCTGGACTTCTGACTTCTCCATCTCCTACTCCTTGGGATTCCTTTTTCTTCTACATCTTCGTTGTGGCATGGGTAGGCTGGGGGACGGGGGGTTTCTACTACGCACCTGCATCCAAGATTCTTTGCTTCACGGAATGCTGACGACTGTGCCAGAATTGCCAGGCCTTGATCTCATCTTCGGGGCTCTTCTCCTCGCGGAACATTAGCATGATCACACTCTGTTGGAACGGAAAGCAAATATGGTTATTAAATTAGGTGCAAGACCAAGTTAAAAGAGGCTCTAAAAATTAATTCATACGAATTATGATATATATATTTGAGTTGAGCAGGAAATGTTAGGTAGTTAAAGTTAAGTCAGGGAAATGGTTTTATTGAGAGGAAAGTTACAGGGAAAACAAGGCTTTTTATGGGGTTTTGGGTAGAGGTTTAAATAGCTAAAATTACTTTATTATATATAAAAATAGACTTTTTATAAATTTTTATAATATTGTGTCTCGTTTGATAAGAAATAAAGACAGCTTCTGTTTATTTTTTCTTTTTAAAAAATTCCCAGGACCAAAGAATTTCCCTTATTTTAAAACCATTTGCATTTAAAACCTCTACTTTTTCCCAGAAAAATTTTAAATAAATAAAATTCAGTCTCTAGATTAAATCTTTGTAATGAAAAAACCCTGATCTGCAAGACAAACATTGCTAATCAAATTAGGATCTACTCTCCTATACCTAACCATACTTCCAAAACTGATCTCTATCTGCAAGGCAAGGCCATGTCTTTCACAGGACATACTCGTAATCCGTTTATACTATCCCGATCTGGGCTAGACATCGCCTCAACGCTCCCAGGGTTCATTGCTCTGACATATACGCGTTGTGACACTCAACTCACAACTCGGCGGATCGCACCCTACGCCTTTTTGAAAAGTCAAAAGGATTAAGGTCCCGCCAGAGACGTAGCACAAAAGGACGAATTCGATTTAGCAGAAAAACGTCCGGCACATTTTGTTTCTTCTGCTCATCACGAAGCATTGTTTTCCCAGCATTTGCATATTTTCGCTATCATTTATGTGTCTATTTTTTTAGATTTTGAATAATTAGAAGGAAAAAGGAAGCGCAGAGATAGCGCCGACGAAAAAGGAAACAGTCTCGAAAGCCATCCCTTCTGCCGGGTTTAACTGATTACAGGCATAAATATTTTTGGTGTGTATGTTTTTGAAGAAGTCTGTTTTTTTTATACGGAAAGTCTTTACATATTCATGGGCTAATCAGCTCGTAAATTATACTCAGTTTTTCTTCAAGATTCGGTTCGCTTTTCCCCGTTAGAGAAATGGACATTGCACGATTGGGTTGTGATTTGCATAAGGTAGATTTTTCTCTTCGTTATATATGTATATATAGTTTTTTTGGGTAGAAAAAGGGCGCGCAGCTCTAAACAAATAAACTCGTAAATTAATTTTGACACTTTTTTTTGGTAGAGCCTTGGCAAAATATGGCAGTTTTATGGTAATATGAGGAGAGTCCCGCTTGGAAGAACTTGAGAAGTTCTGTGAAGGAAGAAACAAAGTTCTTCATAGTTTCCAGCTTTATACTTTTTTTATTGCTCTCATTTTTTTTTTTTTTGCGTATGCAAATGACAAGGATTCGTCTTCGTCTTTCTTTAATTTCAATTGTTGTTTACTTAGCCACTTCCCCCCAGAACCCGGAACTTCCCGTTTCCACTTCGAAAGCAAAAAAAAACAAGAAAGGAAGCTAACTTCGGCACGCCGAAGTTTGTATACCCTTGCAGATATTATTTCATTACATTTTACCTATACTTATTATGTTTACAGTTTGACAGTTACAGTTTTGCATTCCCAGCTTTACATTTTGTATACATCTACCGATCGGTTTATATGGCAGCTATATGATATAGTTGTCCGATTTTTTTGAAATTTATACCAAAATTCTAGAATAATAAAATAAGCTTATATCCCGGAGTAGATGAAAATACGTTGAAAAACAACGAATATATAATTTTTTTTTCTATTAATTTCCCGATCGTTCCTATGGCAGCTATATGATATAGTCGTCCGATTTTCATAAAATTTTTACCAAAATTCAGAAATAATATAAAATGGTCATATCTAAAAAATGGTGCCAAAATGTTGAAAAACAGCAAAGTTATAATTTTTTTTCTAAAAATTTATCGAACATTTGTATGGGAGCTATATGATATAGTCGTCCGATCCGGCCCGTTCCGACATATATAGCAGTGAGAGTATATAGAAGACTATATGCAAAGTTTCATTCAGATAGCTTTAAAACTGAGGGACTAGTTTGCGTAGAAACGGACAGACGGACGGACGGACAGACGGACAGACGGACGGACAGACGGACAGACGGACAGACGGACATGGCTAGATCGACTCGGCTGTTGATGCTGATCAAGAATATATATACTTTATAGGGTCGGAAACGTCTCCTTCACTGCGTTGCAAACTTCTGACTGAAATTATAATACCCTGCAAGGGTATAAAAACTGTAACTTTGATGTCATTCTTTTGCAGCTCTCAACGGTTCAGTTTACAATTTGCATTTGCTTGGCATCCTTCACGTCATTTAAGCTTATCTGATTGATGATGTTGATGGGCACATTGTGTGTGTCCTGCTTCTACTCGCAATCGTCCTGAACAAACATTCTTGTAGACGACTGTTGAAAGGACGCTCAAGGCGTTCAGCAATTTGCATTGAACGAATATTCAAATTCTCATCAAGGGATCGGCTAAGGCTTTTTCTCAGTATCATTTATCATCGCACTTTGGTAGCAGCAGGATATGGGATGGGTGTAATTGAGCAAAGGGTTGGCGAGACTTGATCGCACCTCGGGGTAGTAGTAGCTAAAAGGACCAAGGAGCCGACACAGATCCCCTGACAAATCACCTAGGATATATATGCATATAAAGGGGTTGTTGGCCTCCGGTGATTTTTCTTTACTATTTCTTCTGGCTTTCTTCCTGATCCTGAGCTCGAACCCTGTGTTCCTGTTTCTGTGGTGTTGATGGCATAAACAAAACACACCAAAGAATGGAAAACAAGCAGCACGAACTTGATTGACAAAGCTCCCCTTCCCCCCAGGTTTTCTATGTCTTATATGGCTACAGGCTATGTTTTGGATCCTACCTTGACGGTGGTGTTCTTGATGGGCTTGTCCGCATCGTGCACATACTCCAGGGTTATCCCATAGAATTGACCCTTGTTGATGTAGGTGATGCGATCGTCCTCGCGCCTCTGCGATGAGCTAATGGGGCTCTCCAGGTGATAGCGGAAGCCCACGTTTGTGAAGCTATTTGGGGGGAAAATAAAAATGTAGAAAGAGGGATAAAATCAGGGATCGAAATGGGTTAAAAATATAGGTGAATTCACCTAAAACTATGATAGGAATTCATGAAATTTCTGCTTTTGAAAGAGAACTAATCTTATTTGTAGAACATTTACTATTTCAGGACATATTTTAGAAATTTTATAAAAGCTTTATCCTTAGAAAAACATAATTTAAACCCTAATTAAAATAATTTCTTATATAGAAAACTTTATAAACTTTTTCATTTTACTCACATTTTTGGTATTTGAATTTTGTCTGCATCATTTTGGCGTCCAAAGTCATGCCAGGGCCTTGATCGCGTCGATCCATTTGTGCTTGTATCCACCAGCGAGGTCGTGGGACTATTCTGACTCCCATGGACCACTGTCCGCTGCTGGATGCTGTTCACACTCACGGGTATGCTGCCATTGGCATCGATCAGGGTGCCGGGCTGACACAGCTCCGTGTAATCGAAGGACTAAATTAAAGGGGAATTAAGAAGGAAAATTAATAAAAATTGGTATAAATGATTGGAATTGGTTAGATAAGTTAAAAAAGAATATAAATAATATAACAATTAAATAAAGAAATAATTAATTACTAGGTATTAATGGACACGACACGCTTTTATCAAAGTTAATAAATACTCTACCAAAGGCTACTCTAACTCTTACACCCTCTTCGTCTCCTTTCTCTTCCTCTTTTACGGGGATTTATACCTGTTGTATGTTTGTCTGATCCCGCGGTGTGATGGCATCCGTTCCTATGCCCGAATCCGGACTGGGCAGGTCCACCGTGAGACCCGCCGCCGTAATGGCCTTGGCATACAGAGGCGTGGCTCCTCCATTGCTCTTGGCATCCTGTGGATGCGGATGTGTATGATGCTGCTGTTGTTGTTGCTGGTGCTGCTGGTGGTGCTGTGGCTGCTGCTGGTGGTGCAAACTGCTGGTCAGCACTGTGGTTGTGGCGGGCGGGGGAACGCTGCCGGCAAAGCGGCCCTCATAGGTAACCACTCCGCCGGGCTGTGACACGGACACATCCACATCACCGTAAAGGGAACGCGTGCTGGCCGGCACATAGCCACCCTGACCGTCCGGCGCAAAGTACTCCCGATAGTAGGAGGGCTCCGCAATGAAGGTGCTGGTGCTGGTGGGCGGGGGTCCTGGCGGTAGCCGGCTGGCCGTATACATTCCATAATCATTGGCCGTTATGTATGGACCGGGACTGGGGCTCTGAGCCTGCAGGGAGACACCTCCGCCACCGCCGCCGCCGCCAGCAGCTCCAGCGGGTCCGGCGCCACCGCCTGCTCCGCTTGCCGCGCTGGGATGTGAGGTCTGTGCAGGTGGTTGGGTTGATGGTTCACTCTCGGCTCTAAGTTGGTTCGTTGGTTTCTCTGAGACAGTGCTGCCAATTGGGAAACCCTTTTTTTCACTGGACAGATCGTTTCTTATGTCTTTTCTTTGTTTATTGTTTAATCTTTAAAATATTTTTATGGACCTTTCTGATTTTAAATTGATGCTGTAATCGATTCTTATCTGACTTTTTATGATTTTGTATTTTTATTGACTTGATTTTATTATTTTTTTGAGGCTGGTATATTAAAATGAAATTGTTTGTTTTCTTCATAAACATTTTAAAAGCTTTGATTCTTAAGAAATCAGAGCAAAAATGTAAAGTTACTGGGTTTTTGGTGTGATTATAGTCATATTTCAAGCTCAATATATACATGGAATTGAAATTAATTTATTTACAATTAAATAACAAAATATTCAGCATTATTGTTTCCCAAGTTCAAGTTATGATATCATGTTTTATCAAAGATAAAACCTTTAAAAATCAAAAAAACCTCTTGAATTTTTCCTTACTAATATTTTAATTACTTATTTTCCTTTCCTAATATATATTCATCAATTTCCCCACTAGTTTTCCTTATTTCTCAGCTCGATCTGTCCAGTTTTTGATACATTTTCCTTGGCAGCACTGCTCTGGAAAAGCTGCTCACCTGTAGGTAGATCTGTGTGCCGCCCGTGGTCGCATACATCGCTGTGGTGCTGGGGGAGTGTGGTGGTGCTGCTGCTAGAGGTGGTGATGGTGTGTTGCTTCCGGGGGCTCCCAAGCCAGATCCTGCTTCCGATGTTGTTGTGCTGGGCCTAACAGCTTCACTTGCGTGCAAGATCTACGGAAAGTGTGCGGGTTGTTTGGGTTTCGTTCTTTATCTTAAAAGCTAAAGCTTGACTGGAATCCGGTGGCTAAGCTAACTGATCGATCTGAGTGAGACCGAGACTCTTGTCATTGTGGCTAATGATTGATGGCGCTGCTGTCTACGGCGGCCCACTGAAGGTCACAACGAAAAGACACCACCAGAAACGAGGTGACAAAAAATAGTGCGTGTGGCCTGCGGAGTTCTGGTCTGCGCAGAGTCAATGATTGTCATGATTCCATGATTCATACAGTCAGCGACCAACAGCTTATTGAAAAATAACGTCAACAAGTACAGTTTATAATAAAAGGCTATAAAAGAGTGTATATACGGGCCGAAATGAAACAGTCGCCGTTGCCGACGTCGTCGTTGTCGTCCGTTGTTGTCGTCGAGTGGAAAGAAACCAATTAAAAAATATACAGAAATACAGAAAAAAAAAACCAACAACAATGAAAAAAGCGCGAAAAAAATCATTTATATACGGCTTATATATATATACGGCTATATGCATATGTTAATTATTATTGTTTTTTTTTCTGTATTTTTTTATTGGCCGCCCGAAAATGTCAAACGTTTTTTGGAGACACAAAACGCACGCAGAGCCAAATGAGGTAATACGGAGCAAAGTGTGGTCAATTCATGTCTTCAGATATATGAATATATATATAGACTTGGGTTGGAATTAGCAGTCAGCTGCTGATTGCCAGAGGTTTGTCTTTCGTCTTTGGTCTAAAGAAAGTGAAATCCCCCGTCAAAGACGTCACTAGTCTTTAACGTTTAAGCCTTTGATCAAACCGGTCTGTACATTTTTTGGTTAATTTTTGTTACACTTTTATTTGTTAGAAGAGCAGAGAACCTTTTGTAATAATTTATGGTATTTACTTGAAGGTATTTTTCTTTAACAACAATTTAAGGTTGTCTTTTTGATTTGAATTTTTTATTCAACTTTGTGGTTTTTTGTTTCGATTCGTTTGCTTCTCATTTTTGTGTGTTTTTTTTCGGTGAGACTCTTGTATAATTTAGCATCAGAAAAAGATTCTAGCTGCGAGCTAATTAAATTTGTTCATCGAAATCAATTTGCATTTTAAACTTTTGAACGTGCAACGTCAGAAAAGGCCTTGACGAATCCGATCGACGATCGATCCACGATCCATGGAGACAAAGATACTTTGTTGGTGCTTTTAGTCTCGGCTTTTCTGCTTTTCTGTTTTTTCGGATATTTTTGTGGTGCGTGTTGTTTTTTTCATTTATGTATTTCGTTTTTTTTTTTCAAGCCCAATCGCATCCGAATCTTTAAGCCTTTGTTGCTGTACGGTACCAAGCCATATAACTGAGCTAGCCGAATGGCTCGCTTAGAATTATGCTAAGTAGCGGCTAGCCACTAGCGACAAACGAATGATTCTGGCACATATTTATGTATGAGGAAGATATAAAAAAAAAAAAAAAATCACCAAAAATCTAACAGCAACAACAACAACGTTTGGATACCACGTAGACAAAGGAAACAAAAATAACAAAATATTTAAATAAAGCCAATTAACTATTTTAATGCCTTTTGGAATGATAAAAAGTGAAACTTTTTTTCTTCTTCCAAGTCTCGCAGCGTTTTTATGAATATCGTTAATTCTCGGAAATAAAGTGAACGAAAAGCCGAGAAAAACAAAAAAGACATCTTTATACATATATGAATATGAAGCTAAACAACAACTTTGTTTTGCATTCATAAAATATCTTAATGGTTCCTCCTTGATGCTGTAATTGTGGGTTCTTTGCCATAAAGAAAAACCCCTGACTAATAGCCATAGCCATAGCCCTCCCTCCCTTCTTTAAACTATAACAATTACACTTTTAATAAGAGCAATAAACCCTCAAGGTTGTTTTGTTCGATTGCTGTACCTTTTATAGAGGAAAAGAGTTGCTTCTGCTTCTGTTTAATGTCTGTTGTTTTTCTTTGAGGAAAATCTCATTTGTTTGTGTCATTAATTGGTTTGTTAGTTAAATCATTGAAGACGCAATTAGCTTGTTATATCATTTATAGGCTTTTGATTATTAATTGAATTATTATTTATATTTCCCATCCGGTTCTGAGAAATTGTAGGCTTATCTAGATAACTCTTGGAGTTTATTTAAACCGCCTGTGAAGCTGAGTCACTTTAATGACAACTGATTCATTTGACAAAATTAATGAAAATACTCTGAAAAATTCTCTGAAAATTTGTTGAATCAATTTGCAGTGGGATATCCGTTTTGTACAGTAAAAACCCACAAACTGATAAGCGAAGATTTCGATTTCGAGCAATTAGAAAGGCCTGCGATTCAGCCTCAGTCTAAGCCTCACATCTCGGGCTTAAACAAATTGCTTTGGCGGATTGGTAGATACTCGCGCCGATATGGCGATTATATAGAGCAACGCGAGAGAGAGAGAGTTGGCTGGCTAGCTGGCTGGCTGCTTGTTTAGCTAATCCGAGATCTTAATTCCTCTGTATTTGTTGTGTCCCTGTTTGGCGGTCTAATGATTACACTTTCCGGTGCAATGGAGAGCGCAATAAATAAATTGGACGACGAGAGTACAAAATTGATATGTTTTCCGATTTTCTGCCATAAATTAAGCTGGCGAAACCTTAGACTTTAAACTATATATACTACGATATATGCAGTGTGTGTATGTAAATTAATAAGACAAATATTAAGAATAATTAACTGTCAATGCAAAAATGTACAATAAATTAGAGTGCATGCAAATTGGGTGTCTCTGTGTGTGTGTGTTTTGCGGCAATTTAATATTTTTTTTTTTTCTGTTTGTGCAAATTAATGCCCAATAAAACCCAGAGACGGCAATTAAGCAGCGCTGGATTCTGCTCAATGAATTTTCTGAGCCCAAAGCACAACCCACCCACCAGAGAAAAAAAAGAATCGCGCAGAAATGCGCGCCAAACGCAAAAAAGAGCGAACAAAAAACAAAAGACTTAGGCAGCGAACTTGTTCGCCGCGTGGGCGTTGAAAGGCAACGCGCGTTGCGCCCACACACACACACACATACTGCTGCTATCGAGCTGGTCTTAATGTTGTTGTTGCTGCTGTTATTTTTGTTGTTGCTGCTGTTTTCTTGTAGCTGCTGCCGCTGTTGCTGCGCGTGTGCGTTCGTTGTTGTTGTTTGTTTGATTCATTGATTTGATTTTGTTTTGGCTTGCAGGTGGACAAAACAGTTGAACTTCGATAACTAGAGACTTCTAAAAGGGTGGTACCTTAGGGTTTTTACAAATTATTGATATTTAGCTATCGGATTTTAGGGGTTTTCCATTTCGAACATAGTTAATCAAGGTATTATCTATCAGGTAATATATTACATAGTTATAACCAATCTGGTACTTAGGGCTTTAAAGCCCCTAACAACAATGTTTAAATGTCGGAAAACTAGTTCTATTTTCTAAGAATTTAGTACTTGCCTTATAAATAATGATTAGGAGTTTGACATTACTATTATAATATTTATAACAGAATTAATGTGAATTATTCTGATTCAATGTATCAATCAAATAAAGATTTTAAGAAGACTTGAAACTTTGTATATATTTTTTTTATATTTATATTTATATTTATGGATAATTTTTAGATTTTTTACTAAGAAAGTTGTAGAGGCTTTAAATTCTTTGGGTCTTCAGTTTAAATCTTTGGAAGAATTCTTCTAATGATACTTCGGTTTTAGGCTAGTTATTAAGGCTCTGAGAAATTAGAGATCAGAGTAATCTTAGTTAAGGAAGTTCGAGTTTGTCTTGCTCCTCAGAGTTCATAGAGTCTTTATAGTTATAAAACTGATCACAAAACATATACCATATTCCATTTTGTTAAAGTTTACAGCCTGTAATCCCAAGTCTTTGCTATATAAACCTACAAAACTCCACACTTGAAACCACAAGTATTCCAAAAAGTTCTTTATAGATTTCCAACCTGTAGACCCTCCACTGTAATCGTAGGCCTATTCTACATATGATATGATATGGATATGCCACGGATTGCACTGCCCACATTCCAATCAAGCTGTTGTTTTTTTTTTTTTGTTTTAATATATATTTTTTTGTTGCTGTGCAGATCGGATATCACGGTCACTCACACTCACTTCTCACTGCTGCTGCTTTTTATGCAGAACACACTGATCACGGATCACTGCGATCACTGCGATCACCTATTGGATCACGTATAATATATCGGGTGTTCTGTTACAAATTCGATGTCGGTCTACGGTTACGCTTACGGGTCGGGGAAAACACGATACGAAAACGATACGATCCTACTCCGACAGTGCGATACTAAAGACTAAAGCGCGATCTCAGAAATCTTGAAAAAACCGAGTATGACAGCCGCGCGCACACGTTCACGCACACTGAGGCAAAGTTGCGTCGGCCAGTTGGAACACACAGATACGTTTGGGGTGCGAGCGGGATGGAGAGCTCTCATATCAGTTCAAAATGGTTGGAATCTCTTTCTGTCGCAATATTCTGACATGTATGTTTGTCAGGGGTTGAGAGAGGTGGGGGAGAAGGGGGAGTCTCGGGGCAGAATTATAAAATAGCTAAGCAAAAGATCGAAAAGGAAGGAGCGAACAGCGCCAATCGAACCGCCGGAAGTGCGCACTTATCGCTACCGATTGTCGCCCTGGCTCTTTGCCAACTGCAATTTCCCACAGTGCAATGCCGAGAGCTTTTTGCTGCTCTTGCAAGACATTTAATTATGGTTTTTCCTACTGCTCTTTTTCCTTTCCTTTTTTTCCCCCCTTTTTATTTGCTTCGTGTCTGCTACTGATAAAGGCCTTCCAGCTCGCAGCTACGAATCTCCAACTTGGAGCTTCGAACATCCAACATCGAACCGTGTCCAAAGGAAGCCTTTCAGACGCAGCCTGATCCCCTATAAGAGCAAGCGAGAGCACCATATACAAATCACGTACGCACACACACGATCGTATAACACACGGCCAGCCGGCCCCGAGCCGTGTATAACACTTTTCCGATGCAGGCCACATTGCTATTGCTTTCAATAGAACCGAACAGCAACAACAACGTCGCCGATTCGTATTGGCTGCAACCACTAATACTCATTGCTCACTCACACCAGCAATTGGCAGACCAATTGCAGCGCTGTTAGACAAAAGCAACAAGCTTGCCAGCGGCATTGGGAAGGGGGTTGGGAGGAGGGTGGCAAGGCAGCAACGGCAACAGCGAGCGGGTTAATTGATGTAGCGCACAGGATGCGCCGCTGATTGCGGTTGTCCACCGTACACAGTGTCGTCCACTCTCCATGCCGCTGCTCCTGCTGCTGCTGCTGCTACTGCTGATAATTGTGAATGGAAATGGAATGGGATTGGGAATATCAGGCTAGTTTGGAAGCTGTGGAAATGGGAAGGGGATCGCATGGGAAGCTGGAAGATGCCAGTTGCATGCAAGTTACACTGGGAAAAAACAGTTTTGGCATGGCGATATTTTAATATTTTCTATGGAAAACTTTAAAATAATTATCTTTTTTATATGAAAAACTGGGAAATTCCCTTGATATTTTAAAACATAAGTAGAAACTCCCTCAGAATCTCATCAGAAACTCCCTAAATTTGAGAATAATAACCCAAAAAAAAGTCTATTTATGATGTCTTGTCTTGACTTTGGGGTGCCTTGCCTTAAATTCATGAACAAATCTTATTAATTGTAGAACAAATTTCTTAGTTTTAGGTATATTTTCCTTAAATGTAGAAAAATATTTGAATGAATGTATAATTTTCTCCCTCTGTAAAAGGTATTTCCTCCTAAATTGATATTTTTGCGTGCGTGTCCATTAATTTGTCCCTAAGAGAGCTTCCAGCTGAGAGCACTCAGTCTTTTTCGAAAACTCCCTTCGTGTTTACAGATTATTTTTTGTTGTATTTCTCGTGAGTTTGTTTTTTCTGGACGTACCTTTTGCGTTATGACCGAGCCCGCTCCATTGGCCGCCGTTGCACCGGCAATGTTGCCATTCTTGGGATCCTTGCGCAAGTCCTCGGGCTCTCGCTTGATGCTAATTAGCTGCTGTTGCTGTTGCTGCTGCTGAACTGCACTGGAAACAATTGAGCCCGCGCTGCCAACGCCAGCGGCACTAACAATGTCGCCGGGATGTTGCTGCTGCTGCTGCTGGTGTTGCTGCTGTTGTTGCTGCTGCTGTTGCTGATGATGCGAGATCGTCGTGGTGGAGACCACGCCGGTGGTGGTGACCGTCGCCGAGGACGAGGGATGTGAGCCAAGGAGAAAGCCCTGAATCTCGTTTTGTGATAATCCAGAGACATCGATGGGCGTGGTCTGGCCATTGAGCTTGCCGCTAGAAGAATAAAATAAAGAAATATATTATTTATAAAGTTTTCCATAATTAAAAAAAATTATAAAGAAAAGATCAAAATACGATAGCAATAAATATAACTGATGCTCGACAGCATATATTTAAACAGAAATCTCTTTATTAAAAATACACTGCAACTTATTAGTTTAAATGAGATTTTAATGTGATTTAAACAAGTTATATTAACTTAAAGTACATACAACAAAATAGGCTAATTTCCCCTAATAAAACCCAATTGAAACTCCCCCACAATCACGCTCTAAAGCAACTCCATTAGCGCGCTTATCAATCAAGCCGGCGATCAGCAATCACCTGGGCAATCAAGCAATCAAGCTGCAACTGCGGCGGCGAGGCAAGGCTAATTTCATTCACCGGAGCTGTGAGACTGGAGGAGAACCAGAAACCCACCGGAGACACCTGTGCGCTGTGCTCACGAAAACCTGGATGACCGCCCAAATGGGAGCAGAAACCAGCCACTATAAACCAGAATCCAGCCTGCAGCCGCCAGCAGCAAGTGCCAGCATAAAAAAAAAAAACAAAACCAGACACAAGACAACAACAACGACTTTTGGCCAGCTTCCAGTCCAGTCGAGTTGGCAACAAATGCGAGTAAAAATAAACAAAAAAACAAAAACAGAAAAATATATTTATATAGTGGAGAGACTCAGAATTAGTGGCATCCCCGAGAGTTTGTGCCCCTTCGATATGGCTTATCGCTCCTCCATCGATGTGCCGACAACTCTAGGAAGAGTCATAAATTAGCCGACGATGATGCCTGTCTCCCCAGTCTGTGATAATCGAAAATGGATAACTTTTTGGATTTTTCTCAACAACGGTGGGGTGTGGGGTAGGAACAGGAGACCCAGCACCAAGGTCATCCAACGAGCATAAGTAAAGGAAGCAACTCGGAGTTGTCCTGGCAGCTGGAAAACCGGATCTGATTGTGGATTTATTTCCACCAAGTCTTCAGAAACACAATTAAAGCTCTTTGAGGGAAACCCCGCCCTTTGACCAAAAAAAAAGGACAACCAACATTTTGGGTAAATTGTGCACAAAAAAAATAAAGGAATATATATTTCAAAAGAAATTATATTCATAAGGGAATTCATAATGGTGAAATTGGTTAAAAACAAGGGTTTTAGGGTTTCCTTAAATTTAAGAATCTAAATTATGTTTTAAACTTTTATTATTTGCTTAAAGATATAGTGATCTTATTTTTTAAAGACTTCTTGCCTATGCTAATCTTGTTTTGGGTTCTGGGCCTGAGACTGGTTCTTTTTTGATTGATTATTCTGCTTTGTTTTGATTATACCATTCTTGACTTCTGATCTTCCATTAATTATATCGTTTATTTAGATAGATTTTAGAATTAAAGAAGCCTTTATAAAGAATGTTTAGGGTTTCTTTCTAATTGGTTATAAGTTCTTCAAAGTATCTTCTTTTTTCCTAAAATCCTTAATCGAAATTCCTTTACTTTCTCATGTTTGCTCGCAATATTTGTCCTATTTTATTTCAAATATTAATATTAATGATAAATCCTAAGCATTACCATTATATTAAACCCTCTAAATTACCAATTCTATACCTCCATATCTCTAGTAACGAACATAACTCTAAGAATCCATCAGATATCTACCAATTTTCAGCAAGTTCTTGGGCAATTTGTCTTCATTTGTTCGTAGATATTGATTGCATATATGCAAAATTCCAAGAGTTTCGTAAAATTGCGCCACACCTTTTGGACTCACATAGATACTATATAGAAAAAAAAGCTGTAAAGGTGTATTTGTGTGTGTGCGCGCAGTGTCCGCTGTCAGTTCTTCCGTTAGCAGCTGTTGCAAGCGATTTCGGCGCTGTCTACTTATTTCCATTCGGTTCTTTTTCTCTCTTTTCAGTTACGGTTCGTTTTGGGCTTTATTTATACACTAACAAAAGGAGTACAAACTTAAAAAAATACCAAGTCCACACTAGAAAAGTTCCTTTTCCTTACAAAAACTCTAAAAAGGGTATAAGGACTTCGGCTTTCTTTTTAAGGTTTTTCTTTCCTTTTTTTTTTGGCATTGCTCAAGTTGACAACGTTGGTCGTGGAGATTGCGATTGCGATCGCTTGCCCCATTTTGTGGCACTTGTCTCCCTCGTGCCCGGTGTCCCGGTTTCACCCGAAGTTGTTTTCTGGCTTCTCTCAGTCTTTTCTGTTCTCCACACACAACACACACACTCCACAAAAAGACAAAAAACGGACATCGACATGGGTACGAAAAAAATGTTTTTGTTTTTATGTTCTGCAGAACATTTTCGCTATTAAAAAATGACACTCGGATTCGGACTCGGAGACGACGTTATAACATTTTTTCGTAATGCGATATATATGTGGCCATTTACTCCGCTTTTAGGGTCAGGTCGTGTAAATCACGTAGCGGATATGGGGAAGGCGAGAATGAGCAGCACATTTATTAGATGCCCCAAGTGCTGTCCATATCTCTCTCTTTCGGCCCGGCTTTTAATTGTGTTTCTAAGCCAAGTGCCGAGACGCGCGACCTTTTCCAGGCCCCCGAACTACGGTTACGGTTCGGTTTCATCACGGCTCCATAAAAGCAGACAAAGTGTTCCGTGTGGGTTTCATAACCCCACAGATTAAACCAAGCCCAAGCCACGTTTTTCGCGGATTTCCACGAAGCGCCTGAGTACACAGCATTTTCTAGATCCCCTCAAAACAAAAATTCGGAAGAAAATGAAAATGTTTTCAAGTTTACGATGAGGAGTTATGAAATATTTTGCGTGATGTTTAAATTAGATTTTGGTTTAACAGGGGGTTAACTAAGTACAGGTTAAATTTAACTCGTAAATGAAGTTTTTGAAAGAAATAAAAATTATAATACTTTGGGTTTGTTATATTAGATATTAAATTATGGATATTATATGTCTTTTTAAAATTAAAATAATGAAATAATGAATATTTATAAGAAGAAGTAGTATCATAATTATTGTGGTTCCATTATAAAAATATCTTCTACAATATCAAATATTAACCTGAAGAAAAATCCCTCATAAATAATCCCTAGTATACTTTTAAGGATTCTTCCTTCACTTTTCTGGATCTTTTTGTAATCCTTGTCCCAGTTGGAGACTTACCTCCAAGCAATATCACCAGGCGAATCATGGCTCTCCTTCTCGTCTTCACTACGATAATAACTATAGATGGGATAGGCACTATTCTCGGAGGGATTAGAGTGCTGTGGAGGCAGTTGCTCCTGCTGTTCTCCCAACTGAATCTCTGCGGCAACGGCCTGCATCAGACCAGCGGCTGTCAGAGGAACATGATGATGCTGCTGGTGATGGTGATGCTGTTCCTGCTGCTGATCCTGATGGATCAAACCCAAGCTCGTCTCCTTGACCGACTCACTGGGATGATAGTAGTGATGGTGGAGAAGCTCTTGCTGCTCCTGGTGATGCGGATCACTCTGGGGATCCAAGCTGAAGCCTCGCCTGTTGTATTAAGGGGATTTTTAAAGCTCGGATTTTTTCGAAATTCAAGCTGGGCGTGGCAAAGATACAGTCGCAGACAACGCCCATGTGCGTGCATTTCGGTTTTTTGGAGTCTCAGTTTTTTTTTTTTTTTTGGCAATCCATCGGATACATCGCCAGCATCATTAGCATTTTCATTTCTATTTATTTTCTATTTACATAATCAATTTCGGGCCAGGTGCGTCTCTCTGATAATATCGCCGGCTCGAGGTTGTGTGTGTCTTCGTCTCAGTTACGGATTTGTAAGTTTTGCGGCAACTTTTTACTGCTTTCGGCATCGGAATTGATTCGTTTAGCGCTATTAGCGCCATCAAATGAAAACAAAAACGGAGAAAAAAAAAACAACAAAGAGCGTACCCCGAAAAAAAAGCGTCAACTTTTTGTTAGCACTTCGGGCAACGCCCCTTTTGCCGCCGCCCCTGGACTCTGCAAGTGGTCCGCAGCAGCAGCAGCAGCATTTATTCACTAATTATTTATTTCCCATGAAGCTTTTTTTTACTCCAAAGCTAAGCCACTCGCAGAACTTGCCGGGGTATAGCTCATATTTGCAGATTTATGTAACAGGAAAGAGGAAGTGGCTTCCGGATGCATTCGTTGCATATAAAATTCTTAATCAAAATCCGTCTTGAGCAACGCCCAATAGTCAGATTAATTATAAGAGTGGGAACATGGGGATTTTCTTGGAGTTTTTTTTAGGTCAACATATAATGTAGCTATTTATAAAGGAACAAATTTACTGTTTTTTTTTATACTTTTTCCGTATTATTTTCATAGCCAAGGCTTGTAATTATAAAGCTAAGTCATGCTTGGTGGTTAATGCCTGCCTTTAAACCCTATAAACAGGCAATAAAATGGTAAATAAAATTGTACAATTGATTGGGGTCATTATTAATTTGCATATTTCAATGTATGATTTGATTCATTAGCTTGCAAAAACTGTAACCTTCAAGCAAAGAATATTTTCTAGATAGAGATTTGTATCTATACATTATTTACGTAGATTTTAAATTACAAAAAATTCAAAAAAACTATAAATTTTATTTTAGAAATTTTTAGAAGAAAGATGCAGTTAGAAAACAAGTAATTATTTTTGAAATTCTTTTATTTAAATTACCCTCGAAATTATATCTTTATTTATGTCGCAAATCTCCTCTAGAAAAGTATCTCCCCTTCGATAGAGTATCTCCCTGATTTCCTCAATTTTAACCCATATTTTCCTTCGAGCTAAGTGCACGGATTTCGAGCCTGTGATTAGGCCAACACCTCGACCAACACTCGGTCCAGCCTCTCACTGGAAGCGATTCCCGTGGAGCCTGGCGATTGTGCAACAAGTAGCGAGCGTTTTCGCGAAAACAAAGCTCAACAAAGGACAACCCTGATGTTGAAAAATGGCAACCCTGCTGGGCACTTTCTGCCACCTGAAAACATGCAAAGTTTAAGATTTAAGAATGAAAAAAATAAAGTAGGCAGGACGCTGTGGTCTCTATCGCTAAACTGAAATCTCAGCGAGCCTGGGAAGTGCTGGCCCAAGGCAAGTGATCCGCGGAAAAGGTAACCAGTTTACGGAAACTACGCGGCAGCTGCCGCTTTTGGGATTACCCAAGGAAATCCCAAGCAAGGACTTCGCGGCCGTAACGGCCAAGGAATCATCATTATTATTGATATCGAAGAGGAGGAGAAGACAACGACGTTTCCTCGGACACCGTCCGAGAGAGATAAAGGACGAGTAGGGGAAACAAAGCGCCTAATTTGCATAATGCTTTCAGCCAAACGAAGCTGAAAAGGATTCGTTCGGGATTCACAGGACAAACACGGACACGGACAGAGGAGTGCTTCTCCCATAGTCCGTAGGAGATTGGGCTTTCCTTTCCTTTTCTTTTCCTCCTGGGCATTTGTCACGGCCGAGTGGCTGCTGTGCGCCTTTGTCATTGTTTCTCAACGTTGGACATCGCACCTCCGGCCCATTCAGACCGCTGTCCGGTGCAGCCACCCCTTTTTTTCTATTCCGAACCAAGCAGCAGAGGGTCCTGCGTCCTGCCTGATTTGCATAAGAGGCGAGCGGACAAGGCCGTAGGATAGGATATAGAACTCTTAGGTAAATCAAAGACCAAAGTTTTCAACCCCTTCGGACCGATCGAGATGCTTGTCTGGGCGCTGAGACAACAATAACAGATGTAGAAACGCCGCGGCGACCGAGGTCCATTAATTGTTGTCCCTTTCGGCGCATCCTTGCGGCATCTGCTGCTTTCTCGGACCTCGTGAGAAACCTCTCGAGATTCTGATTGGGAAATGGTTACGAGCTCGCGATCGCGCTTCACGCAGAGAAAATTATCAAACTCTTAAGGCATTATTTTTGTTGGTCGCTTTGTGTTGGTTTCTTTCTTTTATTTTTCTGTCATTTTACTTGGTCTTTCTTTTTATTTTCCTTTTCGTTTCCTTTTAGTTTTTATTTTTGTTGTTGTATTTTTGTTTTTTTTTTTTTGTTTTTTTTTTTTTGTCTGTGTCATTTACATGATCATATTTTATGCAAATGGCCCAGGGGATCGGGAGTCTGGTAGACTTTAGGGGGAGATGAGCGGTGCTGGGCGATGGCCAGCAGCGTTGCTCGGGCGTGGGCAATAAATTTCTCATTCGTATCGCATTAATTACTACAATATTATCAGCAGATACAGCCGAAAGCCCGAGCTACACAGATACTTTGATATTATATATATATATATATATATAGTATATTCAGCACCGATACACGGGCTCAGTCGCTGCCATATTGGAAATGGGAGATTCAGATATGCCCAGTAAGAGAGAGAAAGATAGGGGTTGTACATAAAGAAAATTTATAGGTATCTATATTTGATGGATTTGTGATTTAATTTGAATTTGGTATGAGACTGCTTTCAAGATATTTAATTTTATGTAACAAACATTTTTATTTCTTTAAAAATATAAGGAAAATAAATATGATGTTTGTTGGATTGGATGGATGGATGGATTGTCTTCAAATTTTAAGTCAAACTTTGTACTTCTCATAAGTCTGTGGTCATCAAATTTGGTAGCTCTAGCATTTATAGTCTCGGAGATATAAACAAACACAAAAACTAACGGACAGTAGACGGACAAGCGGACAAACAGACGGACAAACGGATAAGGAACATATGGCTTGGAGACAAACGGACAGAAGGACAAACGAAGAAACATTCAAAAGGACGAATAAACAAATTAACAAAGTGACAGGCGGACAAACGGATAGGAGGACTTACGGACAAGTGAACAAAAGGACAGACGAAAATGGCTAAATCGACTCGCCCTATGATGCTCATAAATATATCACCTGTCAAGGTGGAAAATACTTTCTTATGGTTCCTTCATAGACCATTCTTTCAACACAGACATCAATAAGATAAGAAAATATCAAGTTATATCCAGATATCTAAGTATATATCAAATCATTTCTCCCAGTGTCTCCCCAGAGAGACCTAAAGAGAAATAGAGAGACACAGCTATCCAAAAGCTCAGCTTCAAGCTTATAAAAGTTACACAATCCGTAGAAGCGAGACACACTCTTCAGATCCTTCAACGCAGACACACACACACATACTCCGTCAGGATGGAGACTCTGATTTATCAGATACTATATAATTTCACGAAGATAATGCCAACACATGGAGGTGATCTGCGATCCGTATCTTTGCCTGCAGCAGGATCTGTCTCTCTCGCTCTGTACCGTGGCTCGGACATCCAATCCGTGTATGATAAGGCATAATTGGTAGTGCTCGTGGCCTCCTGCATGGTAAATAAAATGGAGAGAGCCTTATGCGATCCACAGATCGATCACCATAGACTGGACAACTGATAACACTTCACTTCATTTTGAAGGCAATTTCCATAAACACTTTACCGAACGAAACGAAAATCGAACACCGACCGAGATCGAAACCGAACCGAAAGATACTCAGATAATTTAAGTTTAAGCCGATTAGGCGCCTTCTCAGTTCTTTCAGAGAACAACAACATTAAAGAACATATAAACAAATGTTGCTATATGTAAGTAAGCCTATGTATACACCACATATATTTATATATATTTAGATATATATATATAAACTTGATGCTGTTGTCGACCTTGTGGCTTTTCGATATCAACTGAAAACCACTTTGAGCGTTCGATAAACTTGTAGCGCCAATTCAGAGTTTTGGAGTGTGGAGCGGAGAGACTTAAAAATAACAACAAATTAAACAGCAATAACAACAACACAAGCAGCAGCAACAACAAAGGCAACTACAGCAACAAATTAAAGCAAAAGCAACAACAACAACAAGCTTAAATACAAGAACAACAGGCGACACCGTCGAAAGCAGCGTATATGAGACGCTGAATTGTGTTAACATGTTTCTTTCTTGTCTCCTCAACGTCGTCTCTGTATCTCTCTCTCTCTCTTGCTCTTTTTGTCCCTGTGTATATCGCTCTCTTTCTAGCTGGTTATAGCCCTCTCTTTCGCTCTTGAAAGCCTCCATCTCTGCTGCAGGTAGACTGCGCAGGTGAACAGGTTTGTTTTTCTATCAAAATGTCCAAACGCTGTTGCACCTTTTAATATTAATAATAATAAAATGAGAAGCAAGAGACCAAAAGGCAATAACAACAACTAGAAAATTCATTTGATTAGCTAAACGACTTTGAGATACTCTTTTTTTAGGGGGATCTTAGGAGACATATACTATAGCTTATAAGAAATGGAAGAAGGATGAGGTTTAGGGATTACCATAAATATTTTCTTTATAATTAATGTATATTTTATATTATCTTTAGGATTTTATTTGTATTTTCCAATAGCTAGTTTTATTGTTAGCTAATAATTGAATAAGAAAATTATATTGCTTACTATTTTTATAATTTATAAAATGTTTCTTTAATTTAGATACGGAAAGTAATCAAAGAAACATTTTTTGCGATATCCAGAAATAATAATTACCAAGAAATCTCCAATATATTGTAAACCATTTATCTAAATTGATTTTTTACTATTTTATTTATAACAATTTCCTCCGAATTAACCCATATACCCCACCTCCATGAAAGTGTATAGAAATGCTCCATTTGCAAGCGCATGCGTGACAGTGACTTGGGGTCTGTGTCTCTGTCCGCTTCATCGCCGCACCTCCTTTTGGCCCCCGGAGGCTGTGAAACGGCGACAACAGTAAAAATATTGAAATATTGTCAATCAAGGGGCTAACATGGGGTGGGGAACACTGAGATACTGAGGGGCTACGGGCTGGGATTAAAGGGGGGGAATTCGTGGAGAGACACAGTCGGGTTCTATACAAACGATAAGAGCCACTAAAAGTGTCGCTATTCCCCGGTTCGAAATAAAAAAAAATTAAAATAAAATAAAGGAGGAAAAAAACCAGCCGAAAAAAAACGAGCAAAAATATATGTTTTACAGCTCAGAAATTTAATATGAGCGACTAAAGTGAAAGTAAGCAGAGATGTGTGGGCTATATATACTATATAAAGTATATATGTATATATCTCCGTTCGGAAGAGTGCGAGTGACCGCGAACACTGTCATATCAGAAGGCTATACCCGAAGGTTATCCTTGTGTATGGAAATTTCACAAAATGCATTCGCATTTCGAACAATTTGTGGGGTTTCCGCGTATAGCAATAAGGAAAAGGTCCCTTTCTATACACTGGGCAGCAAAACTAGGGCCAAAAGTTTATGGAAATTAACCAAAATTCCATAAAAGTATAAATTAATATACACAAGTCTATATAGGTTGGGGGAACTTTATGCCTTGGCAAATGTCAAAGTTTGTATATTTTTTTTTTTGGAGAAGAACTTCTCAACGCGAACGATTTCGTCATTAATTATTATTAATTTATTTTCATGGCCATCAAATATTATTGCACTTTAAGCTTTGCTTGAATACGAAATTTGTTTTCTTTAAAACTTTACGTAGGAGATATTCTATTAATATCTCTATCAAATGTCAAAGGGTAATTTGTATAAGAAAGGAAATGCAAATTTTAGTATTCAGCATTTTATGACGTCGTTATCAATTTTGAGATATATTTTATGGATTATCGACGTTGGTTGATTTTTAACAAATTATTGAGTGACTATAATAATAAACATTGTATCTTTAGTTATTGGAAAGAAAATAATACTGTACTTAAGCTTTAAATCTAGGTATTAATTACCGAAAACTGCGTTTCCCAACATACTATCTAGTGATTGATGCAATCCCGGGAATTGTTTTCCGTTCGATAATTAATGAAATTATATATCGACGCATTTTCGCGAAAGTATCGTATGTCGAAAAATCCAATTTTACAGGAGAAGCTTTTTTGTGCTTTAATCTCTTAGGAAGCTCTATAGAAAAGACAAAATTGAAACTTAATTTTTATCGGAACTATAGGGTTTTCAGTTATAATATTTCACAGGGTAGTGAGACATTAGGTGCCCAACAATTTTGCATTAAAATCTCAATTTCGAAAAAAAGCGACATACGATACTTTCGCGAAAATGCGTCGATATGTATATTTATGAATCCATATTCCGCTGTAAAGGGGTGCGCGATTGCATAACTCTTCGTGCGGTTAAATAATGGAAAAATGTGCATAAACAATAAAATTGTTTTATTGCTTAAATGGCGAGAATAGTAAAAACGTAAAAATCGTACATTGCTTTGCACTCAACTCAACCGAATAATCTGGCTAATTTGGGGGATCGTAAAGGCTTTTTATAAGCCAACTCTCAGCCTGCCCCGAAGGCTGCATATTGGCAAATGCAATTTTGCTGGGTTTTTTTTTGCGATGAAGCTTTTTGACATTTGGATTGTTTGTTGTTTAATGGAAGCTTTAAGCTTCAAAAAGGCGTTTCCTGCTGGAGAGTGTAATTTTTTGATTGATTTTCCTTTAATCTATAGTTTATGTAAATATTGTTTGGTTGGGTGCTTCAAAAAGAAGCTTTTTTGTTTGATTTTTCAAATATATTTAAACCGAAAAGTCCATTTTTCACAATAGGCATAAGTTTGCTGTATGAATTAGTTGGGAATTTTAGTGCAATTTGCTTTAAACTTACTAGCAAGTTTTTTGCTTTCCTAAAAGCAGGTTCGTTTTTGCTTTCTTTCCTTCTTTTCTGTTATCAAACATTAGGGGAACTTCGAGTTACACTTTTAAAAAACCTTTAAGAAGCCTCTATAAATTTTTAATTTAATTTTTACACCTTTCACCCATCTGCTTTTTAAATCAAAACCCCGTTGCATGGTGTAAATTAAGACGCTGCATGGAAGGGATATGTTATGCGGTGACAGACAGACACAATGGAAAGGATGGCTTGAAACAAAGGTCAGTCGGCCTTATATATACAAAAAATTCCACTACAGATGCAGCTTGTGCCCCATCTCCTGGCCAAGCCATCCCCAGTTCGATCTGTCTCTGTCGCCGCTTTAATTTGACTTTAATGAAAACGTGGCAAGCCGAACACTTTTGGCAAGCAGCAGGCAGACGTTGAATGTGGCTGGGAATGGGTTGGGGATGGGTATGGGGATGTGGCTGTGGACATGTCCTCAGCTGCTTATCATGGGGGCCAGCAAACAAAACAAACTGTACATCAACCGAGGCCGAGATCCAAGCTGAGAGAGTGCGAGGCCAAAGCCAAGAGCAACACGCAAGGTCCAGCAAACGGGCCACATGCCAAAACCCAAACCCAAACTGAGTCGCAGTCTCAGTCCGAGTCTGAGTCCAAGTCCGAATCGAAGACGAAGACGACGTTTGCTCGGTCCATATGCGGAAACGCAATTTTGTCGTTATTTATGGACCTTGCCGCGCATGCAACATGCACGCCGCGTTGGCCAAAACCAACCAGGCGATGTTGCTGTTGTTGCAGATGATGCTGCTGCTGCTGCTGCAGCCTCTGCTATAACAGGATGGGACATTGGCATTAGAACCATGCACTGAAGAAAATGTGAGAACAGTAGGTGTAAAAGGGATTCTTGGTTTGGAAATATGATTTCTTGAAAAAGGATAAATGTAGTTCTTGATAAAGAGATTTCTGAAGGTGATTTAAAATTATTTTTAACTTCTTATTTCGGAATAAGACAATATTTCACTAAAATTGGGAAAAAAAATATATATTCCTCGCCGTGTAAAAAATATAGAAGGAGGCCGAGGAGGAATGAAATGGCTCTCTGCAGATGCAGATGCGATGGCGTTGCCAAGATGTCCGAGCGGTGGCCGTGGTGGTGGTGGTGGCGATCCAAAAGATCCAAACGATCCGAACGATCCAGCAAGCGATGCAACAACGATCCAAACGATCCATGCAGATGACGATGACTTAGTTGCCGCTGCTGCTGCGAGGCGGCACCTTGCTCAAGGAGGCTGCGCTTGCATCTCACCTCGCTAACGGTTCTCTATTAGATTAATTTATATTCAAATTTTTATTACCCGCGCATACCACACCGCCGCCCGGGTAGAGAGACTGCTCTAAAATGAATTGCCAGGCGGATCGGATGGGATGCAAGAAGGAGCAGAGGCAGGAGGAGCTGAGCTGGGTTTCCGTGGTGCTGGAACTCTGGGTGTTATTAGCTCTCGCCTACTTGCACATTTGATGCACGCCAGAATGCCAAAGTTGTTGCTGTTGTTGTTGCTGTTGTAGGGGCAGCAATAACGTATAGAATAAACAGTTACAACGGAAGCTGTCATTCCACTTGGAGGAATGGGAATAAAGCTAGAGTTCTGGGGAGCTGAAGCCATTGGGGAATGGCCAGCCACCGATGAGGATGAGGAGGACTCCCGGCTTGAACTCAATGTTTGGGCCATGGAATGGGTGAAGCCAGAATATGCGCTGGCGTTGCCGTTGCCCGGCCCGGCCTAGCCCGGGCCTGGCCTATCGCAATAATTAACAGTAAAATGTGCGCGCGCGCGCGGTGCAAAAGCGGTTAATTCAAATGCATGAGAAATGCAAATGACAAACATTGATTTGAAAGGACCAGAAGACCGAGGAACCGCCAAATAGAAGCCAAAACTCTCTGCCTCTGCCACTGCCATTGCCTGTGTCCCCAATTAAGATGTTGATGTGGTAACCGACCAACAGACCCGACCCCCTCTTCTGTCCATGACGAAGGCAATTAGTCGAGATTTATGTTGCCGATAGAACAGGCGCTCCAATGAATACATCTAGTTGAGTTGGAGTGGGCTTAGGGATATCGTATTATATGTAAATCTAGGATAATATCTGTTGTTAACTTTTGAGTAATTCTTTATATTTATTTGGTTTTTTTTCTAGGTGATTCAAGTTGTGGTGGAGATTGTGACTAAGAAGACTTCATTAACTGACGACTGAGAAGGTAAGTAGGATTTTTGGAGTTTTATTTAAAGTTTAAATTGTTAAAGTTTCCTGAAGAATAGAAAATGGTTTTCCTATAAATAGCCATTAAAAGAAGCTTAGAAATCATAAGAATGACTTATAATTAATGAATATTGTTTACTCAACATGCAAATTACAAAATTTCCTTTGTTTAAAAAGTCCTACTTAACATCAAGAGAAGAATCCTTAACAGAATTTTCCAAATAACTTGCTTTAAGGACTGTTAGAACTTAAGATTCTCGTACGCATTTTTTAAGCTTTTTGCAACAATACCTCCTACCAGTAGGTATACAAAAAACCCTAAATTTGTGCCCCCCAAGAGTCCCAATTAAGCCACTAATTAAGGGGCACAACATAACCTTTAGTAAAACACAAAGGGTAACACTTGGCCGAAGACCAACCCTTGCCAATGGCTACCAAAAAGACCCCTTGTGAAGTTCAACGCCTCTTGTGGGCAATTATGAGTTCACAGCAGTAAATATGGATATAAAAGAGGGGTCAATTTTAAGCTTACATTATATAAAAATAGTTTTATAAAATAAAGACAGAAGTTATAGGAAAAATATAATAAATTCATAGCTTCTATGATACTAATTAGATATTTCATAATATCAAAACGTCATCAAATAATGAAATAAAATATTTTAAGCCAAAATCCATGGCCTTCACTTTTGTAGCATACTTTTGGGCAATTTTAAAACGATATTAAATCTCTAGGCGTTTATTTTTGACCTCTAAATATTTATAAGAACTCCATAAAAGTTTTAAAATTATTTCGCAAAGTGCACTCACCTCTGCAAATGCTCCTCCACCCCAGCGGGCAGAGCGCCATCGGCCACTATGTAGACAGGCTGTCCGCCGGCGCCCGTGGCGGTGGCATAAGGAAGTCCAGCCTGGACAACGACCTGACCGTCGGACACCAGGCTTCCTATGTCGCCGCCCGAATAGATCTCCAGACCCTTCTGATCCGTGGTGGAGTATATAACCGTCTTGCTGCCGTCGTTGTAGATCAGATCGATATGCTTGTCAGTCTGATACAGATCCGGATCGAGTTTCTGGGGCACGGACAGGTGGGGCAGCTGCTTGACCACCCCATTGGGATCGGAGGTGGTGTAGATGATGGGCCCACCTCCGGCGGCGGCTGCTGCTGCTGCCGCGGCAGCCGCATGCTTTTTGTGGTCCTCATAAATGTCCGCCTCCGTCTTGATCACGTTGCTGTCATTGCCACCGCTGTAATGCAGCACGGAGGCGTCCAGGGGCAGGGGAGAGGTCTGATAGACATTACCCTGACCATGGTCATTGTTCATCTTCTGGGCCTGATTGTACATGGCGGTGGCCACCGCATTGTCGTTGGGCATCAGTTTGGAGGGATCGCTGACGATTCGCGTGAGGATGTGCTCGCCGGCCTCATTCCGCGACAGGATGTGATGCTCCCCGTTGATGATTTCCCGCGAGATGATCTGCTGTTGCTCGCCATTGGGACCCACGACTCGGATTATCTGGTTCTCATCGAACTCGATCTTGGCCAGCGGCTGGTGCTCCGTCTGCTGTTGCTGCTGCTGTTGGGCCTGTTGGTTGCCCATTTGGGCAGCAATCCTGGCATCGATGGCATGACCCTCGTCGGGATTACTGCCGCCTCCGCCACCTGGTCCGCCATCAGGTGGCATCACCACCTTGGGTGTTTCGTAGATAAAGACAGCCTCCTTGTCGTACAGCTTGGAGTTGTCCGTGTGCAGGTCCAGCACATTGACATTCGTCATGGTGGCCAATTCCGGCTGTGGTGAATCCGGCGATCGGTGCATTGTGGTCAGAAGTGGCACACCGTTGGGCGCCAGCGGTGAGCTGTTGTTGTTGTTGCCTCCTCCGCCGCCTCCTCCTCCTCCGTTATTTCCTCCGCTGCCCTGCTGGATGGGCGACAGAGAGGCGTCACTTAGGATACCCACACCCACACCAACACCCACGCCCAGGCGACTGTGCTGCTGATGCTGGTGAAGATTATGGGCGTGATTGTGGCCGTGCGAATGGCCGTGGGACAGCGAGAGCTCGTTGGACGTGATGACGCTCGTTGTGGCGGTGGATGTGGACATTATTTGCTGTGGCTGGTGGCTCCTGCTGCTTCTGCTTACTGAACTAATTTGAACTGGACTTGGACTTGAACCTGGACTTGGCTTCCGAATTGCACTATGACTTGGTCATGGACTGGTCGTGGACTGGTCATCGATGCCCGGTCCTTGGGAGGTTGCTCAAGTTCAAGTTGCTGCTGCTGTTGCTGCTGCTGCTGGCAAGTATAAACATAATAAATATCACTAATCAACGGATTGATGGAAGGCACTTCGTTGTTGTAGTTGTAGTTGTAGTTCGTGGTTGCTCCAGTTACAGATGGATAGTTTCTTGGTTGGATTTGATGGTTTGTTGGTTCTTGGTTGGATCTTCGTCTTGCTTGTTGGTTGTGTGGTGTGTCGTTGTTTCAATTACTGCATTCTATGGCACTAAGGAACTTCCTTCGCTTCGTTCTCAGCTCAGCTGCAATTAGACAACAAGACAATGGACATAATTAGTACCAGTTGTGGGAAAGAGATATAGATTTAGTAGAGTTTTTTGTTAGGGAGTGAAAGACAAACTGGAGCAGAGATCTAAGATTTCTGGGTTCAAGTGTTGAAACAACCCAAGAAAGAAAGGTGTAAACTGTCAGGTAGTATAGGTAGTAATTATTATTATAAACTAACATGTACAAAAAGTCTTTCTTTTAATTTGTATTGCCAAGAATATGGTAAGACAACGGAAATATAAACTGAATCAATAAAGTTCTTTAGGTTTGAGGCCTAGTTGGCTTCGAATTGGTAAAAATCAAAGCGGTATAAGCTTTCTAACAAAATCCACTAATTATTCTTGAAAGTTCAATGCCTCTAAACTGCTCTCAGTTGTCACCCAATAAACCCAGTTAAGCCCGCTAAATACAGTGTGAATCATGGCCTTATGCTGTCTCAAAGGCAATTCCCATTTAGCATTTCAAAAGGGCCTTTGCCAATCACCTTTAATTTTCACCTGTCGTTGGCGGCAATTACCAATAAGTTCGTAAAGCAAAAAAAAAAAATAAATAAAAGAAGACAACAACACAATAAAAAGTGGCATCCGTCTGGCGGCAGTCTGCTTGGCGCCCGCCACCCCCGCCTTCGCAGACACTCGAAGAAAAAACGGGTTCAAACGATGAGCACACACAAAAAGCAGTCAACAAACAAACAACAAAAGCGGAAAAGCGCAAAGGGGCAAACACAACACACAATACAAAAAAAAAACCACACACACACAAAAAATGGGAGGGAATGAAGGCAAGCAAAAAAATAAATAAGTAACACGTGGCCGTCGAACTAGTTTGACTCCTTCGCAAATGTCAAACGTGTAACTGCATAACTCAGCGCGGTTCATCAGCAGCGGCCGAGGCAGAGGCAGAACAACAAAGCAACAAACACAACAAGGTAACAAAACAGGTGGAAGAAGCCTCGACGTCAACTGCGACTGAGGCAGCGACGGAGAGCAGCAACCATATTTGTGTGTTGTATTTTTTTTCTTCTGTATTTTGTTTACTGTTTACAACGGGGCTTTGTGTGAAATTAAACACAGTACTACTTATATATACTATATATATACATATATATGTATGTCCAAAGCACAGCAGAGACGACAGCCAAAGCAAACCAGTCAGTCCATCAGCTGTTAATAGTCCAGAATCCCCCATCTCGGCCGAGTTAGCAAAACATGTTTATGAGGGATTTTGAAACCGAAACTGAAACCTAACCGAAACGCAGCCCAAACACAAAACAGCAACAGCAACAACAACAACATCGAGAACAGGTACTACTCCACACCGGTAGCAACAGGCCCAAACAACAACAATCAGCTCCAGCTCAATCCTTGACCTAATCCAGAAGGCTGACTTTCTGGTTCCACGCCAAGCCTGCCCAGGTTCAGGTTCAGCTTCGGCTACAGGTCCAGGTCCAGGTCCAGGTTCGGACCAGTGCCAGTGCCAGTTCCCAGTTCCACCGATATTGTTGTTTGATGATAAAGCCAAAAATTGCTGCTGCCGCCAGAGTTCACACTGGTGTTGCTGCTGCCGCTGCCGATGCTGCTGCTGTTGCTGCTGGGATGTGGATGTGGATAAACTCGTTTGTCAGCCCAACCCGGCGAGTTCACGACGTCTGACGACCGACTGGCTCCTCGCCGGGTTCCGTTAGTAGGTGAGGTCAGTGTCATGCGGCGGCGGTGTGCGCCTATAGACTAGTTTTTTTTTTGGCACTGACCATCCACTTCCACCTAAGGCATCCCACGCGGAAGGCATCCCCAAGCTAGTTGGAATTTTGTAATTAAACTTTATCTAGAGGTTAAAGCGAGGAAGAACTTCTTGACTTCAGAAGGGTCTGCTTACCAAACTTGGTATGTTTAAATTGAAAAGGTCCTGAGATATCGGAGATATCAGATTTGAATATAATACTGCATACCAAGTTTATAATCTTTTTCTAGATCTTGCACTTCAAAATCTCTTAGATATTTAGAATATTTCATAGATATAATTAAGATCATATAATATTCTTAAATACATATTTTAAGAATGTTTTTTATCATCTTTCTATATTTATTCCCCAATAATCTATTAAAGATTTTAATCATGATATTTGTAAAATTTTATGTACATTACATTTTGCCATCCAAAATCATAATTTTTCATTTCCAAAGCTAGTAAGCTCCCCAAACGTTTTGATAATAACCAACTAAAATAAAAAGTAATAACTTCAACATGGCAAATTCCCTACAAAATTATCTTGAATATACCAACATCCGATCCGATTTGATGCGAGACCCCCTTGACTTTCTACGCAATTCGAAAGGCAATTAGGAAACAATTAAAGCAACATCAACACCCTGGCTCACGAACGATTCCAGCCATCAAACTGGGTCATCCGTGGTCATATCGAAGCCAAAAGACCATCCACAGCCATATAGACACATCGAGAAAGACCCTCGGGGGATCTGTGGCCCGGACCAAACTTTCCAACTTGCCGCTTGAATGGAAGATGAAAGATTGAGTACGATGGGGGGCACGGAGTGCGGAGTGCAGAGATAAAGGTGGATAGATGGATTCTGGCCAAGACCCATTACTCATACAGTGGGTGCAAAAGAAATCAGCAAACGGCGAAGAAAAGCAACAGATAACCAACGCAAATGGGAAGCGATGTGGCGAAGATAATCCCAATTAATCTCATTGAGGAGATATGAGAGGAAACTTTCTTGACAAAAATGGTTATTTATAGAGAGATTATGGCACAGGCTAATGCTTTAATGATAAAACATAACTATTAAGAAGTATTAAGAACAATTTCTAACTAATAGAATAATAGTAATTATAATATTATTAAAATATCTTTTCTAAGGAATTATTTTCATTAAAATTTCGAACTATCTCACCTCAAAAGAACCTCTAACTTTCAAGTTAGTTTTCTTATTTATATTTAATGACTTGTAAACATTTATGGCTTACACCCCCGCAATGATAATACCTTTAATTATTACGCTACATTGCGCGAGATTTACAGCTATTCGATCATCAAAACAGGTATGCCAACAAAAGCGTAGTTGAGAGTAGGAAACTTATGGGCAATTACTGTATTGATTGGCTTAACAATAAATCGTAAATCAAGTTTAAACTAAGCTAAGCAAAAGAGAGAGAACTGCAAGCTAACGGCCTTTCTAGATCACTATAAGGAAATCTTTTGCAGCGAAAGCTATTTGCATATTTATAGCTTGCAGAACCTTGATCAATTTAAATCTAAAGCTAGGTTTCTTGAAGGCAATCTGGTGATATATACATATGTATCTTATGGAATAAGATGCAAAATAAAGTTCACTTTAATACATTTTCGATCCCCCAAGACCCCGAGAGCTACTGCTAATATTTTCATCAAACCCTAGAAACTGTCCACCTACGCTGGCTTCTTGGTTACCAAAGACCCATAAAATACAATCATGTATTTACTATATGTTGTAAATTAACCCTCTCTTCCAAGTTTACCTCTGATTCTATCAGTTGGGAATCATCATCATCATCATCATCACATGTGAACATATAACCGCCGAGATCCCGGACAACGCCTACAACGTGAGATCTATGGGTCCGGGTTTCCTATTATCCAGTGACCACCTTTTTCCCCCCTTTAATACCAACGATCTTAGATACAAACGTAGTGAATACCAAAAGCAATTCCATTTCCAATCCCATTAAGATTTGACATAATTTGAAATTTGGATTTTACGTCTCCTCTACCATACTTAGGGAGAATATGGTGGAGATACGAGAGAGGAGAAGAGAAGACCGAAGACTGGGGCGGGTAAGAAAAGACAAGAGAAGAAATGCGCAGCGTAACCCTAAGACATCAACGGTCAGAGTTGCGGGCATCAATAACCAAAGCCAAAGACTGGAGACTGAGGCTGAGGCCGGGCACTGGGAATTGGTAGAAGATGCACTGGGAAAAATTTTGGATATTTATTATGGGTTTATTTATTGAAATTATTAAAATGTAAGTTACACTTAAAGGATATTTTGATATTTAGAGTTTCACTGGATTAATGTAAGGAAGATTTATATATTTCAGTATTTAAGATACCACCTCAATATCCCAATTACCAGAAAGTTCACCCTATTTCTCTTCCTGTACAATGGAAAGGGGAATGGCATAAGGGGCATAAAGACGAGGAGTGGGAGAGGCATGGGAATGATGGGGGATGGGGGAACCGCTGCAAGAGTCCGGGAGTCAAGAAGGCCCGAAGAAACGAAGAAAGGCAAAGGCGAAAGAAAAGAAAAACAATAAACGTTAACACGAACACGAAAATAAAATAACTCTCTCACGAAGTTCCCCTTGTGGCCCGCGCCTGTATCTCTTAGTAGGTGTGCGTGTGTTTGTGTGTGTGTGTATCTCACGGCTGAAATGTAACCGTGTTTGTGTCCATGT
Organism: Drosophila kikkawai; assembly: GCF_030179895.1. Taxonomy (NCBI): domain Eukaryota; kingdom Metazoa; phylum Arthropoda; class Insecta; order Diptera; family Drosophilidae; genus Drosophila; species Drosophila kikkawai. The sequence continues at coordinate 24,825,897 of NC_091729.1, forward strand.
ATGAGTGCTGCGTAGATGTTCATTTTACTGTACCCATAATCGCAGCCCCAAATTGATCACCATCACATCGCACACAAAAGGCAAAAAGACAACGAAAACTAAAAATCATAATAAAAAGAAGAAGCCAAAAAGAACACAAGAAATAAGAGCTATAGAATGAGAGGCCGAAAGTCCAGGGGGAAACGTAATCAGAAAACACACACACACATGGAAGGGGCAACATCATCGATTTTCGAACAAGAAGGCAGCGCGGTTGCTGCGCAGTCGACGTCGACATCGAGAGGCGAAAAAAAAAAAACACCTTTTGATCCCTTTTCGCTCCCACTCTGTTCTGCTGTGGCTCTCTGGATACCTCTCTTGATCGGGCTCTCCCGCTCTAGCACAGCATTTGTTGGCAACACCAATACCTGTGCGCCTTACCTGCTGCTGCTGCTGCTGCGCAGCGGCGACTTCGAAATAAAACCAAACAAAGAGGAATGTGTGCGCGAAAGAAACCCACCAGCAGCAGCAACAACAACAACAGTAACACCAACAACAACATGCCAAGCAATGGCAACAAAAACAACAACATTAACTGAGGCTGGGAGCTCCGAAAGACTAAGGCTATGGACACAACGATGTCTGCACAACATACAGGGTGTCCACTGTACCAGGCCATCCAACCGTAATAGTGCTTGCAATAAACAACCGCAATGAAAGGGTTATAATTTGAATTAAATGGAATTTTTAATTGAATTGGAGTATCTATAGGCTAATAACAACAGTAAAAGAGGGGAAATTGGTTAACTTTAACAGCTGATATTACCTTAAAATCTCATATTATTACTATACAATATTGAACTTATTGAATTAGTATGATTTACTTTCTATTGTCCATTATATGTGTTACTATAAAAAGATCAATTGAAGATACAAGCCAATAATTCCAAATTTATGAGAACATGCTCTATATCAGACTAGATTAACACCAACTTAACACAAAAGGTTGTTAATACTTTGTTTTATACTTATAATTAATTAAATACTTTACCAATATGAAAACCTACATTTCCTAAAAAACTCTGTAAAATATATATTCAAATTTCTTTAAATAGTTTAAAAAAAGTCTTTTACTTCTTACTATTTTTTAATATTCCTTTTTGAATATCTCAGCTAACCACTATCACTATCCTAAAACAAAATTATAAATCAAAAAAGTTATTAGGACACAATTAAAACCCAATTTATAGGGTATTTTTCGAGTACCCAATCCTCGGGGATACTCTAAACAATTACAAAAGTGCACTTTTAGTTTCCAAAAGTGAGCAATAAAACTGTAAAATCCTAAATTCACACATTTATAACCTTCTGTTTGGAAATCGCAACTATTGTTTTTAAATCCCAAGTGAAGCCTGACCTTTATAAGCCAAAATGCACCGAGAGAAATTCTGCCAATCCAAAAAGAAAATTTTCATATTTGATTAAAGTTTCGAATATATTTAATATCCAAATCTCAATTATAGAAAATATTTTTAAATAAATATTTGCTAAATTAAACAATTAATTTAATGTGATATTTGTCAAAATATATACATATATTCTTTTACAATATTCACTCTATCAACTTGAGTTTTTTCTGCATTTAATTCAAAATATTAATTATCACCTTTATCTTGATACAAAATGAATTCAAAATGATCCTCATTTTATGTAAATATTTTCCTAGCTTCATAACCACTTTTCTCACAGTGTAATCCCTGCCTGAGCCGAGCCAGAGCTACAGCCTGATGCGTTTATAATTACTTCTTGGTAGGCTGCTACTCACTTTTGGGCCGTATTGTCCGGATCAGGATGCGGATTTTGGCACTTGGTGAGGATCTATGGCACTCGAGCGGGCTGGAACTGTGTAACTGTGGAGCTGCTAGCTAGCTAGTGGAGTCCGGGAGGCTGTCTGGATCCGATCTTAAATGTTGTTGCTGGTGATGGTGGTGGTGGTGGTGGTGGGCCGATGTTGTTCGTGGTTGTTGGCTGCTGGCTGCTGCTGGTGGGTGCACCTTTCGCCACTCTTTGTGCTGCTTCGGCTGCTGTTATTGTTGTTGTGCGTCTGGGGGCTTTTAGCCTGGCTCTCTGGGCCTTATGGCTTGCACAATGCCTGGCTTTTGGCCGCTTCTAATGCTCGACTCTTTGTGGTATGTGGAGCTGCTGCTGTTGCTGTCGTTGTGCTTGGGCCTGTGCTGGTGCTAGTGGTGCTGCTTGTATCATTGGCGGCTTGTGCATTTTGGCTCAGCATTTTAGCAACATTTCGCCAATGTTGCAGAGATGCCAGAGGAAGGGGGCTTTTTCTTTGCTTTGTTTATTGTATTATTCACTTTTATACACTTTAGTTTTCACGCTTTTTCCCGCTCGTTAGTTAGCTTGTGTGTTTTGTTGGGGCTGGTGGTGGCTGTTGCTGTTATTAATCACTATTTTTATTTTGAATTTTATTATTCGCTGTTCGCTCAGCTTTTTGATGGCGTCTCACGCACACACACACACTTTGAACACACTCGCACAACTCGGAACACTCAAAGCACACACGCTCTCCGAGAGACTGGCACACAGATACTAAAACTCATACTCGCGCACTATCTCACACACACACTCTCGGCTGGCTGTGAATATTTTTTCGCTTTTTTCAGCCTTCTCTTCCTCTTCGTGGCTCAAATAATATCTGTGTGTGCGCGCGCGTGTGTATGTGTGTTTTATTTAATTTCGAAAAAGTTTAAGCGCGATTTTCTGTGTTATTTGTTATTTGTGTTTTGTTTTTCTGTTGTTTGTTTCAAGACACACGCGGCTTAAACAGTTATTTATATAGATCGGTTATCACTGATTTGGATATATAATTCACTGGCGAGCCTCGGATCGGCATTAACTTTTTGACTTTCCGTGTGCGCGGAAAACTTGTCGTCGCTGTCGCTGGATCTCGGCTCTCGGCTATAATGCCCAAAGAGTCAATTGGAGATTGTTCAACTGTTGAATGTGCTGCTGCTGCCTCTGCTGCTGCTGCTGCTGTAGCTGCTGCCTCTGTCGGCGTCTCTGTCGCCTTAGTGGTATTGGTGGCAAGGTGCTGTCCGTGTGCAGGTGAGAGAGCGCTCGATTATTATTGCTTTTTATGGTTTCATCTCTTTCGTAACTGATATTTGAGCGAGGCAGCGACGCGGGCAGCGCTGGCAGCGCCACTCGAATTCATTCGAATCGATGATGTTGTGTGTCTACACTCCAAAATACACACACACACATACACCTGAGTGGCAAACACAGGTAGCTACCCTTTGCGTGTGTTTTGGTGCACCTGCAGAGAGGTGCGCGCAGCAGCAGCAGCAGCAGCTAAGTTAAGCGGGCGCAGGTACAAAAGACTTAGGCCACGAACCTTCTGCTGCCCGATCAAAAGACTTAGGCAACGAACCTCGGCGGTTGTCTTCCACGTGCGGCAGCGAGAGCGAGACGGGGGAGAAGGAGTCGCCTTCACCCGCACTGAGGCTCAACCGCTCCTGCTACGTTCATTTCGCTGCTGCTCCGGGCATTGCATTCATTATCGAAAATTCGAAAATCGCCTTTTCGAACTTGTCGCTGTTCTTTTTAGCCACTGTTGCCATTGTTGTTGCCATTTGGCTTGTAAGCCGCCGTCGCGTGAAAGTGGTAGTGCAATCCAAGCATCAGGTAGAGAAACACACGCACACACTGGCAGCAAAGGTGAGAGAGAGGGATCTGGGAGAGAGATAGAGAGCGCCGCATGCCAATGCACTGAAAGAAATGGTTTAATGATCACTTGGATACCTAAGTTTTCATTTAATTTAATGATTTAGAGAAATGTATATTATGATTTACTATTTTTAGCTAAAGAAAATAATTTTCCACTTAAAAATATATATGCAAATATTTTTTTAAATTAAAAATTTCATTAATTATTTAGCTTTAAGTGGTTCCTATTTTTTCTCCGTGTGGCATACGTAAAATAGTTGTGCATGTACCACAAACGAATATAGCGAATACGCCGTGTTGCTGCCGCCACAGCCTCCGATCGTTCTGGCTCTCTTTCTCCCTTCCCACTTGCTTCCCCTAGCCCGGGCCTGGCTTTTGGTTAGCATCAGTCTCAGATACGATTCTACGAGTACAACCTCGCCAGGCGACGGCAATCAGCGGATCGCCGGACGGCGGACAGACGAAGCTTGTGTGCTTTCCGCCACGGCAAAGGGTGTCTCCCTCATTCCCGCCCCCGCGCTATCCGTCTCTGTTTGTCGTTTGGAGCTGGCGCACGCGTGGATCTGAAGTTTATTGTGGGAATATGTATCGTGGGGATATATCGAATGAAATATAGCGCTCGTTATTATAGCGAAAATATTATGAAGTCTAATATATATGTACATATATATAAGGTTTGAAATATCAGTACAAAAGAATAAAAATCTAAAAATATATGTTACATTAACCGACTATATAGAAAACATTTTTAAAATAACCTTTTTATTTTCTTTATTATTATATCCAACAGAAATATATATTTAAACAAAGTCTAGGGTCTTCTTGGGCACAGTCTAATGTTTTAAAATATATCGAACATATATTGATTTATCGAACTTATTTATACATCGACACATTATCGATATTTTCTACTATATCCGTACTTGGATATGAGTTTACATCGTTGCGCTATAAGGTGTAAAATGTTCATGTAGACTGTGTAGTGATTTCTTTACACGTTAGCGGCGCTAAATGTAAAATAAATCTAACAATTTTTAAATTAAATTTAATTACTTATATAAAATACTTTCAACAGTGGAAAATTATTTCGTTTTGTTTTATAAAATAATAGATTTTCAAATTTAAATTAAAAATGCAATTGATGTGAAAAATATAATAGAATAAAATAGAAAAACAAACATTTTAAAAATTAAAGTTTGATTTGGCGAAATTGCTTATTTATTTTAAATGTACAATAATCTAATATTCCTGAAAAATCTTTTAATAATATGATTTTATTTTAAGCTTTCAGCCAGGCTCCCTCATAACTGACTTACTTTTCAAATTAATAACTGCGCTCACGATCAGAAATTTCTTCTTGATTTAAATGAAAATATTTTAACACCTTTTTTCATAGCAAATAATAAAAAAATGTAAGTAAACCAATATTTTTCCCACAATAGTTTCAAGATTTTTAATTTTTCAGATGTCCGGCAAGATAATTTTTAGAAATGCAACCCAGGACTTGTTAATGATGGAGTTTATGATTGCAAATCCTGACTTTACCAGGGGAATGGAAAACCGTGTTGTTACAGCCGAGAAGTGGGAAGAATTACTTAAGGCTCTGAATTCAGCTGGTCCTCCGGTTAAAACCATTCAAGCATGGAAGAAGGTAAGTGCTTTAGAATGCTCTTAATTTTGTAATTTTAATACATTTTTATTAAACTTTAAGATTCGAGCAAATCGGATTGTTAGTATTCGTTCAAAGCTTGCGAAGTCCCCAAGTGGCGATAACCTGTGCCCGCTTGAGACGAAGGTGGCCTCCATCTGTGGTTTGTTAGGTCCGCCTCAGGGCGTAGTTAGGAGCACCAGGATCAAGAAGCAGCCGGTTCACCTTGTCCTGAATGAGCCCCAAGTCAAGAAGAAGACCCTCGTCAGGCAGAAGCTCCTCAAGAAGAAGCCCATCGTAAAGAAGCAGCCGGATCTCCTTGTCCTAAATGAACCCCTAGTCAAGAAGAAGACCCTCGGCAAGCAGAAGTTTCTCGCAAAGAAGCCCATCGTAAAGAATGAGAGCCTGTCGGACGACGAGGGAGAGTGGGAGGACGTGGACACCAAACCGTTGCACAATCAGCAACCGGGGCCTATGCCGAAGATTCTGCAAACTCTTCAAACAATGACTTCTCAGCAAGCCGAGCATTTTCGTTACATTGAGGAAATCGAAATAAGGAAACTAAAAGTGACCAAGGCCATAATGGAAAATATTGCCAAAATGGTCAACAAATAAAGTTCAAGTTGTAAGTTAAGCCTGAATATTATTGAAAAAGTTAATTTGAACTACTAAAAATTAATTTTGAAACTAGCAAGTAAGAAGTATTTGAAAATTATGGAAAATTATCGTCTTAAGTTTTTTAAAGTTTTTGGACAAGATTTTTTGATAAAATACATATATAAAGTGGTTGAGAAAATTAGTTTGAAACTAACAGATGCTATTAAAAACTACCAAAAAAGGTACTGTTAATTAAGTTAATTTTGAAGAAGTAAATAAACATTATGAAACTATAATCTTAAGTTCTGAAAAGTTTTCGCACAAGATTTATAAATAAAATGTTTGAAAATGGAAAGCTTTTGTGTGATTTTACTAACTTGGCACTTTTATAATTTTAAATATTTTAGGAATTTGGGAATTTCAATACCCCAATAATTTCTATAGGTATATTAAACTTGTTTTTAATACATCTAAATCTAGTTAATCCTTAAATAATTACCTTACCAAAGAATCTCCTCCCGAAAGTAGTACAATAACGAGTTCAAAGTTCGAATTTGAGTTTTATTTTCATGTTGGTTTATTGTTGCAATATATTAAATGTTTAAAACTAAATTTAGGCTTAGTTTAATCATTTTGTTTTCTTTGTATTTATTGATCTTGCCGTGTTTTTGTATTGTTTTTTTTTATGCATTTATTCATTAGTTGTTGATTTTTGTAATAAATTTTATTTATGCTTTTTAACTGGTCGAAACTTTTCACTAATGCTTGATTACGCTTTTCTTTTCTTTTTTTTTTTTGTACATATACGCTATGCAAGTAGTTTATATATATGCATGTATCATGTGTAGGTGTGGTGTTTGTGTGTGTGCGAGTGTGGCCGTGTGTAAAACTAATAAAAACAAACAACAATCGTATTTTAAACGTACTTATATTCTGTATATTCTGTGTTCTTGTGGTTTCAAAAAGTCTTATATATCATCTGTGTCCGTGTACTGCAAAGCAAGAAACCGAAGAGAAACATTCACAGACAAACATTCCCTTTGCTCCTAACAGGACATTGTTTGTGTGTGCTTTGTGTTTTTAACCTGATTTTGCCTAAAATTAATTTAACAAACCATGGAAACTGACGGGGGTTTCGGTTTCGGGCCTCCTCTACTATATATGGAGCAAAAGCGTTTGTCGAATTCTCAATTCCAAGTAGCAGCCTGAGTTTTGAAGGACTAGAAAGGAAGCTGGTTGGATAGCAGAAGAGGTCTTAACAGGATTAATATATTAAAACTGATATTTGAGGGAAACTGTGGAAGATGCTTAAATGCTAGTAAAGTCAATGTTGAAGTGTTGTTTCTGGTTCTGTTCTCTGTTCTAGTGAGTTATTGGTGTCCTTGTGTCCTCTGTGTCCGTGTCGATAGATGCATTAAAACTAGGCACACCAACTAGCTACGAAAAACATTCCCCGACTAACCCGCAACAAAGGTACACACAGGAATCGCTTGTACTTATTTGTTTAAAAACATTTTTGTGCCTTGAAAACACACTGTGACAACCCAAAAGTGTTAACGAAACCAACTTAAGATCGAAGAATACACATTGTTAACTTTTTTTGCGAGCAGGGTTTCGCCATTATCCTGCCCCTAAATTATCCTCTTCTTTATCTGTGTTTTAATTTTTATACCCTTGCAGGGTATTATAATTTCAGTCAGAAGTTTGCAACGCAGTGAAGGAGACCTTTCCGACCCTATAAAGTATATATATTCTTGATCAGCATCAACAGCCGAGTCGATCTAGCCATGTCCGTCTGTCCGTCTGTCTGTCTGTCCGTCTGTCCGTCTGTCTGTCTGTCCGTCTGTCCGTCTGTCTGTCTGTCTGTTTCTACGCAAACTAGTCCCTCAGTTTTAAAGCTATCTGAATGAAACTTTGCATATAGTCTTCTATATGCTCTCACTGCTATATATGTCGGAACGGGCCGGATCGGACGACTATATCATATAGCTGCCATACAAATGTTCGATATATTTGTAGAAAAAAAATTATAACTTGGCTGTTTTTCAATATTTTTGCATCATTTTTGAGATATAGCCATTTTATATTATTCCAGAATTTTGGTAAAAATTTTATGAAAATCGGACGACTATATGATATAGCTGCCATAGGAACGATCGAGAAATTAATAGAAATAAAATTATAGCTTCGTTGTTTTTCAACGCATTTTTATTTACTCTGAGATATACGTTTTTTTTATTATTCTAGAATTTTGGTATAAATTTCATAAAAATCGGACAACTATATCTTATAGCTGCCATAGAAGCGATCGGTAAATGTATAAAATATATAAAGCTGAGAATGTAAAACTGTAACTGTCAAACTGTAAACATAATAAGTATAGGTAAAATGTAATGAAACTCTGTTTTGTGAGTGTTTTCAGCATTTAAATCTATAAAATAAACATCAAAACCAATCTGCAAGGGTATACAAACTTCGGCGTGCCGAAGTTAGCTTCCTTTCTTGTTTTTTTTTGTATTTGTTTTTAGTTTTCAATTCGACAACTTTGTTTTTTTTTTTTGACTAAAATTTTAACATAACCATACTTTTGTGTTGTTTTTATCCTTTTTTTTTTGTTATTTATAATACTGTTCTTCAATATATATATTTTTTCAAGTTTTGTTTTTAATGCAGAAATGGGATAATGTGAGAGGAAACTCTTGGAACTTTCGCCTGGCATTATATACTCATATTATAAGAGCATATATATCTCTTGCAAAGTTCTGATTCTTTTTTTTATGTTTTGTTGGCAGTGATATTGCGAAACGTTCTTCTTTCGACTTGGAAATCAGCACTCGACATCGAAATAATATATAGTACACGTTATAGTTATATGCGTTTTGTTCCAGCTTGTTTTCATTGGGTTTCCATGGGATCTTTAAGACATTATAATAGGGGTTATATTATGGTCTGTCTGGTTCCAGAGTACAGCTCAAGGATGGGACTTTGTAGAGAGAGAGTTGTCGTCCCCAGAAAGGACTCGATCCTTCCATGGGCCTTATAAGAAAGTAGAAAGTGTTGTGTGTTTTGCCGTCTGCTGTGGTATTTACAAAATGCTTCGATGTCATTACTCGTATGACCTAAAACGATTTCTTCAAAACTATTCAAGTTAAATGTCTCTATATATCTTCTGTATATATATCTGTATAATTTATATATATATGCTGGTGTGTATATATATATAAGTTTATAAATTTATGTAATACGTTTAAAAAGATTTTTTTTTGGTTTCACTTCTTTGTTTTTCGGTTGTTTGGAAAAAGTATTTCTGTTTAAGTTTACTTATCGGTTAGCGGGTTCCGTAATCTTTGTCGCAATTTGATTAATACGTCTCTTAGATCACTAGTATTACAATAGATGCTATTTGTGTCGCTCGTTTCGTGTTTTCTTTTGTTATGTTTCCGGAACCGCTTTTTATATTTTTTTTGGAAAATGCTTTCTGTGGTCGCTCCTCTTGGCTCCTCTTAGTTTAAACGACTAACTCTTTGGTTTTGTTAACGACTAGAACGTAAGTAGAGAGAAGGAATCCGTTTCACGTATAATGCACATCTCGTCTGGGTCCCTCGCCTGCATCATCCGTTTATCCTGGTTATTCGGAAAATCCACCTTGGCTGCGGGCAAAACTGTTAAATGGGTCTACTAATGGATACATATTGCTTAGTCGATTGCCACAGCGCCGGTGGAGGATGAGGAGGAGGCCCAGAGAAATACTAATGGAGAGCAATAACGGAAATCAACACAGCGCCATCTGAATCCGATCCGATTAGAGCCTGGCTTCCCACCCGATCCTCTCTAGGTGGGACTATCCGCCTTGGAGCCGGCATTCGAGTTGTCTTGCAGTTGAGCGAGTGTCTTGAACTTTTGTGAGTTTAGGAATCTGTTGAGAAGAGGGGGACACAATTAATGAGTTTTATAATAATTAGTTGGAAATTTTAGAGTTAAACAAGACAAGAGAAACCCCATCCTGAGTACCCACCTCGGATATGAGTCTCTGTGCATCAGTGTGTAGATCTGGATTTGAGCTTCGTCGAAGGTGTGCGTCGTGGGCTCGATCATGTTGCGGTTGACGATCTCGCGGACCCGCGAATCCAGCGACACCTCCCGCGGCGACAGTATCGAGATGTAGTCCTCGTAGATGAGGCGCGCCTTCTCCTCCACAACCTCTGCGCTGCCTTCCTTCTTGAGGTCCTCGCAGGCCAGCCAGAACAGGATGTTCTCCTCGCTAAACTCGCTGCGCAGGAAGTTCTGGAACACCTTCCGACCGGCTGTGAATTATATATATGTAATTATTATCATGAAGTATACTAGATGAACTGAGACTCACCTGAGCTTTTCATCAGCTTGTCGAAGCTCTTGCCCCAGCTGCGGATTTCCTCCAGTGTGGGTCTGAAAAATGTATATATATATTGGGAGCTGAGTATATATTTCTTTATAGGGTTATGGGTATTCCATTAAACTCACTGTTCGCCATCTAGGAATTCGGCATTAACGAGATCCCGCTTCGTGGGCGCATTTTCATCGGCATTCTTGATGGCCAGACTGCAAAAGATAAGGAGGTGAGCTTGTTAAATGTCGTTATATTTTGATTTTACAACCCATCAATCACCCTTTAAAGTAGACTACGATTTTATTCATCGCCGAGTTGCCGCTCGCTCAGCCTGACTCATTTTTAACTGGCACAAAGAATAGCATAAACGTGTAAATACGGTAGTCAACCGATAGAGTGGACAGAGAGACTTGGAGATAATGGGAGATAAGTGGGTGATGTCATGGGGTAATAGAGTCTAAAGTACCTATGAGTAATCGATATAATTTAGGTAGTGAAAGGACTATAATTGAGAGAAACTGAAAATAAAACCATAACAAATGTTTGAACTTTTCAAGGTCAATGATAGGTCCTTCAAAGGTCAATATACTGCTTGACATATTTACTACAATTATAATAATAAACAACCATAATTTAATATTTAATATCGAAGGACCACTGTACTTGGGCTAATGTCATATCGGTTTTGGGTTTCGAACACCAAAAGACAGACAGGGATGGCGCTAGCTGGAAAGTGGAGCCGCAGCACTCGGCTCCGAACTTGACAAAGCTCCGTTATCTTTTCCGACTGACAGTTATCAGAGCGCCCCACGCCACCGCCCCTCCATCCCTCCCATGCCCCACAATGTCCCGTACCTAATCAAAGTCACACAGCCGCGCTCACTACATACGTACATACGTACATACGGTACATTGTACATGTATATGAATCGAATTAGAAGTGTGCCAGCGGGTTTGGGGGTATTTTTCGGGGCGCCCAGTTCTGGATGCCAGCACACACAAAGGTGCGGAGGAGACGGAGGAGCAGGAGGACTGCGACAGGACTTTCGGTTTCATTCACGAAAACATGCAACACTTGGAGGAGTCGGAGTCCTCCGCGGAGGAGCCGCCACATACTTATTTATATTTGATTTGAAAAGTGCCCTCCAGAGAGCTTTTCGCCTGCCCGACGACGACGCTTGCTCCCGGAATTGTGAATGAACGCGGGAGAGCGCGCAAGCAAGGCAAGAGAGGCGCCAAAGAGTGGGGCCAAAGAGTGAGCCACAAAAAGGAAGAGGCCCCAACAGAGAGACTGAACGTGAGCTTTTGGGCCATATGAGAATCAGTGGCATTGCCAGCTGCTTCAAAAGAAAATAAAGGGCCATGTCCACCTCTCCGCTTCCAATTTCAATTTCAACTTCCACATCCAAGTCCGCGTCCATGTCAGTGGCCATAGCCAAAGCCGAAGCAGTAGTTAAAGCCATAGCAATAACCAATAGCTGCGGCCATATCCATGACTGCACTGTGCGAAATGAGGGAGTTATTGAATAGGTTATTATGGAATTTACATTTCGAGGAGGGTTTAAAAAGGACGCGAAATATTTTACAAACTTGTAGGTAGTTAGTATGTAATTTAACCTAATTAAACATCACAAATTCAAAAGATCTTGTGGTATATTCTTATAATCATTAACCTCCTTTCTACTTTTACTAAAAATAAGGTTAAAACAGTTCAATTCTAAGTTTTATAAATCCTTAAAGATCATAAAACATTTATAAATGCATCTAAAAATTATGCTACTAAATATTTAAGGATTAATTTCCAAGCTTAAACCTTTCGTAGCATACTTTTCAAGACCATTTCAAATCCTAAGAGAATTCTTTAGCTGCACCAACTTCACCACCCCCCAGAACTACTACCCTGTTTCTCCAAGTGCAACCCACTTTGTATGTTTGGATGGAACTTACCACTTGGCCCTGTTGTCACGGTTTCGGTGGGTATTGGTTTGATGTTGTGGTGGTCGAGCAACGTTGAGCCAAGGCAGAGCGCGGTAACGAGAAAGAATTGATTTCGTGTCAGGGGATTGGAGCATGAGGACAAGTGGGTAACGTAACTATCACCAGGTACTTACCAAGAGCAGGAGCAACAGCAGCACCAGCAGAAGCAGCACGGCTTTTGCGACTGTGGCCGCTGCAATGTGGCCGCATTGGATTCCTGCAGCACATTGGACGTGGACCCGCCGCCGCCCACAGTGGGCGATACTCCGCCTAGGCTGCCTCCTCCTCCTCCGCTGACTATGCCTCCTCCGCCGGCACTGCTACCTCCATTGCCATTCCCGTTGCCGTTGCCATTACCATTACCGTTCCCGTTGCCGTTATTGCCACTGTTGTTGGCCCCGCTTTGCTGGGAGGATGCAGTCATGCCGCGCAGTCGACAGCCACTGGGCAGCTCCGAAACGGTGCAGGACATGCCGTTACCTGGAATAAGGCAGAGAAATTGAAACGTTAATAAGGCAGGTGAGTGGTTCTCAGGGGGGTAGGGTAAATTTGGTGGGGATTAGTGGGGGAAATCGCAGTCACACAGCAAAAATATATATATGTATATATCGGAGGGTATTGGTCATCAGTTAGGCAAGGTTCTTATCGGGGAAATAATTATTCTATGGTTTAAATGAGTAACATTCTTGGTCACGTTTGCCTTGTGTTGAAATTGATAATTACTATAAAGCTGGTAAAGTTATTAATACGAATTTAATGAAAATAGAAGTGAATAGCACGGTTTTATTTCATAAGCCACTAAGAAGGGTTAACTCTTAAAACAGTAAACATTTTATTATATTTTCAACCTGTTTGGAACTAAACTAAACTAAACTGGTCTTAGTTTGCCCCTATATTAATAGTTTATTCATTTAGACTATTATTTTTCTTAGTAACTCCTGAAGAAAATGTAAAAAGTGTTAATTTTAGTTTAGATAAATCATAGCCTGACGATAATATTTTATAGGTTTTCACCTTAAATACATTGAATTTAGTTTTCCAAACTTTGGTAAAAAATATACATTTATCTTAAAGGTAAACCAAATTTTTAATTAAAAAAAAAAAAACATATTTTTTACTGATAATATATATTCAACTCTTAATCTCAAAAATTCTTTAATCTTTAAAGCAAAACTATCATTTTTAATGGACGAAATATGATAAAATTCCTATAATATTGATAATTTAAGTAGCAGAAATGACATGCTATTTCTCCCTGTGCACTTGCACTTACCCTACTTTATACAGGTTGTCAATATTAATTAATATTCCTAAAGGTCAAACAACGGCTCTATTTAATTTTATCTGCTTAATAATGATGTGGTTTTCGCATTCATTTTATTTCTCAATCAATAATAAAACATTAAGAAGGGGCCTGCTTGGAAAAAGTTCCTTTTCTTTTCTCGCCGTGCTCTTACACTTACCTGCCCTTTGAAAGTTGAGGTTGACTCTGGCGGTGGCGATGGTAATGGAGCTGGAGCTGGAGGTGAGGATGAAGATGGGCGCTGGAGATGGGTGGTGATATGGTGGCGCTGCCCCAGCTGGCGGACCGCCCACTGCCACTGACCTGCCCACTCGCCCGTTCGCACGACCTCTTCTCTCTCTCTCTCTTCTGCTTGCTCTCTTCCTTCGACTTCTTCGGCCAGAGGGGGGTGGTTGGGGAGAAGAACGAGGCCGTTACGTATTTATGTTTTTGCTAATAATTTTTTATCGAAAGTTCCCACTCTCCGTGTCGCTCTCTCTCTCTCTCTCTCTCGTTCTTGCTCTCTCTCTGGTGCTCTTGATTTTAGTTTTTCGTTTTGTTTTATTTTTTCTTAGCTTTTACTTGGGGGATTTTACATGCCTTCTCCTGCTTCTTCTTCTCCCACTTGTGCTGTGTGGTTTCTTCTGTATTTCCCAGATTTCTCGATATTTGGAGAGTACGAACGAATTTGTGGAATTGCGGAAATATTTCAGATCAGGTAGGTAATCCTTATGCCTCGTAACTTGGTAACTGGTACTGGTAACTGGTCCTGATTGTAATGGTTACTTGGTGCTCGGTCCCTGCTGCTCCCTCTGCTTTTCGCGTGGGCTGATTTTCGGTTGCTGCTGCTGCTGCTGCTGACTGGGTGGTGCGGGTGGTGGTGGTGGAGATGGTTCTGGCTGTTTTTGTTGTTGGTAGTGGTGCTGCCTGCGTATGGTGGTGCGCGCGGGTGGTGGCGGTGGGCGCCTACGGCATTTACATTTACTCCGCTGCGGATTTACGGTCGGAAATCTATGGGGGCAAGAGAGATATCCTATGGCCCCGTTAGCACCAAGGGGCACATTTCCACGGTGTTACGAAATTTATGAGCAGCTGGAGCTGCTTTTATTTATTTCTTGCCCGTGCCCGTCGTGGTCATTACACTGATGTATGTAGGTGGCAGCATTGTTTGGTCTGACAGGGCGTATGCGTGATTTTGCTGGTGTCGCTGATGTTGCTGCTGCCACTGCTGCTGCTGTTGATGTTTGGGTTGCTGCTGCCGCTGCTGCAACAGCTGCAACATGTAGGCAGCTAATTGCACTTCTGGTCGTTGCACCTATCACAAATCAGCTGCTGCTTCGCCTGCTCCTTTGTTGACCATCTCCAGCTATCTCTATCTCTATCTCATTGTTTTTCTGCTGCTCGCGAGGATTGCGGGGGACGACGACGACGACGCGCTCGCTAGTATGTATGTATGTTTTTTGGGAGCAACCAACGACGAGTACATACGAATTTTTGCCACTAGAATTGGATTCGAAATCGGAATCTGTGTGTGGTGCGTGTGAGTATGCGTGTAGTGTATATTTTTCTTTTTTTTTCGCCCCCGAAATTGTTTTGCTCGCGCTTTGATTTTATATTTTCCCCCTTTTTTTGGGCTTTTTTCGAAATTATTTTGTGATTTTGTATGCGCGGAACTGCAATTATTTTCTTCACCTCACTGGGGCACTTTCACATCCCGATTTTCACATCTCGCCCTCGGCCATATTTTATTATTTTCCTGCTTTTTTCACGGGGGCTGGCTGCCATTCGATTCGATTTCTGCGTTCTGGTGTTCTGCGCTCTGCGATTTTCCTTGCTCAGAACAGAACGGAACAGCACGGAGCGGAGCGGAACGGAACCCAATCCTCGACAGGTCGGAGCGACTCGAGATTCTCTCCGCGACTGATTTCCAAGCAGTGCCGTGTCGCCCAGCTCTTGATTTTCCAATGCGCGCGCTCCTCTACCCAAAAGAATGCCATGGATGTGTGTGGGGAAAGGAGGAATCTCGGCGCGGGGAGCGTGCTGTGGGCTCCAAAAAGGTGGACGATGGGCAGAGAGAAAAGCTCGCCCGCATAGCTATACAGTTAGAATTCCTGGTGGTACACACCAGCAAGGCGCACGCGAGAGAGAAAGCAAAGCATGTGGCGGATGAAAGAGAAAAAAAGCTCCGCTGGAATCCCCAAAAGCTTGGGGGCCCCCGTTAGCTTGGCAACTTTCGACAGGGTTGCACTGATAAAGGGACCTTGATTTTGGGATCCCACTAACTTTTTGGAACCTCGCATGTAAACAAAACTTTAGAATTTTGTCTTTCCTTTAAAGTGATCTGAGGGATATTTGGTATATCAGCATTTTTTGGATTAATATGAATGTCTGTAATGTTTCAGATCAATCTAGTGGTAAATATAGTATCTATTGTATTGTATCTTTTGTATTATAAGTGCAAGAAATTGTATTTTTTTTTTAAATACCACTTTCAGGTAACAATTAAAATATATCATAACTAAGCCAAAAATGCATTAATTTCGATTCGGAAAGCAGTTTTGTGTTAGTTTTTTGTTAATTTAAAAAAACTGCATACCAAATTTAAAATTTTAAGAAATCAAAATTTTTGGCCATTTTTGCAAATTTTAATGATGTAACCCCTTATGAAATTTCGCAAAAATGGCCAAAAAATCGATTTCTTCCGGACATGTCTAGAAAGATTCGCATCTTGATGCTGATCAAGAATACATATGGTTTATAGGGTCGGAAATGACTCCTTCACTGCTTTGGGAGCTTCTGACTTAAATTAGAATACCCTGCAATAATATAAGAAAGCCGTCTTGTGTAAATATTCCATTAAAAACCCCTCTTTTTTAATATCTCCAGAAACAAATCCAATAATAAACGCAGTATTTCCTTTCATTAAAAATTAACATATGTATTTATTTACTATAAAAATAGCATATAGGAGTCGTGGCTCCTACTCTACGTGTACAGCCTGATGGTGCAGTCAGCGCCTGTGGAGAAGACCCACGGCTGCACCGGATGCCAGGTAACGTCCAGGACACCGAACTCATCGCGCTTCTCGTGCGTCTGCAGCTTTTTCAGCGGCACAATCAATGGATTTTGCAGCAAGTCACTAAAAACACACAAAAAGGTTAACAAAAAACCAAAGAAAAAGACATCCCGAAGCCACTTACTTGTAGACCATGCCGTGGGAGACGATCACAGCCTGGTCATCGCTGCCAGAGGCAAACAGCGGATAGCGGAGATGGAAGGCCACACTGCGAACGGCATTGCGATGGAGGCGCATGGTCTGGTAGGGTTTGGTGGACAGATCCAAGTCGAACCAGAGCATCTTCTTGTCGTAGGTAGACACGAGCAGATTGTCACCCTTGGGATGGATGGACATGCCCGATATCCACTTGGAGTTAGTCAGCAGCTTCTTCACCAGCTCTTGCTTGACCAAGTCATAGATGCGAATGTTGTGCTGCGTCTGCAATGGAAGAAACACAAAAACTTAAGCAATGAAAGCTTTGAGAGAGAGCTAACAAGTCAACCTACCGCCACAAAGAAGCAAGGCTTCACCGGATGGAAGAGCACGCACTGGATGAGGCCCTTGCTCTTGGAGAATGGAATCTGTGAGCGTCGCTTGGACAGCTGATGGATCAGGGCCGACCGGTTGGCACCCTCTGGCATCACCGTCGCCAGATAATCACCTCGCCCATGCCAGGTTACCTGGCGAATGGGTTTGAAGTGGGTAATGACCACCCGGACGCCCTTCTCCTGCTCATCAGCCTCTGCTGTGGACCACTGAACCGCCACCTTGATGCGCTCGCTTTCGATCACATCCTGTTTGGGTGCCTCGGCCAGCAGGTCGTCGGTTTTCTTCACCAGCACCTTGTCGCCCACCTTGGGATTGACCAGCAGCAGTCGATTGCCAGTGGCCACTGCAATAATGGAGAGCTTGGGATTGGGACACCAAGCCACGCAACGAACCACCTCGTCCGTTTCAATGGTGCGAATGCAACGACCCGTAGCGATTTCCCAAACTGCAAGGGGGAAGTAAACAATCAAATGAAGAAATCTTTGCAGGATTGTTAAGTACTCACTCTTGACGGTCTTGTCATCTGAGCCGGAGACCAGGTACTCTCCCTTGGGCTCCACGCTTACAGAACGCACCAAATCGGTGTGGCCGCGATAGACCAGACTCTCCACTGTGGGGAAGGGTTGCAGATCACGCGGCGAAGGCAGCTTGGGGATGAGGTATTCAGCGTCAATGTTCAGCTTCACCCGCTTGGCACGCGGACAAAGATACAGATCCAGGCAGCGCAGGAAGCGCTCGCGTAGGTATCTCGAGTAGGCGGGCACCTCGCGCAGCGACTTGAATTTCTGTGGCATAAAGTGGAGCTTACGTTTGTGCGGCTCATCTTTGAGCTTTAGCCACTCCTTGGTCTCCTTGGCATCGAACAAGTACTCGGGTGGCGGATTGTAGGACTCGGCATGACCGGGCAGGTCACGCTTGGGCGCCGAGACGGGATCGTGGATACGACGCATGTGCTCGCGACTGGTATCCGTCTCCCACAGCATGTAGAACTTTGGGCCACGCTTGGCCTGCTTCTCACGCTCCACCTCCTCGGTGGTCTTCATCCAGCCCATTTTGAGGGCATGCACCATGCGCGAGACGCGCTTCTTCTCGGACACGGAGGGCAGGAAGGAGCGCTTGTGGTCTGGCACGTTTTTGATGGGCATCTTCTCTACCTCCGAGGTGAACCATTCGATCCAGGGCGCGTACTCATCGTGCTCCTCGTTGGAAATTCTACCCTTGGTGATGCGCTTGATCAAGGCAATGTCCTCGTCCGTGAGACGTACCTCCTGGCCGGTCAGCGGATCCTTTACCGAGCGCCAGAAGTCAGGATCCTCGATTTTGCGCAGGAACTCGTCGATGCGATCGCCCTGCTGAGGCTTCACTATCTTCTTGGCATCCCAATCGTAGCCAATGTGCTTATATTCGTCGTACCAGTGCATGGGTATGTTGCCCACTGTGTTGCGTATGTCCTCCTCGTCGGAGGTGTCCGAATCTTGATACTCTGGCTTGGAGGGATCCCTTTTTGGAAGCTCATTTGTGGTGGATTTATTTGCGGCGCTGCTACTGCTGCTAGGCTTGTCGTCGGCTGGGATTGGCTTGGATGTACTAGGAGTGTCTTCATTTTCCTCCTCCTCGGAGTCATCATCATCGTCCTCCTCCTCTTCTTCCTCTTCATCATCGCTTTCTTCATCATCCTCAGCTGAACTGCCCCCGGCTTGTTTTCTGCCCAAGTAGTTTCCCTCCTCGTCGCTCTCGAACTCCACTTCATCATTGCTGTCAGATTGGTACTCCTGGTCTATACCCTCATCATCGGTGGAGTCCTCGCCGGGATCCTTGACAGCTTGCAGCAGGTCCTTCAGAGAGCAAACACATGCAGGTGATTTTGGAAGCGACTTTTCAGGTTGTCCCCAGGCGAACTTACCTCCTCCTCCTCGTTGTCCGAGGCCTCGGAACTGGCGGCTACTTCATTTGTGGGCTCCGGCTCCTTTCCTTTTCGCTTAAGTGTTAGTTTTTTAGTCATTTTTATGGGAAAACAAAACTAACGCGGCGCACGTGTTGCAGTCGGCGATAGTGATGGGTGTTGAATAAAGATAACTAATCGGTTTTAGTGCGGCCAGTTGCTAGAGTTATCGATAACACAAAAAGGTTACAGAAATGGGGAATATATTTCATTATAATACATTTAATAAGTAATAGACGTAATTCCTTTATTTATTTATACCCCTTTTCCTTAAAAGTAAAATTTTTATTTAAAAATAATTAATGCCTTATTAGAAAATCAACTTTTTGTGGCTCAGTGTAATCGACCTCCAACGCAGATGTGAACAAGTCAAAAAATACCCTAACGCCAGTTGGTGGATTCTTGGTCAATCCATTTTTCAGTGGAATTCGCAGGCTTACGTGCTGATTTTTTGCGGCTAGCACGGCGATTACAGGCGCTCCACGGCAACCAAAGCCCCCCGAGTCCGGCAACAACAAAGCTCCACCGCCGGAACGTGCATTACTCATCGCGGAAGACGGGCACCATCGATTTGTGTGTCGACACACAAACACACAAGGGCAAACAAAAGTGCACACGCACACCATCAACGCAGCCCACATCAACATACACACACGCACTCCAGCACACACACACACAGAGACGTCACGATGACTGCGCCGCGACGCCTGAGGAAGGAGCTGAGCGACTTGCAGGAGAACACTCTGAAGGGATTCCGGGACATCAAGACGGATGACGACAACCTGCTGCGCTGGACGGGTCTGATCGTGCCGGACAATCCGCCGTACAACAAGGGCGCCTTCCGCATCGAGATCAACTTCCCGGCGGAGTATCCCTTCAAGCCGCCAAAGATCAACTTCAAGACACGCATCTATCATCCAAACATCGACGAGAAGGGCCAGGTATGCCTGCCCATTATCAGCACGGAGAACTGGAAGCCCGCCACCCGCACCGACCAAGTGGTGCAGGCCCTGGTGGACCTGGTCAACGAACCGGAGCCGGAGCGTCCCCTGCGGGCGGAGCTGGCCGAGGAGTTTCTGCGCGATCGCAAGAAGTTCGTGAAGAACGCCGAGGACTACACCAAGAAGCATAGCGAAAAACGTCCGGCGGATTAGCGGGACGCAAACGGAGGTGGCGACAGCGACAACTGCGGCAGCGGCACAGAAGAATCACCATTGCCGTAGCCCTTAGTCTTGTGATTTTCAGTTAGTTATTTAATTTTCATTTCGTCAAAACTCGACTCCTCACCCCCGACCCGATCCTCAGAGAGGGTTCTCTTCCTCGTAAGCGGAGATTCCCTTGGCAGAGTACATAGTCTTGTAAAAGTAGCACTGTAATTTTATGCAAAATGAGAAGAAATACATGTTCGTTATGTTAAAAGAACAGCGCTGGGTTTTAGGATGGCCACCTCGGGCTCTGTCTTGGCCAGGGGCATGGAAAGGCCTCCTCGCCGAGCATGCCACGGAAGCAGGTCAGCAGCACGCCGTTGTTGTGCTGGATCAAAGCGTTGCTAAACTGGTTCTTTTGCAGCTCCTTGATGTCCAGCAGGCTGTGAATGGCCCCCGCTTGCTCATCCTTGAGTAGCTCCAGCACCTGGCTTAGCTCCTTGCCATCTGTGGTCTTGGGTTTACTGAGAGTAAGGGAATGCGTGGGATTGCTTTCAAAACTGGAGTCCTGGTAAAGGGTTTCCATGAGAAACAGCAGCAGGGAGGCGGCATAGTGGGTGAGAAAGGTAAACCTCTGGAAGACGATGCTCTGGGGCTGCAGATCTCTTATGTTTTCCAAGAGCTCCACAAAGAAGTGACGCTGGGCGGAGTGATAGCTTTCTTCCCCTGAAGGTGGCTGGTAGTTGAGTATTTTGTTCTCCAGTTGACATTCGGGAGCAGTTTGCCAAACCGGATCGAGATCAAAGGTATCGCGGATGCGCAGACGCAGCAGGAGTATGGGCTCCGAGGCAAACATGCTGCTCTGCAGGCTTTGCACCTCCGCTCCTCTGGAGACACGCAACTCCAAAGGCGAAGTTCGATTGGAGGTGTAAGAGTAAGAGGCCTTGCCGCTGGGGCACTTTTCCAGCTGGTTGAACTCCCGACGCAGGCAGTAGATCTGCTTGAGAAGATCACCATGCTTCAGGTTCTCCCTCTCGGTGTAGGAACCTCCGTAAACAGGCACCGAAAAGCCCAGAGCCTTGCTGGTGGCCTCCTTGTCCACAATGCAAAGGCTGTCCGCCAAAGGCTTGACTTTGTAGCGGCTGTAGTAGGTGCTGGAGACGAGGCCACGTAGGTGATGGAGATGTCTCAGGTAGTGGCGATCCTTGGACTCGTACGCATAGATGCTACCCTCGATGGCGTCCGACTGGAGCTTCATGTACAACCTACAGGCAATCTCGTGCTGCATTAGAAAGTCCGTGGGAATCTGTGACCTGGCAAACAGTGGCATCACCATGGTGTCATTCGGTTGCGCCAACTTGGCCTGCAACTCCTCCAGCAAGCGGGGCAGACCAGCTGCCGTGTCCTTCTGGTAATTTAGGCAAATAACATACACCTCCGAGTTGCCACGCTTAGATGTGGCGGGCTTGAAGATGTGCACTTGCTCAAAGACGCAATTGAGCATGTACAGAAGCGAGACACTGCATGCCTCAAAAAGCGTAAACATTTTCACCAGGAAGCTGCCACCTGCAGATAGGATCTTCAAGGCGCTAAGCACCTCGGCAAAGAACAGGCGAACCACTATCTCCTCCTGGCAGTCGGGCTGGGCAGCACAATCAATGGACCCATCGGCGGTGACTAGATCCACTTGATCCTGGAAGTCCTCCTTACAGCGCTTCGCCAAGTGATCTATGTTGGCCACATCTAGGAGGTTGCCTGTTAGATCCTTGTGGAAAAGCCAGTTGTCCAGCGTGTGGAAGATGAACCTGTCATCGGTGATCATCTCGTTCAAGGCATTGCCTTCATAGTAAGGATTCAAGGTGGTGGAGCGCCAGCGCCATTTAATCTGAAAATTTAAATGAATTTTTGATATTAAGAATAGGAGGGAATAGAAATGGAGCAGTACTTACCTCCTCTTCGGCATAAGTACTATGCAGATAGTGATTCAAGGATGCAATAAACGCTCCCGGTGCCTCGCACAGATGCAGAGTATTTACCACGGGACCCTTGACCAGGGGATACCGGTGCAGGCACTCAAAGAATTTACACCAGGCCACGGTGACAAATTCCGCCTTCGTCTCGTTCTTTAGGCGCCAGGACACCTCGCCGGAGGGATCTCTGCGGTTGGTGTGGGCACTCCACTCCTGCACTCCATAGTCGTTCAGCCGGCTCTTGACTGCATTCAGTTGCTCCCGAAGTCCTTGGAGCGCCTCGTATTGGTAGAACTCGCCGAAGAGAGCTTGATCCGGCGGAGGCAGCTGCCAGGAATCATTTCCCCTAGGCTTTTGGTACTGAAACTTCTTCCCGAAAAGCTGCTCCAACTCCGACTGCCCGATGGCCTGATAGTCTGCCTGAAAATTAGAATACTTTTAGTAAAGCCCTTGAGGAGTCTTCTTGGTACCCACCATTGGATGAGGCTTCCCTTGGACAGGCAGTTGGCAGCCATGTTTCAGCGGGGAGTTCATTACTGGCGCTTTTTGAGGAATCTTTTCGAATTGGCAGACAAATGCAATTTCGCCGGTTCAGATTCGCCAATAGAGATGGACCATGCCGAAAGCGAGACATCGCTATCGATGTTGAGATTGTTATCGGATTGGGCGGTTATTTTTGAAATTGATCGTTATTTATTGTTTGTTAATTACTACTTAGATAAGGCTGAAAGCTGTAATTCGACAATTTTCCAAGAAGATTTTAGAAATGCATATTATAAGGACTTTAAATAAATATTTTTATATCAAAAATGAATCATTTTAATTTAGAAATACCTTTTATGTTGGTTATTAAAAGGTTTATTAACATGCGCACTGCGTTTTAATTTTGCATAATTAAATGTTTTCTTAATGACAAATACTTGTATATTTTTGTTACAGTTTTTTGGGAAAAACCAAATCTAATAAAATGTATAACTAAGCCAAAAGTGCCTTAAAATCAATTCGGAAAGCTGTTCTGAGCTATTTTTTACTAGGCTAACAAATCTGCATACTAAATTTAAAATTAAGAAAAATTAAAATTTTTGTCAATTTTAATGATGTAACCCCCTATCAAATTTTGAAATGTTGAAAAAAAATTTTAAAATTAATTTTCTTTTGGCTAGAAAAACTCTCCTGTTTATGCTGATCAAGAATATATATGATTTATAAGGTCTGTACCGACTCCTTCTATGCTTTACTATCCCCTTACTAAGTTGATAGTTCCCTGCAAGGGTAAAAAAGAATTTAATAAACTAAACTAAAAAAGATTTCCTTACTCTCTTCCCCATTTCACAAAACTTACTTCCTTTTACATCTGAAAGTTCTGAAACCGATCATTGTCAAAGCATTTCCCGTAGAAATCCGACCGAGGAGAGACAACACGTGTGCCTGAAATACCAAATGGCTTATTAAAATTAATTTCTTCGGTTCTACAGATAGTTTTTTTTAGAAAGCGCTCGGCGACGAATATGGGGCCTTCAAACTGCCGATCGATGTTACGAAACTATGGGTCATCACATCATCAGGCGTTAGTGCCGTCCGATTGTGCATACTAATATTTAATTAAATTTTATTTAATCGCCAGCGGATGGGCCCAAGAAGGAAGTGGGAGAAATTGCACGGCCGGAGAGAGACTAGCCAGGTAATATGGGAAAAACTTGATGGTCGGCGTCCTCAGAGGTACTTTCTGTTGGAATTTGTGGAAGTGTCTTCGAGGGGGTTTTGGTATGTCAGTTGGTGGTTCAATGGGCTTTACTTTATACGTGCAGACCCTGTCGCCTTTATGGCACTCGGAACGTGAGTCGTGTTTATATGAATAATAATAACGATATTCAAATTATGAGCTTCCAAAGCGGTTGCCGAGGATCCCAGTCCCGAGATCCCAGGAAAGCAGGGGCTTCGTGCGGTCGTGAGTAACGTTCTCTGGCTTTCTATAACCATATATACCTGGCTTATACACATATATACACAGTAGGTGTAAGTCCAGACCAGTATTTGTGTATATAGAGGAGGAAAGACCGACCGGCACGTGACTGTTTTGTATAATCGCGCATAAATATCTGTAATGTAAAGCCTATAGATGGCACCGAGTACAGAGAGCGGTATAGAGAGTCTCTCCTGTTCGAGGTAATCGTGGAGGAAAGATCTAGGGATGTCTCATCCTCCATCCTCTGTAACCATTCCAGTTCGAGCGGAAGTGGCTAACGCTGCGCATGCGCCTTGTTTGGCCCTGGACAATGCATTTTTGGGACCCAAATTCCAATTCCCAATCCGAATCCAAAACCACAACGACTCGGACGTGGACGCACGGCTTAAAAATCTTATTTCATTTCATATTTTGTCTCAAAAAAGGGAGTTCATTAATATTCCGGGCAGACGGCATTGCGCTAAAAACGCTTAAGCGGCGCACAGTCGCGTCGCCGGCGGACTGACTGACTGCTACCTGTCGCCCGTCCAGGTACAGGTAATACACACTAACACACACATACACCTGGGCAGCACCCCCACTCGGCGGGAATGGTGTGCGTGAGCTGGCAACGGGCCGCAATCCCCGTATTTAGCCGCTCCATGTGTTAGTGTCAAATGCCAACTAATTGAAACTTCTTCAATTGCCGAGGTGTGGTGCTGAGCTCGCCGCTCGGCTTCGGAATCAGTTGCCAATTAGTCTCCACCGCTGACGGATTACACTTGCCACTACTGTCCAGCCAGAAGCCAGCCAACCCGTCCAGTTCCAAGTCCCAAAACTTGTTAAGTGCTTTTCAAAACAACAAGCGTTTCATTGATAAAAGCCATTGACAACAACAGCCCGAATAATAGACGACAATTCTGTGTGCTTCTGTGAGAATTTATTTCCGTGGATTTTTGTGTGGCAAACTTGCTTTCGGTGTTATGTCTTGGGCTCTACAGGCCGGGCACATTCGATCATGGATCATGGATTCCGTTGGTAAATTGGCAAGATGTCGGCATAGCTGACGTTGGAAAGCGAATTTTGTAGAGCGCTATGCTGCATCTAGTCAGTTATTCAACAGGAACAGTCAACGAGATCAAAATGTGTCTGAAAATATAGTTTATTTAATGTAGAAATATATAGCAGGAATTAGAATTATATTTATACCCCGAAAATGTACGTTTATGGCAGGTTAAAGCAAGTATTTAAAGGGAATTGATGGTTAAAGGATGAAACATCTGAAAACTCTTCAATAAATTTGTCAAGAAACACTTGGAAGACTATTAAAACAAATGTTTAAAACTTTTTGAACAATTCAGTTTCAGTTTTCTTCCAGATTACTGTGAAAAGCAGTCATTTTACGGATCTACAGGACTAACTACACTAAAAAGGATACTTAATTACAGTTGTGGCCACAGGAAATAAGCTGCTCAAAAAATTATAAAAAACAATTGGATAAGATCTTAAATGTACAGGAAATACCCCAAAAACCAATCCTTGTAATACAGGAAATTAAATTTTTAGAGCACATACATCTACTTTCGCAATTGGATCATCAAAATAAACTTAATTATATTAAAATTTGGCTTCTTTTAAATGTCAATCTCCCCCATTAACATACATAATGGTCAATAAATAAAGAACCTACTAATAGTTACACAAACAAAAATGAATTGTTTTGTTATTTTGTTGACTTTTCAGCTATTTATTTGTTTATTTGCCAAACAAATTCAAATGGCAACAAGTTGATAGCTAATCGATCGACGAAGTTATCGAATAAGTGCCTATCGATAGAGCTTTAATCGGGTGAGCTAGTGCCCATCTCTAAACAACTGTTTTGGTTGAACAAAACAATTGTTTGCGCCAATTGTTTACAGAATCAGTGTAAAAAACGACTAAACAAACAGTTGGTGGGCGGTTGAAGGCTGGCGAATCTCAGATAAGACTATTCCATAAGTGATGGATAGCCAGGTAAGTGGCCAATTGCTGGTATTTGATCAGGGAAAAGGCCTGTTGAATGATACGTCGTCTGGCCGATGATAGGAACACGGCTGCTAGTCGCTGTTGGTCTGCGTTACCTGTGGCCAATTATCGCTTCACAGTAATTAGTCGCAGCTCGGCCGCACTTATCAAGGCGCCCATTGTGATAAATCTAAATACGCGCAATACCGTGTCTCCAGTATTTGGCGTAGAGTGACGTAATTCCGCCAGCGGGGGCGTTGTCATTGCTTCCACGGAGCTAATCTCTTGGTGTGTGTTGCAGGCACCGATCGACGATCTGCTGCTGGACATTGTGGACAATGCTTGGCGCATGGAAGTACTGCCTTTCGACCAGATTCTAGTGCCACGCGAAAAGCTACCCGATCCGGAGGCCGACGGCGGTGATTCACACTTGACGGTGAGCGAGCAGGTGAGTTTATATTTCCGGGCTTAATTTTGTGCAGATTTATGATTTGGTTTTTTTTTTGCGCTTTGGCAGGAGCAAAAGTGGACTGATCTGGCCCTGGGTTCCTTAGCCCCAGATGCGGCTTTGATTGATCAGCTCAACATCACTTCTATCTAACCAAGGACCGGGAGTCCGCGGGCGAGTGCCACCGCCTCGCCCACCAGCCTTTGGGCACCGCAACAACTACATCAATATGACTAGCAGCAACAGTAGCCACACCACATCCGGCCTTAGCCACCAGCATTTGCACTCACCCACCAAACTCACTGAATTCGCTAGGAACTTTGAGGACAAACCAGAGTCGCTCTTTGGGCGCGTTGTCAACAAGATCCAGAATGTGTATAACCAAAGCTATAACACCGTCAATGACATATCAAGTGGCACGAGCGGGAGCAGCAGCAGTGCCGCCTCCTC
Source organism: Drosophila kikkawai (assembly GCF_030179895.1). Classification (NCBI taxonomy): domain Eukaryota; kingdom Metazoa; phylum Arthropoda; class Insecta; order Diptera; family Drosophilidae; genus Drosophila; species Drosophila kikkawai. The sequence goes on from NC_091729.1 coordinate 24,852,998, forward strand.
GCAGGCCGTTCAAGTGGGCAAGTCGCAGTTTTTTAGCGAAAACAAAACGATAGGCTCTGATGTGGCTGAAGGGGAAACCTCTGTGAGTCGCCCAACCACGCTAAGCTTAAGGGCCACCAGCGAGTCGAGGAGCACGAGCACAGTTGCCTCTAGTTCTGCCACTGCCGCTGAGGATTCCGAGTCAAATGAACGCTTGGAGGCATTGCCCAGCGAAGCGAATCAGGGGCGCACCGTTTCCAATGTACTCAAGCACATCAGCAACATAGTGGCCACAAAAAACAACAATGTGAGTGAAAGTTGCAACAGCAACGAGTTTGCAAGCGAAATAGAAATAAATAAATATAGAATCAAGTATTTATATACGTTCCCCCTCTATTCCCTCTTCTAGGATCTTCGCAACTACAAAGACACCGAGCTGCAGCGCTTCTGGATGCCTGATTCCAAGGCCAAAGAGTGCTATGACTGCTCACAAAAGTTCTCCACCTTTCGGCGCAAGCACCACTGCCGGCTATGCGGCCAGATTTTCTGCTCCAAGTGCTGCAACCAGGTGGTGCCTGGCATGATCATACGCTGTGATGGCGACCTCAAGGTCTGCAACTACTGCTCCAAGATAGTTTTGACCTTTTTGAAGTCCTCCAGCTCGGAGATGGGCCAGGATTTGCAGGCTTTGCAGCAGCATTTGAGCAACAAACTGGAGGTACAGGACAGCGCCACGCCGCATGCCAAGCACCCGCAGCAGCAGAGAGCGCCGCTTTCCAGGAAGACCTCCGTGGGCTACCAGGAAGAGCGCTTCAGCTCGCAAACCAATTACAACACCCTGTCCATAGATGACCGCAAGAACATCCTGCAGCAGTCAAATTCACTGATAACCCTGCACGAGGAGATGCAACGGGATCTGCCAGCCCAGAACTGTGGCCAACGGCTGATTGAGTTCCTCAATAGCAACAACAAGTCAGCGAATGAAGTCCAGGCAGTGGCCATTCTGAATGCCATGCTGGCAGCTGGTTTCCTCGAGCCCATTGTCCCTGATCCCGAGCAGTTGGACTTTGATCCTTCGCTGCACTACAAGTTTGCCAAGAGCAGCAGCGGGCCAGACTCTACACGCACAATGAGTCCACAGTTTGAGGTGGTCTCGCATGCGGAACCGCAGCCACCCAAGTCCATGGATCAGTCCATGGCTGAGGAGAAGGAAAGGGAGCTGGAGAATGAGTTAGAGAATGATCTCTGCTTCACCACGGCCACCTCAAAGCTGCTGGAGTCCTATTGCGAGCATGAAGATCAGCTGCTGGCCCAGCTCTTACGGGCGAATCACCTCGACCAGGAGTGGGACAAGGTGCTGCAGATGCTCTGCTCCACAGCCGCCAATCACTTCAAGCCAGAGCACTGCACCAACGATTTGATGGACATTCGAAACTATGTGAACTTCAAGAAGGTGCCGGGTGGCAAGCGCAAGGACTCAACCATTGTTCATGGAGTGGCCTTCTCTAAGAATGTGGCCCACAAGGACATGGCCACGCATGTGCCTTTTCCCCGCATACTCCTGCTCCAGTGTCCCATTGTCTACGAGCGGATCGAGGGCAAGTTTGTGACCATTGAGACGGTTCTGCTGCAGGAAAAGGAGTACCTCCGCAATGTCTGTGCTAGGATTATGAGCTTTACTCCAAATGTGGTGTTGGTTCACAAAAATGTGGCTGGCATTGCCCAGGATCTGCTGCGGTCGTACGGCGTGACCCTTGTTTTGGATGTGAAGCTGTCGGTGATGGAGCGCCTGTCGCGCACGCTGCAGTGCGACATTGTTAGCTCCATTGAATCCAATATAACCATGCCCAAGCTGGGCTACTGCAATGACTTTTACATAAGGAACTACAATGGCAAGACTCTGATGTTCTTTGAGAAGCTCACCAATCCCAGAGGATACACCTGCCTCTTGAGAGGCGGCAGCAATGCGGAGCTCACCAGGGTCAAGCGTGTGGCCTCGGCATTGCTCTTTGCCCGCTACAACTGGCGCTTGGAGATGTCCTTCCTGCTGAATGAGTTCGCCCAGCCCCTGAGTCCCAAGCCCTCGATATTTGACTCCAAGGAGACGAGTCCCAAGACCCCTGAAACGGAGGCGGAACTGCGGGCTAAGAGACCTACCATGGCAGAGCGCAAGTCGGAGGATAAGATCGTTGTGAGCATAGTCAGTGAAAATGTGGCTGACTTTACGGACCCCCTGCGTTCATCCCAAGCGGAGGCCTTGTCCACCTCACCCTGTGCCCCGCCTGTGGTCCAAGCGTTGGCTGTGGAGCCACGCTACGATAACCGTTTCCGCACAGCGCTGAGCTCCACGCTGTTGTCGGTGAGTCCTTTTCTAAGCTTCCCGCTTCCCTACCTGGAAACTGAACAAGGACGCAAGTGCAAGCTTAGGAAGCTGTTCCCCGCCGAGCTGTATTTCTCCAAGCAGTGGTCACGCACGTCGGAGAGACCGGAGAGCGAGGCCAGGGACAGCGAAACAGCCAGCCGAGAACCTGGAAACAAGGAGAACCACAACCAGCAGATGCAGCTCCTGCCGGCCCATGACTTTGTGAAGATGAAGATTACAGCGCCGGCGAGCAGTCGCGATATACAGACCAAGCTGGCCGAGTTTCGATCCTTTGGGGGACGTTTCCCCAAGGGCAAGGCGCCGAGTAAGTAAGGTAAGCCCAGAAACCAAACCAAACTCACTTCCTTGTCTCTCCAGTGCTAAGACCCAAGAAGAAGAACGCCGAGCTTATCCAGCGCCCGCAGAAGGTAAGCGAAGAGCAGCTGTATAAGGATGCCCTGGATCCACAGAACCACCAGCGTCTGCCTGTGCTCTTCTGCAGCTTCCATTACAATCCCAAGGGTGTGTCCTCCTTCTGCAAGCTCCCTATGCTGCTGGACATGAAGTTCTATGGGCAGTATGACATCATGCTGGAGCAGTTCCTGCAGCGCTACTGCTGCCTGTTTAACTCGATGTGTCCCTCGTGCAATCTTCCTATGCTGGGCCATGTCCGTCGCTATGTTCACTCCCTGGGCTGTGTGTATGTCTACCTCACCGAGGACTCTACGCGTTCTGATCCCAAAAGGATTTACTTCACCTCCTGGTGTAGTATTTGCAATGCCACTACGCCCACGATACCGCTCTCCGACTCTGCCAAGTGCTTGTCCCTGGCCAAGTATTTGGAGATGCGTTTCCATGGCCATGCCTACAAGCGTCGTCCGCCGCCAGATGCCGAGCCAGGCAGCAGTCCCTGCGAGCACTCAATCCACCGGGACTACGTCCATCACTTTAGCTTTCGCGGCGTGGGAGCCAAGTTCCAGTATACTCCTCTTGAGGTCTGGGAAACGGATCTGCCCTCGCTGACCTTGCAGTTGGATCTGCCTAAATCTCTACCCGGCATCCAGGTTCAAGAGGAGATCAAGAACTTTTCAGTGCGAGGGCATGAGGTGTACACGAGAATCCACGAGAGGATTGCTGACCTGGCCACTGAGGAGGAGAACACGCCGCTGGTGCAGAACCTGAAGACGATGCTCACCCATGACCAGTTTATCTTCAAGCAAAAGATCGAGATAGTGCACACACTGCTCACGGATAGCCGAGCCACGCCCTACGACACCAGCGATGCCTTGGCCATGGCCAGGCGGGCTCTGGCCGAGAGCATTGAGCTGTGGGGCCCAAGGCTGCAGGAGATTGAGAAGCTGTCCGCCAAGCAGGCGCATCACATAGACTCGGGGACCATATGCACCGAGGAACTGAGGCCGGATTCGGGGGTTTCCTGTAATCCCGAAGCCCCCAAGACCACCAGCTCTACGCTGGCCAGGGAGAATGATCCCCTGGAGTGTCCCAGCGAGGATACGGAGACCAACCCGGCCAGTGCTCAATCTGTTGCGGAAAAGAAGTTCTCCATTGACCAGCTGCTGGCCAACACGGTGAATGTGTACTCGGATAAGAAGTCCATCAGGAAGATTCTCACCCAGCTCTTGCCTTCCACCAATCAGGTGAATCCCTTGCAGTCTCCCTTCTCCACCCAGGAGCATCTCACGCTTCCAGCGGGCAGCATTCCCATCCATGTCCGGGAGAACGACCTGAGCTCAGTGATTGCCTACAGCTTGACCTCGGCGGAGTACCAAAAGGCCAAGGAGGAGGTGGAGCTTAATTGCAATGCGGCTGCCGTGGCCTCTTCCACCTCCATCACCTCTGCTGCCCACTCAAGTCCCCAATTGAAGCGGAAGATTGTTCTGGCGGAGAACCAAAGCGATGCCGAGGAAAGTCCTAGTATTTCACGTACCTCCAGCAACACAAGTGCGGCTCCCAATGTCACAGCCACGCCTCAAACTGCTGCCGATTCCGAGGAGAAGAGCAAGGAGCGCACCAAGCAGCCACCCAGTCCGCATGTCACTTTGTCCTTCCAGGACAACGGCTGTCAGTTTCAGTGCAAGATCTTCTTTGCCCGGGAGTTTGATGCGATGCGCGCCAAGAGCCTGAAGCCGCCCAAGCTGGATAGATCGTTGTACCGCCGGCTGGAGAAGAGTAAGATGCGCGAGGAGTTGAGAATCTCACAGAGTCGCACGGGCTCTGAAATGGAGCTGGTGCGCAAGCCCAGCGATGTGGGCGGTCCGCGACCCACAGAGGAGGCTATGGACTTGGAGGAAGAGTCCAGGATTGCGCTGGCACGAAGCCTGTGCAACAGTGTTCAGTGGGAGGCAAGGGGTGGAAAATCAGGATCAAGATTCTCCAAGACATTGGGTGAGTTTGCCTTCAGGTAGCTAAACTTTGATCAGCTTATTTTATGTATGATTTTCCTTTAAAGATGACCGCTTTGTACTCAAGGAAATGAACTCCAAGGACATGAGCATCTTTGAGCCCTTTGCCCCAAAGTATTTCGAGTACATAGACCGTTGCCAGCAGCAGCAACTGCCCACCCTTCTGGCCAAGATCTTTGGGGTATTCAGAGTCAGCGTGAAGACAAAGGAGTGGGTTTTCTTAAAAATAAATACTTTTATGAGTTTCTAATAACTAAAATCCTTTAATAACCAGCTCAACAGTGGAACGATCAGTGATGGTCATGGAAAATCTGTTCTACGGCTGCGAAATTGAAAAGAAATTCGATCTAAAAGGATCCGAGCGGAATCGTTTGGTGGATCCCACCACTCAGCAGGGCGAAATTGTACTTCTAGATGAGAATCTAGTGCAAAGTAAGTATAAATGCATCAAAAGAGAGGTATTGAAACAAATTAACCCTTGCTAATTTCTTTAACCTCCTTCCTAGTGTCCTGGTCAAAGCCTCTGTATGTGCTGTCGCATAGCAAAACTGTGCTAAGGGATGCCATTCAGCGGGACTCGTCTTTTCTAGAGCGAAATGAGGTCATGGACTACTCCATGCTGGTGGGTTTGGAGAAGAAAAACAATTTGCTGGTTCTGGGTATTATTGGTAAGCCTTTACAAAGTCATGAAAGTCCTGTAAAATACTAATAATCTATATATTGTATAACAGATTACATACGCACCTTCACCTTGGACAAGCGTATGGAGTCCATTATCAAGGGTTCGGGTATCCTAGGCGGCAAGGGCAAAGATCCCACGGTGGTAAATCCCGAACGCTACAAGCTGCGCTTTATTGATGCAATGGATCGCTACTTCCTCACTGTTCCCGATCGCTGGGAGGGTCTCTCCAAGGTCTGAGATCAACCCTACACACAAACACACCTTAGTTAACATAGCTGTAGATGCAATAAAATAAAAAAGTAAACTACAAAACCCACTCAATCTAAACCAATTCGCAACAACACTCTGTCAGCCAGCATTTCCGACTCGGCTGGCGAATTGATTTGGCCTTGACCGGCATCCGCAGCCCCGGAAGCCACCCGCTGCTCATGACAATTGAAAGCCATGTACTTGTGCTCCGGCCGGTGGAGTTGCGTGCCAGGAAAGGAAATTATTATCATGATGGAGACCGCGCGCGTCGCGAAATGAAATCGTTAAGAGGCGAGTAAATCAGGCAAAATGGGCCCCCAATAAGCATGGTTTCATTAGCAAGGCGTCAAAATGCCGCGAACTGGGTTAAGGAACTCAACTAAACTCTGACAGCTGCAGCGGGTGGCCCAAATCCAGATCAAAATACCATTTCATATTCAAATCAACTGCAGCTGCAAGAGAGGAGTGCTGGCAGCGGGAGGAGGAGGAGGTGTTGCCCGATTGCATGTAACAGCCAAAATGGAATCCTTTCATTACCGCCCAAGCTTTTGCTGTTATCCCCCCGCAGTGACACCTCAAGTCAGTCGTCGTGTCGTGGGAAAATGTTGGCGGAGCAGAAGCGCAAATGGAGTTGGAAGGCACCGACAGGCAATGGTGTGTGTGTGTGTCGGAAAGTTGGCGTGCGAAAAACTGGCTAACTTCTTGACTGTGGTGCCACCTTTTCAGTTGGGATTTACGATCTGAGCGGTCAAGTTGTGGTTCGGCGAGCTGCGCTTGAATGGCGCCTTTGGGGCCAGGAACTGGCCACAGGCCCAAGGATGTGTGTGCCGCCGACCAAGTGTGTGCCTCAAGTGTGTGTGTGCCCGTCCCCCCAGAAGTGCAGACTCATTTAATGTTTAATTAAAGTGTGCAGAGCCCCAAAAGCAAGGAAACTCAATAATGGCGATTGCCTACGACTGGAAAAGCAGTGATGGGTAAGAGGTCTATAATGAATAATACAAGAGGTAGTTATACGTAAAAGTTACTAGTTTATGAACTCAAAGTTTTGGCTATAAATATAGTACTTCTTATATAGCAAAAGTGAAAGGAATTCCATTAGATAAATTCACTTTAGTAAATCCTGAGTAATTCCAATTAAATGTATTTAAATTTTTCTTTTAATTAGAGAGCCTGCCTTTCTTCATAAAGAGAAGGAAAGAGCTTGTTTTTCTCCTTTAGGTAAAAAGGTTTCTGGAAAACCATCCTGTTAAAGACTTTAGGGGAAATCCTTTAGCTTAGTAGTAAATTACACAGGTACACAGCCAAAAATTTACACGAACCATTTCAAGTTTTCCATGATATTTGGATGCTCCTGAGTAAAAGTCCCATACAAAATTATTTTCCATCACCTACAGGTTCCGCGGTAGACCTAAGAATACAAAAAACCTATGTTTGCCGACATTTTGAATTACGTGGCCTATATAATCGGACTTACCTTTATTATTTTCGGTGGGACGTACTCTCAATACATCACGGCACTACTAAAAAATAGTCCCAATCGTGGACCATTGCCCATGTCTTTGGAATTCGACGCCAAAGTTGAAACTCCCAAAATTTTCAACATTTCTGTGATGAAAAAACAATTCTGAGAATTAAATCTTATATGGAACTAATTTTAAATATTCATTGAATCTATTGTTCATTGTATTCTTTAATTTCGGTTTAAAGCGTTTTCATGAGGACATTTTATTGGATTTATTAAACGAATAAAACCCCTTTTTTGGTTTGATTATCTACTACTATTTTCTGTCAAAATTCAAATAAGTCAAGGCAACCTATAGAATGCGAGTAAAAGTGGTCTGTAAAAAGACCTAGTCTTAAATAGGTCATAGTTTTGCCTATTTCGAACATTTTTATACCCTTGCAAGGGTCTTATAATTTCAGTCAAAAGAATAAAACTCAGTGAAAGAATCATTTGCGGCCCTATAAAGTATATATATTTTTGATCAGCATAAACAGGCGAATCTTTCTGGTCGTGTTCGGAAGAATTTTTTTTTTTTTAATTTTTTTCAATATTTTATAAGGGGTTACATCGTTAAAATTTTAAATTTTTGAAAAAAATTATGATTTCTTAAATTTTAAAATTGGGTATATAGCTTTTAAAAACTAATAAAAACTAACACAAAACTGCTTTCCGAAATAAAATTGATGAATTTTTAGCGTAGCTATGATAGATTTAAAATTAAAAAAAATTCATTTAAAATTTGAACTTTTTTCCCATTACCCCTATTGATTCAGAAAGTATATTGTATTAATACGGAATATTCCTTCTAAATTTGTAGCTTGAAATTAAATACTTAAAAAATAAATGTATAAGTAAAGGTGTATATCATATCCTAGTCACCATTTCCATTTGAAATCCCTGATATCCTGACTATACAGACCTGCCCTTTTGGTTTAGCCTGCTAATATAAACTCTGCAGCTAGTGCAGTTGAAGCTAATCGAATTCCCGGCTTGCGGTTGACCTTGTCCGTTTGGTGGTTAACATAATGGTGCATTCTTGTTTATTGCATTACGTATACGCCCCGTGGCGTGACTGGGCCGTGTAATAGCAATTAAAACGTCATAAATCTGCAACTGTAATTATGTGAGTGTCCTGGCATCACAGCTAACCCACTGGCCCACTGATTAGCATATTTAAATGGGGTTGCGACGTTCCGCTGGCTGGCGCCGCTTTAAAAATAGCCAAAGGTCATTTGGCATTGTCAGGATTAGTCCGGGCCAGCTCCGCGCTCCTTTGACTTTCTCAGAGTTTCCTTTGGCTGAAATTGGGTCAGACTTGGCCAGGTTCTCCCCCACCTTCTTTCTGTCTGTTTCCGTTTCTGATTCTCTGATTCAACCAGCAAATCACGCACACTCCGTGGCCAGGGGATTGCGTAGTATAAACCATTTGGCAGCCATCAATTATAACCATTGGGTGGGGGGTGGTCGCTTGCTACAAATTTTCCCACACGTGAGAACTCGAAATTCCAATGTACTACAAGTCCAAAGGTGCAGGTGAGCCGTTCAACAGGTGCTTGTGGTCACATTTAGCTTAGCCAGTAGCCAAAGGGCCATAAAAGCCAAAGGGAGACTTGCAATTTGCATGCTCGCAGGTTCAGCTTTGACGACGGGCAATCCTTGTGCATTTTTAATGGCTCGCTGGGAGTCCTACACGAGTCCTTGGCAATGCCTCAACAAAAAACTCATTTCCGGATATGGATATTGCCAAGGACCCGGAGTCGTTGTCAGGACTAACAAAGGTTGGGGGAAGGGAAACGGAGACGTAGCCGGAGACACTATGAGCTATTGATTGGCATCGATTGAAAGGGTGGGTGGGTTTCACATATGAACAGGAGCAGATTGGAGGGGATTAGGGTTTGGAAAGATTATTATATGAAAATTATATTAATTCATTTGATATTTTGAAACATTTAACTAAGAGAGTTTTGGGTGGGTTTCATATGAAAAGTAGGAAGAGCTTCAGAAATATTAGGGCTTACAGAAATTTCTGGGGCATACCCTGTTGGTTCCTTTCCTTTTATAAAGTCCTGACGCCTAAGTCCACCTTCTGACCAGCCCTGTCTTTATCCATCGACTGCTCCCATGATAGTCGAAAGACAATTTTCTAATTTGCAGCAATTTCATCCTTTTGCCATATTCATTAGTTTGTTTACCAATGTCTGTGAGTGTGCCTAGCAACATTGCCCCGACACGCCATGGCTGGTGGGCCAAGGGAGGTGGCTATATGGTAGTGGAAAGCCAACAAAATGCCTTTACTGGTTTGCCTACCAAGTCCAAGGCAGCCGCCTGGAAGGCTCCCAACTGCAAATGCTTTTGGGGGAGAAGGGCTGGCCCCATTATAAAGGAACCTACCTGTTATTTGGTCGTGGTGGCGACGACCACCAACAGCTATAACCGTAACTTTTACGCTCAGTTTGCAGCCAAAGACTAGACGAATCGGTTGCTCTCCTAACCCAGCTCCAACTGTTTCTCTCCCAACCTTAGCTTTGATGCCGACTTTGGCTGGAATCGCTCCTTCTCCGAGCCGGATCTCACAGCCAACCAGAAGAACCAGGGCGACCTTAGCCGGTTTGCCATCAAGCATCCGCACGAGTATATAGCCGTTGATGACCTCAAGTACTTCCGTCGCCGCCAGCCCGTCCAGCTGCACACGCGGAGCAACGTCTGTCTGTACAATAGCGACGAGCCAGTGGTCAGTTTTGGATCCTTGAAGAGCGAGTATCGCAAGCACTTCCGTGGCCAAGGCCCACAAAACCGTCCCAGATCCCTGCTGAGGCGATCGACGTCGCTGCGTCTGGAGGGATTAATGCAGCTGCTGTCGGAGCACCAAGAGAAATACCACTGGTACACGCCCGAGGATCTGCAATTGTCAGTATATATCCAAAATATTTGTATTTTATATTAAATCTTTCAATTTTAATATTCTTCCCTCAGCTCCCGCACCTTTCCGGTTCGCAATCCCGAGAACTTGCAGTTGGGCAACGGCGGCGGAGCCAGCAGAGAGGCCACCAGTGGCGCCGATGGCATGAAGAACTCCTCGTACCTCATGGCTCCCATGGTGGATCCCAGCGCCAAGATCTTGCCTCGTGAGGTTTTCCTCGACGAGTCAGAGCTGGCGGCTAGGAATCACAACCAACCCACCAGCAAGCTGGCCGCGGACAAGTTCCGTCGCGATGTGGCCGCCCAGGAGCAGCAGCGGTGCCACCTGCAGATGCGGGCCCAGGCCGTGGACCGTGAGCAGCAGGGTCAGCAGCCGGAGCCGTCCGAGTACCGTCGCCAGTTCGTCCAACAGTTCCCCGAGAAGGCGCACTCCATACCCCAGATGAGCAGCATCAAGATTCAGGGGGAGTTTGTGGCCGTGCCGGAGTACAGGGACAGCTTCCGAATGTATGCCAACTACTCGAAAAGTGCTCCGATTAAGAAGGACGACAACCTGCGCGTGTCCGGCTCCGAGGGTGCCTGTGAGCCTAGCCCCGAGGTGCCGGAGTATCGCGACAAATTCATCGACCCACCCAAGCACGTGGCCAAAGAGAAGTCCCTCAAGACGGATGACCATCTGCGTCCGCGCGGGGAGTTCACCAAAGAGATTCCCGAGTACCACGAGAGCTTCCGAGACCCGCACATCACCGAGATGCCGGAGCGTGGCAAGCCGCGGGAGCCCTTTCTCCGGCTGCGCGGCAAGATCGAATTTAATCCGGAGTATCGCAACAATTACCAGGATTTTCCCCGCTCCCGTCCCGTAGTCCAAAAGCCCACCTCCTGCTTCCGGCTGCCCACCTCGGGCATGAATCACGCCCTCTCTGTACAGCATCATCAGGCGGGTGAGGATCTGGAGACGCCTGTCCTGGTGACCGTTCCTCCCTCGGAGGTCACAGCCACGCCAGAGTACCGCCGGGCCCAGTACAACTATCAGCTAAGAGAGCGTCCAAGGGAATTGGATGCAGGTCCCTCAGGGATGCCTGGCAGCCTGCGCAAAAGCTCGGATTCCTCATTGGAGGCACGACAGCCTCAGGCTCCGCACAAGCGCAGAACCTCGCGTCAGCGTGGACAGATCAAGGAGCCAGTACAGCCCACGGCGGCGGCGGCTCACTTTGAGGATGTGGGCGGCAATGCAGCCAAGAAGCCAGCCAGATATGGCCGGAGAGCCTCTGTCCTGCAGAATGCCTCCAACTGCCGGGATAACTCGTCGATCATCGAGGGGAATCCCAAGTATGCCGTGGGCTGTCGCCGCTCGAAGCAGCCGCAGCAGCAGCAGCCAGCAGGAGCCTTTGTGGTCCTTGACGAGCCCTGCAAGCCTTCCAACTGGATGAAAAAGACCTGGTACGACTCCTAGGTCCAAAGCATCTGCACCTCTTAACCGTAGTATTGTGTTTTAAATGTGTCTAATAAAAAAAAGTAAATAAATTCAAGAAGTAAAAGGAGAGGTTGGGGAGTTGTATTTTATATTGAAAATTATTCATTTAATTTAATTAACTAGCTGGTTTTGATTAAGTATACATTTTCTTCTGTATTTCTGCACTCATAAACCTATTCGGACAACGCCCATTTGCTGTATTTTAAGTTCAAGATGGACTAGTTTTCACATTAACAAGTTTAAAATTATTAATAATTGCTACAAGAGGAGTAAGCTAATTTAATTTAAACTTTATAAATCATTATCTACTCCTATAAATTTAAATTATTACTATTACTAGCTAGCATGCTTAACTATATTATATTTTAATCTGTGACTCTCTCATTCATGCCGCAAAAACGTAAACAAACGTGGTATTTCTCACCTTAACAATTGTTTTATCTTATCTCACGCACTGATAATGGTTCCCAAGAGAGAGGCGGTTACTCATAGAGGTTCAGTTTTTCGTCGGATTTCGCAAGCTACAGATGTGATCCTCCTTTCTACTTTAACATCAAAGGGAGTTCCCCCAAAAGAAGTGGCATCATCACAGAAATGGAGGCTCAGGTGGCCCATGCCGCCAGTCCACCGCCTCACATACTCGGCTACACGATTAGGAGTAGGACAAGGATATGGGTCTCCTACATAGTGCCCGCCTGCCTGGGAGTCCTCGTTTATATAGTCCAAACTGCCTCGGACTTGGCACTGAGCTACCAGCATTTTAGCCAGAAGGAACCGGGTTTTGGAGCGGGTACATTAGTCCTGGTGATCCTTCCCCCACTGATCACCTTCCTTCTGGTGTTGACTTCTAGGGAGCAGCGCGATTGTGCCTGCTCTGGTAGGAATAGGTGCACTGCCCTTGCCCTTGGACTCGTTAAGCTCCTGCTGTTTCCCTTCTTTGTGGTGTTTAGGTGAGTCGCAGCGATGTGGGTCACTGTCAGGTCTGATAACTCTCATCGATAAGGTTTTGTACGCGTCTGTTCTGGGCCATCGAGGGACTCTTTCACGACGACGACGATGTGGAGCGCATGAAGTGTTTGGCCAAGGCAGAACAAACCTCCAATATCGAGCTGTATCTGTTTATACAGGCCTACGCCCAGGCAGCTCCACAGATTATCCTGCAGCTGTACCACATGCTCGCCCAGGACATGTTCCGGAACTATGAGACCTGTAAGTTTTGCTGGTTCATCCGTAAAAGTTTTTATAAATTGCATTTTTCCAGCTGCTGTCCAGGCTTTATCTCTAGTATTCTCCGCCATTGACTTGGCAGCTGTGACCACCAGCTATCATCGCATTGAGAGCCAGCGGCGAGTGGGACGCCATTATCCTTGGGCCACGCCAAAGCAGGTGGATGGCCATCGCTGTCAGTTGGAGCAGAATGAACGCCTGTGCTGCGAGGCTGCGCGAAGGAAACGCCAGTCCGAGCGCACCATAACCAGCTTCCCAGAATCGGACAAGATCATGGAGAACTTTCGATCCCGAACGTCACTCTTTAACCCCGGTGAAGCCTCCCACGAGTTGCACTTCCAGGGCGAGGACGAGGTGGACAACGATGCCTTGGAGCAGATGGAAACTCGGGCTTTATTGCACTCCGGTCCCCGAGACAATGCCACAGACGAGGAAAAGATTCAGGGGACGAGACCCAAGCTGAAAGTGCGACACGAGGATCTGGGTGATGTGAATACCATCGAGGTGCTGGACAGCATTCCCGAGACTCCAGCACCACCGCCTCCGCCAAAAACAGCTCCGCCTGAGCTACCTGTCCTGCAGCCCACCGAAGATGATCCCCCAACTCCCGATCTCCGTAGAACCATGTCGGATAAGGATACCACAAAGAGTCGTCGGGTCACCAGACCCCTCTCACAATTGGAAACCTTCAAGGACATGCTTCTGGTCAACGCTCAGCTCTACATCAAGCAAAATGTCCCCCATCCGCCAAAGCTACTCCTGGGAAAAGTGAGCGAGGATGCGGCGGATGATCACAGCATCCTCATTCCACAGACACCCAAGACACCATCTCCCCTGACGCCCAAAGATGTGGTGGACTTTTACTTTCCGCGGCCCACAAAGATAGTGAATGGCATCCAGCAGGATGACTTTGCGGGCAAAACAGTATCCTTTTTCGGATGGGTCGCCTTCATCATCATGCGGATGCTGGCGCTGTCCACCTTTTGTGTCTTCTATCCGCGTGCCTTCTTCATCCTGGTCGGTGTTCACTACGCCCTGATGCTGGCCTGCCTGGTCCTGGAAACCCGCTGTCGAGGCAGCTGGAGCCGCACCCTCTTCCTTCTACTCCTGGCCTACATATACATCTTTGTGCTGATGGAGTTCCGGGTGAGCTTCAAGAGCGTTCGCCTTTGGTATGGGGGCTACTTGGTCCTAACCATGGCGGAGAACATCACCGTGTCGAGCATTTGGTTTGTAAACGAAGAGTGGGAGTCCTGGTGGATTGGCTTCATCTGGGAGTGGATCGTGTACAGCGGTGTGCTCTTCGTGGCCACGCTCATAGTCTACTACTGGATTTTGAAGCCGAAGGAGGTCGCCCTCATAGTGGAGGATGAAGCGTTAAATCCCGAGGCAAGTCCAGAGGAGCAACCCGTTACCTAGCAATGGCTGCCTTGGTTGATTTGTTGGATCGAAGGAGTCGCCTGGTTGTAGCTTGTAAGCTGTCAGTCTTGTTGCTGGCAAACGAATAAATTATTTATCTTAGTCTTAGAACCGAAACATTAGTATTAAAAATGGTGGACCGTGGCAATAACTTCGTCCTCCCCGTGGGGCCGTGCTCCACGGAGCTCACCGAATCGCAGACCAGCTTTGGTCCGCCCAAAATCAAGAAAGTCCTGCGTAAGTCAATGCTCTAGGTTAACCGGGATAATATTAATAGCTTTATCGATACTCCAGCCACCAGGGCCAACCGAATGGAGCAGTTCCTGTGGCAGGAGCTCTTCGCCGAGTACAATCGCCAGGCATCGGCTCCAGAGGAGGTGACCGAGGATCGCACGGAGTACTACGACCAGTTCTGCAAGGATGTGGCGCCAAAGAACGAGGAGGCCGAGGAGGTTCTGACCCAAAAGTATCCGCTCTACTGCACCACGGCTGTTACCCTGTGGAATGAGGACGGGGATCCCACCAAGACATTCAAGAAGAGCTATTCGATAACCCGGCCCATTAATGAGTGTACTGAGAAATTTGCTCCTTAGAGAGCTTTTATATTTACCAAGTCTTGGAGAAAATGGTGCATCCCTCATTCTCCTTCATTAAACATAATTAAGTTGGCTATACAATACTTTTCTCAATATTTTATATTTCAATTGAAATCCGAAATATTTTGAGCATTTAGGAATTTTACCTTTTTAGGTATTTTATGCCCTGAAGAAGAAATATACATTAATTTTGTTTAAGATTTATTTTTATAATAGTTTTATGAACTTAATAAAGCTTAGAAATATCAATAACAAAGTCACAAAAGCATTAATTTTAATTCTGAATGCTGTTCTAAGCCAGTTTTCATTAGGTTTACAAATCAGACAAGTATATGCCACAATTTTTATACCCTTGCAGGTTTTGATTGTCATTTTAATTTTAAAGTGTTTAAGGAAACTCTTCGTTCATTTTGGTGTTCAAAATTAAAGATCTTTACGTTTTGATTGACATTTAATTTTCAGTGATACTGAGTTTCCTTAAACTCATTTAAGACAATGATACAAGTACAGGCCAATGCCTGTACACAAAACAAATGATGATTGACCTATAATGCAAGTTCTTCTTTGAACTACATTTTCCATAAACAATAATAATGTTTTTATAACAAAATAGCAATAAGTGTGTATGAAGATATAGTCAAAAATTATAACGAAATTAATTATTTCACTTTACCGCCGTAAAAATCTTAATACAAATGCGTTCCCGTTGCCCGCGGTTTGTCTTATTGTTTTTCTTATTCGTTAGTCGTCTTTTTTTATGTTAAATAATGAGAATATCTGCTTTTGGCCAAACATACCTGAAAAGAAAGAAACAAAAGGAAAACAAAAACTACATGAAAAACACACTCTTTTATGTGGATAAAAGATCCGTTAGAAAAAAAACGTATAGATCTAGAGATGAGAGAATAAGCGCGTTACACAGCCATAATCAGCTGTGTCACGATGGAAAGCTTACATATGTATAACAGTTTTGTATTTAAAAAAGCCTCTGCTGGCCACCAGGGACTGTTGCATTTGTTTTTTGTTTTGGCCAGTAAAGTTATGAAGCAGTAAGGTTATGAGCACAGGACCGACAGTCAACTCACCAGATGTGTGTCCTAGAGACTTCTTTTGGTCGCGGGTACGGTGATCCGCTTCATGTTTTCAAAGAACTGTATTATTTCGGAAGGATACGTCAACTTTAAGTCCTTCAAGGGAACCACATCGATCACCGTGAGACCCTTCCAAGTGACAAACATATACCGTTTACCGGCCGCCTCAAAGATGTGTAGAATTTTGTCCAGTTCCAGGCCGCGAATCAGGCCAAAAGGGGCCTTGCGTACTGGCACCTTCCAACCGGATTTTAGCGATCTACGTTTGTTGCTAGACATTTGCGGCAGCATCAAAGGAGTATCCGAGTCATCACTGCTCTCAATTTTCTGGCTTTTGTTTGGGCTTTCCTTCGGACTCTTATTTTTATTCTTCTTCGAGCTTTGTGGAGTTTGATCAATTTGTGGACTATTTGGCGTGTCCATTGGCTTGGGAACCTGTTACAATTTTCTTAGTTTTAATTGAATTTCATTAATAAAAACGGATTTTATTTTCTTACGCTCTTTGGGGCCTCATCGATGCCATCCTCAGAAGTTGCCGAACTGGAATGTATACGCATTTTTTTCGTCCCTGTCTTTTTTGGCGGTACGGACGCCTTCTCGGTTGGAATCGTCTTTTTGGCAGACTTTGATGTAGGCAGCAAGTCGGATTCCGAGGACTCTGATCTTGAAGAGGTTGTGGAGGATACGCTTATAATCATTATATCCACATCAGAATTCTCGTCATCGCAGCTGGATTTAGGCACAGACGCTGGAGTAGATGTAGTCTTATCTTCACTAGACTTGCTCAATGCTAAAAATGGTACAGGATCGTTCTTTTTAGGGCCCTTAACCGGTGGCTGAGTGTTGAATTTCTTGTTCTTACCCATCGTATGGCCTGCATTGGGCTTTGGTGTGCTACTTTTGACACTATTTGTTAAATTTACTTTGGGCCCAATTGCTTTGCCGCTTTCCACTTTGCGTCCCACGGGAGCAGCGGCATCTCCTAGACGCTTTACAGGCAATGTGGCCTGGGCTGTCATATTTTCGGCACCCTTCTTGCTGCCGCTACTGCTCGCATTTTTCTTGCCGTGTCCATTTTGAAGCCTCTTCTTGTGTTCCCGGCGCTTGAAAAGCTCCGCCTCAAAATCGGCGAGCAGCACCATGCAGTTGCCTATGTTCTCCATGGGCTCCCAGGTGTTCTCCTCCGGTGGATAGCCCTGCCACTTGATCTGTACCTGGGGACGCCCGTTCCAGTAACGTTTTCCTGTGATCTTTTCCACAATATACTCTGACTCCCCTGCTGGATTGATCGTGGGCGTGAGTTTATTGACGCCACTTGCTGTGGCCGCCTTTTGCGACTTGAATTGGCCACCAGGGCCTCTTGGCCCACCGCCTTTCTTTGAAGTACCACCGCTGGACATTATCTTCGCGAAAAATGAAATTTTCACATAATTTCGTCGCAAAAAATTAAACAGTAATAGCGGCTAGCTTGGTCAGCGCTGGCAACTTACGCGAAAATAAGATCCGTTATAAATTAAGCGCAGGCAGAGCTTTGTGAAAATGATGAACGATAAATTATCGATAAAAAGAAAGAAGCAAAAATTCAAAATGGAGCCTGCCTAATTGGCGTCAAATCAGAATGTGTTAACAACCCCAATTAAAAGGAAACAATGGAATTCAATTCGCTCCAGCCGCTTTGCATACTGCAAATGTTCGCTTTCAACGAACTTGATCTCGGTTCTTAATGATCTACTCGCAAGCTGCAAGGGTATTCAAACTTCGGTAAGCTTCCTTTCTTATTTACCTTAAATTTTTTACACTAAATTGGCAGTGTTCCTCCCACTGTGCACTCCCCACTGTAATAACTATCGTTAACGATAAACGATAGTCGAGACGTATGGCAGTGCTAGTTTTTGAACGTCTGGCAGCACTGATGGTACCGGCTTCAACTTGCACTCGTTTAAAGCTGTTTTTCTCTAGTTTAACGGTGTTTTTCGCAGGGAACACAATTAAATAATTTGCTGCGGCCTGTCGGGCATCCAAATATAAGTTTTATATCTGCATACAGAGTCGGAATAAGGACAAAATTGCTTAACTGACACCAAGCGGGTGTGACAGAGACGTTTTGGCCTTATGAGGAGAAAAGAATGCGGGCACACTACACTTTCCAAGCGACACCGGCCCTATATGTGACGTGTCTGAAAAATTTCCTAATAGAAAATAAGTGGCGTGTGGAAGCGCGATCCCCAGAATAGGAAAATGTTAAAGCTAGGTGCGTAGATTGGGCAGCCTTGCGTCCCGTAACCAAGGTCTCAAAGCCACCTGCAGCGAAATGCCGGCTGCTCGGAGGTCGGCGCTCTCCCGGCGTCGCTGTCGGATTTTTGTGGTTAGCAGCAGTTGCCGGCGACTTAGAATCTCACCTTTTTCTTTTCCCCCCACGAAGGTCTGACGCTCCTCTGCGTGCTGGTCGCCTGCGGGCCGACGTGGAGCGCCCGCACCGTGGACAGTCACCTGGGGCCCAAGGATCTCACCCGCCTGCAAAAGGTTTTCGTTGATGGCTTCGGCTCCAGCGACCTGCAGTCCATCTTCTTCTCCAGCCTCAACATCCAGCTGACCGATGCCACTCAGAAGGAGCCGCTGTGCAAGAAGATTGCCACACTGCATGCGGAGTCCAAGCTGAACGTGGGTCCTTCCTAGACACGCCCATTTTTACACGTATTAATACTCCCTTAACTCCTTGCAGAGCTTCGAGAAGGACTACTACTACATTGGTGCCAGCAAGAACCTGGGCTGCTCGGCCAAGCTGGACGAGGCGCTGCTCTCCAAGGTGTACGCTTCCCTCAACTCCGATCTGGGCAGCAGCCAGGAGATCTTCTACCGAGTGGTCACCCATAAGATCCTCGGCGTGGCAATCAATGAGGCCACGCAGGCAAAGGTAGTGAAACGCCTGCAGGAGCTGCTCAAGAAAGATGACACGCTCACCGGACTGGGCTATGCCTTCAACGTGGCCACTCAGCTCGGAAGCAGTGCCTCCTTCATCGCCAACAGGGTAGAGGATGCAATCGTGCAGGCAGATGAGGTCGACGGCAAGCTGCTGCAGTTCGAAGGCGGCCTCAGCATCACATCCCTTATCATCAACGGTGCCTTCGGCGTGGCCAAGAGCTTCAACAAGCCATCGCCTGTGACTGCGGAACAGGCTGTAAAGTTTGCCAACTACTTCCTGAGCCGGCGATCCGTCCAAACCGCCAAGGGAGCTCATGTGCTAATCGAGGCGCTGAAAACCATCAGCGGAGCCGAGAAGATTGCGCCCGTGTGCGTGCAGCTCATCGGGAATGGACAACTGGAGGCGCAGTCTCCCACATTGAACGTGGCTGTGGTCGATCTGCTGGGAAAGCCATTGTCGCCGGCTCCGAAGGCCATCACTGCCAAAGTGATTCGCAAGGACAAATCCGTGCTGGCCGAGAAAGTGACTGTGGCTTCAAAGTCCTCTGACAAGACCACCTACGTGGCGGATCTGGCCAGCTTGAAGCCGACTCGTGGAAGCTACCAAGCGGAACTTAATGCCGACGGTGTGTACACGCAGACTCTGCATTTCAAGGTGCTCGGACGCGTCAAGGTTCAGTCCCTGGAGCTGGGCATCGCTGAGTCGGATGCCAGTGCCGCCACCCGCAAGCAGAGCGTCAACTATCCCAGCAAGCTGCAGGAGGTCCTCTCCGCCGACAGTACCCAGAAGCTTTTGCTGAAGGCTGTTCTCGTCGAGGAGTCCAGCGGCAAGTCCCTGGCTGTCCACCAGGCCTTCGTTCGTCTGCAGAACAAGAAGACGGACAAGGAGATCATCTTTGTGGCCGAGCAGGACAGCAGCAAGGCGTACAAGTTCGACATGGATGTGGGCAACAACGGCAAGAACTTTAACTACCAGAGCGGCACCTACAGCATCTACCTGACCGTGGGCGATGCCTCACTATCCAATTCCTTCGAGTGGCTGGTGGCAGAAGTGCAGCTGAAATTCAACGAAGACAAGGGTAGGTTATATATGTTTGAAACCTAAAAATGGATGGTAATTATGTGATCCTTGCAGAAGTCAAGCCCAAGACGACATCGGGTCCACTGCCTGAGATTGTGCATCAGTTCCGCGTGCCCGACAAGCGCCCGCCGCGTATCGTGTCGGATATCTTTACCGGACTGTGCATCACCCCCTTGGTACTGCTCTTCGTGTTCTGGGGCAAGCTGGGCATCAATGTGTCCAATCTCACGCTGGCGCCCAGCACTCTGGGTTTCCATGCGGGCTTTGGTGGCATATTGGTGCTGTTCTTTGTTTTTTGGCTGCAACTCGATATGTTCCAGACACTGCGCTTGCTGATACCCATCGCAGTATTCACATTCCTGGCTGGCAACCGGTTGCTGAGGCGTCTCTACGCCCAGCGCACCTCCAAGGGCAGTTCGTCGTCGTCGTAGGTCAGTGCTTCAAGTCACAGAGTTACTTTCCATCTTGCAACTCCTTCATCTGAAAGAAAACCCCTTTAATAAAGCGTTTTAGTTAAGTCCAACACTAAAGCTTGACTTTTGCTTGAAATTCAGTTTATTTAAAGCCTAGTTTCAACTGCTTAAGCCATAATTTCGGTTGTCTTTCAGACATTTTGCTAAGCAACACGGTTGCGGAAATACGAAAACAATACAAAAACATTACAAAATATACAGATTATATTTACAAGAGTAACAGTAGTGAGGATAATAATCAGTTGGCATCGTCTAGAGGTGAGCCTTCATGAAGGGCTTCAAGTACTTGTGGAATGATCCATTCACTGGTTCTTTGTTAAGAGGATTTTTCTTGGTCGACTCGAAAATGTGCTCGTAAACATTGCCATCGTAGGCTCCTAAGGCGGAGTCCAAAACGCGATCGTGCAGATCAAAGCTGTCCACCAGGGTGACGGCATTCGGACGCAAACGTTTCAGGCAGCTCTCCAGGCGGACCTCCAGCTTGGTGACATCTTGATCTGTGAGTTCAATGAACTATAAATGGGAAACAAGGTTAAATTATGAAGACTTGAGGTTAGAAAAGCTGGCAAATCCTACCCTTAAGAAGTCCCCAATGCGGTTGAGGCAGGCATCCACCAGGTACAGTTCAAGGACCACCTTGAGGACATCGGCCAGGGCGGGCGAGACCTGTCGCGACAACTCCAAAAGTTCCGTATAAGCAGTCTGGGCCAAAAAGGCGCGGCCATGAAGCTGTAATTTTAGGGTAGAATTAGTATTTATAATTAATTAATAATAAAGCTATTTAAACTTACATCTGCCGCTGCTGTCAGGAAGGTTCCACACAGATTGGCTGCCACCTCAGTGCCATGTCCCTGCTTGCGACGCAGCTCAAGTTGCTCATAGGCAATGCGGGTTTTGCTGTAAAACAAAAAACCGAAGCCAACTTAATATAAAAATCATTTCAATTAAAATCTAGACTCCACTTACTTGGCAGCCACAAACTGGAAAGCCTTCACAATCGACTCCAAGGAACCGTCAAAGTTAACAAACTTCTGTTGGGTCAGAGCCTCATTTATATAGGCCACCGTCGGCACCAGTTTCTCTCCATTGAGAGCCTGACCATAAACTTTGACCAGGTAACGTGCCGTCTGCAGCAGCATCACCGTGTTCTCACCCTCATAGGTGCACACGGCGGTGGTCATGCCGTAAATTGTGGGAAAGTTAGAGCAGTCCATGTAGCCATGACCGCCACACGAAAGACGGCAAGTCTCCACACCAGCGGCGGCATCGGCACTGCAGATGGCCTTCAGGCAGCAGGAGAGGGCGTGCATTTCGGGCAAGCGATCAAGATTACCCTGTTCAATCTCTCCAGAAATCACATTGTACATGTTCCAGATGCCATCGCCCGTTGTCTTGAAAACAATAGCCTTGGCTATCTGGGGGAACAGCTTGAGTTGCTGTGTGGTGTGTTCCATGATCTGGGGCTCCGGCTGATTGGGATCAATGGGACTCTGGCGACGCACAGCGGAATACCTGGTGGCAATGGTGGAGGCCTTGGCCAGACTCTGGGCGGTGTCGCGGATCAAAGCGCAGCGCACAAACATCTACAAGGAAGGTTTAATGTAAAAAAAACCTTCTATAGGACTAGCATTGTTTTATCCTTACCATGGTTCCATAAGTGAGCACACTGTTCTTGGGCGCCACATAGGTGCCATCGGCCAGGACCTGCTGGTTCTTCATCAGCATGTTGTTCAGCGGAACCCGCACATTTTTCAATCCCAAATAGCCATTGTTTACGCTCTTCATGCCCAGCTTGGTGCCAATATCTCCAATATCAATGCCAGGCATGGGCTTGTGGGTGTCCGAGTCCCTCAGCTGGACAATGAAGGGGGCCAGGCCACGGTGCACGCCCTTGGTGTATAGCTGAGCCACCACCACGGCATGGTTAGCCGTGTGGCCCACTGGAAATTATGGAAATTTTATAATTAAAACCTTTAAAGGAAAACAATATGGATAACTCACATCCTCCTGGCCACCATTTGTAGGAACTCAGAGATGGTGTGTTGATCACAAACTCCTGGGTCTTGGGGTCGTAGTCCGCCCGGGTTTCCAGGCCGCGCAAAAAGGTTCCATGCCCCAGCTCTGTCTGGGCATAGGTGCCAATAATCTCACAGTCCCAGGCCTTGCTCAGCCACTCCACCTGCTGGTCCATGGTTCCCTGGCCCATGATGGTGGGCACAAACATCACATAGTGCAGGGTCAGGGGATTGCCCTCTTTCAAGATGGCTGCTCCCAGGGATCCGCCAAGGAGAGCACTATCCAAGGAGTACAAATTAATATAAGAACTCTGGTTAGTTAAAGTGGCTTTCCTTACTTGTAGGTATCCACACCATCTTCGCCGTCAGCCCTTAGCTTGCGGATCTTCTCGCCAATGATGCAGGCTTTGCGCAGGCTGTGCTCATAGAGCTCCTTGTGTGACAAGTAGGAGACAGGGAGGTCATCTTCAAGGGCAGGGTCCTCCAGAAACATTTTCTCTGTTTGAAAATAAACAAAAAAGAAGTTCATGTTTGAATGTCAAAGGATTTATAATTCTTGAATGATAATTCATTCTGAATTCCGCTGCGTAATCATGATTGGTCACTTCACTAAATCCCCCTGGTGTTACCGGGTATTGTCCATTTATGATGCCCTGTTCCACCGGTCAAATCGGTCAGATAAACCTATCAGCTAAACCAATTTCAAGTGGAGTGCCACTGGAAATAGATTGAGGCGGACCTGCGGCAAACATAGCAAAGTGCACGTCAACCCGAATCGGTTAAGATTCGTGCGAAGTTCAAAGATTAATAACCCATAGCTAGGTGGCTAATAGGAGCAGATTAACTTGTCGCAGTTTGTTTATGCGGAATACATAATTAATGAACCCTACAGGGGGGACGGACTGGACTGCGACTGGGACTAGTGAATGAATGGACAAAGAAGAGCCGTATCAAAACAAAGAAATCAATATAGTAAGCTTATGAGGGGCGTGTCGGAAGCAAGAGTTGTAAGCTTAGAACGGAAATGACCTCAAAAAAAGGGGGGGTGCTAATAATACAGAGTTATAAATTTTATAAACTGATTACAGGTAAAGAAGAAAGATGTGATATCTGATCTTGCTGATATAATAAATATTTATAATGTCTATTATGCAAATATTATCTAAGACTGTAGCACAACGTTGTAAATGATAGAGTACATACTTGAGAAACCCATATATCAATTATAATGCCTATATTTTAACGGGGAGATCTTAAAGTTGCCAGGGAAATGTCATATATTCCAATCTTAATGGAATTTGAACCAGAACAAACTGTTTTAGAGAATGTATTAATGTTCTGACACCTCTCTCATCTGATTTTATTTCTCATGTTTAAGAAACACTCTCTGTTTTCTTGCAATTTTGACCTGATAGATCTCTACGTAAGACACAGCTCTAGTGCCAAGTCATGCTTCTGACACAATTTTTAATTTCTTGCACTGGCGATTGTGAAACGCCAAGCCAAGCTCAACAGATAAAGCTTTAAGCGACCGGTTAATGCCTTTCCAGAAGAGCTTGGCTTGCAGCACTCCAATAGCTTACCCAGAGTCTTCTTCTCCTTGTATCTTTCCTCGCCACCTGCCCATAGCACGGAGAACTCGCGTGGATTGAAGGTGGCCGTGTTGCGTTCCTTCTGGATGTCGGGATTTACTTCTTTGGCTGGCATTTTGCACGTTGCACGTAGTAAAACGTAAACTGGTTTTTAACAACAATCCAAGGCGTCCGTCTTGGGTGAGTATCGCGCACTGACTGATTGCTGCGGAGAAGGCAATTCCACACTCACAGTGGCACACAGTGGCGATCTTCAAGTGCTCGACACAGTGGGGACAGTAGCGCCAATCCAGTCCAGATTAAGTGTGGAGTAGGTGCTGCTGATCTGATCCGTGCCAAATCGGAATCTAATCGCGGTTGCCAGCCCTCGTGTACGTGAACTTTAACCGCCAGCATACACAAGTAATGAGTTGGCTTTGTGTGTATTTAATCGCTTGCTGAAACAATTATTATTCACTTGCTCTTTGTTGTTGGACTACATTTGTTACTAAATACACAAAATAAATACACTTACAAAGAGGAGAGTACATTGGTTGGGCAAGCATAAGCATTTCAATGTCTGTTTTAGTTGTGTTTTTGTGTTAAATACTTCAAAAATGTTTAGATCTAAAAACCACCGATTTATTTGTTAGGTTGAAGTGTTTTAAATGAGTTAAATTTATAAATTTAAACCTTTTTCAGCAAGAAAGAGCATTCTAAAGCCTTCTCCAAACGCTATTTATTTTTGTTGTTAGCAGGTCTTTGTTTGTGTGATTGGGCAATCAGCTGCTCACCAGAGTTGTCGCTTGCACTAAAGGCTACCAGGGCTGCAAACTTAAACTCTGTGCCGTCCGTTAAATTGAAAATTAATCAACATTTTTTAAATTACAAAACATACACATATATATTTGCTAATAAACTGATAGATCATGAGGTAACACCAATCTTTGGCCTTATAGCGATAATTACAAGTTGCACATACAAGTAGATCACGTTTTAATACAATTACTAGGAGTTAAATGCGGCTTCATTATAGACCATGAGCATGGCTGGTGGCTATTGCTATTCCTCGCTGATGCTGCCCCACGCCCGTCTCGTAAGAACAGCTAGGCGAGGGCTCCATTTGATGCATTTCCGCCGGATACCAGTGACCATGGGACTCCGGCAGCTGGTGGTAACTGAGATCCGCTTGGACATGGGCCTCATTCCGTGTGGTTTTCGGATAGCCCTGGATGGGATGATGCAGAGACTGCCAGTCCATGCGGCCGGAGGAGGAGCTGGAGGATGTGGCCGCACCAAAGGCAGCCAGGCTGCGACTGCTCTGATGGAACTCGAAAGGCCAGCTCTGCAAAATCAGAAGAGAGAGAGAGAGAATGTGAGGAGGATGTGATGTGTGGATGATGCTTTCATAAATCATGCCAGCGGAGAAAACCGCACGGAGCTATAAATGGAACAATATGACGACAACCCGTCCCGTCCCGTCCGTCCGTCCGACAGCGCCATTGTTTGTTTACGCAACTTTGATTGTTTTTAGTGCCCCCCTCTCAGTCCCTACTCTTGTTCCCTGGATCTACAATAACAGCCTCATTAACGGATCTATAAAAACATATAAACAGCCAAACACTTGCGGACAAGAGACACTCTTGCGAGCTCGGGATATCTGGAGAGGAGAAGGAATGGGCTCTAGGGCTGCTAGGGATAGCGAGCAAATACCGAACAAATGGGTTGTTCCCACCAGAACGGATCATGTCGGGGCGCGTGCTGGAATGGGATGAGATGCAGATAGGGTCGGGAGTGGGACTCTCCCACCCAATGCCGTCCAATCTGATCCGATTTGCCGCCATATGGGCACAAGACGGGACCGTATTTGCTGAAAATTTCACGGGTAAACAATCGCCTCTATTTGGATAAGTTCTACGCCCAGAATCTTGTGTAAACTCTTCGGATTGGAATGAATAAACACGGTTAGACGAGCCACAAATTTAATTACAATTATCAGAAGTGGGGAAAAGAAACGACCCAGAGCAAGGCGAGGCGACACTTTCCCCGGGATGTCATTCACTTTGTCGCATCAAAGTCGAGCCAGCGAGCATCTTTAAAAATAAAAGCAAAGACTAACCAATGCCCCTCCTACCACTCCCATCCCGATCTGCAGGTCGCCTGTCCTAGCTCCATGGGCCTGTCACTCATATTTAATATTTTTGAAATTCACAAAAGTATCCGATTACAGGAAAGCCAAGGCAGTCTGAAATCACAAAATGTGATTTCAAGCGGTCGCCAGTGGGGGGCCCGATCTTGGTCTATGGTGTGGGAATGGAGTCCACCTCCATCTCAGGAAGGTGGAAATACTTGTCGCCGCACAGCGGAATCAGCCAAGCAGATGTTGCACCATAAATATTGTGGATATTGGATATTCGGTAACTAATTTTTAAATTTTAGGGCCATTGAGAGAAGTTGAGCAAGATTTTTGTCAAACTAATTATAATTGATTTTAAGATTTAAGCACATAGTTCTACGGTTAAGGGATTTTTGGAAAATCGAGGGAGACTTACTAACTAATTAATCACAAATTAAGAATGTTAATGCCTTCTTTCGGGATTTGGAGAAATATCAAGGTAACTAATTTTGGGATTTTAAGGAACATTGATTGAAGATTTAAGTAACTTTTCAAAGATTTTATGGAATTTTAGAAACGGAGAGAGATTTACTAGCTAAAAAACTACAAATTAAGAAAGTTAGTACCTACTTCTGTGACTGTGAGAAAAATAATTAAAGAAATGGAAAGGAATATAGAAAGACTTATAGATATTTTATTTAAAAATCTATTTTAATTGAATTTAAAGAAGAACTTTAAGATTGTTTCTCGTTCATTGTTATCAGTTCATTGTTACAGCAAAATGTAATAATTTATGAACCATAAAATGTTCTAATTTATTGCAATAACCGACGGAACAGGTAACTATTAATTATTGGCTTTAAAGTCTAAACAAAAAAATTATAAAACAAGAAATAAAGCTAACTTTGGCCAGCCAAAGTTTGTATACCCTTGCAGGTAACAATTAAAATATATCATAACTAAGCCAAAAATGCATTAATTTCGATTCGGAAAGCAGTTTTGTGTTAGTTTTTATTAATTTAAAAAAACTGCATACCAAATTTAAAATTTTAAGAAATCAAAATTGTTGGCCATTTTTGCTAATTTTAATGATGTAACCCCTTATAAAATTTCGCAAAAATAGCCAAAAAATCGATTTCTTCCGGACATGTCTAGAAAGATTCGCATGCTGATGCTGATCAAGAATATATATGGTTTATGGGGTCGGAAATGATTCCTTGACTTGGAAAAATATTATTTTGTATTAGAAAATCTGATTTTTTATATAAAAAAACTTCTTGATATTTTTTAAATTAAAAATATCATAACTCGGGCAAAAGAGCATTAATTTTAAATCGGAAAACTGTTCTGTGCAAGATTTTCTACAGTTAATAAATCTGCGTACTTCATTTAAAAATTTTGAAAATTCAATTTTTTATCGAAACCAAAAATTTTAATGATGTAACCCCTTATAAAATTTTTCAAAAATGGCCAAATTCCTGACATATCTAGAAAGATTCCACTGTTTATGCTGATCAAGAAAATATATGGTTTATAGGGTCGGAAACGTCTCCTTCACTGCGTTGCAAACTTCTGAGTGAAATTATAATAAATATAGTACAAAGGCAACAGCAATTGTATAGATTCTGACTAAAATTATATTACCCAAGGGTTGCAAGGGTATAAAAATTAATATAAATAGAAACTTAATTTTATGTAAACCCAACACAAATGATCCTATTGTTTTCTATATTCTATTCCTCAATTATAATAATAATTGATTTTACAACCTTTTTAAATCTCAAATAAAATATATTCTCGCACCTGTTTCGATTTGACTGAAAACCCCAAAGATTATGATTAACTTGGATCACTGCTGGGTATCCCCCGACAACGACGACACCCGTCAGCCGGCTGACGCAATCCACCTGGAGTGGCCGGCCGGCCGGCAGGCAGGCTCATTAATGCCCCTCCAATGCCTAACCTAACCGGCGGATGCAATGCCTCGTTAAGTGGTGCCAGTGACATCACTTATTGGGGACAGGGATCGCAATTGCAATGACACTTACCATGCCGTGCCCGCTGCCATGAAAATGGAAATTGCCTGCTCCAGAGGCAGCCTCTCCTGCCATGTGACTCGTGTCCAGGCCATCGGAGCTGGCGGTGCTTGAATGGCTGTGGTTCAGGCTGTGACTGTGCCCGTTCCCGTGACTCTGGTTGTGATTCTGTGTGTGGCTGTGGTGGCTGCCCGTTTCCACTGCCGTGATAAGCTGCTTGATGTATAGGGTGGCCAGGCGCAGGGTGTCCAACTTGGAGAGTTTCGTGTCCGGCGGAATGTTGGGCAGCTTGGTCTTGAGGCGTCCGTAGGCGCTGGATAGCACCCGCATACGCATTCGCTCCCGGGCATTGGCCGCATTCCGTTGCACCGGCGGCTGGGAGCCTGAGAAATTGGAGGAAATTATTTAAATTAAAAGTGGAAAATGTCACTAAACAAATTTAATAAAAATTAGAAATTATGTGTTTTTTAAACACGATTTCTTGTGTTTAAAAAAGCCTCTTTAGATTTTGTTTTTTAATGCTATTTCTTTTATAAAAATAATATCTAAAATTGTTTAAAAACTCACTATGTGAACTAGCATCCTCATCAAAGTCTTCATCGTAGAGATCCAAGGGGCTGGAGGCGCGCTTCTTGCGGGGCATTTTCACACAATTTCTTAAAAAACTATCACAAGTATCACCACTCTCTTTATATTCGGTATATAAAATATAGATATTCAATTCCAAACACAGAATTTTCAAAACTCGAAAAGCATCCAAATTTTTTAAAAACCAAACGAAGACATCCGTTCCGCGGCGCACATAGAGCACATCTGCCAAGGCTTGCCCGGAGAGGCCTCCTTTTGAGCACTCAGCTCCTCGGCGCTCAGCTCTCCAGATTCCGTCTATTTCTGGCACCTCCGGTGGGCGTGCCCTGCTCTGCCGGCCATCCCAATTGGCGGAGGAAGCCAAACACATGGTGCGATCTGCGGTCTCTTTCTCGGATGCCTGGCTGCCTCTGCGGGCTTCTGGCTGCCACCACATTGGCCCAGTTTGCTTTACAAAATGAAACGCTGCTCTGGGTGTTGTTTATCCGGTGCTACGGACTATTTTCGAGTTGTGTCACAAGGATGTGCGATGTGCGGCGAGTGCGAAGCGTGCCAAGACTCCCGATCCAGATGGTACCACCTGGTTTGTGGGTCGCCTGACAGTACATTTAGGGATCAGCGATCGGCATTTAATGGCAGACAAAACGGGAGTGATCTTAATCCTGGGATGCAATGGCATATCCTGTTCTTGGGGTCAGAGAGTGGATGTCAAACGAATTGAGGTCTGAAGTTTAGTTGGGGGGAGATTCATGGAGTCTTTAGTGAGTTTTTACTTGGAAAACAAAAGGATCTTGCTTCCAGAAAGAGAATATTGGAGAATATGAAAAGGGAGTGTAGGAATCTCTCCCATTTAATGTTCTAGAAAATATTAAGTCTATGTGCCCAAAAAAACGATGCAAATTTAAATTTTCTTAATAATTTTAAACCTATGAATTAAACTTTATAACAGCCCTAAAAATCTAAAGTTTATATGTCGCCATTGCATTTTTCAAACAATGTATTCCCCCAATCATCATTTAAAATCCACAACTTTGAATCTCTTAAAAATAATTAAAAACATTTCTATATATAAACCCAAATTGCTCCGATTAAATTGTTTTTTGACCTAGGAGGACGATCCGAACTAATTTTACTGCTGGGCAGGCACACCCCCCTGATAAGGAATATATAGCAAGAGCTTCAGCCTTGATTAGGGCCTCCGACTGACGCCAAGACGTCATGAGGTTTATCAGGATGCCTGACCCGTGGGATCATCAGACCCATTCAGCCAGAGATTACCGCAGGCGAATCGTATTCTGATTCCACAAAATTCAGTTCAAAATCTTGAGTCGTGGCGCGAGGCAGCATCTCGAAATGTGGCGCCAACGCATCCTGCAGCAGGCATCCCGCCGGGGGATGAGCAAGCAAACCAAAGGAGTCGGAGAAGGAGGAGCAGCCAGGAAGGAGCCCAGTGGTTCGTTGCCTTCATCGGCGGATGTGGTGGTGATTGGCGGCGGGTCCGCCGGCTGCCACACTTTATACCACCTGGCTCGACGTGGTGTCAAGGCCGTGCTCCTGGAGCGTGCTCAACTCACGGCTGGCACCACCTGGCACACCGCCGGCCTGTTGTGGCGTCTGCGTCCCAACGATGTGGACATCCAGCTGCTGGCCAACTCGCGCCGGATGCTGCAGCAATTGGAGGAGGAAACGGGCCTAGATCCGGGTTGGATACAGAATGGAGGCATCTTCATTGCGCACAACGAAACGCGACTGGACGAGTACCGACGGCTGGCCACGGTGGGCTCTGCTCTGGGCATTGAGAACCAAGTGCTGAGTCCGGAGGAGACACAGAAACTGTTCCCCCTCCTCGATCCCTCGGCTTTTGTGGGAGCTCTCTACTCACCCGGCGATGGTGTCATGGATCCTGCCATGCTCTGTGCGGCTCTCAAAAAGGCAGCCACCAATCTGGGCGCCCAAGTGATAGAGAACTGTGGAGTGGATGACCTCCTGCTGGAACAGAACTCCAGGGGTAAGAAGGTAGTGGGTGTGTCCACTTCCTTTGGCGATATCAGGTCAGAGAAGGTTGTGAATGCCACGGGCGTTTGGGGACGCGATCTGGTGGCCAAGCATGGCTCCCACCTGCCGTTGGTGCCCATGAAGCATGCCTACATTGTGTCCGAGTCGATTCCTGGCGTCCGTGGGCTGCCCAACATCAGGGATCACGACTACTCCACCTACTTCCGGATCCAGGGCGATGCCATCTGCATGGGTGGCTACGAACCGAATCCCATACTCCTGGAGCCAGTGCCCAAGGACTTTCACTTTGGCCTCTACGAGCTGGACTGGTCCGTGTTCGAGGCTCATGTCGAGGGCGCCCAGAAATTGTGTCCCAGCTATGCCAAGTACGGAGTCAAGAGCACGGTCTGCGGTCCTGAATCCTTCACCCCCGACCACAAGCCTTTAATGGGTCCTGATCCTGTTCTGAGTGGACTCTACCACAACTGCGGCTTCAACTCGGCGGGCATGATGTTCGGCGGCGGTTGCGGAGAGCAGACGGCCCTCTGGGTTACCAAGGGACAGCCGGACCTGCCCATGTTCGGCTTTGATCTGCGACGCTTCACCCAGGAGCAAGGCAAGGCCACTCAGTGGATCAGGGAGAAGTCGCACGAGAGCTACGTGAAGAACTACAGTATGGTGTTCAAGTACGATCAGCCATTGGCGGGACGTGACTTCCAAAAGGATCCGCTCCATGACGAGATGATGCAGGCGGGCGCCGTGATGGAGGAGAAGCAGGGCTGGGAGAGGCCGGGCTTCTTTCTGCCTGCAAACTCCAAGAAGGCGGTGGTTCTGCCCTACGACTGGTATGGCAGCTATGGCCACCAAAGGATCCAAGACAGCGAGTACGAGCGGGTTTTGGAGGGAGATCTACACTACAGCAGATTCTCGGAGCACCATGAACTGGTAAATAGAATTTCTTCGTGGTTATATGGTTCTTTATAGACAATTTTTCCGTTTAGATTGGATCAGAGGCCTTGGCCTGCCGCAACAATGCCGTTGTCTTCAACATGAGCTACTTTGCCAAGCTGCTGCTGGATGGTTCCCAGGCCCAGGAGGCCGCCGACTGGCTCTTCTCCGCCAACACCAATCGGGAGCCCAGCAAGTGAGTTCCAAGCAGTACCCTCCTCTACCCAACTGTAACCAATTTTTCTTCACTCCCAGAACCGTTTACACCTGCGCCCTCAATGATGCTGGCGGCGTAGAGGCCGATGTGACCATCTCCCGCCTGGAGTCCGGCTCAGGCCAAATCCATGATCCCAAAATCAATGGTCAAGGCTTTTATATTGTGGCTGGCGGAGCCTCTGCCTTTTACACGTATAGCGCTCTCCAGGCCGAGATCCGGCGCAAGGGTTTCAATGCCAATCTCAAGGACTTGACCGCCGAGTTGGGTGTCATTTCCATCCAGGGACCCAACAGCCGAAAGATCCTGCAGCCCCTGATCGACTGCGATCTGTCGGACGAGCAGGTGCCCCCGAATAGCACACGACTGGCCAGCTTTGGGGATGTGGGCGTGCGCCTGCTCCGAGTGAGCTTCGTGGGCGAGCTGGGCTATGAGCTCCATGTGCCCAAGAAGGACTGTGTGGCTGTCTATAGGAACCTAATGAAGGCGGGCGCAGGGCAGGATCTACGCAATGCTGGCTACCGCTCGCTGTACTCCCTTAGCAGCGAGAAGGGCTACCATTTGTGGAGCTTCGATCTGCGGCCGGATGACACTCCCCTGGAGGCTGGTCTGGGATTCACCTGTCGCCGCAATGGAGCTGACTACCGAGGCAAGGCAGCCATAGAAAAACAGCGAGCGGAGGGCTTGAAGAAGCGCCTGGTCTACCTGACCCTCCAAGATCAGGTGCCCATTTGGGGCCTAGAGGGTGTCTACCGCAACGGCGAGCCCGTGGGCATTCTGCGGCGTGCAGAGTATGCCTATACCCTAGGCAAGTCCCTGGGACAGGCCTACATCTCCCGACCCGATGGCCAGCTCATCGATGTCGAGTACATCAAGGGCGGGGAGTACGAGGTGGATATTTTGGGCAAGAAATACCGCGCCGACTGCCACTTGCGCAGCCCATTCGATCCCACCGGCCAACGGGTTCTCGGTAACTATGCATCGGAGTCCAAGGCCAATAAATAAAGACGTGACTGTGTGTCTGGCTTCTAAGAACTCGTTTTCATTTGGTTTGCGGGGAATCTCCAGGCCACTCGATGTGAAGTGGCCATAAATTACTTTCGCCGCTGACAGAGGTTCGGAGAAAGGTCCGAGGAAAGGCAGACAGGCAGTCTGCCTGCGGTTTACGGCTCAATTAATTCCCCTGTCCAACTATTGTGACATAATACCTCTTCGGTTTCTCCCAGGAATTTCTCGTCCACTTTCTGGACGTAATCCTAGAGCTCTGGCTCTTTCCCTGGCCAGACAAACTGTCGCCTTTCGAGTGGTTTTTATGTTCTTAAATGCTACTCTATTTAGTTTGTGATCTTGAGGTAATACTTTCAGCTAAGATCTTAGTAAAACTTAAGACTTTCTAGGCCTCCATGGTCACGGTGGAGGCTGTGTGCGAGGGACTATCAAAGTGACTGGCCACCACCTCCTCCAGCGTCACATCAAACTTGAAGATGGGTCGCAGGTCATTCTTCAGGCGACAGACCACTCCAGCGGAGGCAATGTTCCAGTTCCAGCAGATCATGGCGCAGTTTAGGGCCTCCAAATCCCCCTTCATGGAGACAATGTTCTAGAAAGGAATACATTGAGATTATTCAGGACATTAATCACTCAAAATAAAGCTAATTACCATGGCCACTGTGTAGTCAATCGAGTTGATCTCCTCGCCGCGTATGACCACCAATTGGGTCTCTCCGTTCTGCTGGTTGAGGAAGCGAACCACCTTCTCCTTGAGGTATTCTGCAGAGGCATAGTCCAGCTTCTGTTTCACATCCACGAGACCCACTTCATGGCCATTGACCTTCTCCAACTTGATGTCCACATGGGGACGGGCACTGCTGTAGAGGATGTACACCATATTGGCAGCTATGCCACACAGAATGCCATACTCCAGGCTCCAGAACATGCAGGTGATCAGCGTGACCGTAAAGGGAAAGAGATCCTTCTCTGCAATATGTTTTAAGGAGTTTTAAACACTATTTCAAGGGCTAAAAGAATTAATTTTTTACTCACTTTTTGACTGCCACATATCCTTGATCTTGTGCAGCTCCACCAGGGATATCATCGCCGCTATAATGATGGCAGCCAGCGTGCACTTGGGTATAAAGTAAAAGGTTTGTGTGAGGAAAGCCAAGGCCATTAGCACCAAAGTGCCAGTCACTGCACCGCCCAGAGGTGTCTTCACTCCACTGGCATTATTCACTGCTGTTCGGGTAAATGATCCGGTCACGGGCATGGACAGCACAAAGCTGCCCATGATGTTGCACATGCCCAGAGCCACCATCTCCTGCGAGGCGTCTACAATTTTTCCCTTGGCTGTACATACAAAAAAAATTAATTCTTTTTAATTCAAGAAGGGAAGAAAAGAAAATGTATAGAAACCTACAAAAAGCCTTCGATATAGCCACTATTTCCAGGATGGAGATCAGCGGAATGGAGCCCAGCGAGGCGCCCACTGTGCTGATCATGTCGCCAAAGGACACGTACTCCCCATCCACAGTGGTGCTAAAGGGCGGCAGTCGGAAGGGCGGCACTCCTGCCGTAATATTGCCGGTGACCCGGAAGGGTTGATTTCCATCTCTGCTCAGGATGTAGGCCAAAAAGGTGCCAAAGATCACAGCCAGGGCATTGCGAGAGAGACCCAGGTACTTCCAGAAAATGCGATTGCCCCACTTGATGTCCTTGACAAGCTGTAGGGAATATATCTCAATATTTACTAGATCTTCTAGAGAGTTGTTTTTAAGTGAAAAGTTTGATTCCTCTTCCGCACAGCAACACTTTCAAAAGAATCTCTCGACAGTAGCACCCAGAACAAGGTTAATTGTCTTCAATTGGAAAGGGAACCACCCATTATAGGTATTAATTTATATATTCACCGTCATGAGGAGCAGGAAAACAAGAGAAGAGATGCCCAGCAGGGCATCCCAGATCCTTATAGAGTCCAAGTGCGTGAAGAAGTTCTTCCAGGCGGGC
The DNA here is from genome assembly GCF_030179895.1 of Drosophila kikkawai. NCBI lineage: Eukaryota > Metazoa > Arthropoda > Insecta > Diptera > Drosophilidae > Drosophila > Drosophila kikkawai. The sequence goes on from NC_091729.1 coordinate 24,887,885, forward strand.
AGCAAGTCATTCGAAGGACCTGTTCAGTACAAGGATTCCTTAAGTTAGACTGTACTTGGAGTACTAAAACCTCAACTTACTGGACAGACCCACAATATTGTTGATCTGGGCACTTCCTATGGTGGTGGCCGCCGCCATGGTGAAGCCTGTGATTACGGGTATCGAGATGAAGCGCACCAGCACGCCCATGTTGAGCAGCCCAAGCAGCAGGACAATGCAGCCAGCCAAAAAGCACACTAAAACAGCATAGTCCGGACTAATGGTGGCATATTGGTTGACCATCAGGGCCATGATGGCTGTGGTGGCTACACAAAAGACAGTAGAAGATTAAAACCCTTTTTTAACTTGTAGAAATATATCCACTTACCAATGGTGACATCCTTGCAGGAGCCAAAAACAATGTAGGTGAAGCAGCCCATAAAGGCAGAGTACAAGCCATACTGTGGCTCCAAACCAGCCACCACACCATAGGCTATGGCCTGCGGAATAGTGGTCAGGCCCACGGTGAAGCCAGCTATAAAATCCTGCATGATGTACTCCAGCCGGTAGCGGGGCAGCCAGTTGAGAATCGGGAACTTGCTGGTCACGGTCGCCGGCCGACACAGCTTGCGACCTCCATCCCTGATAAGCGAGCCCAGGCTGGGCAACTGCTCCCGGTAGAGATTATCTGTGGAGCCATGGAAGTTTTCGATCAGTGGCCACCAGCAGCGATAACCCCTCCTCTTCTTCTTAAGCTAATCTGCCCTGGCAGCAACAGGGCTCGGACATCTGGTGATCTTGCTTTTATTGACATTGGCCTGGTCATCTTATCGGTTGGGAGCCGGTAGACTGGACTACCCTACAGTGATAAGGCCCCTCCTTGAGATACTCTTTTATGAATTGGCACGTATTTGAAACGAGGCAGTCACTCCGATTACAGGCCCACTTTCTCGCCATAAATCCACGCTGACCCTGAGAATGCGCAGCCGGAAAAACCCCGGGGGGGACCAGTTACTCACCCTCATCGGCTCTCATGGCGGATGATGCGCTTGTTCCGCGTTCGGAAAACTAACTAAGCACGATCGGAGATCGAGCAATCAATATAACGATAGCGCGAGCTTAGGCAACCGCTCAGTGTGCCGCTCCAGACGCGACTGCCGACGAGAACTGAGTCGGCAACGGTCGTGAGTGCCGCTCGTGTGTTGGCCATATATGATTTACAAGAGCAGGTACTGAGGCGGCTTATCTTGTTAGCCAAGTTATATTCCAGCGTTCAACAATTACAGAGATAACTTGGTCGATTGCCCCGCAACCCAGACGTAGCCACAACAAAGGCAATCCTATCCCAACTTAATATCAATCTTAATTCCTAAGAAAACTTCTTATGACTGAACCGCTGGAGACTCCTCTTCGCTGCTCTTCCAGAGCTTCACAGTAAAGCCGTTCTGCAGGGCCCCCGTGGCTATCACATTCTCCTTGGGATGGCAGTCAGTGCAGATCACTTGGTCACCCTCGGTGTCCGCCTTCTGGACCAGCTCCTTGTTCTGCAGCTTCCAGATGCACAGCGACTTGTCCTCGCTGCCCGACACAATCCAGATGCCGCCAGTGATCGAGAAGTTTGAGTTGATGCAGTAGGCCTCGTTCACATGTCCGCGGTACGAGCGCAGGCACTTGGCCTTGAAGAAGTTCCACAGCTTGAGGGTGCAGTTCAGGGTGGAGGCCAGGACATACCGGCCGTTGGGCGAGAACTTCACATGGCCCACCGGCGCATTGTCGCCGTCAATGAGGGTCTTTAGCAGCTGACAGGTGGCCGTGTCCCACACGCGGATCAGGCCGTCGAAGCTCCCAGTGGCGAAGAGAGTGCCATCGCGATTGAAGTCCAACGAGGTAATGGGATCATGATGGGCTGGCACCACCTTCAGGGCCCGGTTCGTTCGCACATCCCACAGGCGGACAGTCTCATCGAAGCTGCAGGAGGCCAGCAAGTTTCCGGACGGATTGAAGCGGCACGCGAAGACCTGAAGGCTGTGCCCTCGCAGGGTCTTTTGACATGTCCCGAGGCGAGGATCCCACAGACGCACGGTCTTGTCGTCGCTACAGCTGGCCAAGAGGTGTCCCTGCGACCAGGTCAAATCATTAATTCCCACCTTATGCCCAGACATCGATTGCTGAAACTTGGCTGTGTTAACGTCCCACAGCATCAGGAGCGTGTCAGACGAGCTGCTGACCAGCTGCTGGCCATCCGGACGAAACTTTACAGACGTGATGCATGACTTGTGTCCGGACAGGGTGCTCTTTACGGCGTAGCCCGGGCAATCGGGCTTCGGGGGCAAAGGCACCCTGAAGATGTCCTCATCCGCTTCCTGATTACCAGGGGTTACCGGTGGTTCCTCGGCAGGATTTATTGTCTCTGTGCAGTCCATTTCCACCGATTCCATTTGTTCAGTCATCTTCAAAAGCGTGAAAAGGGGTATTAATCCAGTATGTGACATTTACTTAACAAAATAACTTACTTTTCTCTTGCTACTAAAATTATTTAAGTAATTTAAAGCAAATTAATATTATGACGATGATTGAGAAAGGCTCTGTCATTGCCAAGGATCTGTCAAACTTATTTAAAGCTTTTCAACCCTGCAAGTCTAAATTGACATTTTATTAAATCCCTAAAATTCATCTTACTAACCACTGAAGGGAAATACAAATTTTTACCTCTTCTACAAAATCCAGTCAAGCTCTTAGTTAAATTTAGCTTTTTACTGCAGTTATAATTTAAGAGACTTCAAACAAATATGTTAAACCAAAAACTAAAGGCGCAATTTCCATTCATTAAGTAGTTTTATTACAACAATATTTGTCGGGTGAAAACAAATGATAATTATTTCGCTTACTATTGCTCTTTCGCCAAACTGTTTGCCCAGACAACCCAGGGCAATGATAAAAATATATAAGGTCTTATAATAGGAAATAATCTCTTTTGAGAACGGTATTGTTCTCCCTTTAGCTTGTCTTTCTGAGATCAGAGTCAGTTCTGCAAAAGTATATCCCCCTCAAGAAGTATTAAATTAAAAATCAGACTGAGAGAGGCGAGCAAACAAAAGCAATTAATTTGCTGGCAAATATTTGGCTACAAGGCGGCCTATTTGCACAGCCTGCTGTGGGGCCCAGACTTGTTAACCAAACATTAAACATTGCCGCCTATATTTGTCACCTAATTATTTGACGATTCTGCAAAAACTTACACATGTACATGTGGTCCGAACCGGAGAAGGAGCGATAATAAAGTCAGTGAACTGGCAATTTGCATGATAATTTGCCAGACGAGACGGTTTTAAGGAATGCTACCAATAATTCTCATTATATTTATATGCTTGGACACAACCTTATTTAGGTATTAAGTAACTTTAACTAAACTAACAAATAACAAGAGAGAAAGCTAACTTTGGCCAGCCAAAGTTTGTATACCCTTGCAGGTAACAATTAAAATATATCATAACTAAGCCAAAAATGCATTAATTTCGATTCGGAAAGCAGTTTTGTGTTAGTTTTTATTAATTTAAAAAAACTGCAAACCAAATTTAAAATTTTAAGAAATCAAAATTTTTGGGCATTTTTGCTAATTTTAATGATGTAACCCCTTATCAAATTTCGCAAAAATGGCCAAAAAATCGATTTCTTCCGGACATGTCTAGAAAGATTCCACTGTTGATGCTGATCAAGAATATATATGGTTTATGGGGTCGGAAATGATTCCTTGACTTAGAAAAATATTATTTTGTATTATGAAATCGGATTTTTATACCCTTGCAGGGTATTATAATTTCAGTCAGAAGTTTGCAACGCTGTGATGGAGACCTTTCCCACCCTACAAAGTAATTTTATATAATTTTAGGATTGTCAGAGATGAAGCTGGAGGAGCGAGCAGATGGCTGGACAGACCTCAACCGGATGGCAGTGGAGGACGGTGATCGGATCTTGGCTCCGGGCTATATGAAAGCCTGCAGAAGGCGTAAATAGTTAAAATATTTATAAATACAATTTAAATATGTAAATGTAATTGATGGAACACACAAATATGAATCAATAAAAGATGGTGAATTCAATGTGCAATTGTTTGGTGAAGGCGGCATTTATTTGGGATCGTTTGGGGAAAAATCTAATTATTTTGAAAGCCAAATCTAAATTTTTAATTTTTTTCTGAATTTTAAACATTTTTTTCGGATGTCTTACAATTTTTCTAAATTAAAAATTTTTTTTCTAAATATTTAAAACTTTTCTGAATTCTTAAAATTTTGCCTGAATTTTTAAATTTTTTTTTTAGATTTTTTATATTTTTTAGAATATTTTTTAGAATTTGTTACATTTTTTTAAATGTAACTGCCAAATTTGAATTTGAATTTAACTGTCATGAGTGATGCTCATCTGGCTATATTTCAATATTGGAGGTCAATAAAGTCGGGTTTAATGTCAGTGATGCGCATGTGCATCAGTGATGCTCATCTAGCTATTTTTTATTTATTGGTAGAAAATTGCATCTCACTAGCTGCCAGTGATGAGCATCACTGATGAAAGTGAGCATCACTGATGGAAGTGAGCATCACTGATGGAAGTGAGCATCACTGATGGAAGTGAGCATCACTGATGGAAGTGAGCATCACTGATGGAAGTGAGCATCACTGATGGAAGTGATCATCACTGATGGAAGTGAGCATCACTGATGGAAGTGAGCATCACTGATGGAAGTGAGCATCACTGATGGAAGTGAGCATCACTGATGGAAGTGAGCATCACTGATGGAAGTGAGCATCACTGATCGAAGTGAGCATCACTGATGGAAGTGAGCAAAAATTTCCATCCAATTTGGCCGTTGCCCAAACTGGGGTAACAGGCGAACAGAAACCAGCAGCAAGCAACTGAAAACTGGTATAAACTGTTATAAAAACATTTGGGCAAAAATAATCATTGGTATAAACTGTTATATTTCATTTTATGCATTTATACCTATTTGTTGCCGACAACAACAGCTTATGGCAACAACAACCTTTTTAAAACAACATCCCTACAGCAGCGCATCCAAATTTCCGAACATTTCCATGCAAATTGCCCGTTTCCCAAATTGGGGTACCAGGCGAACAGAAACCAGCAGCAAGCAACTGAAAACTGGTATAAACTGTTATAAAAAGTCCGAGTTTCAAACCATTTATGAGCCGGCGCAAGTTAGCGGAGACTCAAACCTTTTGAATCTATATTTAGGTGTTATTTTACAACTGCACCTGGGCACACTGAAACTGATCGTCGTTAAATTCAAATTTGACAGTTAAATTAAAATTCAAATTTGGCAGTTACAACATTTAAAAAAATTTAACAAATTCTAAAAAAAATTCTAAAAAATATAAAAAATCTGAAAAAAATGTTAAAAATGACTCCTTCACTGGGAAATCAACTTCTGACTGAAAGTATGCTCTTAAAAAATAAGCAATAGTGGCGCATCTTTTGGGCCAAAGCCAAAGCTTATCTTCTTGTTTATCAAATATAATATACACTCAAAGTTAATCCAAAGTTAGTCTTTGACCCAATAACACCTTTATAAACCCCATACCTTACTCAATAAAATAAGTACGAAAATATATATATAAGCTTTTGTTATTATTTTAGAATTTTGGTATAAATTTTATGAAAATCGGACAACTATATCATATAGCTGCCATAGAAGCGATCGGTAGATGTTGAGAAAATGTAAAGCTAGGAATGTAACTGTAACTATCAAACTGTAAACATAATAAGTATAGTTAAAATGTAATAAAATAATATCTGCAAGGGTATACAAACTTCGGCGTGCCGAAGTTAGCTTCCTTTCTTGTTTATATCAAAAAAACTTCTTGATTTTTTCTAAAATTAAAACAAGAAAGGAAGCTAACTTCGGCACGCCGAAGTTTGTATACCCTTGCAGATTGGTTTTGATGTTTATTTTATAGATTTAAATGCTGAAAACACTCACAAAACAGAGTTTCATTACATTTTACCTATACTTATTATGTTTACAGTTTGACAGTTACAGTTTTACATTCTCAGCTTTATATATTTTATACATTTACCGATCGCTTCTATGGCAGCTATAAGATATAGTTGTCCGATTTTTATGAAATTTATACCAAAATTCTAGAATAATAAAAAAAACGTATATCTCAGAGTAAATAAAAATGCGTTGAAAAACAACGAAGCTATAATTTTATTTCTATTAATTTCTCGATCGTTCCTATGGCAGCTATATCATATAGTCGTCCGATTTTCATAAAATTTTTACCAAAATTCTGGAATAATATAAAATGGCTATATCTCAAAAATGATGCAAAAATATTGAAAAACAGCCAAGTTATACTTTTTTTTCTAAAAATTTATCAAACATTTGTATGGCAGCTATATGATATAGTCGTCCGATCCGGCCCGTTCCGACATATATAGCAGTGAGAGCATATAGAAGACTATATGCAAAGTTTCATTCAGATAGCTTTAAAACTGAGGGACTAGTTTGCGTAGAAACAGACAGACAGACAGACGGACAGACGGACAGACAGACAGACGGACAGACGGACAGACAGACAGACGGACAGACGGACATGGCTAGATCGACTCGGCTGTTGATGCTGATCAAGAATATATATACTTTATAGGGTCGGAAACGTCTCCTTCACTGCGTTGCAAACTTCTGACTGAAATTATAATACCCTGCAAGGGTATAAATATCTAACTCGGCCAAAAGAGCATTAATTTTAAATCGGAAAACTGTTCTGTGCAAGATTTTCTACAGTTAATAAATCTGCATACTTCATTTAAAAATTTTGAAAATTCAATTTTTTATCAAAATCAAAAATTTTAATGATGTAACCCCTTATAAAATGTTGCAAAAATGGCCAAAAAATCGATTTCTTCCGGACATATCTAGAAAGATTCCCCTGTTGATACTGATCAAGAATATATACACTTTATAGGGTCGGAAACGTCTCCTTCACTGCGTTGCAAACTTCTGACTGAAATTATAATACCCTGCAAGGGTATAATAATATTGTATTTCGCCTCATCATTTGGGGGCGTTATTCTTTGGGATAACGCCTCTGTTTTCGGAAAAAATGACTTGTAGAAATTCAACAACAATATAAGTAATTGTGGCTATCAAGGAGCAGCCATAAGTGAAAAGGCCCACCATGTGGGTAGCTCTGAAGTTACTCCTAGCTTGGACACAAATTTTAATCAGTAGTGTCTGTGGTTCCCCCCTGGAATTTATTATCCGGGCTGCTGAGAAATCTTCGCTCTCTGTGCTGGTAATACACAATGACTACTGTCCCGAATCCTGGTTAAAGGATGTCTTTGGGCAACCAAGAATACCGGTGGTCTTACGCTCAGTCAAAGATTTTCACCCAATAGAACAGGACTTATCTCGACCTTTGCATGTTCTTTGCCTGCCTGGGGGTGAGCTGCAGTTGGACCAAGAACTTCTCCAAAAGTTGGCCACTTCACTGGAGGTGTTTCCCCAGCAGAAGGTCGTCTTGTATGTAGCCAACAGCTCATCAGATCGTGCCAGAATGGATGCTCTACTAGAAACCAGCGTTAATTTCCGACTCCCCAACATAATCGGTCTCTTGGCTTCAGATGAGTTGCTCTACTTCTACAAATACCAACCATATCCTAGCTTCCGAACGGAGCAAAATCCTATACAATCCCCCCACATCTTTGACCAACGGTTCCCCAACATGCAGGGTCATCCGCTGATAGTGATGCCCGACCAATGGCTGCCTCGCACGATCCTGTATGTGGACAGACGCACGGGTAGGAAAATCCTGGCCGGATCCGTGGGTCGTTTCATTCATGTTCTGGCCTGGAAACTGAACGCCACACTGCAGCTGACTCAGGAGGTCACTCCAGGACGATTCTTCCAAACGAACGAGCTTCGGCAGCTGGGCAAAGATATGTCCATTGATGTTTCGGCTAGCATGACGATGCTGGAGCGAGAAGAGCAGTTGCCCCGCACAAGCTATCCCCTGGAGCTGACCCACATTTGCCTGATGATACCCGTGGCCCAAGAAATTCCTCTGAAGGATATATATTGGCACCTGAGCAGCCTTACCAATATGCTCCTGGCCGTGTTTGTCGTCTATGCCTTTGGCTTTGTTCTGTGCCTCCTTCAGCTGTTGAGGAGCGATAATGTCCGCCCCGTGGACTTTTTGCTTAACGATAGGGCGCTGCGTGGAGTTTTGGGTCAGTCCTTCAGACTGCCTTGGCCAAGGAGAGGCTGTTCCAGCCGATGGATCTACCTGATGCTGGGCATTGTGGGGCTCAACGTAAGCAGCATCTTTGAGGCGGCTCTGGAGACAATGATGGCGCATCCACCGCGGGAGTTTCAGGCGCGAAGCTTCGCTGATCTGCGACGCACGAGAATGCCATTGGTGACCACGCCCGATGACTTCCACACTGTGCTGGATAAGCAACTCAACCTCCTAGTGGTCAATGTGAGTGAGTATCATCACCTGAGGAGTGGCGGCAACGCCAGCAGCGCCTACTTCGCCTCTCGTCTCCACTGGACGCTGTTCAGTGAGCAGCAGAAGCGTTTCACCCGCCAGCTCTTTATCTACTCCATGGACGCCTGCCTGTGGTCACTGGCCCTCCTCTCGTTCCAGTGGCCACAGAGCTCCTGGTTCGCCGAGCCCGTCAGCAAGCTGATACTGGAGATAAGGGCCAATGGGCTGTACCAATTCTGGGTGGGAATGCATCATTACGATATGACCGAGGCGGGTTTGGCCAGCCTAGATGATCCCAGTCTTAGGGAGACGGTAAAGGGATCTAAAGCGCTGCGGTTGGAGGATTTGGAATGGGTGTGGCTGGCCTATGGAGGGCTCGTGGCTGCTTCCTTGGCAGTTTTCTTGCTGGAAATGTTCTGGAGAAGGCTTGGGTTTCAAATTCACACATTTATTCGAGAATTCCATGCACTTTTTAACAATTATGAAGCAAATTAAAACACATAACTTTAACGATTAAAATTTAAAAAAGATGTAAACTACTCATCGTCATCGATGATCTCTATGGGTGACCCCGACTCCTCGGGGTCGTCATCCCCACTCTCCCTGCCACTGTTGGGATTTCTTAGTTCCTCAATCTCATCCCTGAGGTCTTCGATTTCCTCCTCGTAGTGACGCTTTTGGGCAGAGAGCTGTGAACGATCGGCTATTAGTATTTAAGAATATTTAAAACAAAGAAAATTGCCTTACCTTAAAGTCTGCTTCCCTTCCTGCAATCAGCAGCTTCTTCTCGCACTCATCCTCGGCCTGTTTCCTGTTGTTTTTAATTATCTCCTGGTAAGTTTCCGAAAGCTCCTTGCGCAGCTTCTCTTCCAGCAACTGCATTTGCAGCACATGATCGTGCTTGAGGCGCTCAACCTCCAGCCGCAGGTAAACAACCTCATCCTCCAGCTCCTTGGTGTACTCGTTACCTCCCTCATCAGCTGCCATTTTCGAGAACTCCATGAAGCCAGCATAGCTAATCCGATGCTGCTTGATCACAGGCTCCTTGAACACAATATTCTTGGCAATCGAGGCAAAGTTTAGGACATTCAGGTTCTCCTCGTAGTATTTATCCACAGGAGTGACCGTGACGATCATGGCCAACTTCTCCTTGCCCACCAGCGCCGACTGCAGCAGCATCGTTAGCTTGGAGTCCCGATACGGTATGACATCGGCGTTCTTCTTCTTCTGGGCCGTGCTGGCCGCATCCAGGCAACGGCCCAGGACCATCAGTGAGGTGTTGATATTCTTGGCCTCCTTGAGCCGCAGGCCAGTGGTGCCAGTGTTGTTTACCCGCTCGGAGCCCGCCAAGTCGCAAAACTTGTACGAGCTCTGTGTGGTGATGCCCGATCGGTTATATTTCAGTATGTCTACGGTGAAGACGCAATGCGATCGGCTGGAGTTGGCGTTGACCGAGGTGGCGGCGTATGTGGAACGCTGCTGGCCCAATCGCAGCAATTTCAAGGCTTCCTCGCTGCTTTTCACGAAGACACTGGTCAGCCCCTTGACAAACACATGACCCTTATTGCACACGATCTTCAGGTTCTTGCGCGGCCCCTCGGCCATCTTTGTCTGCTTCGGTGGAATGGCCAGAAGGTCGTGCACCAGTTCGTTGTAGATTTCCACAAAAGACACCCAAATCAGGACAGACTCTTCGCTGTTCGCCTTCGTCTCGAACGTGTGATCTTCGTTGATCATCTGTCTTAGGCGCTGATAAGGAGCGCCCATGTCAGGACATAGATCCAGCAGCTTCTTGCGGATTTGCAGCTCCTTGAGGGAGGCGTCGTCCTGCAGAAAGACAATGCAGCCATTGATCAGCTTCAACTTGGGCGAGTGATACACCGTGTCCTTGCAGATGGTGAAAATGTTCTCCAAGGCACGGGGAATGATGCCAGCGCTCACATCATCGCCTGGGGAATAGATTTGATTTAGTAATGGGTCAAGGGAAACGGTATAAAGGACACTCACCGAGCAGGGTATAGGTTTTCCCAGAGCCGGATGTGCCGTAGGTCATTATGGTCACGCACTCTTCCTCACAGATCCTGGGGCCCACGCAAATGTCGTAGATGTCGCGCTGGTCCACATAGCTATCGAAGATGGAGGTGAAGCCAAAGTGCTTCTCCATACGGTTCACATTGTTGCTGGTGGAGTCCACCTTGTAGGTGGTGATGAGCACATTCCCATCATCAGAGATTGAGTACGCCTTTGAGGATTCGCTGACGGGGCGCAGACGCAGAAAGACTTGCGGCCCTGCCTCCAGGCTCGTAGTCTCGGCGTTGCTCGTGGCGGTTGATGCAGTATCGATGCCACTCGCCGTGTACTCCGATTCCGTGTCAGAGCCTTCGGAAAAGCTCTCCTCCTCGGACTCCTGGATGTGTTCAAACAGACGCATCTTTTTGTTGGGTCGCGGGCGGAAGCGACGGTCGATGGAGGGTTCGCGAGCCACCAAGAATGAGCGCACCTCCCGCTTCTGCAACTCCGACTTATCTTGGTGTTCCATGATGCGACTTACACTGTTAATAAAGGATTTAAGGTTTCTGGCTTCCTTTCGCGCGAATTTTCATGCGCTTAGCTAGGGCTGGAAACTGTTCGCAGAGGTAACACCAGGGCTGGAGTGTTTCCGATAGTTCTTATCGATATCGATTGCAGCAATCGAAATCAAAATTAATTCTAAATGACAGTTTATTTTTGAAAGACTAGATTTGGACTTGTTGAACCAGAAATATTCATAACACGTGAGGCAGAAGTACATTCATACCCTTTTTTAAGGACTTTCAATGGTTCCAATGGCTTAACTCACTGAAGGAGCTATAGACATCACCTGAAGCTCTATAGGTTCTGAGATTTGGCAGGATCAGAGCTAATCACTGACACCACCTGCCTCCGTTTCAAGAAGGCTCTTAAACAAAAACAAGAAATAAAGCTAACTTTGGCCAGCCAAAGTTTGTATACCCTTGCAGGTAACAATTAAAATATATCATAACTAAGCCAAAAATGCATTAATTTCGATTCGGAAAGCAGTTTTGTGTTAGTTTTTATTAATTTAAAAAAACTGCATACCAAATTTAAAATTTTAAGAAATCAAAATTTTTGGCCATTTTTGCTCATTTTAATGATGTAACCCCTTATCAAATTTCGCAAAAATGGCCAAAAAATCGATTTCTTCCGGACATGTCTAGAAAGATTCGCATGTTGATGCTGATCAAGAATATATATGGTTTATGGGGTCGGAAATGATTCCTTGAAGAATATTATTTGAATGAAAAATATTATTTTGTATTATAAAATCGGATTTTTTATATTAAAAAACTTCTTGATTTTTTTTTTAAATTAAAAATATCATAACCGGCCAAAAGAGCATTAATTTTAAATCGGAAAACTGTTCTGTGCAAGATTTTTTACAGTTAATAAATCTGCATACTTTATTTAAAAATTTTAAAAATTCAATTTTTTGTCAAAATTAAAAATTTTAATGATGAAATTTTGCAAAAATGGCCAAAAAATCGATTTCTTCCCGACATATCTAGAAAGATTCCCCTGTTGATGCTGATCAAGAATATATATGGTTTATGGGGTCGGAAACGTCTCCTTCACTGCGTTGCAAACTTCTGACTGAAATTAAAAAACCCTGCAAGGGTATAAAAACCCCACCTCTGATTTCCCCCAATGATAAAGCACAATATTTGTTCACCGATTGTAATATGCATATCTCAAAATATGTAATCTTTGCTAGTGGTAGTTACAGTTGTTAAATAGTTAGTTTATGCTTTGTGTGTGTTTGTGTTGATTTACAATTATTTGTCCATTGTTTCCTGCTGCAAATAAATATTACAAAATAGGCGGTAAAACTAAATAGGTATCTTAATAATAGTTGTTTGTGTGTATATAATTATATATATATATATATGTTTGTCTGCTTTCTCTAGGTACTTAAGTCACGTTGCACATCTGAGAGAGCAAAGAAGAAAATAGAACTGAGATAAAGGGTTCCAGGAGAGAGATTCAAATTTCGAAACAAAGTACATCATGGAGATCGCCCGTAAAACTAAGGTATCATATATCTTTTAGCCTAAACACAAGGTTAATTTGCACTAAACGGAATGTTAAATACACAGAGAGAATGTCACGAGATTGATCTACTAACAACAGGGTTAGCCGCCGCGGGTTATAACAAAATAAATAATATAAAATAATATTCAAGAGAAGCTCAGATAACGCTGCTTAGATTCGAGCCGGAAACGGTTTCCGGCTGGTTTTTCTGCGGCGACATGTTTAAGCCATTGCCATTGCCATTGCTTATACCGCCATCTAGGAGTTGCAGCAACCTTTGGCGCGTCCGCTTGTCGCTGACACAGATGCACTGAATCAGGCTGGTCAGCTGCTTCGTGGAGTACTCATCGCCCAGGCGCTGCTGCTCGATCCACTGCTCAAACTGCTCGGGCGCAAAGTAGAAGGTCTTGATGAAGACATCCACGTAGGAGCGGTGCTGCGGGTACTTTTGGTTCGAGATTAGCTCGAGGAACGACATAAAGTTAGCAAAGTCCAGCTGCATGAGAGCTCGTCCGCCCGCCGAGCATTTCTTCACATTGGAGAACCTTTAAAAATGTAGATTTGAAATTAAATTTAAATTAAATTTGAATAAAATAAAGACGCACCCCTCCACCAGCAGATGGGTGGCCACATGGGCCATGGAATTCCACACGGGCTTGCTGGGCACCGGCACCTCCTTAGAGATTTCCTCCAGGCACATAGCGAAGCTCTGTATGTTCTGCAAAAACGGTATTTGTTATAAGGTAATTGTATCCTGATTATATCCTTACCCTGTTCAGCACATCGCTGTAGCTGCTGTGCTGGTGTATCACATGATTCACATCCCACTTGACCTTGGCCATCTGGGCCAGAATCGCTGTCAAATCAATGACGCGCGACGTGACGCACGTGTAAACGGGTTTGGCCAGATCCGCCATATACTCGCTGTACTCCAGGTAGCTGCTCAATGTGGGACGCTCAGCCAGGGGCAGCAAATGATTCAGATAATGCTGAAGTATGTGAAACTGCTGAAGCATGCTGCGTCCCGCCTCCACCGCCACAATGCGCTGGGAGAGCCCATACAGAGTGTCAGGGTTGGCCAGCTCGTTGTTGGCCTGCAAAGTGAACTCAATGAAACTGGAACTCTCAGTTCAGACCAAACAGAAACCTACCAGTGAGGAAAAATTAAGGGGCCAAAGCTTGATTTGGGGCAGGACATTGATCTCCACCGAACGCAGGCGCTGCTCTAGTCGCGGTGTATGCAAATTATCTGTGGCCACCAGCTGGAAAAGGGTTTTAAATTCAGTAAAATTTAAGGAATACATCAAGATTAACTCACCGCATCCTTGCCAAAGATTTCGTGCACGGCGTAGGCATAAAAGTCAATCAGCTCCAGCATGCTGGCCACTATCTTCGGCGAGATGCAGTGCAGCAACTTGCACATCTGCAGATATCTCCCAATGCAGCGCAGCACATTCAAGGCGGTGTTGTTAACCAGCAGTTGGCTAGGAAAAGAAAAACCTCTTAAAGAATGTTTTAGGAAGATCAAGACTCTGCTCCTACTTGCTGGTGTCGTCAAACTCCTTGCTCTGCAGACTCTTCTGCTCGTCGTCGCTCTCTTCGCTGAAGTAGCACGAGGCCTCGTCCACAATGCCCGAGAGAATGTCCTCCTCCAGCATGGCAGCATCGAGGCCGCCATCAAAGGGGGAACTCTTCTCGGAGAAGCGCAAAAAGTAGCCGTAGGAACCATATATTGAGCTACCGCCGCCATCCTGGGAATGCACGGACACTAGCTCGTCGCAGTTATTATTGCTGATGGGAGAGTTGTTGGACGAGGAGGCCAGCAGGGCCGTTGTGGGGGATTTGTGGCGTCTCAGAGTGTGACGAACCGAACGGAAGTCCTGTCAAAAATCAAAGATTATCATAAAATCAAGACAATTCTGGGTCTCGCTACTCACAGGCAATTGCAGAATGTGCGCAAACGAGTCCACCTGCGTCCAGGACTCGTTGTCCAGAAACAGGCAAATCTCCTCCACACAGCAGATGTGGTAGCGCCGGAAGAACTCCTCGCTCTGCTGCTGCATCGTCTCGATTAACTTCTCCGATTGCTCGCCACAAAACTCCAGGCCGACCTTCTTCAGGCGCTGCACCACGGACAGCACCTGGATGAACTGGTCGTACTTGAGCGTCTTTAGCTTGGCCGCCTGCAGGAACAGGCACACCTTGGTCAGGATGTCGTTCCACACCCGCGACTGTCCCTTCTTCAGCTTCTGCTGGATGTACATATCCGGTGAGTCCTCCTCGTCCTGTCCATACAACTTGTAGTTGTTGTGCCACATCACCACCTGGTAGTAGGAGGCCAGAATGGTCCAAAACGTCTTGCACAGGCTGATCAGGCAGGGCAGTAGCTTCTCCACACTCAGCTGCTCGCACAGCTGTTCGTAGAGCGGCTTGGCCTGGTCGTCCTGGCCGGGATCACTGTATCCCCGCAGCACCGAGTTCACCGAGGAGTGTATAGCCGAGATATAGTTGATGTGCAGCTGGTCCATGGCCATCAGCGACTTATTGGCCAGCTTGTAGGCCTCCTGCAGCTTGGCATACTTCCGACCATCGAAGCCGAGGACCATCTCGTTGAGCACAGTGTCCAGCTGGAACTCCATGAGCAGCATGGTCTCCTGCAGCTTCTTGGAGAGCGACTGCACGCAGTTGAACTGCATGTAGGCCTCCGCCGAGCTCTTGCACTGCAGCAGCAGGGCAATGGCAGCGCTGTAATTGTGGTCTGCCAGCAGCTTCTGCACCTCCACATCGGTGGTGCGCTGGAAGGGATCACAAATTAAACTGGGTTACACAAGGGTTAAGTGTCATCTCTCACCAGCTTCTTGATGGCCACTAGGGTGTCCAACACCTCCTTAAGCACCTCTCGCTTGCGATAGCTGGCCAAAATCTCCAGGCTCGTGGTTGTCAGGTTGGTCCGGGCGAAGTTCAGGTAGGATCTCGCCTTCTGGCACGTCCACAGCGACTCCTCCAGCTTCTTCTGGGTGTCGTTGATGGCCGCAAACTCGCTGCTGCAAGCGTTCCGCTGCTCCAAAATGTTCTGCAGAACCTGTTTGGTCAGAACCTTCTGCTGGGTGCGCAGTTGTGCAATGGTGACCTCGATGAGCTCGTTGTCGATGCCATCGTTGAGAACTTTCTGCGGGCGATAGTATGGAGCAGTTAATGGGTGGCTGTTCCCAGCTGTTGGAACTTGCTTACCTTGAGCTCGTACAGCTGTGGATTACTGTCGGGGCTGTAGTAGCACTGCTCGATGCTCTCCAAGATCTCCTGGTCGGACTTTTGTGCGTTGGCTTGTCCCGCAGCGGCGGCCGCATCCGTGGCATCCGCTTCATGGCTGGGCGAGGTGTCTGTGGTCACCGTTTGGATGAAGTAATCCGAAAAGCCCATGGCAGGAATTTTCATTTGTCGGTTCGTCTGTGTGTGTGTGCGAGTTTTAGTGGGCGGAACAGGAGGGGAAACGGATTGCTTCCGGTCATTGCACAGCTTTGTGGCTGTCTGGTTACCTGTTTGTGCAGCAGGTCCATGAATTTGCTCTTGAATTCATCCATTTTGGCCTTGGAGTTCTGCATGTTTCAGCCATGAAGAAGAAAACGCAACAAAAAACACACAAAACACTTTTTCCAACAGTGCAACGGGCCGTGATTCTATCGACTTATCGATATACATCTGGCAGACCATCGGCAGTGTCTGGCCACACTAACTGCATTTATGTTAATTTTGTTTGGGTTTCAAGTTTCCTATCAAGGAATGACCAATTTTCGTCTGGAGGAGGAAGAACTGAAGACTGAAAGATGCGCATCTGCATGGTATCGGACTTCTTCTACCCCAGCATCGGCGGGGTGGAGGAGCACGTGTACAATCTCTCACAAATGCTGCTCCGGCAGGGCCACAAGGCGAGTTGGAAGCGACCCACAAAGATAACGATTTTTGCTGAACCTCTAACCCCCCTAGGTTGTGGTGCTGACCCACGCCTATGGAGACTGCAGTGGCGTCCGCTATATAACCGGCGGCATGAAGGTCTACTATTTGCCTATTAAAGTCTGCTATAACCAGTGCATCCTGCCCACTGCCGTCTGCAATGTGCCCATGTTAAGGGCGGTGCTGCTGCGGGAGCGCATTGACGTGGTCCACGGGCACTCGGCCTTTAGCGCTTTGGCCCACGAAGCGCTCATGGTGGGCTCCCTGCTGGGCTTAAAGGTAGGGTTTAAGCAGCTCTATAAAATCCACAAACTAGTTGTTTTCTCCTCCCATCTTCCAGACCGTCTTCACCGATCACAGTTTGTTTGGCTTCGCGGATCTCTCGGCTGCATTAACCAACAACCTGCTGGAAGTCAACCTGAGTATGGTCAACCATGCCATATGTGTGTCCCACATCGGCAAGGAGAACACGGTTCTAAGGGCTCGAGTGGCCAAGCATCGTGTGTCGGTCATTCCCAATGCCGTGGATACTGCCCTGTTCACCCCCGATCCCCAGCAGCGGCCCAGCAATGGCACGAGTAAGTAAAAGGCAGAATTTATCTTATTCCTAACTTAAGCCTCACATTTTTCCAGTTAATATTGTGGTGGCCTCGCGCCTCGTCTACCGGAAAGGCATCGATCTACTGGCCGGCATTATTCCGCGCTTCAAGAACATTCCCTATGTGCACTTTATTATTGTGGGCGATGGCCCAAAGCGGGATCTTCTGGAGGAGATTCGCGAGAAGACCAACATGCAGGATAGAGTGGAAATGGTTGGCGCTGTGGAGCATGCCCAAGTGCGCGACCACCTGGTGCGTGGTCATATTTTCGTAAATACTTCCCTGACGGAGGCCTACTGCATGGCCATTGTTGAGGCAGCAGCCTGCGGCCTTCAGGTGGTCTCCACCAGTGTGGGTGGCATTCCAGAGGTTCTGCCCAAGAGCTTAATACTGCTGGCAGAGCCGGAAATTGATGCCATATACACGGGCATTTTGGTGGCCATCGAAAGGCATTTGAGATGCTCCTTTAAAGTAAATCCCCCGGCGACGGCAGGAACAGTCAATGGTCACGTGCCAACGGAGGCGAATGGAAGAGGAAAGCGGCGACGAAACAAGGCGAACAAGGCGACTCCCACACCCCAACTGCCGCAACCGGTCTTGGATCAGAAGAGCCACACCAAGCCAGTTCTTTGCCCCTACAGATGCAACGAGCTGGTGGAGACGCTCTACAACTGGGAGGATGTGGCTTTACGCACAGTTAAGGTCTACGATCGCGTCCTGCAGGAGCGCTCCTTTACCACCAGCGAGCTGGTGTATGCAGTGTGGCAGCACGGCTCCTGGTTCTTGGTCTTCTTTGTGGTGGCCCACTTCATGATGCGCCTGCTGGAGGCTTGGCGACCGCGAAGTCGCGTGGAGCCGGCCCAGGATATGCCACGTTCGCCTAGCTAGCGATACCAAAACGGATACCATTCCTACTCCAACAACTAGCCAAAGTCGTGAGCGTTTTCCTTTGCTGTCATTTCGACGGGAGTTTATTTATTGCCCACTTAGAATAATACACTGTCATCCTAAAATCACATTGCCAAATCCCTCGTAATGGAGAAAAATCCCAAAGAGCCCGAGCCAGGGGTTCTGGCTCAGAGCTCCTCGCTGAATGTCTTTCACGACGAATCCCCCTTGCCGCAGCGAACGTCAAAACAAGTGAGTTTCTCCTCTGTTCATAGTCAGACTGTCCAAGAACTTACCTCAGTGTTTGCCAGCGGAGAATGTTCCCCCCAGTTGCTTGGAGAAGATTTTTTACGTGCTCTCGCTGATTGCGATTGCCCTTCTGTTGCCCTGGTCCCTGCTGTGCTGCCTTCGGGTCTTGAACGAGTTTCAACGCGGAGTGGTGTTGCGACTGGGTCGCTTGCGTCCCAAGCCGCCCTGCGGACCCGGCGTCATCTTCCTAGTTCCCTGCATCGACCAACTGCGCATAGTGGACATACGCACCAGTTCGTTCAGCTTGGAACGGCAGGAGATCCTAACGCGGGACATGGTTACGATCAGCATTGACGGAGTGGTGTACTTTAGCATTAAGAGCCCGTACGACGCCATAATGCAGGTGGCGGATGCCCAGGACGCCGTTGAAAAGCTGTCCATGACCACGCTGCGTAATGTGGCCGGCACGCACAAGCTAATGGATCTGCTGGCCTCCAAGGAGTACCTGTCCAGCCAAATCGAGGCCATTCTCTACACCACCACGGAGGCGTGGGGTGTGCGTGTGGAGCGCGTGGAAATGTAGCTAAATTTGAGATTTTTACCCAAAAATATTCAATGATTAATGATCTTTTATCTGCCAGCAAGGAAATCTTCATGCCGGAGCAGCTTAAACGGGCCCTGGCCGTGGAACAGGAGGCGATGCGAGAGGCCAAGGCCAAGGTGGCCGCTGCCCAGGGCGAGCGGGATGCTGTTACGGCACTCAAGGAGGCGGCAGACATCATGGAGACCAATCCGATTGCCCTGCAACTGCGCTACCTGCAAACCCTGAACACCATATGCAACGAACAGACCAGATCCTATGTCTTCCCCTTTCCCGTGGACATTGTGAAGAGGATGATGAAGTGACCCTCATTTTTTGTATTAAATAGCTTTACATAGGAGATAAGCGTGCCACCACTAGTCCATCCTCTAACTCCAGGAATGCTTTATGCCACAAAAGACCTCTTTTTTAGAGAGTAATTAAGATTGGTCAATTAAATTTAAAAACTAGGTTTAGTGCCAGGACAGCCAAAGTATGTGCTCATTAGAAAATACTCACCTAGCTAACTTTTATTTCTTAATGAAATATAAATTAATTATAAATACAGCTTTATTTTATTCAAGTAACCGGTTCCAATAAACGTAATTTTAAAAATCGTAACAAAAATTTTAGCATTTCCTAAATCATGTATCTAATTTTTGAATTTATTTATATATATTTCTTATTAGCAATTATTTTGAAATTTCTTATTAGCAATTGTTTTGAAATTTCTTATTAGCAATTATTTTCAAAATTTAACAGTCTGGCAACACCGCACTAACCAGGGCTACCATATGCTTCGAGCCCACCCTGTCTACAATCAATGCACTGCAGCCCTGGTTTATTTTGGGGAAAAAATTAAGAGGGAGCAGCAGTGGAGAGACGGGTGATAAATTAATTAGCCACTGCTACCACATAACCCGCGGCGCTCCGGATATAAGAAACTCGTACGCAACTCGCAAGCACTGACCCACCAGTTATTGCTAGATTTCCAGCTGCCAACCAGGGTCAAGGTGAGCATAAGCAGCGATGACCGATGGCCACCTGAAAGTCTGACATTGGCAGCGGATTTCGGTTACACTTCGCTTCCAGATCGCTGCTGCAGCTGCTTTGGGTGCGGAGGACGATGGCCGAACTGGTGCGGGATTGGCTGGCGGACTACCAGCGGACGCGGGGCCAGCCGGCCGAGGCGGAGGCGTTCGTTGTGGAGCACGAAACGGACCCGGAGATCGCCGAGGCCATCTTCACCATCTTCAACGAGCGGCAGCGCAATGAGGCGATGGTGCACGACATCTGCCAGCAGCTGCTGGCCTTCTACCGCTCGCCGGAGCTGACGCTGCACAAATTTCCGCTGCAGTTCATCCCGGTGCTCATTTACACGTACCTGCACTCGGTGGCCGGGGGCGATAAGAAGGCGGCCCGCGGCGTGGAGACGCTACTCATCTGCATTTACAACGGCGAGGTGTCCACCGATGATGGCGGCCAGCGCGTGGTGGCCTTTCGCATGCCCATCCTGGCCCAGACGTCGGTCTACCACGAGCTGAAGAACCTGCCCATGACGGACCTGCGGCGATGGGAGGAGAACTGCAACCGGGAGGTCAAATGGGGTCCGCACCAGCGCATCGAGTCGATACATGCGCAGAACCGCATGCGTATCCTTACGGCGCTGCTCTTCTGCTACAACCAGCAGGTTAGCCAGACGCAGAAGTCCTCGCTGCTCCACCTGTGCCGCGTTACGTCGCAGCTAGTCAACCAGGGCTTCACCACGAAGTCGGGGCACGGCCACCGCATGAGTTATGGGTAACTATCACAGAGCCTTACTTAATGATAAGCTTGTGGTATTAACTCCTCATCCTTTATTTGCAGCTCCGATCCGGTAACGGGAACCCCCTTTCCCAAACCCTCCTCGCCACGCATTCCACTGTCCGCGGCCTTCCTGATCGAACTGGTGCACGCAATCTACTTCGCCATGTTCAATGGCTATGGCACGATAGCCATTCAGACGCTGGACGATATCCACAACCGGGCCACCTACGAGATGTACTCGGAGTTGATACTGGTCACCAGTGCGGTGCGCAACTCGCTGCACGCCAATCCTTCCGGTCAGCCCAACGACGGCCCCATGGGCCTCAGTGTGGCCTTGACGCCGGCCACCACGACAGTGACCACATCTGTGTCCAAATCCATGATAACGAACGCCTCCTTCCGCACGAAAAAACTGCCCGACGACATACCCATTCAGGTGCAAGACCTCACCATGCCGCAGGCGCCGCAGCAGCTGGCCAGCGTGACGGAGGAGGCGGAACCCGGCTCTAAGGAGTCCCCATCGACAAAGGAGAAGGAGAGCTCCGGCTCGCGTACTTCCATAATGCGACCCAGCATGGAGGGGATCAAGGCGCAGGCACACAAGGCGCTCATTGCGGGCTTCAAGAAGTCCAAGGATAAGGAGAAGGAGAAGGACAAGGAGCCGCCAAAGCCGCCGCAGCGGAAGTTCGACAAGCACACCCAACGCAACTCGTTGCTCCAGCTGCAGGCGGAGAGTCCCAGTGCGAACGCCACCTGTGGGGGGGATGTGGGCGGTGATGTGCTGCCCTTGCAGACACTCTCGCTGATCAACGAGAACGGGAGCAATAGCTTTAGCGTGGACAGCGACCTCAACGATGGGGTAATGGCCGTGAATGTCACACCCCTGCCCGCGCTGAGCAGCACCACCAACTCGGTGACCAGCAGTGACCTGCTCACCAAGAGCTTTGACTCCAGCATCGAAATGGCGCCGCTGGGTCACAGCAGCAGCAACGGCGGCAAGCTGGCCGAGCATGGCCTGACAGCGACGGCGGCGGCGGAGTAGAGTCTGTGTGTGTAAGCCAAATCCAAGTATCAAGAATATATATATATATTTACAAACATTGCAAGGGCTAAGAGGGAGGAGCCAGCCGCCCCAACTATATATGTATTCGCCACCTCAACTACCGCTCGGTATTATCCGTAACAGAAGCCGGAGTTGATTTGAATTTATGGATTAAGGATCGTTTGAATTTGTTGAATTTGCTGATGGGTTTCCTTAGTTGTTTGTGCGCGCATGCATATGTATTATCTATTGTATATTCCAAGGCCCAATTGTGGGTTAGGCTAGGTGTTGCTAATGCCTCAAATTGTGGGAGAAACTGTGCTCCCGGTGCATTTCACTCGTTTTAGGGCAAGGCAGCAGCAGGCACACACACATTCGGCCACCAGGCAACTTCAATTGAATTCTACAGGTAACCGGATTAGTTCTGTCACTTATTAGCATATATATATACATATATACAGGCATGTGTAAACTAATATATACATACAAATATTTATTGAACGTTGACTTGAACCATGTTATTGATTTAAAATAAATACAACAACTAAATTGGTCACTCTTCTGGCTTCTTTCGGAACTTTCCCTGCAGGAAGATGCGCGGCACATCCACGCCCTCCTTGAGATTGAGCGTCCTCCTGTGCACGTAGGCATTGTCCACTATCTCGTAGCCATTCGCCTGGAACAGCTGGGACACCTCCTGCTCGGAAAAGAAGTAGCTGCGCGTCCCGTCCTGACGCACATATAGATTCTCGGCTATCTTGTTGCCCGGCTTGAAGCGCAGCTGCGCCATGTCGTACAGCCCGTAGTCCCTGAACAGCACCAATCCGCCTGGCTTGAGTAGCTTCCACAGATTCAGCACCACATCCCTGAACTTCTGCGGGTGTATGGCCGAGAGTACAAAGATCAGGGTGCAGACATCGAGGTTTCCCGCCGGTATGTGCTCGTGCACCTGTTGCGTCGTGATGTCACACTGAAAGGCGGTTATCTGGCTGGAATCGTACAGCGGATTGGAACGCACAAAGTCCACGGCTCGGGGCGAGAAATCGCAGGCGTAGAAGTAGAATTTGCCGCTGCTGAAGCAACCTTCCTCGCTGGTCTGCTCCGCAAGCAGCGGGAACACAAGGTTACCCACCCCGCAGCCCACTTCAAAGAGTGTGCGTTTGTCGCCGTTTGTCTCCTGGTCCAGCAGCTCTTTGAACTCCCGCGTGGTCCAGTGACGGTCCTTGAAGAAGCGCGTCTCATTCCGCTTGTAGAAGATGTCCCAGTTCCTCTGGGCATCTATTTCCAGCTTGTTGGCCTTGAATTCGGTCACGAAACCACGTTTGTTTTGGTCCTCCAGCTTTTGTCTCTCCTCTGGAGTTAGCTCCTTGGTTTGGGTGGTGAATACATCCGGTTCTAGGGCGTCCTGGAAGCGTGTTTATTATTAATTTTAAGCTTAAAAGAAGCGATCGCGTGGGAGCTTTACTAACCATTTTGTTTGTTCTATGTTGGGGTTTATATTTTAAACATTAATTAATGAGGTATTAAGTTTTAAGCGGCAGGCCACCAGGAATAGCTTTTTTCACAGTATTTAAATTGATTTTAATTAACAATTCTTGCGTTTAAATATTTTTATTCCCAATTTAAAGGCACGTAAACATCTTCACAGCTGATGCTCATGGAAGTAGCCAAGAAATCCGAAGGGGGTTCAACTGCATTGTTGCCACAATCGATTTTTGATAAATCCCCTTTACCGATACCGATAGCTTGTGCCAGCAATCGGAATATGAATTCTCAGCAACGGTTCGGCCACTGACTGACTGAAAATAATTCCTTTATTGCCTTTGAGAGATTCTTATAGTTATAAAGCGAACATTTTAGATACAGCCATTAGGAAAACAAACAAATAACAAAAGTGAAATGAAAAGCAACATCTATTGCTTTGTCTTTGGTTTCAGGAGGGCACATCCAATGGGATGGCGTTATCTGCCCATAATGGTGGGCTCATCGGCCATTGCCACTTCGTCATTTGGAGCCTTGGCTCCCTTCTTCTTGCCCGAGTACCAGAGGAACATAACACCGCACAGAATATTGTCCACAAATGTGAACCAGGCCAAGTAGACTCCATAACCATAGCTAAAAAAGTAAGATGACCGTCAGAAAATCGTTATTACTCCCTATATAATCCACTTACGTTAGTTCAGCGCCATCGGGATACGCGTAGAAGAGATGGTCCTTGGTGTAGTCAATCGAGGAGAAGAGCACCTGGATCACCACCAGCGCCGTGGAGGCGGCCACCAAATGGATGCCACCCGCCAGACGCTTGAACATGTAGCGCGGATTCATGAACGTGTAGAAGGAGAAGACAGCTCCCAGGCTCATCACGAACAGGGTGATGCAGGCAAAGGATGCCTGCGTCCGGATGTAATCTGAAAGGGAATACCAAGTGACTGCCAATTATGAGCCGTCGTCCTTGAGTTGGGAGTGTGCAAGGAGTGAGTGTATGTGGGAGAACCTACCCATTAGTTCGTCATCGAAGCCCGGCTCGTTGCGCAGGGCATTGGAGTTGGGGAACATGTCGATGTACTTGCAGCGCTCTAGGGCAGGATTAACGGAAAGATATAGAGGTATACTTGAAGCTAATGGAGCTGCAGACTCACGATTCGGTATATAGCTGTAGTAGGCGGTCTGTCCACCTCTCTTGGGCGGCAGTGGTGGCACCAGGATCAGGATCACCCGCTCGTCATTCAGCACGTAGGCCGGAATGCCAATGTCACGGATGTAGGTGCCCAGCAGACGCACCACCAGCGGATAATCCGTCCAGTTACCGAAGATGGCCAGCTGGGCCACCTCGGGAATGACATAGTACGACCAGGTGTTGTTGTACTTAACCCGCTGCAGCGCCGAACCGAAGGTGTTCCTCGCATTAATCCCCTTGACATCCAGCGGATCGATGGGTATGGGCTTGATTGCCGTGGCATTGATCTGCCGCTGATTGTCCTCCGTGTTCATCACGAGATTGCGGAAGGCATTGCGCATAGTCTGGAAGCCCTCATCCTCTCCCCGCGCCCAATGGGCAAACATATGACGGCGCGCCGACTCTGTAAAATTATCCGACGCTTCCAGCGGCTCCTGGGCGAACTTCTTGATGAAATCCATGTGCGAGAGATTCCTTTTCGCCTCGTTGATATTCGTCTGTGAGGTGTAGGACATAGAGCTGAAGTTGCGCACCACCTGGGCATTGCTCAAAGCATTGGGCACTATGGTGTTTCGGCAATGTCGCCACAACCCCGAGTGCGAGGACATGAAGAAGCGTCGCGATTCCGGGATGAAAATGCCTTCAAGGGAGTGCAATTTTCAAAGTCTGTAAGTAGATCCCTTAGAGAAGTCGTAAACTCACCTTTTCCTCCTGATATAATGATCCAGTGATCGGTCGAGATGGCCACTATCCAGATGAGCAGGGACACCACCATCAGCAGACTGCAACCGAGCAGGACGCGACGCTGGAACATGTATGCCTCCATCAGCGGCCGTCGGGCCTCATCCCGACCGATGGTCGACGTGGACAGGTCGCGCTTCATTCTGGTTTCGTTGCCGGATCACTCTTTCTCTGCCCCCTCCTAGGGCTCTCTGGACGTTTGCAACGGGCAATCCACACGCACATGGAACAGCGCACGTTCCTGGTGGGAGGAGAGGAGACGAGACAAGACAGTGTCAGAGTGTTGTGTGGGTGAGTTGGTGGCGGGTTTAACCAGCTTTTATTGCTCTCTGTAGGCAAATGAAGTCATGCGGACACACATCGCGGACACACATGTGAGACATTCTTGGGCGCCACGACCGTTTCCATCGTTCGGCAGGTGTTTTTACCGGGCCTACGCGTTCGTCAGGCCATCGGACAACCTACCTCATTCTCAGATTCGTCTCTAATTTAAACAATATATTTTATTTCTACGCTAAACATATAGAGGAGGATAGAACGAGAGAGCTAAGACTTAGGGGAAATTATGAAAACAGTTTTCTTTTAACTGAATATCATTTAAATTTAATATGCTTTACTTTTTAAAATTTAAAAGCATTACTCCATTATTTTTTCAAGTTTAAAGAGTTACTATTTTTGTGATATATACTTAAAAACAGCAGAGAAAATAAGGATACTGATGAGGAAGGTTGAGATTCCTAAGTTCCTGGTGAATAAGCAAGCCTTCTCTTTGACATAAAAATACCCTTTTTTAAACCCCAAAATTGAGCTCTTCTTGATATTTGAATATTTCGGTTATTAAACCCTTAATAAATTATATTTCCTCTCATAATTCCTAAAAAATTAATTTATTTTTTTACAACAAAAAACTATTTTGTTAACCCAAACTGTTGACTTTCTCAGGCAGCGCGCGAATCACCGAAAACGTGCCCATTAATTATGTTGTTTTGGATAAATTGTTTTTTATTTTATTTATGTATTTACATGTTGCCACGGTGACCAGAAATTCCCACTCGGAAATTTCTGAGGCTTTTCCTCTGTACTATATATTTTTTTCTTTTTCTTTTTTGACAGAAATTAAGCAAATTAGTGGACACGTCCAAAGGCCCGCGGAAAATAAATGACAAAAATGCGAATTCCTTCGTCAAAATGATTTTAGCCTCTTTGCGGAATATTTGGCGAGAATTAGGTGCGCCTATTCCGAGTTCCCGAGTGGGTGGGTGGCAGGTGTAGAGCAGGAGCAGGAAAAGGGGGAAGGCATGGCGTGCACAAGTGCCATATACATAGTTAGTGCTGCTTGCTGCCTGTATGCCATGTGGGATGCCTTCCGAATTTATGATATTTTCGTTATTCCGTCTTTGTTCCCAGTTATTGGGTTGCCGAAAGTGTCATCTTCAGAGGGGAAAACCCAGAGAAAAAGAGAGGAGCAAAGCGGCGCCAGCTTCTGCTTCTCCCTCCCACTCGAACTCCTCCTCCACTTCCGCGATCTATTCCCGGAATAGATCTTGCCCGTTGCAGTTGCAGCTGGGAGGAGTTGGGCTGCAGCCACTTGCGTCATGAAGTGCGTCATCGGATAAGGCGTAGCAGTGGGAGAACACTAATGTTTACCCAAAACTTTAGATATTTCCCTGCTCTAAAAGAAGTTCTATGGCCTGTCCCACTTTCGTTTATATTCTCTTAATATTTCTCAAAACAATTTGCCATTATTTTTAGTTAACAGATTCCTCTGACTGGCAACCGTCATTAATTCCCACCTCATTGTCTCTATTTTTTGGGCGCGATTATTGACACTTTTGACAGGGCGAAATTTTTATATATTTTTTTGTTTCAAAAACCGAAATAAACGCGAAACGCTCGCCTCTATTTATTTATTTATTTGTTTTGTGTGGTTAGCCTTTGTTTTACTTTCTGTGTCGGTGGCGGCGGCGGCCATTGTATTTTTGGTATGTGCCGAGGAGGAGCACACCACAACCGTCGTCGCAACACGTCGAATTCCTCATCCTCATCCTCATCCACCGCCTCCGCCTCGCGGCATAAAGCGTAAAAGAACGCGAATTTTGAGAAATGTGTATTTAATTAATGCCCCGCATAAATAATGCCAATGCCAGCCTGATTCTGATTCTGATACTGAAACGGATTTGGATTTGGGATCTGCTCATAAAAGCTCACTACTGACAGGCGTCCTGATTTATCGTTATATAAGAGCCAGGCGATCCGTGGCCATGTTTACCATTAAAGCTGCAACAATGCAACGGAGATCTCTGGGGCCCAGATTTATTTTTTGTTTATGGGGCGCGACGACGATGTGTGTTTATTTTTTATGAGCTGGCGTTAATCGCTGGGATGGAGCGCCCGATAATAACCGAAATAAATTAAATATACTGAACGGAATGAAAGAGCGCGATCTTGGCGTAGGCTGCTGCTCCTGGCGGACGGCGATCGGCACGGTTCCGTCTGCTGCTGGCCAAGGCAGAGCACAGACTGACTGGCTACTAGCCACCAGTGGTTGTCGTTTGCCTTTGCGTTCTTTTGTTTTTCTTTTTTTTTCGGGGGGAACGAAAGGCAACAGGCAGCGGGCAACAGGCAACAGGCATAGCGTGGCCATTGTTAGCCAGCATAAACATAAAAAAAATCGTTTCACATACACGCCGCTTGGGAGCGGGCGTGGGCTGGGGGCAGAGGAGCTGCCACCTGCAGCATGTAGCCGGAGGCAGGAATCGGAATCGGAATCTCTGTGGGGCTGTTGCTGCTGGCACAGACCGACGTCATCGTTTGCTTAATTGCGCCATAAACATGAACTCAACTCGACTCGGCCGATGCTGTGTGCACAAATTTAGAATTTAGATGGATTTAGGCATCTCTCTTTAATGGTACACAGAGCATGGTACATGGGCAGCTATTTTTATATCCTCCTCGCTAGCCACGCTAGCCATCGTTCGAAATTGCTCCGTCCGCGCGGCGGTCGCTCGCTCTCTCTCTTCCGCCGGCTGTGCCATTAAACCGTTGACATCGCGTTTATGAATGCCGTTGGATCTGAGTTTTGGCATACCATTAGCCAATCGTAAGGGGCTGCGGAGGATGACGTGGTGCGAAAGACAGCTAGCTAACCACTTGTTGTGGCACAGCCAGCCAGTGGTTGTGTGCTATTGCCTCTTGTCCGAGATGCGTAGCGCACCCATGTCCAGGTTAAGCTCGCTGAGTATGTCATTGGGCGCCGAGCCCTGCATGGTTAGGCCGGCAATCACCTGTTGCGCCTCCGGGCAGTTGATGCAGGCATTCCGTATGGCCAAGATGCTCCACTCGCGCATCACTATTCGGGGGGAGGGATAAGAAAAGATGAAAGCGTTTTATTATGAGAATTAATCAAAGCATTTTATCTAATAATCAACATTACTTAGTAGTTTTATAAGCTGTAAAGTGTTAATGGTTTTTCTAGACAAAAATGTTATGGCAATCAAGAAAATAATATTATTTTTCTTGAATATTCTTACTGTGTGTCTCTTAAAGAGTTATTAAAATAAAATTCAAAAGGAAATTGTGTCTAGCTAATCGTTAAGAAATATATAAACTAAGTTAATTAAATTACTTAATGTTTTTATGTTGTTTTAACTGTGGAAACTATTAAAAATTAAAGGATGAGCCCCATCTTACATGGATTCCTGGCATCCATCGTTGTGCACTCCAGCAGGGCAGGCAGTAGTTGTGTGTCCAGGCAATACCCCTTGTTTTCCTTATTCTCATACAAAAGATTTGCACAGCAGCGCACGAGTAGGGTTTTCAGTTCATACGAGACCTTCTTTTCGTAGCCCGCATCAATGCCCGAGGTGAGAGCCACCTCCTCCAGCTTTGTCATGGGTTTATCCAGTCCGCCGCCATCGGGTTCTTTGCCCGCAGCCACCACGCATCTGAGCAAGCTGCTCACATTGATGAACAGCGACTGATCGGTGGCATAGACATTGCCGTACTTCTCGGAGCCACTGACGCTGGCTATGATCCGCAGGAGCGTGTGAACCTCGCGGGGATGCAGTTCGTGCTTCAGCTTGAGGGTTTCCCGAAGAATGCAATCCGATTTCAGGCGGAACTCCTTGGCAAAGTGCTGCAGCAGGAAGAGGGTAACCTCACCATTTGGGCTATTCTCCCTTAGGTAATGAGCCACGTAGTCCAGAAAGGCAATCCTATCCTCCGTGTCCAGTTTCTGGTAACAGGCCACGCACGCACGTCCATTCTGCACGATAAAGTGCTCCAGAAAGAAGTGCAAATACTCAAAGTTGTAGGTGCACTGAGCCTCGTTCAGGGCCCGCCACAGACGCAGGCAGGTTTGGAGCGCCACTAGGTCGGAAATAAGACCACCGCGGCCATTGAGGAATATGTTGTACATGATCATCAGGAGCACGTTGTTGGAGCTGCCTAGGGGAGCAGCATAGGCTTGCTCGGCGATCTTCGAGCCATGCTGATTCCAGGTCAATCTTTGGCTAAGCTCATTATTAACCACACTGTTGGCCAGCACCTGGAGCGACAGATTGTGGGCAAGCCGATGCTCCGTTCGCATTAGCGGGTTAAAGGCGACGGCATCAAGAAAACTGGAAAACTCTGGACTCCTGGCCAGAGTGTCTTGACTCTCCTGGCTTTGTGTGAGCAGCAGGCGCAGGTTTTTGAGAATACCCGCGACTTCCTCGGCATTTTCAGTCACACTTAGACCCACGAGCCTTTGTATGAGCTCACTGGTGTCGCTATGCTAATGAAAATCCTTTATTATTGCACTTTTCAGGATATAAACAACAATATTTACCGCATGCTCCATTTTGATAGGCCGACAGCTGATTACCGCCAGTTATCGATAGCACAGACAATCGGGTCAGGAAATTCTCAAGAGAGAAAGCGCGGATGGTCACACTGCGTGAACTACAAAAGAAAAACAAAAGTGAAGAATTCAACAAAAATATTAAAAGTCATGTAGCACACTGAGCTGCAGTCTTAATTAAAGCAACCAAACAAAGCGATGTCACTGCGGGCGCTGCGAAAGAGCCACAACAATAACACAGGAACTGCCAGAACGCCACAAACACCGTCGTCGTCGTCGTCGTCGCTCTTCAAGAAGGCCAGCACAGCAACATCGACGTCACCGAAGAAGAAATCTCTAGCCCAAACTCTAGGCAGCAACTCCGCCACCCGCTCAGTGGGCAAGCAAACGCTCTTCCGTCAGAGGCAGCTCCTGGGTCGCTGCTGCCACTCAAGTCCCGACCTGCGACAAGGGGAAAAGTATCGGAACAGCAGCCTGTTGCGCAGCAAATCGGAGGGGGATGTTGGCCTAGCCCTTCTGGAGCGAAACTCTGGTGCTACATTGACGGCGGCCAACGCCAAGTCGGAGGTGTGTCTGCAGAGAATAAGCTCGCACAGCTACGAGCACACGCGGTCCCCAAACTCAAATAGCTCAGCAATGCTAGGTGGAGCACGTTCCCATCGGGACTTAACCCAATCGTCGTATGGCCACCATGCTGGCGGAAACCATGGTGATAGCCTGGAGGTAAGCACCAGGGCCCCGCGTCGGATGAGCGAGTGTAGTTTGGGCTACAGCCAGACCAGCTCGCGTCTTACTGGCGGCAACTCTCACTCCATGTTCGCCAGCCAAATGACGCTCTCCTCGGGCTCCCAGGCACCGCCCGTGGATCCCAATGCCGTGCTGCGCGTGCCCATCATCGGTTACGAGGTGATGGAGGAGCGGGCACGCTTCACCGTGTACAAGTTGCGTGTGGAGAACCCGGAGACAAATGACTGCTGGCTGGTGATGCGGCGCTACACGGACTTTGTCCGGCTAAATGGCAAGCTGAAGCAATCCTTTCCCAAGCTGTCCCTCATGCTGCCGCGTAAGAAGCTCTTTGGGGACAACTTCAATGCCGTCTTCCTGGACAACCGTGTGCAGGGCCTGCAGATCTTCGTGAACTCGGTGATGGCCAAAGAGGAGCTGCGCAAGTGCAAGCTGGTGCGAGAGTTCTTTTGCCTGGACGAGCCGCCCTCGTACTCCGAGTCCATGGAGGAGTGTCGGGTATGAATCTGTTTATATTTATATTTTAGATTTGTTTATATCTTAAATAAGACATTTCTCATGTTTTCTAATATTTTTTAGGCAATTTTCGAGGCCCAGGAGGAGACCATTGCCCACTTGAAGCTGCAGATACAAAACAAAAACGATCTCATACTCAGCTTGCAGCAAAAGCTGCGCGACGAGATGAACGAAAAGGAGCAGCTCAGGGAGGCTATGAAGTAAGTGTTACACTGACAAAGTCAGACAAGCTTTTAATATTTATAATAACTCTCACAGAAACGTAGACCTCAACTGTTCGCACTGCTCCTCGGCCAACGAAGTGGAAGCTCTGGGCCTGAAGTAGACGTAGAACCCTTCCAAAATCCAGTTGGATGTGCATGTGCGTACTACATTATGCTGAGCATAACCCTACGCACTCGCACCGATCCAAACCCAAGTGCATATCGAGGAGCATGCTCCGCTCCGTCAGTGCTTTAGTATTCATATCTCTAGACCTAGAAGCTAGCCAGTGCTGCCCCAAGCTGGTACTGTATGAAAGGCAATCTTAGATATTTTTGATATACGTTTACGGGCAAGCTACCAGTTAAGGATAAGGAACTACACCTAGATGTAAGTGCAAAGATATAACCCCTGTATACAATGTGTTATGCAAGTTCACATACAAAATAAACCTAAGGCACAATTTATTACTCAATGGAAATGGTGGCACGAAATGGAATGAAAAGAAAACTAAACCTAAAGCAAAATGTGTTAATTGTGATGATTATGATAATTATGATGCGAGGGCATCTCTCAGAGACTCGTCATGGCTGGCGGTCGGGCGTAGGCCTTCGGAATGAAGCCATATTTGCGAGTCTTGGGGGCATAAGCCCAAAGCCATCCGTCCACCGTTTGATTGTTCAGATCGGCATAGATCCAGTCGCCACGACGCACAGAAAGGTACAGATCATCGGGAGCCTGTGCCTTGTAGTCATACAGCATAACCAGCTCGGTGCCATGGTAGCGCAAATCATCCGTTCCCAAACCCAGTGGCTGCTGCTGCTGTTGGTTTTGCTGCTGACCCTGCTGCTGTCCTGGTTGGCCCTGCTGCAAGATAGTTTCCATAGCATTCAGGGTGGCCTTTTGCTGCTGCAGAACTCGCACGCTGTCCGCCGGATAAATAAAGCTGGCCGGCACGAATCCCTCCTGGCCATCGCTGCGCATAATCCAAAACCAATCGGGATCCTCGCGATTGAGAACGGTTACGAACTCCCCACGCTCCACGGATAAATCATTCTCGTCCCGGGCTATAAAGGTGTACAGAACAATGCAGCGACCGGAGGGCTCCTTGACGAATGGCGTGCACTCTGGCTCCGCGAGGAGTATGTTCTCCATACTGTTGGCAGACCCAGGATTCAAGGCCTCGTCACAGAGCACATCCAGTTTATTGTCCGCTCCCAGGAGCGGTAAATTCTCATCGATCGGCTGCTCGGGACATTGTTCCCGGGGCAGTTTCTTCTTCACGGCCAAATCCGCCAGCTGGGTGTTGCAGGGAGCACAATAGGAGAAGGGTATGAAGCCCTCCTGGCGTGAATCCTGGCCTATTACATAAACCCAGTCGTTCTCTCTGTACAGAATATTGACCAACTGGCCCCTCTTCACCTCCAGCTCGTCGTCCACGCAGGGCGTAAAGTCGTGCAGCACCACCATCTTGGAATCGGGACTGAATGTGAATATATGATGAATAATAGGGAATAATCAAATGACATATTTAGATAGGCTTACCTCAATCCGTGCTCCTTTTCGATGCCCACACGGACCAGGGTTTCGATACTGGAGGATCCAGTTATCCTGCCCATGCCCAAGCCTCCCACGGCGGGCAGATCCCTTTCGATGCTGGCATTAGTGGCTGCAATGTTCAGGTTTTTTTTATATATGTATCGTGCTTTTCAGTTAATATTTTTCTCTGTGTAACAAGCAACAGAGTTCGTGTCTTGAAGTCTTTCGTTTGTTGAAGCCACTTCTTCCGCTTTTGATTTCGCTGACCTTTCTTCTTATCGCGCCGCATGCGCACGGGACAAAGGAACGCCATCCCTTTAACCCAATCCTCAACGCAGTCAATAAAAATAACAGCAACTACTTTAATTTTATAATTGTTTTGCTCAAGTTCCAAAAACTGTCCCCGATCTTTTTCTGATCGAGGGATGACACATTTACAATTTCGATTGACTGTATCGTTAATCGATTATTATAAAGTATAGCGCGAAAATTAAAAACTGTAGTCTCTGCTCTCTCAAGCATGAAATATTTCCAAAGACCTTAGATTTTGGGTGCACTTGGCGTGTGTTCATGCCTGAAATATCGAACATACATATAATAAATGGATACCCCGCCGCGCTGATTGCCCCTGTCTTCGACTGGGGTATATCCGATGATAGGGTCAATTTCCGTTGAGGTTAAAAACCTCATTCGTACCCTGGTGGTTTCCAAAATCGAGTTATACATATTACCGACTGAATTTCTGACCCCATTGGTCCAACCCTTTTTTCGCTCGCGTCACTTGCATTTTTTTTTGTTCTTGGTCGCTTTGTGAAAAAAGTGGGGGCAATGCACTATTTTGGTGCCAAGGATACCCGAGTTCGCATGCAATTTTCGATTATAATTCAGCGAGAGGAGCCAGTCCCACCGAAAAGAGCGTGACTGACGTGACGAAGAGAGAGAAAGTGTGCAAACTGACCTACACTTCGGCACATCTCGCAATCGCCCCCCCTCTAACAGCCCAACTATTGCGAAATTGCGCATTAAGTTTCGTCAGAAGCCACCTTGTGCCCCCTCCAGAAGCAGCAGCAGGTGCCACACCTCCAAAAAAAAAAAAAGAATAAACACCACCCCCGCAACTTTGACTTTTGCCAACTACGCAGTTGATTTCACATCCGCATCCACAGGCCCATCCTCATCCCCAGTGGCATCCTCCCCATGCCCTACCCCAAGCTCCGGCTGAGAGAGCTGTCTTCTCAGATAATCAATAGAGCGGAGTCTGCGCAATGTTTTAATCCTCGGATGCCATTCACAAAACGGGGCGTCCAGGAGTTGGGGGCTGACATGGACGTGGACGAGAGATGGCCACTCATCAACGGCTGCTGCTGCTGCTCCTCCTCCTCCTCCTCCCCTGCTGCTGTTGTGTCTGCTGGTAATTGTTGCTCGGACCTCTGATGTCTGAAAAAATGTGACTAGACAGGGGAGACAATTAAGAGAAATGGCAGGGAAAATGTTACGGATACGTTCCGGGGTGGAGGGATAGCCGGAAAAGGCAGCTCGCTGGCTTTTTGGGTCAGCTATTTTGGGTTTGTCACGCGTATATTTTATTTGCATACAACTCGAATATTAAATGTACAAAAAGGACAGATGAATTTATCTCCGGCCTTGCATAAAATTAAAATGAGAATGTATGTTATGCACGACCTTGAAAAGGAACACCCCTAAATTTTGCATCAAAGGTGGTGAAATCATAGCCTCCCTGACCTTGTATACATATATATATTTATTATTTTAAGAGTGGCAGCTAAAAGGGTTACAATTTAAAAGGAATTTACTTTAGCCATTGTTTATACATGGCATTAAATTCCATTTAAAATTATGCCTCTACAATGTACCATTAACACCCTTAATTAAAACTCATAAAGTATCATTTAAATCAAAGTAGAAATTTACTTTATATAATCCAATACATTCCCTATTTCATCATAGTATTTCAAAAGTTGTGTAATGCCTTTTAATCATTCGTGAAAATCCAAACAATGAGTGGAAAATGAGAAAAGCTGGCAGGAAAACTGCAATATACAATATACAATATTTTTGGGTTCGAAAATATGCAATGCACTTGTGTATATTTTGATTTGGCTAAAAATGTTCGGCAATTGGCATGAGTCCAAAAATGTATAAAGATTTTCAGGAGGGGATTATATGGTATTCAAGGGGGTTTAACAAACGTATATGCAACTTAGCGCCCTACTCTCTGGGCCTGGTCAAGCGAGCAGTGGTGAATCAGTGAAAGTATCTCTGGAGAAGGAACTTAACCCCATCAAAGCTCACTTGACTTGTGGGCCGCAAAATGAGCAATAAGAGGAATAAGAGCCATCGTCCTACAAGAATATAAAAGTCCCGAATCCCCGGTTTCTCTGGTCGTGCGCAAGCATCGGTTGTCGATTTCATTATCCGACTCTGCTCCTTGCCTGCAACGCTGTCAAGTGTCACGTATGCGGGTACCTACACTGGGGGATATTTTGGTGTTAAACTAATTTCTTTAATATGGTTTATTTTATTTATAATATATAATTTTTTTTATTTCGATTTTAAATTAATGAAATATATTTTATATTAGCTTATAGTACATTTGAGTAGTTGATACATTTTTTAATCACTTTTAGTGCCCCTGTGTTTGTTTCTCTGGACGACCCACGTCACAAAAGAGCAGCAGTTCAGAACAATCTAGAATGTTGGCAGTGGGCGGCAGGTGGCAGGGACAGGGGGCATGGCAAAGTGTGCGTTCAAGGACATGCATACATTACATTACGGCGGGGCTTTACGCCCTCAGCCAGAGGCATTAAGCCGTGAAATGCGACCAAAGCGAACGCCACAACAGCTAACGGCAAAGCCCAGCGCCGCAGTTAACGCTGCGTATGTGCGATATTTAATTATCGCAACGTGGGGCGTGGGGGGTGGCGGTGGGGTCCGAATGCAGCGGCTACGAAGTCGACGTCCTTGCCAACTCTTCGGTTGAGAGAGCCGGCGAGAGCGGCCGAGAGAGAGAGAAGCCTGTCGCTTTCATTCAGTAGAAATGGCCCCCGCAATGGCGTACGCTGCTTGGAGCACGTTATTTTTCCGCTCATTCTATGTTGGTGCTTCGTCCGGTGTGGTTTACAGTTATTTTTCTCTCAGAGTCCGTGCGAGTGTGTGTGCGTATTTTGAGTGAGTGTGTGGCCCTTGGCCAGCAACAACAAGCAGCAGAGGGAAGAAAGCAGAAACATCAGCCGAAAATTAGGTAAATGGAGGTACAAGTGTTGCAACTGGTAACGGTACTTTAAGGCTGCACTGAGAAAAATAGTGTGTCACCTTAAAAACATTTCTAAGTAATCTGTATTTGAATTTCTGTACATTTAATTTTCGCTGAATGAATTAATTTTAAACAAATGTACAATTTGGAACAGACGTACAAATTTAATTGAATTAAAAACTTCCAAAACTCAATTTTGAAAAAATTGAATATTTCTAATAACCTTCCGTCCATTTTCCCCAGTTCCGTTTCATCCGGAATTGTACGCACACAAACAGAGAATGTTTTTATTTATTTCTCAATGTTTACAATTTTCATCGTTGCTTTTGTCATTTTATTTATTTTCTTTATTCTGAAATAAAACAGAGCATTAAAAACTGTTTTTCTCTTTGCCGAATTTTTTTGCGACGTCAAAGACATTTTAATGTGCGCACATACATATAAACATGTGTACATACTTATATACATCAATTGCTTTTTAAAAATTTGAGAAATTTTCGCTGTTTATTTCGTTGTATTTTAAGACCGTCGACACGCAAAATATCCATCTCGGGTTAAGTGCCAGACATCATCAATCAATTAGTCATTTTATGGCGCTATTATCGCATATAACATACAGCTAAAGGCATCGATATAGAATAATCAGGGGATTAGGGGTTAGGTTAAATGAGTTTTCCACCCCAGGGCTAATGATTTAGGCTAATTTACGGCGAACAAAGAAAATGACAAAATATCTATTATATTGGGCCAACGACTGTGTATTTTATAGCTTTCCTTTCGAGAATAATATTGATTTTGTTTTCCAAATGTTTGTGTTGCGTTTTAGACAACATTTTGAATAATACATACTGACTTATTCGTAATTAAAGTATTAAGTTTTTTTGTATCCTTAAAAATTTAGAAAAGGGATGTAGAAAGGAAACTAATTTTTGTTTAGTAAATAGATATTAAAAGGAGTAGGACTATGAAAATGTAATTTAATAAATTTTAATATATTTTAAACTCAAATTTCTGCCAACGTTCATTTTTTGTAATTATTCTCGAACAAAGAAAGCAAAGCAAATGTGAAAAGTAAATGTGCTTAAATTAAAAATCAAATTTATTATTATATAGTGCAGTCTCTGCAGTTTTATCACTTTTCTTTCCTGTACTTTATCGTCGACTTTACTGCATTTCCAGCGATTTTCGCGTAAACAGACTCCAGCTGCCGTCTCGTTCTTGTTTGCTTTCCATTTTCCATTTTGCATTTGCATAATCAAATTTTGTTTATTGGCAGCCACGTCAATTTAAATGCAAATCTGAGAGCTGGCCAATTGCAGAAACTATTTCATTTTGCCCCCACACCTCCCCTTTTCCACTCTCTTCTTGGGAATTTCTCGAAAGTTCGCTGGGGTTCATTAAAAGGAATAAGAACTTGACACCCGTGAATTATTGAGCTCTCTTCCTCGCCCAACGGTAAATTGCATCCAATTGAACTTAATTGCTCAATCTGAACTTGTTTTTGTTGCTGTTTGTGTGAATTTTATTAATTAACGAGCCCTAATTAACCATCCCCCATCCCTTCTCTCTTTTTAGCTATGGATAAACAGTATGCAAAAATGGAATGGAAATGCCCCACAATTATTGAGCCACGAAAATGAACCAAAAGAGCATTTAGCCAAAGTCAGGTGTGAGTGGGAGAAATTTTCATTGCAACGTCATCGTCATCTTAAGAGCATCGCGGAGGATAAGAGAGCGCGGGCGCATTACGCCTTTACACCCATTACACGCCCATTTCCGACTCCCCCCGAAGGAAAATCATCCAGAATTTGCATTAACCAAACGAAGACGATAATTAAACTGAAGATAAAAACCCGACCGATAAAGAGTCTGCGCAAAGAGAACGGCCGCAAGAGAGAGGGAGGAAAGAGAGCACGAGCACTGCTTTTTCGGGCTCCAAGTTTTTGTGCTCCCCAATTGGATTTTGCGTCTCTTTCGTGACACAACGTGCGTTCAAAGTAGCGGAAAGTTTTTCAATCGCGGCCCGGTCTGTGGTTGTGTTAGTAAATGCAGTTTTAATTGTAGTTTTGTGCTTCGAAAGTGGAGTTTTCTTGTCGAAATCGGGAAAATCTGCCATGACAAAGTAGATAAACAAAGGCCAGCCCTGCAAAACCAGTGCCGCGAGCGTGTAAATATCGATTTTTCGGCAGACGCGCGTCGATGACCTCGCACACAACAGAGACTAAAATTGCGAGATAAAA
This sequence comes from Drosophila kikkawai, assembly GCF_030179895.1. NCBI lineage: Eukaryota > Metazoa > Arthropoda > Insecta > Diptera > Drosophilidae > Drosophila > Drosophila kikkawai. The sequence goes on from NC_091729.1 coordinate 24,926,350, forward strand.
AATCTGCAATACAGCGAAAATAAACCGAACGTTTTTAGACAGAGTTTTAAAGTAAGCCAAACGCTTTACATAATTGCAACCACAACGACGGCGGTGCAAGGGGGAAAACTCTCGATTGGAGGCAGCAGCAGCAGTACAGAAAGAAGAAGAAGAAGCGGCAACAGAAGAAGCAGAGCACCACTGGAGCGGCAGAGCAGCGACTGCGGCGCAAGCAGCGAAAAGAGCGCCAGCCGAATACCGCAGCGACACATGCTCAGATACCGTCTCGTTTCCACTCACTTCCTCAAGCAGCCGTAGTGAGCGAGCGCAAGGGAGACAGCTATACCGCGAGAGAGACGTGGGTGCAGCTGAAAGTGCATTTGGCCGATCGAGCAGGATATAAAATAAATATAAAAGCGCGACAGGTGCGTTCTACGTCAATCTCTTAGAACCCCCAAAAGAAGGTGGAAGACAGGCCCGGAGCGCGCCGCACAGGGCAGAAGGAAATTCGCATCCGATCCGGCATCAAAATCCAGTCACAACGTATTCGCCAGGAGTCCTGCGCCTGCTGGGTCTGAGCTCTAGTTTGGATAGTGAAAATGTGCAGAGATCGCGATATGAGTTCGTGGTAGATCAGCGCAACCGTCGTTACAAGGTCAAGAAAAAAATCAAGCTCGAGGGCGAGTAGGGCGCACCTGGGCAGCAGCCCTCGGGAGAGCGGAGTGCGCAGACGCGAGATCCTGGACCAGCAGCAGCAGCAACAACCAGATCGTCAGCTACCAAACCAAAGTTAACAATATTAGCAAAATTAAATAATAGTTAAGCATCAATAGCCCTTCCATTTCGAGTGCGCGTCGTATTATCCCCGGCAATGTGACTATTCCGCGCATCCTGCGTATCCGGGCCACATCCAAGCGATTCAGGCAACAGCTACACCGAGTGACTCCTCCTCTCTCGATCTTCTTCCAATTTTTCCATCCCCCAAAACCAAAGGATAACGTCGTGCAACTGGCGAACGTACGGGGAAAAACCAGCAAGATTGAAGACTTTGGGAGAAATCTTTGGAAGTCCGTTAAGGCTTGCATTGTAAGTAGAAATATATATATAATAATATTTTTATTAACTTTATTTCTTAAGAGAGAGGGGTTTTTGGCTAATTATTTTTAAGGAGATTTGTTTGAGATGACCATTCAAGGCATTTATAAAAGATTGAAACCTTCTTACTCAACTATAAAAATAAAGATGTTTAAGAATAAAGAAGAAAACACCCTTAATTTTAATAAATAAAATACTTAAAAGCTCAGATTTCTTCACATAAACAGTCATAGAAATTAAATAATTTCCTATTTGGGGAAGGTCACATTACATTATATTTGTAAATAAACAGGCTCTTAATTGCTTGAAAATAGTATCAGATAATGTAAATAATGTCTTCTTCAGTTTCCCCCTTATTTTCACACCTGTCCGCCACAATTACCGGACGCCTATTTACGTTTGCGTTACGGTTTCAAACTAATTGAGAGGTGTACCATATATATTATGCCATGTTTATTTTCGCCACCGCTGGGGCTTATAAAGAAATTAACACATTTGGCCAGGGCGATGGAAAAAACGTTGGCAAGCGTAATCGGATAGTAGACATTGCATATTTTCAGACGCCAGTCACAAAGCGAGAAAGTCTGGCAATTTCCAGGGAAAATCCCGGCCGATAAACATATTGGTATCCAATTCACAGTGCCATATATAAATCGATGGGCGACATACAAAAACCTTATCTTGTTGTTGGCTTGGCTACTGATTTTTCCATTACATTCCCCCCATTCGATCGATTCATTTGGCGTTCTGTTTTCCTATTTCCAGCCTGTTTCTGTCTGCTTTGTTTATTGTTACTTATGGTGTTTTTATTATTTTATCGTTTTGAGTCATGGGGGAACAGTGGGCCCTCTCTGTAACTACTGACAGAACGGAATGTTCTACAAGCCCCAAGCCCAGGAAAATTGTTTCATATTTATTTGCACAAATTATTATCAGGGCTTATTTACTTTATGGTTGGGGGAAACACATAACAAAACTGTTGCCCGTTTTTCGGGGCAAAATGGCGGTAGCTTTTCCCCATTTTCCCCCAAAAAAAACCCACTCTCGGCACTCGGATAACTCCCATTGTCATGTCAGTTGTCGTGACGTGCAACGAAAATTGGTTTGTCGAGTATGTTGACCCAAAAAATTACCAACTCTATTGACTGTCTACGTCTAAATATGTTTGTATTCGTATCAGCAGACTATAATTGAAGGTAAACCAATTAAGTTGTAGACCACGGCGACATGAACAGCAGCAGTATTTTAGTAGTCACTGTGCTGCTTCGCCCGCCAGGCGAAATTCAATTAACGCATCAACTAAACGGATTAGCAAACACATTTTTTCCACTTTTTATTTTATGTATTTTTATTTTTTGCCAAACTGCGCTGTTTTATCTATTTTTAGAGGGCGCCCACCGAAAAGTTCAATGTGTAAGCGATCAATTGTGGTTGGGGTCTATTTTTGGCTTTGTTTAAATTTGTATTTGGCAGTCGGCCTGGTCCACTGAACAGAATTTATTATCATCGCAGATCACTGTGTTTGACCAGACAGAATTTCATCATGCGAGGAGGAAATATGAAAGAACTTTATAAGTGGAAAAACAAAGAAAAAAATAATAGAGATATTAATAATTCCACCCTTTCTTTGTACGTTTTAAATAGGATTTTCTTTGGGGAAATTATGAATTATTTATATTCTGTTTGAAAATTAAGTTTTTTGATGCATTCAAACCTTGAGGTCACGTTTTCTTTTTTATTATTTATCTTTTAAGTTAATCAAAAAATTGTTCAAGCTGGAAATATCTTATATTTATCTTGTTCTTTGTCCTGTTAAAACCTTTCCCATTCCGTCAGCTACTTTCTTTACCAATCTAAATACTTTATTTAAGCTACAACAAAAGAGTGTCACTGACCTGCTTTACTCAATTACTTGTTGGGTTTTCACTACCAAGCATTGAGCATGCGAGCTGTATGCACTGTAAGCCACATGAATCTCGCCGGTCTCCCGTTCTTGAGAGATCATTCATTAACCAAAATCGCCAGTCATTTGGCAGCGAGGCGATTGTATAAGAGAGACCGAGTGTATCCATTAGATGCATCTGCCCAGGGTCGTTCCACGTTCCTCGTGAGCTCCATTGTCTTTGGGTCTCGTGATCGTTTGTTGGTCATGTGGCCAGAGTGTCTAGCTGGAACCAGGCTGTGATGTGATACCGGCAAATGGCTTACTATATATTCAAAGAATTCTAGATGTCTTATCAAAGATTAAGTGTTTTAAATTAAAACGAAACCAAAGAGAATAAATTAAATAACAAAAAACCTGTTCATCACGTGGAACAAGGCTCGTAAATTATCGCAAAATATTGTGTGAGAGCCGCGCGAACATCCCCCTTTCTTCAGTCGCTTTTTTTATTATATTTATATAAACGAGTTGCCAAAGTTCACGAAACTGGAAAAAGAAATTTCTGATTGCTGGCTGGGCGCATTTTAACTGAACTCGAGATGAAGATGCCTTCATCAATTGAAATTGATTGATTCTACCGAAAAAAAAAAACAGAAAAAAATATAAATAAATGTGTAGGGAGTAGCAGCAGAAAACGGAATTGGGAATTTGTCAATTAATTGAATGCAAACGGGAGAAAAACAACAACAGAAGCCGATCAAGTGACCACCAATAAAGTAATTACGTCACGAACTGCACAGGCGAAAAAAAATGAGAAAACTTGTACTTTGGCCTGAGAAAAGTTTAAGGTGCCATTTCCTGATGTTTTATAGAAGAAATCTTGAGTCATTTTAGCTTATTTTCATTGATTTATTCCCTGCAGAAGTTCAAGAGTCATGATAGGGAACGCATACAGGTGTAGCTAAGACAGTTTTTATACCCTTGCAGGGTATTATAATTTCAGTCAGAAGTTTGCAACGCCGTGAAGAAGACGTTTCCGACCCTATAAAGTATATATATTCTTGATCAGCATCAACAGGGGAATCTTTCTAGATATGTCCGGAAGAAATCGATTTTTTGGCCATTTTTGCAAAATTTTATAAGGGGTTACATCATTAAAAATGTTGATTTTGATAAAAAATTGAATTTTCAAAATTTTTAAATGAAGTATGCAGATTTATTAACTGTAGAATTTCTAGCACAGAACAGTTTTCCGATTTAAAATTAATGCTCTTTTGGCCGATTTATGATATTTTTAATTTTAAAAAAATCAAGAAGTTTTTTAATATAAAAAATCCGATTTTATAATACAAAATACTATTTTTGTAAGTCAAGGAATCATTTTCGACCCCATAAACCATATATATTCTTGATCAGCATCAACAGGGGAATCTTTCTAGACATGTCCGGAAGAAATCGATTTTTTGGCCATTTTTGCGAAATTTGATAAGGGGTTACATCATTAAAATTAGCAAAAATGGCCAAAAATTTTAATTTCTTAAAATTTTAAATTTGGTATGCAGTTTTTTTAAATTAATAAAAACTAACACAAAACTGCTTTCCGAATCGAAATTAATGCATTTTTGGCTTAGTTATGATATATTTTAATTGTTACCTGCAAGGGTATACAAACTTTGGCTGGCCAAAGTTAACTTTCTTTCTTGTTATTATTTAAATTTAATTGATTGGTTTAATGGCTTATTTCTTAGGTATTTACTTATTTATTTTCGTAACAAATTCTAAAAAGAAACTTCAACAAATAGAACTAAGAATAATAAGTACTTCTAGCCCAGTTATTTTCCCACCATTATACACGTTTATTGCTGGAATGTTTTCCACGCATTTTCAATTTCCTCATTAGTTGTAATTTACTACCTTCTTATGTATATCACCTTTCTACTTTTATTTACTTTCCCCTTTATACTCACCTTATTTGCTTGATTTTTTCTTTTTTGTTTGATGTTCCAGTCGCGCTTCATTAAAATTTTGTGTGTTTCGCATTTGCATTTTGATTTTCGGTATTGCTAATATTCCACTGGCATTACCCCATAACTTGTTGGGGAGTAAATCGCATACCACTGGCTCATTCTACTCATCCAATATTTTTTTGACATTGCGCAATCGTAGGAAATGCAAGGAACACGTGACTGACATTAACTGATTTCAATAACGAAAAAAGAATAGGCATTCCGTCTAGATAGTCACTTTGTTTAGTCGATATAGCAAGCTAGCTAGCTAGCAGTGATTGATGCGAATCGCAGCGGAAAATTACGATTTCCCAAAATAGAAATACACAAAAAATAGAATATAGCTTGGCCACAACCCATCATCATGTCTGGCCGGCCACTTGAGATGGCTTCTTGAAATTCCAGCGGCAGTACATAAATTAAACCCCGTTATCTGTGTTCCCGTGCGAATCGCTTTTTCGCCTTATCTAATCGCTGGGTGTGATTAATTGTCGTTCAATTAGGCGAGCTTCAGCATATCCATTGAAAACAAACACTGAACGTGCTGTCAACTGGGTGCAGCGTGAATATCATTCTTGAAAACATGGAAACTCGAAATTCCATTCCATATTTTTAATGGGGTTTTGCCGGCCTTGTCTTCGATTTATGGGCTTTCAAAATGCACTGACTGGCAAGTCATTTAAGCAAAACAAAATTCCAATTAGCAGCTGGGCATGCCCTGCCCTAACTAGGAGCTATTATTATTATTATTAGTTATGTGGCAGTGCATAATTGGCCAGTTATGATGGGAAAAGTACGAGTAAGACGCACCTCTATGAATAAATAAAGCAAATTTTCCATTCAAGGTGAATACCTTGACATAATATGATAAATATTTCGATTTTCTAGATAATAACTACATTCATAATCTCTGTAAACTATTTCTTAAACTTTTCCCATTAGTTTCACTCTTAAAAATGAATTTCATTTGACTTTCTTAAAAATATTATAAATGCAACTTCCTTAAAATGGTATTGATTTTGCTAATAAAATGACTTTAGACAATCTTTCCTTCCCTTACATCACTTATCTTTTTAAATAAACATTACAATCTATTTTTCAGTTACTTGCAATGCTTATATATTTCAAGTACTGATATAAATCAATTGTTAAAAGCCATCAAGTTAATAGACAATTTCTAGGAATAAGCCAAAAACATGGTAAACAATTACAATCGCTTTGTTTACGATTACTCGAGCAGCCGAAATTCGGAAGGCACTCAAATTGATGAAATGTCAACACCGAAAAATGGTGAGAGACTCGAAATGCCGATACAATTAGGCTAAAACTGTTTACCCCCGAATGGGAATCGGAGAGCAGTATTAACTTGAGTGGTAGAGACCTGCAATTAACCAGTTCGCCACCGGTTTCAGCCGGCGTTAGGCAGTCTGCGGCAGTTGATGTGTTGATTTCGGCGATATATTTTAGCCCCTGGTTACCAGGTAAATCCTACTTATCAGCCGGTGAAAATTCCTACTCAATATTTGCAGGCCGCTTAAAGTACACCCGGGGATAATCGCTGGCCGCATAGGAGTTCACACGGGTCTGTTAAAATGCCCGAAAACCGCCCATCATCTCATGGCTGGCATCGCGCATACGCCGCGTGGTCCAATTTTAGCATCACCGTGCGATGCTGGTTACTCGCTTCGGTCTGTTGTTGTTCAGCAGCAACAAAGACCCATAAATACAACATGCTATTGTACCCATGACTTTGTTTTCGTGTTTTTTTTTTTCGTCTTCGTCATTGGTAAACATATTGATTTCAGCGCGTGGCACGGCTCTTTAAAAGGTGTGTGTAGGCGGTGCGACCTTCTTTACTCTTGGCATAAGCTTAAGGATTATGAAATATTAGAGTTTCCTGTGCCGGGAGCTCTTTGAAAGTTCCCCAAAGAAGCATTGCCGCAAAGTTTTCACATTAAATTCAGCTTTTAGTGTTGCCTTAAAAGCGTTTTAAACAAAGTTAAGGGCTTAGGAGTTTACCTTTTATCAAAAGTTTCTGAATTTAAGTTAAATAGAATTCTAAAAACTTTTGTTTTTTTTATTATATAAGTAAAATGGGTAAAATTAATATTTAAACTACAAAAGAAAAAGCTTTTTCCTTTAATAAGGCGTTATACAAATTTATTAAGGTCAACGCCATTCCCAAAGGGTGTCATTATTCAGTATTTGCTATAATTATTATCACAAAGTTTGTCTTTAATAATAACACAGAAAACATGTGTAGACACACGCCTCCTTTATCAACCTTAGAACTCGTGCAAGGCACTTTTATTTTTATTCTTCATGTTTTGGTTCCGAAACCACTTAAACGTTAATCGCGTCTGCTCTGTCAGTCCACAAATAGTTCATGACGACGAGGGAATCTTATCGAGAATTCCTGATAAACAAAGATGGTGGGAAACTGGCACTGGCACCACCACCTGCTGCTTGGCTTTATCTGAAAAACTACAAAACTGAAAGCGAAATTCGAATAAATGCCAATTCATTTGTGGCGTTGTCTCGTGACAACCACTACTTCTAGTACCGCGACTGGTGGGGATTCGGTTCCCTGGATGTTATCCATTCCGGCCGACCTTTTGTCGAAGCTTTTTGAGTCATGCACTTGTGTGGTTTGCCTGCCGGCCTGCCTACCTGCCTCTGTGTAAACAATTATCGTGGATTTTTATTGCATAAACAATTCTGGGTAAGGTGGTAGGAATCACAATGACGGGATCCAATGAGATATTATTTGCTTCACTTTCGATGAGTAAACTGTGCCATTTCTTCAGCTCCTTTCGCTTATATAATCAATACACGACAATGTGTTTATAATTAATGTGTCCATATATAGTTTTGGCCCATCGAAAGGTGGTTCGATTTCCATTGATTCGTAGGTAAACACAAGCCCGATTGAAGTCCAATTCATTATCCATCATAAAAAGGCTTTCGAGTGTCGCTATCTGTCTGCTAGTGAAAATCCTCAAAACAAATTCCCCTTTCCGTTGGTGTCTAATTAATTTGATAAAGCCTAAGACTGGTCTTCGGGAAAGAAATGCTTTGCACGCGCCTTCTTTTGCTGGAATTCTCTAAATAAATATTTATATATTAGAAAATTGTGACATTTAAGGTGCTCTATCTGTTGGTTTTATTATGTTTTCAAATAGGAAAATCGTATATGTGTAGAAGAAAATACTGAGATGTTGACAAATATCAAATGTTTTCTTTATTTAATGTAGACATTTCTTTGCTCAGACAAGAAAACTGCGCAAAAAATTCTATGAAACTCAAGGCTGGTCCATTTTGTAAAACATTTTCTTTGATTTATTTGTGCTTAGGTATTAAAATTATTTCTTGCTTGAATATTAAAAGATTTTAGGGCTTAAATATATAGGTTTTTCTGTGGAGAAACATTTCTTAATGTATTTCTTTTGTATTTACTACTGATTAATATTTAAGTTACTCAACGTTATATAATTTTACATATTATAAAAATTAAATCTAAGCATTTTCAAACTCTTAACTGTTTAAATATTATTATTTACCTCCAAATATAATTTAAATTGAAGAATTTCGGCCTATAAATGTGTGTTAATTCCCATATATTCTTGGCATTTTGTTGCTGTTCTCGATCACGTCGCCGATTGACGTCACTGTAGGGCGCGTGCGTCTTAATTAGTTCGTCTCGTTTGCGATCCCAGATCGGGGCAGGCAGTTGACCGGAGATGCTCCGATATTCGGTTAACCTAGAGAAAGTGACTCATGGCTTTCCGAAACAACGCTCTCTCCTCTCCCCCCTCTCGTAGCTTTAATTGTTATTTTTACACACGTCGTGACATTGCACTTGAATTTTTGCGTATTTTTTTTGGCTGTGCATATTTTGGTATTTGCTTCCCGTTAACTGTTACTTGTTACCTGTGTTACCTGTCTTTGGCCTCGGTTTCTGAAACGATTTTCGATGATCCCATTCGCGTGTTGCAGGGGCCGAAAGAAAACAAGTGCATAAATTAATTCGCCTTATTAATATGGCCATAAAGTCTACCGGCTTGTCGCTAATTTGCAGGCCAGATTTATTTTTAAATCCAACCCTCTCCCCGCACCTTTTTTGGCAAATATCGCACTCTGTCTGCGGGCCACCGATTATATAGATACTACCACTATAACCCCCTCAACCGATAAGGGAAATGGAGTAGTATAAGGGTCTCCAGTTCTGGATCCGAACTCTTGTTTACCGAAGCTTTTTCGCACCTTTTTCGCAAAGAGCCTCGCGCTCGGATCGATCGGGAATTCTCCACTGCGCAGGCGCACTCTCTCGCCCGCTCTCGTTTTCCCGCATATAATTCTCTATATAATTTGCGAGGTCGGAGCAGAAATGGGTTTAATAGTGATTCGGTGCGCCCAAAGAAAGCAACGCCAGTGTTCTCCGTTCTCCTCCTCCACAAACATTTTGCTCGGCTGTGTCCGAGGAAAAGCCACAAAATCAAGCGGAAGAACCTCGAGAAAAAAAGCAGAAACAATTGAAAATAATAAATAATCGTGCCAAACGGGGCAAAAATCTTGTAAAAATAATCAAGATCCCGAAACATGTGAACTGCTGGAAAAAGAGAAAAAAAAAAGCAAAGCTAAAAGCAAATGTGAACAAGAAAATTTCAATTAGTATTTATTGAAATTTATTAAGCGAGATTTAAGGCGTTGACATTTTTATTTGTCCAACAAAAACGCCTCTCTATTCAAATCAAGAGCCCCTGTGATCAAAAAACAACCCGAGAGTGAACTGAAGTAAATTCATTGTGATAATAAATCTATTTAGACTGATTAAATTAGAGATTAACCAAAGCAGAATGACTCCGAGGCTTATAACATATATTTTGGTAAATATTTTTGTAATTTTAAGGGAATAATATTGGTCTTAGGGAAAGGGATAATTCATTTGTTAATTATATAAGAGACTTTAGTAAAGTTTATATATTTTATAACTGGTTTTAAACTGTTAAATATATAAGTATATAAAATTTTGAATTTATTTTAACCTTGTTATTATTTCGTTAATTTATTAAATTGTAAAATTATCCAGAATTTCATAAAAAGTCTTTAAAGAATGCAAATTTTAAAAGGTTTAAGTCTAAATATTGCTTATGTAATATAATAATTTCACAAATTTATTACATTTTCGTGGATTTTAGTGCCTGAAATTTAAATTTTAATTATTTTTTAAAGAGTATCCATAATTTCATCATATGTTTATATAAGTTAAAAGTGACTTCAGCTTCTATTAACAATTTTTATTACCTTTAAACCAGACTTGGCTTAGAAATGCCGCTGGACTTTGATGATGGGTCATGACTTGACACAAATAAATGTATTGAATGGAATATTACTCATACGACACGTTGAGCACTCGGCACTTATTAACCCACTTAATTGTGGCCGGGGAAATGACATTTATCGGCAGCTTTAATTGTTTATAATTTTAGCTACAAGTCTGTCACGGCATCGCCAATTGATTTTTCACATTATCTCTAAGCGATTCTCATGTTTTCCCTTACGTTTCTCTCTCTCTTTCCAGTGCGGCATGCGCCATCCCACAACTGGGCTGAACGAAGACGACCTGAGTCGTCTCACTGGTTCATCATCGTCGACGGCATCGTGCGGCAGCGCAGCCTCGTCATCGTCCTCCTCCTCATCCTCGTCAGCCGCAGCCGCTGCAGCCCGCAATGAGGGGGTTCGAAGTCCGGATAATACCATGCCAGCCCTGGCAGGCACTGGTGAGCCCCTCAAGAGCCACCTGAACAGTGGCTTTAACTCCACCTACTTGCCCGAGATCATACATCCGGCCCTGGAATGGCAGAAGTCATCGCGCAAGCGCAAGGAGCGCCTGGACAGCAGCTCGGCCTTTGGCCAGGATCGCAAGCTACAGCGCAGCAACAGCGAGGAGCTGCTTACAGACGGCGGACCAGCGGCCATTGTGTCCACGACGGCCACTGGCTGCCAGACAGCAGCCGCTGCTCAACTCCTAGAGGCCCAGTGCGATGTTATCCGTCGCGTTTCCTCCGAGGATTTTAAGCGCACGGCCAGCTATGCCAGTTACCGGCAGGAGTTTGAGCGGGAGCAGGAAGAGGCCTCGGAGCTGGGGGAAAACAATGCCTCCCTGGCCAATTTGCCAACGGGAGAGGCGGCCAAGGAGCGTCCCCGCCTGGAGACCAGTCCAGCGCGTCAGCCGTTGGCCAAGGAGACCAGCGATGACTCCGAGTGCGAGCACGAGCGGCGCCGCAGTAGCGAGCGCTTCTGCAAGTCTCGCCAGCCGCCGGTGCGCAAGTCCGGAGTGGCCAAGAAGGGCAGCGGTAGCGGAGGCAGTGGCTCCAAGTACCTGCCCTCGCGGCGGGATGAGCAGAGCGCCTATAAGTACGATCTGTCGGCCCTGAAGTACGAACGCAGAGGTTTCATAAGCAGCAGGAAACAGCAGCAGCAACAACAGCAACAGCAGCAGCAACAGGATCACAACGACAACAATTTAATAGACTTCCATCAGCAGCAGAAGGAGCTGCAGACCAAGAGGAGCGCCAGCATCTCACCCACGCCCACCACCAGCTCCTCGGCGGGCAGCGACGACAGCACGCCCACATCCAATGCCGCCCCGGCGCCCATCAAGGCCAAGCCCCAGCGGCAGCAGCAGAGCCTGGATCTCACATCCGCCCAGGAATCGCTGCCCTGGGAGCGGGGCGATGAGCCAGCTCCCATCCTGAGCCGGCGTTATGCCCACTCTCGCCCTCATATCGGTGGCAACCTCGAATCAGCTGCTCAGCTAGCCAAGGCCATGCCATATCCTCAACAGCTGCCGAAGCAGGCGGCCACAGTTCAGCTTCATGGCGACATGGACATGGAGCCCATGGATGCAGTGCGTGCATTTAGCTCGCTGGAGAATATGCGCACCCGGGATGTGATGCAGCAGGTCCTGCCCGCCATGATGGTGGCCTTCCAGACGCCCGACGAGCGACTCAAGACCATCAATCGCCGGGTGACTGTGCTGAAGAAGAAACTGGTGCAGCTGGAGGAGTCGCTGGAACAGCGACTGGGTTATAGGCCATCGCAGGCGGAGCGACTAAACGACAAGTACATGAAGAACGCTCTGGCGGAGTTGAGCAAGCTGCGCAAGGAACGCCACGAGCTCAAGACTGATCCCATCGCAGCTCTGGGCCTCAAGGTTGGAAGCGGCGGTGTCGGTGGCAGCATTGCCGGCCAGGAGGTGGCCAAAAAGCTAGAGCGCATGAAGGCTACCCTCGCTGAAATCGAGCAGGTAATAAGATGGGGTGTTTTCTTTTTTTTTGCGTATTTTAAGCTAAATCACGAGACACATTTTTATGACAATTAGCAAGTGGAACGCAGACGTCAGAGAAAGATGTCGGGTGTTTATAATAAATATAAAGAGGCGGGGGTCTGTGGATATAGTATAACATAGGATAGGATGATGGCCACGACAGCCGCAATTTGGCAATAACTTTGATCTTGTTCCATTGTCAAAAAAAAAGAGAGGTGGCACTTGGTAAACATATATTTTGTTTTGAAAACAATATTTAGCGGTTGAGCGACGTTTTTAGGGAACTTTTAAATGTAAATATAGCTTTTAGGGTTTAGGAAAAGGTCTAGAAAATGTATTTTAAACTAATTTTGAACTTTGTCTTTCGATTTATTAATATATTCTAACATTTAGGTAGATTCTTAAGTATTAAAATCAACTTAAGACATTTTTCCTAGCCCCAAAATCATTTACATAATTATTTTCTTGTAACTTTTATGGCTTCCTTAGGAAATGACCAAAGAAATCAATTCCCACATTCCAAATTGGGCGATTATAATGAGATTTCTATATATATCTTCATATACTACATGTTTTTATGGCATCTAGACAGGCCTCCTCTGTATATATTGACAAATTAATGATACATTTGTCATAGACAAAACGCCGCAGACAAACACTACACTCTTTGGCGGCCCAAAAGGAATCCACTTGAAATTGAATTTCTGCCAAGAAAACAAAGTGTGCGCGAAATGATTTTTCCTCCCTGTGGAAATGGGAAATCGCCTAAGAGGCCAAAGAGGAGAAGAAGCAGCCATCCAAGTGCCATGCCAAGCCATATATTATTGCTATACTGTAACTGTATTATTATTTGTTTACAATACGGTTATATATTCCGCACTTGTGTTTCTATTTCTGTTTCTGCGGCTCTGGCATCTTCGGAAATGTCTGCTGATGTCGCCGCCCTGTCATTGTCAGGGCCAAGGAGAATCATAAACAAATCAAAAGAACGAGTAATGCCCACAAAGCTGATTAATTGTGTTGTTTACCGATGGGTGGTGGGTGGTCTTTATCAGTTCAGTTTTTTTGTGTAGAGCTTCTGTGGCTTTTATTGTGGTTTTTTATCGTAAATGAAAGTTTAACTTTCTGATATAGATAGGAGCATTTAAATAGATATTTGTTTAGTCATTAGGTCTTTCTATATTGCACTTAACTTCTTAAAAAGCTTGCTTATCCACTTATAGGGCTTTCATCCAATATTATTGCTTTACTCACCTTTTGTTTTCTCCTTTTACAGAACCTCAACGAGAAGCGCGTAAATGGCCATCGCTCCGAGCAGCTGGAGGATCTGAATGCCGACCAGCTGGTGCAGGAAAAGAGTGCCGTGCAGCATGGCCTGCTCTACTTTGAGAGTCTGTACGGTCATCCCATTACCAAAGAGGAACGTGATGCTGCTCGACCGCTCTACGATCGCTACCGGCAGCTGAAGCGTTTGGTTTCCCGCACCGTGATGTTCGGCGCAGGAACAGGTGTGCCAGAGCTACCCACAATCCTGGAGCACGAGGCCATGGTGTTCGAGGCCACTTCCACGCCGCAGCAGTATTCATCGAACAACAGCACCGAGACCACCAACTCGCCCAGCGACTCGAATGCGCCAAATACTCTTACCCAGAATGCTTCCTCCGATGAGTCGACGACCACCACCACCACACTGACGGGTCCGGCGGCTGGAGTGGCTGCCTCGCCTCTGGAATCTTCGGCGGCCAGCGAGAATATCTCCTCGCTGAGCCTGGACCAACTGTGGGAGCAGCTGGATCGCGTGCGCGATGAGAAGGCCTTGCTGAAGGCCACCATCAGGGAGTACGAGTCGCTGTTCGAGGAGCAGAACGGTCGCAAGATGCTGAAGCAGGACCGCCGATCGCTGGAGACGGAGACCTACGCCCAGTACAAGGAGAAGAAGGCCAAGGTCCGGCTGCTGCAGGCGCTGATCAAGAAGCACATTGGCCAGTAAACCTGGATATATCCTCCTTCCATTATTCACAACAAAACACGCAAACTTATTTATTTCATACCAACCTAGACTTATGTACGCAAATTATATGTAGTTTTTAGACTTACATTTACCATATATTCTATAATGATACATTTTATGAATATTGTTGATTCCTTATTGTTTTTTTAAAAAACAACCTATTGAGTAATTGTAATAAACAAAACCCCAAAACAAAGAAAATGAAAGTGATTGGAGAAACGAAAAGAAAGTGGCCGCAAGACATTTGATTCAGATTCGACCCCTATATATCTACCATTCAGACTCCCGCACGGAATTGATATCTAATTGTAACACCCCTGAAGCACTCTCCCCTAAATCATACTTCAGTTCGATGTAAATCGTCATTGATGTTAAAAAATGACTGTATTTGGCCTTAGTTGTCCCACTCCAAAGCGGGGAGCACACACACGCACACCTCATTTGATTAGAGCCACTCTACGATATATATAGTTTGTAACGATCTAAAGGAGCAAATCAAATAATTGGAAAACCTTTATAAGTGTTGTCTGGTAGCAATGAAAATGAAACTTTTATATCGAAGATATCTAAACTAGAGACTCTAGCGATCTATAAACAAATACTCTACCCAAGGCATTATCTAGATGTGCTTTCCATTAAATGTTTCAGTGTGCAAAACCGCACGCAACCCCCATTATCCACTCGAGATCAGAGCTAGGGATATAAATCGGTATTTAAACATTGCTATAAATCGGTTTTCTGTTTGATATATTGGACCAATACATAATCCGAAAGAGACAAATAAAATTAACATTTTTAGATATTTTCGATATGATATTGAGTGCGATATTTTGGTCGGTATATCATATCGGACTTTCCCCTTCGATATACATCCCTAATCAGAACCTTCGGAGTCGAAACGATCACAAGCTAGCATCGGTTGCAGATCCAGAGATCCTCTCTGGATATTTGGTAAACGATTTGATTTTGTTGTGCAAAAAAAGCAATTGGGTTTTTTGAACGTGTCTAACCCCCCGCCCCTAAGCCATGCATACGATAACGATATATTATATATATGAAATATTTACAATGATAAAGCCAAGCAAATACATATGTAACGTATATATATTTACATGTTTACATATATATACACACATATAGGACTCAACATTTACAAATTGAATATTCTTATATATGTAGAGCCCACTGAGTTGGGCCACAAAAAGCAGAAAGCATTAAAGTATCTCCCAGCTAACCGAAGCGATTGAATGTCTATGAAATAAAATATATCACGTTATATTAAAATAAAATCTGTGTTTATTTTTATTCAGCGTTATGGTTACATCAGTTTTTATTTTAGGTGTATTCGGTCCTCGTTGAGTGCGACTGCAATGAGAGATAAGATAGTAAATAGTACCGCAGTTTTTGGAAAGATTAATCACTACGTTTGAAGTGCAAATGACTGATCAGTCGCGTGTGTATTATCGACAGAGAAATTCAGCTATATGCTTGTCAATAGGTCTTCATCAGATGATATGGATATAATGGGAGGAAAGATGAAAGATTATGCTTACCCTTATGCCTAGCTGGAGAGAGTTTCCTTGTATTTATTCCATCTGCAAGTCAAAGAATACACATAATTACTAATATTGTTTAATTTGGAATTATTATAAAAAGAAAAACATTTATTTGGTCAGCTTAGTATATCATCAATTGTTTTTATGACAGGGATAACTGTTTTGGCTTAAAGGTGTTCATCATAGAGATTGTTTTTGTGTTGTCTACATTGTAACACTACTAACCTTGTTTAGTCCAGCAAAATCAGTTTATTCTGCGACTGGAAACCACCACATGGAATAATACCTACAAGAGACCAGAAGGTATTGATTAGAATATATCAAATACTACGATTTTCTTGATTAATGCAGTCATGAAAAGGTTAATTCAGTCATTAAAAAGTTAGCAACACATGTACATTCAGTTATATGCTTGTCTATTGGTTTGTCATCAGATAAAGTGGTGAAAGATCCTAGGAATGAATTATATACACACCTCAACTAGATAGATAGCATCCGAAACATTCACCAAGATACCTGTAGATAAAAGAAAAAAATTGTTTTATTATATATTTCATTATAAAAAATAAATAAAAATATTAAAGAATAATTTATCAGTATTTAATAACCAATCGACATCATTTCTCCGACTGGGGCGGTATTCAAAAGCATCATTTTAGTTCTAAAATATTATATAAACCAGAAAAAGCCTTACCTTTTATTTTCTAAGAGTTCCCAAAGCCTTCTACTTCGTCTTTTCCAATTTCGAAGTCTGTAAACAACAACAAAAATTGTCTTTATAAGCATGTCATCAAAAGGCATAACATATATTAGTTATTAATGCAAATTATCAGCAAATAATAACCAATCGACATCATTTCTCCGACTGGGGCGGTATTCAAAAACATCAGAATAAAAACTAGAAGTAAAATAAAGCCTAATAAACCTACCTTTTACTTTAAAGATTTTACATTTTCCCCAATGGTTAAGCTTTAGGTGTCATGTTGACCGTGCAATCTGCAATAAATAAATATATACATTATATATCCTCATTTCAAATAAGCTAAATAGGCATTTTAATTTATACTAAATCAGCAATTTAAAACCAATCGACATCATTTCTCCGACTGGGGCGGTATACGAAAACATCATAAATCAATTTACAAATATTTAAATAGAAAGTAAACACACCTTTTTGTCGAGCTAGCAATCATTCTCTGACGTACTTGGCACTAACAGTTCTGTAAGTAAATAAATAATATATTAGCCAAGCTCATAGAAGAAACTCAAAGTTAAAAATAAAAGGTAATTGGTCAGCTCATTTTATCATCAATTATTCTTATGACAGGGATAACTGTTTGGCTTAAATAAAGGTGTTCATCATGAAAGAGGAAACTTAATTAATTTGTTGTTCGTAACTCATAACTTACTTTTTCTTTGCAGAACTTTCCTTGACAAGAGAGATTATTCGAGATAAACCTCCTAAAAAGAAAAGGAAAAGAAATTAGACATGGGAAATCTTGACAATACATAGAGTGTCGTATATGCAATCAGCTTGTTATATCATCAATTATTCTTATGACAGGGATAACTGTTTGGCTTTAAATAAGGTGTTCATCACTGCATATACAAAGGGATTGCATTATTTGTATGCTTACCTTTATAGAAACAGGATCTGGAACGTTTGTTATGTCCTCCATCAGTCAAATCCTGTAAAAAAAAACTCTTTAAGGGGTTTTCTAAAATATTCAAAATCTATGAATTTTCCAAAGTCAGTCGTGTGAAAATCAACATGATTATTCGGTTATATGCTTGTCTATTGGTTTGTCATCATAAAAAATACTTATTGCTTATTTTTCAAAGTGAAAACTCACCATTTTGAAGGATTAACCATTATAGATGCCTGCAAGCGCCCATTTATGCTTTCTGTAAATAAGAAATAAAGATTTTTCTATAGAAAACATAGCATATATTAATAAATTTTATATAAAGAAAGTAAATCAGCAATTCATTTTTGCGTTGGTATGGAACAGTTTTCTTCATAGAATATCAAAGCGAGCTGGGTAAATGTTTCATCATTTTAAGAGTAGGTTTCTAAATGCATATAAAAAGCATAGTTACCTTTTTAGCAGTCTGGAGCAGTGGAAGAAATGTCATTGTTAGGTTCAGCAGTCTGAAAAATAAAGGAAAACAATTTTATAAAATGTATTCCTGTTTTTCTATGGTTCCTTTATAGTTTTTAATTTGTGCTTCAGTTACAAAGGTGAAAGTTGTCATCAAAACTTTTCAAGAGTAGCAAATAATAATCGTTCATCATATTCATAATTACATAAACACTTTTTTAATACATAGATAAATACATACCTTGGAAAATATCCTGTAGTTATAAAACTTTGCTTCTCAGGCTGGCAATTATTTCTGAAAATATAAATAAAATGGCTTTACAATTTATGTTTAAGTAGACTTAAAATTTTGTATGCCAAAAATTAATCAGCAATTCATTTTTGCGTTGGTATGGAACAGTTTTCTTCATAAAATATCAAAGCGAGCTGGGTAAATGTTTCATCATTTTAAAGTTTAGATTTTATATGTATTTTAATGTTATTTATTTACCTTATAAACCAGCTTCCTCATTTTCCTGGATTAAACATTCATTAATCTGGAAAGCAAAAGAACATATAATTATTATATTTTCCAATTATTTATTGCATTTCTATTTTAAAATTTATGCTTCAGTTTAAAGGTGAAGGTTGTCGTCAAAACTTTTCAAGAGTAGCAAATAATAATCAAATCATCATATTTTAGTTATATTTAGTCTTAGTTTTTTATAAATATAAAAATACACACCTAACTAAGTCGAGCTCTCATTTAGTTCATGATACTGCTGGTTTTGACTGTCTTTTAGGTCTGTAAATAAAGAAAATGCTTTTAAAATACATATTCAAGTAGACTTAAAATTAAGCTTGTAATTAATAAATCAGCAATTCATGTTTTGCGTTGGTTGGAACAGTTTTCTTCATAAAATATCAAAGCGAGCTGGGTAAGTGTTTCATCATATGAATGGAAGTGATTTTAATATTACATTTTATATATAAATTACCTTGTTTCCCGTAATCAAGAAATTAACCATTGGTACTGCAAATAGATGAAAGAAAATATAATTAATATTGAGGAATAAAACTGAGAATTTTCAAAGGGCAGATAAAAAGTCAGCAATTCATGTTTTGCGTTGGTATGGAACAGTTCTCTTCATAGAATATCAAAGCGAGCTGGGTAAATGTTTCATCATTCAAGGAATTGAATATGGTAAAGAATTCATTTAACGATGCTTACCTTGTACAGCAAATAGAAGGTCATTTAACCGGCTTTTCCACAGGTACAATCGGGTTTAGCGTCCCTTTAGGGGATCTGAAATTTGGAAAATCAAGGTTAATGTTCGAATCGATCAGGGGCTCTCGGAAATTCATTGCTTGATGGAGGCATCAGTATATAAAACCAATCGACAAAGTTATTCCGACTGGGGCGGTATATGTTTGGCATCACAGAAGCAATAAACTCGGAAATAATGCCGACCGAAACTAACCTTACTTTGTGGGGACACGTGTCGGGCATGGAATTCATCCAAAATCGACCCCATCATCCGGGGATTTCACTTTCCAGGTCATTATATTGTCCATAATCATTGCTACCACATGGTATTCTGCAATTTAAAAGCACAAAATTAGTTATTTTGCAATTTGGTCACCAAATACAGCGGCCACATGGGGCTTTTGGCTATCAGCATTGAAAACCAATCAACACGTCTCTTCAGACTGGGGCGGTATTAAATCAACATCATTGAAACCAAGTGGCTAACTTTCAGAGTGTTAATATAACTTTATATTACCTTTTTGAGTTGTCAAGACACGGCAAAACGCAACTGTTCATTTTGGGAGAAAATTTTAAATGAAAGAATGCACGTGCGACTTGAGTAGAGGTGGAACACTGTCGATGATGCTATCGATTACATCGATTGTTCGTGTATGACAGTTTGGCGAAACATCGACAGTTTTAGGCCCCCTGGATTGTTATCCGCTTTTCTTGGAGAAGCTGTCAAAGTAATGATTGGAAAAATAACAAATAAATTAATATATAGCTGTAGGTATTACAACAAAGCTAAATTTTTATTAAAAAGGTGAAAATATATAAGCAAACTTTGCTAATTGACTGGCATACAACGGTTGAAGACATTGATAAAAGGTGCAGAACTTTGCTAATTAAAAAATTACAGACTATCGATATTTTTATAAAGTGACCGCAACCTGGACGATAAAATTATTTGAAAAATACCACAGCGGCTTGTGGAATATTTGTCAGGGTCACCAACGGCCTCTTTAAGTGTACTTGTTGTTGGTTTCCGTTGCTACTCGTGTGCACCCGCTTTGCGTAACTTTTGATTTTAATTTCCTACGCGAACCGCTTCCACCGACGCAATGGTGCTGACCAAGGAGTATCGCGTGTGCATGCCGCTTACCGTGGAGGAGGTGAGTGCCCGCCCCCATTGCTCCACCTGAGGGAACTCAACCTTGAGCTTTTATGTCATCTTTTTGCAGTACAAGATCGGGCAGCTTTACATGATTGCGCGCCACAGCCTGGAGCAATCGGAGGAGGGCGAGGGTGTGGAGGTGGTGGAGAACCGTCCGTGCGAGGACCCCGTCCACGGCAAGGGACAGTACACGGAGAAGCACATTCACTTGTCCAGGTGGGAAGCCCATTCTTAGATGCTGCGCAGTTTCCGGATAGCTCATTAAAGACACGATTTTGCATTTCGCTTCCCATTTACGTCAGCCGGCTGCCCTACTGGATACAGGCCATCTGCCCGCGCGTCTTCTACGTGATTGAAAAGTCCTGGAACTACTATCCCTACACGCTAACAGGTGAGCGAGCCCCACTGAGCAATGGCCACTGCGCATCCCCATTCCGCGCCATCCTATCCCCAAAGGGGGAGGCTATTTTTAAACCCACTTAATTATGCATTCCGGAGGTTGGGATTCCTTAACGCCTTCATCACTGACTGTGGCTCTTTTCCGGCCATATGGCAGAGCTCTCCGAGAACACATCGTGTGTTCTTTTTGGGGGCCAGCAGAGGAATTCCACGTTATCATTCAACCGGCCGGCATAGTGGTGGGGGTACGTCTGCCGATAAAGGCGCCATTAACCATCACACACACACCTGTCGGACCTGTGATACGTCATCCGTATCGATATCACCACCGGAACAGAGCCAGCCCAAGCTCCCAAATCAGCGTTCGGCAATTGGTTAACACAACTGTCGCAACTCCCAGAGCCTTTCTACCGGCCGATAAAATCTGTTTACACGCTGTCCAAGTGCACTCTAACGATAAGGTTGCCATATGCACTCTACGGGAATCGCGGTTTGCGTGTTTAGGCTTTGGGTCGTTGACTTTTGAGCTAGGGATACATTACAAGCTGGTTTATTTACTTACCTATCAGGATGGAGGTGTATCACCATTACCAGCAGCTGGTTTGTTGGTGGCTTTAGATGAAAGCTTACAAAGCCATATGGGTTTTTGGGATTCTGTGACAGGCAATTTGAAGGGTATTTTGTAGTGTTTTATATGGAAATTAGATATTATATCAACCTTTTCTTTATGTTTTATCATTGTTTATAGTATAGGGTCTTTAAACGCCTAGATATCAAAGAAAATAAGTCCTAAACAAAGCCGAAAAAGTCCCTGTTTATTTTAGGTTTAATTACACACGATATTTCCAGCTCATAACTAAATTATTTTTAAGCGCTTCTATCCCAAAAATAACCCATTAGACACGCTTGAATATTTGATGAGTGCGGTTAGTTTATTGATTTATTTTTGGATTTCTGCATTATAATTTCATGCGCTATAATCGGGACTCTAATTGGCTGGAACGGAAAACCCTGAAACAGAATACACGGTAATTGGTATGGCTTCTATTTCGGTTGTCCTTCGCTAACCAATTATCCTCAATTTACAGTGCTCCTTCATACCCAAGCTAAATGTGCTCATCAAAACCAAGTATGAGGACAACAACGGCAGCACTGAGAATGTAAGAACTTGGTTTTCAAGGTCCCTAAACGTTATTATGACAGTGATTAATAAGGCTCTTGATTGATAGTGTCTGGACTTGTCAGAGGAGGAGCTTAAGACCCGCACCGTGGATCATTTGGACATAGCATTTGATGACCTCAGTCCCAAGCATTACAAGCAAGAGGAGGATCCCAAGTTTTACAAATCCATAAAGACAAGTAAGAGGCGGCGATTTATCGAAGAATATAATTCCATATTAATTTTACTTTTATCCGTAGATCGCGGCCCACTTATCGAGGGCTGGCGGGATACAGACAAGCCCATTATGTGCTCCTATAAGGTGGTCCATGCCACCTTCGAGGTCTGGGGCCTGCAGACCAAGGTAGAAGACTTTATCCAACGCGGCATACGGGAAATTCTGCTGCTGGGCCATCGGCAGGCCTTTGCCTGGCTAGACGAGTGGCATGGCATGACCCTGGAAGATGTGCGCGACTACGAGCGCCAAAAGCAGGCCGAAACCAATGAGAAAATCCACAATACCAGTGGAGGAGCAACCAACAATGAAGCTGCGGCGGCAGGTGATGCCTCCGTTGGCGATGTGGATTAAGACGTAGACTAGTTAAGGCAACAGGATGCAGGCTGCAAAATGTACCTTCAAGGCCTCGCGGCGAAAGCTTACAAAGTTTCATAGGAAATATCTTATTCTAACATAGCATATATATATACAAATATATATGTATATCAGTGTCGATGCATTTTCAACCGGTCCAAAGAAGCTCAGAGCTCAGGAGGCACAAGAGCACCAAATATTGTTATCAAGCATAGAGAGCACGCAATTTTTAGTCAAACTTACTATATATATATATACACACGCTCTAGTGAACGGTTTGTGTTAACTATAACCCTTAGTTATTGATGTAAATTCGGTGTACAAAATACAGAATACATAGTAGCGATGTACCTAAAAAGCCAGCAAATGTTAATTACTTTTATTCTGCACCTGACCAGGGTTATTATTTGGCTCGAAATGGTGTGACCACTATTAACAGGCAATTTGTATGCCAATGAACCAGGTAGTGAGTGGGTGATTCACTAGCTATATTTCTATGGAGGTGCTATGTGCTAAGCAGATGTTACTCCCACGCAGTTCGACCCTGACACTGATCGTAAATCATTAGTCTTACACCCCCCAAACGAAAACAACAGCTGCTCTGGCTAGAACGAGCCCCCAAAATATCAGGCGGAGAGCGAGAGCTATTGATAAACCCATAGAGCCTCTCGCGGGGGCCACCAGCTGATTTCACGCTGGAGATCTCACAAAAATAATGCCAAGAAGAAGCGGCAGCGGCAGCCACCAGCGATTCGCGTACGCTTTCGCGCCGCATTTGAACTTCAAACGCGAGAAAAGTAGCACAGCGCGGATAGATACGCGGATGCGTGGAGCGATTAAACGGCGTGGCGCGCAAAAACAAATTTTTTTATATTTTTTCTGATTATGTATTTAGCATAGAGAGCAAATGGCAAAGCCAAAACAATTCCATCCGTATATTTAGCCTACCTGTGAGCGCGCGATGACAATGAAATATTCTGAATGAAAAACATCTTCGCTCGGATAAACAGTTTTCGTCTTGGAAGTAAATATTTAAAATATACAAGACATTGCCATGGCGCGGAGAAGTGCTGTGAAATATATTTCCCTATTTATCATGATCTTAATAAGGTAAAAATAAAAATAGCGGTGTGTGCAATACAAGCTCTTATCAGTGGGCTTTACAACTCGAACAGACTGTGTCTAGCTGATTTATTAATAAACATACTAAATCCTATTCTGGGTTAGGCCATATGTGGGCCATATAGTCATATAGTCAGTCTTTGTTAAACCTTTTATATGAATAGTAAAGTTAGTTATCGCCGCAGCAAAATCAAACTGAACTGATTGGGTTTTATGGTTATTATAAATGGCCTAAATGGGTCCAAAGTATGGGCACTTGGCTTACCTGGCTTCTAGTTATTTTCCAAGCTCTTAAACTCAATTTTCCTTTTAACTCTTCTAACTCTGATGAGGATCACACGCACAAAATGTGGTAATTAGGTGCCATAAACTGCAAAGGTAGCTGAAACACTTCCTCAGCATTCTCAAAATTCAAAACACCCAAGATAGTACCTTTATCGCTCAACCCCAAGCAGCGAGTAAGGGAAAACAGGCAGGTTTTTTTGGCTACCAATTTAAAAATTCTTATCACACCAACGGAGGCCGTCGACTATAAAAAGGTTTTGTTTATCAAACGTATATATAACACAAACGAAATGCTCTTAGATCTTGTCTCCTTATATATTCCCCCATAATTTCCTCTTGTCATCTCTCCTCCAGATCTAATTTAGGTTCTTGGCCAGTAGTTATCATCCGGCAATCTCAATGAAAATCGACAGCCGCTGTCATGGCGGGGATTCATAAGTAGATTTATTTAGATTTATTTCCATTGCGGAATTGATAAACGGGTTTCGAGTGCTCCGAGTGAGAACGGGTTGAACAATAAGCCCAAATTGGCTTAAATTTAATTATTCTTTGCACATTTTTTGTTGTAAAAATTCAAGTGGAAGTAGAGTACTTGGAGGGTTTTATACCCCAGAATGTCGCAAGTGGTTCTTACCCAACGCAATTTGATTGTTTTCATCAAAATAGCAGGCCAATTGCTCCAAGGTCACAAAAGTCAACTGAAAAATGTTTTGAGGCAAACTTTTCAATTAAAATTGGACAAAAACACGCAACTAGGGATGAAATCAAATCGGAAATATGGTAGAGTTTGATAAATCGAAGTTTAGAATATCGAAAAGTATAGTTTTGTAACATTAAAATATCTTTATTATCGAAAAAAAAGGTTTTTAAACAATATTTTTATATTTTAAATATTTTTAAAAAATATAAAAGCTCTTCTTCGGCATAGTTTGAAATATTAAACAGAATATCCATTTATCGGAACTTTTATTTATCGACTTTTATATAAATCTTAGCGGTGAATATCGATGCAGCATCGATTTATGAATCTTTTCAGCGATCCCCACACGCAACTTTTGCTTACAAGCAAAAATATATTGAAATACAAGTCTGAAATTCTGTATATTTTGTTTATTTTATAAATTTGGCCCCTGCTAATTAGTGATAATTGCTCGCAAGTCACTCGCAGAAAGAGTGTCGATTCTGTCAGCTATGATTTTTGGTCTTTATGCGACCGAGTCTGAGCCTCAATATAAAACGAATTTAAATATTTGTCGTTTTACCACTTGAAATCAAACAAAGCTGCTACCGAATTCCAAATTTTTTTCGCCTGTATTTATTAAGTAAATATTTTCGCGGTTATTATAATGTTTCACTTTGTATTGTGGATTGTTGAGTTTAACGCCTTGAACGTAAGCGAAAGGCTACGAAAACTTGTTAATTGTCTGTTAGACCCACTTAGACCCCTCAGGAAAATGCGCGGGGATATATTAAGAGATGATGTATGTATTTTCAAAGATTATTTTTGGAATCGAATATATCTGAAAATTATGTTTGGCAACATACTAAGAGATGCTGACCTACCTCTCTCTTTATACTATATATTAAGTAACATAATTTAGTTTAAGTTCTATTAGCTTTTTCGGGGAGGACTGTCTGTCACCCTGTGATCTGGCACCTCGACATGTGCTAAGTGGGCATCATGTGATGTACTCTCCTCCGTGCGCTAATAGAACCGCCATATAGACGGAGTAAACAAGAGATTTTCATACTGCGCAGGCACACGGCTCGGAGTTGTGCTACCGTTCAGATTAGTGACTCTATATACATATATATGTTTACCCCAAGTCGGCTAGAAGCAGTTTGCAGTGCCTAAAACCCAACCAAGAGCCAAAGACCAGGAGCTATTTTTAAATCAAGTTGCGAAAAATAGAACATGCTTTTTGGAGGTTCTTATAAGACTTATCTGTGAGTAGCAAATTTCCTGGATCTCTTTTTGGTACCATAAATAAAAAAAAAGAGCTAATTAAATAGTCAGTATCTAATTTTTTGTAGTATTCCGTCCGTATCTGTGTTTTTCCCCAAGCAATTAAGTCTTACCTGGCATCTGCTTATCATGCGTTGGCCCTAAACGAGCGTTGCTCTGCGACGGAATTATCACCAGCAATTTGAGGGCTCTAAAAATAATCATGAGATAGTCTAGTCTAGTCTGGTCTATTGACTTACCAATTATCTGCTACTTAGACTGAGCCAAGCCGCCGAGGAGTCTGATGGCCCTGAAGGAACCACCACTACAATGGTGGCCACCACCACCACCACGAAGATCACTACGATGCCAGACTTTACACATGGCTGCTATGACTGGACGTCTGCTCCGGAGGCAGCGGGCGGAAACTGTGCCAGATTGACCCGAAACGGAACCCTGAAGTGCTACGGCGGGATGAATAACCTGGCTGCTCTGACGTGAGTACTCTTTTTTCGCGTTGTTTGTCCTACTGATGTTCGTGTAAACACCCAAATTTAAACAAGAAATCGTAAAAGAGTCTTTACTTAAGTGTCTTTCAGTTAATAGAATATTTTTAGAGACGTAGATTCAGGAAAATTGGAGTTTCCCATATTTATAAAGCGTTTCCTTTAGGAGAATTTGATCAAATTCCTTTGAAATACTTTTGATTCTTCAGTTTATTTTTAACATTTGATCTTTATTGTCTTAAAAAAATATATAACAAGAAAGAAAGCTAACTTTGGCCAGCCAAAGTTTGTATACCCTTGCAGGTAACAATTAAAATATATCATAACTAAGCCAAAAATGCATTAATTTCGATTCGGAAAGCAGTTTTGTGTTAGTTTTTACTTATTTAAAAAAACTGCAAACCAAATTTAAAATTTTAAGAAATCAAAATTTTTGGCCATTTTTGCAAATTTTCATGATGTAACCCCTTATCAAATTTCGCAAAAATGGCCAAAAAATCGATTTCTTCCGGACATGTCTAGAAAGATTCCCCTGTTGATGCTGGTCAAGAATATATATGGTTTATGGGGTCGAAAATGATTCCTTGACTTACAAAAATATTATTTTGTATTATAAAATCGGATTTTTTATATTAAAAAACTTCTTAATTTTTTTAAGATTAAAAATATCACAACTCGGCCAAAAGATCACTAATTTTAAATCGGAAAACTGTTCTGTGCAAGATTTTCTACAGCTAATAAATCTGCATACTTCATTTAAAAATGTTGAAAATTCAATTTTTTATCAAAATCCAAAATTTTAATGATTTATCAAATTTTGCAAAAATGGCCAAAAAATCGATTTCTTCCGGACATGTCTAGAAAGATTCCCCTGTTGATGCTGATCAAGAATATATATGGTTTATGGGGTCGGAAATGATTCCTTGACTTAGAAAAATATTATTTTGTATTATAAAATCGGATTTTTTATATTAAAAAACTTCTTGATTTTTTTAATACATTTTTAAAATTAAAAATATCATAACTCGACTAAAAGAGCATTAATTTTAAATCAGAAAACTGTTCTGTGCTAGATTTTCTACAGTTAATAAATCTGCATACTTCATTTAAAAATGTTGAAAATTCAATTTTTTATCAAAATCAAAAATTTTAATGATGTAACCCCTTATAAAATTTTGCAAAAATGGCCAAAAAATCGATTTCTTCCTGGCATATCTAGAAAGATTCCCCTGTTGACGCTGATCAAGAATATATATACTTTATAGGGTCGGAAACGTCTCCTTCACTGCGTTGCAAACTTCTGACTGAAATTATAATACCCCTGCAAGGGTATAAAAATTAAAATTTTTAGTAATCCTTACCTTTTTCTTCCAGTAAACTCAGTCGCCATCAGCCAGCCCTCGAAATGCTCCTCTGCGGCTGGCCTCACGATGGCTTCAATCCCCTTAAAGAGCTGCAGAAGCTGCCCCGTCTCCGATCTCTTACGATCGAATACAGCGGTTTCACTGAGTTCAAGTTCGACTTTCCGGAAATGCATGACCTGCAGACCATCAACATTTCATGGACGAATCTCTCGTACATCTCCTCGCGCACCTTCAAGCGAGTGCATCCCCTCAAAATCCTGGACCTGCGCTGGAACCAGCTTATTCAGCTGGATGGACCCCTTTTGCTGCCCCGCAATTTTGAGCAGCTGTATCTGGCGGGGAATCCCTGGAACTGCACTAGGAATTTCAAGTGGATTTTACTGCAGCCGGAGAAGGGACGACTAGTGGTGGACAGGGATGAGCTTATCTGCACGGATCGCAAGTACAAGGAGCGCCAGATGCTGCTTGTTATGCATTACAAATTGGTGAGGTTTAAAGTAAACAAACCATTATAATTTATATTTAATAAAATATAATTTTAGGAGTTGAAAACTCAATGCCAGTCTCATGAGGATCTGAGGAACTGCACTTGCCTGATGCATCATATCTTGCCCAAGACACACATTCCTTTATACACGGTGAACTGTTCCCACTTGCAGTTTCATCGATTGCCTGCCTTTTTGCCAGAAAACACAACCACGTTGGCCATTAATGATAATATGGTGAGATTAATGATATTTCCCTTTTCTAACTTTATAATAAAACTTCCTCTGTACCCCCAAGATCAGCGACATCAATCCTCTACGTGACAATCCCCACTATCGCCATGTGGTGGACATTCAGCTGGAGAACAATCGCGTATCCAATGTGGACGACTTGGAGGACACCTACTGGCTGCAAAACTTCCGGCTGCTCAACTTGCGTGGCAACAATCTTCGCAAGCTTCATGTCTACGCTTTGGATAATGCTTTAAACGACAATGAGAATGCCAATCTGTTGCTGCTCAGTCGGAATCCCTGGCATTGCACCTGTAAGTTTGGCAGTCGTCTTCGGGAGCTACTAACCAAGTACAAGGACATTGTGAGGGATGCCTGGAATGTGTCCTGCACCTACATGCAGGAGGATGAGCAGCGGCTGGCCAAGGTGCTCACCCTCAGTCGCCAGGATATGTGTAATGTCAGCGTGGATAGTGGTCCTCTGATACATCCCATTGACTGGCTTAATGCCGTGCTGGCAAGTCTTATACTTCTCATCCTGGGCAAGCTGGCCTTTGATTACTATCATTACAAGTATTACGGACGAGTTCCTTGGATTGTGATGAAAATGCCTTAGCTTTAAGGAGGTGAATATGGAGGAGAAAAGTTTGAAATGGTATCTAAAATATCATTACCTTTGGGATTTCGAAATTTAATTAAGGAAAAATATCACATTTAACGTAAAAAAAATCTAAATATTAGTAAAAAATGATTTATTTCTTCCTTTCCCAAAGTAAACCACAGAAGAAAGTATTTCTCAAACACAGACGACAACGCGACGGTTTATTTTTCATAAATCTACAAAACAATACCGATCTTTGTATCATATATGAATATTTATGTATATATAGGTATTTATGTATTATGTATATTTAAGCTAAGTCAACGCAAAAACTCTCAAAATAGTTGTTTGTCTTCTATGTATATAGCATTTTGCACAGAATTTACAGTGCTGCTAAAACAGTTTCATAGTTTAAAATCATGTCTCCTCTCAAGTTCCTTTCACATTCGACGGTTTTTTGCATTTAAATTGGCACAAAGCGCTTAAGAATACCATAAAAATATAATTAAGATAATGATAATAGAGCGACTAAGAACGGAACGAGTGCTACAAATAATTATTCCACCTAAACGAATCTAATTCTTGCATCGTATTTACAATTAAAAGTGTAAGATATAGTAACTAAAATAAGTGTACAGATTACAAGCTTATAAATTAAACAACAACAGTGCTGGACATTGTAAACGAAGCATAAAAACAGTTTTGTACTTTACATCGATCAAGTGAAATGATAAAACAAGGCTAAGGGGAATCCCACGCGAGTGGGGGCTTGGGAAAAGTTCAACAACTGCCGCGTTTCTCTTTGTAAATTTGCATATAAAATTCGTCAAAGTAAGAGTATAAATATGCTTTTAAAATCGAGTTCCCTTGTATATTATGTATATGATATGGAAACATTTTCCAAACCGGAAACAACTCGCGCGGGGGGAGATCGCAAAGTAAACAACAGCAGCGGATGGCATTAAGTTGGCTTTTTTACGGCGCTTCCCGTTAACGTTTTTGGTTTTCTTCTTTTTTTGGCTAAGCATGCGAGTATTCAATATGTTTATAATTATTACGACGATCTAGGCTACGTCCTAGAACAGCATGTAGGAATGATCGCGTTCCAGCCGCGACTTGGCGCGCATCTGTATGTTACCAATGGGATCCGAGGGCGGTGGTATCCCATTGATCTGATGGGTGGGCTCCTTGTAGAAGAACTCGGTCCTTCCGCTCTTGTGGCCATAGTAAACAGAGTCATGGGATCTGGCAGGGACATCATTTTATATTACAACTTTAAGGAGAGATTGGGGACTCACCTCAGTATCAAGTCTGTGAGATGATGGTGACCACTGGAATGTATCGAGTGCATGCTCTCCAGTATATTAAGCTCTAGGGGATTCCAGGGACCATTCCTTTGGAGCACATCCCATTTGGCATCCACGCACATGAAGCTATAGTTGCTGCCATCCCGCTTGTCGCCCTCCACATTCACATTCAGAGTCTGATTCAGTTGAGATTCCATGTGCGGAAACTTGGCCACGCAAATGTCAAACTAAATCGGGGGAAAATCAATTATAAATAGCAAAAAAAAGAAGGAAGAAACAATCTTATACTCACCATCTTCTGCACCACCTTCTGCTGATGACAGGTGCCCTCCTCCATGAGCAAGAGCAGGGTCATGTTCTGCTGTCCGCATATATACAGTTCCGTGCGCTGCAGGCCATCAGTTTGTCCAGAAGCTGGCGGCAGAGCAGGAGCACTGGACATAACAGCCAAGGCATCCACTGCATCCTCGCATTTCAAGGAACTGCGACGTGGAAAGACCTTGCTGCTGGTCAGCGGCGTTTGTATTTCAATCGGTGTGGTTTCACTGAGAGCCAGAACAGACAGCTTGGCCATTAGGGGAGTCAAGGGTACACCTCCTGCCACACTGCGACTGGAGGAGCGCTCTCCAAATGTAGCTTCACCCGCTGACTTTAAAGGCAAGGTCATAGAACGCTTATCCAAGGGAGTCTTGGCCTTTGCAGAGTTGTTGAGATTCCTATCAGCCGAAGCTGCCTCCGCCTCTGCAGCCTGTTGTCTCATGTGCTCGTCCAACTTCTGGATTTCAGCATTAAACTCCTTGAACTCCGCCACCAAAGCTGCCAGCTCAGCATCCTGATGAGCCTGCTCGCTGGCTGCCCCCCACAGCCGGCGGTACTGATCGAGGAACTGCTGGAACAGACTGCGAGAGATCTGCTGGCCGTTAGTATTGAAAACCGGATAGGTGGGATCGCTGATGGTTCGCGAAGTGATCTTCTCGTCGTTCTCTATGAAATCCGGCGAGCCTGACGAGGAGTCATCACTATTACCACTTCCATTTCGATTAACATCCGTCTTAAAGCCCGTGATGTGGTTGAGTTTCTTGGAAATGGCACGCAGGGCATCCTGCAGATCCGCAGACGACTTGCGGCGAGTCATCTGCTTGCTAGGATTGCTGATGAAGTTCTGGAAGAACTTCTCCACATCAAGCTTCAGGGAATTGCGCCGCGACTGTGACTTGCCATTGGAGTTGTGGACATCCTCGGCCTTGCCCTCGGGATCATCGGGATTGGCGCAAATGGACATTACACTGCCCACGGGCAGAACTTTGTTCTCGGTCATTGGGGTGTTGCACACGCTGGTGCGTCCAATGAACTCCGGATAGGAGTCTGTCTCGTCAAAGTTGATGGATGCGATTCCGGACTCGGGCAAGTCCTTGCTGTGCATGCTCTTGAGGCGCAGTGGAAGGTGTGTGGGTCTCATGGCCTTGGGTCTAGCTGGGGGCATCTCCACGGTAGTCGGTTGCTGCGACTGCTGCTGCTCTTGTTCTGGCGCCTGCTCCTCCTCGGGTATGTGGGTGAAGATCAGCGACTTGTCCCGCTTGATTTTCCGCTTAGCATATTGGAAAGGCATTCCACTGTGCGGCAGCTGAGCTGTGCTCATCAGCTGCAGATTCTGGGCACGCTGGGCCTCTCCAGCCAGCTCACGGTACTGCTTCTGCTCCATGTAAACCACCAGCATCTGGACGCCATTGGGAATGTGAAACTGCTGCTGGATGGACACCTGCTCGGCGGCTGTGCGAATGTGTCGCGGATCGGTGAGGACCAGTTGCTTGGTCACCATGTCGCTTAGCTGAGAGGCCACCACTCTGAAAGGAAAAGGAATAAATTCTGCGATTCTTAAGATTTAAAGTTTGCTTAAACTCACTTGTTGTGGTAGAGTATGGCCCCACCTAGGATCCCCTTAGTCTGCTGGCAACTCTGCAGCGTTTGTATGGCCTCCAGGAAGATGTGACTGGCGGTCTGTTAAAGAAAACTTTATATTTATAAATGAACTCTCAGAAAGCTCAAGGATTCACCCACCTTTGGCATGCGCAACCTGGGCACATTTTGGAATGTGTTGCCATTCCTTTGCAGCATTGGCAGATATGTCTCAAAGATGTGGTAGAGCTTCTCGCTGAGATTTCGACTATTCAATGCAGGTGGCAGAGCATACTGATCGTATAGAGTTTGCAAATCGCGATGGAAAAACTTGAGCAGGGAACTCAGCAGCTCGGCGCGGTGTTCTAGGAGTTCATCGCCTATGTTACGATCAGTGCCAACAGCCTTTAAGTATAAAATTTTTAATTATATTTTAAATATTTAAAAAAATAGAGTTTAATAATTACCAAGGTAAAACGTCCAAACTCCTTGAGCACAAACTTGCCATTCTGCAAGGCCAGGATACGCGGCTTGAAGAAGCAATCCTTGAGGAAGTACGAAGTGCCCATCAACTGTCCGCAGAGAGCCACCTTTTGGGTATCCGAAACCCAACTGGGATGGAAATATAGCACCGCTGCTATGGGATCATCCGCTTCTTCCTGAAGACACTCTGTGTCGTAGACAAACACAATCATAGTCTCCCTAGAAGTAGGTCAAGACAGAAGAGAAATTAAGAAAGGTTTAAACAAGAAGAATTTAATAAACAATTAAAAAAGGAAAGCAATATTCCAATATCTTAGTTTCAAGGAACTTTTTTCTAATATATTTTCCACTACAAGTCAATTTTAAGGCTTCGTTATAGACCACCTTTCGCTGAGGAGCAAAGGCTCCCGTTGCTTCTGCTGCAGCTGCTGCCATCGCTTGTGCCTGGACTTGCGCCAGTCCCGAAACATTGTTCTAAAAGAGATTCCGTAGACCGAAAGCTACCAAGTTTAGAGCTGCATCGTCGCTGTTCCCGCTTATCACATTTCTACAAGCGAACGCTGATTCTGATAAGTCAACAAGCCAATACCGCCACACAGTGCCAACTGTCTGAGGTCTGATGTGGCCCAGCTGCCTGACTGAAGTATATAGTAAGTAGTACCTAAACTGGGTGATATGGGAGAGTGCGCTGAGCGACGTGATCAGAATTCCGCTCGCGCCAAAGGTGAGCGTTGCGAGCAGGTGAGAAAGCGTCGCTGTTTTCTCAATCGCTGCGGTTGAGCGGGCTTACGAGTGGTATACGTAATAAAAGCATGAAAGCAATGTCAATTGTATTGATTACAGCTTGAGAGCCAAGCTAAGGTTGAGCTTAGTAATATAATTTCTTAATTTTTAGATCCCTGTCAAGTCAAAATGGTTTGTTATTTAATGTTTTTATTATTAAGTATTTATTAAGCATTCCATAAACAAGTTTTCTAGTTATCCCGCCCAAGTTTTCAATACAGCCAAGTTAACACCACCAAATTCCTTTCTCACAATGCTATACTTGGCCGTATAACCATTGACACCTGCCTCGTAATTGATCTCAAGGACCAGGGGAGGAGACTTGGGGCGATCGAAGAAGGGCTCCTTGTAGTAACCCTTGACATTGAGGTTACCCGGAGAGATTTCCTTTACAGTTTCCAAACGGTAAGCCAAACTGGGCAAAATTATCCTTTAAATTAAGAAAAGAAATTCACTCTATGCTACAAATAAGTTTTAATATGGATTTACCGGACTAAATATCGATCTTCAAAGGAATCTACAGTGACGCCCTTGGTTACACGAGGCGGCACTAGCCACAGAACCGAATTGGGCACGGAAGTGGCCGCCCAACTTTCATATAAAATAACTAGTAAGAAGAACTACAATCTATATATTAGCCAAAGTTTAAAAATATATATAAATATATTTAGAACATACCGTGCTAAATAATTTAGGAGCAGACATGTTGATCTGCTGGCAGTTGCCTTGAGACTGGAAATAGATCTTGGCAAGATTCGCATAGCCAAAAGATAAAAACGAGTCTATAACTGGCTTAAACTTATTATAAAAACAAATAAACCAATTTTCTGGTTTCTTAAATTCCATCCAAGTCAAGGTTTATTCTTGTTTTGCAAATTGTTTCAATCACTCAACACTTTAACATTCAGTATTATATAACTTTTCTGATTTTAACCCGCTATAGTTTTCAGGGCAGCCGGAGGAAGGTGTTGAACTTGGTTCTTTTGCTCGGAGTAGCTATACTTGGCCACATAGCCATTGGTTCCGGCCTCATAGGTGACTAACAGGTACTTGGAATCCGGAAAGGGCTGCCCAAAGCTACCTCTGACCAGAAGCTGCCCCGGAGAAATCTCTTCAACAGTCTCCTCGCGTCCCGTTCCATCTACATCGATCCTAGTTAATTGTAATGACTTATTTTTTGTTGAATGATCAACTATTCTATACAAAATATTTACCTGAGGTAATATTTATTATCAAAAGGCACTAACAGAACACCATTATCGTTAAGGTTCGGCACATGAAGACCAATTGTTTCTGCCGAAATTGCCCGGTTTATAAGCAGAATCAATAGGATCTAAAGCTTGTATTGTTGTAAATATATTCAAGAGACTCTGAACCACTCACAGTGCTAAATATTTTGACAGACATGGCGATGATGATCTTACGAAGGCTGCTGGGCGACTGACATTCTCAAAAGACAAAAAGTTGGAGCTAAAGCTAATTTCCAATCAATACAAGTTTTAAACTGGAAGCGTTAATAAACCAAACAAAAACAAACCAAGCTCAATGTGGTTTGCTAAAGAGATTTTTATAGAAAATCCAGATTATAACCTTGACCAAATATATTTAAAAAATGTATTGCGAGCTAAGGGATTTAATATTTTGATAAACCAATCCATGAATCTATTTGGTAGTTAATTTACTGGTTCCTTCATAACATAAATTTTCTTGTTAAGAACCCTCTTCCAAATATATTTCTCCCATCTTTAATTTTGTAAGAATTTAATGAAACTATATTTCACACTGTATTATTTATTAAATTTATTGCAATGTGTATTTTTACTAATCTCACGAATTTAATTCTATACAAACTTATAAAGCTTATCCAGCGCCAGATTTCAGGGCATTGGGACTCAGGAACAAGGGAAATTGTGGCGGCGGGGTTGGTGGTCCCTTACCATAGCTATACTTGGCCACATATCCATTGGGACCCGCCTCATAGGTGACCACTAGATGGGCACCATGATCCTCGTAGGGCTGATTGATCACTCCATTAACTTGCAAATGACCGGCTTCATTCTGTTTCACTGTCTCCTGGCGGATGGTGCCACCAGGTTGCTCGATTCTGTGGCGGAAATAGAAATCCTAAAAATTCAAATCTAAACAAACCGAAGTTTAACCCGAACTACCTAAGAAAGTACTCCTGATTGAGGGGCTCTAGCTGGAAGCCATTAGTGCGAATTTGTGGCACCAAAGTGGGCGAGTTCTGTAGCGCTCCCGAGGCCAAGTTAACGAGGAGAATAGCGAATAACTAAGAATATAGTATATAAGTGGTCATAATTTATGCACTTTCTTTGCGAATTTCCAGCACTCACCGCGCAAAAACCAGGAGGAGAACGAAACATGATGACCTGTCTATGGTTGAACGAAAACTATCTAAACCCGCGACCAATGCCTCATCGTAGAGCCCAAAACGAAGGCTGGCTTAATTAAGAGGCAAACAAGTTTTGACTCAAGCGATGTTGAGATACCAAAAAAAAAAATCACACTTCTGTCCACCTACTAAATCGCAAGCTTTTTACATATGACTGCAAAAATTCCCAAGCATCATTGGATCAGGGTTCGAGTAGGGAAGACAATTAAATTGACAGATCTAGCGAAAACCAGTTACCAACCTTCAAAGTCACAATTAACTTGGTTCAAATTAATTTATAATGTAATGATGCTCACTGCTTACTGTTCAATGCATCATGCCAAAAAAATAAGCTTGCCATGATGGGTTTGCTATTAAATTAAACACCTGCGGGGAGTTCCCAAGTTATTATTTAACAGTTTCTACGTGAGAAGAGTTAACTTGGGGAATCTTTAAAATACGAAATTCAAAGGTTTTTGACCTTAGAACTAGGAATTAATTATAGTTAATTTAAGGGAACTGTTAATTCTTAATATTAATTAAGTACTAGGGATTTAGGCCAATTTCTGAGGAGTATAAATATAAAACATACACATCGTGGGTACTAAATTAATACAATAATTAATATTAATACAAATTTTTAATTTCTTTTGTAAATTTTAAATATTACACTTACCACTTAAGCAATTTATTGTTTTTATAGATAGAACATTTGACTATCATTAGTGTTGATTATTATTTAATTACTTGATTATTACTAATTAAAAGCATATTAAGTATTTATAGAAGAAATTTTGATTGATAATGGTTTTTGCTATATCCATTATAATCTCCAGATAAACCTAATAGAAACCATACATTTTCTCCCTTAAGGGGGGGGTAAGGTTAATTCGGTGCAAAAAAGGCCACTTTTCAAAAAGTTATTGTGGCGGAATGGCTAACGTTAGCTTAATGAATTAAATACCATATAATAACACAACATTTGAATAATTTTTAATAAATTTTGTATTGAAAAATATTTAGAGGTAGAGAAGTTATAGGGAATCTCCCGAGTCGCCTCCAAAAAAAGTTGTTTTGCGGTGTACATCCTAACAGTCCACAGGATCATCCGATCTAAAAAAATTATACCTCATTCGTTAAAGGATAAGTGTCCCGAGGTATTCACGAAGAGTTTTTATTTTTAAAATTTTTTCCCTATTTTTTATCAAAATTTGAAGTCAAAACCCCGATTTTTGACAAAAAAATTAAGTTAATTTGTTAAATAAAAAATATAAGAAAATTAAAAATTAAAAAAAGCTCCACGTGAATACCTGTAGAATTATCCAAAGAAGTTATGTTCCAAATTTCAAACCGATTGGTTCAGTAGATTTTGAGTTATCGTGTACACCGATTTTCAAAATGGCATTTTTCAGGAGAGCGCTTTAAACTTTGCGATTCTCATGCATTGAACACCAACCGACCTTCGTTCAACTCCGCATAACTTTGTCAATATTCCTATGATCGATGTAAAACTTGGACATAATATTCTTAAGATGTTGAACTTTCAAAATAAAAAATAAAAAAAAATTTACGAAAAAAAAAATTAAATACCTTACCCCCCCCTTAACCGGTTACTTTTACCGTTTGAACTCTTGACATTTGATCAATTTCTCTTATCGCGGAATCGATACTTTCTTCGCCTGCCCCTTCTTCCTACGCTGATTGTGTATGTGAATGCGAATTAGCTGGTGGGCAAAGGGGGGGGAGTGGGCGGAGGCTGCAGCTCAAAACAAACACAAAAATACCCTCACATACACAGCGCGCCGCCCACACAAACACACAGACAGGCAAAAGACCCAAGAAGTTTTCGCTTTCAAGCCTTATCACTTACTTTGTGGCCATGGTGTATTGCACTGTGAGCTCTCTGAGTGGAGAATTTATTGCACTTAGTTTTCACTGCACTTCATTCATTTTCTTTTTTATTTTGAGTTTTTCCGAGAGCAGCCAGCGGGCAGCGTTGCCAATCTAGCTGTTTATCCGCTAGATCTAAAACTAGCTGCCATCGGGAACTGTAGCTACTTTCCAGATAAAAATCGTAGCTAGATTTAGCTATATTCAATCTAAGTGTGACCAGCTTTTGCGAAGGAAAAACCCCGTATTTCTGGCTAATAAAGCATTTTCCTGCTTTGGTCACATTGTTTTTGCAGCTATACACATCGACGGCCATTTTTCGTGTTTTTCCGTGTTTTCGCTCTTAGTTTGATTGTTTATTTAAATGTTTTAATGAGTTTTGGTGAGTCAAGGAGTTGGTCTAGGACTAGCTAATAACGTGGAATGTTGAGAAACTGTGATTATCCTGCGGAGCAATTGATTAAACTGTGATTTATAAGTGATCCCCCGCACAGCGTCTCTCGCGCCCAGGCAACAACAACACACCCATAGAGAGACGCAGGGAGCATATAAAAAAGCAACAAACAGGTTTTCATTGTGTACAGACGTGTGTTAGTCCCCTCTCGCTCGCTCCTTAATTTATGCGCATGCAGCGGCAACAACAACGCTGGCGTACATATCTATATAAACAAACCAAGCCAACATAAGAAACAAGTAATACAAGAAAATAAATCGTCGACGTGAGCGCGTGTGTGTGTGAATGCTGTAAACAGCAGCCAAAGTGGTAAAGTGGTAAAGCCAACTCGGCGGTGGCCAAGCAAGCGAGTCGAAAGAGACGACGGATAATAAGAAGCATAAGGCAAAGAGTGCTGTTGGCCAGCTTAGAAGTGACGCGTAGCTAGCTACAGGTGAATATCGGACTTGTTTTTCAAGCGAGCCGAGGCGGTGGTTGGTGTAGACTTTGGAGCAACAGTAAAGAACGGGTTCGATGCCCAAAAGAAAACAGAATCCAATAAATTAGCAGCCTAATCAATTTACCACTGAGCTGTAACGGTAAAGCCAAAATGGAGTTGCATTTAAATATTCCATCTAGCACGGCGCGCGTTCCCGATTTTCCAGTCTTCCCCCAAACGAGCAGCTTCCAAGTGCGTTTTCCCCCCCAGCTCAAGTGTGGAAAAAGTGGAACGCGTCCCACTTAACCCCAGCACGGCAGTGCAAGCTGTCCGAAATTTGTGTCTGTGCATCGATTAACACTAAGTAGTAGAACCACCGAAATGGAGTTACTCCCACATTTTTGTGCCTTGTGTGTAGTGTGTTTTGTGAATGAAAAACCAAAAAACTTGTCGCGCCATATTAACACCTACAGTTTTCACAGTCCAGAAGAGACAACACCAAACAGTTGAATCATCTATTTGCTAGGCTTCCAGCTAAAAACTATAGCAAACTGGTTGCTCTACATGAATCACCAGAGACATCGGAAGTCCGGTGATTATTTTGTGCCACAACTCGTATTGTTTTTTGATAAGTGTGGAAAAAATAATAAGAACAGTGCAATGAACCGCTTCTGCTTCAATTGTAGCCGTTGGCGATAAGCGAAAGGAAAACAAAGCCAGCCAGAATTGATTATAAATTCATAAACAAAAAAAAATATGCATATTGCCATTACATCAGTACGGAGTCCAAGTCCCAGCTCCCTCCATTCAATCAGTGGCAGCCAGTGGGGCTCCAAAAGGCAACATCAACTTGAGCACTGCCGTATCCACTCCACGCCACTTGAATCCACCTGTTGCCACTCGTTTCGACTTAATGAAAACGCCCACGGACCCCAAAACGGGTTATACAGTGGCACTTGGCTTAGAGTAACCGTTCTGAGAAGTACTTTGACAGTTAAATATTTAATATTAATTTATAAAGTCTTTAAACATGAACTTTAGCCATTATAAACTTAAACAAAGCATTGTAAAGTTCAATGTTTTTCGCTCATTTCCTAAAAACGATTTTAAAGTAGTAACAGCTCAATATTATATGTCAATAGATTACTTTCTTTATGACATTTCAAGTCATTTAATAGTCATAAAACATTGTAAAGTTCAATGTTTCTCCCCTTTCGAGCACGCATTTTCACTGAAAACAAGTTTAATGTTGTAAATTCACATGCTACCTGTCTACCTGTCTGGGAAAATTTCGCTAATTTTCTTCACAAGCAACTAAAGAGAGCTGCCATAATGAAAGCTTTACAGAATATGAGACTTCATTAAAATAATAAACGTGGGCTCTGCACTCAGACTCTTAAAGTAAATGGGCAATATGCACGAATACATAACAAGAGCAGAGATTATTAAGGATCTTAAATAACTAGTGGCATTTAATACTTAGTAGCAACAACTAAGGTACCACTGTACTACGTAGGGCGTCCTGCTGTGGGCATATGCTTGCAAGCGGTGTATATCTAATAACTACACGCTAAAATCAATTTCGATTTGATCACGTATGCTGTAAGACAGACTACCAGTTTTTTTTATTTTTCTCTTTCACCTTACCAAAAAGAAAAGGTATCTCGATTTAACACGTTCTTGGGGGGCTTCCCACACGCAGGCCAAAAACACACAAAAGATTGAGTAGAAGTGTCAAACGTGACATACTTTTCACCCTTATCGCGATGTGAGGCTGTTATCTCTCTATGCTCTCCAGACTGTCCCGGTTAACAGTGAGGAGAGGTGGACGGATGGGTGGTGTAACCTATAGCGGTTAGATACTCCCAAAAAAACAATAGTGGCACACACACTCGGTAATTTGATCTCAAATTTGAGCTCATTAACGCAACGACGCCAGACGGCCAGTAGTAATAATTGTATCTGTATTTTTATGGGACTGCCAGAAGCGGAACGGACTTCCTGGCATTGAACCCGAGAGTGTGTGTGGCTTGTGAAATATGAGAACACCACCAAACAACAACTAAAAAATGAAAACTTACGAAAAAGCCGACTGTATTTTCGCCACCACGAAATGCGAATGCCCTTGTTTTCATTTCTAGACATTGCAACAGAGTCTGGGATATAATATTACTACAAGTTAACTTTAAATATCAGCTGTGGGTTGCAATACTCTTTTAGAATTTAGGTTTGTTTCTCGCTTAAAACAATTAGACTTTCAAG
Organism: Drosophila kikkawai; assembly: GCF_030179895.1. NCBI lineage: Eukaryota > Metazoa > Arthropoda > Insecta > Diptera > Drosophilidae > Drosophila > Drosophila kikkawai. The sequence continues at coordinate 24,967,287 of NC_091729.1, forward strand.
CATTTTAAAGAGTATTTGTTGTACATTTATTGTACTCTCAACGTATCTTACCCAGCACTTCACCTTTAATTACTTTCAAACTAAGCCAATTCGGTCATAGAACTAGGGCGCCTGAAACATAAAAAAATAGGTGTTAATTACGTTTTTCCCATATTTTGAATGACTGACTATTTTTGGTGAGGGTTTTCTGGTCTTTTAACACCTCAAAGCAGTTACTCTTGTACCCAATTTAGCGGGCAGTACCATTCGCCGATTTCTCCGCTTTAGTAAGCCGCAAAAAACGAATGATAAATTGTGCCGCTCCAAGAGGGTATTCAAATGTAATTTATATTATTTATTAATGCACTTTTATGGCATTTCTCATACGTGTTCTTGAGGCTAGCCATCCATCCATCCAACCCCTATAATTTGAGGGCATTAATGCGACCAGCCAAGAGATGGGCCGCAGGTCACTTGACCTGTGACTCGAGACTCTGGCGGTGACGGCGGCGGCTGAGCCGTGAAAAAACCTTCGCTTAGGAAAACGTACGAGTTCGAGTAAGACGATACCCACCACCACGAATCCCCCGGCCTGGCCGACTTCATTGAGCGAAACAACAAGTAGTTGCGTTGCCGTTGCCACCGACCTTCAATTGGCCAATAAAGCAATTTATCGGAGATCCCATCCGATCACTAGGTAAAAGTTGTCCATGTGTAACCCACCGACTTTTTGGGTGCGTGAGAAACTCTACAAAGTCTTGAGAAAAGAAAAAAATAAACCTGAAAACCCGCATGGAAATTACGTGTGTGTGTGAATGAGGAAAACACACACCTATATGTATGCTCCTATGTCCGGTGTTCGCGCCGCGGGGAAATAAAAAGTCAGAGGGAGACGGACGCGGCACGTCCTGAAAATCGGAGTAGCGGAAAGGTAAATGATTTCATAGAGGGAAATTGGCGGAAAATACCGCACGTGATTCCCAACAAAGGCAGGAAAACCAGGCTGGCTGGCCGGGCCCATGAGTCATGCTCGAAACAACACGACATGCTAGAGCCAGGACGCGAAGGCGGATTGGCTACAGTCAGGCTTCGGTTTCGACCTCTTCTCTATCAGTAAAACCAACATCTGGATCTCTTGAGATGCAAGCTACAAGAGAACTCTTAAGGTGTATGTTTTATGGCCCTTTCTAGCCATCCTTATCATTATCACCTCTTTGTGAAAGTTAAATAAAAAGTGAGGTGTCGTAAAGATAGGCTAGCATGCCAGACAATGGGTTTTATCTTAGGTATTTTTGTTTATACCCTTAAAGGGTATTCTTATTTTAGTAGTCAGATATGCTTTTTTGTCTGAGTTTAGAGTTTTTAAATTTTTATTAAAAAAAAAAAAACAAATTTGGATAAATATCGATTTAAAGAATTTAAATGTTTCCCATCTTCTATAAGGGTATTATGATTTTATTTTGTGAAGGACTCATTTCCGACCCTATAAATCATATATATTCTTGATCTGTATCGACAGGCAAATCTTTCTACCCATGTCAGAAAGAAAACTAATATTTAAAAAAATTTTCAAAATTTTATAAGGGGTTACATCGTCCAAATTTTAAAAATTCGAAAAAATCATGATTTCCTAAAATTTAAATTAGGTAAGCAGTTTTGTAAAACGTATAAAAACCAACACAGAACCGTTTTCCGAATTAAAATTAATGCATTTTTGGCTTAGTTATGAGAGATTTCAAATTTGGCCCTGATCCCATTTTAACCTGCAAAGGAATACAATCATTGGCTGGCCGAAATAAGCTTCCTTCCTTAGTTTAATTAATTAAGTTTTAATTAAAAATAAGTAGAGTTTAGTTTCTCAATTGTATTCTTTAACATCACAAGCTTAGAGTCAAGTAAACTTGAGTTCTAAGGGTAAATCTTATAGGTTTAGCAGTTTTCTCAAATGGCTTATATAAAATTAACCATATATTTTCCAGGAAAAACATGTTTATCTCACCAAGAAACCATTAAATGCAAATGTTTGCTCTATAGCCAAAAAAAAGCTTAATAGCAATACATCAAGGCACCTGTGGAAATAAAAAGCATGAATGTTTGGGCAAATAAAATTGTTAAATTACACTTTATGTTTCTGTTTTCTGCATTTTCCTGTGTTCTATGATTTTTTCAGACACCAAAGAATACAATTTTGACTCTATTTTAATCTTTGAAAAACGTAGAACCTCAAAATTCTAGTTTAACTGCTTCAAAAGTTCAAAGTTCGAGGCAGTTAAGTGTGCGTGAAGATTCGATGATAAAGACCTTTCCCCTCGATTTAAGTGCTCCTGTTCTCAGCTGTGTTCCTACCTAGGGAGGTTTTCCTGTAAGAGCACCGAGTAAGAGAGAGAGAGAGAGCTCGGAACCAGGGATAATGGCCCAGAGCTATTGTTCAGCGCTTCTCAAAACACTCGGCGTCAGTCGGCGAGGGTTTGTGACAAGCAGTGGCTCTCAAATCGTGGGCGGTTGCTTTGCTCTGTTTGCTATTCGCATTTCGAGCTCATTTCGGCTGTGTAGTTTAGTGTTTAGTGCTCATCGAGTCTAGCCCACGTTCGGTTCGCGGTCCGCTGCCCAAATTCAACGAAAATACAAAACATAAACACGGCTAAGCCGGAAAGAAACCAAACGGAAAGAGCCAAAGAAAGTGTGCAGAATTCACAAGTAGCCGCCACGAACACGGTTATATAAGTGGAAATTAATTATCTAATTCGGTAATAAAAGCAGATGCACGGACACAAAGGGGAAACCCGCAAATAAAATAAACAAATTTATGATGCTGCGAATAATAATAAAATAAAACATGATTGGTGTGCGCAAATTATGACCTCAAATTAATACATATTCAGGGTCTAGCCAACTTTATAGAGTGTCAAAAAAATACTCGATTGCTGGGTGCTACGTGTGATAAATGCCTTTTGCTAAACTTACATTTTGTCGAGTTTGATTGCTATATTGAAAAATTATGGACTTTTGAGCACACCGTTCTGGTTCACTGGAGAATTCAAATAATTTCTAACACACCTTTCCACAACCCGTCTTCGATTGCAGGTTTTGCGTTTTCCTTTTCGCCAGTGCCGCGCCAGCTAATTGCATTAAAATAAAACCAACAAGTTGCTTCTAGTGGCTGTAAATTATTATTGTGTCGTTGTCGCTGACACTCAGATGCTGAAGCACAGCAGCAGCAGCAGCAGCAGCGACAATAACACCAGTAATCAGCACAACTATCGGCGGCGACAATGGCAGACATCAGACATGGCAATGCAAGGCGTCAGTGATTAAAACCAGTCGGAGAGGCCAGCCAACCAGCCAGGCCAGGCCAGTTTGGAGTGCCAGTCAGCCAGCAGCCCAGCCGCAGTGGCACCACCAAAAGCAAAAGCAAAGCAGCAGTAGCAGCCAGAAAACAGGCAGCCCAAGATCACAGAGAGCTGCTGAATCATCAGAACTTGGAGGAGTAATTGTTTTCCATCTGCAAAAAAAACAAAGAACAGACAAAATGAGCTCAACGGGGAGCCCAATAAGCCGCTGGCAGATCGGATTGATATCGTCTATAAACCTGCTGCTTATGATCTGCACCTTGCTGCCAATCATCGTGGACGCTTGGATGCCCGATGTGCGACCTGATTTGCAAACGAGTAAGTACCCAGGCCCAAGCCTAGGCCCCTTCCATCTAACAATTATTTATTTATTTGTGTCACTCCGTTTTCTTTGCTCTGTTTTGTTGCTGGTTTATCAATGGTAAGCTCTGCTTTTCCAAGCTCTGCTTATCAAGCGGAATTTTCGCAAAGCCAGCAGCTAATTTTCGTTTCCTCTCTGAAACGAGTTAAACAGAACTTAAGACTGAATTATGTGGAATCCCGGGGAGCCGGAGATTGTATAACTAACATTTCAACCTCTCTCTCTCTTTGTTTTGCAGAACCCGACAAAGTTTTGGCCCATTTCACTGGCAACACAACGGACTATTTTAAGATTTTGGACCACAACGATGAAAGTGTGCTAGTTGGTGCCAAGTGAGTCTATTTATTTGTTACTTTTTACGATTCCCAGGCCAATAAAAAGAGTTTTCTGCTACCTGTGCCGGTGCACAAATAAACTTGGCACGATCCCGCTTAAATATTTATAAAAACATGTTCGATTCGCGGAATAATTAACGCGCCATTGGCATTACGTTACGTTTCTCCTCCTCCTCCTCCTGCTTTTTGTTGCCAGAAGCAAGTGCAAATCCAGAATTTCTCATCTATTTTCCTGGAAGTTGCCGTGATTTGGCATTGACCAGACCTCAGAGATTAACCTGCTTAGCTTTTTCTCAAATGTATTCCTATATATAATTATATTCGCCATGTGTAATACCGCATTTTATCACGCTGCCCCACAGTCTGGCGGATATTTATGGATTTCCAATGAGCCTCTTTGAATGGATCATTGTGTGTCGATAAGAGCTTATGAATAAACATTTCACTTGGAGAATTATTCACACACTCTTTCTGAGTGCAAACGCCCCTTTTGACTAATGCCCGGTTATCGCAGATCTGAAATGGACCGACTAATTCATACCAGCTTTCGATCTATCATATTTTCCCAGCACCAGACTTGGTGGTGCCATAAACAACATTCAAACAAACATGGCAACAAATTAGCAGCCCCAGTAATTAGCCACTTAAAGCACAGAATTATACAATTGTATACAAGTTCTAATTATTTGCACAAAAAGCAACCTTGAGATGTATGATTGTATACGGACAGCTGCGGCCAAAATAATAGCACACACACACCTTGTGCGCTGCTCTTGAAAAGCGCTGAAACGACGCCGCTGATAGCAAATAAAAAAATAATAAATATAAAAGCCAAGGCTTGGAATGCGCCAATGGAAAACATTTTGTGTTTATAAATCGTAAAACATGTTTATTAAGCGTTATGTTTACTTTTTTTAAAGCGTTTTTTGAGACCTCACCTCTTTTTTTAATAATTTGTATTATGAGTCAGCTGATAGTAAAAGTAAATTTTTTAATAATTTATTTATTATTGGGACCCCAAGCAAAAGTTAAAGAGAGGTATACACACGCTCTATTTATTTATTGATATCTTTCATCCAAAAATTTTAAATGTTTTTCTAACTTTATTTTCATTTTGGTTTGACTTTGATGAGTGAATTTTAGGAGAGAAATCTTTTTGTTTAACAAATGTTGTATTTTTTATAAAAAAACAAAAAGAAACTGGTTTAAAAAAACCGAAATTTCTATACCCTTGCAGCTGGCAATTGGTCTATAAAAATCGATCATAACTAAGCCAAAAATGCATTAATTTTAATTCGAAAAGCAGTTCTATGCTACTTTTTTCTAGGTTAACAAATCCTTATACTATCTTTTGTAATTTTAGGAAATCATAATTTTTTCAATTTTTGAGAATTTTAACGATGTAACCCCTTATAGAATTTTGAAAAAAATTAAAACAAAATTTTTTCTTTGCTACATGACTAGAAAGACTCGCCTATTGATGCTGATCAAGAATATATATGATTTATAGGGTCGGAAACGATTCCTTCACTGCGTTATTAGCTTCCGACTAAAATTATAATACCCTTAAAAAGCTATAAAAATAATAATACTATTGCAATATAACTATTATTATGACCACCACCGTTCCTTCCTGGCACGAAGCAGCGCTCTCTCTCCTCCCCCTCATCATACAAAATGCTTTTTGGTCGTTTTGGCTTTATTTCTGGTCAGCCGCACTTGGCTGGCTTCCATCTTGGCATTCTGGGCAGGCACACGCCATCAGCGAATTAATTCCCGGCTTGTGCTAATTCAATTGTTCGCCATATCTTGTTTTGCAGGGACGTCATCTACAATGTGAGCCTGCACGGCCTGCGGGAGATCGGGCGCTTGGAGTGGAGCAGCTCGGACGCTGACCAGCAGCTGTGCACGTTGAAGGGTAAGAAGGATCGGGATTGCCACAACTACCTGCGCGTGTTTGCACGTAGGGCCAATGGCGAGGTGCTCATCTGTGGCACCAATTCGTACAAGCCGCGCTGTCGCGATTACACGCCGGTGGAAACGTCAGCCGAGGATGGCGGCCACACCCACGCCCACACAATGCGCTACGAAGTTAGCCGCGATGTGGAGGCCCAGGGTCTGTGCCCCTACAGTCCCGCCCACAACAGCACCTACGCCTTTGCCGATGGCCAGCTGTATAGTGCCACCGTGGCGGACTTTTCTGGCGGAGATCCCCTTATCTACAGGGAGAACCTTCGCACCGAACAGTATGATCTCAAGCAGCTCAACCAGCCGGACTTTGTCGGTGCCATCGAGAAGAACGGCTATGTGCTGTTCTTCTTCCGCGAACTGTCCATGGAGTTTATGAACTTTGGCAAGGCCGTCTACTCGCGGGTGGCTCGAGTCTGCAAGAACGACCGGGGTGGACCCTACAACCATGGCAAGAGTTGGACTTCCTTCCTGAAGGCACGCCTCAACTGCTCGGTGCCTGGAGAGTTTCCCTTCTACTTTGATGAAATACGTAAGTTTTAATGTGAAAGAAAATGAGAAATATATAGTTTTAAACCATATTCTTTCCCCTTTGCAGAGGCCATAAGTCCGGTGGTTGAGAGTGGAAGCAAGTCTCTGGTCTATGCCGTCTTTACCACCTCGGTGAATGCCATTCCGGGCTCGGCTGTGTGTGCCTTCAATCTAGATGACATCCTGGCTGCCTTCGATGGTGACTTCAAGTCGCAGAAGGATTCACAGTCTCATTGGTTGCCGGTGGAGAGAGAGCAAGTACCCAAACCGCGACCGGGACAGTGTGTAGAGGACTCACGCACGCAAAGCAGCATTGCGGTGAACTTTATTAAGAACCATCCGCTGATGGAGGACTCTGTGGCTGCAGCCCATGGACGTCCGCTAATGACCAAGGTCAATCTGCATCATCGCCTCACTGCTATTGCCGTGGATCCGCAGATCAAGTCGCTGAGTGGCACTTATTACGATGTGATTTACAGCGGCACTGACGATGGAAAGGTGACCAAGTTTATAAACATTGTGACCACACACCAGAACTCGACAGTGGATCGTCTCAAAACTGTTGTTATCTCGGAAATGCAAGTACTGCCGCTGGGAACACCGGTCAGGGAATTGGTGATCTCCTCCAAGAAAAACTCCCTGGTGGTGGTCAGTGATGGCAGCCTGGTCAGTGTGCCCCTCCATCACTGCACATTGATTGTGGACTGCCTGGGCTGCCTGAGTCTGCAGGATCCGATCTGCGCCTGGGATCTGCAGACACACGAGTGCAAGAATCTGGCCAGCAGCCAACACAAGTTTGGAACCAAGACTTATTTGCAGAGCCTGAACACCACGAAGAAGGCTGCGGCCTCGCTGTGCCCGCACATTCCGAGAGATGGACAGGGAGGCGGTGAAACCGTGAGCTTTGTTACCATGGCCCCAACGCCCACCGAGGAGCAGAAGCTTTTGTACTCCAATGTGGGAGCTTCGTCGTCGGGCAGCCAGCCCAGCTTGGAGCAGCAGCCAACGGGTGGCGATGACTTTGGCCTAAACAAGATCACGCTTACGTCCATGGATCCCGATGATATTATGCCCAATCTTAATGGTTAGTAGAGACTAAATTCCTTTTAAACTTTGTTTCTAACTTCTGTTACCTCCATTAGATCCCCAGAAATCCACAGCCAGCGTGGATGAAATCCGACAAGCCTCCAGTCCCAGCTTCATGGTGCTCACAGTCGTTGTTTTCATCACCTTCCTGGTGGGCGGAACAGTGGGCGTAATGTGTGTCAAGGCCAGGAACTGTCTAATGGAGGCCCAAATGGATGAAAGTCATCGCAATCATTTCGGCAAGCCAATGTGAGTTAACCCACAAAGCAAAAACTTCTATATGGATTTGCTAATTTAATTTTCTCCACAGGCAATTTAAGCACCAAAATACAGGCAAGGATATCAATCTGCTAATGGGTTCCAATCCCTATACCACAACACAGAAAACACCCAATTTGGATCTGGAAAAGGATCGCAGTCACGAGTGCAAAAACTCAACGGAACATTTGGAAAAGGAGCTGCCCTGCAAGACGTCCACGCTGACGAAAGTGAAGCGCACGTACATCTAGTGGGCAGGGGCAGCGCCACACCCTGCAAAATTAGTCGAATTTCTATATACTCTAAAAACATATATTTTCGTTGTTTATGTTGCTGTTAGTTATAGTACAACCCCCCCACCCGATCCGCCGCGAATGAAGTAGCAACAGCAGTGTGTGTGTTGCAGATGCGTTTGAAACGCAGCTGCGGAGGAGAAGAACGCCTGTTGCATCTTTTTTTTACGTTTAGTTTGTATTGTAATTTTAGTTTGATGTAAAATTCGTATAAGTTTCGTATAAATTTAGTTAAATTTATTGACAACACAGTGCACGCGGGCATGAAATCATTCCGCGTTCCGAATTGGAAGCGAAAATGTCCCCTTATATATCTATAAATGTGTATTCAGTAAGTGCAAATATTAGAGCTGTACAAATTTACACACATATCATACAAACCGAACCCGAAATCCGAACAGCTCTCGAAATTCAATCGAATAATTGAACAAGTATTTTGTTAGACTGAATGACTACTTTTTTCTACACGCGAGCGAAATAACAGAATGCGAACGAACGGTCTTAAAAGGCGTAAAATTGTATCTAACACAGTAAGCTCAATAAGGAATTGAATGTAGAATGTAATTAATAGTACGAACTAGGCTAAGGAACGAACAAAACTTCTATGAGGCTGTTTCGATATGAACTGACACCGCAGCCCAACAACGCACAATACGGAAATAAACAGAAATAAGATTTATATACAAAAATCCACAAAAAAACAACAACATCAAGCCTTATGAAATAGTAGAAAATCGTGTGTCGAATCTTAGGCCTTAAATCTAAACGTGTAAGCTTTGCGTACGGAAAAAGAAAGCTCGAGCTTGGCATTTTATTATTTTGTATGTTAAATTTAAGCTGTTGTCCGTCCCGCTGAAGATGAAGAAGTTGCATAAATACAATGTACAATGGCAATTTTTTTAAAATTTAAAACGTGTAAAATGCAATTTTCAACGTAATTAATATATATATATATATTTTTCTAATAATCTAATCTTAAGTAAAGAAAAAAGCTACACATAAAAAATATTTTTAAAAGTCTTACAAAAAAAAGAAGAAAATTTAACATAAAGAAAAAAATTCTCATATTGTGATAGATTTTATTGAAATTTTATAATGAAGAAATGATATGCATTTTGGTTGAAAAACAATGATATATATATGAACAGAGAGAGTCTGAGTTGCATGCATGATAATATTGTGTAGGAAAGGGTCTTCCGTTCTCGGAGGATCAGGAACCGCGGATAACCATATAGCCCCAAGTGGAGTGTAGTTTTTTATTATTGTGTATGTCTTGTACTGTGTATATTGTTGTATACATCCGATAAGCAATTCGAAAATCTAATAAAATCATCATTTTTCATAATTTATTGTGTTTTGAAATGGTTTTGGGCAAAAACGAGAATTAAGGTAAATAAAAAAATAAAATCACCTTATTTACAAATATTTTTTTGATCTTGTTTCATTTATTACATATTATTTTGTTTTATATTAAAAAGAAACCACGTAAAGGCTACAATATTTGGAATAGCAGAATTCAAATAAATTTATTTTTCCGCCACTTATCGCCCTAAATAATCGATAATTTCAATCAGATCTTCCGCTCCAATTGGAAGTTGGATTTACCCCATAAAAAGCTACAGTCACACTGGACATCACTAGTCGGCGTATTGCACATTTTTCTATTAAATTAAGAAAACCATCATCGCGATTATATAACCAAGATGAACAGCCTGAGGACAGCCACTTTGCGCTTCGCCAGCCTGGCCAGCTCCAGTGCCGGTGCCCTGGGCAAGCGGGACTTCACCCGCAGCCTGTGGCACATGTCCAAGAAGCCGGTGGCGGGCGGACCCTCCTCCGATCATGTAACCGTCCTGAATGTCCACAAGCCCAGCATCAACTGCACCTGTGGCTGCAATGTGCACACCAAATGTGAGTCTTTCTCTCAGTAAAAGTCTTCCTGCGGATGAGGAACATGCCGCACATTACATAACCTCAAATATGGGTGATGAAATGCAAAACAATCCACTGAAATTGTATCATTTTCTGCATCCTCAGGCGAGCGTGAGCTGGTGGAGTTTCTTACCGAGGAGATAGTGGCTGAGCGCAAGGTGCAGAAGGGCAAGACAGTGCCCAGCACTCTGGATGGATTCAGCGTGAAGCTGAACGGGGCCGATGTGGAGCTGACCAAGCAGACGGACAAGGAGAAGGTGGTGATCAGCCTTAATGTGAACCATTCGGTAGATAGCGAGGAGGAGCCGGAGATCAATCCTAATGCCGACAAGCCAGACTTGGGCGAGATGAGGAGCAAGCCCCAGTTCGAGGTGGACATTATCAAGGGCGGTACCACGCTCTCCTTCACCTGCTCTTTCCTGCAGGGCGAGGCTCAGGAGGGAGAATACAGTGAGTAGCCACAGGGATTCTCTTACTATCCCAGAATTATTTATTTATATTTTTCCTACCTCCCAGACGACGTCTTCTCCATTGACGAAATGGCCATCTTTGAGGGCGAGTGGAATGACAAGGTCTATGCCGTTGCTGGCGACGTGCTCGATGGCTACCTGTACGACTTGCTGATCAATCTGCTGGAGGAGAAGGGCGTCAGCCAAGAGTTTGCCGAGAAGCTGTCGGATCTGGCCACCGCTCACGAACACACTTCCTACATTGGTCTGCTGGAAAAGCTTTCCAAATTCACCACCGGCGCCAAGTGAATGACGCCCCAAGGATCCACACACCCTAATCGTAAAGCATAATGTTGTTTAGATTTTTAAGTTTCTACTGTCGTCTGCCGCAGTTTCTCCACTAAAAACAGTTTTAATCAGTTTCGTTTTTGGTTTCAACTGTGGCAGTGAGCTTAGTTTTTAGGCCAGAAAACATTTATACATGTTTCGAGGAAGAACGTGAGGAGCAAATGCCAATTGTTCACCCACTGAGGCATTTGGCTTCCCTCCCAGTTTGATTTTATCATCAAATACAGCGTTAATTACTAAGTTAATTGGTTTATTTTGGTTGAAAAAGGGCTTTAAGGGTCTCGCTGCAGATCCTGGCAACTAAAATTGCCTTGAGTATGGCCTGGGTTCGTAATCGCCGGGTCGGTGTCCTCCCCACTCCTCGTGGTTTGTGCAGGCGGCGCAGATGACCAGAGCTAAGAGCACAAGGATGGAGGGCAGCAATTGCATCTTGATTGTTCTGTTGGAAGCTTTACTTTGGTTTGTGCCAATCAAGCTGAAGGTGCTTCTCTTTATAGGTGAGATTTCCTCTATTATCAGTACAAGTGCTTTCCCTAGTGGGAAGTACTCGATCTCTGTTTGTCTGAAGCTGGGATTCACCTTTTGCCGATAAGAGACAACAAAGATGCGGCAATAAACCATAAACAAACTTATAGAATACTTGGTATAGCCTAATTCATTATTAACAATAAAGGAAACTAACTTAAATGCCGAAATTTCAAACCTGGCTTCTTTCCCAAAATACAACTCTGTGTTGTCTGCTCTCTTCTTTTCTGGACACTTGCTATCCCTCTCTGAGCTGCCTGCCCAGAGTTGCATTTTGGGAAAACAGCCGTTACTTTCGCTTGCTCCTAAATGGTTCGAAACTTGGACTTTTTATAACAGTTTTCAGTTGCTTGCTGCTGGTTTCTGTTCGCCTGGTACCCCAATTTGAGAAACGCCCAAATTGCATAGAAATTGTTGAAAATTTGAATGGGCTGCTGTAATTATTTTTAATTCCTCTAGCTTTAGTTGCGACTTAAATTACTATTTATTTCCCCCGTTAACTGAAAATTATAATATTTAAGAAAATAAAAAATAATTAATTTAAATATTTATTTATTTATTTAATTTATAATTGGTATAAACTATATAACTGGTATAAACATTTATATTTTATTTTATGCATTTATACCCTTTTACCGCCGGCACAGCCATTTGATTGCAACAACAACCTCATTACAACAACCTCCCTAAAGCAGCCATCCAAATTTTCGAAAATTTCCATGCAATTGGCCTGCTTTTCAAATTGGGGTAACAGGCGAACAGAAACCAGCAGCAAGCAACTGAAAACTGGTATAAACTGTTATAAAAAGTCCAAGTTTCGAACCATATGGGAGCAAGCGAAAGTCAGCGGAGACTCAAACCTGGCTTCTTTCCCAAAATACAACTCTGTGTTGTCTGCTCTCTTCTTTTCTGGACACTTGCTATCCCTCTCTGAGCTGCCTGCCCAGAGTTGCATTTTGGGAAAACAGCCGTTACTTTCGCTTGCTCCTAAATGGTTCGAAACTTGGACTTTTTATAACAGTTTTCAGTTGCTTGCTGCTGGTTTCTGTTCGCCTGTTACCCCAATTTGAAAAGCAGGCCAATTGCATGGAAATTTTCGAAAATTTGGATGGCTGCTTTAGGGAGGTTGTTGTAATGAGGTTGTTGTTGCAATCAAATGGCTGTGCCGGCGGTAAAAGGGTATAAATGCATAAAATAAAATATAAATGTTTATACCAGTTATATAGTTTATACCAATTATAAATTAAATAAATAAATAAATATTTAAATTAATTATTTTTTATTTTCTTAAATATTATAATTTTCAGTTAACGGGGGAAATAAATAATAATTTAAGTCGCAACTAAAGCTAGAGGAATTAAAAATAATTACAGCAGCCCATTCAAATTTTCAACAATTTCTATGCAATTTGGGCGTTTCTCTAATTGGGGTACCAGGCGAACAGAAACCAGCAGCAAGCAACTGAAAACTGTTATAAAAAGTCCAAGTTTCGAACCATTTAGGAACAAGCGAAAGTAACGGCTGTTTTCCCAAAATGCAAATCTGGGCAGGCAGCTCAGAGAGGGATAGCAAGTGTCCAGAAAAGAAGAGAGCAGACAACACAGAGTTGTATTTTGGGAAAGAAGCCAGGTTTGAGTCTCCGCTGACTTTCGCTTGCTCCCATAAGGTTCGAAACTTGGACTTTTTATAACAGTTTATACCAGTTTTCAGTTGCTTGCTGCTGGTTTCTGTTCGCCTGTTACCCCAATTTGAAAAGCAGGCAATTGCATGGAAATTTTCGAAAATTTGGATGGCTGCTTTAGGGAGGTTGTTGTAATGAGGTTGTTGTTGCAATCAAATGGCTGTGCCGGCGGTAAAAGGGTATAAATGCATAAAATAAAATATAAATGTTTATACCAGTTATATAGTTTATACCAATTATAAATTAAATAAATAAATAAATATTTAAATTAATTATTTTTTATTTTCTTAAATATTATAATTTTCAGTTAACGGGGGAAATAAATAATAATTTAAGTCGCAACTAAAGCTAGAGGAATTAAAAATAATTACAGCAGCCCATTCAAATTTTCAACAATTTCTATGCAATTTGGGCGTTTCTCTAATTGGGGTACCAGGCGAACAGAAACCAGCAGCAAGCAACTGAAAACTGTTATAAAAAGTCCAAGTTTCGAACCATTTAGGAACAAGCGAAAGTAACGGCTGTTTTCCCAAAATGCAAATCTGGGCAGGCAGCTCAGAGAGGGATAGCAAGTGTCCAGAAAAGAAGAGAGCAGACAACACAGAGTTGTATTTTGGGAAAGAAGCCAGGTTTGAGTCTCCGCTGACTTTCGCTTGCTCCCATAAGGTTCGAAACTTGGACTTTTTATAACAGTTTATACCAGTTTTCAGTTGCTTGCTGCTGGTTTCTGTTCGCCTGTTACCCCAATTTGAAAAGCAGGTCAATTGCATGGAAATTTTCGAAAATTTGGATGGCTGCTTTAGGGAGGTTGTTGTAATGAGGTTGTTGTTGCAATCAAATGGCTGTGCCGGCGGTAAAAGGGTATAAATGCATAAAATAAAATATAAATGTTTATACCAGTTATATAGTTTATACCAATTATAAATTAAATAAATAAATAAATAAATAAATATTTAAATTAATTATTTTTTATTTTCTTAAATATTATTATTTTCAGTTAACGGGGGAAATAAATAATAATTTAAGTCGCAACTAAAGCTAGAGGAATTAAAAATAATTACAGCAGCCCATTCAAATTTTCAACAATTTCTATGCAATTTGGGCGTTTCTCTAATTGGGGTACCAGGCGAACAGAAACCAGCAGCAAGCAACTGAAAACTGTTATAAAACGTCCAAGTTTCGAACCATTTAGGAGCAAGCGAAAGTAACGGCTGTTTTCCCAAAATGCAACTCTGGGCAGGCAGCTCAGAGAGGGATAGCAAGTGTCCAGAAAAGAAGAGAGCAGACAACACAGAGTTGTATTTTGGGAAAGAAGCCAGGTTTGAAATTTCGGCATTTAAGTTAGTTTCCTTTATTGTTAATAATGAATTAGGCTATACCAAGTATTCTATAAGTTTGTTTATGGTTTATTGCCGCATCTTTGTTGTCTCTTATCGGCAAAAGGTGAATCCCAGCTTCAGACAAACAGAGATCGAGTACTTCCCACTAGGGAAAGCACTTGTACTGATAATAGAGGAAATCTCACCTATAAAGAGAAGCACCTTCAGCTTGATTGGCACAAACCAAAGTAAAGCTTCCAACAGAACAATCAAGATGCAATTGCTGCCCTCCATCCTTGTGCTCTTAGCTCTGGTCATCTGCGCCGCCTGCACAAACCACGAGGAGTGGGGAGGACACCGACCCGGCGATTACGAACCCAGGCCATACTCAAGGCAATTTTAGTTGCCAGGATCTGCAGCGAGACCCTTAAAGCCCTTTTTCAACCAAAATAAACCAATTAACTTAGTAATTAACGCTGTATTTGATGATAAAATCAAACTGGGAGGGAAGCCAAATGCCTCAGTGGGTGAACAATTGGCATTAGTTTTATGTAGGTTAACCAATTTAAATACTGCATTTAACATTTTAAAAATTTTAAATTTTTTTTTGAAAATTTGAATGATCTAACCCCTTATCAAATTTTGAATTTTCGAAAAAAATTTTAAAAATTATTTTTTGGTTTAATATGCCTAGAAAGACTCGCCTGTTAATGCTGATCAAGAATATATATCATTTATAGGGTCGGAAATGACTCCTTCATAGCCTTTCAAGCTTCTGACTAAAATTATTCCCTGCAATAATGAGTAGTAAATACCGGATACATACACTATATACAACAAATTTTATTGCAATCTAACAGTTTATGAGCTTGAACTTAATGGATAACTACCGCACATTCACTACCAAATTTATATAAGGTCTAGGGTTATTGATTAGGAATCATAGAACGTAACAAAAGCTGCATCTGGTACGGGCAAGTGGCAAGTATCCATCCTAGGCCGTTCCCCCTCGCTTGTGCCGGCGCTCCTCGGGGCCGGTGGGGAGGCCACTAGTATCTCCGACCGGTGTTACGGGTCAACTCTTGCTGCCCTGCTGCTTGCCACCGGCAGCACTGCTCCCGGCGCCCTCGTACTCCGACCGCGTGCTGTACTCCGCCCCGATCTTGCTGAGGTCTATCTTCTGCTCCAGCATGGCGCGCTGAGGGTCAAAGTTTGGGTTAATTGCTGCCTAACCATGTGCTTAAAGAAACTCCCAGCAAACTCACCTTGACGCACTCTTGATAAACCCGGAAGATTGGCGCGCATGCCGAGTCATCCGTCCGGCCCTTGAGGAACTGCTCCGAGAACCAGCTGTTGAAGCAGGCGTCGTACTGCTTCTTCAGTTCGTCACAGTCCTTGCCAATGCTATTCATTATTCCTGAGAAGTTTTAACTAAATAGTTTTTGATTATTTAAGAGTGCGCCGGAACAAGGTGCCCGTTGCCTGTTCTGCTCAAAATGGCCTAACGCCTTGCAAGCCCGTGACTGGTCACACTTGTATAACGAACAACTTTAAAATTTTCAGGAAAAATAAATATAATTTCCCAAAATAAAACAAATTTTTCTTTTTTTTAGGTTTTTCTTGAGTTTTAGACTTGATACAAAATGTAGTTATCATTATTTATCATTTAACGTAAACAAATTTATACTTGGGACGTGGCTACAGCACGGGCAACGGTCAGCGGACGATGGTGGGAACCAGACCTCCGATCCAGTCGTGCAACCGAACCGGAGGTCTGCCTGCACTTAGCCCCTCCGGTTGTCCATGGCCATTCCATTTTGTATATAGTCCGAGAGCTACAAATTTGTTATGTTTTCAAGTGGAGACGAGAAGGAGGAGGCTGTTGTGGATAGAATGGAGGCTGCAGCGTCTACTCCTCGTCGATGGTCTGGACTTGTTGCTGTTGGTGCTGCTGCTGTTGGTTCTTGTGATGGCCACGCTGCTGGTTGCGGTTGCGATTGCCGGACCCCCGCCGCTGGCCGGCCCAGTTGCCGCCCTGGTTGTTCTGGTTGCGGTTGTAGCCACGATCGCCACGGTTGCCCATGTTGCCGCGCTGGAAGAAGTTGCCCTGCTTCATGTCAAACACCTTCTCGTTGACGTCCACCAGATTGGTGACCTTGTCCACAAACTGCATGGCCAGGGCCTGGAGGCGCGACGGCTCGGAGCGATGCATCACCACCGTTTCGCTGGGATCGTCCAAACTGGCCATTAGCTCCTCGTTGATGATCATCTTGCTGATGATCGAGTGCACCTTCTGCACGGGCAGCTCGTACATCTGGGCCAGCGACGGAATGCTGATCGAGGTGTAGACGTTCGAGTAGGTGAAGAGGTACGTGCGCAGCGATTCCTCCTTGATGAACTTGGTCAGCATCTCGCGCACTCGGTCCGATTCGTAGAACAGATCCCAAACCTTGGTGTTCATCTTCTTGTTGACGATGAAGTTGGCGCATGCCTGCCAGTTGCCGCAACGCATGGCCTTGGCGGCGGCCACCACATGCTCGCGCATCGATTCCGGGGGACCCACCAGGGACTGGCGCTCCGAGGAGCGCAGCTGCTGGTAGAACGTCTTGCTGATCATGCGGCGGCGGGCGTCGAACTCGTGGGCGGCAATGTAGGGAATCTCCAGCAGCATGGCGGACACCAGGTAGACGCACTCGAGCAGCTCGAGGTTGATGTGCATGTGGAATGGCATCTGGCGCTGCTTCTCGATCTTCTCCTGCTCGGCGGACCGTTCATGCTGGCGCTGGGGCAACAGTCCCTGGGCGAGCAGCTCCTTAGGCTTGCCGGTGACCATTAGGTCCACGAGACAATGATGCGCATCCTTCACATTCTCCTGGCGGAAGGCGCACAGACCGAGGTTGGCCATCATGCGATTGTACAGGATACGGGTGGCGGGATCGGCGGCATCGATGTTGTCCTGCAGATGGGACATCAGCACAAGGTCACGCGCCTGGAACCAGTTGTCGTGCATGGCATGGTGGTAGATGTGCGCCAGAATGGCCCGAGTCCTAATACGATCCGTGTCGTCCTTGGCGTAGATGAACTTGCACAGCTTGTCCATAACCTCCACAGAGGTGCCAGTAGTGGCCGGCACCTCGCCGCGCTTCTTCTTCAGCACCTCGGGATCGAACTTGTAGTAGAGATGCTCGATCTTGCGCAGATAGATGCGGCAGCGCTCGTTGTTGGTTCCAGAGCGCTCGAAGTACTGCAGCACCAGCTCGATGGTCTTCACCACGTTCACCTCGTCCTTCAGCCGTGACACATAGTCGTTCGAGTGGGGATCGCACTCCTTCAGCAGCTTGGTGAACTCATCGTCCAGTCGCTCCACGGCGGCCAGGGGGCAGCCGCGAACGAAGAAGGGCGCCGCGGCGTACTCCTCGTGCTCCTCGGCCACACTCTCGCTCATGTTGATGTCCGCATTGGCCAGGAGCAGCTTCATCATGCTCTGCATCACCTCCAGCAGCAGGGCCCAGTGCTCCAGCTTCATGGGCTCGGAGATCTTCTGGTTGTAGTCGAAGATAGCTGAGATGATGTTGAAGTGAATCTTCACGGAGACGGCGGTGCCGAGGTTGTGCTGGTCGGAGATGTCCCTCAGCTCGAACAGCAGATCGATCTGCAGGCGGCGATCGGTGCGCTTCTTGCCGCGCGCCGACATGATCTCCAGCAGCTTGGCCAGCACCAAGGGCACATCGATCTCGGCGTCCTTCTCGAACATCTTGGGCTTCTCCACGACATGACCCTTGACCACAGTTTCCCACTCGCCATCCTCATCATCCTCGGCGCGCTTGCGGATCTTGACCTTCTGCTCCTTGCGCTTGTCCTTCCTCTTGTCATCGTCCTTGTCCTCCTTCTCGGTGGTGCGCTTAAGGAAGCGCTCGCGCATGTTCTGGTACTGGTTCTCATCGTCCGACGACTCCGTCTCGCTCTCCGAATCCGAGTCCCAGTCAATGGAATCATCGGAATCGTCATCGTCGGCGGGTGCAGCCTTGACTGGCGCCGATTTGGCCGCCTTGGGAGCGGCTTCGGTGGCCTCGCGCTTGACTCCCACATCGCTGTCGTCGCCGGCATCGCCACCGTCGCTGTCCTGGGCGGCCACCTCATCCTCGGCTTCGCTCTCCTGGTCGGGCGCCTCGCGGAAACGCGACAAATCGTCCTCAAAGTCCTTGATGTACTTGCGCACCTTCTGGCGCAGCGTGCCCAGCGACTTGGAGTTGTTCTTGGACAGGTTCTTCCTGCCCTCGCGATCCTCCCACACCTCGTTGATGAAGTCTTCCAGCTCAGCGAGGCAGCGGATGTAGAAACGCGGTGTGATGCCGTTCTCCTCCTTCGAGATGACGGGCAGCGCCTTCTGGTACGCGCGGGTCAGATCCTCGAAGCTGGTCAGCGTGTTCGGGATATCCTTGATCTTCTTGTGGTTGCGGATGGTCTTGATGATGCTGGTGAGGTTCTCGTAGCGCTTCTCCTTGGTGGAGCGCACCACGCGTTTGACCTCCTCCTCATCGTCGCTGAATTGCTAATGGGGGGAAAGCGGGATTAAGACCGGATACTCCACAGCAATGGATGGTGGTACTCACGAAGGCGCTCGCTTTGTTGAAGTTCGTCGCTTGGACCTCCTCCTCACTGGACTCGGACTCCGAGTCGGACCCGTTGGCAAAGAAGCGCGACATGTTCGTTGACTTTCCACGCGGCCGTTTGTCTGCACCTGGAATACAAATCTATTAGTTTCGGGCCACATAATTTCTCGCCCCTGGTTGAGGTTATGTTTGGCCGCTCGGCCAACATGGCGTTTGCGAAAATGAATTCGCAAGTTTCTCGCCGGTTCCCCCATGACCTTTCGGAAAATCCGCTCGCCGGTCTCGGCTGGGCACGTTTTCACCTGGGTGGGGCTTGGATTTTCACGAAAACTTACTATTTTTACAGCAAAACTAAACGCTGTCGAATGCACAAGACATCAAAAAGAGTGACCAGATATATGAAATTCGGCTTTCCCCCTAAAATCGATATATTTTTATACGCGAACCACAGCTAATACTCAAACCGCAGCTAATACGTATCGATGTATCGCATAAAAAATCGAATAGTCGATTATAAAATCGCAGCAGCTGGGCACTCTAAAACGCTCGATTGTTGTATACTTTCGGCGGCAATTTTTAAATAGTGCGCCAAACTTAGTAAAACTACGATAAATAGTTAAAACAACAACAATTTATGTTGGTAATATATAGAAATGGCAAATAGAACGCTTACATATATAAATAAATAATAACTCTAACATAAAATTGGTAAAATTATACGGGTAATTAGATAAACATTATTTAAAAAATACAAATCACTGATCAAGGCCAGTTCAGAAGTCAAGTCTGGGGCAGTAAATGGCTGCAACATTTCGCCCCCGCAACATGTTGCAGCACATGCGCACGCGTTAGCCGGCATTTTGGCGCCCCGTCCAATCTCCGGATCAATTGCGGGCGGGTACGGGACTTCTTGGCCAAAACAACATGCAGTCAGCCAGCAAGACCGAAACAAAAACCAAACGGCAAACGATTTCGCGCGCGCCAACAAGTCGCATCGTTCTCTCTTCGCTCCGACGGACAGTTCAAGTTCAAAAACGGAATTTTCGGATGTTCGGTGCGGTGTGTTGATGCCAATATCCGGCTATAGCGTTTCAAGTGCTTTCGCCTGCTAAAAAGAATTCAATAAATTTATTTCCAATTCTTCCCGCGTGTGTGCTGAGTGTGTGTGTGTGTAAACAAAATTAGGGCCAAGTGTTCAAGTTCATGTGCTCCTCCCGTTTGGCGCTGGCGCTGGCATATCCTGTTTAAGTCCCATCTCATCATCTCGTGTGCGAGGGGGCCTGGCATCGCTAACAAGCACGGAAACACATAAAAACACTTAAACGCAAATGTAAGCATAATAAATAATAATTGCAGATTGATGCAAATCTGTTTGTTTGCGGTGTCGGAAAATGGCAAATTAAAAATTGATCACTTAATCTCGCTTAATCGCCTTCTGACACCCCCCTGACACTCGAGTGTGCATATTATCCTGAACAATTGATGGTGTCGGCTCCATAAATTTTCCGGCCCAACCTATCGACATTTTGAATCGGCGCTTGGCCGGTGAAAAATGTAGTTTTCCGGGCCCTAAACGGCAGTGGCAATCGTAAATCGTGCGTGGAAGCAAAGCCTTTATATGCATTTTGCATCCAAAATCGGTCTGGGGGTTCTGTTTCTGTTTCCGCTGGGCTCTTGTGCTGTTTATTTTGCTTCCGCTTTCCGTTATTTTGCTATTGCTGCCTTTGTTTCTGGCCCCTGACTCCATAAATCCTGGCCATTTTGAAAACCAGTCTAGCCCGGTGCATCGAAATTTCCATTTTAATGCCGTTTTTGCCTTTGCATGTTGATGGATTTCCTGTTGATTGAATTCCAGCGCGGATTACGTAATTTCAATACATATTTCTAACTATATATTTGTGGCTCACAATCCCAGTATTTGATGGATAATGTGGAAAGTAATTTCCATCAGGTTTTCTGTTTTATTGTTCTGCCATTTACGCTGCATATATTTCATTTCAATTTATCTGCACGAAGCCATAAAGGTTTGTATTGCAACCAGAAGGATTCAGAGCTCATGTTTTATTCCGGGATTTTTTAGGGTAACACCCTTTTCATGCTGCACACACTTAGCCACAAGCCGGAAAAACTCCCAAGTTAATGAAAAACCAAGAAAAACTATACAAGTGCCGAGGACCGGCACAGAAATACAGTAAATATGCGGGTGGAATGGGAATGAAAATGGAGGAGTGCATCGGATGCGCGTGCCATTTATTAGCTTTTGGCAACCGAAGGAGGAGGAGCTATCTGGCCGGGCTTAAATGTGCCATTAACATAAGCTGCACGATCGGAGGAGTAGGTGCCCAAGGGGCTTGGGAAAATTTACAATCTAATAGCTGCCCCCACAATCTAAATATAAAACCGGGGCGTGCTGCTGGACACGATCCATCCATATCCATCCAAACATCAAGTCCATCCAAATATCGAGTCCATCGAGAAGTTTGTTTACAATTAACCGACGCGACAGCATTAAACAAAAACGATGTCGATGACGAGGCCTAGCGCCCATAAACAAAGACCTGAACTGCCCGTTCCGCGATGGAAACATATGTACCAAAAACTCGTATGGATCGGATTGATTTAAGGTGTCTACAAAATTTAACAATAGCTTTTTGGCTTCACCTTGCCAAGTTTTCGTTGGCAAAACTTACGCAAATAAATAGCGCGAAAGCCGCGGAAAAACAAATACATTTTAACTTGTGGATTTATTGACTTCTTATCGACGAAAAGTTTAATTAAAGGGCAAGTTTATGTACTGTATTTAGAGGCGCCCAAAAAGGCTAAAGGTAAATGTATATAAGTAAGGTAATTTTCAACTTTATATGATACATATTTATTAGATAAAGTTTGCAGTTAAAAAAGATAAAAATTGGATGGCCAAAAGTTCGCATTTTAGCAACAAAAGTTAACGTAAAGAAAGCAAAGTTTTTTTGCATAATTTAAAAGCTCAACAAAATTATAAAATCTAAATAGATTTAAGGGTGTGAATCTTTAACTTTAGATAATATAATTTTAATATTATTTGCGAGGTAAATTTCTGGAAAATCTCAAAAAATCAACTGTGTAAAATTACCTTTAACTGCTCAATATATTGACTGCTTATCGAGCTAAACTCCCAGTTATCTACATTATTTAGAATCCCGGAAAAAGTACTAAATGGAAACGGATTAAAGGGAAACATAAACAAGTGAACAAATCGAGAAAATTCCTCTTTTAGATAAGGCCTTTCATCCCCTTTAAAAGTTCACCCCCATAAACATGTTTATTACGCGATATTTATGTATTTGGGTTACCTTTGATTTATGCTGCCGGCGATTTGATATGCATCTCTATTCCGTATTCATTTCCAGCTTTTTGTTCGGAAACCGCACCCACAACGGGGTGTAACCCACACCCATTTGTATATCCCCCTGTCCTGGCTCCAGGATCTGCTAAGACAAACTAATTTCGCCGACTAATACATACGAATGACAGTCGTTTAATTTCTATGAGTCATAAATTTTTATAATGCGCATACGCCGGGTGTGCAGCGGCGGCGGGTGTTTGCGTCACAGTCGGAGCTGGAAAGTTGAGCAGCAAACAATTGCACCTAATTAGGTGGAAATGAAACCCAAACCAAGGCCTTCAGACTTACAGACTTGTATTACCCGCGGTATCCCAGCGAGAAAAACTTTAACCAAACGGAAACTTAAATTGAAATGTAGGATAGCAGATATTGTAGTAGTAGTAGTTTTCGTTCTTTTGTTTTAGTTCGAAAAACTTTCGTTTAACTAAACAAAGCACGTCGGCAAATGATTCTGTTTGCCCGACACTTCAAGTGTCTGCGAATCAGAGGGGTCGAAACTGTCACTCCTCGGCCCAAGTTTCACTCGGTTCTTGTTTGCCGGGATCATACAAAAGCCAATCACCACAAAACACCCGAGTAATGATGCGGAACTTTTCAAGTGCCTCACTTTTCTTGGAGTTTGCCCCGAGTTTTGTTGGCAGGACAACCGGACACTGACAGTCCTGTTGTGTTCGCTTTCGATTGAAATCTCTTGCAGGAAAAGTTATTTGCATGATGGCTTCGTATCTGCAAATGGCAAATGATTTAATTGCCAATGCTTCTTGGGGGGAAAGATATGATTTTCTTTGTCAGAAAGAGAAAAGGATTTTAGCTTTTGTTTAAAGCAAATTTTAATGGGGTTTTTGAAGATTAAAGCACATATATTCTAAAAGCATAAACAAATTTATTGCCTTCTCTATTTTAAATAAAGTTTTCAGGGTTTATTCTAAGCAATTACCTTTAAGCTTTTCATTTTCCTTTATTTTTTGCTGATGACCAAATGCATTTAACCCCAGCTTGGCATATTTTTTTCTCGACCAATGCCATTTCAGCCATTTAGCCAAGTTGGAAAGCCAGTCCCGATATGCAATTAGCATTATTAGGTTGTGCGTAACACGAAACCGCAAATTCTCGCCTTGCACAAATGCAGAATTTTAAATGGTTTTATCCTTTTTCCCCTTTACTAAAGTTTATGAATATTTTCGTGTTTGTGAGAGTGCAGCAGTAGTAGTACATTTCATTAATTAAGTAACTGAAAGTGAAACAGACAAGTAATACAAGTAAAGTCGGACGAACTAACGCCGGGAGCTGCTCTGGGGAGGAGCGAGCATTCCTGATAGCGCGCACGCTTCGAATTAATTAAATGCCCGGCGACTTTTCCGCTTTTCTAATATGAAAAGTGTGCGATGTCTTAGCCTTTGGCTTGAATTAATTTATCGTTTGGTGTTTTAAGAAAATTGGGTTTTCGGAATTCACTGGAAGGGCAGAGCTAAGGGTTTCAGAGATTAATGTTTACAAACTTGGCTTACTAACATAACAATTATAAGCTTTTAAGGGGGAAATAGACGACTTGATTTGGTGCTTAGAGAGGGGATTTAAGTTTAAATTAATTAATTAATAAAGTAAAACTATTATGGTTAGGATTTTGATATTAGCTGCCTAGAAATTCATGAAATAATACCTTATAAAATTAATACAGAAACTTTAGAGAATTGAAATCAGGACTTTATTCGAATTTGTAACTGAAAATGTAACCGAAACATATCTCTCATGTTATTTATATACATTTTTTCTCACATATATCGATTTATTATACCCAAAATTAAAAAAAATTCCCATAATTACAACAATCAGTCATGTGAAATAATTGCTTTGTTTTGTGGCTTAATCGCTTCCTCTTCCTTGTAAAAATCAACAAGCTGAACATGAATCGCAGTAGAATGATTAAAATTGCATAAGCGGAACTGAATTTTCCGCATTTTTCACCACAGGGAAAGCCTGCCCTGCCTCTGCCTGCCGCCTCCATTGCCCCATTTATTTTACACATTTAATGAGCTCAACGCAGGGAAGTTAGCACCTCATGTTAGCTGTCATGTAATTTAATATGGGGGCGCCTTCGCCAGGATCCTAGTCTTCGGTTGGGGAGAGGTGGCAACACCCACGGCAACACCCAACCAATTAACTGGGGGCCATTGTGCACAAAATGGCCCGTGACTGGGTCGAAATGCCGAAAGCCGGGACCGAAACAGCTTCGAGCTCCAAGGGTGAGAGACAAATTACAAAATGAAAATGATATATGTGCTGATGTCGCCAGGGGGAGGGAGATGGAGGTTCCGGGATGGATTGAGGCATAAGTGCGGCGTGTCCGTCAGTCAGTCAGTCAAATTTATGTGTCGAGGAGTCATGGCCTCACTCTCCTCCTACTCCTGGTAATCCCTCCTGTCCACCAGCTGTTGCTGAATAATGAAGCTGCTAGAGAGCGTTACTACGCCCATCAAAGAAATGTCAACAAACTAGGCGGAAAAGCGTTGGAAAAAACCAAAGAAAAAACAAGAGGAAATTAAGGACTTTGAGGCGAGAATGTTGAATTATGCAAATTGGTGGCATTTAGGTTCTGTTTGTCGCGGGCGCGAAAATAAAATAAAATTTAAATTAATGATAGCTGCTGAGGAAAAAACCCAAATGGCACAGACATATGAAAAATGGTAAGCAAATTATTTAAAGACCAAGGAAGAGTCCCAATTTTAAGCTAAAGTTCGTTCGGTGGATACTCTCTTTTGTTTCAAGTCTGAAAAGTTTGTAAAGTCAAGGTGCTTAATTCCTGGCGGAACCATGCTCTCTAAATCAAGAAGTTTGGTTGTCTTTGTTTTAATTTTAATGTAGGAAATTAAAGCTAAAGTTTGGCTGTTAATTTCACAAAGCTACCTTTAATTTTGTGCCTAAGAAAATATATTTTAAAATTGTGTAATCCCTCATTTAGTATTAAATTCGGGGAAGAGAGATCTTTAGTCTGGGCAAACGAATAAAAATGTGAGAAATTAATAAGGCTAATTAACCAGGCTGGGCCCCTCTCATTAAAGAAAGGTCTTGAGCACATTTTCACTTTCCCACGCCTTAATTTGTAACCTTTATTTTACCCTTTAGAGAATGACAAACCAGCCACATGACCTTTAAGTTTTTCTAAAAAAAAACTCATTCATTCCCAGGACTTTACAATATTTATTTAAAGCTCTAACCTTCCCAACTAAACTAAAGAGTATTTAGTATTTTCCTCACACCCTGTAGAAACCATTTAAAATTCCTTTTCGTTTTCTGTTTCCCTGTGTATATATTTTAAATTGTCACCCACAGCAACAACGAAAATAAAAAACAAAAGCTTTTGTCCAGCCGGCTTTATGTGTGTGCGACATCCATTACTCAAGTATATAAATCAAGTGTCGGACACTCCACTTCATTTGTATGTGTACGTGCAAAGGACTCTGCTCGGTCCTCCTCCCAAAAAAAAATAATATGTAAAGGAAAAAAGAGAAAGCAAAGGAAAAATTGGCACTTTTTAGCGGGCAATTAGTCCTGGTAAATGGCACAAATGGCACAAAATGATCGAGCGTATAAAATAAAAGGCAATAAACAGGAGTCTGACATGCCAAATGATTTAATTAAATGTTTCTAACCAGGAGGTGAAAGCTCTTCCCATCCACTGAATGAAAATTTAAACTCTTCATATACTTGGCAAATATTAAAAATGCCAAGCCCCCAAAATGTAACCTTTCCAATTAGGTTAAATTCGCAGTGAAGACAGAGAACAGAGGCGCCAAAATTGCTTTATTTGCTGGCAACTGTTGGGCTCTCAAATTATATAGTAGCTATATATATTTATATCTATATAGTACGTATAGTATGTCTGCTAATGGCCCGAGTAAGAGCACATGAGGAACACATGCAAATAAATTTATTGTGTTGGGGAGGTACACTCGAAGAATTAGGTAATAAAATAAGTAAAAATATGGGGACATAATATGAACAACAACTATTATATTAACTCATTTAAAACTATGATAAAAGGGTTAAATTTAGAATTATTTAAAATTTTTTTTAGTTCAAAATAATTTGAATTTGACATTAAGTTGTACTTACATGAAAAGATTTATTAAAAATAAAATTATCATGAATATCCAAAGAATTAATGAAGTAAAAATACTTAAACTACAAATCAAAGGCTTTGTTCTTCGAATAAAAACTAAACTTGTTGAATACTAAGATATTTATCTGGAAAAATTTATGTAAAGTGTATTTTTTTCGCTTGGCAAAAAGTTTTCAGACAATTGCGAATGCTTTGTTTTTGTCGACAAACTAAAGTTCGCATTCAGACACTGTAATGCACTCTAATTGCGCCCCCCCGAACCGTATGGAGACGTCACAAAATCTAATTGCGTTGTCGGCAAGCCAACCTCGTATTAAAGGATATGCCAGAGGATACGTCAGAATATGCGCCATATACTATATACGTTAATGCGAAGTTTTTGCCGCAATTTGCTTATTTTTCGGGCCCCAGATTTTATTACATTTTTCAGCTAAATTATTAACATTGTCGCCCCTGGTTTTTGCCTATCGATTTCCCTTTTTGCGGGTGGAAAACAAAATTGTTTCAAAATGCCTTTTGGCTCTGCCGCAGGGCCCAGAGAAATTCTACAAAATATAATAATGGTTTCGAGCGATTACATAAATAATTTATCTAGATAATGACAATCGAAATTGCTCAGCTTCCCGCACCGATCCGCCATCGTTTATGACTATATCCACTTTTTCCCCTCCTGCCAAACCGGCATTAAGTGCAAACTGGCAAAACGATTTTCATAAAAAGGAGGAAAATAGGAAATAATATACGAGAACAACTGAAGTGAGAGTGGGAGAGAGTGGAAAAAAATAAAATATAACTATGACAATGTATTTTAATGGCTTATGGAGACGCTTAAATTTGATTTTTTATGACCGCTCCTTAGTGGTTGCTTTATGCTCGAACATGCGGGTATTTGGTGGACACTTAAATATCTATAACCCTGTCTGGCATTTTAAATAGGAGAAGCAGGAGAGACATCCGAGTAGAATTTAATACTAAAATTCAAATAAAGTATGAAAATTTACTGAGCTATTTATAGGCTTATTATCCTCACCGAATAAATGATTGAAAATTGTGTTTTCTTTTCATTATATTTGCATAAATAAAAAAATAAATAAAAAGAGTCGCAGGCAGGCAGGTCTGGTATTCAATTACAAGGCTGAAAACAAATGGCCAATCGCAAATCTTTTGCCAAAGCCTGCCTCCCGCTTTGTACGCATATTTTTCATGAACAACACACTGAAAGTTCCCACGCACACACACACACACCGAAGAATCAGAGGAAAATATGGTGGGTTTCCCTTTTGTTAGACTATATATTACTTTTCCAGGGGGAGTACGAGTGTCCAAAAACCGCGTTATTTATTCAAAACATTCGTGCGTGTGCCCAAAAAACAATCCCAAACATTTACAGGCGACTTAGCTGCATTTATTATGAGACGCACTAAGTCCCCAAAGGCTGACAGATAAGATTCCTGTTCCCTCTCTCCTCGTTGGCCACGTGAGCAGACTGCTGTTTGCCCTGCGATAAAAATTTGGCCAGTGGGTTAGGTTAGCACCTACCAAAGAGACGCAGTCCTATCCCCTTCCCCATTCCCATTCCCAGCGGATGGATCTGCGGGTTGCGAGGCATTTTAAGTGGCGTTGTGTCCGCAGCTGAACTACTGATAAATTGCATTGATTTATCAATCGCACTCTCATGAGCTTGTAGTCACATATAAAAATAACAAGTAACTAAAAGAGTAGACAGCAGAAATAAATATGGAATGAAAGGTATCCTGGAATATAATTATTCAATTTTTAAAGAGAAAATTTATAGAGATAAGTTCAACCTAAGGCTCTATCTTATAAACTCTTGTTTCAATTGAAAGGAAACATTTAAAAAAAAATATTATTTATATATTCTATGAATTTAAAGGCTTAACTTTTAAGCTAGGTAAGCACCCTTCTACATTTTTTGAAACCTCATTTACAGGGTACAAAAATAAAAGTAAAAACATGGGGGAAGCACTCTCTGAAAGTCCATAAATATTTGACATCCAGATGGCCACCAGATAAGCGGACTTCTGCCGGCCATTCGATGCCATAAATCACGACACTTCTCGCCTTGTTTTTTTATTTTATTTTGGAGTTGCTGGAGCGATGTAAGCCAGTTATTGATATTGGCTAACAGGTTTATTTGTCAGCCTAATGGCTGTGCGATCCCGAAATAGATCAATTTTCGTACGAATCATGAATATTTATGGCGCAGAAATGTATGTTGTACATGTGACATTAAGGCATGTTGGCCACTTTAAAGGGAATAATTTATCATTTGGGCTTCAGTCAGTGTCAGTGTCGAAATTCAATTAGCTAAGTGTTGGGCAAATAAACCTGACCGCCACATCCATGATCCTCCTTCTCCTCCTCATCCCCAACTGGTTCTGCGTTATTATTTTGCTAACAAATTAATTAAGTTGAGCAGCAAACAATGCGGACAATGTTGACATTTCAACAGGCTCATCAAGCAGCCATTTTCAGTTGAGAAATATTCTAGCAATTTTCCGCTTTTGCTTGAAAATACTTAATTAGTTCGTTCTTTGTTCTTGAACTTCATTTGCATTTCGAAAATATTCGCAATTGCGAGGGAAGCCATACCGAAAAGGGTCACCAACAGTGAAATTAATTCAATTTAAATCATGAAGTCTTAGGAAAATGTCCACTGAATAGAAACAAGAAACAAGAAGTTTGCAAATCAAAGGGACACCAAAAGGTATTCCTTCAATTATAAAATCTATGTATTCATAGAAAAGTAATTAATTGTTTAACAAATTAATAATTAAGCCTTTCAACAACACTAACAATTAATGCTAATTAATAGCAACTGCAAGTCACTACATTTAATTGACAGCTTAAATAGAAATTTAATAAATTATTACGCATACGCCATGTATGCCACTTTTTTTTGTTTGAATTTCACTCTCTATTAATAATGCCTGACTTTTATGGGTTTTTATGTCGCAGGCAATTAGCCAGCCAACTTAATTGTGGCCATAAATTCATTAAAAATCAATTTTTATTAACTAGCAGCTAGTAAAAACAACAGTTGGTGATTGTTTATTAACTTTCACAAATTGTAGAGAACTATTTTTCCAGCTAACTGAAAACTTTTAACCTCTTGCTTACCTGAACTTGGCCAAGACAAAGTTTCTGTGCTAGAAGTTTTCCACTGATTGGAGTCACCAGAGGATCTCAATTAGTTTTTCTCTTTTGAAACTACAGCATATTGAATATTGAGTACAGAATATTAAATTTAATTTACTCTTACAAAACACATTTAAATAATTCAACTCCAGGGAGTAAACTTTAATCATATTTGTGGAAAATGTAAACTTTTCATGAATATTTTCACTTCGAAAACTCAGCACTTTGCAAGCAACTTTGTGGCAACAGAGGCGTTGAATTTTCTGGTTTATGCAAATTGTGTTTATGCATTCATACGGATTTGATTTTTAAGGCATCTGTTTTACACTTTCTTTATATTATTCTCGATGGCATCCGGACTTTATGCACCTCACTTCGCAGGAAGGAGGTGAAAGGTCGCCGGCTGACGGGTATTTGTCCGGATGTTTACATTCACCTGGCCGAGAAAACGACAGAAGATGGCGGCGGGCCATTCATATTTTTATTACAAAGGAATGACAGCCTGGGCTAAGAAGGCAAAAGCCGAACGAACGCACAGATTTCAATTACGCAGAGTTTTCTCCTGCTTACCCGATTCGTGATGCACTCGAGAAAAAATTGAAATAAAAATTGTGATTTGACATTGAAGTTGGAAAATTTTAAGGGAAGAAAAGCAATAAAAGATGGTTGGGTTTTTATTGTAAAAATATATTTGTGAAATGCGAGGAAAACGAGTTCTTTAATCTTTTAAAAAGTATAGGTTTTTTCTATTTTTTCTTTATTTTTAAAAACTTTAAAACAAAATCTCAAGTGTTCATTTCCTGCGGCTGTCCAAGTCCATTGAAGTTCCTTGTGGGCGTCAGTTACATTTTATGAGTCACTGTATCACAGTATGTGTGTGAGTATGTGGTTAATGGCTGGAAATGTAATGACAGGATATGCATTCCTTGAAGTGTTGGCGCAGGCAGGACTGCCAAGGAGCCCGAGCAGCAAAGGCAAGCATCAAGTTGATAAGAAATTCCACGCTAATGCCATAAATCTGTAACATAAAGCCCTCTTTCTCCTTGTCGTCCTGGTTGCCATCGTCTATGGATACTTTCAGATTGGTGGCTTTAATGGAAAGTTAGCACGTGTCTTTTGAGAGAAAATCTGGGAAACAGAATGCCAAATTAGCGAAAGGGGAAGGGTTAAATTAGAGGGATTTTCAAATGCACTTTGAAGGAATCAGGAAATGTGTATTTGAAGGGGAAGAGAAATGTATTTGCATTGAAAATTCAATGAATTTAAGGAAAGCAAGGGAGTTTTAGCAGAATAGTTAGTAAATTTTATTAGTAAAATAAATTTTAAGTAAATGCAAGTTGAGTTTAAAGTACTATATCTTAACTAAGAATATGCTAGTCACATTTCAATTTATTTATTTTTATTTTTTTACTTTTCAAAATAACAATTACCCCAAAGTCTAGCCCATAAACTAAACTTAATTAAACTCTGACAAACAATTAAACTTTAATTTACTTTTACCAATTTTCTCAGCTTTAGAAACTTTCAAGTTTGCCTTAGAACAACACACACTTGTGTTTGCTGTTCAAATTAAAACCAATAAATTGAGATCCATAAATATACATATATGCATGGAAATAGAAAAGTAAACATATGGGGTTATATCAACCATTTAATGGCATCTGAAATATTTTTATATTATTTGGGCTGACGGAATTTAATACTAAATAATTGCATTTCCTGCACATGAATCCATTAAAGCAAAACCAAAAGCAATTTGAATCAATTTAACGTTACAAACTGCATTGTTTTTTCCCACTATTTGCAGCTATAAGCTTTGGATGCAGATATGCAGCAGGAGCAGCAGGAGCAGCAGCAGCCTCCAACGAGCCAACGAGCCGTGAAGGAGATGAATTAATCAAGTTGGCTTAAACAATTTCCATTTCGTTGGCAAAGAAATAAAATTAAACGAGAGAGAAACGAAAGGAATCAGCAGTAGAAGCCCCACCAGGATTACTAGGAGATCCCTCCTCCCCAATGATAGCTAACAATTTGGTGA
This sequence comes from Drosophila kikkawai, assembly GCF_030179895.1. Lineage (NCBI taxonomy): Eukaryota > Metazoa > Arthropoda > Insecta > Diptera > Drosophilidae > Drosophila > Drosophila kikkawai. The sequence continues at coordinate 24,999,017 of NC_091729.1, forward strand.
GCATGGAATCGGAACTGGACATGACGGCGCAGGGGGACCAGGATCTAGACCTGGACAAGTCTCTGCTCTCCAATCCCCTTAACATCACCCAGGCTATTTGGGACATGGCCATGCTGGCCACCTCCACCCAGTGGACGCTCTTGGATACCGACTTCACTTCGGGTTACGACAACCTCAGCGGTGTGGCGCCTACAGAGACTCCTTACGTGCCCTATGGCCGAAGGCCGGAAACCTACATCGTGCCCATCCTGTTTGCCCTGATCTTCGTTGTCGGCGTCCTGGGCAATGGCACACTGATTGTGGTCTTCCTCAGTGTGCGGCAGATGCGGAATGTTCCAAACACGTGAGTGTCCTGGGGAAAAGTTTTTGTTTATCCCAGAGAAAAGCTGGGTAGATAAGGCTTTAAAGGATAGTAGCCTAGCCAAACTCGTAGTAAATTTTCCAGGACATCAGCTAGTCGTTTCCCTGGCTTCCCTGTTCGTTTGAAAATGTATTTTTGATTTATGGCAAACTTAAATTGAATTTAATTATATGCCTGATGGTATCTCCCCCGGTGGCGATGAGTGTGCGCCAAATTATGCATGCAAACGGCAAATGTCACGAGTTGCCTGAAACATGTTCCTGCTCCTCCACCGTTTTTTGGCTCACAAAATGCCTTTAGTTAATTAAGTGACATCTAGGCCAGGACAGGAGGCAACCAGCCGGTGATGATAATGGTAATGCTGTTACCGTCTCCGCCTGGAAATTGCTTAAAATTTCCCTTTCACTAGGAAACCCACGCAAATCGATTGGCAGCTGTTGAGTTGCTTGGTTCTGGGATAACTAATTAGTCGTGTCTGTTGTAGATTTTTGTGCTGCATACATTATTGTGGGTATGTGTGTGCCATAAATCAAGTTATTACACACATGCTAGCATAAATATGATTTTCAGGCAGACAATAACCTTATGTGGAAGATGAGAGTGGAAACGAAAGTCGAAGTACTTGAAGGGAAGCCTAGGCAATACATTAAAGGCGTCTCTGAAGTCTAGAATGATTTCCAAAGCTAGTCGAAGCCAATGAAGCGTTGTATTAAAGTAAGTTACTTTAAGGGTTTTTAGTTAAGTGACTTGTTAGGAAGAGGATTTTATTATTAAGCTAATACCTCTACCTATTTTAGACAATTCCCAAAAAACAGAGTGAAGTTTTTAGAGGGTATTTTGAGAGTAAACTTAGTATTAATACAACTCTTTAAGTGCCCCACTTAAGAGCCGTATTACCAGTAATTTTTCTTGGCCTTGCATCCCACAAAAGACTTGAGTAAATATCTTAAGCACTATGCTCTCTAGAGGCAACAGCTTGGCTCCAAGAGGAAGTTTATTAGTGACACGAGTTCATCATTAAAACGATGACCTTCGTCCTGAGGGCAGCGAGTTGCGAGGCTGTGCCTGTTGGCGGCGGCCTGTTGGGGCTTCTGGCCAATTAAAACATTCCACATTGTTGGCAGCACACTACTCGTATATGAAGGCACTTAAAGCCGGATGTATTAGCCACTTTAAGCTGACCATGGAATCTTCATGAATCCGATTCTGCATTGAGCTTAACTCACATAAAACTCGCTTGGCGCTTTTCACCAAAGGCCAACCGTTGGGGGAATGTCAACTGATCAAATTACGCTGAAATTGCATTTCGTTACTCCGGTAACTTGGCTTTAAAAGTGCCAAGTGCTGGAGAGGATTGGAGGATAGCAGGGACTGAGACGGGAGACCCTTATCGGCTTTGCCCGGGGGCCACAAAAACGTAATTTGGTGTTGCATTTCCTTCTGAAAGCCAGAACGTGGCAAACAAAGTGCCACATGCAGCTTATTTATGGTAAGCGCGGGGGGGTGGGTTGAGGGGAAAGAGGTTTTGGGATAAAGGCGAAATTACTATATGCGATCATGACCAGAATTGCCACTGTTGGCAATTTATTCGGTGCCACTGTGGTCTTAAGTGTGCCACTGCCAGGCAGGAGCTCAAAAATAAAAATAGTTAAATGTGCTTTCTTTTGTCTTTGTGAAGATGCGAGGGTGGTTTAAGGGGTTTGAATTAAGTTAAGAAAGTCTATAGAATATATTTTAGGTTTTTTGATTAATAGTTTATCAAAAAAAGTTAAATTGATGGAGAGTTTTGTGTTTTATTAAAAAGAAGAAAAACCCTGAAATACTAAAAATTATTAAAATAGGATCTTATTTAGTTTCTTTAATATTTCAAGCCCCACTAACTTTTCAAACTCCCCTCTTAGACCCCACTTAACATAGCTTCTGCTAGATAAATCAATTTTAATGGTCATTGTATTACTCCTCCACAGTCAGCAGTTGTTGCAAGTGTCGCTATATCCTCTTTTATATATTTTAAATTTGCCTAAAACTTTGCAAAACATAAATCAAGCAAAGGCGCCACATTTTTATCACACTTCAAGGACACGTGCTGGCCACAGGAAAGACAAGAGGGAAGATGAGCAGGCAGCTTACTTATCTCAAAAAAATGAAGCATAAATCCATGGGATTCCTTTCGCTTTACCGCCTCCCCGGGAGAAGGGTGTGTTTAAGTTTGACTTTAAATTTCCTCTTTCAGCTATATTTTATCACTGGCACTGGCGGATCTGCTGGTTATCATCACCACAGTGCCCCTGGCCTCCACTGTCTACACCGTGGAGTACTGGCCCTTTGGCAGCTTCCTCTGCAGTCTGTCGGAGTTCATGAAGGATGTGTCCATTGGAGTATCGGTCTTCACGCTGACAGCTTTATCGGGGGATCGTTATTTTGCCATTGTGGATCCCCTGAGGAAGTTTCATGCTCATGGTGGGTAAAATAACAGAGTTACAAGAGCTTAAAATATTATTAAGAATATTTCCAGGAGGCGGTAGGCGAGCCACCAGGATGACCCTGGCCACAGCAGTGTCCATTTGGCTGCTGGCCATACTCTGTGGCATGCCAGCTTTGCTGGGCAGTAAACTCAAGGTAGCTAATCCTCTCTTGCATCTATTTAACCTTTCCTGATTCATTTTACTCTGTTTACCCAACAGAACTTTGGTATCAACAAGCAGACCATTGTCATCTGCTATCCTTATCCGGAGGAGTGGGGCCCCAACTATCCCAAGACCATGGTGATGCTACACTTTCTGGTCTACTATGCCATCCCTCTGGTGGTCATAGCTGCCTTCTACGTGCTCATTGCCCTCCATCTCATGTACTCGGCCAGTGTCCCCGGCGAGATCCAGGGAGCCGTTCGTCAGGTGAGGATTAAGCACGTAACTCAATTTATGCCCCCTAAAAAGTATTCATAATTGAAATCAATCATTGAACCCTAAACTGTAAAAAAGCGGGCAACTCCATAAAAGTGAATTATAAAGTTTTTTCCACAACTATTTTGCTGCTGTAGCAAAAAAAAAGAAAGAAAAAGTGCGCAAAAACTTTGCCCTTTCTGTGGGGCGGCATAAAATATTCATATTGACTTGACCAACGCTCTGGAATTTCAATTCAATTGGTTGGAAAATAAATTGAGGAACTTTTTAGGGGGAAAATGTACATAAAAAACATGTGTTGCCTCATCAATAGAAATTCCTGGTGAATAAATACAGCGCAATGGTATAATATATCAGGAGCCAAATTGTTAGGGATTACATTTCCAGCTTGTTAGAAGTTTTTCTTTCTTTATTTACTTGTTTCTTTGTGGTTTCGTCTAAGCTTTCCTTGTATTTAATTCTATGTATTTATAAAAGTTGTGTTTACCACAAAAGTTTAGTTAGAGGTGTTATTTATGAGAGTCTTTTAAGCTTGGCAAGGTCACGAAATTAAGTTTAGTTTAATAAATAAATATAAATACTCTTTAAACTTGATAAGAAATTATTTCAGTGAGAACGAAGTGCTTTTGAGTTATTTAATAAATTTAAAAATATATGAAAAGCTTTATTATGTTACCAAATTATAAATAAGTTAAGCTTTGAAAAATGTTTAAAAACTCGAAGATGCCAAAAGATACAAAATAAGGAGCTGTATCCCTAAGATACCAGAGGGAAACCTAAGGACTTCTATAGACTTTTACTGATTTAATATAAATCTTTTTGTTAATATTTTATATATATATTTTTTAAGAGCATCCAAATCTCCTGTGTCCTGTAATAACAGGATATCCTTTTCTCACATCACTTAACATAAATTTCTGTTTTCATTTCAGGTTCGTGCCCGTCGCAAGGTGGCCGTCACAGTGCTGGCCTTCGTTGTCATCTTCGGCATTTGCTTTCTCCCCTATCACGTCTTCTTCCTCTGGTTCTACTTCTGGTGAGTGTTGGTCCTGCTCCTTTCTAAACATGAATGAATGGATGGAAAGTCAATTTGTCAAGCGGATAAAAGGGAACCTGCCAGCAGCAAAGGATATGGCGTACACACATGGCTCCATGGCTCCATGGCTCATGGCTCTTGCATGTTCACAAAGGAGTCGATAAGGGTGAAGAGAGTCCTGCGTATGAGTAATGTTGTTGCCATTTGTCCGACACTTGTTCGCCTGCAGGACAATCGATTTACCCGCTGATATCTCCATTATGGGAGGCCCCAACATAACTCCAGACTACCTCCCTTCTCCTCCCATTTTTTATGTTTCTGTTTGTGCCTTAAATTCCCTATTTCTTCCTTGGTTTTGTTACAGGCCCACCGCCCAGGACGATTACAATGCGTTCTGGCATGTCCTGCGCATCGTCGCCTACTGCATGTCCTTTGCCAATAGCTGTGCCAATCCCGTGGCCCTGTACTTCGTCAGCGGTGCCTTTCGCAAGCATTTCAATAGGTATTTGTTCGTTCACATCAATCCACCAGCCGCATAAGCCACCCCCAACGATACCTGGTACTGGGTACGGGGTACTGGGTACTCGCTGGTCGGTAAATCAATAAACAATCTGTAGCCCCGTAACTGTAAGCGTAAGCCAACTGCCATTCCGTTTATCTCTCTCTATCTTTCCCTCTCTAAACAAAACCCATAACTTCCGTATAAAAAAAGAAAAAAGAACCCAAAAAACATAAACATTTGAGCCAACATGCGTGACTTGAAAGTTCTCTATGCACCCCACAGAGTTTTTAAGCAGAAAAAAAGGAAAAGAATTCATAGTTTGGTTGTCAATTTCCATTTTGGACGTGATCTGAAAATTCCTTTGATATGTTTTTTTTTCTGTTTCAGGTTTTTGTATATTTTTTTCTTCCCTTTAAACTCTCCTCTTTGTGTCAGATTTATTTATTTAAATATTTCAATAGTTGTCTCTTTAAAAAAATATGATTTATGGACTCGCGAGAGTTCCGCTGCATAAATAATAAGTGAGGAAATTAATGCAGTGTTTCAGCTTTAATTCAATTAATCTTTAAGTTCAATTTATCCAAACTGTGAAATGTGTGGTGTATCCCCTACTCTCTCTATTTATTTGTTTGATTTTCTGTAATATTTCTCTCAACTTTTATTGAACCGCACACATTGACCAAGTGCACAACTTCCCTTTCGATATGAGTGTCTCTGCTCTTAAATTGCAATCTGGAATTGTTTGTTGCTCCCGCATGAGCTCACAAAATGGCACACAACCACGACTGCACAGAGAAAAAATATGGCAAAGCTATAGAAAATATATTAAAGATAATACAAATTTAATTTTAATAAATAATGAACATTTTTGAAACCTAAAAATATGTTAGAAAAATCTCAAGAAAAAATAATATTCATTAGGGGAAACTTTTCAAATTTTACTAAGATTTGAAATGATTTAAAAATGTGAAAAAAATAAGAAATAAAATATTTAAAATAGATAAATCCCTTAAATTTAATTTAAAAGTGATATTTAGTTATGTTGCAGATATTTTTCCTCTGTGTAAATACTAAGACACCCCACAAAAACACGCCACCACACATAGACAAGTGAAATTTTTGAAATATTCTTTATGAAACGCGAATATACCTCCCCTTGACCGCCACCCCCCATTTCTCCAACCTCCTCCTTCCGCCGGCAGATATCTGTTCTGCCGTGGAGCCAGCGGAAGACGCAAGAAGCGCGGCCAGCACGACACCTTCTGCATGCACCGGGACACCTCGCTGACCAGCACCGCCTCGAAGCGCTTCCAGTCGCGTCACTCCTGCTACCAGAGCACCATACGCAGGTGAGTGAAGTCCTGTTCTCCTCAATAGTAGATTCTGAAAAATCCCGGAATTCCCATCATTTTTACTGCCTGCACCCTCAATGGACAGCTGTCGTCTGCAGGAGACAACGATAACCACGCTGCCGAACGGTGGCAATCAGAATGGTGCCTCCATCTCGGCCGTGGACCTGGCACCATTGGCCATGCCTATGGTCCCAGCCTCGGGGCACAATGAGGCACCACCTCCAGGATATGAGTTTGCTGCTCTGAACGAGTTTGGTCAGCAGCAGCACCAACGTTCGCACCCACCAAAGTTCCAGGAATCCTTGTTGAATTGAAATTACAGGATCAGGACTAAAAGTGGGACTTTAACGGAGTTTACAGGAAGTCAGGCAGCGAGACAGACACTCTATCAAGATCAAAAAGTAGTTAAAGGTGGCATATTTACCTGCTGAGGTTTTTTTAAATAGAGAAATTCTTTAGCTAAGAGAATTTGTTTAGAAATTAAAGTCAGCTTTGGGCAGGCTTAAATTATATAAAATCGGTAAAGGCTTCTGCCTAACAAAATACAGATTAAAGAATATTCATTGGTTAGATCGGTTAATACAGTAACACTCCTGAAATACTAAATAAATCACTCCCAACAGATGATTATTTTGTGCTAAAAATCAACTAGAAGCTGCTAGTAAACCTTCATGGAATGTAAATACAAACTAAATGTTTTTTATGTCATAGATTTTAAGCCTAAATGTAAACTGTGTCTGTTTCAAACTAAAGTATTGCAGCCGTGGCACGGCTTTAAGCTAAACAACTAAATGCGTTTAAAATAAAATATATGGAAAAGAAAAAACTCCACTTTTATAGCTAATCACTAAAGAAACTTTGTAAATACATTTTTATGTGCCATCAACTAGTTGAAAATAAATGTAAATTGTGCGTTAGAAAACTTTGTTTTCATCTGTCGCTGGAAAAGTCACTCGAAGCCGCCACATGAGCTGTGAGACCCGAAAACCCGCAGCGTGAACAAGTCATGGAAATTTATGGGAAATTAAATTACTTAGAGACCATCCATCTGTGGCAGCTTGTGGACAACTTTAAGGAGTCCGGAAAACTTTGTCTCCTGGCTGAGGCATCAACAACAAAGCTGGCCGGTCGTGACCTCAGAAAAAAAGAAGGGGAAAAAGGAAAGGAAAGCGACTCCCTGCGGTTCGACGTGGGCTCTCTGCCAGGGACATTCGGGGAGATTAATTGGTTTGGCCGCAGGCACAAAAAGGTGAAATCGGAGTCACAACTTAATCTCGTTCACTTCAAACAAATTGCTGCGCCATTTTTGAGCCGGATTTTGGGTTCGAATCTGGCGGAAAAACAATTGTGGGAGTTGCCTGCATTATTAAAAAACCATTTTCGATGGAAAACCAACCCTTTGAGATATTTCAGGCTCAGATTGATCTTTAATCGAGATATGAACCGTGCTTTAGGGGTCTTGCTTTTGGGTCTGTTGAAGGTTTTTACATATTTGGAGTGAGGTTTTCCCTCATTTAGTACACATTTTCTGAGAAATAGGTAAGGGTTTATTTTTGGTTTCTTATCTTAAGTCTGTAGTCTTTTTATAGAAACGATTTATCTCTTGAGATTTATATAAATTATTTATAATTAATGTTTCTTAACTCTAAGGCATTGCCTTTATAACTGGCTATATCTGAGGACTCCTTAGCCAAGTTCTTGACTTTATAAAGACATTATGCAAGTCCTATACAATAATGATTGCTCTCAAAGTTCAAGCACCAGCAGTTATGCTTGCTCATAATGCCACAGGGACTTCATCTTCATCTCTTCGTTTCCTGAATCAATTTCCGGCCATTTCAATGATGATTTTGCGGCCGTAAGTGCCGATGAAATGTGCCATCAAGTCAATCAGCTTAAATCGGACGCACATTGGCGTCATTATTTACCGAAGAAGCCTTTTTGCGTGGGCCAGCCAGACTCTCGACATTCGACAGATTCGACAGATACAGAAATTAAATTAACTCATGAAAATGTCGGGCGCGTCACGGGCTACGTGCCGAGGATTTCCCTGCGACTCCTTTTGCATGTCGGAGGTCCTGGTGACAGGCGTTATCTTTCGCCTGGCAGCTCTACTTATTCTTTTTGTATATAGTATATACATATACATATATATACATTTCTCTATTTCTGTTTATACGCGCTGGCTCATTTTTAATAAACCGGCTTGGGGTACTCATGCGGCATTTCAGCGACCACGTCAAGTTGTCATCAAGCCAAGTCGAGTGCTTATCCCGGCTTTATTAACTGTCCAAAGTGTTTGTAGCTGCTCCTTCTGCTTCTGTGCGGTTTGTCGTTGTCCTTTCCGCCGTATCTTGAGTTTATTTTTTTACTTTTCTTACTTTTTTCCCTTGATTTTTGCGCTTTTTGAGGTTTTGAATTTCAAGCTTATAACATAAAAAATGTTGGTTTATTTTTATGAAATTAGTCTGGCGGAAATTGAATTTCGGTTACTTTTACAATTGGAAATATTCGCTTTATTTGTGAGTGGAACTGGATTCTGGTCTAATTAGCAGGTTGCTTAATGAAAATCTCAGGCAATTAATGCTTTTGGCCATAATTAACTTATGCCTTAACGATTGCTGGGGGTTCATTTGACCAGATTGAATAAATTTGCAAATTGTTTAAGCTAAATATTGATTTGTAGAGACTTAAGTGGGGTTTATTAGTTATTTAATTATACAATTAGCTTTGATTTTAGCTGTTAAACTAAGCTTAAGGGGGGTAATCTTAATTAGGAGCAAAAAGCCCACTTTTCAAAACAATGTGGTGGCGAAACGGCTAAAGTTAGCTTAATGAATTAAATACCATATAATAAAGCAATACTTAAGCAATTTTTTTATATATTTTTTTATTAAAAAATATTAAGAAGTCTAGGAGTAATAGGGAATTTCCCGAGTCGCCTCAAAGAAATGTGGTTTTCGGCATACCTTCTAATTTAATAGATAAAAAATATTTAAAAAAATATAATTTAAAAAAACTCGACTTGAGTTCCTTTAGAATTAGTTAAAGAAGTTATGTTTCAAATTTCAAACCGATTGGATTAGTAAATTTTCCAAAATGGCATTTTTTAGGAGAGCTCTTTAAGCACCTAAGGTCTTTCTTAATGTTAAAGCTTATTTAATATTGGTTTTCTTCTCACTCATCTCTCTTGTTTTTCTTTTTGGCCAATTAAACAGCCATAAGATGTATATTTAATTCAGCACTTCTTGGCTAAACGGCCATTAATATTAATTTAAGTTAGAGACTAGCGCCAAGTGTCTTGACACTTGAAAACCGCACAAAAACAAATTCGGCATCGTCGTAATGAGAAGTACAACAACACCGTAACACGCAAATAAAAACAAAACAGGCAAACGCAAACATGGCAATGGCAATAACAATAATAAAGGCCTTATAAAACATATGAGGGGGTGCTTTTGTGGGTGGTTTTTTGGGGTGTATTTGGGGGGGTCTTCTGGTGTGAGAAATGAAGAAGCATTGGCGTGGTAAATAAATAAAACGATTTCACCGAGGGAGTGAGAGCAGGAGAGACGCAAATGTAAACACACACAGAAGTCCTCAAGGTGCAAAGCACGGCGGCTTAACGGCATTTCATGTGTGAAAAGCTGGGAAAATGCGAGGGGAGGGAAAATTCGGCGTGACGAAGAGTCCCTGTCCCTACTAATCGTAAATTGCCAGGCACATACATACATATAGTGCTAATCTACACTCGCACACATATTAGGGGCATAAAAATTGGCACTCAATAAGCAAGAGGGCACTTTTGGGTCGTTTTTTCTTCTGCCTCTACGTTTCCTTTACGGTTCCACCTCCCTTTAAGGACACGTTTGTACATATGTTTATGCGTTTGGGCGTTGCCCTGTAGCCAGGAGGCGACGCTGAGACGGCATCGTCTAGCTCCCGAGGCCTCCTGCATTTTAAATGCCTAAATGCGATACAAATAATAATCATAAAAAGCCGATCGAATGGGTAAACACAATGACACACGTATGTTAATGACACACAAGGATCTGCTCCTGAAGGCTGCTGGCTTAATTAAACTGAATTATTGGATACTCGGTATTTTAAGCTGTTCAATAAAGATTTAATCGGAGTTAATAAGTGGGTAATTAGACATTTATCAAGCCAGAGAAGAGTTGTTGGTACTGGGAAACTTGAGTTAAGGCAGTTCAAATTTGTGTTGGGTTTGGGGAGAGGGTTTAAAATTTTAGGCAATTTAACAATCAATTAATATACTTTATATTAACAATTAAATGGAGCTTGATTGAGAATCCAGCATCATTTACTAAAAAGATAGTAAAGGCTTCATTCTAACACAGCTTAATTCATACTTTTCTAAAGATTAAAGTGTTTTATGACTTAAAGTTGCATTGAAATTATTTCTTATTAAATTAAAGCAATTTCTCTAGCTTCCTCTAAGTACATAAAATAACTTTATTAAATTAAGTACCCAAGAAAAAATGAAGTGCTAAGAAATAAATCACATTTGCAGTCCACCGAGAGCAACAATCAATCAAGAATCAAAAGCTGTAATCAATAATCCACATTCACTGCTAAATGTTTTCAATGATTTATGTTTGATTGATATAAGGTATAAATTAAACCACATTCATATATGTATATATAAGTTAGGGCTGTTTCTTAAAATACATATATTCCAAACATAAAGAAGCTGCCCTACAAATATTTAACTATTCAGATTTTATGGCCCGGGCAAAAGCCAAAGGCCAGGCCGAAAATCACCACCTGCTGATTTATATTAAGTTGGAATTATACAAGCGTGCCAGGACCTACAGCCTCCTGCACCCCCCAATCTCTCATCCCAATTCCTAGCCTGGCCCTGCTTGGTATATTATCGGTCATTTCCTCCCCGCACTTAACCTCGGTTGTGTGAGTCTATTTTAAGCATTTACAACTTTATGGCCACTGGTCAAGTGACCGGACACTGAGGAGAGCTCGAGCTGGACCCCAGGAGAGCCTGACTTTAAGCTCCTTTCGAGGGCAATCACAGTTGGCGGTTGACAAATGCCACAAGAGCCATCCGCCCACGTCATCACCCCCGGCAAAGCAAACCGAGTGTAATCCTAGAGCTTCGGGATTCGGCAGGGGCTGTGATTTTCTTTAGCTAATTGCCGAGGAAGTAGGAGGGAAACTTCAAAAATCCGACACCATCGCCAGGCTCCATCATTAGGCAAACGGAAGAGGAGGAGCTCCTCTCACCACCTGGCATTTTTGGGTGACATTAAGTATACGCCTCGTGTGGCTGAGCAGGAATTTAATTAACTTGGCAACCCGAGATCTCGGCAAGCTGTCAAATTTAGGTATTCAAATTAAGTGTTCTCTTACACATGCATGTGTGTGGGGGTTCCAATCGAAGGATTGCCATTATCCATTATCCCCACTTCAAATGGCTGACGTTGATGGCTGGCGGAAGAATAAACCAAGTTTAGAGGGCATAAAATAAACGGATACCCAACCAAAAGGGGGCACAAGTGGCATGTGCTCTTGGGCCACTCAACTCGGCCAGAGTCACGAATCAGGGTGTCTCATCCCCTCCTGCTCTCCTTGGGCCTGTGCAAATAGTAAAAAGGACATTCGCCCGAATTGTCACATTCGTTCGCTTAACTGAACGTGGGGACAGCCGCAAAAGATTAAACAGTCCTCGATTTATGCCGACACACAGAACAAAGGCGCAGGACTCGGGAATTTATTCAAAGATGCCCCCTAAAAATAGGGAGGCACCAACACAATCCTTTGTTTAGAACGTCAAAGGTCAAGAGGTTTTAAACATCACAATGGCAGATGTCTTAAGAGTGTGTTTAATGTCTGGCAGGATTTTCTTGCGAATTTTTCAGTCAATTAATAACAACAATATTTGGGAGAGTTTGGGAGAAAAGGCTTTTAAAAGTATTAAGCGAGATTTCTTTAAGAGATTTTTTATAAGCTTTACAGAATTTCCTTAAAAGATTTTTCTCATTAACCTTTTTGAACATTCCCTCAAGCCTTTTTATGTATGTTTCTGTTTTCATATAATTCTTTTTAAATTTCTTTATCAATTCTTAGTATTTAAATTTATATTTAAATCCCCTTAAACTTGTAAATTTGTTCTTAAATTATTTTCCCTTTAAGCTACACAAATTTTCAAACTTACATAAATCTCTCTAAAGTTTTTCCCAAGTTCCCTGGCTTAAATAATGCCCAAGATTCCCAATTATTTAAAACATAAATCCCAAAAGTCATTGAGGCATTCTTTTCTTTAGACAAAATTCCTGTACTTCCTGTTGAAAACATCCAAAAAGTGACCAAAAAACTGGCACTTGTCTAATTAATTTCCATTTCAATTTTGAGTTGTGATTTCGGGTACCCCGAATCGCCGCTGGTCAGACTGGCCAACTTTCTCCACCGAGGCGTCCAAATGGCTAAACTTTGAGTCCTGATAAAAATAAATCTCTCTTTTTTCGTTTCGTTGATTTTATTCGTTTGTTGCTGGAAATCTGGTGGGCATGAACCCTTTTCAATCAAATTAGCCATAGTCAGTGGAGCAATTCCATCACTGGCGTCGAGCAGCAGATGATGAAAACTCTCGATGGGATTAGGCAGCGGGCTAGGGCTGGGGTTTGGAATTGGAATTGGACTAGGGGTTTTTATGGAGCTGCCATTGATGGAAATATTTGATTATCAGATGAAATGTAAAATAAGATTGAAGTCAGATTGATAGAAATTGTTTTTGTGTAGCGATTTTGTAATTAATTTAATTGTATGCAAAAGTTCTTTGTGTTCTTTAAGAAAATATCTTTGGATAGGTGTGGTTTTTAAATTTAATGAACAAGTATTTGTTTTATTATTTTCCTATAAACTTATTCTTTTCAAGTTTAAACTTTAAAGGTTAATAACAAAGGCAGTCTGACTCACCCTGACCCGTCAACTGAAAGTCAAATATGGGTCATCTGACTGACCAAGCTTACCCTTTAACCCCATTTCTCTTCTCCTTTTCTCGAGACCTTTGATTGTCAATGTAGCTGTGTAGCAACAATTGCCCTCATCTCCTGCCTTGCTCCTTGGAATTTGGCAGTTGTCCTGACATTGTTGCCAAAACAGTCAGCAATTGTGCAGGCAACAACTTTCGGCCAAATCATGGGCTGCTCATTTGTCAGCAGTACCAGGATACTAGGACACTGTGGTAGAGGATGAGAGGCGCCATCATTATGGTTCCTAAAAACTCCTCGAGAACCCGCAGAAACTTCTCTCAGACCTCAGGCAAACTTTTAAGCCAACAAACCCAGTCCGGTTTTGAACAAAGTTTTAAATGGAGAGTTGCTTTTGTTTTCGCTTCCGTTTCCGGTCGCGTGCATGCAAAATAATGACAAATCGCCGACTGAATTGTGCTCCAAGTACGTGTCTGTGGGCAGCAAAACCCACTCCAAGTCTCCGTTCTCCTCCTTTTTCTGGCAGGAATTCAAGTTATGACATTTAAAGGGTTCACATGTGTTTCGGACGCATCACGTATTATCGACATGTTAACAAGGCACACTGAAATATGCAAAATCCCACACAATGGATTCATAGTTTGTGGTTTAAGAGAGGGAAAATCAAAGAAAATAATACTAGCTGGAAGCCACATTCCCTGAATAAATACAAAATGAAACTAGAACTAAGTCCCCTAACCACCAGCACTAAAAAAATCCATTTTTCCGCTCGACTGCACCGCCGCGGTTTTCATAATTCCCCAGGAAAATGCCAGAGTTCAAAAGTAATAAATATTTAAAGCAAGAAGAGCAAGTCCCAAGGAGTTGCCAAAAAAGGACTTTGCGAAATACTCGAATTATTAATTCACTGGAAACATAAAATAAATACCTGTCACGGCTACAAAACAAAACAAAGATACGATTTGATAAGAGCCCGCGCATAACTGACATAATAATGTCAGAACAAAAGTATTTTCTCGCATTTTCGCTGGAAAATGGTGAAATTGCGTGAAAATTGTCTTGTCAGTGGCAGCTGCGAATAGATTAAAAAATATCAAAAGCAGCAGCAGCAGACAAACACACAGAGAGCGAACAAACAGACTAGGCACTTGGCACTTTGGCATACTGCTTACTCTAGTCTCAGGTCGGCTACAGGTGGACAGCTGGGATTCCCAGCTAACCGGAAAGATCCCCTCCCGCGGGCGATTACATATACCAGCGGGAGTGAAGGAGTTTGTCACTGTCACATCACATCATTTGCATATTTGCACTCTCGGTTCGGTGTTGCGCTTATATCACGCATACGCAGCGTTGGCTTCGATGCCCGATGCAATCGATGCCCTGCAGGCCGTCCTGCTCCTCGATTTCCATTCTTAGTCCTTCCGCATGTCGCATAGCCTGGCTACAATAAAGCTTTATGTGAGACGGGGGGCAGCTGTCGTCAATCAAAGGATACGTTTCTGTGCTGTGCTCTCCTCCGCCGGCTTGTTTGGCTTTGTAATTTATTTGCCATGCTCGAGATTTGACTTAAAGTGGGTAAAAACCGCACGATTTTGGGGCCATGACATATGATAAGGGGAAATCGACCTAATTTGCTTGTCCTCGGTTGGCATCAGTAAAGTTTGAAGATGAAATGGAGCGGCAAAGCTAAAAGTTAATTTTTGAGGTTGCTCAAGTTTAAGTTGTATAGTGTTTTTTTATATATTTTAATAGAAATTTAACATTTCTTTGTTTCATAAAAAATCTGTAATAAATTTGGTTTCTAAAACCGAAAGATTTAGGCTGTTAGCTGATTTTTATTTGGTCTTTGAACTGAATAAACATAAATATTCACTGAATTTTTCAGCTTTTAAACTAGACTCGATGGTCACGTAGAATCGTGTCGAAATATACGTTTATACATTATATTTTACAGGTAAAGTTAAAAGTAAAATGGGGGAAATGTGGAAAATGTAGTGTCTATTACATCACTTTAGGTCGCCACTGTAGATGTAAAATTTGTAATGGCTAAATCATTTGTGGACCTTAATTCCCTTTGAAACCCAATAAAGAAGTCATTTCCGACCCTATAAATCATATATATTCTTGATCAGCATCTAAAGCAGAGTCGATCTAGCCATGTCTGATGGAACAAAAAAATTTTTAATTTTTTCAAAATTTTATAAGTGGTTACATCATTAAAATTCTCAAAAATTAAACAAAAAAATTAAAATTTTTAAAAACAAAAATTTAATATGCGAATTTGTTAACCTAAAAAAAACTAGCATAGAAAAGCTTTCCGAATTGAAATTAAGGAATTTTTAGCTTAGTTAAGATCTTAAGATTTAAAAATTTATCATCAGGCAAGTCGATCTAGTTAAGTTCACCTTCCAGTTAGTTTTATAACTTCACTTTAACATTTTTATGAAAGAAATATTACATTCTTTATTCCAAATTCATAATTTCTTAAATATTTGTATTAAAAATGTTTAAAAAAGTGAACCACTGATTCCAACCGATTAAAGCCCAGCTCTATTACTCATTTCTTGGCCGTAATGTAGACGACAACAGCTGCCACGCGCTCACGCTTACCTGGGACCGTCTCTCGCTCTCTTCTGGAGCGGCTCTCGTCGGCACTTGTCTTGGCCAAAACGTGTTTTGGCCACCAGCTCGCTTGGGGCTTGGAGGTTCAGCTCAGTGCCATTCTTCAGTTCGATTCGAATCGCGTTTAAGCTCGGTTGTTGCCGCCGGTTGCCGGATCTGTGTTTCTGCTTCTGTTGTCTCCGCTGTTGGCCAAGTGAATGTCACTCGATTGCAGGCAAAACAATCCAATATCGTCCATTTGCAGTGGGTGATGTGTAAGTGCGATCGCAGCTCTCTTTCGCTCTCTCTCCCCGCTGCCCGAGCGGAGCAAGTGCGTCCGCAGATTGAAGATTTGCTGCCAAGCGGGTTTGGATTTCAATTTCGGTCTACGGGATTTCAGTTTGTCTTTTTTACATATGCAAAGCGCGTACTCTTGCATTACCGTTGTCGCGTCGCGTCATAAAAAAAAGTGACCACGCCCCCTCTAAAAAAAAACACAACCGCCTCCCGCGATCTCCTAATCAATCGGTGATTACCAGTGGAAAAATTTCACTTTGCGCCGAAAGCTAGTTTTTGCATACACACGAAGAAAAGGAGGATATTTTGTGTGCATAAAAATTTAAAAAATTAAAACAGTTATTAAGAGAAATCTCAGTGACTTAGAAATAGTGGAATAATATTATTTAATGTTTACTTTAAACCTCTGAGCTTTTGTGAAATCGAAAAATACTTTATTTTTGTGTGTTAATTCAAACCACCGGACTTGCACTCGTTTTCCTAGAAGCCCTGACTATATAGCCATCCATCTACCAGTACATATAATAGCATTGAGATTCTCGAGTGTGAAATTAACATAAAGTTTTACCCCCCGGCTGGCCTCCAATTAGAAACTGCCATAAATGCATAAGAATTGTGCAGTTGAAGTCCATTCATAAGACTTAATGAAGAATTATTAATTTTTTTAATTGCCAGCACGCAAGCCAAGGTCATTGGCTGTTAGATAAAATGCGATATTTTTCCAGAAGTTTTTCCTCTCTCACAAATAAATAGAAAATATCAGAAACTTGCAAAAAATCACATAAATAATTGCAAGAAACAAAAAAGAAATATACAAATATATAAAAACCAAAAGACAAACAGAAAAAGCAAACCTCCAGCCAAGATATATTATATATGCTTTCGTGTTTATATAGCAAAGACAGAGATTCAAGGTGAATGTTGCCATTATTTTTTGACAGAGAGCTCGAGAGCAACAAGTGAAAATTTATTGAGAGGTTGTTCGCGTGCTTAGCAAGTGAAATAAGAGAAGGAGATGCCAGAAATCAGCGCCAAACAAATACAATTAAATAAAACATTAATTTAAAAAGCAAAAAAAATAATCAGGGGGTAATTTTGTTAATGAGAAATAACAATAATAAATAACAGAGTCTAGACTAGTCGCAAGGGGAATCCCCCAGACTAGACTTTCGGATTTTGGTTTTAGCTTAAAATTTATATGCAACTTCTTAGAGATATTTCAGAGATATGAAATAATCTTTTTCTGTTCTTGGCTCACAGAACTTAGCCTACTCACACACAATTCTAGTTAACCATCATACGCACCGTTGGCGTTTTAGCCTTGAACTTTTCCATTAAGGCACACATCGTCTCTGAACAAGGCAACAAAGAGAAAGAAATCCACATTATTATTAATTGTATTTTAACGGTATAACGTAAAGCAAGCTGTTTGGCCAAAATGTTTTGAATAACTTCCAGAAAGAAACCCGTCCGACAGCAATTTCTTGCTCTTGACTTGAAATTCGCCAGCCAAGCCATCAATAAAATATATGAAAAAAAAACCACAACAAAATGCAAATACTGGACAACAAATAATTTAACGATAATTTACAAAACGCTCCAGGCAAAAGCACCACAAAAAAAAACAACAAAAATTAATAAGAAACCAGTTGAAAATTACAAAAATAAGGCTTTTCGGTTAGTAACGAAAATGTCTGGCAGAGTGAAGCTGCCTTTGGGCAGCCGGAGCTTCTTTTTCTTCGTCACCAGCAGCTGCTGCCTCATCTTCTTCGCCAGCGCACAAGGTGAGTGAGTTTTACATATGGTTTTTATTTCGTACACATCTCTTTTATTTTACGATGTTTATGCACCACACGACAAAAAGCTTAATTTAAGTCATATTCTGCGGGCAGAGATTTTCGGATTTTGGAACGTCAGAAAACCCCCAAAGATCTCTCTGTCTGAATCACTTCGCGCTAATTTATCTCTCTTTAAAGCCGTGAGATCGGTGTCGTCGGCGTCTCTTACAAGCCGGAACTCTCCGAAGGTCTTCGGTG
This sequence comes from Drosophila kikkawai, assembly GCF_030179895.1. Lineage (NCBI taxonomy): Eukaryota > Metazoa > Arthropoda > Insecta > Diptera > Drosophilidae > Drosophila > Drosophila kikkawai. Next base: position 25,017,073 of record NC_091729.1, read on the forward strand.
TCTCCGAGTCTCGGTAGTCTCTGAATCAAAAGAACGACGACAGTAAATGCGTGTTCAAAATTAAAATCTCCAAATTAAAATTTGTCACAATAAAAGAAACGGATGCTCGGTAATAATAAAGCCCAAAGAAAAACACACAAAAACACGTTGAAAACTTCCGGACAGCAAGAGCAAGACTAACTGTCAACCAATTTGCAGTTCAACAAAATACAGGTAACTCTTTCGGCTTGATCCAAGTGTCAGCCACAAATTTGGTTGCACCTGCAGTTGATTTGAATCCCCTTGGGGGGCATTCCGCTTTTTGATTGGCAAAATGTTGACGGCTTTGGCCTTTTTTGGTAACCTTTTAATGGATGCACGGGGAGAAAATGTAATATATTTATAACTATACCATTTTTTAGCTGAGATCGGCCTAAAATAACTCCTTTTTGGCTTGATTTTAGTGCATTGCCTTAAATTCATAACAACTTATTCTTAACTGTTTCTTATTCTTAACTGGTTCTAGGACAATTTTTTCTTAAATATAGAAAAACATTTTTATAAGTGCTGTTTTGTTAGTCTGAAATTCCTTATTTATTAGTTTCTTCCTCTGACTTATCATAAAAATAAACATTTTAATGGCTTTTTTCATATCGGAATCATGTTTTTCTCATAAAAATATTATCTTTAAAACTTGATTTTATTATTCCCTTTGCTTATATCCGGTTACGAATCAATACATTTTTGTTTAGTGTGTTTTTTTGCATTGGAATTACTTTATTTTTTGCCTCGGAGTGTGTTAAAATGTCAGTAAGTGTCAATAAAGTATTTTTTAGCTGGAATTCCCGGTTAAATATTGGGTTAACTGTTGGAAAGTTTGAAGAGAATCGATTGTAAAAGGGTTCTTGGCACAGATTTGTGTGAGGAACCCAGTTTACAAGAGTTCTTAACACAGATTTTTGTGTGTTGAGATTTCCTTTTCGAAAATCAAGTGCTTTTAAGGCTAAACCGAGTGTCATTGAACCGAAGATGAGTGTCACGTAAACTTGACATAATATTTACACCATTACAAGGTATCTCCGAATTAATCAGCACAAAGCGAATTTACCCAACAAAAGGCTGGTATCAAAAAACAAAGTAAACAAAACAAATTAAAACAAAATCTGTTGCATAAGCCATCAATAGACAGAGACACACAACCTTTCTACTGTCCAGTGGATGCGCAGCCCGAGACCAAATATTTGTGGGGGCCAGCGAGGAGAGACAAAGCAGCGCTAATAAAATTAACTTGCTAATGAAGCGATGATCACACCGCAGCAACCATGATATATACCTACATATACATATTGACTTAAATCATTTCGGAGCAGCCAAAGAAACAGAAATCAAGAAATACAACTTATAAAAAAATACAAGCTGGGCAGCATTTTTTGTATGCAGAAACATTTTTGTCGCGCGTGTTTTCGGCCAAACAGCGGCAAAGGCAGGCCAGCAGAATGGGAAAACAAGTTTCCAGAGTCTCTTGGCGGTCCACTATGCAAATGAAACACTAAATACTGAAGCTATACACATGTCTCTCTCTCTGATATTTTGTAATATCCCGCAATGAAAACGAAAGTGGAGTGACTTTGAAAAGCGCTCGTCGAACGAAAGCCCCCAAAGCCCCTAAGACCCTTCCAGCAGCTGCCAGTTTGCCCTTGTTGTCGTCGGTTTTCACTTTTTTTTTATTTTATTTTTTATTCCGTCATGTACCGAGCTGTTAACTCTATCGAATTAAAATAAATTCGCTGCCGAAAGAAAGTGAAAGAAATGTAAGAGTGCGAGTGCGAGTGCGCGTATGTGCACATGGCAGTGGAGTTGCGGCACAAGTTTTGCGCTCGAAATCATAACACGGTAATGGCAACAGGTTGGCTGACTTTTACAGTCCGGCTTCTATAACTTGAACTTGCTTACCTACATTTTAATGAACTTGAATGAGAAAATAAGGTTCAAAAACAAAGATACTGTTCTTAGAAATCAGTAAGAAATCAAAGTATTATAAGCTTAATTTTAAGAAAATTGGATCTTTATGATATTTTGTATATATTTTAACATATATAAATATTAATCGAAGGATTTCCTAAGTCTAAGTCCATAAGTCATAAGTTTCTTCTTTAATTTCTGAAGGATAAAATTATAACTTTATTTATTGAGGCTGAAAACTTAATTAAAATTAGGCAAAACAAAGAGATCAGTGACTTAAAATACAAGGAAATTTCATGATTACTATTTTGAAATATTCCCCCTTATTAAGTAACGACTGTAACTCAAATCTGATTTTGAGTCTCTGGTCCGAAACTCCTTACTTTTCTTCGAATTGTCACACAGCCTTAACTCTTGGCCGAACGTGACGCATTTCTTTGGTTTTATTTCAATGAATAAATCCAAATCTTTTCGGCCAGAGAGATGCAGACTCTGTGGAAATAATTGCCAGCTAGGCTTACATACTCATGCAAATTGGCATTTCTGTGGCGTCGTAATGATGGGAAAGATGCCAATGACATTGTTGTTTGTCCATCCAAAGCTCGACTCAGGAGGCAAACATAGCTGCAGTGAAAAGCGAATTTACATGCGACTTTTGTGCGATTTTTGTGGCCTGAAAAGAAAAGCGCAGATTTTGCCAATGGCCAATTAAAATGAATATTCGCATTTCCACAGCTCCCGGGAGCCGAGAGATTATTTCCGCTCAGGTTAACTGCACTCCGAGTTGAAAACCAGTTTTTTTTTGCCAAAACAAAAAACAGGTGCGACAGCCCCTCGTGGCCAGCGGTGGCTTTTTATATAATGGTCAGCTTTAAAAAGGAGCAATTTCTCAAATAGTTAATAGGCATTGCTAACATACTTTGGCCAGTCCTGGTCCAAAAAGTTGTTGGTTTTGCGACAACTTCAACTGAGATCAAGTTCCTTGAAGGCAAACAAAGCTGCTGGAGCGGCTTGAATTCCATTGTTTCCTTTTAATTGGGGCTATTAACACTTGTTTATACTTTTTGAGATTTTTGTAGGACCTATTTTAAATAGTTCACAAAGAAAAAGCTTACTAAGATTTGGCGCCTATTATATCAGGAATCCAGCAACGCAGGAGAACCCTTTCCGCCTGATTTGTGGCAGGGAACTGGACCAAATTCGGGACATCGAAGAAGTAGAAGGCAAATGCTACATGTTTGTCGTTTGGAAGGGTGACCCGGAAGTCCATAGGGTTCCCTTGGAGGGATTACTGCTCTAGCAAAACAGTACTTACCATAAAAGGGATCACCGAACCCGCGCCCAAAAGGTGTCTGTAGTACACACACCTACCTGGGTGAGTTGACTGTCGGCCCTGTGCCCATAACCTTAAACGCAAGCTTCCGCTCCGGGCTTCTTTCGGCTTCTCAGCTTCAACTTCAGCTAGGTTTCTTCTTCATAACTTTACAGTTCGACGCTCGCAATATTTGAGCCATGAGCCATGAAAACTTCGCGTTGCCTTCGGGTCAAGATAAATGCCATCGAAAAGCGAAAAAACAGAAACGAAAACGAAGCATCATCCGGTGGTCGGGCGAAGACAACAACAAGCACTTTGGTTTTGTTTCCCTATACGTGCACCTGCCAGTAGTATCTGCATTTTTCCGCCATCTCTTCTCGGTGGTAAATCATTGGATAATTCCGATGTTCGGCATATGACAAATTGCTTGCCTGTACTTATCTTGGCTGCACTTGGAACACGGTTCTTAGGTAGGATTTATGACTGTACTGGGAAGATTAATGAGAGGTTCTTACATTGGGAATATTGGCAGGGTAATGGGAAGACTTTAAAGACTCAAATTGGCCCTCATCTATACCGAACTCACTAATTCTCCGATTCCCTTCTGCTGTAGATTTCTGGCTCGCGATCTCAGCCAGCTAAGAAATTATGTGGCTCCAGACTCTGTGTCTTGCGGTTTCCATTTGGCTTATCTCTGTCGCATCTGTTGACAGCCACACAGCTCCGCTTTGAACTCGGCGACAGACCAAGCCATAGACCAGGCCAAAAACTCCCTCGCAAAAGTTGTGGGCGTTTTTAAGAGGCTCCAGGGTTCATTGAACCTGGGCAAAGACTGGCTCAGAATGAAGTCAGCGCCAGTGTTCCCCCAAATAGTGATTCTCTACAGATGCAAGGCGCTGTCTTTATGGCTTAACCTTCACTCAGAGAAGTACTTGAGGTGACACGCACACCCCGCAGAGGCGTACACACGAACACACCTTTGTTGTGCTGGACCGGGCAGCTAATGTGTCCATTTAGCAGGGGGCTTGCGCAACTCCAATGTCATTTGTAAGCTCTTTTAATGCCCAATGATTGCACTTTTCAGCAATTTGCACAGCAGATCATAAGTCTGTTCCATGGATTAATGGCCCCCTAGTGGATTCGCACTCAAATCCGTGTGCTCATAAAAAGAAATCTTGTTTAACGGCTACTTAAATTAGTGGTTTAGGTGCCTGTAAATTGTTTTATTGTCGCTTACACAGCTAATTTAAGTTTTTTATATTTTAATTAATTTAAAACGTTTTAAAGCGTTCATTGTGAAGGTCGGTCTGTGACCATTAAATGGCCGTAAATCTCTCTCTCTATCTCTCGAGGGGGAAATTTAAATGAAATGACCTACTTTTGGGTTAAATAGTGATCATTATATAGTGTCTTTTGCTTTATTTAGTAAATATTTAAAACCTCTAGGTAGTTTAGGTAAATGAACAAAGAGTTTTCTTAGATTTTATTATTAAATATGTATCTTTTTGGCAAGGCGTGTTTGCAAACTGCTGTTTGCTGTTTACCTCGTTGCTCTATTATTATTTTTCATTATTGCTGTGCAATTTACTCATGTTTTTACCTTCCTGATATCTCTGGGCTGCCTTCAACGTTCGACGTTCATTGATTTATGAGTGTGGCTATGGCATTTGCTTTGATTTCTTGAACATGTTTTTCCCTGGCTTTCGAGGAGTGCCACCTAGGTTGGGTAGAGGTGAAAAGGAAAAGGGAAATTCCATTTACCACAACTTTAATAATCGTTTCATTAGTTGGCTTCATTAATTGCCTTGGCCGAAAAATATTCAAATTTTCTTACCATATGTCAAATCCATCCGCTGCTATTTAAATTTCCATCGCTCCAGACACCGAATTTCCATATATATTTCCTGATTATGCAATTTGATTGTAAACCAAATTTGCATTTAATTTTCGGCTGCAGCAACAACACCAAAATATGTGATAATTTTCTCGCTCGTTTGACCATTTTTGGCCCGAGATGTAATTACGCCCAAGGCAGCAGCAGCAGCAACAACCAAGTAACAACATCCACACAGGCGGCAACCTCATTTATGACGCTTTGCATATGGAAAACAACAAATCAGAAAGAAACTGTAATGTGTGTGTTGTTGTTGTTGTAATGCAATTTGTTTAACGCTTCGTTTATTACCAAAAACAGGCAACAAGAAAACGCATTTCTTGGTGTTTCTGCGGCCAGCAGCAGCAACATTTTCGGGTCGCGTAGGTTGTGATACAACAGATACAGATACAACATCCAGTAGATACAATATTTTAATATGCAGTGTAGAGTTTGTAGCTTTCTTTGCGTTTGCATTTTCCTTGCAATTTTCCCTTGTACCTCTCGCTTGTTTATTTTTCTTTTTAGCTGCCCGAAAGTGTGGGTGTGTTTTTCCAGCATTTATGCTGGCTTATTTATGATTTTGTTTGACAGTTTAATATAGTATCTGTTGGTTCGTTGGCACGAGTCACAGTTTGTTGGCATCTCTCTGTTGTGTGCTGCTGGGTGCCTCTGGGTTAGGGGTTATTGGAACAGCAATTATATGTAGTTAAGGTGGCCCCTTGTGGCTGCAATTGCTGTAACAACAGCTGCTGCCGGAGATGCGGTTAGATTGCTTAACTTTGGCTGAGCCCAGTGTGGCGCTATATTGGCTTACAAATGGCTGATAGGCTCCTCCATTACAAGATGCTGCTGATTGATTGTTGATGGTTATTTATCATGTGGTTCAGACAAATCGTAATGGAGTGATATAAAACTTATTGGCTGGCTTGTAAATTACTTAATTGTTTGATAATCAGTAAGGGAACTGATATAAAAAGCTTAGATATATAAGGTATTTATGTTACTAGGCGTACTTTGTACTTGAACTGTATCTTAACGACTTCCCTATTGGTAACTCATACTATTTCCTACTCTCTTCCCACTTTCTACAAGCTAACACCTTCTATAGGTACCCTTCGGCCACCTGTGACCTCAAAACTAGTTCAGCTTTTCTCACAAAAGTGCATCCCATACCCAAGCTTCAACGACCTTGCTTTGTTTTCTCTCAAGCTTTTATCTTCGTTTCGCTTTTATTTCAACCACGCCCCAAAGAACCTGCCCCAGCGAGCGGTCAGTCTTCCCTTGATGTTAATGTTAATTTCACGCCCGTTAAGATAATTAAATTTGCCTTTGTTTTGTTTATATATTTTTTATATGTGTGCCTCAGTTTGTAGTGCAACAACATTTAAATTAGTTTATGTATCCACATAAAAGAGTGTGTTTTTCATGTAGTTTTTTCCTTTTGTTTGTTTCTTTTTAGGTATTTTTTGGCCAAAAGCCGACATTCTCATCATTTATCATAAAAAAAAGACGACTGAAAAACAACAAGACAAACTGCGGGCAACGGGAACAACTCACAAAGCCACTCCGAAGTTCAGGGTCAACGCATTTGTATTGAGATCTTGACGGCGGTAAACTCCAAATGAAGGAATTAATTCTTCATATTTATTACTATTTCTTATAAAAACATTTTCATTGCTTCAAGAAAAAATAGAACTTGCATTAGAAGTCAATAATTATTATTTGTTTTGTACACTGTACAAGAATCAAAAGAAACTCGATATCCCTTTGAATATAAAATGTCAATCAAAATCTTAGGAATTTCTAAACATAAAGACATTTGATACTTTGAACCAAGGGAACTCAAGCCCGAAGGTCGAACCAATTTCTTGTTAACTTAAATAAAATCAATACATCATTCTAGACTCCGCTTCTGCTTCCATTGAATTTGTTGAATTACTTGGCTTAAATGTCACTAGGTTGTAAACCAAAATCGAAGCTGGTCTCTGGGTCGGTAGCCTCTACTGGTTGCAAAGTTGTTGACATTTTTGTTTGACTTTTTCGAATTATATCCAGCTTCACCGCCCCACAAAAATTCACTGCAATTACCTTGCATTGGTATTTGGTATTTCCTTTGTTGCTCTTTCGGGGTGTGTTCTGAGTGAAGCAGGGAGAGACTCGTATTCCATTGATAAAAATGAGCTTTATATGTTAATTTTGGCAAAGTTTCAACTGCATTCTTTAAATTGAGGTTGTCTTGCTTGAAAAAAGTGGGTGGAATTGTGGGTATATCAAAGGTTTGAGTCATTTGTAATGTATGGAATTTATTAGGGAGGTGGTTTTCTAAGGAGGTTAAATTATATAGAAACTTAAAGGTTAGGCCAGGATTTTTAAAGATTTAACCTAGGTTATGATTAGAATAATAAAAATTCATTAAAAATATTACTTTCAAGTGTAAAATCTATAGAGTTTTGTAGCATATTTATAACCAAAGAACTAACAATCATTCCCTGTGTTTACTTTTCCATTTCCCTCATTACTTTCTTACCTATAACTAGTTTTTCTGCCTGAATATGTAACACTCTGCCATTTCTCATTAACCAAAGACTCCTCTTACGCTCTTTGTTTGCTTTGTAGGCTGCTTTTTGCCGTTTTCATATTGGCTAGCTACACCTACGACTTCCGCAAGTTAAACAAAATGCGTTTACCTTTTTCTAACATATACAAACTTATATATATATATATATACAGATATTATTAGCGATGCTTGAGCCATGAGTCAGGCCAAGTCAAAGCAATGTAAGGCAAGACTGCCAGTCCCGCCCATCGAAGTGCATTGAACGCATTTACTACTTCTCGCTGGCTGCCTCGCTGCTCGATTTTCCATGCACATTTTCGCTTTTCTTTTTAATTGGGATTTCTGGTGTCTGTTTTCTGCCTGCTCTCTGGCTTTTCCCCAACACGGCACTCCGTTTTCCCTGGCTTTGCATTCGCTCCGTTTCGTTTCACTTTCGCGTCACCGACAAAACTTAACTTAACTTAACTTAACTTGTTGCAACTGTGCCAGTCGAGTCTCGCTCGGTTTTTATGGCTTCCAGCCGCCTCCCGGCCAGACCAAGTGGTGGTCACTTTGGTGGCAAACGGTCAGTCGAGCAGAACTGGCCAGGCGGAGGGCTTTTTGACAATTCAACGGTCGCATAAATCACAAACAAAAGGCGACCGAGACTCGAATTAATATTTCTTTTGGCGAAAAGAAAGCGTTGACACTAAACGGAAGTGTTCGCCAAAGGGGCGAAAGTCTTGGCAAATTGAGTGATTAACACAAAGCACAAAGCCAGAGGGGGGAAGCCAGAGTTCAAAGAGTGGGTCTAGCTGTTATGCAATCCAAGGCAGTGATCGAACAGGGCGATCAATAACACTGTGAGGCAGCTGTATATCGGATTTCCCACCAACTGCAGCGCACACATATCGCTCAATTAACGCAGACTAATAACCAATCAATGGAGCTTCTGACCCCGCATAATAACCCAGTGATTCACGCCGCCCAGTGACCCACAGAGCCCGACCCAGTTGACTCAGCAGACAGGCGGCCAGACACCCGCGTACCAGGCTTGGTCTTAGGACACCCCGCTGGGACGCTGGTTATGCTGGATATTTATGTATCGGTACATTTGTGCCGCATGTTTGGCTAATGGTTCCCCCAGAGTCAGTGACATAACAACCGCCAATATTTGGAGTCGCACAGGCCAGGTGTCTTGTGTCCATTCTTTGAGTTGAACTTTGAACGAGTGAGCAGGCCCTGCCCTGCGAAGCCAATGGAGTGTGGCTAAATGGCTTAAATCCTTGACCCATTTGGTGCGTTCTCTCTTAGCCATCAAAGCCAGTCTTTTGGCATTTCCGCTCTGTGTGTTGCAAAGTGCAAAATGAAACTCAACTCAACTCGGCTCGAATCCGGGCTCAATTTGCAGTCATTAAAAACCTTTTCGAGTCGAAAATTACATACCTTAAATGTCGGTGGAGAAAGAGAAATAATATTTTTGTAGGCGAGATTTTCAAGGTGTATTTGTTGCGGTTTTTGTTTTTGCCATGATTACGTTTCTTAGCTATTTTTGTCATTTTTCCGCTGCTAAACGAGCTCCGGCAAAGGGGATAGTTAATGGGGTTAAGCTGGCCATTAACCCATTTTGGTTAGAGGGGAAATATTTTGTTGTTAAAGGAAGGAAATCAAAACAAAGAGATTATGTAAGCTAAGGGAGGTTTTGGGTATTTAAGGCTTTTATTAATTAATGTTTATAAAGGAAATTAATAAAATATTTTTATAAAAGGAAATAATTCGAACTTGTGCAAGTTATTAATATAGTTTACTAGGGAACTCAAGGATTATTATAGCCATAACTTAAATTCATCAGTTAAATAAAAAACAATAACTTGTAACAACTGATGGGTTACCTTATCTCTCTCTGTTTCTCTGCCTGTTTTCGCGGATATGCGGCAAGGAAAACAAGTTTGTGTCTTAAGTCTTTCGTTTCCTTTGTGGCCTTTTGTAACAGAAAATTATGGTCCAGCTACTGGCAGCCTCCTCGTGGAAACCTGTAATAAAGGTATGCAGTTATCCTTGAGATTACGGTTCATCAGGCAGTCCTCTCAGATATATGTGTCGTAGGAGCTGCAGTCCCCACTGAGTGCTCAAAGGAGGCGGCCTTTTAAGCAGGAAATGATGCCCAAAAGCAGCAGCAACAGCACCAACAAAGCTGGCAATTTGGCTGCAACAACAAACAAACAAACGAAACGAAACGAAGCAAAAGCGACATAAGAAGAAGCGACCGCTTAACGAGCGGCAGGCATAAAATATGCCCTTTGTGCGGCAGACATTGGCTGATCGCCTGATTGCAGATTTGCAGGCCGCCTGTCCGGTCTGCATTTTTAATAAAAATGTCAAGCCATTGGTTCCCCCGAGTGGAGGGTAAGCAACAATGAATTGGCAATTTGCAAAGAAGCAGCTCCTTCGCTAAGTAATCCCCAAGCTTCAGTATTTCGGATATCGGCGCGTTGGCGTTGTTGTTGCCACTCTCTTAAAAAGGCATTCAACTTGGGATATAACTGGATAACCCTTGATTGACGGTGGCTGCTGGCAACCTGACGGACCCATCTCAAGTGTTATTTGCTTTAATAACACTCGAGAACTGCAGGGCCCGTTGATGATGGTTCATTGAACTCTGGCCAATTTCCTAACCACTTCACCAGCTCCCAGCACTTGGGCACCCACTGAGCTTTGACTGGGATTTACTTCTATGGCTTCCCTGATAGCTGGACACGCCCAATTTGAAGTGGCACCCGCACCTATAGCACCGCTAGACCCTTAAATAAAAAATAGAAGAGAATATGCAAATGCGGAGGCAGAACAAAAGCTAGGGAGGAATCGCAGAAACCTTGTTGTTCACACAATAAATCACGACAACCAGAACAGCTATGGCCAAAGCTATAGCTTTGGCTATATTCACACAACAATAGACAGACAGCCTGGCCGACAAAACTAAGCCAAGATTGTTTTGCTGTTGACCATTTTGTCGTTGAAGCGTGCGGCAAAAAGCTGTGTCTTGTGTCTGTCTTTTGTTTGGCCATTCTTTATATTATTCGCCACAGTCCAAAGGAAAACAAAACAAACACAGAAAGACAGCCAAAGAGCTGAGCAAAATTATGCGGAAAATTACAATGCATAGAAATTTGTGCCGTTTTGAGAGACAGATCTAATCGTGAATTATGTATTTCTGGGTGTAGGCTAAGGTTACACAATCCTTTTTCGATATGAGACATTTATAGATTAAAAGAGGTGAAATTTTGTTAAGTAAGAGGAAAGGAATTAACATGAAATTAACTTGTAGATTGTAAAATATAGAAAAGGTTAGTTCAGAGAACTTAGAATATCAAGGAAATAAATCATTAAGCAGGCAAACAATATCTATAGGTATTTCTTTCCAGTAATTGACAGCTTTTACATGATTTAATTTCCTGATTTGTTTACTCAGCACCTTTAATTTATACTCCACTTTTGACCACTCCCATTTCTACTCAAGAATTAAACCCCACCAATCCCTTTTTACACACAACTACATACAATAAATTCCTTCTGCCTTTCGCATTTTAATGGCAACAACTCAGTTAGTATTTTAAAGTCAAAAAGACATTGCGCCACTTGCTGGCAGAAACAGAGATGCGAATGGAGGGAGACCAGAGCCCAGATTCAGATAGGGAGCTAGGAAAAACAGTTCTATTACTTAATATGCAACACTAATGCGAACAATGGCAGCACGACATCGTGGCAAAGGAAAAACCAAAGGCCCGAAAAACCACCAGAAACCCACAGAAAAACCAGGGGCCTAGCAGACACACGATCCTCCGGTTACCCAGTCTCGACGGTCTCCAGACATTCAATCAACACCAGCACCACGACTTGGCTTAAAAAAGAGCTCAGACCTCAGAGCCAACTTAGAAAGGCATCTGTATATAGAAGAAAAAACTGGGAAAATAAATATGTACTACATATGGCAAGAGGCGAACCCAAGGCGGTCAACAGTTTTTCACACCTAAGTTCAACTATTCTTTGCTACGTGCTACAGTTTTCGGAGCTTGCTCCATTGATATAGAACCACTCACCACTCACTGGCACTTTTTTTTCGGCAGCGGAGGAGATCTGGCTACGTGCCTGGGTTTAGGTATTTCGAATCTGTCTCGAGAACTGCCTTAAAATCTATGGTAGATTGGAGATCGAGATTGAGCTCTGACAATGGCAAGGAATTTAACTTCGTTGCTGGAATGATAATTCGAGTTTCTTTCTGGAATTGGAGCAGACCTGAAGCTAATACCAGAGATTGGTCGGTGGAGTCTTTGTAGAATTCTTAAAACACACAAAAATGGAGATACAAGTTAGATTAAAGGCTTCTGTGAAGTTGAGTTATTCGTGGCTCCAAGCAATCAAGTTATTAAACAATGCTTTATGGCGGGCAAGATAAGAATGTACATTTTACTAGTACAATTTATAGGAATAGATTTGATTTATAAGGTCAGAAATGCAGAAATGACTGCTTCACTGCGTTTTAAGCTTCTGATTGTAAATATATACCTGCCAGGGTATAGTAATTCCCATGTTTATCATTCAATTGTGGTAAAATTTTGGGAATACATCCATAAAAGACTATAAATTATTTCTATATAAAAACCTGCTATAAAAATGTTCTTTATTTCCTTTTTCTAATATATAAATCAATAGAATATATTTGCTTTAAAGCTAACTAGACCCAAAGTAAATCCCATTCTTTCCTAGACTATTTTTCCCTCTTAACTGATTTCTCAGGGGCAGTTCTAGTTTCTGTTCACTTTTCTGTTTGATTTGTTCTCTTATTAAATGCGATTTATGGCTCTGAGCCAAGTCAAGTCAGGCAAATGGAGTCTCGAAGCCAAGCCCAGTTCAAACGCGGGCCGAGGAAGTCGGACCAGACCACTTCGGCACCCAGCTCACAATCTGTTTTTTTATTTTTCGAATCCACGAACACTGCCACGAGTATTTGCAATCGCAAAAGAAAAAAACTCGTTTGCATTTGCGCTCGTAATTTAGTTTTAATATTTGCAATATAATTTTTGTTGCTGTTTTCTGGTGCTTTTATTAGAGCACGCTTTGCAAATTACATAAAGCCACCAAAGAGCACAGCTCGCAAAGAGAGCCACAAAAATAAAAATGTTAACTGCAAAAACAACATGGGCAAAAATGAACGTAAACAAAGTGCAGTCGCACCTCTGAAAAAACAGAGAGAAAAAAACGTAAGGTAAGAAAACACGGCACGAGCAAAAGCCTGACGAAGCCAAAAAAAAATTGAGAGGGAAAACAGAGGAGCTACTAAAATCAACATTCGAGTGTGAAGCACAAATCAAACATCAAATAATTGATAGAATATCGACGACGGCAGCGGCGGGCGGCCTTTCACCCAGAAACTTGGACCCCACATCGCCCCACACTCCAACTTTGAACCCAGCACGAGCTCCGAAAAGAAACCCAAAACGAACCAAAGGGCCCAAGTCTGGATTGGAGCTGGAATTGGAAGTCTTGAAGTTTTGCCTTTAAGCCAAGTCGTGCTGTTTGTGAGCGGAATTCACAAAAAAGGGGGCTCAAAAGGGGAAAGGGAGCTCTAAGAGTGCCTGCCACCCGCACACGGGCTTAGCCTAGAGCTTAGAGCTGGAATTGAACCAGTTTTTTTGGCGGGAGTGGTGACCTGGCCAAAACCGGCTAAAGAATTTTCCATCCTAAGAAGTTTTTCATGTTCGTTTGCCATTTTCAACTCGGCCATTTATATTGCCATTGTCCTTTTATGTGAAAAAATCTGTGGAAATCGAGCTGGCTTGGCCAGTTACTTGGGTAAAAAGTAACATAACTCTTGGAGTTTTGGCCTAAAAAGTTGTTGAAATGTATACAGTTTAATATGGCAATTTAAATTTGAATAAATACGTGTTTTATGTTACTTTTTACAAACTTTTCTTGTATTAGTTTCATTAAATTTCAAGGAAACTGACTACAAATTTGGTTATTGTAAGAATATTTTCGTAAAATTTTCATATTTCTTTTCGATTTTAGTTATATTCTATATTTATTACTTTTTAAACTAAAATTTTAAAAGAATTCAATGCAACTCCCCCTTCACGCTTACCTTAAATCATTAAAAAAAATCTCCTTTTATCTCAGATTTTACCAAATGTTTGCATTCAATCATCTTTCCCGTCCCCAAAATCAATTTATTAAAAATATAAGCGACCTACCCTTTGGGGCTTGAATACCAAAAACACAAAAGAAAAGATGTAAATTGACGATGATTATTTAATTTAAGAAATAAAGGCAGGGGCCCAAAATCAAGCGAAGCCAATGAGAAATTGCCTCCAATCGATGTTCGAAGGGAGATGGAAATTTCACTTTCGTTTCGCTGGACCCAACCTCGGCGGCCTTTCATTCATTTCACCGCCCCGAAAACTGACCTCAGCCGAGGCATTACGTAAAGGTTTTGGCCCGAATCTGCTTTTGTTTTTTGTATTTCTGCTTTTGCTTTTGGGCAGACACGCCCAGTAGTTGGCGCTGCCGGCGCATCTTAGGTTTTTTTTAAGCTAAATGCTTTACAAATTTATGCGGTTTCCACTGAAAAATACTTTCAATTTCGGGTATTTTGATGAGACGTGCTTTTCCCACGGGGAAGGTGACTCTTAATTTATGTAACCCGAATATAATACAAGACACCTGCTAGTCCGCGTTACAGTCACCCAGTTTAGTTGAGTTTAGTTTGTTTTTAGAGCCTCTCTTGACGGCAACCTGTTCGCCCATTGACCAAAATCTGCGTATAATTGCTCTACAAAGTTGCACTGTTTATGCAAATGCCACAAACGAGCTGCAAAATAAATGTGAAAAGCAAGACATACTATGATTTGTTATTTTTAAACCAGTTTAAATCGCCTTTCCGTTCGTTTTCTGGTTTCCATACTTGATTTATGTATGTTTCCGAGTCCACATAATAATACAATATCCGCGTGATGTTTATACGAGAGAGCGAAAATTCCAATCAATCATTTGTGTGCGCACACAGCCCCCGGCCAAGGACATGGGCATTATTAGAATGCGACTTGTCCCTCGGCCAACACCCGCACACAACAGAGCCAAAGAACAGAACGAGCCACATTCTAATCCCGGCCAGAAGAAACCAGAAACCTGTTTATGAATCGCTATTGCCACTTGGCAATTATTTCTGCCTTAATTGTATTTAATTTGCCTGTACACTCCGGCTGCCGCGGGGGTGTGAAGTGGGTGAAGGCAATTACAAACCGACACTCTTTGAGGGTGTGGAGCTGTCCCCGCGATATCCAAAGACCACATTCCCGCGGTTGACATGTCTGTGGAGCCACTTCCTCCATTAGGTATTAGATAGTGTTCAATTAAAGGGTTCTGTCATGTTAGTAGCCATGATTAACGACCACTGGTAAGGTGGGCTAGGGGAAAGTGATTTGGTTTCTTTGGGTTTTTTGCAGGCAAAGGTCATGAATGCAGAGAGAAAAATTCTGTAAAAATATTTAACAAACTAGGAATATGATGTATACTTAGTTAAGCTTTTGTGTATCTTTTTTTAGTTAATAAAATATATAATAATTTAGACATCATTTAGATACTGATAAGGAAGTGGAGACTCTTTTTTGAAAGCCTTATTTTATTTGTATATTATTTTTATTTGACATAAAGTAACCTGCTTAAAAATATTATGATTAAACTCCAAACAAAAAGCAACTTCCTCTCTTGACCATTGTTTATTATTACTTACTCGCTATAGATCTTGGCCACAACTCCCTGTTTACTTAGCCACTTTTGTTTGTTGGCCACTTATCGGACCACAAACATCTGTGGGGCTGCCTCCGCAAATATTTCCCCCTATTTCCGACAATGAGTAGATGTGAAATTTGTTTATTTGCTGACAATCTGTTTGGAGCTGCGCATTCTCTGTGCCATTTGGTAGTTGCTACTTGCCACACATTTTGGCCAGCCAGCGCTAAGCCTGCCCAGTGGGTGCTCCAGTGCTCAGTGTGTTTGGCCAACAATAAAAGCCAACCAGCTGGAGAGCTGTGTTGGCCGAGCTGAGCCGTTGCCTTGCAACAGTTTTCTTTGTTTTGATTTTGGTTTTTTGCAGTTGTGTTATTTTGCTTTCGGTTTCACTGCTCGGCGGTGCTCGCTTTCGGTTTGCTTTGTGTAACAAGTTTGCATATGTAATTAACCGACTGCCTCCGAGGAGAGTGAGTGGGGAGTGGAGTATTAGTAAATATAATTAAAAACTAAATCGGAATGCGGTGGTGTTAGGCAAACCGGCTGATGTAAGCCAAATAGCTGGCCAAATTCTATGATATTAAGAAAGTCAAACAAAAGACTCAGGCGACAAACTCGCAACGGAATCACTTTCAAAGCCTGACCTTGGACCTTGCTGCCGCCTTCGGGCATTATTTTCTAATTAGCGAGAACGCCACTGTCCACTCTTCTCGACAGATTTCTCAAGTTTATTTGTGTTTGATATTATCGCCACCGGCGTCGGAAGCTTATTGTTCTCAGTCTCCATTTTCAGTTCTGTTGGTTTCTTTTTTTTACGATTATTATTTTGTTATCTTTTGCAACGTTGGTTCTGATCAGTTTGCCAAAGTCCATTAAAAGTGAGTAAATTAAATGAAATTTTGTCAAAAGAAACAAACACAAAAAAAAGAGTCATAATGGAAGTAATAATATCGGGTTTTCTGAACTGGGTGTGGGGTTTATGATGTCAGAGAGATCTAGGAAGTGAGTTGTGCCTGGTTAAGCACCCCACAATTTATGGGGCCTATACCTTAAGGCCTAGATCTAGTCATTGTTAGATGGGAGTGTCTTTATTTGTGACTTTGATTACCCTTTGATTAGGGGAGATATAACAAAAATATGGGGTTTTATTGAGTTATTTATGGAGTTATTCCCACAATATAGTAGAGATTCTAATGAAGTTCACTAAGGTTTGAAGTATTTAAATATAGATTATGGGAACTCTTGTTTAGAAGAGCCTCCAGGGTTAGTCTTATGGAGTTAAAAAAATCAGTAAACAATTTTAAAAAATAATTACCAGAACTCTGGTTCAAAAACCCTTAAAAAGTGCCTTCAAAAACTCTGTTGCAAGCAGTTCAACTTTCAAAATATTGTGCTGCATTCAAAACTGCAGGCAAAAGCAGCAACGACCTTCAGTCAAAAAGCAAAACAAAACAAAAAACGAAGAAGCAACAACAATAGCGAATGCCTTGCATCCCAGAGAGCGGCGGCCAGCCAAGAAACTTGATTAAAGTTAAGAAAAACGTAAAGTTCAACTTGTTTCTGCTGCTGTCATTTGTTGTTGTTGTTCCCCCCTTCGCCTTTGTTGCACCTTCTGGTGAAGTATTTGCGCCATGGCTTGACATTTCGCACAAACAAAAACTGCAACGAGAAAAAATCCCAAACAAATGAAGAAGATTTCATGCTTTTATTTTCGCAATTTGTTGCACCAGCCCAGCCCAGTGCTGCCAGTGAATAGGAGAGACTCTATTGTCACTGGCATAATTAGCCCCCGAAACACCCCGATATAAGCGCAGCTATATGAACGAGAGATGTGCGAAACCAGCAGCTATATATAAATGCCGTGTAAATTTTAAATTCTTAACTGCAAAATAGTAAATGTCAAGCAGTGGAGCTGATAGATCAGGCACAGTGGTTGTGGGATTTGATTTAATTTTTCATTTAAGGGATTATTATATTTTTTAGTTCAGTTCAGCAGCCACAGGACTGAAAGAGTAGTAAATTCTAGAGAATTCTCAGGCATTTCTCTACAAATTGTCAATAATACTTACTAAACAGAATACATACAATAATCTTCCATATAGACTTCATCTACAACCCAACCTTAAACCACTGTGCTGTGGGAATAGCACTTGACGTGACCAGTCTCTCTCTCACCGGTGGCCGGGGATGCCGATTAGCCATCACCGATCGCCGCTTTGGCTGAAAATGGTATTGCATTGAACCGCTTAACCCACACAACGCCCCTCGGTCGTTGCGGCCGCCCCATTGTTTTCGGCCATTTTCCTGTTTTTGTTCGTCTTAGCCAAATGCCAAATGCAGACGACAGTTTGCCAGAGTCACCTTTGGGCCGAGTTAGAACCACCGGACACTGGCGGCGGCGGCGGCTAAGTTGAAACGGACTTGAATCGTGGCAGGCCATTGTCGGAGCAGGCTTTGCACAATGGGCTTTCAAATGGGATTGTCACATCCAGAAAGACCTTTTTACTAAACAGTCTGCGTGCTCTTAAAGTTTCATTTTATAGGGCTACAAAATTTCTCGTAGTGTAGTTATAATGAATAACTTGAAAGATATTTTAACAAGAAAGAAAGCTAACTTTAGCCAGCCAAAGTTTGTATACCCTTGCAGGTAACAATTAAAATATATCATAACTAAGCCAAAAATGCATTAATTTCGATTCGGAAAGCAGTTTTGTGTTAGTTTTTATTAATTTAAAAAAACTGCATACCAAATTTAAAATTTTAAGAAATCGAAATTTTTGGCTATTTCTGCAAATTTTAATGATGTAACCCCTTATGAAATTTCGCAAAAATGGCCAAAAAATCGATTTCTTCCGGAAATGTCTAGAAAGATTCGCATGTTGATGCTGATCAAGAATATATATGGTTTATGGGGTCGGAAACGTCTCCTTCACTGCGTTGCAAACTTCAGACTGAAATTATAATACCCTGCAAGGGTATAAAAACCTCTTAAGGGAAACCTATTATAATAAAGGCCGGACCTTGCATACCCTTCATATTAAAGGTGGCAAATTAAGATAAGCCTCAGAAAACTTAAGGATATAGATAGAAGGACCTACTTGACATCGGCGATTGAATGGCGAACCTTGCGATATCGGTGTGGCTGTGGCAGACTCTTCCTTGCCCGGAGCAACTTTAAAGCGTGCCATCAACTTAGGGCTCAATTTGGGCTCTTTTTGGGTTTATATAATTATAATTTTCTATTATTAGCAAAAGAAGATAATCTGAACCAGCTATATGCTATAGATTCTTCTTCAGTGTACGGATACGTTTGTCTATATAAAGATACTCCAACAGCCAGAGATATAGCTCTGTTTATAATAAATTCTGACCGCATCTCTCGAATCCCCTCTGGCCAAACTTACAATAAATTCCAATTTCCGATCTATAGGCATATTTATGCGACAAGAGCCCGAAGGTTGCTGCCGCCGTCTAGTAAACTTCTGGCCACAAAATAGGCAAATGTGTCACGACATCAACGAAATCGTCATCAAACTTTAATTTATTTTGACGGTTTTTCGATTTTTGGGTCAAGTGCACACGGCATGCTAATGAGTAAAGTTGTAGAAAAATATCAGAAAAAAAAAGAATTGTATTCACCCCTATTAGAACTGCAATGCCCACTTGGATATATGGAGCTATAGTGCAGCGTCAACGGCAATGGAGAGCGAACGATTTAATCTACCTTTTGCGGATTAGAGTAAGTACGCTTGGAATAGCATAAGCACCCTTGCCCAAGCGCAGAAGGAAAACGTAACTAAAATTTCTCACCTCGAGTGGGAGTTGAACTCGCGTGTGTTTATTTTATACTAAGAACAGAGCGTTCTGAGCGGCCTCTTAGCAGGGAGAACCACGAACGGCCTCAGCTGTTTGGCGTCAGGTTAGCATTTCCACCAGGACAAGCAGTGGTCAGCAACAGGTTTCAAAGCAGTGAGCAAGCAGTGTTAGGGTAGATGTAGGAAATGTGTAGAAAATCTGCTAAAAGTATTTCATTTTATTTAGTTTTTTAGTTTTTAATTTAAATTATTTAAATAGTTTTCGAGATTTTTAGTAAAACTAAACAGCCAGTATGTGTATTTGGTTTGAAATCAGGTTGATAAAGTTTCTTAATATTATTAAATATAATCTTTAAATTTCAATGACAATATTAACTTGATGAAAATTACATTCTAGGGACTAAAAAAGCTCTTATAATAAATAAAACTATGTTTGGAGTGATAGAAACTTTTTTTACCTTAACAAAATACATTGTCTTATAAAATAAAAATAATATTTAAAGAATTAACTTACAAAAACCATTTACTAAATTAAAATTAACCCCCTTTTGAGCTTAGTTTATTCGTAATGCACTTAACTTCACTGCCAAACAACGGAAGTGGGCGTTCATAAGAAGCCTTAAGTAAACAATCTCGGCAATGCCTGCCACTGCCTTGGCATACAAAATATTTTGGGTTTATTCCATCTGAAAGAGAGATCCCGCTTGGCCCATTAATCAAAACCCTAAACTAATCTCCAGTCAGTTTCGACAACTCGCGGCAAATGTGCGAGACATGCGACGCCTCGTCGCGTTCTTAGATGCGATAATAAACGGCAATTATTTGCAGTTAAAAGCGATTCAGGTAAAAACAAGGTGTGAAGGCATAGAGTGCCTCACTCGGAGACCCCATGTAGGCGTTGTCCCCACTCCAAAGCCTCCAAAGCTCGAGGCTCTTGCATAAATTCGTCTGATAAAATGTTCAATGAAACGCTGCCGCGGCTGCAATTTCGTTAAAAGTAAAAAAACGGCTGCCATATGATATTTCAATTTTCAATTAGCGACTCCCAAAATCTGTCGACACACGAGAAAAACGTAAAAATAATAAGAGTTTGCGTGGTTCAACTGCATTTTCTTGTTATTTTTCTTGTTTGTTAATTTTTTGAGGCAAGACATTGTGGGTCAAAGAGTCAGGATTGTGACGCATTGAAGCATTGTAAATTTGGGTTCCCCACGAATTACAATAATAATAATAATATAATAAGATATCCTCTTGCAGTTTGCTACACTTTTTCTTTTTTCAATCAACTTAAAATTGGGCAAAAATAATACCCGAAAAGATGTAGCCAAGTAAACATGAAAAATGGGGACAAGCTAGACTTAAAAATTTAACAATTTAATGGGTTATTATTAGCTTAACTATCCCGGGAATCTTCACAATATATAATAAGCTATTATTATGGGTTATTTATGGGGAATAGCTAAGGGTTTTCTGATCGATTTTGAGTTGGGAAACCCCACGACTTTTTGGGTAATTACTTAAAAGGAAACTTTAAGCAAACGAACGTCTCTTTTCTGGCTTGACAAATGCGTGCCAAATATTTTTTCGCCATGCTGTGACAAATTTGTGACCCAAAAAAAGAGAAAAATGATATAATTTATGGGGTGCCAGACGTCAACGCCGGAGGCTTTATTTATTTATATTTATTTATTACACTTTTCGCGCAATTAAGAGCAATGATTTTTAGGTTTTGGTGCCGCACTGCCATGTGTTTCATGGTTAAACGTTGCCAGAGGCAACGAAAGGTGTACAAATTAATTGATTGTTGACACATTTTCGCCATTTTACTAATTATTTGTGTATTTTTGCGACCTTCAGATACTTCCAGCTACTATTTCCCCTCGCAAAACCGATTTGTGCCATCATCTGGAACCTTTCCCCGCCAGCAGCAGCCGCAGTCCCTCAATGGTTTCCGTGCCAGCTCCGGCGGCTTCTCACCCGCTGCTCCAGGCTCCTACCAGGAGCAACTCCTTTTCATAGCCAATGAGAATGCCAAGCAATCGGCGGTGCCGGCGGTCAGTTCCCCCTTCGGCAGCGGTGCTCCATATGGTGGTGGCAATTCCCAGTTTGCGGTAAGTACAACAAAAATTTAAATTCAAATTCAAATTCAATTATTTTCCAAAACATTACATTTCCTTATGCGGAGAGCTACGATTTAGGAAATTAAGTGGGGTTTTTTTTTGTGGGCCTGGTCTCTTTTTGTGGGCTTTAGGCATGCCAGTCAATCAACGCCAAAAACGAAATCAAATCGAATGCAAAAAAAAAAGGATTTCCACATGCCACAGGCATACGAGAAAATTTGAAAAATTGCAGGGGGGGGCGGGAATTTGTAAATTGCCTTTGGCTTTGGTGGGTAACTACATATGGCGTGCCACAAAAACGAACAGAGGATGTAAATAGTTTTGATTAAAAATCAATATTTTAGAAAGCTTCCAAAAGAGATTACATTTTATTAAACAGAAATTGGATTTAATAATAAATGTTGGCATATAAAATAAGATATAAACAGCTGATAAATTCCTCTTCTTTAATATAGATAAATACCTATATCAAAGAGTCCAGGAAATATTTATTAAAATATACTTTAAAATCAAGGAATCATCTCACTTTCAACCTTTCTCTTACATCTATCACCTGGCTGGAAACATCTCTGTTACCTTTTACTGCTTCATTTTTATTGCCTTGGCACGCGACTGCCAAAAACTGTTAGTTTTGCTTTTTAAAATGTCCGTAGGCTGCACGCTAACCAGTCACCAGAGAAATATTAAAAAAAAACCCCACAACATATGAGAGCTATAATCAAATTAAAGATATTATAAATATACCCCAATGTGCGTGTAAGAAATGCCGGGAACTGCAAGTCTCTCCCTCTTACTTTCACTTGACCAAAAGGCAGACAAAGCGAATCGTTGGGGGCTTCTGCATATCAACAAATATATGCGTGAGTACTCGTGACTGTGGATTCAAATTCATGAAAGCCAGAAAAGGGAGGGGTGCCAGGCCAGCCTGAGTGTTTCTTAATTGAAAAAAGTGTAAATTCATATTGTTTATTGCCAGCCTGAAAGGCGATGAGCACGCACTTTGCAGGCAGGTCTTCTGTGGCCCTAATTGAAATGCGCTTTTGTGGTTCAGAGGAGGTTCCAAGAGCTGCAAGGGGGAACTGCACAGCCAGGGGTCTCAATGCACTATAGAGAGCTTTGTTGGCTTAAAGAAAAACTCAATTAACTTGGCTCAGCTCGTGAAGTGATTTCTGCAATTGTGCAGCCAGTCTAACCTACAGAACCCTTTCGAGGTGCTCCTTTCAGACTGATGATGAATGAAGACAGCTCCAGGCAGGATCAGCTAGGTATGAGAGCTACTGAAAAGATCCTCCTGCCCACTCGTTACGAGCCAGCTTATCATAAACCATAATGGAAATTGTGATTTGTTTGAATGACGACTGATTGGCCATGGCCAGGAGTTAGTGTGTGTGCCGTGTGTTGGTCTAAGGGGAAAGTGCGTCGTAATGACATCGCATAAGTGGCGCTGCAATAACTCCCCAGCTCTTAGCTTCGTGAGCGAAGCTTTCATAGTTTCATTATGCTAGCCGTATTGACAAATGTCTTAGAAACGTTTGTTTTTAATTTCCCCCCCCACCGACTGGCGATCGCTTTCTTTGCTGACTAACCACACAATGAGACAACTGACAATGGGGCAGTGAAATTTTCAATCTCTGAGCATATCAGAGCACACAAAACATATATTAAACAGAGTAAACAGAGGGGAAATGCAGTAATTTTTATTTACGAATTAAAATTGCAGATTTTTGTATTGAGTTTTTGCCAATTGGGTGCTTTCTTTACCCTTTAAATCCGGTTATATACCGGTAAACAGTACTGAATATATATGAATATATGCTTATAAACATCCCACAATTTTTCTCCGTGTACCAATGTGAAGGTGTTGATTACACTGTAGCCGCCCCGCCCATTAAATGTCGGTTAATCAGAGTAAGTCCAATGGGCAACAAACCGCATTTCTCTACGGACTCCAGAGAGAAAATCTCAAAACCCAGAAAATTTCAGCTTAGAGTTCGTTGTTTGGCGGATGGAAACGTGAATTTTCTGATGCGTAAACAGCTCCGTCAAGAAGCGGAAAAATAAATGCATTGAAATGCGCCTTTTAGCAACAAAACTTGCGTTTTGTATGCAATTTGCTTAACAGAGCAAAACTTTGGCAGCCAATGCAGCACAACTAGGCTTTCAAAAAAATAACAACAAAAACTAAGCACATAGCTAACACACAATCAACAACAAACAATACAAAGTACCAATAATAACAAGTACTTGGGATTGGATTGGATTGGAGGCGAAACTGGCGGCAATTTGGATTTCGGATAATTAGTGAGCCAGCTGAATATATCGCCTCCAAACGACCTTGATACACTTCAATCAAATATTTTCAATCGATTTCCATTGTCTGCTCGCTGCTGCAGCTTTCGATATCTAGAGCTCTGTGTGGCTTTGTCTGCAGCACGTCGAAGGCGATTGAGAAGGGTTTCTTCTGGGCTCTTACGAGTGTTTTTTTTTCCCACCTGAAGTTTGGCCTAGATTATGGACTTTGTCAACTTAAGACCCGGCTTAAGTCGGACTTATGATAGTTCTGTCACTTTTGAGAGCACTTTTGGGGTATCGTTTTAAGACCCTGATCAAAGTCAGCTTGTAGCAGCTTATAAAACCTATAAAACTGTTACGTTAGAGGGGCTAAGGTGTGTCTATTTAATTGGGAAATTACTCTTACTCTTGGATGGTTTTTCTTATGAAATTATGGGGTTTTATTTAAAAAAGAACCTTCAAAGATAATTTACATTTAAAGGTGACTAAATGTGTGGGTTTATACTTGAAACATTAAAAAAACCTACTTCAATGATTCATTTGGAGTTTTGTTGAATGATTCAGTTGGAATTTTTTATTCTTTTGTAATTTAAAACTCTTCTCTAGATCATCAACTAAGAAAGTTCAATAACCAGAAGGTGCGCCATTTTTAAGTTAATGGCTTCGACAAATTGATTTTTAATTATATGCTAAATTCTGCCTAAGAACTTGATCCATTATTTATCAATGTTTATTTTCGGGAGTCTTTGAGGGAAACAAAAAAAGCTTATAAATATATTTAAATTAAAAACCAAGATGGGAAGCTAAGTTTAGAAAGCCGAAGATTGTGTACCCTTGCAATGGTAGCCTTCTAATTTATTTATTTTTAATTAAAAGTTAAAAATAAAAATGTATTAAATAATACTACCTTACCTTCAAGACCCCATCTCCTCCTGGGTTTTACCCCAACTTCATGGCTTATTTTTCCCCCCTCACAACTCTTTTTAATTATAAGCCCATTCTGCTTGAATCCCTAATTCATTATTTATCAAACTTTTTATATCATTTGACAAACCCCTCAAACGAAAGAAAAACCTAAACTAAAACTAATTAACCTGCTTTTGCCATAACACCATTAAAAGCCTATCACGATGTTTTTTCTCTTCCACAACGCTTTTTTCGGCCGCAGAAACCGAATCGCCAGACGGACTATTACGATATCTCGCCACGCCCCTTTGGAGTGCCGGCAGCATCGGCGGTATCTGGTGCTGGAGCTGGAGCGGGAACTGGTGCATCAGTGACCAACGGCTTCACACGCTCAAAGGCGATACGGAATGGAGCTGGCAATAGCCTGAATGGAGGAGGATTCCAGCCGCAGACGCAGCGCATCAATGTGCCCCACCAGCAGACGCAATTTCTGGCCCACTTCAGCGAGTCCGGGGTAAGGAAATCGAGAGATGGCAAACGAGATCGAAGCCGAGATCTGGAGTGGCGATCCCAGAAAGTAAAAGCGGCTGAAAAGCAATCTCAATTGGCATAACAAGAAGCACTCGAACTCGAACTCGAGAGCTCGGAACACGGGCAAAAACAATTTCGCAGCGTCAATTGCATAACAAGTTAACAAAACAATTGGCTCTGCTCTGATTTTAGCCAATATCTGTTGGAGGTTATTTTTTGTTTTTTTATTATTTCTTTGAGTCTTACGTGACTTCCAAACAGTAAATGCTTTGAGGCGCTTTTTTCTCTCCCCTCATTTCAAGTAGCCAAACTTCAGAACCAGTTCCAAAAGTTTACTTTTTGAAAATAACCGCAGAAAAAGGCCAAATCGAATTATAGTTTACCTTTCACCCGATTGCATTTCATGCTCCACATTTTTATTTTTTATTGTTATTTGCTTAACGTTTTGGCAAAGCCAACCACCAACAAGCTGCGTTCATAAATCATGTTTGCCTTACCAATTTCTGTTTATTTATAAAAAATTTACAAAAAAAAAGAGAAAAACAACTCCAGAAGGCAAGTGTTTGTGCACATAACTTTTGGCTCCACAAATATTTACTCGTATATTTTAAACATTTCAAACTCTCATAATTGAAATGTCAGAGCGGAAGAGTAGTAGTTCCCTTTCCGTTTTCTCTATTTCTCATTTTCCATTTCTCGTTTTGCCCACATAAATTTCTCAAGTTAATTGCTGCAATTTGTTGGCCCATTCAGGCGAAAGTGCTGCCTTGATGGATGCCGGGCTTAAATATCAAATCGGTTCACGATTAATCGGCCATAATAATAACAATTGCTAGTGGGCGCTCGAAAACTCATTAGTTGGCATTACTTTTGAGATCATGCCTTTTAGTGGTTAACAAATTCATCCTCTCGTCCCATTCTCCATCCAGTCAGCCAGCCATCCGAAGCTTTGCCAATCTCCAATCATCTTTATGACTCCTAACACTAAAGCACACAGAGAGAAATAAGGGAGTAGTATTGTTTTCTATAACATTTTCTACGCCATCTTTCCCAGCTTTCAAGAATTTATTT
The DNA here is from genome assembly GCF_030179895.1 of Drosophila kikkawai. Lineage (NCBI taxonomy): Eukaryota > Metazoa > Arthropoda > Insecta > Diptera > Drosophilidae > Drosophila > Drosophila kikkawai. The sequence goes on from NC_091729.1 coordinate 25,043,258, forward strand.
CAGTAATTTCTAACATATAAATTTAAATTAAAAATAAATTAAATTATCTTAGAGAACACTGTCACACTTACAATAATACAGTGTCATATCCCCATGACCAACTACTCATCTGAAGTACTCATAGCTTCTATCATTTCTTAAAGGTAGAAAGAGAACTCTATATGCCCTTTCTTCATATATCTTAACCTAAATAGAATACCATCTCCCTTTCAACCATACAGTGTCATAACCCATCATCATCTGCTATTAAATCAATTACCAAGTACCCCTATTTCTCTCTGTGCCTTGGATTTGGCAACCTGCTGTGAGGATTCTCCTAACTTTGACAGTTGCGAGGTTGCCTTCACATAAAAATTAAATAAATACGAGCGCATAAATTAAAGATGAACGGATGGTTGGATGGGGGTTGGAGGAGATATAAGGGAATGGGGATTACTGGTCTAGGAAAATTTGCACAAAACGCTTTAGACAAATTTGAGAATCACTTGAATGGCACAGCAGCGGTTGAGAAGAGTTCGCACGCCATACAATTGACAGCAGAAGACGACGACGACGACGACGAACGAACCGCAGAGATTGCGGTTCCATGTCGAAACTGTAACAGTTTCCCATGACGACGACGTCTGTCGAGGCTGTGAACGGAGCCATGGTGCAGCTGCTCCCGTGATCCGAGACAATGCACTGACTGAGCTCTCATTAATCCAAAACCCGCATCTCTTCTTGCAGAACGACAAGCGTCCGGTGACTCCGTCCCACACTCGGCCGTTCGGCAATGGCGGTGGCTTCTCACCCACACGGACACGGACCCAGGCTCCGGTTTCAGCGCTGCCGGAGAACCCAGCCACGCCCGCCTCTACGCCTTTTAGGCCCAGGAATCGGTATCAGCCGGGTAGCAGTGCCACTCCTTCCAGCAGCACCACCACGACCACGGACAGTGCCGAGGTCAGCAGCAAGCGGTACAATCGTTTTGGCAGCAACAGGGTCAAGTCTACGAGCACCACCTCGACGACTCAGAACACGCCTTCAGAACGTCCAAGTTTTGGCAGAAAGTCACCCAATCCCAGGCGTCCCGTCTTCATCAGTCGCGAAGTCAACGAACCAGTGAGTTTGGTGAGCAAGAGGCCCTTCAATTACAGCGGAGCCAGGCTGAAGTTGCCAGCCAGACCCACTGCCCGCACCACTAGCACCACCGAGAGTGCCGAGGAAGAGGAGGAGGAGGAAGCCCTGGACGAGGATCAGGACGAAGAGGATCAGGAAAACAGCGATGATCAGTATGAACAGGAATCCGATGAGGGACCAGAGGATCATTCGCAGTCCTCTAGTTTGGAGAAACTGCCCCTCCAGGAGGAGAATGTGACGCCAGTGACAGTGGCCAAGAATGAGGCATCTCTGCCAGCTGAGCATTCCGAGGTCACCACCACTTCGGAAGTCGATAATGAGAGCAGCACCGCTAGCACCGAGGAAAGCCAAACGGATGTCTCAGAAGTCACCAATGCCGAAGTGGAAGCCACCACCTTGGTCTCTGCTCAGGAAGAGGAGATTGCCGAAGAAGTCACAACCATTATTCCGCAGGAGAACCAGTCCACAGAGGAACTACAAGTGGAAGAACAGGTCGTGACCACTGAGACTCCAGTTGAAAGCACATCCGAGCAGGAGGAAGTTGTGAGCCCAAAGGCGGTGGAGAAACTGGAAGAGGAACCCAAGCCAACAAAGCAGGAGGAGCACAGTTCTTCCAAGCAGGAAAGCCACAGCTCATCCAAGCAGGAAGAGCAATCTGAATCCCAGTATGACGATGAAGGAGAAGGTGAGGATTATGAGTATGAGGATGAAGAAGGTGGCGAAGACTCAACCAAAGAGGTGGAAGCACAGGATTCCAAGCCATCGTCTACGCCCAGTGCCGAGCATGTGGATGATCGCGAAATCATCTCTGTGGTAACCACCAAGAGTGTGGTTAATGGATCCACTGTTCTGCCTGCGCCAGTCACGCCTAGTTCCAACACAATAACGGAGGAGGAGGGAGAGGAAACCCTGTCCGAAGCTAAAGTAGACACCACCACTCCCATTAACTTGGAAACCGAAGAAAAGGCATCCAATGCCACGGAAAACTATGTAGTGGTGGCTTCCATCCAGCCCAGTCGCAGCATCAACGGTGCCAGGTTCCTGCCCTTCCCCGCCATCGAGCAGGAGGAGACCAAGCAGACCCTGTCCGAGCTGGAGCGGAAGGTGCACTCCAAGCAGCAGAAACAGCCAGAGGGCAGTGAAGAGGTCCCTGTTGTCAGCTCCTCCGTTCAGCCTCCGGTTGCCGCCTCCACCGAGAGCATCATCGATAAGCTGGATCGCGTCCAGTCAGAGCTGTCCAGCGGTCTGCTATCCGGGAAATATCCCATAATCAGCCAGATGGACTCCTCCACGCCGGCTACCAGCACAACCGCTGCCGCGGGCTCTGGTAAATTCGTGCCCCACATCAGGAAGTTCCAGCCGAGGACCACCTCTGCTCCCAGCACCACCAGCAGTGGCAGCAAACTCAAGGTACAGCACTTCGATGAGGGTGAAATGGACGAGCTGGCGGGACTCCTGCCAGTGGGCTTTAAGCCCAAATCCAGCTACAAGAACCGCAAGATTACAACAACCACGTCCACGACGGAGGCTCCCCCGGCAGAGCTGACAAAGCCCAAGCCGGGACGCAACTCCACCATAAGTCGGTCCTTTAAGAGCGGCCAGGTGACAGTGCAGGACGTGGCTCTGGCGGGTCTCCTGCCCAAGGGCTATAAGCCGCCCAGGACAACTACTACCACGACAACGACAACTAAGAAACCGGATGAGAGCAGTGTCAAGCCCTCCTCTGGCCTGGAGAGTCTCTTCAGCGAGGTGAAGTTCGACGACAGCCTGGCCGCCCTTCTGCCCAAGGACTACAAATTGAGCAGTACACCCAAGCCAGAGGTTTCTGTGGTGGATGATATCTCCAAGTTCTTGCCGCCAGGCTACAAGGCGAACTCCACCACTCCCAGCTCCTCGACCACTCCCCGAAACCTGCCAGTGGCTGTGCCCTTCGATGACTTGAGCAAGTTCCTGCCGCCCGGCTATAAGGCTCCCAAGGAGAAGGAGCAGCCCAAGCTGCCAGAGGGTGTGACGCCCATTAAAATCGATGATTTGAGCAGTCTGTTGCCACCAGGATTTAAGCTGAATGAAACCGCCAAGGCGGATTCCGAGAGCAGCGATGAGATCCCTGCCTCGCTGCTGCCACCTGGCTACAAGTCAAAGAAGGTTCACCCTGCCTCTACGACCACAACGACGGGCAAACCCAAGGCCGTGCCTTCCAGCACCACTGAAGCAGCCGCTGTGACCGAGAGTGGCGGAGGAAGTGGCCTAAAGGTTGTGTTCCCCAAGGGTTTCCACAAGCGAGTGGGTTCCCATCGCCTAACAACTCCGCATCCCTCTCAAGACGGCGCAGCCTCTGAGCCCAAAAAGGACGAGGGATCACCGCAAGTGGTGATCAAGAAGGGTCCCCCGACTAGAGCCACCACTGAGTTCACTGGCTGGCCAACACCGCCCACTACTCCGCTGTCCATCGACAAGCTGAACGCTCAAACCATTAACTTTGAGGATCTGCTGACGGCCAGTGGAACAAGCAGTACCAGTAGCAGCACCACCACGACGACGAGCACAACGACGACGACGACACCGCGACCCACGAAACCGGGTCACTGCACCGCTGACTGCGATCTGGCGGCCACCATCAAGATCATCGATGGTGTGGCCTGGAAACCAGAGCTGCTAGATCACAATACGCTGGAATGGAAGAATCTGGCCCACGAGCTGGAGGCACAGCTCAATGAAGTCTACTCGGGAGCCTCGCAGCTAAACAAATGGTACAAGAAGGTGCGCATCGATAGCTTCAGCAAGGGCAGTGTCCTGGTCGACTACTATGTGGAGCTGGCCAACATCACCGAGGATGTGGATACCCTGGAAATTCGCCAGCTGTTCCATGATGCCCTGACCAAGCCAGCGACTCCCTCCGTGCCGGATAAGGATGCCCAGGAGAATGAGACGGACAGCGTGTCGGGACCGCAGGAGGAGCATTTGGTTACCGCCAGCTATCAGATGGGCAAATACATCATTGATCCGGTAGCCACAGATTTTAGTGGTGAGTCGGTGAACACTATATACCTGAAGTTAAGTAATTAATGTATAATTTTCCCCTACAGTCATAGCCAAGAATGTGCACACCAATGTTGAATATGCCGAGGAGGATCTGCTTATACCCCAATGGGCTATTGTGGTGATTGTTATAGGCGTGGGTTCCCTGGTCTTTGTCATCATCTTTGGCGTCACAGTGGTAAGTGATTTACAACTCTTGATTTTTTCGTAGAGCTCTGGTTAATCCTTAATCCTCTTGCAGCTGCTGAATCGCCAAAAGAGGGCCAAAAAGGCTCCGATTCCTCTGACGAATGACATGCTAAACGAGCTCAAGGTGAACCACATGGGCGGTGTAGATAACTATGGCGTTGATGATTTCTACAACATAGACGATCCCTGGAATGATACCAAACAGCCCATCAAGCCAAAGGTAACTTGACTCTTTTAATTATTAAACCTTCTAATTAATTTATTTATTTAATTCATTTCCTTTAGCGCTTCACCAACTCCATGCACGGCAGCAACAGTTCCAACATCTATGACAGCTGGCGCTCCACTCGCCATCCGCACACCAGCGGTGACTACTTCTATGACCAACAGCCGACGTACTCCCAGAAGGGCGACTCCCTGAAGAGGCCGCAGCATCACCACCATCACGGAAGTCACAGCAACCACGGCCAGTACAGTGGGCGAGATCATCACCAGCCGCAGCAGCATCAGCAGGCGTACGGACACCAGTATCCGGATGCCTTCGCCGATGCCCATCAGATGTACAGCTACAACAACCATGCGAGTAGGACGCGCTACTCGCGCGACTACGATCCCGACTTCTGAGCATCGGAGACCTCCTCCAGCCGGGGCACCAACTAGCTTTAGTAACCTGCGAACGATTCGAGTTGTAACTTAATAGAGTAAAGAGTATCGTATTTGTAAGGCTGCTATAATTTATCGTATGTTCTGCCGGCTGACCACAGCCAGGGCCCGGGCCCGGGCCAGGAGTTGTGGTCAAGCTAAGCTATCTACTTTGTACACCCAATATATGGAGCTGCTATATCCGGATGCCTTACACTTCCTTAATATGTATGCGTTCAAAGGAAATGTTACTTAATAGAACTTTGGGGCATGCCCCGAAAATAAATAGTCATGCACTCTTAGTTAATCATAGCCTATAAGTAAAAAATAGATACACTACATATATACTTTGTATTATTTAAAGTACTGGCGGCTTGCTATAATACTAATAATGTCGAAAACTAGACTAATAAATGAAAAAATATTATATACGAAGCAAAACGAATTTTTCTTACTTTCGGGTGTTCTGAATAATGGGACGGAATTTACACTGACGAGCAAAACTGTAACACGAGTTCAATACTCGAACTTTAAAGGGCTGTATCTTCTGTTCTAATGTATGGATTCTAAAAATCTTAGTCTTGTTTTGTTGGTATGTGTATACACTATGTTTCATAAAAATTTGAAGTCATTCCATAAAGGGAGAAGCCTATGCTTAAGCCAAATGTAAAAAAAGTCAAATGTTACAGTTTTGCACCCAGCTTATTTTCGATCAAATATTTTTATTAATATTTTTTTAATAATGTTTCCACAGCCCCTTAGATTTTTTAAGTTCTCCTATGGAATTTGGCATACTCAGGGTGTAGCCTAGCACAAATTCAGGGGGACTAGCGTACCAGACGTCCTTTGTCTTATCCAAAAGCTCCATCACTCCATTTGAAGGAACTGCATATCTCACGAATTGCGATTTAGCAGGACTCCATAGGTTTTCAATTGGATTCATATATGGAGATTGTAGTGGCCACTTTATACACTGAAAATTTTGTGTTGATATCAAATTTTGGACCAAATAGGACGAATGCTTTGGGGGATTTTCTTGCTGAAAAATGCATTTTTCAACAGAAAGACCGAAATTTTCGATGGCTACTGGAAGATTTTGTTGTAATATGCTTAAATATAGTTCCTTCCGCATTATTCCATCGATTAACACCAGCGGACCAACTCAGTTTTTACGTATGCACCCCCAGACCATAATTGAGCCGCCACCGTGCTTGACGGTCTGCGCACATTACTTGGTGGGGTTTCTAGTTCAACACCAGGAGCGATCATCTGACTCAAATCGATCAATTTTTGTTTAGTCCGACTACCGTAGTCAGCATATTACAACAAAATCTTCCAGTAGCCATCGAAAATTTCGGTCTTTCTGTTGAAAAATGCATTTTTCAGCAAGAAAATCCCCCAAAGCATTCGTCCTATTTGGTCCAAAATTTGATATCAACACAAAATTTTCAGTGTATAAAGTGGCCAGTACAATCTCCATATATGAATCCAATTGAAAACCTATGGAGTCCTGCTAAATCGCAATTCGTGAGATATGCAGTTCCTTCAAATGGAGTGATGGAGCTTTTGGATAAGACAAAGGACGTCTGGTACGCTAGTCCCCCTGAATTTGTGCTAGGCTACACCCTGAGTATGCCAAATTCCATAGGAGAACTTAAAAAATCTAAGGGGCTGTGGAAACATTATTAAAAAAATATTAATAAAAATATTTGATCGAAAATAAGCTGGGTGCAAAACTGTAACATTTGACTTTTTTTACATTTGGCTTAAGCATAGGCTTCTCCCTTTATGGAATGACTTCAAATTTTTATGAAACATAGTGTATACACATACCAACAAAACAAGACTAAGATTTTTAGAATCCATACATTAGAACAGAAGATACAGCCCTTTAAAGTTCGAGTATTGAACTCGAATGAAAAATGGCGTATATGATAAAGTAGGCGACGGATTTAATAAAATAAATTTAAAAAAAAAAAGTTTGTTAAAAGAAAAAAAAGTAATTGCCGAAACCCGGGATTGAACCGGGGACCTTTAGATCTTCAGTCTAACGCTCTCCCAACTGAGCTATTTCGGCCGTTGGCACTTTAGTGTCCAAAGTGGCATTTGAGTCAAACGGTGTGCGCAACCACTAACGACGGTTTATGTCTTTGCTTGGAGAATATTACAAACAAATTGTGTAACTTATCTTTAAAAATAAATTTTAAAATATAAAATAAACTTTTCCCCTTAAAAAATAAACCAAAAAAGTTTTGCCGAAACCCGGGATTGAACCGGGGACCTTTAGATCTTCAGTCTAACGCTCTCCCAACTGAGCTATTTCGGCTGATGTCCGTTACCCGGCTAATATACTATAACGCGCCAGTAGAACCTGAAAACTGTTCCCTCGGGCTGAGTTCTATTGCTTTTCTCCCCATTTGTTTTTTCTGTCTGGATTTTCCAATGTGGGCGTCGTGTGCTGAAGTGCTTTGGTGGGCAGCCCCAGGAAAATGGTCCTAAGCTATTAATGCATATCTCTCCCTATTATCTCCGTACAGTCAAGGTAAACTAAATAGTGTTTCTTCACTCTTAAAATAAATTTCTAAGAAAGTTAGATAGTAATTATTAAATAAATAATTATATTTAAGAGCATTCAGTGTTTTTAAATTATGAAATATTTATTTATATAATAATTAATAAAGAGAAATATGTCCTGGGATATGAACAAATTTTGAACGTAACTGTACCTGGCGACTTGTTGCTCTAACAACTCTGACCGCACGTTTAAAGACGTAGGAACTAGAGGTTTACGCCGATGGTTAAAGGCATCCGGCGGCGGCGTAGAGGTCAAAATGACTCGGCGGCGGCGGCGTAGTAGTCAAGAAAGAACCGGCGGCGGCGGCGCGTCAAATAAGGCAAAAAGGCCATTTTAATAAGTTATATATTTATAAAATATATATATAATTTATAAAATTTCACTCGTACCTTAAATTGGGTATTTAGGACAGCGTGTGATACCCAGCTGCGGTGTCCGAGAGGTTAAGGAGATAGACTTGAAATCCATTGGGTTCTACCCGCACAGGTTCGAATCCTGTCCGCAGCGAAAATTTTTTTTTTTAAGTTCATTAAATCTATATATTGTTTTATTTTATAATTTGTATTTATTTATACTATTTATAACATTGTAGTTCCGTATTCTGTTGTGATGAAAATTAAAAAATTAAATTGAATAAAATGCTACAACTTAGTTTTAATGACAGTAAAAAATACACCAATAAAAGGTAAAGTGTTATAAAGCAAAGGAAAAGGAACGGGATCTTAATTTATAGTCATATCCTTTATCATGAAACCCTCTTTTGGCAACAATTAAACCCTGTTAACACGCCCCGCTTCAATTCCTTTTGGTTTCTGTGTATTTTTTGTACGTCTTTGCTACAAAAATAGTTTGCATTTTGATTTATCTTTACAACTATGGTTTTATATTTAAAAAGAAACTTAATACAACACGTCTGTATTAGTACAATAGCCTTAAAACTAAAACCCGGCAGGAGGCAGCTGCTTACTGCTTGGGCGGTGGTCGGTAGACGCCGACAACGACGGCGTGGTCTCTCTCATAGGGCTCCAGCGTGAGCTGCTCCTGGGGCTTCAGCTTGTCCGCCTGCATCTTCTTCACCTCGGCGGCAAAGACAGCTTCGGGCTGCGCCGTCGAGTCAATGCAGGAGGCCTTGATCGAGATGACAAAGTGTCCGCCGTTCTTCAGGAAGTGCTGGGCATTCAACGCCACAATACGGCCCTGATCCGGCTGGGCAACGTCGGCGAAAATCGTGTCCACCATGCCGACCAGCATGCGGTACTTGTGGGGATGTCGAGCGTCCTCGATGATGGGTATGATGTTGGTGCGCTTCTTGGCCACATTGATCAGATCGCGACCGGAACGGTGAGAGAACTCGACGGCGTAGACAAGACCCTCGGGTCCCACAACGTCGGACACATGGGAGACTGTCGTTCCGGAAGCACCGCCCAGGTACAGGACCTTGGAGCCCGGTGGCATGTGAATCTGCTCAACGCCGCCCAGGATAGCAGCGGCCAGCTTGGAGCGGAAGGGATTCCACACACGGTACTCAATCTTCTCGCCATTGGTCTGCAAAGGAAACAGAAGTGTGATTAGAAGAAAGTTGCGTGTTTTTCAAATAAAGTCTCTCTGGAATAGCGCCTCAGTTGTGCATTAATTCTAAGCACGCCTTGGAGCCCCAGCAACTGCTTCACGTGCACCTGAAGTGCACACAGTCACAGGTGGCCGCCGAGGATGCTCATGACCACATAATGCCATGTTCTGTACCCCTGCACAACCTCATCATCAGCGAGGAAACAAAAGGGAAAGCGGGAGAAGCAGGTTTATATAAACAATGAAATAACAACAAACCTCGACAGAGATGCGCTTCTCGCCGTAGACTTCAGAGCCGGGTACAAAGTTCCTGGTGACCAGGGCATCCTCCTTGCCGCGGGCAATGAACACGCCCTCGTGACGATGCGCTTCAATGGTGACTGTTTTGCCGCCCTTGAAGCCTCCGGCGCCGCCTCCACGTCCGCCGCCTCCACGGCCTCCGCCGCCACCACGACCGCGTCCACCACCGCCGCCTCGTCCGCCGAAGCCACCGCCTCCGCGTCCTCCGCCACCTCCACGGCCACCACCGCCGCCGCGTCCTCCAAATCCTCCTCGGCCGCCGCGATCTCCACCACGGTCGCCGCCTCCACGGCCACGGAATCCGCCGCCACCTCCGCGATCGCCGCCACCGCCACGACCACGGAAGCCACCGCCTCCTCCTCCGCCGCCGCCACCACCGCGTGGACTAAAACCTGCAAAAGAAAGATATCACGTTTGAATATTAACCCCACAATATGTTTAAGTTGGCGCTCAAATCAATGTTTGTACAGCGCGCGTTAGATAGACTCAATAGATATTTGTTTTCCGCACCTGGTTTGCCCATAATTAGTTGCTGTACTTGCACTTTTTAATACAACTTTCGCCGAAATGTGAATGCTGCTGTTAAACACGCGGCCAAAATCTCGAAAAGAAAAACACGTGCAGAACCACGGGTGACCAGATGCGGGCACTATAGTTAATGCCTAAAATTTACTCAATCGCAGCAGCTGGCCACACTGTTGATTGTTTATTTCGATAATACATTCTGTTACGTATGTTTTCTCTTACGTAAATCTTTAACGTAAGACCGTTACGTTTTTGTTTGATTAAGTATTTGATTACGTTTATGTTAAACGGAACGGATTAGTTTTAATATAATAATTCTACACGATCGTATTTTATTTATGTTCGTCAAATTAGCGTTTTGCTCACTAAGGTGAGAACAAAATCAATCGATAGCTTACGTGTTTGATTACGTTTCGTAATGCCAGTGTAACCAGTTAACGGTTAACGGTAAAATCCGTTACTTCATCTGACGTAGCTACATTTTCCCATCTGGTCACCCTGGCTATAACCGTCTCGCTCTTTCTTTTATTTCCGCCTTTTGCCGAGAAAGTTGAAAAATCATGGGTGAGTTGCGAAAAAGATTGGTTTTTGCGTGAAATAAACAGACTCACTTGCTGAGCAGTGAACAAATGGAGCTAGCAGTGCAGTGCGGCTAAAGACGTAAGTGAACTGGAGTCGAAACGGGCTGAAAGTACGGACAATTCAAACAAGTCGGATACTTGGTAGTTCTGGTGGCCAGAAATCTGAGAAAATCGAATTAATCTCCAGGCATATCAATAAAATACTGTGTTTTGACCTTACAAGACAGTTGTGTGGACCAACTACAAGTGTTATTTGCCCAGAATTTGAATTTAACTATTTTTAAAATAGTTGGCTCGATCTAACCTGAAAAGCGAAGCCGCATAAGCAAGCTGCCATTTGTTTACATTGTGATGCGCCCCTAAAATAGTCTTCATACAACTAATGAGCTATCTTGATTTATTACAGGCAAGCCAAGAGGTCTGCGCACTGCCAGGAAGCATGTGAACCATCGCCGCGACCAGCGCTGGGCCGATAAGGACTACAAGAAGGCTCATCTGGGAACCAGATGGAAGGCCAATCCCTTCGGAGGTGCTTCCCACGCCAAGGGAATCGTGCTCGAGAAGGTGTAAGTACCTCCGTCCCGTCCCCCCCGCAAAGTGCTTCCTCTCCGAAGAACCCACGTCTCGACGCCTCGCAGTATATTTTTGTGTTTTGTTGTGTTTGAAAACTCAAATCACAGGATTATACTGTGAGATGACAAGCGTGCCAGCAACAGCAGCAGCATAATTAGCCTTTAATTATAGTCTCCCTATTGTGACCAGTTTCTAATCTGCATTCTCTTTCTTTCCACAGCGGCGTTGAAGCCAAACAGCCCAACTCTGCCATCCGCAAGTGCGTGAGGGTGCAGCTGATCAAGAACGGCAAGAAGATCACCGCCTTCGTGCCCCGTGACGGTAGCTTGAACTACATTGAGGAGAACGACGAGGTTCTGGTCGCCGGTTTCGGTCGTAAGGGTCACGCCGTCGGTGATATTCCCGGTGTCCGTTTCAAGGTTGTCAAGGTGGCCAACGTCTCTCTGTTGGCTCTCTACAAGGAGAAGAAGGAACGCCCAAGATCTTAGATGTCCATGCATCTAATCTTTTTCCAGACAAGCAGAGTTAGGGTTTTACAAAACTAAATAAAAAAGAAAAGAAACAAAATAATGTGAATGTTTCAATTAAATGTGATTTTTGTTTAAAACCCCATTTGGTTATCAACGTTTTTTGTTTGCCAAGAGCAAAGGTTTTGTAAAATTGAAGAGATGGTTTTGCCGGCTAAGCAAGGCCTATAAATATTTAGGGAATTGATTTGTATTTATGTAAATACATAGTAATGTTCTGAAAGTATTTGTTTATGTCTAAGAAATATGAATTAGGCATTACTTTTATTATATGTACATATATAGCTGGATAAAGGGATTTTTGAGGATGCAGAAATTTGTGGTTTTGGTTTTAGCTAAAACAACTTTTACATCTAGATAAAATTTAGTTATTAAGCAAGCTTTAAAAATTCTTGAACCTTATAAACAGAATTAAACAAACAATAACAAATATTTGTTGAAACAATCTGGCAACACGGACAGTGTTCCACAACGCTGAGCTGACCATACCCTGCAACACTGTTTGCCGCGCTATTCCCAATTCAAAATCACCTGCAGCTTAAATTTAACTCAACTTAAAACCACAACTTAAATCCTTTTAATTAAAAACAAATCCTAAACCACTAATAACTTCATTGTCAACTATTTCCTTAGCCTCATTGTGCAATGCTGGAACACACCCTCTTTGGGGAAAAGCAGCGCTGCAGTGCCTCCATGGCAGTTGTACCTACCGCAGTGGCGGCTGCTTACATAACAGAACGGCAAGAGAGCCTCAGAAAACTGAGACAGCCATCATCAATGCATGAGCCCGGGACTTGGACCAACGTGTGCCGAGCTTCAATCAGCGATAAGGACTCGCAAACTGCACCTCCTACCTGGCGGGGCACTGGGAGAAATCAAGGCGGCCAAGACTCGCAGCTGGAAACTGGTTCGATTCGAGGGCAGTGGCTGATTTCTTGCAGTGCTGCTGGGGAGACCCCCGATCTGCTTATCAATAATTTGTTTTTTTTTTTTTTTTATTTCTTTTGCTGCGTTTAGGCCGAGATGCGCTGGCGATAGCCGCTCAAGTGTCACACGCCCACATTTTTGGAGCAGTCGATGGAGCCGAGCGAGCGGCTATTTGCACATACGCCACGCCAATAAACTTGTACCCACCACCGAGGCACGCTTTGATCCGATCCCCATACCCAGTTCCCATTCCCATTCCCATTCGCAATCCTTATCCCAGCCCCCTTCTCGGTCTTTAGTCTTTGGTCTTTCAGTCTTTCGATCTTTCGGTCCTCTTCAGTCTTCAGTCTTCCGTCTTGGGTCTGCGGTCGGCACACGCTTGCTTAGTATCTTTTGGGCTTTTCTTTCTTTTGGTCTGACCGATGCTGGAACCTTTTGCCTGACTTTGGCCCCTCCGCACATAAATCCACGACTTTGGCTTCGACTTCGACTGCGGCTTCAGTTCGCCGGCGGCAATTATCGCGATGTGATAAACAAATATTTTGCATCTAAGGTAAGAAGCGAAGGCTTTCCCGGCATTCTGGCGCTTAATTATGAACTCTGTTTGGTCGGCGGCCTCCTCCTCCTCCTCCGCCTCACTGCTTTCCCCCCAAGCTCACAAGTACGAGTATATTAAATGCCCTGCACTGTTACCTGCCGACGTACTTGACTCGTCTTCTGGGAGGTTCGCCGATCTTTTGGGCTTGGCTTGGCTCTTGGCTGCTCGCCGCTGCCAGCAGTTGTTGCAATATGCAATTTGGGTGCTTATCTCCCAATGGATACCAATCACAGCTTGGCCCCTCTCTCGCTGGGTGGGTGGAGAGTGAAATAAAAATTAAATATGGCTCTATTTGAATATTCCCAGCTTTTTACAGCCACACGGGGCGTATGCGTAATGGGGCCAAAGTGTAGTTGGGGGGGTAGGGAGAATGATTCTCTGAAAGGCAATTGAATTGGCATGGGAAAAGCCATTTGATTTATTGATTTATCCTGACGGAATACATTAGGTTCTTATATAGTACGGCTAGGTTTACGTTATAGTAATAGTTTAAGCATTAGTTTGCAATTGAAATTTACTTGAGATTAGTTGGGTTTGTATATAAGGTGAAGGTATAGGTGTGGGAAGGGGAGCTATATATTTTATAAGGTAGGTAGGTAGGGGAAGGTAATTATGATCTCATACATTGATCCTAAGTACTTAAGGGTTAGTTAGAATGAAAACTTATTGGAGTTAATAATGAATAAAACAATAATCTTTTAAATGATATATTAATATAAATTATTTAATTATAATATTTTCTATATGGTGTATTTATAGATTATTCATTTTTTATATTCTAAAGACTGTGCTTAATCCATTAACCTTTATTCTAGTTTAATTTCTTGTTATAAAACAATCCATTTTGGTATCATAATCTTTCTAGATTGTTACATTTAAAGAACCCTTGCTTAAACCCCTTAACACCCTTTAATTAAAAACTTTTCTGTTTAGATTTAAATACATTTTCCCTTCAAATATCTCTGTTGCAACTCTTCTGTGCCCCATTTGATCCACATAACACCCTTTCCCAGATGGTTCCGCCGCACACATTACCATACCTCTTCGCGTTTATTTGCATACGATCTGTTGGTATGAGTAAAGACCCCCTGTTTGGAGCCTGCTCATAAGTATTTGTGGCCCCGGCACTCACACAGTGGCATGTGGCGTAGAGTAGACCCCAGCGACATTGGGGCCTCCAACCAATTGAAACAAACCAAATGCAAAGTCGTCTCTCCCACAACAAATGAGTCGGGGAACAGGTTTTCCCTGTCCGAAAGTGAGACTCTGCGGCACGAGAGAACCGGAGAGTGTGAGAGAGAACGAATATTAAATAAGGCTTGTTTCATTAGATTCAAAGAACCCGCCGCGCTAGCTGCTCGGGGTCTCGGCTTGGCTGGCCTGCCTGGCCTGGCCTGGGAGCCAAGTCACCTGGGCCACTTGCTCGTTCCGCTTTGCTGAGCAGCTGCCGCTCTCTGGCCGCTCTGGCCCAAGACTGCGAGTTGCGCGAAAGGTTTCGCTGGTGCTTTTCGCTTTTTGGCCTTATAGATCGCAGATCGGGTCTCGGTCTCCGAGGCTGAGGCACTGACTGAGGCAGAGGCAGCGGCACAGGCAGAGACACCTCTCAGGTTCAGTTCACAATCTCCGAGCCCCCAGAGAGCGTCGCGTCGATCAGTTGGCTTGCGGTTCGTCATCAGCGTGGTTCATGCGGCTCCGACTCGGTCTTGGACCCTCGATATCGGGCTTTAGCTTTAGCTTTGGCTTCGCCTCTCCATTGACATCGCCATCTGCGTCTCCCCGGTTATAATCATAAATATATCTACATACAGCGACCGACTACTGACTGGCCGCCGTACATAGGCCCAGTTACTTACTTAGTTAGTCTCTTGGCTGCTGGCTGTGCATTTTCATTTTCCCAAGAGTGTTGTTGCCGCTGTCACAGCGTCCGCTCCCTCGAGCGGTTTGTGTTTTGAGTCTCTTGTGAAATGTCGTCGAAGCCCTTGATTTTAGGCAGTCGATACGCTCATTAGTGGTGGTCCCCCCGTCCAGACTCTCGCGAATCGGAAAAGCGTGTTCACTGAGAGCGGAAAAGTGTTTGCCAAGAGCTTGGAAAATCTAACTAGAAAAAGAGTGGAAAATTAAGCTGGAAAACGTTCTAAAAAGTGTTACCTAAAGCGATCTACAAAGCTACATACAAGATATTCTTTGGAAACTAGAAAATATAATTGGAAAGTGTTTTCTTAAAGCCATTATCCTTCTTAAAAAACGTTTTAGAAAGTGTTTTTCAGTAGCCTAGAAACAAGGTTCAAAAAGTGCTGAAATCCTTCTCAAAACCCTTTAAAAAAGTGTATTTATAAAGCCAAAATCCATCTTAAAAACCTAAAAAAGGGATTTCAAAATCCACTTCATTAATAAAAGATTTAAAAGAACCTGAAAATTTACTTAAAAACTAACTAAAAAGTGTATTTAATTCTCTTCAAATCAAACTTTTTCGGAACGTTTTGGATTCTACCACCACATCTTCCTGAAGATCAGCCCCCAAACCAAGTGCCAACTAACTAAACCCTTAAAAGAACAATCGAATCAAAGTGCCAAGTGACCCAAGACCCAAAAGAGTTTAAATTTCAAGAGGTATCAGCAAATCGGTAGAAAAAACCAAGTGGAAAACCCCGTGAAAAACCCTCTGATAGAGTGCAAAATAAAAGTATCCACATCATTAGACGATTGCAAAATCGTAACCGAAAAATGTGGGTTAGGGTCTAGCAGTAGCAGCACCACCACCAACGAAACAAAAAACAACACCAAAATCTGACAACAAATGGACGCAAATTCACACATGCCGGAGTGCATAGATTTATGGTTGGAACTGTAACGGGGCGAAAATGTTGGGACCGGCAAGGCAGTAGTAGTACTAGCAGACCACCTGCCCCCACCGACGAAGGGAAAAAAGCTAACGGAATAATGCAACATTAAGCAAAATGCTGCTGGCCCTGCTAAAGCAAAGCCCCAAACACAAACAACAACAGCAACAACAACAGCCACAAAAATCTCAACCTGCCACCGACAACTGCAACAGCAACAGCAACAGCAACAACAACATCAACATCAGCGTCACCGTTACCACGAACACCGCCGTTGCCGTATAAAAATGGAACCCTCATATGATCACGAACATCCACATCATCTGCTAACAAATTACAAGTAATATTTACATTTTTCCCATGCTAAAAATTTTTTTTTCCTCGCTGTTTAATTATATCCAAGCGAAGCGAAGATACATATCTTCAAGATAATAACCATAATGAAAAATGGAAAAGCTGTCCGTGTAGTGGTGAAGAAATTCTCTAGATCGTGTGTATGTATATTATGCCGGAGTAAGCCCGAGTTAGAGGGTGTATATATAGCCCCTGATGACTGGGGACTTTTCAAGACTTAGTCACAGAAAGAGAGAGGAGCAAAGAGAGAGAGAGACGAGATACAAACACTGAGATACTCGTACTGAGATACTAAAGATACTGGCACGACAGCAAGAAACACCGTCGGGGATGCCATAAAAACGGGTGTATATATGGGGGTATATAGGGGGTATATACGGGGTATATACTCATACCTAATACCTGGGAATTTTGCTTAGATTTTCCTTAGTGTGGCCCCAGTTTCGGTTTTATTTTTACTTATTTTTTTCCAGACCCACAACACACTTGCACTTGTGTTCGTATCCGCTTCTCGCTTCGCAGTGTGTGAGCATTCTCCCCTCCATCTCTTCCCTCTGAATATGTAAATGGACGGCCGCGTATAACTTAAGAACGTCTTTCGTCTTTGGACTGCGGCTCGAAATTGGTCAAGTGGAAAGTAAACCAAGACTCCGGGCCCGGGTCTCGGGTCTTGGGGGTGTAGAGCCTGGGAACGAGCACAGGGCACAGGGCAAGCGGGCGAGGAGAAAAGCCCCGAAAAGAGGTTTTAATTTCCGTATATATTTCGGCCAGAGGTCAAGCTGTTTCAGCCATTAAAAAGATTTAGCTGAACAGATCTAAACAGCTTGATAGCTACGCATGAGGTTTTGATATCCGTCTATATAGTATACCTATATACATATACTCCCCCACAGTTTATGCCTCTGACTTTCGTAGTTTCCGACGGGAAATTCCCGTCTACAAATTGGCTAGGAAATTATGAATGGAAATGTAGCCATGAAATTGAATTAAGTACAGATGAAAAAGCTTTGATAAATCAACAAAAAGAAATTTGAAAAAATAAAAATATTCAAGGGATTTCGGGGAATCTGAAAAAACCTCTAGAGACCTTTATTCCAAGCGAAAGCTTGTCACATTTTTCGTCACATTTTTCGAAATCTTCCTGCTGGGTTTGGCTCACAAATCAACTCCATTCAGTTTGATCTTTTATGGTTTCAAACATAAATCAAGTCAAGGCTTTAATCTAAATAGTTTTCCACTTAAAAATAAAATTCAATGACCAATAAACCAGCGATCTGTATATGTGGATTTCCAATCAAGTTTGGCAATTAATTAAGATTTCATTGTGACTAAGCTGGCAAAGGAAATCTGTTATGGCTTCAAAGATATATAGTATAATAACCATAGTTCCTGGTTGCTCAATATATGCATAGTGATAAAGATCGGTTCCCCTTTTTGCTTCAAGCAGGAACTAAAACTTGGCATTGACGTAGAAGGAGATTCCAAGCAGTTGTGACTTCTTGGAAGAGACAGAGATAAATCTTTAGTAAATCTTTGTATAAATCGCGTGTCGACAGGTTAATTGGTTAATTGTATTGATGAATCTGCGCCAGGGTATGTCAGGGAAAAGTATAAAAAAAAGGTGAAGTTTGGAAAGTTTTTTTTAAGAGAGAATAGAATGCAGAAAATTTCTTTGGTGTGAGTTTTTGGGTTCTTATTACGAAGGGTGACAATTATTTGAAGAAATAGAGCATTTTTCTTTAAATTAACTTAAACCTACATTAAATTATTGAAATTAGTAAGACAAGAATATATTTTCAAATATTTTAAGGGATTATAAGGTCATATGTCTCTTGGAAAGTGAATAAATGGGTCGATATGCTCCTTAAATCAAGTAAATTAAAAATTAAAATATAAAATAAAATACTTTAATGTAAAAAGAGATTGTTGTCTTAAAATTCTTATTGAAGATTAAATGATCCGTAGAAAATAATCCAATATATTAAAAAGGATGCTAAAAATAATGTTTAATATTTTCCTTTAGCTTTATTTTGGCTTCACTTGTATTTCAAAAAATTCCTGATTTAAATTCGAAATTTAGAAGTTAACAGAGCACTCAAAACTGTATATTTTCGTTAGCTAACAATTTAAAACATTTTAAATAAATATAAAATCACAAAAGTATCCCCAAGGATCTTCATAAAAAACTACTAAGTTCTCCCTCACCAAGACTAAACCTTTACCTTCAGAACATTCTATTTTTAAGTACCTCTCCGAACCTCGGATACGTTATGACCAATTAACGATCACAAATTCAAGCATGAGCCGTATAAACGTTTCAAGTTAATTAATTTTAATAACCCCAATTAGTGGTTTTCCAGACATTCAAATCTGTCGGCACCCTATAACCCCCATTATAACCCCTGTAAATCAGGACTGCCTGAAAATGTGGCGAAACTCCCCCTAAAGCCCATTATCGAAAACTCCGGGTCCGGCTGGTTAGTTCCCTGCCATTTAAATTTGTACTCGTATTTTTGTTCGAAATCAACATCAACCAACTAGCTAAGTACAGAGATCCTCCACATGCAATTACTCTAGTTACTGGTGGTACGCGCATGTACGAGGCAGCACTGCCTCCATTTCCATGCAATCCATATAATTTAGGGCCCGGACCCCGATCGTCGATCCCTCCCCCACCTGCGAGGGAGTCGTCGTCGTATAGTCTATGTGTATGTGCGTGCTAAAATCCATTAAGTTTTTGTATCTTTTTTATGCTCTTAAAATCGCTTGTGTGAGAACTGGGTCTTCGCCGTTTCTTCTTGGCGGAAAATGGAGGCGGATGGTGGTGCCAGAGGTGGCCGGGGTGGAGATCGGGCGACGACAGGCCGCAATAAACCTCATTAGCCGAACGAATCCGAAGTCAGCTTCGCTTGCTCGGCCCTCGAAGAGTGATGGTGATGATGGCGACGATGAAGATGAAGATGATGATGATGATGCTTCGCTTGCTTCATTAGTTTAATTATGTGCCCTGGGTATATAGCCGGCATATACATATACTACCTATACCATATATATTGGGGCTACCTTGCAAAACAAGAAGAGAAGATTTATACACGTACAAAAAACTAGCTTAGTTTTTATAAATATAATTTGGAATTGAGATATTTTATGTTGGGATTATGCTAAAGGTATTTCTTCTTTATTTCAAAATGAATGTGGGAATCGATTTAGGATTTAAGCCACCAACTCTTTGCTTTTTAAATTGAGTGCACTTACCTTAATTAGGATGTTGTCTATGCTAAAAAAGTTCTAAATAAAATCAACAACAATATTTAATATAAATAAATATAATCACTATAAACTCCCTATATTTTCTTTAAAATTCTTTTAAATTTTATAAAAAACTTGGATTTTAATGGTGTTTTTTTTAAATTGAAGAAAAACATTATTATTATCATGGAGGCCTATTTAAATTTAAACAATTAAATCTTAAGATCTCGAAATATACTCATCTTTCATCCTTTGAAATCAGTTTTTAAATCTTTGCTTTAAACCGGATATGAATTCTAAATGGAATCTCTGTATTTCTTAATCTTCATTATATTCCATTCTTCAAGAACCTTTTTCATATATCTCCCTCACCGATTCCCAAACCACCTAGTATACCTTAATTTTCCCAGTGCACATCTTCTCCTCCTCCATTGTGCGTGCCGCGTCGATCTCATTCGCCCAGGTAGCGCGTTCGCTTCATCCGCGTCCGCATTCACGTTCATGTTCATTAAAGCTAAGATGGCGGCTCTGCTGGCCCGGATGCTGGGCTGTTTATGCTTATTGGTCAGGCGGCATCTACATACAGGCTGGCGGCCATATGTACACGCTGCTGCCTTGGCATGCATATGTATGCGTAAATGGCCGATGCGATGCGATCCGATCGTCGTCGGTCGACAACTGTGGGCCTGCGTCGTTAAGTTATTCAAGTACATCACACCTGGGCCGCCGCCGTCGCCGTCGCCTCGCAGAGATACAGCTCCGAGAGCTGCTGCTGCTGCTGCTGCAACTGGAACTCGGCCCAGGTCGTGCCGTCGAGTTGCTTGGGCCAAACTCGTTTTCCGGCCTCTTGTAAGCCTCTGAAATCTGTTGTGTTTTTTTTTTTTGTCGTTCGGGTTGGGGCGCCTGCAGCCACACAGCAGGCAGCCAATAGACTGCAAATGGAGCAAATGGAGAGCCGCCGCCGAAGATGCCTCTTTGCTGGCCACACCCACCTCTGGTCCCCTCGTCTCGTCCTCTTGGCCAGCCAAAAAACCAAAATGGCTTTTATTACCTTGCCGCACCACTTGCCCAGGCAGAAGATGAAGTTGAAGCTCCATCGCTCCCCGTCGAGGCGCCAAATGATTTGCCATTCTAAACAGGCGGCAGGCAGCAGGTTTCGTTCTGGACCAGAACTTCTGGTTGACTCTTTGGAGGCGCTAAGCTGGAGTCCGAGCCGTGCACTCTAATTAGTTTTAAGTGCAGGTCTGTGTCAGTTTCTATATGAATTATAAATCAAGGTTGCTAATTAGCATATCTCACGGGAGAAGCTTTCTAATATATGAGAGTGTTAGAAGCATTTGCTACAGGAGAGTTGACTATAATCGAAGGGGTTTTTAAAACTTCAGAGAACTTGGAAAAAGGGTGTCATTAAAAAGTGGAAAACTATAGCATATTATTTAATTTATTTGTAATTAGGTATAAAGCTAATTAAACTATTTATTTAATATATATATTCTGAGGCTTTCACTACATTACCCTGTTAGGAAACAATTTAAAATGGTTGTGAAAAGGCTTTTCTTTGGCTTAACTTTCGCTTGCATCCCAAGCCAGTAATTATATTTTCAATGTTTTTATTTGCAACAATAGATTGTCATATATATTTTAAAGATTTTTTTTTACTACTGAAGCAATAACAACATAATTTCTATTCCTTTTTAACTTACTACTGCTACCTTTTAATTATTAAAGCCATGTTGTGCTTCTTCTTTCATTGAAACCCTTTAAAATGCAAATAAAAATCAATTCCTCATCATTATTCAATCAGTAATAAATCCCACTAAATTATTTTAATTTAATTTAATCAAATTTCTTCAACTCCCCGATAAAGACTCTTCTTTGACTCACTTGTAAAACCTCTTTCGCTTCCCAAATCCATCGAAATAATGCCAGAAACACCAGCTAACCATTGTCCCAATAGCCTGCCTGCTGGGGCCACCGCGATGGTTTTGGAAGCCAAGAGACAAATCTGCCCAATCGTTGTCACATACCTGTCCAACTCCAGCGCGGAGAATCCCCTAACCGCCAGGCCATTCCTCCAAAAAGTCAACAGAGGCTAGACAATGGTATTGACAGCTCACCACAGCAGTTGGATCTGTCTTAATTACTGTCCTATTTGCTGGAATGTCAGCTTGTCAGGCCAAAGTTATGCGGCCCCCGAAACGCTTTCTAAAATTAGCCTGGAATATGGAAAATATAGTATAGTTTGGGTGGGAAAAGGGGGAACTCTTTATTACCCGACTTCTACTTCTGACAATTGTCTTCCAAAAAGGGGAATGGGGATCAGATCGGGTTTGGCTTCGGCTTCGGTTTCGAGAACCAACTTAAAAGGCTGTCTTCAGCAGCGCGGCAGAGCGTCACATGAATCACAATATGCTAAAGCGCCTGACACTCTCCAGATCAATGCGGCGGCTCCTGAATGAAGCCGATGCTCCTGCTGCTGCTCCGGGGCTTGTTAAAAGGGAGGAGTTGCCTACTTTTGTGGCAGCCACAGGAGGGAGTACCCTCAGCTTCTTACTTACCCCTTCCATCTTTTCTCGCTGGACTCTCTGTGGCAGCCACCACCAGAGAAGTTGCTGTGCTCGTAAACAAAACGTTCCATGGTCCCCAAGTCGGCGGCGGACATCGAGTACTCTGGGACAGGGGGACACTGAACAGGGGAGGGAGGGAGAGGAGGATGAAGAGGACGAGGACAGGCTGCTACAGCGGCTGGCTGGCCGCAATGTGGAATATGTGGCATTTTGCAAAGATGTTGACATTTTGCGCGCATAAAAATGCCAACTTACCGGCCACTGTATGTGTCCTATTTTAAAATCAGGGCCATGGCTAAGCCACAAAACTGAAGCTGATACACTGAAGCCACAGCCAAAGCCAAAGCCAATACCAAAGCCAAAGCTAAAGCCAAACCAAAAGATGAAGCTCAGACTGAAGCTGGCTTAGCCGCATCTGCAGGAGCAGCGCGGAGCTTGGATCGTGAGCGCGCTTAGGATAAAGCCAGACCGACTGCGACCAGACAGCCGACAGTTGGGACAGGTTGGACAGCGGCGGACACAGCGGACAGACGGACAAACGGACAGACCAACTCGGGACGGTATAATTTTGTGTACCCCTTTTTGGCCAGGCGAAGTATTTAGCAGCGGCAGCCGCAACCGAATATCAAAAACGTAACGACGTCACCGAAAACCCTCAATAAATTATCAAGACTTCAGCCGGGGCTGCCGGTCGTTGCTTTGGAATATAAAAGGGAAGAGAAGGGTGAAGATGGGGAAGCGGGTACCCAGCTTATTCGCTAAGGGTACCGGGTACTGGGGCAACTAAAATTTGCAACTTTGGCGGCATTGTCAAGGAAGAAAGTCGCCGGAACTAGAGCGCCTAGCTGGAGGCAGAGGGGGAAGGGGAATGTGGAGTATATGCAAGGCAAAGAGACTAGGAGAGGTGGGCTTCTTTTAAGAAAAATATTCCAAGTCTTGGGCAGACCATAGAATTAGGAGAAGAATGGGAAACGGGGGCATGGGCAAGCTGGTGACTGGAAGCTGGAGTATTTTAAGACAAAAGACTAAGAGACCAGGCACTTAAAGGTCTTTGGATTTTTTGAGACTTAGTGTCCTAGGTTCTTAGTTCTTCCTAGAGTCTTGTAGTTTTAAAATCTTTGTCTTTAAGTCTTTAAATTTCACTTCTAAGTCATAAAGTCCTGGACTGTTTCACTCCTATAATCTAAAGGTATTTCACACTTCAAGTCTTAGGATCTTCTCAGTCCTACAATCTTTAATCCTTCAAGTCTCAGATTCTTCCAGTCTTTGTACCTCAAACTCCTCAAAGTCAGAACTCACCCAGAGAATTAGAACTCGCGGCAGACCAGTGTAGAGTCCAGTTCCAAGCTCGACCAACAATTAGGCCCAGGTTGCCGGGGCAGACTTAAGGTAGGCAAAACGAGAAACACAATAGACCAAAAGTGTAGTGGGCAGCAATAAATTCAAACGGTATCAAGAGCGAAAAGAGAAGGAGGCCCAGAATAGCAGCAGCAGCAGCAGCATCAGGAGCAACAGCGGCGGCGGCGGCAGCCGAGAATCCCCAAAGGATCGCAGTCGGGATCTCGGCTATCCACTAGCGGGAGCTTTGGCAATATTTAAACTTGTCCATGCTCCATGCTCCGTGCTCCCAATGCTGCCTGAATTCTTGGAAGGCGAATTACTTTGAAATGTGTCGATATGTCGCAAGTTTTAAAAGTTATGCATAAAGGTCCGGCCAAGGCAAAGGCAAGGCAAGCCAGACTGCTCGTTCTCATTCTCAGTCTCGAGACTCCTTTGCGAAACGCGGCCTGGGTCTGATCTGGCTCTGGCTCTGGCTCTGGGTCTGACTCTGGCTGTGGGTTGGGGGATCTTGCTCCATTCCAGCTTCTGCTCCAGCTTCTTTGCTTACTCCGCCGACTCCGACTGGGACGACTCCGCGACGGTGGCTTGTCGGAGTTGGGGCGGTCTCCTTTGATAATACAATAGCTGCACGCGCCCAATTTACATTTATGTCCGCTGACATTAAGGAGCGCACCGATGCAGGCAGCCAGCCGGCCATCGCAGGGAGCTATCCGTTCCGATCCGTTCCGATCCAGGCCGAGAGATCCAGTTTGTGTCTCTCTGGTGTCTGATAAATGCAAAGCTCTGCTGATACTCCTCCCTTCCAACCGAAACCTGGATTCATGTGCGTGCCCGGCAACGCGAAAATTGTCAACGTATTTAGCAGCCCTTTTAAATATCATTATAAAGAAACATTGCGACGGCGGCGGTGCATTTTTGCCGGCGGTACGTAATTCCCAGCAGTAGCCCCTTGGGAGAGCGATTAACAACGATCATGAATGTGATACGGGGCGGGGGATTGGGATTTGGATTTTGAAGTGGAACTTGGGGTATAACTCCATCTTTGTTGGGTGCCATAGATGCCATCTTGGGTTAAGGCGTTTAACTTAATAAGTAATGCGTAATTAGTAATAATTAGTAAAGAGATTTTCATCTTTTAAATAGGGCTTTCCTTTTTTATATTTTTTAAAAGAATTTTAAGCGTGTTTTCTTTTATTTCTTAGATTAAATTATAATAAGAATATATTATAAATATTATTCTTATTTAGTCTGCTATATTTCCTTTACATTTAGTTTCATTAAAGCATTAGCTAACATTAATTATAGAGTTTTTTTACAGAGCTTAAGAAGAGCTTTTAAAATGAGATGAGATTTGATGGAAAAACGTACCTAGTACATTTTTATGCATTTATAATTTTTAAAATGTATTAATATCAAGTAAAAATAGGACATGAAAACCTTCATTTAAATAATAATCTATAACTTAAAGTGTTAATTGTTATATTTTTATTAAATTGTTTATTGTTTTTATTAATTAAAAGTAAAATTAAGGGATGTAGTATCGGCAGGCAAACGTTTAATTACCCTTGCAATAGAAAATTAATCATAACTCATCTAAAACAGCTTTAATTTCAATTCGGAAAGTTTTTCTGTGCTAGTTTTTATGAGAATAATAAATCTGCTTATTTAATTTTAAGATAATAAAAAATTATTTTTTTTTTAGTTTTTTACAATTTTAATGATGTAACCCCTTTTAAAATTTTGAAAAATTGACAAAAAATTTGTTTTTCGTAATCTTTCAAAATTTTATTATAATTAATTATGGTTTTTATGCTGATTTCATAAATGTGTGACATTTGGCCATTATATGCTTTTTGGCCAAGATATGCCTAAAAGAATTCCTCAAAAAGAAGCATTCTAGGGACTTTAAATAGTTTTAGTTTCTTCTTAGTTAGTAACTCACCTACCTTATTCTGCTGACCTTACCATCTCCTCCTCCCTCTCTGATCCATTCCAGTTCAAAGAAGTACCCGCACGTCTCGAGAACTCCGGAATACAGCCACTCCACGGGCAGTGATTATCCGGATCACGGCGGCTACCTCACCACGGATGGCCGGCTGATGCACGAGACGACCAGCGATGCCGGTATCTACCATGTGCGACAAGGCAGTGAACACTCCTCGCCCAGCCTCCACTCCCCAGCCATACAGAGCGCCGGCTACGAGAATGAGCATTCCCTCAACGAGGCGGTGCTGGCGGCGCCCAGCCACAGTCACAGTCACTCACCCATGCCTATGGTGTCCAGTGCCTATGTGACCGGAGGCAGTGCATCGGGTTCCCTTATCAACAGCAATATTAACTTGTTGAGCGGTGGCGGCGGTGGTAATTCGGTCTTGAACAAATTTCTATCGCATCCGCATGCAGGAATGGTGGGCCAAGGAGGTGGAGGAGGAGGTGGGGGATCTGGGCCCATGGAGGACTGTGCCTCTCACTCGCCCATCGAGCCATCGTCCATGTGGAGCTACGACTACAAGGGCGACCTGTGTGCCCCCAATTGTGGCTACCTGGAGCGGCACAAGCCGCTGCCCGCCGACCTCAAGTACCGACCCGGCGGAACCCAGTCAAAAAGTGCCAAAGAATCGCGCATCCGGCGGCCAATGAATGCATTCATGGTCTGGGCCAAGATCGAGCGCAAGAAGCTGGCCGATGAGAATCCTGACCTGCATAATGCGGATCTCAGCAAGATGTTGGGTGAGTATGGTTGGATTTTGGGGAAAAATATTAAGGGATTATAACCTCGGGATTTTAAAAAAGGCTTCTTTAGATTTCTGTATCTTAACCATAATCCTTTCCTCCTTCTTCTATTCTCTTCTCTTCAACTCTCAGGCAAGAAATGGCGCTCCCTGACACCTCAAGATCGAAGACCTTATGTAGAGGAGGCCGAGCGTCTCCGAGTGATTCACATGACGGAGCATCCCAACTACAAGTACCGACCTCGGCGACGCAAGCAGTCCAAGCTGCGAGCAATGCAGCCTGGAGGCAAGGATCAAAGCGAAAGTTCACCCAATCCCGTGGGCAATGCTGGCTCTAAAGCGAATCCCAAGCTGGCCACGCCTCCCCTGGCCACTGGATCCTCTAGCTACACCACGCCCACCACCGATGAAAGCACCTGCAATTCCACAAACCAGAATCTGAACCAGAGCCAGGTCTCTAGCGGAGGCGGCGGTGGCCTCTATGAGCAGCCCCTGAAGCCCACATACTCACCCAGCTCCGTGGACTGTTACAGCAATGCGGACAGCTCAGAGCAGATAGAGTCCCTAGCCTCCAATTGTGCGCCTTCGCCGACGGGTGGCGGCGGCAGCTACGACAGCTCCCTGCTGCTCAAGAAGCTAACAAAGGCGCCAAGTGGCCGGACGGCCAAATCCCGCCAGGATAATAAGCTGTCCAAGGCCGAGGACAAAGGCAAGGTGCAGGCGCAGCAGCAGGCCCATCAGCAGGGAATCTATGCCACCACCTCGTATCCGCTGGCGCCCACATCCGTGGCCGTGGTGGCTGCCCGGGGCATGTATGTGACCTGCAATAATCGGGGTCTCCTCGACCATGGTCACTCCGTCAAGGGCACCTTTTACCCGCCTGTCTCCGTGTCAGAGGACGAGGGCAGCTCCTCGATGAGGAACAGTGTGAGTGTCCTGCAGCAACACTGCAATCTGGGCACAGTGACGCCCTCCAGCTCCTCGGGACCCCTAACGGCCAGCGATATGAGCAGCTATACGGTCTCCATGGCGGATAATTGCGGAAATCTTAGGCTCAGCATGAATGAGTTGTCCGCCCAGGAGTATCTGCCAAGTGCTAATGCTTACGGGATGCAGTACGAGGACTTCCTGCGCTATCAATCCAATGATTTGGATTACTCCACCTCCTCGTCGGCGGCGTTGGAGCACAAAGATCCCTCGCCAGAGGGAGTCCAGAAGAGCCTCAAGTACCCGGACACAAATCAGAACTATGATGACTACGAGGCGGAGGCCTACAGCAATGCCATGCTGCCGGCAACAGCGGCCAGCTATTACACACAGTTACCCTATGCGCCCACCTCGCTGGCTGCCTTTCCCCTGCAGCTGGCGGTGCCCTTCCAGCAGGCCACAACAGGTGGCTATGGTGGGCAACCAATGCAGAGTGGTTACCTGCATTATGGAAACTATGGGGGTTATGAGAGCATGCCGCAGCAACAACAACAGCAGCAGCAGCAGCAACATCAGCAGCAGCAACAGCAATCTTCGCACTCGGCCCCTCCAGCCTTGACAGCAGCTCCTCCTCCTCAGACTGTGACCTCCCATTCCGGCGCTTCAGCAGCTGCAGCATCTGCAGCCATGCAGCAGCATCATCATCACCATTTTGCCCCAGGACCCGGCATGGTGGGCGTGGGCGTGGGCGTGGGAGTAGGAGAGATGCTCTTCGAGCAGCAGCAGCGCAAGGACGATGAGATTAGCAACATTCTGGCCGGAGTGCGGAAGACCTGCTACAGCAACTGACTCCCAAGCGAAGACATTTGCAATTTTGATAACTAAATTAAAGAGAGATCTTAGAGAGCGTGGTTATAGGTAGACTTAAGCCTTCTTCCAGTCCCCTCCCCCCCAAACCCTTTGTAATGTAAAATGTTTTAGAAATTTATGAAAAACACAAAAAAGAACAAAATATAAACAAACGAAATAAAGTAAAGCCTAAGAAAGTAATCGAATCGAAAGAGACTCTGGTGTGGAAGGCATCTCCCAGTGACAGCTACAGCTACTCCTTGGGGTGGAACGCGGGTCCAGGCCGTGACCATATGACACAGCCACCCGATATATACACGACGTTGGGAGTCTGCGCAGTGTCCAGGTTCCATCAGGTTGTGTGTGGAGTGCAAAGATTTTTCTTTTCTCATTCGAACACACGGCCAAATAATTTTTCCTCAAGTTACATAAATTTTCAAACAGACTTTTGCTTATAAAAACCATTTCCTGGCCACAAGCTGCTTCAACTTTAATTCGTGACTTGATTTCGAAACCTCCAAGTGAGCGCAGGATGTGCAAGTATCCGAGAAACGCATGAAACGCACACCACGCTGGGCGCCAAGACGAGGAGTCCCTCATCCATTCCACCAAAACGAAATTTGAGACAAAATTCCAAGTTTATTTTCTAGATCTCTAGATCTTCGACCGAATTTGAGCAAACCGGAAACGGAAGCTGCGGCGAGTGTACCGCAAATTGTCACTGCAACATAATTCTGGCCATCGGCAAAATCGATAAGCCTCAGCCTCAGCACATTCGAGCCAAGCGTCGCACGCCTTCTTGACACCACCACCGCTTGCGGCCGCCGCCATCCGAATCCACCACCTTAAACACCACCTAACCATACCACCGTCATCGCCATCGCCATCGACATCGACATTCCACCATCGTTCGTAGCCAGCATCCAAAATGTCATTCATAGCCAAATTGAAGGCCACGCCATTGCCGCCCCTGCGAAACATACTGAATGTGGCCGTGCAAACGGCCCGACAGACAATTCCAGAGCGCAAGGACTACGAGCAACCGCCGGGCAGCACGCATCACCAGCAGCAGCAGCCGCAGCAGCATCCCCACCAGCCACAGCCCTCTGGCATGGAGGAGAACACAGAGATGAGCTCGAATCCCTTTCGGAATGCTGGCAACTGGACAGAGAACGATGGCGAGGGCGATGGCGAGTACAAGGGCGAGTACCAGAGCACATCCTTCAATGAGTACGACGGGAGGTATCAGCAAACGGACGGATTTAGGTGGGTTTTACTGCTAGTTAATCCTTACCCCAATTAACCTTGTATCTCTTTTTCTCCAGGCAAGGCAGCATTGCCTCGGAGGGCAGTTCCTTCGTCTGCGAGGGAGAAGGTGGCGGCGGCTGCAAGATTGACGAATTCCAGGCGGCCTGGAATGTGACCAATGCCATCCAGGGCATGTTCATTGTCTCACTGCCCTTCGCCGTGCTCCATGGCGGATACTGGGCCATCGTGGCCATGGTCGGCATAGCGCACATCTGCTGCTACACGGGCAAGGTGCTGGTGCAGTGCCTCTACGAACCAGATCCCACCACTGGGCAGATGGTGCGAGTGCGGGACAGCTACGTGGCCATTGCCAAGGTATGTTTTGGACCCAAGCTGGGTGCTCGGGCCGTGAGCATTGCCCAGTTGATTGAGCTTCTGATGACGTGCATCCTGTATGTGGTGGTGTGCGGCGACCTGCTGGCCGGAACCTATCCGCAGGGTTCCTTTGACTCGCGCTCCTGGATGCTGTTCATAGGCATCTTCCTGCTACCCATGGGCTTCCTGAAGTCCCTGAAAATGGTCTCGACTTTGTCGTTTTGGTGCACCATGTCCCATATCGTGATTAACGCCGTGATTCTGGGCTATTGCCTGCTGCAGATCGGAGACTGGGGCTGGTCCAAGGTGCGCTTCAGCATCGACATGGAGAACTTTCCCATTTCCCTCGGCGTGATTGTGTTCTCGTACACCTCCCAGATCTTTCTGCCCACGCTCGAGGGCAACATGACCGACCGCTCCAAGTTCAACTGGATGCTGGACTGGTCTCACATTGCGGCTGCCGTGTTCAAGGCCGGCTTTGGGTACATATGCTTCCTGACCTTCCAGAATGATACCCAGCAGGTGATCACCAACAATCTGCACTCGCAGGGCTTCAAGGGCATGGTGAATTTCTTCCTGGTGATCAAGGCCATCCTTAGCTATCCCTTGCCCTACTATGCTGCCTGCGAGCTGCTCGAGAGGAACTTCTTTCGGGGTCCGCCAAAGACCAAGTTTCCCACCATCTGGAATCTGGACGGAGAGCTGAAGGTCTGGGGCCTGGGCTTCCGCGTGGGCGTCATTGTGTCAACCATACTGATGGCCATCTTTATACCCCACTTCTCCATTCTGATGGGTTTTATTGGTAGCTTCACGGGCACCATGCTCAGCTTTATCTGGCCGTGCTATTTCCACATCAAGATCAAGGGCCACCTGCTCGACCAGAAGGAAATAGCCAAAGACTACCTCATCATTGGGCTTGGCGTGCTCTTCGGCGTGATTGGAATCTATGATTCCGGAAATGCCCTGATAAATGCATTCGAAATCGGTCTTCCCTTCTAAGTCTTGAATTTTCTTTGTGATTTCTTGATCCCTTCGGGCCTGGCAAGTCTTCCAGGTGCTTTGGCATCATTTGGCCAGGTCCGAGAGGCCAAGGATTCAGTTATATATATATATACCATACAAGCGAAAGAATATCGAAATTGAAAACAATAATGTTTAGTCTGTAAGAAAAACGCAACGCAAGTCTTCCAAACAAGCGAAAAAATGTCTTCCAAACATAAATAATACAAAATAATAACTATTTATGATGATATATAAAAGGTGTAAGTTAAGTATATACAAAAGAGAATAATTATTGTATTGAAATATACGATATAGAGAAATTGAACAGAGAAACACAATAAACTGCATATGTACACCATTATACAAAATACGAAATACAAACCGAAATGTACTCGTGCTCGTATGTTATAGATAGAACCCATTGTTTATATATACCTATTATAGTCGAATGGATTTTTTTAACGTTTAAATATACAGTTACCTATACATAATAGCCTTTAAAAACGACACTAGCGCATCTTTTAAACTCTCAATAAAGACGTCATCTCCAGTTGATCCCAATAACACAGAGTCCAAATCGAAATTCCAAAAATATGATTTTATCTTTATTGTTAATTCTCGTTCTCGGATTGGTTTGTATAATAATTGCGTAGAAACACATGTAAAGTATATATATTGTCATGGAAGCTTAGGCGTCTAGTGTTATTATGGGATATGTATGTCTTGGGGGTTAGTGAGGCAAAGGTATAAGCTCGGCTTTCGGGTTAGTTTGAGGTCTTGAAGAACTTGTGTTCTTGAGTACTCCTGGTATGCTGGAATGCACCTTTGTTTATCTTATGCACCGCACAGGTGGTGGTGCTCGGGGCAGTTATGTATTCGCTCTTGTAGAGACTGGAGCCGGTGAACTTGTCGTTGCCCAGACTAATCGAGGACTGATTGCCGCGACGGGTGGTTGTCATCATGCGCTCGGTGTGGCCATGGTGGCTGTAGGAGGGGAAATCGATGCCCCCGCTGGAGCTGGACACATGCTGGCTTCCCCGATGACGTGTCGTATGGGAGTGTGTGGATTGAGATGGAAAATCGATGCCACCCCCACCCGAGACTTGGGTGCGTGTCACAGTTGTTGTTCCGGTAACACCTCCTCCTCCGCCACCACCACCAGAAATTATTCGGGACATCGAGGACGACGATGATGAGTTCTTGACGTTCTCCTTGTGCACGTTACAGGTCCTACGCTCGCTCGAGAAGCTGGAATTCTGCTCAGAGTCCCGATTCTGCCGGTGAATGCTGCTGTAGCTCTGACGCTGCTCCCCGCCATGGGGGGCACTGCTGGAGGGTTGCTCGTGCAGATTGAGAATACTCTTTCGCATCATCTTGCCGTTGGAGGTGAGGCTGCCGTTGGCCGTGTTTGAATCGCTGGTGACATTCTTGCGATGGAATATCGTATTCGAGACGTCGGCTTCCGAGGAGAACTCGCTCTTGCGGTGATGGAAGTGCTTGGAACTGGTCATGTTGGAGTTGGAGCTACCGGTCACAATGTTGTGGCTGGAATTCCTGTTGCCACCGGAAACCACTCGACTAGTTGTGTCGTCGGTGACTCGACTTGTGGCATCACCACCAATGATATTGCTGGAGACATTTCTTCCGGTAACCACACGGGATGTTGATGTAGTTTCCCCAGTTATGTTGCTGGAAACATTTCTGCCCGTCACTACTCGTGTGGTTGAGTCCTCCGTCACGCTGCTGGTCACATTTCTGCCCGAAACAAGGCGAGTCGATGAAGAGTCGCCAGTTACGGTATTGGAGACAGTTCCGCCTGACACCACTCTCGAGGTAGTATCGCCGCCTGTGATATTCCTTGTGACATTTCCTTGATTCGTTTCGATGGCTCTGGTGGATAGATCAGTTTGGACTAGGTTGTGGTTTCTCTGCATCGAGGTGGTTTCCTTGTGAATGTTTTGGGTATTCTCAATGTTTGTCGTTGTTGTATTCTTGGCCACATTCTCGATCACATTGATCTTGGCTGGCCTCTTGACATAC
Source organism: Drosophila kikkawai (assembly GCF_030179895.1). Lineage (NCBI taxonomy): Eukaryota > Metazoa > Arthropoda > Insecta > Diptera > Drosophilidae > Drosophila > Drosophila kikkawai. The sequence goes on from NC_091729.1 coordinate 25,075,946, forward strand.
TCGGTTTCGGGTTCCTTCTTGTGGCGGCCTCCAATCACAGTGGTTACCTTCTTCGTGGACACCACAATGAGACCGTCTACAGGATTTTGACTGTTGGAATCCACTTGCTTAACTGCGTCCTTGCCAGATACGAAGTTCATCTGGTTGGTTGTCTTCAGGATTGCCGTATCACTGCCCAAAGTGATGGATGAACTGTTGTGCTTGTATTTTTGAGTGCGTTGAACTTTATCCACGGTTGTCTTGTTGGTCGTCGTTTTGTAGTCATCCTTTCTGGTAACTGTCATCGAACCTTCCAACTTTAAGTTGTCCACAGGTCGCTTGGGCGTTTCTCGTTTAATTGTCTCTGTGAGGGTCGTGCTATCGGTCTCGCTTCGGTCGGTTCTCTTGTAGAATTCTCCCTCTGGCTTCAGGTTGTCCTTGGGCTTCTTTTGGATCGGTCGCTCTGCAGGCCTGAACGCTGTCTTATCGGGTGTGTAGAATTCACCTTCCACCTTTAGGTTATCGCTTGGCTTCACCTGTTCAGGCCGCTTGACATGATGGTATTCCTCCTTCTGTGTGAATGTCATTTCACCCTCAGTTCTCAGATTGTCTTTGCGAATTACCGTCTTTACCCTGTCTGCTGGCCTGAAGCCTTCCTTCTCTGGGATGTGCATCTTACCCTCTGGTTTCAAATTGTCAACGTACCTCTTTTGCTCGGGGCGAGATCCAGGCTCATATTTTGGCTTTTCGGGGGTGTACATAACGCCTTCAGGCTTCAGATTGTCTTCTGGTTTTACCGGAGTAGGTCTTACGACATGCTGGTATTCAGTTTTTTCCGTGAAAGTCATTTCTCCTTCAGTGCGAAGATTGTCCTTATGAACAACTTTGGTAACCTTATCAGCAGGCCTGTATTTGGCCTTATCTGGGATGTCTATCTCACCCTCTGGTTTCAAGTTGTCTTGAGGTTTCTTCTGCTTGGGTCTCTCGCCAGGCTGGAAGCCCTCCTTCTCCTGAACATAGAATTCTCCCTCCACCTTCAGGTTGTCTTTATGCCTCACCACGGTTACTCGCTCTCCAGGTCGATATTTCGGCTTTTCGGGACTGAAGAATTCACCCTCGGGTTTCAAGTTATCAGTTGGTTTCACTTGCTCTGGCCTGACAACATATTGATACTCTTTCTTTTCCACAAATGTCATCTCGCCTTCAGTACGTAAATTGTCCTTCTGAATGATCTTCTTAGTTTTATCCGCGGGCTTAAAGACTTGCTTTTCAGGTTTAGCAAACTCTCCCTCAGGCTTTAGATTATCCACAGGTTTCTTTGCTACTGGTCGCTCCCCTGGCTTATATCCAGCCTTTTCTGGTGTATAAAAATCGCCTTCAGGTTTAAGATTGTCCTCATGACGAACCTGGGATGGTCGCTCGCCTGGCCTATATGGTTGCTTTTCTGGACTGTAAAAGTCTCCCTCCGGTTTCAAGTTATCATGAGGCTTCTTCTGGACGGGCCTCTCGGCAGGTCGGAATCCTGGCTTTTCCGGGGCGTAAAACTCTCCCTCTGAGCGGAGATTATCCTCTGGTCTTACTTGAGACGGTCGTTCCCCTGGCTTGTATTTCGGCTTCTCCGGACTGTAGAATTTCCCCTCGGGCTTCAGATTGTCGGTTGGTTTAACCTGATCAGGACGTACCACATATTGATATTCTTTCTTTTCTACAAATGTCATTTCGCCTTCAGTGCGAAGGTTATCCCTTTGAACGATTTTTTCAGTCTTCTCAGCCGGCTTGTAGACTTGTTTCTCTGGCTTTGCAAACTCTCCTTCTGGTTTTAGATTGTCCTCTGGCTTCTTTTGAACTGGTCTCTCAGCAGGGCGGAATCCAGGCTTCTCTGGAGTGTAGAATTCACCCTCAGGTCGAAGATTATCCTCTGGCCGGACTTGAGAAGGCCTTTCTCCTGGTCTATATTTCTGCTTCTCTGGGCTGTAGAATTCTCCCTCGGGCTTCAGATTGTCGGTCGGCCTAACTTGATCGGGACGATCAGCAGGGCGGAAACCAGGCTTTTCGGGAGTGTAGAATTCTCCCTCTGGCCTAAGATTATCCTCAGGACGAACCTGGGATGGTCTTTCTCCTGGCTTATACTTGGGCTTCTCTGGGCTGTAGAATTCTCCTTCCGGCTTAAGATTGTCTTCTGGTTTCTTCTGAACTGGCCGCTCAGCGGGGCGGAATCCAGGCTTCTCTGGAGTGTAGAATTCTCCCTCAGGCCGAAGATTATCCTCTGGCCGGACTTGAGAAGGCCTTTCTCCTGGTCTATATTTCTGCTTCTCTGGGCTGTAGAATTCTCCCTCGGGCTTCAGATTGTCGGTCGGCCTAACTTGATCGGGACGATCAGCAGGGCGGAAACCAGGCTTTTCGGGAGTATAGAATTCTCCCTCTGGCCTAAGATTATCCTCAGGACGAACCTGGGATGGTCTTTCTCCTGGCTTGTACTTGGGCTTCTCTGGGCTGTAAAATTCTCCTTCTGGCTTAAGATTGTCCTCTGGTTTCTTCTGAACTGGCCGCTCAGCGGGGCGGAATCCAGGCTTCTCTGGAGTGTAGAAATCACCCTCAGGTCGAAGGTTATCCTCTGGCCGGACTTGAGAAGGCCTTTCTCCTGGTCTGTATTTCGGCTTTTCTGGGCTGTAGAACTCTCCCTCGGGCTTCAGATTATCAGTAGGCTTTACTTGATCAGGACGTACCACATATTGATATTCCTCCCTTTCAACAAAAGTCATTTCTCCTTCAGTGCGAAGGTTATCCTTTCTGATAATCTTTTCAGTTTTCTCAGCGGGCCTGTAGACCTGCTTCTCAGGTTTCACAAACTCTCCTTCAGGCTTAAGATTGTCTTCTGGTTTTTTCTGAACTGGCCTCTCAGCTGGGCGGAATCCAGGCTTCTCTGGAGTGTAGAATTCTCCCTCAGGCCGAAGATTATCCTCTGGCCGGACTTGAGAAGGCCTTTCTCCTGGTCTATATTTCTGCTTCTCTGGGCTGTAGAATTCTCCCTCGGGCTTCAGATTGTCGGTCGGCCTAACTTGATCGGGACGATCAGCAGGGCGGAATCCAGGCTTTTCGGGAGTGTAGAATTCTCCCTCTGGCCTAAGATTATCCTCAGGACGAACCTGGGATGGTCTTTCTCCTGGCTTATACTTGGGCTTCTCTGGGCTGTAGAATTCTCCTTCCGGCTTAAGATTGTCTTCTGGTTTCTTCTGAACTGGCCGCTCAGCGGGGCGGAATCCAGGCTTCTCTGGCGTGTAGAATTCTCCCTCAGGCCGAAGATTATCCTCTGGCCGGACTTGAGAAGGTCTTTCTCCTGGTCTGTATTTCGGTTTCTCAGGACTGTAGAATTCTCCCTCGGGCTTCAGATTATCGGTCGGCCTAACTTGATCGGGACGATCAGCAGGGCGGAATCCAGGCTTTTCGGGAGTGTAGAATTCTCCCTCTGGCCTAAGATTATCCTCAGGACGAACCTGGGATGGTCTTTCTCCTGGCTTATACTTGGGCTTCTCTGGGCTGTAGAATTCTCCTTCCGGCTTAAGATTGTCTTCTGGTTTCTTCTGAACTGGCCGCTCAGCGGGGCGGAATCCAGGCTTCTCTGGAGTGTAGAATTCACCCTCAGGTCGAAGGTTATCCTCTGTCCGGACTTGAGAAGGTCTTTCTCCTGGTCTGTATTTCGGTTTCTCAGGACTGTAGAATTCTCCTTCGGGCTTCAGATTGTCAGTAGGCTTTACTTGGTCAGGACGTACCACATATTGATATTCTTCCCTTTCAACAAAAGTCATTTCGCCTTCAGTGCGAAGGTTATCCTTCCTGATAATCTTTTCAGTTTTCTCAGCGGGCCTGAAGACTTGCTTCTCAGGTTTCACAAACTCTCCTTCCGGCTTCAGATTGTCCTCTGGTTTCTTCTGAACTGGCCGCTCAGCGGGGCGGAATCCAGGCTTCTCTGGAGTATAGAATTCTCCCTCAGGCCGAAGATTATCCTCTGGCCGGACTTGAGAAGGTCTCTCTCCCGGCTTGTACTTCGGCTTTTCGGGGCTGTAGAATTCTCCCTCGGGCTTCAGATTGTCAGTAGGCTTTACTTGGTCAGGACGTACCACATATTGATATTCCTTCCTTTCAACAAAAGTCATTTCGCCTTCAGTGCGAAGGTTATCCTTCCTGATAATCTTTTCAGTTTTCTCAGCGGGCCTGTAGACCTGCTTCTCAGGTTTCACAAACTCTCCTTCAGGCTTAAGATTGTCTTCTGGTTTCTTCTGAACTGGCCGCTCAGCGGGGCGGAATCCAGGCTTCTCTGGAGTGTAGAATTCTCCCTCAGGCCGAAGATTATCCTCTGGCCGGACTTGAGAAGGCCTTTCTCCTGGTCTGTATTTTGGCTTCTCCGGACTGTAAAATTCTCCCTCGGGCTTCAGATTGTCGGTCGGCCTAACTTGATCGGGACGATCAGCAGGGCGGAAGCCAGGCTTTTCGGGAGTATAGAATTCTCCCTCAGGCCTAAGATTATCCTCAGGACGAACCTGGGATGGTCTTTCTCCTGGCTTATACTTGGGCTTCTCTGGGCTGTAGAATTCTCCTTCCGGCTTAAGATTGTCTTCTGGTTTCTTCTGAACTGGCCGCTCAGCGGGGCGGAATCCAGGCTTCTCTGGAGTGTAGAATTCACCCTCAGGTCGAAGGTTATCCTCTGGCCGGACTTGAGAAGGTCTTTCTCCTGGTCTGTATTTCGGTTTCTCAGGACTGTAGAATTCTCCTTCGGGCTTCAGATTGTCAGTAGGCTTTACTTGGTCAGGACGTACCACATATTGATATTCTTCCCTTTCAACAAATGTCATTTCGCCTTCAGTGCGAAGGTTGTCCTTTCTGATAATCTTTTCAGTTTTCTCAGCGGGCCTGTAGACCTGCTTCTCAGGTTTCACAAACTCTCCTTCAGGCTTAAGATTGTCTTCTGGTTTCTTCTGAACTGGCCGCTCAGCGGGGCGGAATCCAGGCTTCTCTGGAGTGTAGAATTCTCCCTCAGGCCGAAGATTATCCTCTGGCCGGACTTGAGAAGGCCTTTCTCCTGGTCTGTATTTTGGCTTCTCCGGACTGTAAAATTCTCCCTCGGGCTTCAGATTGTCGGTCGGCCTAACTTGATCGGGACGATCAGCAGGGCGGAAGCCAGGCTTTTCGGGAGTATAGAATTCTCCCTCAGGCCTAAGATTATCCTCAGGACGAACCTGGGATGGTCTTTCTCCTGGCTTATACTTGGGCTTCTCTGGGCTGTAGAATTCTCCTTCCGGCTTAAGATTGTCTTCTGGTTTCTTCTGAACTGGCCGCTCAGCGGGGCGGAATCCAGGCTTCTCTGGAGTGTAGAATTCACCCTCAGGTCGAAGGTTATCCTCTGGCCGGACTTGAGAAGGTCTTTCTCCTGGTCTGTATTTCGGTTTCTCAGGACTGTAGAATTCTCCTTCGGGCTTCAGATTGTCAGTAGGCTTTACTTGGTCAGGACGTACCACATATTGATATTCTTCCCTTTCAACAAAAGTCATTTCGCCTTCAGTGCGAAGGTTATCCTTCCTGATAATCTTTTCAGTTTTCTCAGCGGGCCTGAAGACTTGCTTCTCAGGTTTCACAAACTCTCCTTCCGGCTTCAGATTGTCCTCTGGTTTTTTCTGAACTGGCCGCTCAGCGGGGCGGAATCCAGGCTTCTCTGGAGTGTAAAATTCACCCTCAGGCCGCAGATTATCCTCTGGCCTGACTTGAGAAGGCCTTTCTCCTGGTCTGTATTTCGGCTTCTCTGGGCTGTAGAATTCTCCCTCGGGCTTCAGATTGTCGGTCGGCCTAACTTGATCGGGACGATCAGCAGGGCGGAAACCAGGCTTTTCGGGAGTATAGAATTCTCCCTCTGGCCTAAGATTATCCTCAGGACGAACCTGGGATGGTCTTTCTCCTGGCTTGTACTTGGGCTTCTCTGGGCTGTAAAATTCTCCTTCTGGCTTAAGATTGTCCTCTGGTTTCTTCTGAACTGGCCGCTCAGCGGGGCGGAATCCAGGCTTCTCTGGAGTGTAGAAATCACCCTCAGGTCGAAGGTTATCCTCTGGCCGGACTTGAGAAGGCCTTTCTCCTGGTCTGTATTTCGGCTTTTCTGGGCTGTAGAACTCTCCCTCGGGTTTCAGATTATCAGTAGGCTTTACTTGATCAGGACGTACCACATATTGATATTCCTCCCTTTCAACAAAAGTCATTTCTCCTTCAGTGCGAAGGTTATCCTTTCTGATAATCTTTTCAGTTTTCTCAGCGGGCCTGTAGACCTGCTTCTCAGGTTTCACAAACTCTCCTTCAGGCTTAAGATTGTCTTCTGGTTTTTTCTGAACTGGCCTCTCAGCTGGGCGGAATCCAGGCTTCTCTGGAGTGTAGAATTCTCCCTCAGACCGAAGATTATCCTCTGGCCGGACTTGAGAAGGCCTTTCTCCTGGTCTATATTTCTGCTTCTCTGGGCTGTAGAATTCTCCCTCGGGCTTCAGATTGTCGGTCGGCCTAACTTGATCGGGACGATCAGCAGGGCGGAAACCAGGCTTTTCGGGAGTATAGAATTCTCCCTCTGGCCTAAGATTATCCTCAGGACGAACCTGGGACGGTCTTTCTCCTGGCTTGTACTTGGGCTTCTCTGGGCTGTAGAATTCTCCTTCTGGCTTAAGATTGTCTTCTGGTTTCTTCTGAACTGGCCTCTCAGCTGGGCGGAATCCAGGCTTCTCTGGAGTGTAGAATTCTCCCTCAGGTCGAAGGTTATCCTCTGGCCGGACTTGAGAAGGTCGTTCTCCTGGTCTGTATTTCGGCTTCTCTGGGCTGTAGAATTCTCCTTCGGGTTTCAGATTATCTGTTGGCCTTACTTGGTCAGGACGCACCACATATTGATACTCTTCCCTCTCCACAAATGTCATTTCTCCTTCCGTGTGAAGATTATCTTTTCGAATAATTCTTTCGGTTTTATCGGCAGGTTTGTACACTTGCTTTTCTGGCTTTGTAAATTCACCCTCCGGCTTTAAGTTATCCTGAGGCTTTTTCTGCACTGGGCGTTCGGCAGGCCTGAAGCCAGGCTTCTCCGGTGTGTAGAATTCTCCCTCTGGTCTGAGATTATCCTCAGGACGAACCTGGGAAGGTCTTTCCCCTGGCTTGTACTTGGGCTTATCTGGACTGTAAAATTCTCCCTCTGGCTTAAGATTATCCTCTGGTTTCTTCTGGACTGGCCTCTCAGCGGGGCGGAATCCAGGCTTCTCAGGGGTGTAGAATTCACCCTCAGGTCGAAGGTTATCCTCTGGCCGGACTTGAGAAGGCCGTTCTCCTGGTCTGTATTTCGGCTTCTCGGGACTGTAGAATTCTCCTTCGGGTTTCAGATTATCTGTTGGCCTTACTTGGTCAGGACGCACCACATATTGATACTCTTCCCTCTCCACAAATGTCATTTCTCCTTCCGTGTGAAGATTATCTTTTCGAATAATTCTTTCGGTTTTATCGGCAGGTTTGTACACTTGCTTTTCTGGCTTTGTAAATTCACCCTCCGGCTTTAAGTTATCCTGGGGCTTTTTCTGCACTGGACGTTCGGCAGGCCTGAAGCCAGGCTTCTCCGGTGTGTAGAATTCTCCCTCTGGTCTGAGATTATCCTCCGGTCTTACTTGGGACGGTCTTTCCCCTGGCTTGTACTTGGGCTTCTCGGGGCTGTAAAACTCTCCTTCCGGCTTAAGATTGTCCTCGGGCTTCTTTTGAACTGGCCTTTCAGCGGGACGGAATCCTGGCTTGTCGGGTGTGTAGAATTCCCCCTCAGGTCTGAGGTTATCTTCTGGCCTGACTTGAGATGGTCTTTCGCCTGGCTTGTATCTTGGTTTCTCTGGGCTGTAGAATTCCCCTTCGGGTTTTAGATTGTCCTCCGGCTTCTTTTGAACTGGCCTCTCCGCAGGTCTGAAGCCGGGCTTTTCTGGAGTGTAGAATTCTCCCTCAGGCTTGAGGTTGTCTTCTGGTCTAACCTGAGAAGGTCTTTCTCCAGGGCGATACCCAGGCTTCTCAGGACTGTAAAACTCTCCCTCTGGTTTTAGATTATCAGTTGGCCTTACTTGATCAGGACGCACCACATATTGATATTCTTCCCTTTCGACAAAAGTCATTTCTCCTTCAGTGTGAAGATTATCTTTTCGAATAATTCTTTCGGTTTTATCGGCAGGCTTATATACTTGTTTTTCTGGCTTTGTGAATTCACCCTCCGGCTTCAGGTTATCCTGAGGTTTCTTCTGCACGGGACGTTCAGCCGGTCGGAATCCTGGCTTTTCGGGAGTATAGAAATCACCTTCTGGCTTAAGATTATCTTCAGGTCTGACCTGAGAGGGACGTTCGCCTGGGCGATATTTCGGCTTCTCAGGACTATAAAAGTCTCCCTCAGGTTTCAGGTTATCCGTGGGCTTGACTTGTCCAGGACGCACCACATACTGATACTCCTCCTTCTCCACAAAGGTCATTTCGCCTTCAGTTCGCAAATTATCAGTGCGAATGATTTTCTCGGGTTTTTCTGCTGGTGTGTAGCCCGGCTTCTCAGGAGTGTAGAACTCGCCTTCGGGTTTCAGATTATCCTGATGTCGCACTTGAGAGGGCCTATCTCCCGGCTGGTACTTTGGCTTTTCTGGACTGTAGAATTCTCCCTCGGGCTTGAGGTTGTCTGTGGGCTTCACATATCCAGGACGGACAGTGTACTGATATTCCTCCCGCTCCACAAAAGTCATTTCTCCCTCCGTGCGTAGGTTGTCGGTATGCACAATTTTTTCACGTTTCTCTCCGGGCTTATAGGGCTCTTTTGGCGGAACAACAAAGTCACCTTCGGGTTTTAAATTGTCTTCTGGCTTCTTAATGACTACGTAATCCACCAGAATGTCTTCGTTTGGCTTGGGAATGTTTCCATTTTCTTTTTTCGACCAGGTATTCGTACGTATCCTTGTGTATGCTTCGTCTAAGGTATCTGCAGTAATTCAAATCTAATTAGGAAAAATTGTTTCGACTCTTGGGACACTCGCACTTACCATCGGTTTCAATAATGGTTTTCTCTGTTGATTTCGTTGTGCTGCTTGAGCAATGATGTCGTCTGGAAAAATAGTTAATGAATTTAGAGCTTGAAGTATATCAAGGGTCCATTCTGGTTAGTTGTGCCAAAAAATAGGCAATCTTTAGGAATTTTTTTGGCGGCGATTCAACAAATTTTTTTCGTTTTCGTGAATCTTTTCTTAATCTATTTGTTGATTAAAAATCCAATGTATAAGCTATCAATGTAATTGTAGTCTATTCCATGAACACCGTCATGGGCTTACGTCGCCCTGTGTCCTGCTTCAGGACATGCTCTAAAAATTTTGAAATTTTTGCTAAATCATCTTTAAACTATGATAAATAGATATGACAAGTTTGAACTTTCTATGTCTTTTCCTTTGTCCACAAAAAATTCCTGAAAATTGTCTATTTTTTGGCCCTTAATGGGAAAAGTAAATAAAGCCTACCCGCAAGTGCAGATTTCACAGATGCACCTTTCGCTGTGTGTCGTTGTCTTGTTCTTTGCGACTCCCCGCTGTTGAATTATTAAAGAAAATATTTATTATTTTTTTTGTGTAAAAGTTTACTTTATTAACTAATCTACTAACGGTTCTTGAGTCGTCTAGGCGTTGCTGCTTATCAGTGCGCACATAATCGATTTCATCATAAATATTTTCGGTAATATTTTTGTGTTTCGATGTCTCTTTGAGGTTCAGGGTTATGTTCTCATTGTTCTCCGATATCGAGGTGTTCTTCTCAATCTCCACAAACTCGTCCACATAGATGGTCTTCTTGGGAGCCTCTACAATCTTCTCAATGACATCCGTGTGCACCTTCTCGTCCAGAACGCGCCAGTCGTTGATGCTTGCATCGAAAATCTAACAAAAGGGAAAGTTCCTTAATTACGAAAATTGGTAAACACACCCAGTGGGACGGACACCTGGATATGGTCCGTTGTGGAACGCACGCACTAACGCACTATCTTCGATGTGGACTTACCTTCGTTACCTCCGTGGTAGTCGTTATGTTTGCAACATCGGTATTATCTTTCTCGATTTCACGAGCAATGTCATTGGGCACGAAAGCTTTCGTATCAGTGAACGACTTCTCGTCGACGACCGTCCACCTGCCGAGCTTCGTGTCGTACACCTTGGTGGTGTACGTAGTCCGTGTTGTATTAATGACATCATCCACTATTTCGGGATAGCCCGTGTCGGCGCTGCTGTCCACTGTCCGTTCGTCCACCACCCGCCACCGATTGTTGCGCCTATCGTATATTTTCTTCTTGTACGTCACCTTGGAGCTGCCATCGGTATCCTTGCTCACATACCGCTCAAAGGCGGGACGGCTCTTATTGGGATCGCTACCATCGCTGTACTCTGTCCAGGTCTTGGTCTTCACATCGTAGACCTCTTTTTTGGACGACGACTTGGACTGTTTGCTGCTGCTGGAGCTTTTGAGAACCGTGCTCTCGCTGACCTCCTTGCTGGACTTTAGCGTCGACTGGTCGACCAGTGAAGCAGACGACGATGACGTAGCTCCATGAACAGCTGTGGTGGCGGTGCGTTTGTCTGTGCCCACTTCCAGTTTATCGTTGCGACGCGTGGATGACGATGACGTCGTTGCCGTTGCCTTTGTTGTGGTCGCGCCAGACGTCGCGGAAACCGGTTGCGACGTCACGGATGCGGGCCCATCAGCTGTTCCGCGGACTGGCGGCAGCTTTGGCACGCTCTGAGATTCGCTCAAATTAATAACCCCGCCATGGCTGCTGCTGCTGGTGATGTTTGTGTTTGTCATGTTGCTGCTGCTGGTGTTGGTCTCTGTCTTGGTGTCGAAGCCAACCTGTTTCCTCGGCCCGGATGATGTCATACCGGTAGCCGTGTCGGCTCTCTCGCTCGCAATGAGCGTTTCGTTGGCGCTCCGACTGGAACTGGTTGTGGTCTCGAAGTAGGAGCTGCTGCTGCTAGCCTGCTGCTGCTGCGACGACGAGGAGGCGGCGAACATTTTCGAGACACTGCCCCCGCTGGCGGAGACGGATAGCGTGGGCGTTGTGATCTCCACCACCTCAATGGGCACCGAGAATACTGGCTCTTTCTTTTCACTCTCCAACAGATCAATCGAGGAGATGATCTTCGCATTGTTGGCATAATCCCGGGAGGAGATCTTGCTGCTCTGTCCGTGGGTTAGCTGAGATTGCTCTGTGTAGGTTGAGGAGGAGTGCGACTGGGAGGCCTTGCTCTTGGAGCTACGGCTGCTATAGCTGCGGACACCGGCTGCCGGCAGGGAAGGGGTGCTGGCCACAGGATCCACATTGCCGCCATAGGACACGGATTCGTGCTCCATCGAGGAAGAGCTTTGGTTCGTTGTCAGAGTGGCAAACGCATCGGGACCCAGTTTTTTGGTGAGCTTCGTGGCCGAGGCCGACGACGATGTGGTTGTGCTCGAAGTTGCTGGTGGCTGCGACGACGACGAAGCTGCCGCCTGCTGCTGCTGCTGCTGCTGAGACACTTGTTTCTTTTTATTGCTTTTTGATACCATTTTGCTTTTTGAGCGAGCGGCGCGCTGACACAGATGAGGTAATCACCGAATATTGCACCTGGAGGGACTATGGCTATTTGCGGGCTAATTAATGAACGCTGTTGGCTCTTTTCGTTGTTGTTTGTTATTAATCACAATTATTGACTCGCTTCGTTGCTTTTTGGCACTCGGTAAAAATATTTGCGGTATGAATGGGACGTGGTTGTTGGGGATCTGGACTGCTATATATTGTGTTGTGGTGTGTCACATAATTTCCACCGCCGGAATGTCGAAATACTTATTTTTAAATATATTTATAGTACGCACACGAGCACGCGAGCCATAGTTCAAGTTGAGGCCCCAAAAACACACACCGACGACAGTTAGACGTGTGAGCAGAAAAAAAGCTTAGCAGTCTCGCTCACTTCACACACACACCACCTTGGAGAGAGAGTCGAGAGACGGGGGATCGCACGGATGCAGTGAGTTAGAGATACAGATACTCAGATACAGATACAGATACAGCTAGAGGCGGCGGCGACTGCTTAGATGCCAAAAACCGAGAGACAGCGTTTAATTCGGATTCGTATTTTTCGTTCGGAGCACTGTTAAGATCACCAACCGTCGCGAAGCACAACTCAAAACGTACTGATCGCCTCTGGAACCGCTTTCGAGCGACCAACCGACTATCTGTGCGCTGCCAGCGGAGCAGCAGAAGCGCCAGCAGCAGCAGCGTTTTGTGGGTTTGTCGGAGCAAGTGGAAGCGAGACAGAAAACGACTTTGCCAGCGCCTTCGCAAAAAGCCAGGCCAGGCCAGGCGGCAGCGTAGGTTTCAAGTCTCGCCTGTATGCGTGCCAGAGTATCTGACGGATGCGTAGGCCGAACTATACAGACGTCTCCCTGTATGTGCCCAGTTTTGGCTGCCACGAAGCCGAGTTCAATAAGCCAATAAAAGCTGCACGCACACCTCACCGCATCGCACCGCATCGATCTTTTGTGAAAGTGCCAATAAAAACATAAAAATAAACAGATGTCTGATGTTTGGTCGGTCTTTTCTGTTTGAGCTTCAGGTACCTAAAACCGAGAAGCACGATCTTCCAGGCCATGCGCCGTCTTGGCTTCCTCTAGAGCAAACATCGAACAACAAACAGCTCTTGAAAACAATATTAACTCAAAGCCCATAAACTGAAATTGGCAAAAACCAAAATTGGCCAAAACTAACGGCTGTATCTGTTGGATGCACAATTAAATTTGAATAATATCTGACGCTGATTAGTCAGCAAATGTCTAGCCGGGGCGCTATGTGGGCGTCCGTCTCCGTCTCCGGCGGAGCTCGATCAGTGAGTAAGCCCCATTGGGATCAAGATTTATTTGCCATAATTCTGCTGAAGCTCAATGGCCGCCCAATTGATTTATAACGGCCTTTGGGTGGGTGCAAAATATAACCCAGAACCAAGTGGTTATGCCCAAAACGGGGATAGAATGCAATAGATCAGCCTGCATAAGAAAAGAGAGACCCAATTGACCTCCAAAATGTTCGCTTGTCAAGCTACAAAGAAAAGCTAAACCAATTCTTGCTTAATTCAAGCCTGACGTCATACGCGGCGTATGAGCAACGAGCGGCAGCGGCGGCGGCATCGGCGACTGAGACTCATTTTCATGCGAAGCCAAAAGCAATCAAAACTTGTTTGCTGGCCCGGGTACACACAAAAAATAAAATCACGCAAATAGAGAAGTAAGCCACAAATGCAAAATTAAAGTGGAAAATAAAAAAGGCACAGTAAAGCCTGCTTAGCAATTCACCGAGCATACTAATGATCATAAAAATAAAAACAAACTGCAAACTAGACAACTGGGACAAACTGCAATTCAGAGCAATTGGGAACTAGAACGCACTGGGTGCAAGGGAAACCTATGGCTAATTAGAGGCACAGCTCTCTGTAGAGCTTCAGCGATGATCACATCTCTCGCTCATCTCACAGTTTGTTTCCTTGGAAATTGAAATTGAATCGAAGCAACGACAACAGAGGCGTTCTCGAAAATTTATGCGCAAGTTTCGGCTGTCGCCTCAAGTTCAATTAATTTTAATTCAACAAAATAAAGCGAAATGCACATCAAGGTAACGTGTCAGCCCTTATTTGGCAGTTGGCCGAAATGCCAAAATATCCAAAAATGTGTGTGTTTTTTTTACTGCAATGCACTTTTAGGGCAGGCCTGCTGCAGCAAGCGACATTATTATCCAACTGACTCAAGCCTCAAGCCCATATGGGCATGGAAGTCCCAGTCACGTAGCTTGACGTATACCTACATATATTATTTATTCGCTCGCATCTCTACAAAAAATTAAAAACAATTAAAAGTTACGGCGCCGACTGAATATATTGTAATGACTACCTCGCTCATGTTGGACACTTGCTACGTGCTCGAGGGTCCATCAATTGAGGCAGGAGGAACTGAAAAATAACAGCCTAGTCTATTAAAGTTTTTAATATTTTATATTTCCACTTTGAAGCACACCTGAAAACCCAAAAAAGCTTTGCCTAAATAGTATCTCTCTAGCAACAATTAGACAAAAAATTTGTGTTTAAGCTCTTATCTTATCTGGCTTTGTTTTCGCCTTGGCATTCTCTGAATTTGCATACAAGGTTTGTCTCTAGTTTGGATATTTTCCCTCTCTCAAATTATTACCATAAGTGTCTAAGCAATTTTCTTGGCAACACAAATTGCAGTTGCGTTGACTCACATTTGGAGTGGCAAAAACATTAGCTTTTGGTTTGTTTAATCAGCAAATCTATAAATAAGTTATTCATTCATTTTTTTATATTTTTTTTGACAAAAGAAAGTTCCTTGGTAGGTACGCTGCGTGACATCAGTTTAGTTCTAGGGGTTTCTAGTCTAAAAAATACTATAATTTTCAGTAGGCTTGGACAGCGAAGGTCAAAATCGAAGCATAACAAAATATAATCAACCTTGAAGTCAGATGGAATATGTAAACAAAACAAAACAAAAAATGAAAGCCATTTATGTACACTTATTTAGTTATGTGTAGTTTTTGTTTTTGCACCCTAAAACATAATATTTCTTCCGGTAAACCTATCAAGAGAAGGCCCACTCCTGCTTAAAAGAAGTCTCATCAAATTTTTCCCTATTTCAACTTTACTCCCACTGCTGATTAAAACCAATTAGCTACCAGGAAACGCACTGTTTCTGGCGCTTTTTTCTTATCAACAGATTGTATGATCGGTGCGTTTTTGCAAAAGTTTAGATAAGACCCCGACCCCCATAGAAATACTTAACTAAACTAAACTAACTTAACTAAAAAGATAGCACATTCTTTCCCAGCCCTAAATGCAATTACACACACTTGTTTTTTTGTTTATTATAATTCATATTTTTCCGTTTTTGTATTTATTCTTTCTTTTTTTTTTAAGGCTTACATATTAAAATATATGCTTAGTGTGTAGGTTCATTATTTATTGTTTCATTTTTATCCGATTACGATATATAATTACCAATTATGTTCTTCTGCACTCCTAAGACTTAAGGTAGAATTTTTTACAGTGTGATATTCGTCGCCAAGCGTGCATGGATTGGGTGATTTTTACTCGGGGTTTTGTATATAAGTATGTCTGTTATTGTTTTAACGGCTGCTGCTTCTTCGCCTTGTGTGTCACTAATTTCATTGAATAATTTTTAAGGTTGCAGTTCCCCTCAGGCTAGAGAGAGAGATATATCTTTTGCTGATCGTGTTTGGATATATATAAACTTCACATACTCCCACAGGCCCGCCCCCAAACTCGCATTAAACTTGCAGCAGGCTCCCGTTTCTGTATGTACAATCGAAATGTGCGGGAAACCCACGCAGTTCTGGGCAGGATTGCCCACGCCAAGTCCGGTTGGGGGAGCCGCTTCTTACGCTGTTTGGTTACGTATTCAAGTGCAACGCTTGCTAGTGTCTAGTTTCTAGAACCTAACCGAAAGTCGTCTAGTATATTCTTCTTTTTTTTCTTCGTGTTATTTTTTTGTATACATTTTACACTTAAGCATTTATATTTGTCATCTAGTTTTGAATATATAAGTTTGTGTGTTTGTGTGTGTGTGTGTGTGTGTGTGTATAAATTGTGTTTTGTTGTTGTTATTTTAAAAGTCGTGTTTTGTATTATCCGTAGAACCAATAGAGAACGTAACGCTTTAAAACTTTGCAACTCATATACCGGCGGTTGTTCTTTTAGATGCGACCAACGCATCGCATAATTAACAGATACTTTCTACATAAACCTATATATGTCTGTGTATACATTTTATATATATGTATATATATATACGTGTTTCCATGCATCTGTAAACGCTAGTTAACTATTAATATATGTGTACAATGCGATTACTTAGCCGCTAGCCTAGATTCTAACTAAAATTTATTACACTTAAGGGAATCGCTTACACGAGACGTAGATGCTGTCGCCCCGATTCACTTCTCTTTTCTTCTCTTCTTCGGGAGGGATATATCTGGATAATGCCATGTGTGTGCTGGTGCTGCTGCTACTATTGTTGCTGCTACTAAAGTTGCTGCTTCTGCTGTCACTGCTGTTGCACTTGCCACGTATTTACAGTCGCTCTCGGTTATTCCCCGTCCATGTCCGCCTGCTCTTGCTGCTGCTGCTGATCCTCGGGCAGGACACTGCGACAGATCTCGTACTTGATCACCTTGCCATGAATCTGGCCATCGGGCATTATTTGCACTTGAACCTGCGCCGGCTGCTGTCCGCTGCTGGCCGACCCAGCCGCCTGTTGCTGCTGTTGCTGCTGGGCCGAGGACGCCTCCTGCAAGAGTGGGGGGGAACATGGTTTAGCTCAGGCCAGGAGGAAGAGACTCTATTGCCTCTCGAAATAGACGACTAAACTAGAGATATGCGAAAATAATACAAACTAAACTAAAGATTACGCTTGCAAGAAGGAAAAATTAAGATACGGGGGAGATACATTTAGAGAGACAGAGGAGACAGTAGACAGAGGAGACACAGGCAGGATCAAATTAGGAACAATTGGAGCTCTAAGCATACGACAAACAACAATAACAACAAAAGACATACATAATACATCGTGATATACATATACATTAGCGATAATTTTGGGATATATTTCATACACACCTAAAACCGCGCGCAAACTGAAGCCTTTTCGACACGAATTTTTTGGGTTTATATTCATTGCAGAGTTATGGTTGTTTTATACTGATTTTTGTTTTTGTTTTTTTTTGTGGCAACACACAGGAGACACACACAACACCTCAGATCGGTTGGGATCTAAAAGATCCACAAGATATTTGGCTGCATGTGTGCCTCGAGCTGCTTGTTGTTGTGTTTTCTTTTCTTTTTTTTAGGCTTTTGATGTTCATTTGTGGTTTATCTTTATCTTGTTTCTGTTTTTCTCTGTTCTGATTCGTTTTAAACTCTTAGTAAGAAGTAGTTGGTACAACAAGCTGCAAAGTATTGGAGAAGGTAATGCGATTATGTTTTCAGATTCGAATTCATTGGGGAATCAGTGAAAGGTATATACATATTAGGGATGCTAGAATACATGTTACAATCATATAATATATATAACTGTATCGTGGTATCGGTTTCTCCTCTCGATATACATCCCTAATATGTATAGATAAAGATGGGACAGAGATGGGAGGGTAAGCAAAACAAGGGGGAAACACATTTAACTTAGAAGTAAGCTAAGAACGCCGCTGACCGACTAACCGACCGACAAAGCCTCTATTGCGGATGCCAATAAGAATCGTTTATTGTTGAATTGGATTAACATTGCTTAGGTGCTTAGTGTTGTTTTGTTTTTTTGTTTCTTTTTTTTATTACATTTAACGTTAGGGGCCGTCGCCTAACTTACTCCCAACTAGAATTAGACTTAACACTAACTAATTAGTTGTAAATCAAAAGCATTAAGAACGGAACAGAGCGGATCGGGATATCAGGTAATGTATATATCTGATTTATCTGATTATCGGGCTATATCGGAGAGGCACTGGACACACTGGGGACTGGAGTCTCTAGCATACCTGTTGCTGCGATATGGCTGGCTTCGTCTCCAGATGCTGGCGCTGGTGCAGCATCAGGTGATTCTTCTGGAAGAAGGCCTTGCCGCATTCACACACATGGGTGCGCACCGTACAGCCGCCGTTCGGATGCCGGCGATTGTGCTGCATCAAGCCGTGCTTGGCGGCGAATCCCTTGCCGCAGCTGGCGCAGAAATGCGATTTGGGCTTGTTGGCCGGCGCCACAGAGACGACGTGCTGCTGCTGCTGCTGTTGCTGTTGTTGCTGCTGCTGTTGCTGCTGTTGCTGCTGTACGTGCTGAAGGTGCTGCTGCTGGCCATGCACAGGCATGGTCGGCACTGCTGTGACCACGGCTTGCGGATGGGTCGAGTTGGCGGCCTGCACCAGCGTGGTCTGCGACATCACCTGCCCAGTTGACGATATTATCTGCACGGGCACTGGACTCTGGCCAACCAGATTGGGATTGGCCGTGACCACAGTACCCGGATTCAAGCTGGCCGTGCTCAAGAAGTGACCCGGCAGGGCGGCTGTCAAAGCGCACAGATCGGTCATGAGGCTCTTGTCGCCAGTATGGAGACGCAAGTGAAGAGCTAAGGCCTCTCGGCTATTGAAGGCGCTGCCGCACTCGCTGTGGGAATGAAAATACGAGGATTATGACGGGTTTTGGAGAATATTTGTTGTGATTACTTACCGGCACACAAACTGCGGCCGGGCCACGCCATTAGCATCCGTAGTGGAGACAGTCAGCAGCGTGGAGTTGGCCGGATTGCTGACCACAGTAATGGTCTGTGGATGCGGCTGTCCGGGATGATGATGAGCCTGTTGCAGCTGCTTGATTTTTGGATATTAAAAGACACACTTCAGTCTATATTTATGGCTTGAATATGAAATATCTTACCTGCTGATTTGCTATGATGGTGGCACTGCTCGTATTGGGATTGACTCCATTATGCGCCGTCCTCACATGCTGATGCAGTTCGGCCTTGGTGAGGAAACCCTCGCCGCAGCTGACGCAGGGATGCGCCTGCTCGCCAGTGTGTACGCGTCTTAGAGATATAAATTAAAGGTTTAGGAAACGCTGTATCAAAGATTAGAGTTGCTCCTCACCTCATGTGGGAAACTAGCGTTCGCTTTTGTAGAAACTCTTTGCCGCACACCGTGCACGAATGGGGGATCTTGCCGTGAATACGTCCGTGGTTAACCAACTGGAACTTGCGTGGAAACGAGGCTCCGCACTCGGCGCAAACAAATGGATTCAATGAACCATGGAAGCTGTGAGCGAACAAAAGGTCAGGTTCATTGCTGGGGCATGGCGGAGCTTGGCGAGTAACTTTGCTTACCGCGAGTGCATAATCAGGTGATTCTCCTGGGCAAAACTCTCACCGCATTCCTCGCAAACGTACGGTCGCTCGCCGGCGTGAAACTTGCTGTGCGTGACCAGATGTCGCTTGAGCGGAAAGGCGCGCCCGCACTCCTGGCAGACAAAGGGTCGCTCCCGGCTATGGACACGCGAATGGGTTAGCAGATGATGCTTAAGGGTGAAGCTCTTCTTGCACTCCTGGCACTGATACGGTCGCTCCGTTGAGTGCAGCAGCAGATGCGTGTTGAGACAGTGCTTGTGCGCGAAGCTCTTGCCGCAATGGGTGCAAATGTGGGGACGTTCACCTGCGGATTAGATGAGACGATTAGGCCTGCTCCTTGGTCAATGGTAGTCTGCCAGGAACAAGAACAACCACCTGTGTGCACGCGTGCGTGGGTTGTCAGATGATGCTTGAGCAGAAAGGACTTGCCGCACTCGTCGCAACTGTACGGGCGTTCCTTCTTAATGGTGGCGTCCGTCTGTGAATAGACCCGTAAAAGCCATAATTATTGAAGTGAGAAGGAACTCAGGTGGAGGCACAGATAAGCTCTACTCACTTCGCTGAAATGCATTGATTCCTGTAGTTCGGTCTTCGGTGACAGCTCCAAAGTGCCTGGCTCCAACTTTAAATTGGGTGCTTCACCCTGCGAGTCCTCGTTATCCTCGAGTCCCTGGATTACTTTCTGTACTTGAACTGAAATACCAGGAAGTATGTCACCTAAGAGTGTTGTTGCACCGCCAACGGAACAAAAACCAAATGGAATTCAAAAAAAGATACAAAAAAGAACGGTGGGGGGCGAGAAAAAACAAAAGGAAGAAAATCAAAGATACGAACGCAATATACGCAAAAAGTTTGCAAACAAATCATCATCGGTGGTGGGTTAAAAAAGGGTTAAAAACTTAAAACATACCAATAACTACAGATTAAAAACTAAAGAACGTAACTTAAGCAACCGGAACCGAGATTATGTGCCAATTAGACGAGTATATGCCAGGAGGGACTACACATCGAATCGGCGTGGGTTGTGTGAGAGTGGAGCAGGACTAGGAGCAGGAGCAGGAGGTGGAGGAGGGGGAGCAGTGGGGACTTGAGGTTAACAAACACAGATTTGAGATGCTTACTTGGTGTCCCGCCAGACGCATGATGGTGCGTCCCATCGGCAGTGGTGATCGTGTGCGTCTGATGATGGCCGGCAGCGATGGCGCGCTTGATCAGGATCTCGTTGCACTCCTCTTGCGTCAGATGCAGCGCTCCAATGGAGCTGAAGTGCGACTTGGCTGCCGCCGCCGAGCCAGCGGTTAGCACCGTCTGTCCGGTCTTGGCATCGACAATGCTGCCATTCGCCAACTGGTGATGATGGGCCACCGAAGGATCGCCACCCGCTGCCGCTGCAGCTGCTGCTGCCGTGGCCGGATCCACAAGCAGATCTGAAGGTTTTTTTCATTTTGATAGTTTTGGTTGTTGGTATCGATCAGCCCGCGCCCGCCGCCCGCCAAGTGATGAGGTTTTTGTGTTGCAGTGATGATGAGTTGGTGTGTGATGTTTGATTCGATGGTGTGTGATGTTTGGTTGAATGGTGTTGTGATGAGTGTGGTGCAGTTAAAGATGATCGATGGTGGGTTTCGGGTGCAATAGCAGTATTACGGGCAAAACACACACAAGCACAATGAGGAGTTTTGGAGGGTTTTTTTGGGGTTCGGTTTTTTCGGGTTGGATTCAAGGGCAGCGAGATCGAGCGAGAATTAAACAAAAAAAAAAAAAGACAACAAAATAAGTCAAATATATATATATATTTTTATATAAATAAACGGGAGTAGAGAGAGAAAAAACAATCGATTAACAGAAAACCGAAAAATATATAGAGATAATCACACAGTAAACACAGTAACACAGTAACGCGTGCAACACTGATTCGATTCGATTTGATCTTTGATTTAATTTCCACTTACAGTTCTTGTCCAGGCTCAACACTTGCTGATTGGCGTCCTGCTTCTTCACCACCGTCGATGATCCTCCGGCAGTGATAACCCTGTAAAGGGAAATGGATATAGAATTGGAAAATCTGGACTGGGCGTAGCAACTCACCTCTGTGTCCCTGGTGGAAACGAGGGATCGTTTACCACAAACATGCGACGCACGACATTCTTATTGCCGGCACCTGTGAGCCCTTTGACATCCTTTTGCACGGCCAACGATCCATCCGTGGATAACAAATAGGGCATCTAGAATAAAGGGGATTTAAGAGCACATTTAAAAATAGTTCTTTTAGGGTTTATATAGTATTAGTTTATCATTTCCAATACAAAAACTATTACATTAAATATGTAGTGCTGATTTGAGGGTCTAAAGTTCAAGGTTTTATATTACTGGCCTATATTTTAATTATTTTTAATAATTAAATAATCATAGGTCATAGATACTTAATTTTGATTTTTTTAATATTTTGAAAACTTTCTTATCAGTGTTTATTTATTTAATTAAAAATTTGAAATTGTTTTATTTTGTTTTTATAATAAATTCTAAACAAATATATTTTTTAAGACTTAACTCTGGTTTTATATTACTAAAAAAAAATATATGTATATTATATCTGTTGAAGTTTTTTGATATAAGTATATTTTAAAGCACTTTTTTGGTCTCCAAATTGGAGCCCATTTGGTGTGTACAGTTGCCACTCGCTATCCTAAGCTTCTCTGCAGGCGGCGCCGCTTTAAGTTGCGGTTTATGCTTCTAACCGCAATACGCTTTTGTTTTGGCTCTTGTTATTGTTGCAATTGCTGCTGATGCTGCTTCTTGCTCGCTCTGATTGATAACCACGCTACACCTGCGCAGCGCAAGCAGCAGTGCGGCAACAGATGATAAGCACGGTTGAAAGGGGTGGAAGGGGGGAGGGTGGTCGGTAAAATAAAAAAAACGCGCGCCTTTTTCTCTCTTTGCTGTGTGTGTGCAATTGGACATCGGCGAATGCACGAGTGTTGTGTTTGTGTGTGATGTGATGGGCGCCAAAACGGAACGCAAAAGTAATCAAAACACACGCACGCAAAACGCAACTCACACCAGAAGAGCACACGTCATTTCTGGGCGTGTATGCGTGCGTATACACACACCACAGTAAGTGCGGCGAATTCGCCACTGACGCACACAAATGCGGACGAATCGGGCGCGCAAGTGCGGCGAATTCGCCGCGTCTGCTTCTGTGTGAGTGCGAGCAAAAGAAACAAAACAACAAAAACAGGGTTGCCCGTCCTGTCAATTGCACAACAACAAGAATTGTTGCTTTTCAAATTTCCACGGGGAAAATAAACACAACAAGAACCAGACCAGAGAGCAAAGGCCAAATAATTATTAATAGAACTGAAAATTGGGTTAGCGATATGTATATAATCAAGCAAATATCGATTAGCATCGATTGCCCGCTGCCAGACTGTTGAAAAATTTCACGACCTTCCTCTGCTAATTAATTGGGCGGGATTGCGAGTGGGGAGGCAGCTAGCTACATATTTATTTATTCACCGCCTTGCCACCGCCACCACCTTTCCCATCCTCCTGGTGCGTGTTTTTATTTGGGAATTTCTCGCACACACAGAGATGTGGCTGAATGGATGTGTACGCATTTGGGCTTACGAATACCAAATTATGATGTTTACGAATGAAATGGAAACGGAAAAAATTCGTATGGATGTATGGTAAAAGAATTCTAACACACTCGCTTCATTCCGTATTCGCATGACAACGCAGTTACATAAAGTGTGGCGTATGTATATTCATGTACATACGTCTCGTACATGTAGGTATGTTTGTATGTATGACGTCGGCCCGCTCGTTCTCCACGTATACATACACAGTTCGTTGCCGCGAAACCAGCGAGTGTTGGTGAGGCCCATCAGCGAGCGAGTGTATGTATGTCGCACAGTGCGTGTATGCTGTGCGTTTGTGTGTATGCGGTGGCCACAACACGATTCGGTGTGGGAAAGCAACAGCAACACACACACACGCACGCAAGGAGGAGGTTTGGTGGGGGTGGGGCGAGAATCCTAGCAGCTTGCACTTGCTAAGACTAATAGGCGCTACAAAAAAGAAAAACCGTATAAAATGTAGACGTGGACTACTCACCGACTCCCCGCTGACCGTGTAGTTGATGTTCGGCGATATCTCCAGGACAGATTCGGCGTTGCGGCTGCCGTTGTCTGCAAAGCCCCAGGTATAGCCGAAGGGCGGCGGATTCTGGGCGGCGCACATTATTTAGCACAGTGCGGTGCAGAGGCAAACGGGGAACAGAGAGAGAGAGAGAGATTGGGGGGTGGAGGGTGGAAGGAGGCGGAAGAGAAAAAAGCGCAAAATTTCCAAACGCAAATGTAATTGCACTCTCGCTTGCTTGTGGTTATGTAGGTATGTATGTATGTATTCTAAACGTACAAAATACTAGCCTCCTCTCTAGTAGTAGTAAGTGGAAATTGGTAATGGTAATTTGCGGCTGTGTTCGAGCCGAGCAATATACAACACAACAATAATATTTCGATTTGTTTCGTTTTGGTCTCTCGTTTGGTTATATTGGCACTTTTCAATGTGTGTTTCGAGGGGATCGCACTGCGACGAAAACGCTAACGAAAATCACCGCATTCGTCCGCCGACGACGAGACTGGGGCGAACTGAACGACTATATTCCGAACGAAAAGAAAGTCAGCCAGAGTCCGCTGCTGCGGGCGCCATTTTTTTCTTTGGCGTTTGGAGCGCCGTGTTCGCTCCACTGATAACACTCTCGGGTGGTGGCCTCGGGGGGCGTGCGGGTGCGGTGCGTCGGTGTGTGCACGCGCCGTGTGCCTATGTGCAGTTTTTGCAATTAAAATTATAAACAAAACACTCTTTTTCCAATATATTTCACACAGACACTATACCACTAAAATTCCTTAGTGTTCGTTTCTCTGACACACAAGATGGCGTGCGCGGACGAGGGTTGCCGTCTCGGTGGACCATCGGCGGCGCGGAGTACATATAGCACCAGGGTGGCAGCTCTGCGACTATCGCTATCCGCTGGAAACCTATCGATTTTGGCCAGCATATGCGGTAACCTCAGCGCAAAATAAAAAAATAAATAAGTGAATATCTGTATTAAAACCGGGAAATATAAGCATGCCTCTGTCCCCGGCTAGTGGCATTGGCCGCTTCTACGCCAAATCGGCCAAGATCATCCGCTTCGTGCGCCTGGGCTGCACCAATCGCCCCTTCTACCACATCGTCGTCATGGAGGTGGGTTATTTTTGAGCCTTCAAAATCTATTATTATTAATATTATATATTCAGAGGAGAAAAAACCAGCACCAGCCTGTGATTGAGCAGGTCGGCTCCTACGATCCCCTGCCCAACGATTCCAACGAGCGACTGGTGGCCCTGAACACGGAGAGGATCCGCCACTGGCTGGGAAAAGGTGCTCATCTGTCCACACCGGCGGCGGAGCTACTGGGAATCGCCGGACTGCTGCCCATCCACCCACGCACCTACATGTCCGCCTGGCGCAACCGGAGAGCAGCCGCCGAGGCGGAGGCCAGCGCGGAAAAGGCGGAATCCAACTCTTAAAGATCGCATTTTTTGGCCGTTAATAAAAACCATCGTTTTCGTTTTACGTTTAACAAGCGGAGTCTTCATTCTTACCACTGGCGTGCTCTTATTAACAACGAAATGAGTACATATTTAAAATTTATTTCAAAACGTAACCGATACGAGGTGAGGTGGTGACCTAATCCAAATGCATGGGGAAGCAAGTGATAGCAGCGGACGGAGCTCCCTAGTCCTAGTCGTGCTTCAGCACTCCAGCGGCCTTCTTCATGCCATCATCGATGATCCTGTCGACGGCTGTAAGGGAAACCAAACGGAATTAGGAAACTTCAAAGACTGTGTAGCTATAATACGACTCACATTCGTGGTGTTTCAGGAAGTAGGGTCGCACCAGCTTGTGGTAGATGATGGTGGAGCCATTCTGCTCCGTGGGCAGCATGCACCAGATGAGGAAAGCACACTGCAAGGCGGAAACCAATTAAGAAACCGTGTGAGGGAAACACGTAATCCAGAACTCACCTTGAGCAGCCAGTAAAATGGAATCACCGAGGTCAGCAGTCCCGAGAAGAACTCAATCACGGTGAAGATGCCAAAGGTGACCCAGTAGATGAGCCACTTGGTGTCGTCCTGCTTTGTGCTGGACTCGATCGCATGGATCGATATGTAGGCGGGATACAGCACTCCGATGATGTTGCACAGCAGCTGGGCGCCATAGCCAAAGATCAAATAGAGGGCGCAGAAGCCGGCGGCACCTGAAATTAGCATTGATTAAGTCGATAAGTAATTAATACTTGGTGTTTGGGCCCTCTCCCGAAACTGTACCAAAGCGTAGAAGGGCATTCTCAACGAAAAGCTCGATTATTTTGCTCTCCAAACCCTCGACTGCCATGCTTGTCGTCTAGTTGGTCAACTGCTGTGGCTGTGGCGGATTTTCCCTTGGGGCCCATGGCGAAATCTGGGGACAGGAGCGGTTCTATTAGGCGCTGGGGTAGCTAAGCCACCAAATGTATCTGATTTTTTGGTTTTGAATTCAAGTTATCCTAAGCTAGAGAACCCTATACCTGTACCCTTTTCAAGGGCGCCCCTTCTGGGATCTCTGGGGTTCCTAAACCGCCCCATGGTTGGGCTAATTATAAACCCTTAGCTGTTGTCACTGGGATGTTGTCTCGACCTGCTTCTGATCCCGGCCAGTTGCAGTTTGCCCGCCCAGATGATCGGACTCGTTGCCCCGAACGTATGCGTGATGTCATTCACGCTAGACCCGAGGCTAATTATACTTATGAACGTATTGTACTTTGTCTGAGAAGGAGGAGGAGGAGCATCAGGAGGACTCACCTGTGCCTAGGTAAACGAGGGGAACCCTGACATTGCGTCGCGCCGCCTGTCGCTGTCTGATTAGCATAATATACTCCCAGAGCCACATCGGTGACTCTGTCGGGGGAGCTGGATCCAAAAGCTCTCTATGGATTTGATCTATGCAGTCAGCACACACACACACTGAAGCGCTAACACCTGCCCAGCTAATTTCTATCCACGTGTGTGTCAAAGCGCCACGTCTCAATGGCAACCTTTTGACCCCGTTCACCGCTGGACTTTCGTTGAGATCGCGGAATGGAATGCTGAGACAACCGACCGATGGATTGCTCACCGCGCGTACAGAGAAAATGTACTTTCGATAAAGTAAACAAAGAAAAGCACAAAAACACGAAAAGTTTTGTGGATAACGCTCAGGCACACACACACACACGCACTCACCCCGGCAGCTGCCTACGTAGGCTGCCCCCCTACATGCACACATCACATGCTCATGCTCACCTCTCGCGGGAGTGTGTCGGTGTGTGCCAGAGCGCGCTTGGCGATAAAACACAAACCGAATTTAATTCCAACTTAAACGGAGTGATTACCGTCTAATTGGCCACCGGGCAGCAGACGGCTGAAGGCCCCAAACCCCCATCAGCCAGCGCCTGACTATATATAACAGGTTGCTATTTATAAATGTCGTGAAAAATTCCACTGCATCTCGATGAGTTACGCAGCCACTTCGCCAGGGGTCAGGTGGGGGTAATGGGTGTGCGTTTTGGGGAGTCAGGGTCAGGCAGGATGACGTCGCCACAAGGACAGAGGGACAACTCACCAAAGAATATATTAACGCGGTCTACGCCGGTCTTCTCCTCCAAGGTGTCGAAGGCCTTTGACCAGGGCTTGTTGCCATCGCGCAGCGACCTTTCCACGTTCTGCTTGTAGCCGTTGAAAAACTGTTGCACCTGTGCAATTTGGGCGGCCATAGTGGGTGATTTGGTAAGCTGTCAAACGGAAAAATGCGACGCCGACTTTAGAAATTCCAATTTCGACGACAGTGTGACCGTGGTTCTTTTGGCAAATAATACCGGGATGCAGGGCCAAAAGTACTCGTTTTAGGAGTGACCAGGGGTTCCGGGGGTTGCACTAAGAGCGCGTATTTTGAATGTAAAACTATTTATTCACATGAAAACGATAACAAAAATGCTTGGCGGAATCTGCTCTGTTTTAGGCTGCCTCCTTATACAAATAACGGTTGCGCAAAAGCATCAACTTGTCAAAAAACACAAACGTTAAGGTGATATGGGGCGCACTCCGAAAATATATTGGCCAAAAGCCTTTGTACATGCCGTGTAGTCCCTCCTTTCGCAGGATCTTTATGAAGCAGTCCAACAACCCCCGGTAGACGAGGCCACGGCCATTGGCATCCACCGGCTGGTTATACATCCTTGTTGTGACCACGTCGAAGGGTGCATTGGCAATGGACACCATGGAACCCGAGATCAGGCCTGAGCAAAAGGAGAGGAGCACTGGGTGCTTGATCCAGCCGTTGTCCTGAAGCCAAGCCTTTGCCTTGGGGAAGGTGCCGATTTGGACACTGGAAGCCGTGAAAGCTCGGATTAGGCTAGTCGTGGATCCGCGCCAGAATCCCCTAAAGCCGTGCGCCCTGTAGATTTTCTGCATGGCATCATACATCGAGGTGTGCTTGTGCTGGAAACCCACCGCTATCGCCTCGACAGCCTGCGCATGTTGTTGTGATTTTATCTGCAAAAAGGATTAAGGTAATTATGGGAGTATTTATGGGGGAATTGACAGCCTTCACTCACCATATAAAATGGACTGGCCAAAAATGTGCCGGTACCTCCGCCCAGGGCTCCAAAAAACATGCCCCTGTAGAAGGCAATGTTTCCATCCTTGTCCTGCAAGTAGCCGTATTCCAAGGCATTCGAGTAAACGCTTAGCCTGCCAAAGGAGATAACTTATTTTAAAATATATTTAACAGAAAAAACATTATCACAGTGTAATTTCTTGACTGAAGATCTCTTTAGATAAGAGGCACATGACTTTAGGGTATTACTTGGTTGTTATCTAGGAAACTGTCTTTCCAAGGTTCATTATTTAACTATGAATCAATCAACATTTATATAAAAAATATTAATTCAACACCTATTTAAACCATTTTTAAAACTAAATCCGATTTAAGGGACTCGCCGGCTAAGTATGCTCTGAGTTACACATAGCACTTCTAGGGCTGGCAATTCATTTCTGCCCCATGTAATACCAAGTGTTCTTACCTGATGGAGTTCAGTATAAACTGGTAGTGTAGCGCCGGCAGCAGACCCTTCTCCAAGGCCAGGAGTCCATCGTTCCGGATAATTTGCAGCATGGCCTGAGGCAGATGCCTGTAGGGCTTCACGTAAGTTCCACGTGCGGCCAGTTCGCCCTGCAGCTGCATCCGAGTCTTAACCACGTCAATGGGATTGGTGAACATCACCGCCCCCATGGCAGCCATGCCGCCTAGAACGAGGTCCGACTTGACCATGTTCAACGTTAACTGAGACTTTTAATTTTGAATTTAGTTAATGTTACGTTAACATCTTGTTTACTGTTTTGTTTGAGCAGATAAACAGAGCTGTAAAGTCATCGGTAAGTATATCGAATGGTTGCATAACTAAAAAATTACATCGATTTTAAAATTATATAGCTTAGTTGTGATTAATGGAGGATTTAAAGGTACTTTTCATTAATTAAGTTTTATTATTGGTTTTTAATCTAAAAAATGATGGTAGGTAAAATAATATCGATAGGTAGGTCCGGCTGTGAAATTTAAATTAAGAAAAAATTCGGGTTTTTGTGAAATAATCAGGAAAATGGTGAAAAAATTGAGGAACCTTAGTATAGATTTAGGGGTCCTTGTTGTTATTAATTTATAAAAAATTAATTAATGGATTTTAGATGTGTATTTACTATTAATAATAAAATCAATAACCTAGGCAAAGCTTAATTTTAAATAAATTTTTTAAATCGAATACAGTAAAAATCGAATAATCAGTTATAATTTAAATCGGTTTTTTATCAGTAAAAATGTATCGTTAGTTAAAGAGCGGGAAGTTTTAAAATAAAAAAAAATTGCAATAAAAAATAATAATTATAAATAAAATCTCAAATATTTATAATCTTACTCACCCTACTTTACTAAAAAATAAATTCCCGTCTGCTATGAAAAATGCCACTTTTCCCTATATATAAATCTTTAATAGGTGTATTATTAAATTATTATTATTATTATTTAAGATTATACCTCTCACGCAGAGCAATCAATTCATCGAAAAACAAAAGCACCAAGGTGGAGTACGGAGCACTACGCAGGTAAATGGGCCAAAAGCCCTTGTACAAGCCATGCACTCCCTCCGATCTGAGGATCTTAAG
Source organism: Drosophila kikkawai (assembly GCF_030179895.1). NCBI lineage: Eukaryota > Metazoa > Arthropoda > Insecta > Diptera > Drosophilidae > Drosophila > Drosophila kikkawai. The sequence continues at coordinate 25,105,201 of NC_091729.1, forward strand.
GACACAGTCCAGCCAACCATTGTAGTAAAGCCCCCGCCCATGGGCATCCACACCCTGGTTATACAGCCGCGTGGTAATCACATCCAAAGGTGTGATGGCCACCGACACAAATGACCCTGCCGCTAGGCCCGAGCAGAAGGACAGGCAGGTGGGATGAGTGATTACTCCACTCTCCTTCAAAAGCGACTTGGCCTGACCAAAGGTGGCGATTTGCACGGCCGAGGCCGTGGTGGCCCTGCCCACATTGGCCATGGATCCCCGCCAGAGTCCAAAGACGCCGTTCTTCCGGTATATCTGCCTTATTGCATCACTCATCGAGGTGTGCGGATGCTGATAGCCGACGGCGATTTGCTTGGCGGCCTGCGCCTGAAGTTGCGTCTTGATCTGGAACGGAAAAGTTGGCTATCAGCGGTCAAGCGAACTAGGAGCTTATCTTATCTCCGCCAGACATTGTCAGGCGTCGGCAGACACCTCTGAGGTTTGATTTACATAATCGCTTACCAGGAAAAAGGGGCTGGCGCAATAGGAGCCGACAACTCCGCCCAAGGCGCCCCAGAACATGCCGCGGGCAAAGGAGATCTCGCCCCTGCTGTTGTGCACCCAACCCTTCTCCACAGCATGGGTGTAAATACTCAACCTGCATGGAAAACAGTTTACAATGAAGATTTCTTTTAAGGCTAATATCCTACAACTCACCTGAAAGAGTTAATGACAAACTGAAAGCATAAAGCTGGGGCCAAACCTTTTTGCAAGCCCAGGATGCCATCATTTTTGGCCACAGTAACAAAGGCCTGAAAGACGCTCTTGTAGGGCTGGGCATGCGATCCTCGGGCGGCCAGCTCTCCCTGCAGTTGGATGCGAGTTTTGATCACCTCCACAGGATTGGTAAACACTCCAGCTCCCATGGCAGCCACACCACCCAGCACAAAATCCGACGTAGCCATCGTGCGTTCTTGCTCACAATCTGGCGATCACTAACCGTAGCCCAACAACCTCCTTATGATAAGGGAGAAACTGAGACAAGGCGTGTGTAAAAAGTAACAAATGAACGGGGTTTTATTGCACAATTACTAGCTAGGAGGAACAGCTCCCATTTAAAGTTAATTTTTAGCTAACTGAAGGCACATTTTGGTTATAGTTATCTATATGCTAAGCATAGGAGATTTGATCTAGGAATTCTAAGCTACTCACTACACTGCCTAACAAAACAATCAGATGTGAAAACAATTTTTGTACTTAAAGTAAGGCTAGACACAACTCCTGGGAGCTCTATTTGGGGCCGTACTTGTTGCGCAGGGCGATCAGCTCGTCAAAGAAGAGCAACACCAACGTCGAATGGGGGGCAATTCGTAGGTAATTGGCCCAGAAGCCCTTGTACATACCGTAGACACCCTCGGAGCGCAGGATCTTAACGAAGCAATCGACCCATCCCCGGTAGAGCAGGCCACGGCCCTCGGCATCCACGCCCTGGTTGTACAACCTTGTGGTGATTACATCTGGTGGCGTTATGGCCACCGACATAATAGAGCCCGCGATTAATCCCGCCGTAAAAGAGTTAAACGTGGGCTGCGTTACCAAGTCGTAGTGGACCAGCATGGCTTTGGTCTTTCCAAAGGTGGCTATCTGGGCACCCGATCCCAGGGCAGCCCTGGGTAAAGCAGCCACCGATCCGCGCCAGAGGCCAGCAATGCCATTTTTATTGTAAATCTGCCTGAGGGCATCGCTCATGGAAGTGTGCGAGTGCTGAAAGCCAACGGCGATTTGCTTGGCGGCCTGCGATTGCAATTGAGTTTTGATCTGAAATTGTCAAGTAATAAAAATAAATAAATAAAATAAACATAAACATACTTAACTAACTCTTAAACTCTATCGTAACTCTTAATTTGTTTATCAATTAATAAACAATATTCTCTTCATATCATTGTCTCTTATCTTTGACAAAGTCCGAAAAATGTGATGAGCATGCGGCTCCAACCAAATCGGATAGATAAGCTTGTTTGTTTATGTAACCCCTCCCGATCAGGCAGCGGCAGGGGGAACGTACCAGGAAAAAGGGACTGGAGCAATAGGAGCCCACCACGCCGCCTATAGCGCCCCACATCAGGCCCAAGCCGTAGGATACCTCGCCCTGCTGGTTGTGCATCCAACCCCGCTCCATGGCCTCCGAGTAAATGCTGAGTCTGTAAAGGGTTCAAAAAAGGATATCACTTAATCCTGCGTTTACAAAACCAAAGCCAATACCCACCGGAAGGAATTGATGATGAACTGGAAGTACAACGCAGGCGAAAGACCCTTCTGCAGGCCCAGCAGTCCGTCGTTTTTGGCCACCGTGTAGAAGGCATTGGCAATGCCCTTGTACGGCTCCACATACGTTCCCCGGGCCGCCAACTCGCCCTGCAGCTGGATCCGGGTCTTGATCACCTCAATGGGGTTGGTGAAGAAGGTGGCGCCCACCGAGGCCAGGCCTCCCAGCACGAAATCCGAGGTGGCCATGTGTAGGTGCGATGTAATCACGAGTTGCTTCTCCGAGGAGCGGGCTGATATTGACTAGAAACTGTTGTGCCGCCTGCCGCGGGACCCTGTGGCCTCTAAGAAGCCAAGCGCTGTGCTGATCTCGAGTATTTCATAATTTCCTGCCCTAATTAGCAAGCACGGAGTGCCCCCCAGCCCGTTAAATAAATATAATAAAACGTTGTTATGAGGAATATTTTGTTCTAGTTTTAGTATGACCAGACGGGATAGTGAAGAGGAAAAACAACTAAAGATCTGTTCACTCTACAAAGAAGGTATCTCGTATCAGCTCGTTTTCTGGCTATAAATTCGCCAAACAAAATTACAATCTATTTAAGTTTATAACTTTTTTCTACTAGTCATAATAGTATTTGTGATTTTATTTAATACTTTTTAATTAAAATTAAATTTTTAAATATAAATAAATGAATTTACCAATATAAACCTCTCAATTGCTTATACGTAGCTCCGCTAGCTACAAAATAGCCAGAGCGCCAGTCCTGCTCGCTCTCTTTCCTTTTTCGAGCTGTCACAGCGCCGAAGACGTGTGCGTGTTATTTTCAACTACATTTGTTTAAATAATTGAAATAACATTTATAAAACCATGACTTCGCATCCGGTATTCATAGACCTGTCCCTGGACGAGCAGGTAAAGCGCCGCTATCCAGCCTAAACCATGTTTTCAGGCGGCTGTTCACCCGAAATTGAGGTTATGTCTTCCTCTTCCTGCAAAACAATACTAATATTTTGCGAAATTTCCCATTTCTCCGACTAGGTACAAGAGCTGCGCAAGTATTTCAAGAAGCTGGGCGCCGAAATCTCATCGGAGAAGTCCAACAAGGGTGTGGAGGATGATTTGCACAAGATTATTGGCGTCTGCGACGTTTGCTTCAAAGACGGCGAGCCCTTGCAGATTGACGGCATCCTCAACAGCATTGTGTCCATCATGATCACGGTGAGTAATCCATGAAAACATCAAAGCTTCCCTGCTAATGTTTCCTATTTTAGATTCCCCTGGATCGGGGCGAGAACATTGTGCTGGCATACTGCGAGAAAATGACCAAGGCCCCGCATCAGCCTCTGGCCAAAGTGTGCCTCCAGTCGCTGTGGCGTTTGTTCAACAACCTGGACACCGCCTCGCCCTTGCGGTACCATGTCTACTACCATCTCGTGCAGGTGGCCAAGCAGTGCGACCAGGTGCTGGAGGTCTTTACCGGCGTAGATCAGCTTAAGACCCAGTTTGCCAACTGCCCGCCCTCGTCGGAACAGATGCAGAAGCTCTACCGCCTGCTGCACGACGTGACCAAGGACACCAACCTCGAACTGTCTTCCAAGGTGATGATCGAGCTGCTGGGAACCTATACCGCTGATAATGCCTGTGTCGCCCGCGAGGATGCCATGAAGTGCATAGTGACCGCTTTGGCCGACCCCAATACATTCCTGCTGGATCCCCTGCTGTCGCTGAAGCCGGTCCGTTTCTTGGAAGGCGACCTCATCCACGACCTCCTGTCCATTTTCGTCTCAGAGAAGCTGCCCGCGTATGTGCAGTTCTACGAGGACCACAGGGAGTTTGTCACCTCGCAGGGCTTGAACCATGAGCAGAACATGAAGAAGATGCGTCTGCTGACCTTCATGCAGCTGGCAGAGAGCAGTCCCGAGATGACCTTCGAAACGCTGACCAAGGAGCTGCAGATCAACGAGGATGAGGTGGAGCCCTTCGTTATCGAAGTTCTGAAAACGAAGCTGGTTCGCGCCCGTCTGGATCAGGCCAATCGCAAGGTTCACATCTCGTCCACCATGCACCGCACCTTTGGAGCTCCGCAGTGGGAGCAGCTGCGCGATCTGCTGCAGGCCTGGAAGGAGAACCTTAGCTCAGTGCGCGAGGGCCTCACGAGCGTCTCCTCGGCGCAACTGGATCTGGCCCGCACCCAGAAGCTGATACACTAGGAACGCCCAACAACTAACCTGTTGAGGGACAAGGAACAACAAATGCAAGCTTCGGGGCAATTGAATTACGATCTAAATTATTTTCAAGAGAGCGTGCGTGGATAACTTGAATAAATTTATAAGTAAAATCGAATGTGTAGATCCAAAATGCTTGTTAAATGCGAGGAATACTTTTCTAGCTTACAACTAAACAGTGTCTTCAAAGGCTTTTTCGGTTTTCATTCATTCTTTTCAATTAAAAATTAAGCTTCAGCAATGTTCCAAGTTTTTAAAGAAACTTTAAAATAATTGAAAAAATATTCTAAAGTATAAAATGTGAATGTTAAATCCGAAAAATGGCCAATTAGAGTATTTAAGTAGTTAATTACTGATTCCCGTTTACAGCTCCTCGTGCGCCTTGGCCTGTTGGCGTTCCTTCTCCTTGGGGAATCCCCAGAAATATGAGGGAAAACCATGCGAGTCCCGCTCCCGCTTCACAAAAGCCGAGTACGATGAAATGCAGTTGCCAATAAAGTGGTTCGACTGTCCCAGAATGGCCAGATCCAGGTAGGGGTCATCCTCGGGCAGCTTGTGAACACTGATTCCCATCCGCGTGAGCGCCGTGCTGAGTTCCCCTATCATGTGGTTCGAATCTGAGGCCACGAAAACGGACTTGATCTCATTATTGGGCTGGGTTTGTCGCACATTCTTGATGGTCCTCTTTATCTGGCGTACAATGGCTTCCTTGGACGGCATACAGAGCTCCGGATAGAGGGGACCGCGTTCGTTTTTATAGCCCAAGCACTGGGGCGAGGCGAACAGGTGTTGGCTGTCCTTGACATGCTCGCAGGCTCTCACCCAATCGATGCCGTTGCGCAGGTGAATGCCCAGAAAGGCTCCTCGTGGCAGCTGTTCCCGGATGAACTCCCTGGCCCCATCCCTGTACCTCTGACTCCAGTGCATGTACTGCTGCAGTTGGCAGTTCTCCAGCTGAACGGGAAAACTGGCCGGTGCTCCGGTGAAGGCGAGAACGGGCCATGTTTCCGGCGGATATTTGGCTTGCCACTTGGCAGCGATGGCACTGTGGTGGACATCAAAGTGCAGTGGCCCATAGAACTCTGATCTCACGAAATCAATGTGAAAAGTATCCCAAAAGGGGCCGAACGGATTCCCATCCTTAGCATGGCAATTGGGCTTTTCCGGATCGTTCTTCTCCACCTGCAGGCTCTTTCGCTCCATGTAGCAGAAGGACACACGTTCCGACTCCGGCCACACGTCGTCGGCCAAGTGCCACATGAAGTCCGCCATGGTGATGACGCGATGATACTCCTGCAGCGGTTCCACCTCAAAGTACGTGTTAAAGGGCACCTGGCGGGAGCGCAGCTCTCCCTTGCGGTACTCCACCCATGGCGGCAGGATCAGGGTGCGATTTAAAGCCTTGGCAAAGGCCAATGAGCCCAGAAAATGGTCGGCCTGGTTACCAAAGCGTCCTGCCAAGTAGAAGGGTTTTTCTAAGAGCGCTTAAAGGATGTAAAGCCGGACTTACCCATGCAGGGACAGTAGGTGAGGTAGCCGTTGGGATCGCGTCCTAATTGCCCCCATGCTGAGCTTATTAATATACAAATTATGAAAATAAATTGGAGCTTCAGTTTAAGCCACTGCATTCTGCCGGCTTCGCTTTTCTGTAAAGCTTGGCAACCCTGGGCAGTAGGGTGCTTCACTTTTTTTAAAGCTAAATCATAAGCTTTTGGTATACATTTAAATTTACAATTTTAGAATCTAATTAATTTGATTAATATCAAGTTTCTGTTGTTTTTTAATTATTAATATTTATTTCTCTAACCGACACACCCTACTAAATACTGGCGATAGAAAAACTATCTGGCAGACTTCACATATGTCATATGTTTTTGTTTACATGAACCAATTCAAAATTCTTAGAAATTTGGGCTATGCTTATTCTGTGAGTATACCGCAGCTTCAGATAGTCAGGATCTCATCCCCATATCCTTACACACTTACAGCAAAGAAACGTTCCGGATCTTTGGGAGCGCGCGGCTTGAATCCGCGCGGATCTGCCGGCGGAGCTTCTCGGATGACGGAGCGCCGCTGAATCAACAGCCGGCGTTCAAGTGGCGCAAACCGCTGGGTCAGTACACCGGCATTAATATCTACAACAATGGAATGCGGGAGAAGGTGCCGCTGGTGCTGCGCAACCCGCAGATGGTCACTTGGTACACCTGCGGTCCAACAGTCTACGATTCCGCACACCTGGGCCATGCCAGCACCTATGTCAAGGTGGACATCCTGCAGCGCATTTTGCGGGATCACTTCAAGATCAACCTGGTGACGGCCATGAATATCACGGACGTGGACGATAAGATTATCAAGCGAGCCCGGCTGTCGGGCATTGACTGGCTCAAAATGGCACGCGCCTACGAGACAGAGTTCAGGCAGGACATGCTCCGCCTCAATGTCAGACCGCCTGATGTGCGCTGCAATGTGACCACCACAATGCCGAGCATTGTGCAGTTTATCCAGGAGCTAATAGCAAACGAGCATGCCTACGTTACGCCGGACAAATCCGTCTACTTTGATGTGTCCAAGAGCCAGAACTATGGGAAACTACAGAGGCTGGGACAGAGCGAGGAGGAGAAGTCGGATCCGGCTAAGAAAAATAGCGCAGATTTTGCCCTGTGGAAGTCGCGCCAGGCATCGAGCAACGAGCCCACATGGGAGGCTCCTTGGGGCGGGGAAGGACGTCCAGGCTGGCACATTGAGTGCAGTGCCATTGCTGGTCTCTTCTTTGGCAACCAGTTGGACTTCCATGCCGGCGGCTTGGACCTGCGCTTTCCGCATCACGAGAACGAGGAGGCACAGTCCTGTGCACGTTACAAAACAGACCAGTGGGTCAACTATTGGCTCCACACGGGCCAGCTCAGCATGGCGGGTGACCAGAACAAAATGTCCAAGTCGCTGGGCAACACGATCTCGGTTTCGGAGATGCTGAAGAACTATTCTGCCGACGAGTTCCGCATGGCCTGTCTTTTGTCGAACTATCGAAATGCCATGTCCTACAGCGAGCAGCTAATGCTGACTGCCCGCCAGACGCTGCAGCGCTTCAAGAACTTCCAGGCGGACCTCAGCGCCTACACACAGTTCCTCAAGCCGATCCACCTGCTGGATGAGGGTGCCCTGAAGGCCCAACTGGCCCACACTGTCAACGAGTTTGATAACAGCCTACGGGATGACTTCGATACGGCGCGAGCGATCAGCGTTCTGATTGACCAGATGAGCAGCATCAGTCGCTGCATCAACGAGCAGCAGGTGAACGCTGAGAATGAGCCGGCCTTCTGCATGGATCTCCTTATGGCAGCTGGGAATTTCATCAACAGGGCCATGGTCACGTTCGGAGTCTCTGAGCTGACACAAAGCGAATCGCTTCAGGAGAAGATCTCATCCCAGGAGCACAACATCGACCCCTCTCTGCTGGTGGACGATGTCCTTTCTGTTCGAGGAAGAATGCGGGAAGAGGCCATCTCCGGAAAAACGAAGAACTCTCAGCTGCTGGCCGCCTGTGACGAGCTGAGAAATCTGCTGCAGCAGCACGGTATCCAGGTGCGGGACCACAAGCAGGGCAGCTCCTGGGTTTTCGCTGTATCCTGTTCCTCGCCCGGTGACAAAAGCCAAAACTAGGCCTAATAAAAGCTAATGTGTTATTTTTATTACTTTATTAAATAAATGCATCTCTCATGCGTAGGCGGAAGGGCTGATCGGAGGCCACGGCGTGCTCAGTCTTGTACAGATCTTTGGTGATGAAATAGTCACGCACCAGCTTGAAGAAGGCGCCCATGCTAGTGAAGGCCACAAAGCTGATGGATAGCACAAAGTGCCACTCTACGCTCTCGGCGCTTAGGGAACCAATTTCCACCAGCAGCACGGCCGCCTGGAGAGTGGCCAGCGTGGAGTAAATGATGGTGGGATTGTGGAAGAGTTTCTACAAAAGGAAATATTGCATAAGACATTGAAAAACTAGGAAACGAATACAAATACTCACATAGAATCGCGCATGACTGGCATTTCCCGGCGTGGCCACTGTGACTACTCCCTGGCTCCGGTACAGACCCCCGTTGTGCTTCACCACAGTTCCATGGCCATAGGATGAATATTTCGACCAGGACAAAGCACTGGCCGCCACAATTAGTTGCGAGGGCGCTGGCTCTCGGTCAATTCGCTGCCAGCAGCCCAAATGCAGAGTGGCCCGATGCAACGTATCGCTGTACTTGGCCGGGTAAAGGAACACCGCACACAAACTAAAAGCGCCCAGGCAAACAATGATGCAGTGCTGGGCTGCCCGGAGTACATTATATTGGACACTGACCGCCAGGCAGCAGGGCATTAAGCCACTGTAATAGGCATTTAGCATGGAGGTGAAAATGAGTTGCTTAAAGCGTTTGTTAAAGTCATGACGCAGTGTCTCAACCTCGTCCCGGATGTGCACGGCATTCGTAGTGCAGCTGTGGACGGGCAAATCGTTAATATAAACTCCGGGCAGCTCGAATCTGGTTCGCAGGAAGGGCTCCAGTTGGAAGCCAAAGATCAGCAAGTAGATGACAACTCTAGGGAAGGGAAGTTAAGGATTCAAGAGTCTCCTGGATATTTAGTAACTAAATTACTTACGGATAGGATAGGAAGAGCAGTATTATGTAGGAGTGCTGCTGGTACAGCTTCATGGCACAAAAACCCAAGGCCAGCTGAACGAGGCCTCCAAATCCGTACTTGATTCCCAGGCGGATCCACCGCTGACTCTTCTCATTGCCCCTTCTTAGCTTTACCAGGAGCAAGCAGTAAATCAGTCTTCGCGTGTTTAGTATGAGCATCAGATAGCGGAGATACGGATCAATTAGCTCTATGTTCTGTAAATTCAGAGATTCCATTAAATTCGAAACAGTTGATCCGTCAAAAACATGACCAAACCCACCACCATATGCCTTGTGTGGGCCTGTGGTAGCCACCAGTTGGTCCTGTAAATGTTTATGAACTGGACAATGGCCGAACCCATGGTAAAGGCGCACATAATCAGTTCACTCAGCCATTCGGATGTGGTGGCGTGCTCGGGGAAGGGAATGTGCTTGGGCATGGCAGTTGCCGGCGTCTGGGAGGACTGGCCTGGTTTTGGGGACAGCAAGTGGGCGTAGGTATCCGGCGTCTCGCTGGAGCTGCTGCCATCACTACTGCGCTCATCGTAGGCCATTTCGTTTATAATTGATTGTATTAAATACTACATTTAAACAAATTCGAGCAACAATGTTTTTGTGCGGTTGGTCAACAAATGCAGCTATTGCAGTGTTGGAAAATGTGAGAATGCTCCAGAGAAGTGCACCATGACAAAGCAAACATTTAAAAATAAAATACAACTGATTTGAGAAAAAGAAAAATATTAATAATTAACAATTAAGTTATGCATTTATTTCACAATTAAAAAGTTTAGTTTATTTCCCACAGAGGGCGATTTTGGACCCCCTTATTTATGTTCCGCCCCTGCTTTTTGCTGTCAGCTGTGCGTATTCAAACGTTTCCCAATACTTGCCCGGTCTTTGGTTTTGTAACTGAATTCCTTAAGTTATTGGAAATAAACATTAAAAAAGCTTAAAAAACCTAAAAATGATGCGCTACGAGGGCAACGAAAGATTGGCGGACGAGACGGCCTGTGCGGGTGTGAGGGCTGACCTGAAGATGTGCCTCCTGGAGAGCGAGTGCTGCCGCATGGGTAAGACACCGCGTCAGTGCCTCCAGGACAACAATGTTCCCCCCGAATGCCAGGTGCTCCGCAACACCTTCTACGAGTGCAAGCGCTCCTTGGTGAGTACATTGGAAGTATGTAATCCCACTCCTTTCATCATATTAGCTCCACCTTTTTCAGCTGGACAACCGGCAGCGCTTTCGCGGTCGCAAAGGCTATTGAAGTTTAAACTTAAAATATATTTCTAAGCGTTTAAAATACAAAAAATTACAATCATAAAGGTTAAGAGTTAGTCCATTAATTGCGACGTCGTCGAACGCGTGAAATACGCCATGCGTTGGGCTCCTCGTACTTGTTGTACAGCGGCTCCAGACGCTGGTTCTTCTTGAATTTGCTGAGCTTCGTGGGATCCGAGAAGCGGAAGAACGAAGGAGCAAACTCCACCAGCCACTTGGGATCGATGGTGGTCACCTCGCGCATATACTCCTTGGTGGTCTGCACCAGTTCATGGTAGATGACCCACTCCGGCTGACGGTTGAAGAGAGCACTCGATGGATGGATGTAGACCACCTGGGAGTCTACTAGGGTGCGGTAACCCTCCTGAGGATCCTTCTTGGCCGCATTCCTAAAGAAGCCCGAGCAGATGGCCTTCTGGATGCGAACCGAGTTCTTTCCAGCTGAAACCACGTCCAATTTGTGCCTGTCCATGATGCCCAGCAGCTGCTTTCTCACGTCCTGGCTCCGCTTGAGGGTTCGAATCTGTACAAAGTTCTCGTAGCACCAGGCATTCGAGAATTTGTTATTCTTCCAGCTATTGTACACGGCCAGCAGGGTTAAATGGTCGCCTGTAAAGAGAGGAGATTAGCAAGGAATCGGGAATTAGAGGTTGCAAACTCACCTTCCGCCTGGTTAAACTTGGCCTTCTTCTGATCCGCTAGGGCCTGCTTGTCCTTGGGCCTGTAGAACACATTCTGCACACTCAGCATCGACACAATGGTGAGGATCTCATCGGAGCACTGCAGGGCCACCGACATGATCAGCATCTTGGAGAGATTCGGTTCCAGGGGAAACTCTGCCATTCTTCTGCCCAGACGCGTTAGCAGACCTTCGTCGTCGAGGGCCGACAGCGAGTGCAGTTGCTCCAGCGCCATTACCAGTGATTCCACTGGAGGTGCGTCCATGAAATCAAAGTGCAGCAGATCGTTAATTCCCATGGTTTTCAGCTGCAGCACTGTGGTGGCCAGATTGGTGCGCTGAATCTCTGGAACTGGCGTGGGCAACATTTCATCCCGATAGGCGCGCTCCGTGTAGAGGCGATAGCACTTGCCCGGACCCGTACGCCCGGCTCTGCCTGCTCTCTGCTTGGCAGCCGCTTGCGAAATGGGGGTGACCACCAGTGAGTCCATGCCAGTCTTGGAGTTGTACACCTTCTGCTTGACGAAACCGGGATCTACCACATAGAATATGCCGTCAATGGTGAGGGAAGTCTCTGCGATATTGGTGGCTATGACAACCTTGCGACTACCCGCTGGCGCTGGGTCAAAGATACGGGTTTGCATCTCGGAGGGCAGGGCAGAGTACACCGGGAGGATGATTAACTCGGGTACATCGGGACCCAAGCTCTTCATGCGCTCATACAGAATCTCGCAGGCAGTGTCGATCTCCTCCTGACCCGTGAGGAAGAGGAGAATGTCGCCAGGTGGCTCACGCAGATGAATCTGCATGACGGTGATGAGCGAGGCATCCAGATAGTCCGTCTCCGGCTCCTTTGTGTACAAAACCTCGACGGGGAAGGTCCTGCCGGGAATGGTGAAAATGGGAGCCTTGAAGAAGTACTGCGAGAACTTTACCGCATCCAACGTGGCAGATGTGACAATGAGCTTTAGTTCCGGTCGCTTCTGCACAGCTGTCTTCAGCAGACCAAACAGGACATCAGTGTGAATTGTCCGCTCGTGGGCTTCGTCCAACATAATCACGGAATAACTCTTGAGTTCCGCCTCCATCAGGCATTCGCGGAGCAACATACCGTCCGTCATGTACTTAACGATGGTCTCGGGGCTGGTGCAGTCCTCGAAACGGATGGTGTAGCCCACCTCCTGGCCCAGACGACAACCATATTCCTCCGCCACTCGCTTGGCCACGGACATGGCCGCCACTCGCCTGGGCTGAGTGCATCCGATCTTTCCTCTGGCCGTGAAACCACACTCGCCCAGGTACTGGGTGATCTGTGTGGTCTTTCCGGAGCCAGTTTCTCCAATAACGATGAGGATTTGGTTGTCGGTAACCGCCTTGATCAGATCATCGCGCAGCTTGTAAATGGGCAGGGACTGGCGCTGTTCCACCAGCGTGAGATCGGTCTTCTTGCCAAACGAGGACTTCTTGCCGCCAATCACATGCTTCTTCCACTCGGGAACTTCAGCTGGAGCCGCTCCCATTCCTCGCATATTGGCCGCCAGACTGCGAGAGCTGTCCTCCTCGGGCAGGGGATCTATCCAGTTCTTGTTTAGGCTCGTGGGTAGAGCCTCCATCTCCTGCTCTCGCTGCAGCATCTTCTGCTCGCGACGCTCCTTGGACAGGGCTGACTGCATCATGGCTGCCTGGGCCAGGGATCCGTCGGGATTCTTCACAATTCTCACCGGCGACAGGTCGTGCAGGGCTCTGCCATGGCCGGAGAGAAAGGGTGGCTCCTCCTCCACAATCTCAATTTCGATATCCGCCTCATCATCCTCGTCTTTAGGCAGCAAGCCAGTTTCCTCGTCAAAATCGGGCATCTCGCTTCTGTCCAGCACACCCGAGCTGATCATCTGCTTGATTTCCCAGCGCTCGGGGCTAGAGATCCTGGTCACACGCTTCCGGGACTCATGCTCATCGCCATCCAGGCCGTTGCCTTGCAAATTCAACATGGACGTGCTGCTGCTAAAAGGCCCATCGGGGTTGCGATCTCGCAGTGAATCGTCATCCTCGGGGGCATGTGACAGCGGATTGAGATCCCTTCCAGTCTCCTGATCCGCCTCCTTCATGGACAGCGATACCTTTTGGCCGGTTACGGACATCACCTTCACTTTGACCGTCTGATTCCGGCTCACGACTTCGGTTACGTCGGTAACTCGACCTTCGGCTCGCAGCTGCGAGATGTGTACCAATCCTTCCCAGCGCTTGCGAAGCCCAAAGAGCTGCACAAAGCAACCGAAGGGAACGATGTTGGCCACCTTGCCGGAGTAGATCTTTCCAGCCTCGGGATCATCGGTCATTGCGGCTGCTGCTGCGGGCGGTGGCATCTTTTCGCTGCGTTCCTGGTCCCTGGAGCGATCTTTACGATCCCGGCGGTCACCGGAACGAGAGCGGCTTCGTCGTCGACGTTCGTGACGGTCTCGGGAACTGGATCGGCGGCGACGACGGTCTCTGTCGCGGTCTCGATCCTCCCGAGACCTGCTTCTGCGGCGATTCTCACGACGGCGACTGTCCTTGTCCCGCGATCTGCTACGGCGGCGATCCCTGTCTCTATCTTCTCGGCGATCCCTATCCCGATCTTCCCGGGATCTGCTGCGACGACGGCTGTATCTGTCCCCGTCCCGCTCCCTGCTTCTGCTGCGTTCCCGGCGCTTGTGGCGATCCCTGGAACTGGTTTCCTTGGTCGGCTTCACCTCTGCCTTGCCTTCTCCAGGACACAGAGCTTCCAGCTCCAGCATGGCAGCATCCACGTCGCTCATGTCGGAGATCTTGTGGTGCCCATTCTTCTCTTTAACATCCTTCTTCTCCTTTGCCTCCTCCTCGTCATCGTCGCTGCCCTCCTTCTTGCTGTACTTATCATTGGGCAAAGCCAGGCCGGGAAATAATTTCATCAGCTGCGACTTCTTGTCCTCCTTCGCGTCGCCCGAGAATTTCTTCTCCTCGCTGGCTCCACCAGGACGACTGGGACGCATCAGGTTGATGATGCGCTGCAGATTCTGGACCAGGGAGTCCGGAAACTCGGCGCCATTCTCCAGCAGGGCCTTGCGAAATGAGTCGTACGAGCGATTCTTGTTCTCCAAATCGATGATGAACTCGGCCAGGTCTTTGTCGTTGATGCCCAGATGGTTGTCCAGCTCCGTGCAGATCTTTGAGACCAGCGAGAGGTACTCCAACTGCTGCAGCTCCTCCATGCCTCCTCCGGTCGGTTTTTGGAGCTATTTAAACAAATTTCACCAATTAACGCGATTTTCCACAACTCCAAACAAAATGCACGCCAGGCAATCAGCTGTTTATGGGGCCAGTGTTGGGCAACGCCACCCAGTTCCAACACTACCCTTGCTCGGTTTGACGCTTGCCTTTGATTGTTATTTTGTTTTTGAGATTGTGAATAATTTAGTTCTCGTTCAAATCTGTGCCCGCCCAAACATGGCATCGTTTTTCGAGTGCTTCAACAATTTCCTGCAGAGCGGAGGCACCGGAGTGCAGAAGCAGGAGCAGGAGGAACAGATCGCTGGGGCGGCCCTGCCGCTGGTCCCCGACACAGAACTGGCGAAGCCCACCACCCCCACGCCCAGCGAGAGTGTAAGTCACGCGTCCTTGACGGGGCAGGGCTGCCCGTACGGGTTGCTGTCCTGACAGACGCCCATTTTGCCCATTTGTTGTGAAATTCCAAAAATATTTTTGTACTGGGCCTGTCGAGCTGTCCCTGGAGTTGCCACACGGTCAAAGTGCCAACGAAGTGGCAACGCCGCGGGGCACGCCATATTTTACAAAAGCAATTGCGAAAATCGGTTACTGTTGCGGAACACGGCCGAAAAACAATAGGAGCTGCTCGTAAAATCCTTCAAAATCAGGGCGAGGAGTGTTAACTGATAGGGACTACCGGCAGTCGAGGGGTTCTGGGAATTCCAGGTGTTTGCCCAGCGCCGCAAGTGCACAACAACGGCGTAGAAGAGGAAGAGCGAGAAGCAGTCAGACAGCTAGTGTAGAAACGAAGTGACAGAAACCAAAAAATGATGAAACAAATAGCCGGGAAAAGCGGCAGCAAGCCGCAGTCTCCGGAGGTTTCCGCCGCCGGGTCCTCCTCCATAATCACCTACAGCCCGAGCAAATTCCTCACGCGCGTTGGCCCAGGCGACAACACACACACCACACACAGCCACACTCACACCAGTGCAAGCGCAGCAGGGGCGACGGCAACGGGAGCGACTGCGACGGCAAGCGTAACAACAAAAACAAATAAAAATCCTGCTGGCGGAGGTTTCGCGTCGTATTTTGTGGTAAAGGCCGGCTCCCTGGGCAGCGCTGCCTCCATGACGGGCTCGATCAAAGTCAGCAGTCCGCCAAAGGCTGGGTCCGCGACCAAGTCGCCCACGCTGGTCATCACATCGTCGTCCACGCCGACAGAGAGTGTAATGATAAGCCAGAAGCAACATCGTGTTCACCCACTAACCTGCACTGCATGCGCCCCCAAAGATCTCTATATTGACACAGTCCATCGCACATCCTTCTTTTAGAATCTTGTATATATGGATCCCTATATTAACGCCTTCTTTCCCCTTTTTCTCCCTTAGTCCAGCACCATTTCGGCGCCCAGTGAATCGTCGTTTGGGGAGAAAATGGAGCACAGCTATATCCGTGATCCAGTTACACGCAACGAAGTTAATAATGGCCTTGCACCCGCAAGGAACATACTAGTCCGCCATCCTCCGCAGTGTCCCAGTTGCCACACATATCCGCAACACGAGGATCTGACGGAGACGCAGCAGGTCCATGTGCCGCCCTACGACGACATAGCCGCCAAGGAGGCAATGAACGAATGCGCTCGCATTGCCAAATACGTGAAGAACAACAATGCCGATGAGCAGGATTGGGTGGCGCGAGTCAATCAGTAAGTACTTCTATTGGTATTCCTTTAAACTATGACTAAAATCATTCAAATTCTCAACAGATTTGGTTGGACACCCATGCAGCAGATGCTATTCGAGAAGGTGAGCTCCATTCTTGACCAGGATCAGCTGGCGCGTTTGGCCAACGACAAGCGCCAGCATGAAGCTATTCATCGCCGAGTGAGCGTTGATAAGTCCGCCTCCCGTCTGCGCAAGGCTCTAGCTGGCGTTTCCTGGGAGCCCCGCATCACCCAGTGGCTGCACTCGCTGCTCATGGAGCATCTGTCGCCCTCGTACATGGCCTCCTACCTAGACATGTTGCAGACGCTTAAAACTAAGCTGCCTACGCTGGTGGATAAGATGCTATTCAGTCGTCCGCTTAATCATACCCAGGAACTGTTGGCTCCGGTGATGAAAAAACGCTGGGAACCAAATATATTGCCCAAGGGGCGTCAGCTATCGCACAACGCTATTATAGTGGTGCTGCCAACCATGCCCACCAGTAGCGTTGTCACGGATCGCATGCAGAAGTGGTATCAGGCTTTGGCCACCATCACACAGGTCGTGCAGATTACTCTGCCCAATTCGAGTGAGTTTTTATTACATACATTTCATATTTACTCGGATTTAACTGTATTTTTAATCCCTTAGACAACAGAATTGGTAATCAAAACCTTGATCAGGTGGCCGAAACCATTGTGTCCTTGACACGCGTCAGAATTCATGAATTGCGCACTGATAATCCTAGCCGTGGCATTATCCTTGTCGGCTTTAATGCAGGAGCAGCTTTGGCTTTGCAGGTTGCCCTGTCGGAGAGTGTGGCCTGTGTGGTTTGCATGGGCTTTGCCTACAACACCATACGCGGTCCTCGCGGAATGCCGGATGACCGAATGCTGGACATTAAGGCGCCCATACTGTTTGTCATTGGCCAGAACTCTGCCCGCACCAGTCAGGAGGAGATGGAGGGGCTGCGCGAGCGCATGCAATCTGAGTCCTCGTTGGTGGTGGTGGGCAGTGCAGATGATGCGTTGAGGGTGCCTAAGAGCAAGCGGCGCATCGAGGGCGTTACACAGGCCATGGTGGACTACATGGTGGTTGTAAGTTTTGTTAAATTTCTTCCATTTGAAACATTTATGTAATTTCTTAATTGCTTTACCAGGAGGAGGTCTTCGATTTTGTTAGTAGGACCTTGAACAATCCGCCAGGACCTCGGATGCCCACATCTCTAATGCATCAGCCGGGTTACCAGCGTCAGGTAAAGCAATTAACCCACGTCCTGGCCGATGGCAATGCCAACAAGGCGGTGCAGCAGATGCGCAAAAGAAAGCTCAATGATGGCCAGGAGGATCTGGCGGGTCAGCCGGTTAAGACCAAGATTGTGGCGCACAGTGAGTACCAGCGTTTTGTGTTATTTTTCCCAATCACCTTTTCCAACCTTTTCCACCTTTTCACCCCGCATGTAATTTAACCACTAATCACCACCATCACCTAACCAATAACCATTCCCAAACGAACTAATCCATTGCCTCAAGATCGCCCTCACAAGCCGAAGCCACCTCGACTCATTGATCCGTTTGCTGTCAAGCGAAAGGGTAAAGTCATCCGCCCAAAAAGGGGGTCGTTATTAGTGCCACCTGTGGCTATCCTTTCCACTAACTGTTCTACCCCACATCCCACCCCCTTAGTTGGAAGACCCCGAACAAGACCCCTGGCAAAAGTTGGTGGCTCGGTGGCTAACCAAAAAGAAGCACCTCATCAAGACAAGTCAAATTTGAGCAGCGAAGAACTTAACCAATCCATTGAATTCATACTAGATGAGGGCGAGGGCTACGAGGATGCAGCAGCAGCAACAGGAACTTTAGCAGGATCCAGTGGAGCTTTTCTACCAAAGGTTATGAAACCAGGTGGCGTGATATCCAAACAGCTGCCGCAGGTCAATCTGGCAGTTGGCACCAAAATCAAGATGATACCCTCCAGCCAGTTTGTCCAAATCAAATCCCTGCCGCCGCAGAGCAAGCTCATCAACTACAAGCCAACAAGTGGAGCAACCAACACTTCAACCGGCAACATGGGAGGCATTGTAAAGACTCTACCGGGCTCATCATCATCATCTGGTGGCCAGCAGATCTATACACTAAAAGCGCCGATGGGACAAACGACACAGTTTACAACAGCAGGTCCTTCTAGCTCTTCGACTTCCTCATCATCTACAGCTGGGGGACAGCAGAAGTACACGGTTTTCAAGAATGCCAACGGCATGACCATGCTGCAACTCACCAAGCCCGCTACGGCCACAAGCAGCAGCAGCTCCTCGGGTAATGTGGATCTTGCCAACATCATAGACATGCCCATTGTATTTGCCGACAACGAAGGCATCATCTCAGATCAGCAGCAGCAGCAACAGCCGGTGGAAAAGGAAATAAAACCAGGTATGTATCAACTTGTAAACTCTTGCTTTAGAAGATCCTCATCTCCCTTCTCTTTAGCTCCCATCAGAAGCGCCAATAAACCACTTATCATCAGTCAAAAAATCATCAAGGAGGCCAACAAACCGCCTGGAATTGTCACCAGCAGCAGCGGCACCACCACCACCACCAAGCCAGGCGGAGGCAACATTGTGCTCAACAAGGGCATGCATCAGTTATTTACCACCACCACCACCTCATCGCCAACAGTGGGTGGCCAGAATAAGGTGCTGTACATCAATCGCAACACCATGAAACCCATGGGAAATATGGTCACGACTGGCGCCCATCGCGTGCCCATACGGATTTTGAGTAACCCAAAAACGGGAGCAGTGACTTCGAGTAGTCCTCTGGTGGTGGATCCTGCCACAGGATCTTTAGTGCCCGGCGTTAAGGCCGTCAATGTGCAGACCATTAAGCCCACAGCTTCTGCTATACGCCAGGTGGGCTCCACCACCAAGGCCTATTCCCAGTTCCAAGTGATAAACCCTGGCACACCGGTCACGTCCACTGCTGTTTCTGGCGATGGCAAGGCTCCGATAAGGAATGTATACTTTAAATCCGCTGCCGGACTCAAGCAGGTGCCAGTACAGATGCTTGGAAATCGCTTGCCGTCATCATCAGTTTCTGCTCAGCCAGGAGGAGCTGGTGGTATGCGCCGAGTGGTCAACATTGGCACCGTTTCCAAGCTGGCCACGGGACCAACTGGCCCGGACTCCAAGGTCATCAAACTGCAGCCCACAATGGCGACAGCGGCGACGAAAGTGGAGGCGACAACACCAGCTACTCCAACGCAGATCAAGAAGTAGGATTATAGTAATAAGGATATCTATGTAAATATGTTAAGAGAAGTAGGATTAAGTTTGGATTTATCAAAGCGTTAATTAATTGAGAGTTTTATTTCAATAAAATAAAAGAATTACAATTTAATCTTATTCATAAAGCAAATATTCTAAATGCAAGTTCTGGGAATTCGTTTGCACACTTGTGCGAATTCCAGGTCTGTCCAGGTATGGTTTTGGGTTACCTTTATATATCTTATGTATATATCTTTGCTTATGGCAATCAGAGAACAGGAAGCGCGGCGTGAGAAATCACAAAGCCAATGTCTGCAATTCCATGGAAGCTTTGGTGGATTTTTCTGCCCCAAAGTGCGTTGCTTTCGAAAGGAGAAGCTTGTCCGGGAGCAGGGCTGAGATTATATAGGCAGAGCAGACGTTTACACGGCTGTTGCACTTCGAGGACGGACCAGTTCCTGTCAAACTGTGGCGCTGATGGCGCATAATTTTGCTTAGAATTGCATTTTAGCCATAGGAGTTGTCGAAAAGAGCTAAGATTTCATTGAAGCTCGCTCCATGGAGACACATGGATAAGCATTATGTAGGTATGTGATTTTCCTGATAAATGCGATGCCTTGTTTTATTTTATATAGTTCAAATTAACCCATTATTATTTATAAAAATTATTTTGTAATAATTTTTAGAAAAATAAAATAGGATAAAATAAAAATAAATAGTGAAGATTAAATATTAGGAATTAATTTAAATTTAAATAGAGTAATACTTGGAAAGTTTGAGTTTTTATACCCTTGCAGGGTATTATAATTTCAGTCAGAAGTTTGCAACGCAGTGAAGGAGACGTTTCCGACCCTATAAAGTATATATATTCTTGATCAGCATCAACAGGGGAATCTGTCTAGATATGTCAGGAAGAAATCGATTTTTTGGCCATTTTTGCAAAATTTTATAAGGGGTTACATCATTAAAATTTTTGATTTTGATAAAAAATTGAATTTTCAAAATTTTTAAATGAAGTATGCAGATCTATTAACTGTAGAAAATCTTGCACAGAACAGTTTTCCGATTTAAAATTAATGCTCTTTTGGCCGAGTTATGATATTTTTAATTAAAAAAAAAATCAAGAAGTTTTTTAATATACAAAATCAGATTTTATAACACAAAATAATATTTTTCTAAGTCAAGGAATCATTTCCGACCCCATAAACCATATATATTCTTGATCAGCATTAACATGCGAATCTTTCTAGACATGTCCGGAGGAAATCGATTTTTTGGCAAATTTTGCGAAATATGATAAGGGGTTACATCATTAAAATTAGCAAAAATGGCCAAAAATTTTGATTTCTTAAAATTTTAAATTTGGTATGCAGTTTTTTTAAATTAATAAAAACTAACACAAAACTGCTTTCCGAACCGAAATTAATGCATTTTTGGCTTAGTTATGATATATTTTAATTGTTACCTGCAAGGGTATACAAACTTTGGCTGGCCTACGTTAGCTTTCTTTCTTGTTTTCATTTAAAAAAAATTCATCAACAAATATTTTAATATATTTTTTTATTAATTATATATTGATATTTCTGAGTGCCAGCTATAAACATAATAGTAATAATATATATTAATTTATAGTTATAATTAGTACCTAATATTCTTTTATTTATCAAATTCACTTGCCTTTCTTGGGTTAATTACCCTTTTTGGCCACTCAGCAAATTGTCAACTGAATTGCTCGCTAAAAAGCCAAAGAACATTGTGTTCGGGACTTTGTTTTTTGTTGTATTTCATATTTTGTTAGTTGCATTGGTGTAAGTGATGTATATTTAATTGCACTTTATGTACAGTTTGACAGTGTTCCAGCTATATAAAGATAAATATGTATATCTCTGATTTTGTGAGTCGTCAAGGGTAATGCAGGCTTTTTCGATTTCTTGGGACTTTAGTAATGTGACAAACGTGATCAGTGACTGATCGAGTAGAGATATAAACCCAGTGATGTGAAGTGATCTATGAGGATAATAAGCAATCGGGTGATTTAATTAAAGTGATATGAAAATAAAACAAGTTAGCAACAAGTTTTTTTTTCTTTGACATTTCTAAAATATTTTCTAAATATTAAAAATAAACTCCAAAATACTCCCATTAAACTTTTAACTTCTCTGGGAAAAGTATATTTCCATTTAAAGCCTGATTATATTCCAAATTAATAAACTGGATTTAATGCAATTCTAAAATATACTCAACATTTGAGAGGCTGCTTCTCAATTAATATAAAAATGATTAAAGCAAGATTTAAAACCTTTAAAAATCTAGTAAATTACCCCACCAGATTCTGGGTACTTTTTTGTACAAATTCCTGATCAATTCCCAAGCGTCGCCGGCTTACGCAATTGGAAAATAATGTGGAAAGCCTGGGCAATTCCCAGACTCTCGTAAATCGCACAAATGCCAAGACCCAAATCGAATTTGATTTAAAAATGTCTTTAGCTTGGCTGCTGGTTGCAAATGGAAATGGAAATGCAGTTGCAGTTGCAGATGCAGTTTCGCTTCGCTTACCACCTGCCGGGTGCATTTTGTTTATGCCTTTTTTCGCGATCTGGTCTTAATTTGTGGCAATTTGTTGGACCAGAAACCCACTAGGCTGGCTACCAGCATAAGGCCCCATGTGCGTTTTTGTTTATGGCTTATTATTATTATTTTGTGTTTAGCCGAATATTTGTTATTTTTTTGCCATGTATATTTTTTGTTAACTTTTGGTGGCTTGTGTTAACCAGGTTAAACTATTTTGGGGTCATGGGAGATTAGCTGTATTATTATAATTTGTTATTTTGTATTTTAAAGAGAATAATATATTTATTTATAGAGAAATATGTATATATCTCACTTATCAGCAGTTCATCTATATTTCCAGTTCCTCTCAAACTTCCAATCTCCTCTAGTACCTTCAAAACCGTAATCCTTAGCCTAAACTTCCAGCTTAAACTCCCTCCTTAAACTCCAATCCTTTCGTCAAATTCTGTCTCTTTTTAGGTTTACAGATATCCTTTCCCTGCTTTTCCCCTCTTTAGCATCCTTTAGAAAATTTTAGTATTCAAGTAAAAAAGACCGCAAATCCTTCTTCTGACGCAAAATCCCTTGCACAAATACTAATAAGCGCGGGTATTCGAGCGAAAAGCTGTCCGAAAAAAAGAAAAACAGAGAGCAGGGAAAACGAAAACCCGGTACTTCTGATTTTGCAATGCATACCCATTCCCCTGGGAAAACGGAAAATGAGAGTGAGAGCAGGAATCATCGGGCCAGCGCTGATAGTTTAGGGTTTCAAAGCCGCCGCCCACTCACATTTTCCTCACCATTTCCCCCCCCTCATCAAATGGCGCTTAATAACATGCAAATGATGTGAAAGTGCAGTGGCGAAAGGCGGGGGCAGGAAAATAGCGAATGCCACTTACATTGCAATACCGCGGGACTCTGTGCTCCACCTGCTGCCATCTGCCATGAGCCACCACCACCTAACCATTTTCCTTCATTTTCCACCCATTTTATCTCGCTTCCTTTTTATTCAATGTGTGTCTGACACTCTCAATATTTTTCCAGGGCAAGCATTCGTAGGGAAATAAGGAGGAGCAGAGGAACAGGAGCCTGAGCATCCAGGCAACCATCTGATTATGCCGAAATTGATTGGGCCAGGCAGTGAAAAAGTGCAAGGACGAGATACTATTGCTTTTTGAACTTTATTTTTTGGTAGTTTAAATTCTTAGCTACCTTAAAAGGTCCTTAAAATAGGTATTTTAAAATTGAATTAATTTTTTATATTTATTTGAATATATTTTTAATACTTTTACCTGGATTTTCTTCCTTTCTCCATCAAATTTTTCTTAACAACAAACGTTTCGGGAGTTGGCCACTACCTCGCAGTCACGTGATGCATAAAATGCTAATGCCTCTGATCTGGTTTTGATATCCATTTATAGATATCCATTTCCACCTACAGTTGGCTGATGTGTTTGACTTTTTGAATAGTTCATGTGATGTGACGTAGTGGAACATTCCTGAGGTGGCCAACACCAAAAAGTGAATTATCTATATAAGGTTAATAAAAATATTGGAAGGCTAAAATATATTCCCAAGAAATTTGTATTAAAATCATAAAATATAAACATTGTTTCCAAATAAATAAAAATTAAGAAAAGGGTTATGAACTTAAAGAAAAAATTACTCTAAATAAAGGTAAATATTTTTTTGTAAATTCTTTGAAATTAAATAAAGAAACCTCTATATTTCTAAAAATAATCCAAGAAATGCCACCAGAATACTCCAAGCAATCTGTTTTCACCTTATTGTTCTTTGTTCTTTTACCAAGCAGCTCTCACCTGTCCCCGTTCCTGTATTCCTTAGTATTCCATCTTCTGGCTGTCGTCGTCTTGGGGGAGCTGCCTTGGCCAAAACTTTTGACACGTCAGAGACCAGCAACAAAAACAAGAACAGGGACAAAGTATGGAATGAGGCAAGCAGCATCATCCCCCTTAACCAACCTTGAGGCATTCACCATGTGCTATTTTTAGCAATAACAAAAGCAGATCCCAAGGCAAGAGCAAGGATGCCTGCCTGGCTGCCAGTCCCCCAGGAATTACTTGCTCTGGAATATTATGAATTACAATTTTCTCAGGTCGCGTAATTCGTGTAAGTGCTGAAATAGCAAAAAAATAATAAAGGAGCGGCAGAAGCGGCAGAAGAGCCAGGAAGGTTACTCCTGGCCAGCGGGCGACGACAGTTTACAGCTTTCAGTTGGCTGCTTAACATAAATTTATTGCTTAATCTCCTTTTCGGGCTGATGCTGCTCGCTGTCTAGGAATATTTTGCATAAATTTCTCATTAACTGATTAGAGTTTTAAAGGAATACAAAAAAATATGGTTCTTAAAAAAGCTATCTTGGGAGAAATCACTTAATTATTTATTAAATTTAAAGCTCTTGGGCTTGGCTAGAAGGTTTGTATATTTTTTAAGGGTTTTTTAAGCTTATAATCAATATTAGGAATTAATTTATTATAAAATCAATTAAAGACATATTAAACATTTTCAAAGCCTTATTTTTCTATTGAAAATATGTATCACTATAGTTAGTGACACAACTTTAACTTATTATTAAAACATATTAAAAAACCATTAAACACATATTACGAATTATTAAAAATATCTGAAGTGCTTAAAACCATTTCCAAAGCCGCCTACTTTATTACAAATATTTATGGCAGCCACCTAACTCCAACTAAAACTACTTGTCTTGAATCAAACTCGTTAATCAGCCTAAGCATTATTCACTTAACCACTATTTAATTATAGTTTTCAACTGCCTGGCAAATACCAAAATATTTTCAAAGCACCACCCCAACTATAATTTACAAAATCTTCGCTTTAAGTAGTTCAATCATAAGCCAGTTACATAAATACCTTAAAAAAATGGAGAAGAAAAAGTAAAACACAATTTGAATATCAAATATCGTTGCAGTTTGGCAAGCATTGCGAATTGGCCAACGCTTTGAAATGCATTTCCTGTTCATCGTCACTATTTTTTTTGCACACTTTTCCGCTCCTTTTTGCGATCGCTTTCGGTTATTTTGGCCTGGAAAAATACAGAAAATTTTATGCAATTTTCACTTTCCTCTGCTTCTTCGCCCAAGTATGCAAATTTATTTCTCGGCTGCCGTTGTGTCCAAACGTTTTCATTATGCAGGCAACGCATGCCACGCCCCTATGTCCAACTGTCTGTTACCTAGGGGGAGAAGAGGAGGAGCAGGAGGAGGAGGGCTCGGAGCAGTCACAGACAACCGACAGCCGACAGCCGGTTTGAGCCAAAAAAAAAAAGTAAATATAAATCACGAGGTTAGTGAGATGTGAACGAAGCGTCCGAACATTGGACTTTCACTCGCCAGCGCCTTGTTTTAATGTTGTTTTTTCTTTGCCATTTTTCTGCTTTGCTGAACAACTGCAACTGATCCGCAATCCTTCAGCCTAAATGAAGCTTTGGTGATTGTTTTTACCATTGCCAGGGGGCGGAAGGCCAATGTAATTATTCACAGATCATAAGTTTTTCAAATAACATCAACAAATCAGTTGGTGGCAAAGAAAAAACAGGAGTTTCGGGTTAAGTATGCAAATATTTAGTCAGTATTTTTGGCTAATTTGTAAGTCAAGTATTAAGAAGCTTAATTTGGGTAACTGGGAATTTAGAAACATATAAATAAATAATAATTTAAAAGATTTTAAAGGGCATACTTTATTTTCTGACTAATATTTGTAATTTATAATCACATGTCTTAAACAATATCTGGACTATTTTATCATAATAGAGATTTTAATTAGAATTTATTTTGCTTTATATATACATAGTTTAGAGTTTATTTATAAATTTATTTATTTAAATGTTAATTTGTTAACTGGAAGGTGATCCTCTGCAGCTGCACTTCACTTAGCACCCTCACATACCTTTTTTTTTTTACCATATTTTCCTCTTCAAACTACCCGAGCTGCTGGTTGTTATTTATTATTCGCTCGTCTGCTGCTGCTATTGTGTTTTTTCCTATAGCTTTGCCACCCAATGTGAACACACTGGAAAAAGGGGTTTAAAACACTTAAATCAGTGTAAATTAAATTAGTACATTTTTGAAACCATTTTCCGATTGTCAAAAGCTTCTACCTTTTTGTGAAATTAGTTAAAACCCAAAATAAATATATGGAAGACATATTTTCTTATTAATTTTAAATAAATAATAAATAATAATTAATAAAAACAAATATGAATTTAATCTGGGAATACTTTCTTTTTTCTTAGTGACCGTTATGAAAGCGGTGGGCGGTGAGTGGCTGAGGATTCAGGGGGCGTGTCGTACACATTACATGTTGCACCAGCGGCCAAAGTTGCCGCCATGGAGAAGCCGGCTCATAAATCGCTTCTCAACATGAAGTAACTGACTGGCAACATCTTAAGATCTAACATAACAACATTTATGGCTCTCAAACTGTAATGTTGGCACGCAACAAAGATGAAAAATTATTAGAAAATTAGAGAAAATAAATAATAAATAAAAAAATTAAATATATTCTACATTAAATAGTTTCACAGCTCATAAATAAATATAGTACACATTTCTAACCGACATCAGAAGCTTTCCACAAATTTCCCATCAAAAAGAGACTCTAAAACTCTGGTGGAAAATCAGCCTTCCATCTGATTATGCGTGAAAATTGGCAGAAAGTGCAAGAGGAAAATCTGTCTAATGCAAGAGCACTGGCATTATTAGAGACGAAAAACGGCAGCATCAGTGAAATTGCATTTTCCTGACCGAAATTTTCGGAAAAACACCAAAGCCAGTGCCTGCTTTACCCCCTGTTATAATAGGGGTACTCTCCCGACGACCTCTGGGGGTCATCATTTTGCGGCTGGCTCACGTTTATTGACTGAACATTTTCATTTTCCACCGCCACCACCCCCTCCCATCACCAAGAAGGAAGCGAATTTTGCATAAATCAAATCAAATGAAGCGCGGGGCAAATGCAAAATGAGTGAGTGATTGCCAGGCTTGTGGTTTCGGTTCATTGCAGGAAAAATTATGTAATTTTAACCTCACATGTGTGTATAGGTTCTATGGAAGGGGCTTGAATTTACATTATTATTTTTAATGTTTTAATAAGAAGTTTGTTGAAGTTAATGAGGCAGTAAATTTGTTAAAAAAAAGATATTCTATGTTATTCTTATTGGTATTTGCAACAAGAGGAACATTTCGAAACAGATACAGTTATCTATAAAAATTGTTGACTAAATGTTAAACGATTTCAAGAGATATATTTACAAGCTCTTATCAAGCAACCAATTAGCAAATCTCAAATATTTTGCAGACCAATAAAAATTGCAACAATTCAACATAAAATCCCAGCTTTTTTCGCTATAAACAGACAACAAAAACACCTTTCTGTAGGCGCCTCTGGAAATAAACCTTTTTTCTTAACAAAAACCACAGCAAAACAAACGAGGAAATTGGGAACAATGGACCGGCAAAAACAACAACAATAGGTCAATGGATGAGCCGCACGTGGCCCCCCATTTCCCAGAATGGATGAAAAACGATTCGAGCGACAAGAAGACGGGGAAAAACCTTTAAGAAAAATGCCAGCACAAATGCCCAAGTGACCCAGAACTTGGGCAAGAAAATCTACAAGGCAGACGGAATGGGATGGGTGGCCAGCTTGCCATGGGGGGCAGTTGATTTTCCGCCGCTTTTGATGTTTTTCCATCTAACAGCGAACAACAGAAGCATGTTAAGTTCAGCTGTTATGGTGCTGTTAGCTAAGGAAATTTGTTTATATTTTTGTATTAATTTAAATTAAAGAATAATATGGAATGAAACGGTTAACGGGTGTCTGTACAATAAACTGTTTTTAGTTTTTGTTAAGTTTTTATGAGAGTTCTTACCATGACTGTTGACTTTTCTGGTCCGCAAAATAAAAGAAATTTAAAATGTTTACACAAAATTAAAATTTGAAAAGTAAACAAATTAGAAAACTATACAATTTATAATACTTGTAGTTTAAAGTTTGTTTGTGTCTCCGAGTAGGAATCTTATAAAAAACACATCTTGGTTATCTTGACACAATACTCCAAATATGTTGTATTTTTGAATAAATATATACAAATTATTGACAATTTTTGACTCCGCGTACACTTTCCAATCAATATATTATTATATTTTCTCACCGTTACATCACTTTTGTTTCTGTGTTTGCATAAATTAAAAAAAATCTTAGCGACCACAAGTATATATCTCTGAAAAAATTAAACTTTCAAGCGATTGGAATACACCGCAAAAAATCAATTGAAGAATTGAACCTCCGCTAGGACGCTAGGACAAGATGGTTTTTGAGGCGGTGGTGGCGGATGTGCTGAACAAGTTCCTGGGCGACTACATCGAGAATTTGGATCGGAAGCAGCTAAAAATTGGGATTTGGGGAGGTAAACAAGCTATGATTGGCTAATTAATATGATGAGACTCTAATGAAAACAATTTTATACTTATTTCGGCAGGCGATGTGGTCTTGCAGAACCTCAAGATTCGGGAGAATGCCCTGGACGAGTTGGATCTGGATCTGCCTGTGAAACTTATCTACGGGTATGTGGGTGAGTCGAGGAACAATAATAATAATAATAAATAATATTTAATTAAATTCATTTAACAGACAAACTTATTCTCAATATCCCCTGGAAACGTCTGTACACCCAACCGGTGATTGTCAACATCGAAGGAGTCTACGCCCTGGTAACGCCCAATAGCAATGTTAGGTACAATCCCGAAAAGGAGGCCAAGCGTGAGATGGATCTCAAAAAGAAGGCAATAGCTACTCTGGAGAGTGCTCGGAAAAAGGAGCTGGAAAAGGGTAAGAAGAAGCTAAAAGAAATATATTATATCCGATATTTCTTTATTTTCTTTCAGATCAACCCAAGCCCCAAGCTGGCTTTACCGAGAAACTGACGGCCCAGATCGTGAACAATCTCCAGGTGCTGATCAGCAACGTACATTTGCGCTACGAGGATACCACCACGACGGGCAGTCCCTTCTCCTTTGGCATATCCCTGCACCGGCTTGAGCTCTATACCACCGATTGTGATTGGGAAAAGTGCTATATGGCCCAGCAGGCGGCTCAGGTCTACAAAATGGCATATCTCGATAGTTTGTCCGCCTATCTAAATTGCGGGGGCCAGATTTATGCCAGGAATACAAGCCATCTGGTTGAACAGTTCCAGGATAATATTGCTAGCAAGGATTCGAAGCCAGCAGGATATAATTACGGTATAAGTCTATACTAGCAGCTTTTTTTATATATATTTTATGTTTATTATGTTTATCAATACAGTCCTGGGTCCCATCTCTTGCAATGCCAAGCTAAAGCTAAACATGAATCCTGACCAGAATGACCCGCCTTTCCAAATAGCAAAAATCGATCTGACCCTAGAAATGGAAAAGTTAAATGTGGGCCTGACCAATATACAATTTGAAAATCTCATCAAGCTGGGAGATGCCATGAATCGCCAACAGTTGGCCATACCATACCGCAAATATCGTCCTTATGATATACGTAAATATCCTGGATATCCACTCTATACTTTTATTTATCTATTTTGTTATTTTATTTAAATAGCCGTCAAAGGACATGCCAAGGTATGGTGGAAATTTGCCATAACCGCTGTTCTGGAGGAGGATGTAAGGAAGTCTAAAAGGACCTGGACTTGGAAATACATTAAGGAGCACTGCAATCGATGTGACAGTTATGCGCAGGTTATTCCCAGAGTCTTAATCTATAATATCATATTGTATATACAATATCATAATCATTAATAATTATTCTTTTCAGAAATACAAAGAGCAATGCCTGAGCAAAAAACCCTCCCCCGCTCTGATTGAATCCTGCAATTTACTAGAGCAAAAAATAGACATTTTTAACCTCCTGCTGATAAGGGAGCGGGTCAATATCGAGATTGAAAAGCAGCGCGAGGCAATGCCCAAGCAGAAGGCGGGATGGTTCAGCGGCTGGGGTGGTGGATCCAAGACACAAGGCCAAAAGTTGGGCAAGTACCATAAACACACTTCTAGACTTTTTAAAATTAAATTCCCCCCTTTGAATGGCAGTCGAAAAGTTCGAAGCAGCCATGACGAGCGAGGAAAAGGCCAAGATGTACACGGCCATTGGTTACGAAAAGAATATGGTGCCCACGGATATGCCTGAGAGATACGAGGCCATCAAGATGAAATTTAAACTGGTTGCCTTGGAAGTGGGCCTGTACAAGGAGGAGCCCAGGGCACACGGCGAGTTTAGGGAATACAAGGACCTGCCCTCGCTGGTCCTGCTCAAATTCTTGATGGCCACGGCCTCGCTCATCCAGCGACCTGCTGCCGGAGCCGTGAGCCTTACCGCCGGCATAAGGGAGCTTAAGGCCACGGGATTCAAGACCCCAGAGAATACACCTATGCTAATAGCATCAAAGATCACCGACGAGTTCAACCTGCTAGATGTGTTCTTCGAGACGAATCCCCTGGACAAAAAGTGCGACCAGCGGGTGAAGATGGTGCTACGTCCCCTGCAGATCGTTTACGATGCTCCCACTGTCATGGCCCTGATCTCCGCCTTCAAGAGGCCGCAGGATGTGACAGTCAACCGGATTGAGGATGCGGCCAGCTCACAAATTGCCAACTTCAAGGAGCGTTCGGCCACCGGGATGCACTATGTGATTGAACAGAAAACTGTGCTGGACGTGGACATCCTGCTCATGCCAAACACTTTGATTTTGCCCGATAAAGGAGTCTACAGAGAGGACGAGGCGTCCCTGCTGGTGGTGAGCTTGGGTCAGGTGCATCTCACCAGCACTGCGCGTGATCTCACGGACATATTTTCCACCGGCGAAGAGAAGGCCGACATTCTAAAGGCGGTGATGGACAGCTCCTATGACAGGTTCACCGTCAAGGTGGCGGATGTTCAGATGCTCGTGGTCGCGGCTGGGGAGGCCTGGGAGACGGCTTTAATGAATGCCGAATCAACGGAGATGCACGTCCTAAGACCCATCTCCTTGGAAGCAACTGCTGCACTTTGTGTGATCGACAACGATCCGCGGCTGCCTAAGATGAAGGTCGACATTGATCTTCCCTCGGTTTTGGTCAATATCTCGGAGGATCGCGTCATTCTCGCCATGAGAGTGGTCATGAGCATTCCGAAGCAAGAAGATCCACAGCCACACCCTCAAGTTATTACCCACAAATCGATGTCCGCCCCGCCTAATTTCAACAAGGAGGTGAAAAAGAAGATCGTCCTGCCCACGGCACAGCCTGCCATGCCGGAGGTGGTCCCTCAAGAGATCACGCAGTACACCAATATGGAGGTTAACTTCAGCCTGGGGGAGGTATATTTCGTTCTCTTTCAGTCCAGCAGATGGAACGAGACCAGAGCCAAGGTGTCCTTTCTGGGGGAACTGCCAGCGGAGACAGGTTGCCAAATTCTCTCAATTGACATTCTGAGAGTGGAGGCATATTTTGTCTCGCGAACCTACGAGTCCGTGGCTTCTGTCAAGTAAGTAGATTCTAAATTGTCCTGGTCTTGGGAAATAAATTCCTTTAAATACCTTTTAGGCTGGGAGACATCACCATGCGCCAGTTTGGCTGCCCGGAGAATAACTCTGATACCTTGGACATGATTCTCACACCCAAGTCGGAGAATAGTTCCAACTACCTGTTCACCGTCACCTGCACAATGGCATCCAAGACATCCCCAGAGTTCAGCACCAAATACGACTCCACAGAGCAGCTGATTGTGGCCAATTTCGAGGATTTGGAGATTGTCCTGCACCAGGAGTATTTACTGAAACTCGTGGAAGTGGCAAATCGTTTCCAAAGCAATATGGATTATGTGATGTCCAATTACAGTGTACAAGTACATGAGTGGACGAGGAGTTCTGCCGGGGGCGGCGATGGCATCGGACAAAAGCTTAGTTTTATCCTGGAGGAACAGATAATGACCCCCACCGAGACTAAGCCCCTCCAAGATCAGCGATATGGCAGGGTGGAGAGTGTGAAAGTTCGCCTGATGGCGAATCTGGAACAAGTGGGTCTGAAGCTCACCTCTCTGAATCGAGACTTGGCCGGTCTAACCGTAAGGGGGTTTGTGTGCAGCCTGATCATGAAGAACTCGTACACAGACGTCAACTTAGGCCTCAAGGATATACAGATTGTGGATCTGAATCCACAGACCATACACAAGAATGTAAGTGAACTGTAAGGGCATGAAGATATAAATAATATTCAATTAATGCCCCTTAGATCCTGACTATTGTGGGCAAGGACGCCTTCAACTGCCAGGTGGTGCTCTTCAACAAGGAGGAGACCCTCGCCTACAACTCGGACGATATGAAGATCACAGTGGAAATAGGCTGCTTGAGAATTATTTTCCTTAATTGGTTCGTGGCAGGTGTCTTGGTAATATTATTATAATATAATACAATACAAATATTAATCTATTTTGACTTTTTCAGAATTTTCTAAACCACTTTTCCAGGGCTCAGGAGGCCATAACCCAGGCCAGCGCTGCTGCAGCTGAAACCGCCCGCCAGAAGGCCATGGATGCCTATGAAACGGCCACTCGCATGAAGCTTGATATCCGCATCAAGGCTCCTATTATCATTGTACCCACCAGTTCTAGGTCCTTGAATGCCCTGGCTCTTGACTTGGGTCTGCTGGAGCTCACAAACGACACAGTGGAGATTGCGGTGGCCAACAGGGAACAACTGGCGGTCATCGATGAGATTAAGCTCCGGATATGTGATGTAAAGTTGATCAAGGTGACTATAATGGATGGCCATGAAAGCATTGTTGATGGTGAGTGGAAGAAAATAAATGAAAATTTTAATATATTTATATACTGTATAGAATTTGTTAGAAAAATCGATTTATTTCCCGCGAAAAACGCTTCACAAAAAATTGATCTATTTCGAGGTCTAGTAATGAGACCCTAAACTAATACATTTTTTTTTAGAAATGGATTCTGCGGTAGGCTATTTGTCTAAATCAAACATAATGAATCCCATGAGCTTCACTTTATTGGTCAAACGGAATCTGTCCTACGGCTGGTACAAGGACGTGCCCGAGCTGGATCTTTCGGGTCACCTCAAGACCATAGAGGCAGGTTTTATTTAAGTTTTATATAGTGGAGACATGGGATTTATTGTTATGACCACAGCTCACTTTTTTTGCGACTGATTATGCCCTGGTGATGCTGGTGATGAATTACAATCTGAACGAGGGCTTGGAAGAGTTTCCTCCTAGTGAAGAGCCTCCGGAGAAGCCGAAACCCAAGTCATCGGAAAAACGGCTTTCCATGGATCGCCAAGCTCGTCCCTCGCTTACCCTTCCCAACGAAAAGATAGTCGAGGCCATGAAGTTTAACTTCCAGTTTGATGGGGTGGTCATAAGTCTAATGGAGAGTGAGTAACCGAAAGGCTTCCCCACTTAAATGTGGGTTTTATATGCTTTCCCCCAGGTGAACACGAAGGACTGGCTCGGTTTGGAATTTATTTCCTATCGATTGAGGGCAGCAAGCTGGACAATGGCACCTTGAGCTCCACTGTGGTCCTGTGCAATATCCAAGTGGACGATACGCGCAGCAGTTCGGAAATTCAGATCAGGCAATACCTGAGACGCAAAGATTGGGGGCGGCCACAAATGGAAGCGGATGACATCATTGAGCTCTGCTACAATGAACGTGACTTTATGATTGATATCAAGGCCGTTCTTAAAGAGAACGACACCTTTGGTAGGGGTTGACGAGTTTATCCTTTATCCTTTATATCGTCATTTCATCTTTGAAGCTGAGATCCGTGTGCGCGGCTTTGGGCTGATCGTCTGCATTGACTTTTTGCTTAGGCTTTCCACCTTCTTCAGCCTTCCTGTTGACGAGACACCTCAACCCACCATCAAGGTGAAGCGACAATCAATGGCGGGATCGGTGCAAGAGGCCCAGAAATCCCTTCGCCAATCCTCCGTAGGAACAGCTAACGAGTTCATGCCAAAGCAGTCCTTGGGTAAGGAGCAAGTACCTTATGTCAAAGTCTCTTCTTAATGTAGGAAACTTGCTCTTCAGCTTATACAGCTGTGAGCAAAAAGGTCAACCTTATTCTCCACATTGACGAGCCGGAGATAATATTGGTGGAGAGTCTGGAGGAACTGGACACTAGTTGCATTATTTTCAGTGTAAGCTGGGGGATAACTTGAATATTTTCGGCACCCAAGTGTTTTCTTTGCAGGCCCATGCTCATCTTAATTTCCGCGGCATCAACGACAAGCAGATCATCAATGGGGAAATCGATTCTCTGAAGATGTACATGTGCGCCTTTCTGCCCGATCGACGTGACACCACCCGCCACTACATCCTGCATCCTTGCGTGATTAGCCTGCAGGGCTCTACGCCCGAGGAGGAGGGCATGCACATTAGCCTAAAGCTGAGCGACATCATAATCAACATTTCCCCGGCCACCATTGAGCTGCTGAACAAGGCAATGGTGAGTATTAGTAGTGGGAAGGAGATCAGCCAGGAAGTGGCCGAGGCTGCCCGCAATTATTCGACTCTGTGGAAGGAGCAACCCTTGAAAAGTCGTGACTACTGGTTCACACGGCCGGAAAAGGAGAAAGAGGTCATGGACTACCAGAGATTTCCTGAGGCGACCAAGACTGAGAAGTGCGTCATTGAGATGCCCAGCGTTACGCTAGTCATTGAGTCTGGAATTGGTTACTACACGAAGCCCCTCATTTCGCTGGACACCCGCCTAACGGCCGTATTCAACGATTGGAGCAGTAATCTCACAGCTCAAGGATCACTGACAGTGAACATGGTAAGTAGTGGGTGGGAATACGAATAATATCTATAATATGGGTAACCTCCTAAAGAACTATTACAACCAAACCCTGGCCGAGTGGGAGCCCATTATCGAGCTGAACGAGGTGATGCGCGCCGATGGCGTCCGCGAGTATATCCCCTGGGAACTAAAGTTTGAAATGGGCACGGAACTGGTGTACAACGAGGCGATTGAAGACCAGGAGGAGCAGCAGGCCATGTACATTAGTATCCACTCGATACAGACGCTTGAGATAACGCTCAGCAAGACCTGTCTGGGCCTGCTGGGCGAATTAGGCGAGGCCTTCTCGCAGGCCATCGATGAGGAGGGTCTGACCAAGCCGGGTATTGTTGCGCCTTACATGCTGGAGAATGACACGGGCTATGACGTCGAACTGGACCTGCGTAAGGGCATGTTTATGCTGCACGACATGCACAACCAGCTTGCCAGCGTGATGCCCAGCACTAGCAGCCTTTTCTTGTCGAACTATTCTGTTGACGTTAAGCCCAGTGCAATTGACATAGTCATAATTGCGTCGGGCGGACGAGCCTACTTACAGACCAAGGACCTGAGCATGTTGACATCCGAAGAGGATGTTGATGACTATAGTCTTTATGTGACGGTATGTGGTCTTAATTAAGGATATTTGTAGAGTTCGTGAGCTCGGAGTTTTTGTTTCCGCAGATTAGGGACATGGGGGACATAGAGATTGCTTTGCCGGTGTCGAAATCGGATACCAGATTCTTTAACCTAATGACTAGCTCGGTGTCCGAGCCTTATGGTATTGTGTCCGAGGTGAAGCAGGTATACGGAACCACCAAGGTCAACATCCATGGGGTAGTTAGTGTAAGTCCTATAAGGTTTATTTTTGCATTTGATTATTGAGCTCAAACTTAATCTCTCACAGATACACAATCACTTCACGTGTCACATAGATGTATATCGACGCAACACTCATCCCACCGTGGATAACTTTCAGGACATCTTTGTGGGACGGGTTAAGAGGGGACAGGTTTTCCATGTACCGCTGCATGCCATATACGCAGACGTCAAAGAACTGTACTTCTCCATGCGGGGATACAGGACCTCGGATCAGGGCTTTGCCTGGAACTCCAATCTTTCGGAAGCAGATTACTCCAACCAGCTGCACTGCAATCCGACCAAGACATACGAGCCGTTGTACATCAATGTCCGGCGAAAGAAGACTGAGATCTACCACGAGTACTCGAACAAATATACAATACTCAGTGCCTTCTATACGATTCACCTGCGCCCGCCGCTGTACCTGCGCAATGCCCTGCCCATCGAGATCATGGTCTCTGTGGCCGGTTGCTCTGTGAGTAAGGACGGCTTAAATGCACAATCCTCGATGCAATTCAGCGGGGAAAGCCACATAAGGGAGGAATTTCTGGACTACGGCGAAAAGACGATAAAGCCTGGCAGTGTCCTCCATCTGCCCACCGTCCGGTTGTCCTCTACTAAGAGCTTCCTGGTCGTAAGGGTAGGTTAAGACCTTTGCTAGGAAGGTAATGGAAAGTAATCAATCATCCGCTTAGATGATGCAATACTTGGAGAAGGACTGGTCCTGTGTCACCGAGATTTCGGAGGACACTGGCGACGTGGACACCTGGGTGTTCTCATCGTACGACTCGGCGATGAAGGTGAATAAGTCTCTTTATGTCAAGTGAGTAGCTGCTATCTGATATGGGTAAGTATTATTTACCTTTTCCCTTCGCAGGTCTGATAACCGGGAGGGCAGCTTGATGCTCACGCTATTTAGCCCCTTCTGGCTTATTAACAAGACGGGACTGATGCTCAGTTACCAGACGGAATCGACCTCTGTGGACGTTCTATACCATCCGTCCGAATTCACTGGACCCATTCTGTTGACTTTCCGGGACAAGGTATTCTCCAACAAGAAGAAGGCATCTATTCGAATCGACAATGGCAGCTGGAGCCAGAAGATCCCGATGGATATAGCCGGGGCTAAAGGCTGGGTCACTTGCCATGCAAACAACAGAAGCTACCACATTGGCGTCCACAACCATTTGACGCAGAACACGTTGACCAAGCAGGTAACCTTCATACCCTTTTACATTGTGTGCAACAGGTGTCGCTTTCCCATTGAACTGCAAGAGCAGAGCCGCCTGGGGGATCCCTGGCTGCTCCTCGAGACGAATCAGTTCGAGCCGTTTTGGCCAAAGACAGTCAAGGAGAGCAAGGTGGTGGTGCGCGTCAGAGGGAAGATAACGCCGGCTTTCGACTACACTGAGGTGGTCTGCACGCTGCTCAAACTGGAGGACAGCAAGAAGGGCGGCATCAACGTGGACGTTCAGACCACAGAGGGGGGAGTCTATATCACTTTCACGGAATACAAGACGGCCGATGCTCCTGGCATGCTAATCAATCACACCAAGCACGAGGTTGTCTACTACGAGAAGGGATCGAATAATGAGCATATCCTGAACGCCAAGAGCACTATTATGTACGCCTGGGATGACCCGACGGGTTCCAAGGTGCTGGTGTTTGGCACAAACAAGCAGGAGACGGATCTTAAGCGGGATAACACGGGCGATGTTGTGTAGGATCATTATATTTGATATATATTATGCCTGCTAATCGGGGTTACCTTTCTATTAACAGCACAGAGAATGGCTCTAAGGCTTTGTGGGTATCCTTCCTGGACGGCCTGCAGCGGGTATTGCTCTTCACCGAAAGCGAGTCCATTGCCCGTCGCACCGAGAGTAATGCTGCCCTGCAGTCCATCACTCAGAGCATTGATCTGCGCATCCTCGGTGTAGGTTTCTCGCTAATAAACAACGAGTCGGGGGTGGATATCCTATATCTGGGTGTCACCAGTTCTGGCATCATCTGGGAGTCCAAGAAGACGAGCAAAAAGCGGTTTAAGGAGGTGACCATCAATGAGAATGCGCTTATTGAAGCCGAGTATACAAAGTACCTAGCGCACAAGAAGGCCAACGAGATCCAGACCTACAAGCTGGACAAAAAGTTTCCGGTAATTATTGTTTTTGTGTTTCTTGCAGGTGGAAAAACTAAAGGACTTCCTTTCAGATCGACTTTGATCGAATGATTTTGAAAAAGACAGTGGAACGCAATATACGACGCAATTTCTATCCCGCCATTTGGGTGTCCCGCAAGTCGTCGCCATTCCAGAACCAGCTCCACCTGAAGATCAATCGTATTCAGGTGGACAATCAGAGCATGGATCCCATATTCGCTGTGGTCTTGGCCCCCATACCGCCGCCTAAGAGCATGGCCAACACCACGGCCCTCAAGCCGTTCCTTGAGTGCAGCATGGTCCAGCGCATCATGCCCAATTCTACGGTGCGACAATTCAAGTACGCCAAGCTCCTGATCCAGGAGTTCCACTTCAAGGTGGATCTGAAATTCCTCACCGCCATTGGCGATTTGTTTGCCAAGGAAGTCAGCGACGAGACAGAGGCCAAACAGTTTCTCGACGACGTTGACTCCATTGTGCTGCCACTTTCCGTCTTCTTCGAGAATCAATCCTTGCAGGAGCAGAAGAGCTTCTACGACAACCTGCATCTGGGTCCGCTCAAGATCCATTTGAGTTTCTCCATGGGCGGCTCGGACACAAAGACCCTGCCTGGCTTCCTGGGCTCCGTGCTCGGTGCTGTGGGCGTTACCCTGACCGAAGTCAACGATGTCGTCTTTCGCCTCGCCTATTTCGAGCGGGAATATCAGTTTTTCACCCAGTCGCAGCTGATGAGTGAGATTCAATCGCATTATACGGGTCAGACGCTGAAGCAGCTGTACGTCCTAGTCCTGGGTCTGGATGTTCTGGGCAATCCCTATGGCCTGGTGGTGGGACTCAAAAAGGGTGTGCAGGACTTGTTTTATGAACCATTACAGGTGAAGTAATCCATTTCCAAGATGATTATATAGCGTAACTATTCCTGATATTTAGGGTGCCATCCAAGGACCCCAAGAGTTTGCCGAGGGCCTGGTCATAGGCTTGAGGTCACTCTTTGCTCACACTGTGGGCGGTGCTTCGGCAGCCATGTCCAAGTAATATGTCCTTTGTTATAGGGAATATTAAAATATAATGCCTTCTGTTTCAATAGAATCACTGGAGCCATGGGCAAGGGTCTGGCCGTCTTGACCTTTGACGAGCAATACCAAAAGAAGAGGCGTCGAGGCTTCCTCAATAAGCCCAGGAACTTTCATGAGGGACTGGCTCGCAGCAGCAAGGGCCTGGTGATGGTGGGTCCTTCAGCAGGATTCCTCCAAGAACTCCTTCTTCAACCCCCGTTTTTCCCAATTTAATTTCCTACAAATTTCTTGCAGGGCTTTGCGGAGGGTGCGACTGGCGTTGTAACCAAACCCATGAATGGAGCCCGCGAACAGGGCGCTGGGGGCTTCATCAAGGGTCTGGGTAAGGGGGCAATTGGCCTGGTGATTCGCCCCATCGCTGGTTTGGTTGACTTTACCAGTGGCAGCTTCGATGCTGTAAAACGCGCCGCAGAGGCGACTGAGGTTATCAGAAGGATGCGTCCTCCACGCTTCCAGCACTACGACATGATCCTAAGACCCTACTGTTACATGGATGCCCTGGGTAACAAAATACTGATGTAAGTTTGTGTAGGGAGAAATCACTCGTAATTAACTTTATATAAATTTATTTTAAAGGGAGGCCGATAA
Organism: Drosophila kikkawai; assembly: GCF_030179895.1. Classification (NCBI taxonomy): domain Eukaryota; kingdom Metazoa; phylum Arthropoda; class Insecta; order Diptera; family Drosophilidae; genus Drosophila; species Drosophila kikkawai. The sequence continues at coordinate 25,144,587 of NC_091729.1, forward strand.
GAGTATATATGCAGACACAGACAGCTTTATCCACTGCGAGGAGATCCTCAAGAAATTCGAGTACATGATAGTGTCCGATAACCGCCTGCTTTACGTCCAGCGCAATGAGATGTTTAATATCTGGACGGTAAGTTTTGCTAATAAGATAAGAGTTTTTAGTTTTAGTACATCTCCTGCATCGTTAGTCCCTCTGGTCTTACCTGTGGAGCGAGATTCGGTACGTGACGGCGGTTTCGCGGGGTGTACAGATCACAACCAAGGCGGAGGGCAAGAAGACGCTGGGCCTGTTCAGACAGAAGGAGTCGCCCCGCAAGCTGGTCCTGCTGGCCGATGAGCGCAAGCGTCTCGCCCTGGTGGACATAATCGACGCCCAGCTGGTGGACCTCAATCCTCACATGATCGTGGTCTCGTATCCTGAGGATGATTAATAAAGGACTTGAAATTTATTTTCTCGAGTGGCACCTTGTAATTGTGATGTAACGTGTCGTGCTTTTACAAATGTATGTCCATTATGTTTTAATATTAAAATTTTATGTCAAAGTAGGTGTTAACTTAATATTCCATGCATACTTGATAGGAGATTCAAAAGTAAAAACGGAGTTTGAAATGAGTGCTTTGATAAAATAGGAACAATTTGAAATTTATAAAAAATAAATACTTTACTGTTTTTAAACATATTTTCTCCTTTTTTATTTTATTATCATTTTGAATTATTTGGAATTTCAAGTTTATGAAAATCGGACGACCAAATCATATAGTTAGCATTGGGAACGATGGGAAGATTTTGTGATCTTTTTAAAATATTAATTAAAAAGTAATACAAATTTAAAGAATATAATAAATTCCTGGCATATTTGGTTTTCGTTTTGGAATATTTGAACCCAAACCCAGAGGTATAATGTTGACTCTATTAGCGAATTTAAGCGCTGGTTTGGCGTTTTAAATTTAAAATACGCGCCAACATACATCGAACATTTCAGCGTGACTTCATCAGATATGCTCGATATTTCTATCGATATGACAGATATTTTCCAGAAATAAGTTAAAAAATAGCCAGAAAATAGCTGAATAGTTATCGATGGCTGGCAAACATTTTACTTTTACACGTGGTGAGTTTGTGTACACTGTTGCTCTCTATTGTTAACCAACAGGTTCGATCTCGAACATTTTACATTCTACATGAGAATTCGACCCCAAAAAAATGTTAACTAACAATTTTACACTGTTTTTCTGTTAGCGTGTAAGATTGATTTCTTCTTTGTTCTCGTTCTTCTCGATCAAAGTGACCGTACCCTTAAATCGTTATTTAAACCACATGATATTTCGATTACAACTATCGTTTGTTCTTAAATACTATACAGATATCGATATTTATGCTATTTAATATTACATATTTAAGCAATGTTTACAAATTTTAAGAAAATTAAAGTTGATTTGCTAAAATTAAATTAAATAGTATTTTATTGTCGATTTTCCTGAAATAAAGAGAAATTGGTAAAGCATTTAATGGGGGTGGGTGGTGGTGAGGTCGTATGAAACCAGTTCGTATCGTATCGTATCGGGGGTATTCGTTAGTTAGTTCAATTTGAAAAGCGAATCGGAGACGTTGTGTGCTGCGCGTTGATTTAAAACAAAACTGTTTGTTTCGACCGATTTAATTTTTATACCTAAAATTAAAAAAAAAAACAAACAAATTATTTTTGAAAATCAGCTGTTTTTGAAAATCCGAGGCGTTCGGTTGCGGAAAGTCGTTCGAATCGCAATCCAACGTTCGAAACATGTGAAAATTCGGTAAAATCGCCGGGAAATAGAAATATTAATAGTTTTCATCGTGTTTTGCACCTTTTCACACTCCTTCCTCCTGCTCCGGCTCAAGACGGGTGCGAGAGGATAAAAACGGAATAACGGTGCAAGGAAACAGCGAAAATCCCACACAAATCAGCAAATGCCCAAAAATTGTTTAAAGCGCTGCAATTGTTATTAACAAATCGAAAATACAAGCCAAAGTGAAGTGCAAAAACAACAACAAAAACCGGTCTCGCAGCAGCTAAGGAAAAAACAAAAATCAAAGACAGCGAAAGAATTTTTGTTGTTTGGCCGGTGCGTGTGTGTGTGTGCGTGTGAGTGCGACTGTGTGCGAGCATCTCGAGAAGGAGAAAAACGCAAGGAAAAGGAAAAGAGGGAAACAAAACGAAAAATCAAAAAGTAAACCTGTTTCCTGCAGATAAAACAACAAAAGAGAGGCCGCAAAAAGTGGCACAAGTGAAAATTCCTGCGTTGTTCGTTTATTATTATTTTGAATTGCCTTTTTTCGACAATCTCCAAAAGTGAAAATCAATTTGCAGAGAGCGCGCGCGCAAAGAAGGAGAACAAACCGGGAGAGAGAGAGAGCGTGAACATAGAATTCGTCCTTTTTTGGGTCCAAAATACCCAACCCAAAAAAGGAGCACGAAAACTGGACGAAAAACGGCGAAAAACAACAACAACAACAACAACGATAGATTGCAAAAGTAAACAAATTGCGCCGAACCGAACGAATTTCGGGAAATTGCAACACGAAAAAGGTCAGTAACGGTAAATTGCACTGTTGTCAAAGCACACAAACTGATTGATTGCCGACGAATTGAATAAATTAAAATTAAAGACTGAACAGAAAGTGGCGTCGGGGCAAACGCTCTTCTTAATAGTCCCCCATTTGACCTTCACCCTTGGACACCCCCGCAAATTGGCAGTGTAATGGCCAATAACTTTTGTGCGGTAGTAACCCTAACCCTTGATCACCGTTAATTGGCATGGTCACGGTCACTCGCCGTGAAAATAGGCACTTAATGCACATTTAGTACAACCCTAAAACGGGGAAACTTTGAAATACAAGGTGGATGTGGATTTTTCCAATTTGAAAATAAAAGACTATCCCAGATTTGATCTGATCAGCTTCGAGTCTTTTTTGATTAATTTACTGGTAATTTTCGAGTACCGCATGATATGAAACCTTTTTGAATCATTTCAACGACTCAAAAAGACTCATCGAGAAAATATCTTCCAAATGCTGGCTGGAAGAGATGCTTGTGGTTCTAATTTGAAAATAATATTAGAATCCAGTTTTTGCAGAATATTCCAATAAGTTTCGTGTAGGGACTACTTAGCTACCACTTTGCTAATTTATATATTTCCTTTTACTAATAAACTTAAACAATAAGTTTTAAGAAAAAAATTGTCTTTCTTTCTGCAAAAGTTAAAAAAAAAAGTTTCCTTTTAAAAACCTTTGTCATTTCATAAATCTGTGACCCAACATTACATGAGCTTTTCTCTACAAAATGCATTTGTCACTGGAATCTAAGCCCATGATTTAAGAAAAGAAAATGGTTACAGCAGATGACAATTAAAATTTCTTTTGCTTTCAACCAATTAAAATTACCCAACTTCTTTAGAAAAGGTCTATTAACTGTAAGACTTTGTTAACCGCATTTTATCGGCCAGCAGGAAATACGAATTCGGGAATTTTGACCCTATGAAGCACACTCATTCGGAATGAATTCGCCATGGCATCACGTCTGCTTCCCGTACTTCTGGACGACTTTATTTCTTTTATTATCGCACCTTTTTATAAACCCCATCATATTATATTGACCTTCACTCGAGTGGTTCTCTGGTTATAAAGAGGCATTCATAAATTTCGTTTTCTTTTTGCGAGTGATTGGGAAATTACACACGCTCTCCTCTTTTTGCCCGGTACCCCTTTCCGAGTTCACATTTTTCCCTACCAATTGCACTTATCTTGGTTGTTTTTGTACAACTTGCTCATAACGTTACTGGTTCTTGTTGTGGCTTATTGTTTTTTGTTGTTATTTTTTTTGGTGTTTTTGTTACACAAGCGTAACAATAAAATTTCAGAGACTGGTCCGCCACGAAAATAGTTAAAATTTTATATGTGCTGTTATGATCATGTTTTATCTGATAGTTATTCGCTCGTGGCACGTAACACAGTTTGTTTTTTGTGTACTTTTGGGGATTTAGAGGGGGGAGGCTGTGAGGGGAGCCTATATCACGTAGAGCTGCGAGCAGAGAACAATCCCAGATCGGAGATCTGAGAGCAGCGGTTGCCTTTTTGGTGTTGCAGTTGCTTAATAATGGGGATGCGACTTAATTGTTTCAAAGATCTGATATCAAAAGCTAAGCCTGTATCTGATGTATTCAACAAAAAGGGAATATTGTGGGTAAACAGGGGTCATATACCAAAGGCCGTTTAACCAGTTTGCGTCCTAGATTTTGGTGCTGATTTGATCTCGTTTAAAATTTGTGCATGTCTCCATAGGATCTCCCCTATTCTGCATATACTCCACACCCCTTAAAATGTCTTATTTTCTTTGTAACTTAAAGACTGGTTTGTCTACCCAAGAATAAGGTCAAACTATCAAAATATTCAAGTTCGTCACGCTTAATTTAAATATTTAGCACTTAACATTTATCGAATAGCTTTAGCTCCCAGTGTTTTTGTTTTTAAGTGCGTGATCTTACTTAATTCCACAACTCTCTGCGTTTTTGGTCATATCCATTAAAAACAATTTATAGTGTTTCTTTCTTTTTTCTCAAGAAAATGTTTTTACGTCTTGGCCCACAAAAAGTGACATTTTTGCTCAAGTTTTTGGCCAACATTTCGCCCAATTTGCATAAATTACGACGAGTATTCGATTTGAAACGCTCCAAGTCGAGAAATTCGACTTCTATGGCCCGAACTCTGAGGCCCAGGCAATTTTTTGATTTATTTAATGAGCAAAAATGCTTAGCTCCCTCTCTCTCTGACTGCGAGGCCCGTAGGCGTAGATCTCAGATTGGTTCGCTGCCGTTGAAGTTTAACAAATTTAAAGCAATTTCGCTAGCTATTTTTGGGGTCAATTAAGTTGCGCGGCGGCTGAGATACAGATACGCAAAGCCAGATAGTCGAAGGGGGGAGTTGGCTGTGGGCGTACTAGTACTAGTATTTTTTTCAGATTTTATTTAGCAGAAAGAAAATTTAAGACCTGAATTAGAGGCAATGACGGGGTCACAATTTCTCATTCATTCGCATTCCCCAGGGTTGGGAGATACATTTACAGTTGCCGGGATAAAGTCAAACATGGAAATGCACCAAGAGAAATTTATTGTTTATCTACAAGAAGTCTTGTTTACTTTTTAAATGTGAATTTAGTATTAACAAGGTTAAATTATCCACTTTAATGCTCTGATTTTTTTCTGTGTATGGCAGCAAAAAAAAAGCATACACATAAAAGAGGGAAAGGGAAAAAAGTATGAGCCTAGCAAAGAGACAACAACAAAAACAGAGAAAATCGATTTAAAACAGATGATTTGGCATCACCCCACCAGGCAATTTTTCCTCATTTTCTCTCCTTTTCCACCCGGAACCTCCACCCACCCCTCCTTCTGCTTTATGTATCCCCTGAAGTCTGTTTTGTCTCCCCGACAGAGGCACCCCTGGTCGGTGGCCTATCCAGTCCCCAGATCTGAGTTCCAGGCCCAGGCCTAATATTTCACAGGCTGTTAGGATGTCTGCGCAAGGGGATGGCGACGGATACGACGGCTACTATGGGGTGTATTTTATCAGCCAAGGGCAGTACAGTGGGGCTGACGCATACCACACAGAACAGCGTCAGCTGTTTAGCGGAAAGTATAATATTTTTCAAGCTGCTTTAAGCCCTGAATCGAGCAGTTTGTTTATTTATTTTACGCTCAAAATGCAATCAAATGTAATTAATAAACAATTGGGGAATTAGCAGCTGGTTACAAAAGGATTTCAATATATCTTTGAGTACCACTGTTCTGGTTATGCCCCTCACTTGTCCTTCGCTCAACTTTTCTCGCTTCTGTTCTGCTCCTCCGTACTTTATTTTCTCCCCTTGTTTTATCTCCTTTTTTCTTGGACTTCTTTTGCCTGCTGGCTGGCTGCTTTTGTTTTTTATTTATTTGGCTTGTGCCAAATTCTCGTTGAACTTTTGAGGCTCCCAAAACAGCTGTGCAGCTCTGCCCGGGACCATCTTTCTCTCTCTATATATCTATCTCTTTATTGCTCCCCTTGGCAGCTCCCCTTGGCAGCTTTCCTTTTGCCCGGAGTTTTCCCGGCTGGCTGGTGTCCTGTCATTAACACTAGCAGCGACGCCGACGCCGACGCCAATGTCGGCAGCGGATGATGCGGATTTAATGAGCAAATGATTAGCATTTTTATGCGGCCACTCTTGGTGCTCCAAAATACCCGGAAAAGTCCTCCTCAAATTGCGAAATGAAAATATTTTTGCCCTCTCTGTTTTCTGCTAAGCTGGGAAAACTTAATAGTTGGCATTTTCTCGACATTTTTCCCGGCGCTCTGGCCCGCCTTTGTCTGTCACTGCACTGATAAGGGAAGGTGATAAAGGGAATCAGAGCTCTGGGGTGGGGGCAACGTGGGACACGTGCAACGGATTGTGGCACACAGAAATGAAGTCCCCGGGAAAAAGCCCTTAAGCGGGACCAAATTAATGATCCCCACGTAGATTTATGGCCGAACAGATAAAAGGAAATGGAAAGGGTGAAGCAAATCGAAGGAAAACTGCAGAAAAGTGATAAAGGAAAACGAGCTGTTCTCGTGCACGATTATTGTCTTCTTAAGGTGCAGTATTCTACGTTTTTAATTGTGAAAAGTTCTTAGAGAATTATTTTCCAAAATCCTTTGTATTCATAGCTATTTTCATAGAAATTTCCCCAAGAGATATTCGAAAATCCTTGAACCAAATTCAAACAAAGCTATTAAGGGGAAATGTTTTGGAAAATCCTATTGCATTTTCCAGCATTCTCCCCCTCTCAAATCAGTTAAAAGCAAAGTTTGAGCTTTCCACGGGGCCGAACAATGGGATCCCCAATCCGGATCCTTGCCCTGGACTCATCCTGTTTGCACTCACAAATGAAATTAACTTTGTGGCCTTCGTCTCGCCCCGCCTCTTTTTGTCACTCTGTGATTTCACTGCATAATGCAATTAAAAAAGGCAAAACAACAGCAACAAAATTGAACAGAAAAACGATTTTTCTTTTGCTTTTTACCGCAACAGAAAAAAAGAGGGGAAAAATACGGCAAAAGAAGTCGACGAGGCAAAAGCAAAAAATCAATAAAAGCATTGGGGAGTATGAAAAAAATAAAAACAGAATCTGCCACCACAATGAGTAACAACAAAAACAACAATAACAACATGCAGGAAAAGTCAGCTAGGAAAATCAATCTGGCACAAGGATAAAACTACACGTACGAGCACTAAGTGTGGTCCACATTTTATAGATAGGATACATGCGGGTACACACACACAATGTCCTCAAAACGCAAATGCAAAAACCTTTTCCTTTTTTTTTTTTGGGTCGCATTATGATGGGCGTAAATCAGGTGTACATATCATCAAAGCATATTTCAAGTGGAAAGTATGCCTCGTGAATAATTCAGGAGATATGTGTTGGCAATTTTGGGCCTGTGGGAAAATATCCATCGAAATAGTAACATATTTCAATGAATTATTCTTTTTATCAAAACTATTTTTATTTGTAGCTCTAAAATTATCTACAAGTCAACTTGGGAAATCATAAAAAGCAAGCTCCAATTATGGCTTATCTCTATGGTAAAAAGCCGACAAAGTGCCCAAAATAAATAACAGATTTTTAAAGGGGCTATTAAAGTTAACAGACACACAAATAAAAAAATCAAAACAAATATTTCCCTTTTTTACTAGATTAATGAGTCAATAAATTGAATCAGAAATTTATTTTCACAATGGCTTCATTAAATCAGACATAAATTTCACAATTTGCCCATTTAGCTCATGATATATATTTGCAAATCACTATTATATACATAACTCAAAAAACACAGAGATAAAGCTTTACAGAACCAAGCCGGATTTATTATCTCTCGAGTGCTTTAAGAATAATATTTAGCAAAGTGATGATGACTCACTTTTTGAGTATATTTCTGTTGGAATTTCAATTCTGTGGGGGTTTCTCGATAAGCTGCATAGAACTTCCTATCACTGTCATATATTATATTCACTGCAAACTTGTTATTTCACTTGCAAATTGTATAATTGTGTTTGTTCTATGTGTGGGGGAGTTTTTGCAACTGATAAATCAGAGCTCAAGTTTTGCAATAATCTGCCACGCGCGTTTCCTTTCTGTGGCTTTCATTCAAGTCAAGGTTACAAATGGGGTTCAAGTCGTTAGCTGATACGGTTCATTGCCAAGAAAAAGGGGGCCATCGGAAAGGGATACACGTGCAAACAGTCTTGTGTTTATCAAAGGCTTCTCCCGGGGAATATTATGCTAATTTCTGCTGCTCCTGCATAAATTTTGTTCTTGATTTTGTGCTGAAACCATTTCTTTTCTTACTTTGATCTAATTTTTAATGGATTTCGAACTCGTAAAAGGTTACAATATGAAAAATGAATAATTAATGTGTAATTGATTTTAAACATGCATAAATTTTAAGGAAAACAGCCTGGAATATAGATGTGTATATTATTGAGGTTTCTGCACTTTCGTTTATTTATTTTTCCTTCAACCAAAGTCAACTAATTATTTACAAATTTATTTGAATGCCAAAAAAACCTTGCCTGGCTGGAGATTTGTGATATTATTAACGTAATTATAGTCAAATCAAATCGGCATTACCATAACTGAAACAGCAACGAAAAAGCCAAAGTTTATGGCTGGCCCATTAAAGGGAAGAAAGCCAAAATCGCTGGCCTGCCTGCCTGCAATTGTGGTAAATCAACATTTTCATTGGCAGACGATGGCATTTTCTTTGCGGAATTTTCTTTTGTCTCTCAGCTGAGCCCTGCACGACATTCAGGGCTTAATGCGGGTGGAAAGGCAGGGGGCGGAGGGGTGTTGGCAGCGCAATAAATAAGTTTGGCCAACAAATAGGAAGAGTGGAAGCCAAGAACGTGCCAAAGTTGAACAAATAAAGAGGTGGATGGATCCACGAAAGGGGGAAGAGGGGGCATTATGAGCACGGGGATTAACGGGCCAAGAAAGTTGACTTATGAAGAAAGTTGCGCTAGAACTTTCTCAGCTGTGAATTCAATTAAAGTTTAGCTCTAAGCAAAATCCAGTTAATTTGTAATAATTTCTGCAATCAAATTAAAATGAAATTTCCAGCAGAAAGAACGTAGAGAGACAGACTCACTTAAGTGGCTGCCAACAGTAAATTATGAATTAAATTCAAAATAAAATTTCCCCATGAATAAATCCGACAAAAGATAGAAAGAAAAAAAAAAAACTTCAGCGAATAAAAACCGCAAACAATAACAAATTTCTTCAATCGGAACTGCCCTTCCTTCTCGCCTTTCTCCACAAAAAAAATCTTTATAATTTTATTTCCGCTTCTTAAATGCAACTAAATTACGCTAATTGCTGCCGGCCAAGAGCACTGAGTGCGCTTGAAAAAAGCCATAAAAACAAAGCAGCTGAATGGCCAAGAAAAGTGCAAAAGAAAAGCCAACAAAAAATATGTATATAGAGAAGTAAGTAATACTCATCCATTATGCGTTATGTAAGGCCTGGCCGTGACTTTTCCAGCGCGGAAACTTTTTTTTTGTTTAGAAAGTGTCTCTGCAGAAATAACAAAAATTAACTTAAATGCTGAAAAACGAACCGAAAAGCACTTTAATGGCCAAAACGTAAAAGCCAAAAGAAATTAAATGAAATGGAAATCAAATAGAAATCAATGAGACAAAATGAAAGTGAGGAATTTGTTTGTTGTTTTTATTTTTTTGGGTGTGTCTGTGTTGGCCGGTCTTCAATTTCTTTTCATTTTTTGAGTTTTTTGTTTGCTGCCAGAACACAGAAAAATTCATAATTAATTTTTAATGAGGCCAGGACCGAGGAAATTTTGCTTAAAGAATGACACAGACACTAGAGCTGGAGAAGTGAAAAATTGGCTTAAATATTTTATAAGCTGAGCGGCATTTGTCAAAAATATTTGGCACACGAAGCTCTTAAGAAATGAGTACGCGCAAAGTAAGCCCATCAACACTAGACCACCAGTTTGAGGTGGCCTCAAAAAAATTAAGGGAAAAGGGAATAATTTAAGGGAGCTTGCTTAAAGAATTTACAGGTCTAAGAAAGCTTAAATATGTAAGAAATAAATTCAAATAATTATAAGAAGTAAAAAAAGTTATATAGGTATAAAATTAACTAGATTTCCACTAAGAAGTTACCTCTAGATACAATAAACTGTTATAGATTTTCCCTATAATTTTAATAGGAAAATCCATTAGTCCTTGTTGGCCAGTGTTATTTATGCAGGGCTCAAACCCCATTTCCGCACAAACAGTCGCCATCCATCCAGCCACCCATCAATCAATCAATGGATCGATCAAGAGCCTCCACTACCGGGTGATAGATGCAAAGATAATGGAGAAGTTGACTGGGAAAAGCAAACCACTCGGAGAAATTTAATAAAACCTCGGACAGGGCTTCCGTGTTCTTTTATTTTTTTTCTAGAGTGCGGAGGCAGAGTGCCGCTCAAGATTTTTTTCCCCCTTCTTGGGCTTCGCGCGCGCGGTGATTGGAAACCCGTTTGATGCCATTGGCAAAAAAGTAATCACACAAAAAAATACACGTTAATAGAATTTTAACGGGGCGCAGCGAGAGCAGAGAAGCTTGGTTGGGCCTACTATACATGGACTGACGGGGAACCCGGGCCTTGGAACGCCCACAAGGGCGGGGCTTAGAGGAATAAAAAAAAAAAGGAAAAACAACCAAGAGCCGCCGCAGTTTGTTGGGCAACTGCTGAGCAACAGTTAGGTAACTGTAATCAATCAGAGTAACTCGGGCTAATTACTGGGGGAGCCAAAAGGGGGAGAGACACAAGAACTACGGGGGAATGACTGACTTAATTAAACGCAAAAAGCCCGCTAGGCAAAGGCATTTACAATTTTCACAAAATTAAACAACAAATTGCGTAATTTGCCTCAGCTGCATGGGCTAATAAACTGTAATGAGGAGGCGGTCCGGCAGCAGGGGGGCGTGGTTATGCAAATATTTGCTTTTAGACGGATTTATGCGCGAATTTTATTAGATTTGAGAATTACACAAACAAAAAAATATCCTTTTGGCCTTTAAATAATAAGAAGAGAAAGGGGTTTCTTGGAATATTTTTACAGGTAAAAAAATTATGATATAGGAATATGGAAAACACGATCAGTAAATAAAGGTAAAATTAACAAAGAAAATTAATATTTTTAGACATTCAAAATATCACAAATATTTCCCTTGTGGTGCCTAAAAATTCTCAAGTCTGGATTCTGCGACATGGTCACAGTTTTTAAAGTAAGAATAATAAGAACAATTTGTTCATAATCTGTCATCATCTTAAAATCAAAGCATTACCTCTTGCAAACCAATATATTTTTCTTTACTGTGCACCGCCTCTCATATTGCAGTCGTCGTTTTGACAGTTCATTTAACAATTTGCCCTTTCTGGACTTGACAATTTGGAGTTGTAATCGATTTCCATAAAATATGAAAACGAATCCTCATGCTCTCATGCTCATCTATATATATATATTCGCATTTAAATGCAAATCACGTTGATGGCTCTCCCCCGTGTGTGTGTGTGTGTGCTGCTCATAGCCTTGGCAATACGAGCCAACGTATATGGCCAACAACAAGATGTACACATTAAGATACAAGATACATAAACACATTTGGCCCATTCGCTTGTAGCCAAGTGGGTGTCTTTTGGTCTCGCTGTGTGTATATGCCTGTTGTTCTGTCATTTCTTTTTTCCTTTTTTTTGTTGTGTGTGTGTGTGTGCCGGGAAAAAAGTTGATTATGTGACGGCAAAGATTTCTTTTATGAGGACTAGGCGTGGTTCTGGTGTGTGAACAACATCCTGTTGGTATGGAATATGTTCTGAAAGCGAATCTTATCGTAATAGATCTGAAATGTGTTCAAATAAAATTGAAAATTATTAATGGGGAAATAATAAAAGAAAAGGTGTTGAAAGTAATTTTTATGTAGAATAATAATATTTATATATTTGCATTAAAATTTATAAATATTAGTAAAAATAAATACCATAGGTTTTGTATTTTAATCAGTTATCTTTTCCACATATTATAATATTATTATGAAACAATATTCTTTAAAAAAAACTATTAAGCTACCTATAAATTCCATAATGATTCTTCTTGTTGTAAACTTTAATCAGAAACAATAAAAATTCATATGTGCGATTCAGTTACACGTTTTACGACCACATTTATGAACCCAATTTGGCTTCTTTATCGACCGCCAGTTTATCGCAATTATGGGCTCTTTTCCAAAAATAAAATTTTAGACATTCCCACCACAACAATTTAAACAAAAACCCAAAAAAGAACGCAAAAGAGTCGGTCGAACATTTTTTTATTCTTTATAATCGACGCAATAAGGAAGGAAGACAAAATGAGAACCTTTAGACGACGACGACAAGTGGCACATCAAACAAAAGCGCCAAAATGAGTGAATAGGATAAGGGAAGTGGCCACGGAAAGGGGGAGAAGAGGGCAAACAATGAACGAGAAACGTAGCTCAAATATTTGCCAAGCGGTTTTCTGTAATAAAAGGTACGACAGCTAGGTAGGTACATAAGTACCGGTGTGTGTATGTAAATTTTCTACGAACGAACAGAATTAAAAATCATTCATAATAATTATGCCCTCAAAGGGCCTCATGTTTCTCTCCATTTTCAAACGAAACTAGCTTTCAAATAAATAAATTTCAAACGAAACTGAAATGTAAACTGAGCCATAGGATAAACAAAAGACCCCAAAACCAGGTTCAAGTAAAAAGAGAACCTCTAAGCCTGGAAATTAATTAAAAGTATCTCGTTTTTGGTTGAGGAAAATATTGTTTATGCTGAAATGTTATAAACAAACTCACAAAACGCACAAGGCAGCAGCAGTCACAGCAATAAAACTTCAATTTCCATGAGTGTGTGTGTATATATATTTTGGACAGATTGGACCCACATGGCCATCTAAGCTGTGGCTCTCTGACCATCCAACATTTTGACCATTTATCGATTTTTGGCCATTTTGTAGGCGTCCACACGCAACGCGTTTTGGGACTTGGCTTGGCTGGTGAGTTGCCAAATCAAAATAATGTCCGACAATTAATTGTTCATAAATATAATTATGAAATAATAATATAATTTTTGGTAAACATTGATTGACAAACGATGGGACAGGGAACGACAGTTGACGGATGATGAATGACGTGGAGCGAAAAACAATGTTTTTCAAGGAGTGTCAGGGCAAGTTTCGGTTAGGAAATCGAACTTAATCAAAACAATTAACACGAAAAATGTGTTAGCCACGAAACAGGCTGCTGCTGCTGCTGCTGAGCCGCTGTTGAGATCAACTTTCCTAAAGGTCGATAACCGGTTTTCGGCCAACAAATTTCAGAGTCTCCAACTCTGGGCCAACATTCTTGGCCGTGTCTCCTCTGTCCCCTCTAAGCCTTTCTCTCTCCATCTGTGTGTTTGGTTAGGGGAACCGCTTTTCGCTTAGCGCCAACATTACGTGTCCGTTAGCACTCAATAACAATTTTCTTGGGCGGCAAATTCAATTCAATTTTTCAGCAGAAGAAGACAGAAAGAAAGTTGAATGAACCGCAAGAAGGTCGTTGGTAAATGCACTCAAATTTTATATTGGAATCCGTCGAAAAGGGCCACACAAAGTTTGCCAAATTAATTGAATCAATGTCAATCAGTGGTGGAGCTTGGAATGCCGATTGGGTTCAATCAAGATAAATGTTTGGGAATTTTTTAAAACATTTTTTTGGCTTTAATAATTTATGTGGGAATTTTTGTTGCTAGAGGTTAAACCATACAACGAAATTAATGCTGATAAATCAATAAAAATGCCTTGACTGAATTGCTATATGGTTAGTATTTATATTCCAAGATTTTTGAAGCTCGAAATAAGAAAAAATCTGTTAAATAAATTGCACTTTTCTATGGCTAAGCCACACATCTTTTTTAAACAAATATTTGTCTCTAAATACAGATGTTTTCTATTTCAAATTCTTTTAACATTCATTTATATTTGTTCTTTATTCTTTCATATATTTTAACATTTTACAACCATTTTATTGGGATTATTCTCACACATTTCTCACGCAGCTCAACTAAAGTTTTGATGAATATTCCCCACGGCCTGCCTGTCTTTTCTTTCCACTTTGGTTTTATTGAATTTATTTCTAACCCATCTTCCTCGAGTTTTACTTTTTCCACTCCTCTTTACCACCTGTCACTCTCGTATTCTGTTTTTTTTTTTGTGCATTTCTTGTTTATTTCTTGTTGGCTTATTTGCATATTGTGCATATTTCGGTGGCTTGGCCAAGTTTTTCCTGCTTTTGCATTCAAATTTCAGTGGCTAAGGAAAAATACGTTTTATGGCGCTACACTACCCAAGGGGGATTATAAGTTGAAACGAGCGAAATGACAAGAAATAAACTTAGTTTCGTCTTTAGGGCATCTCAGATTCGCCGAGCTTCACTGGGCCTTTTGTTACTCCACAGCTCTCGATGCTTTTGATGGCTCAGCATTTACATTTCATTTCATTTCGAATTGGAATTTACATTTATTTCTTTCTGTCGTGTGCGTTTTCCTTTGTGTTTTGATTTATTTTCAAACTGCGCTTTTCATAAAGCCAACAAACAAGTCACTGATTGGCGGCGGCGGCCCTGAAAAAATGGGGATGAGGTCTATACATAAGTATGTACAACAAAAAAGCCCTTTGAAGTGGCGCTCTTTTGGGTTTTGTGGTTAGTCACTTGCAACGTTGTCAAGGACTTAAGCATGGTTACCTAATAAATAGTTTATGGTATCCTAATTGAATGCACTGCTGGCTGCATTATTTATTACGTACCAAATTATTCCAGTTACAGAAATATGCAAGTTGGCAAATTAATTGAAAATTGCCAGAGTTGCGGGTAATTATGTTAATTAGGCGAAATATTATTCGCCTGCGCCGTCTGTCTGTGTCTTTCAGTTAAAATGACAGGCTCATATGTGAGAGCAGCTTGAAAAGTTTCAGCTTCGAGTTTGAAAAGTTGCCCCGGCTACAGGGAAATGCCAGAGAGCCCAGTTGAAAATAATTATACACATGACCAGGTAGGGAATGTGCCTGCCTGGCTGGTTGGAGCGGCGATCTCTCAGAGGTTCTTCACTGCCGGTGATGGCCGTGAAATGAGAAAAATCCAGGGAGAAAAATGTGAAAAATAATAAATGATATTTGGGGCGGGGCAGGCAGGCAGACACATCCGAGGCCCTTAACCTTTCCAAGTGCAAGCGGAGTTAACTAAACGATTCATTATTGCATCGTTTTCTCACCGGGTTCTTGGGAAAGTGTTCCGCCGCCTCAAAGAAAAAGCTTTCCAAATTGAATGTAGGTGAAATATATGACTTGAAGCGTCGATAACTTAATGAATTTTCTTGAACAATTAATCAATTTGATGGTTAAGAATATTTTAAGGGAACTTGAAGAACTTTGAGTGGGTTTTAAGGTGTAATAAGTACTGAGTTTTATGTCTAGAAATGATATTATATGGATAAGTGTGAGCCTGATGCCTAAAAAGCGTTAAATTTTTAATTTCTAAGCTATTATTTTTACTCTTATAGTAATTGCTCACTGTGATCCTAAAAATCTCCTATTTATTCTTAAACTCCTTTAAACGGATTATTTATAAACTTAGCACTTAAACTCTCTCTAAGCTCCGTAAATTTGTATTAGTGTAGACCAATCAGTGCTATAAAAGAGGAAAAATATATCACCTTAATAATTGTCTGAGGCAAAAAAGCAACATTTTGCAATTAACACGCCGCACGCTTGTTGAAAGCGTTTCAGTTCACCGGAACGCCTGTGGCGGGATGCAGATACCCGTACTGTAGACCTTCAGATACATTTACATTCACATTTACAGATGCAGATGCAGTTGCAGATGCAGATACAGATACAGAAAATCTCTGCATGAATCTCCTCCGAGACATTGACTCCAATTGAGCAATGTAAAAGCTAGGAGGGGGAACAAAAATAAGGGGGCAACTCGCTCGAGTTAAGTCATGTGTGGGCTTCATTTACAACTCACTCAACTTTGCCTCGAATGCTGGCGGGGATTCGGAATTGGGACTGGGACTGCGGCTTGGGATTGGGATTGGAGTTTCGCCCACGAAGTGCATTGCATTGTGGCCTCTCCTCGCCGCTCAAGTGTCGCTGAAGTGTCGACATGGAGTCTGACAATTGCAAAAGTTGTTTATGACTGAAAAAAAGTACCTATATATTAAAAACTGTGTAGTACGATTCCTCAAGCATTTGATTTCGGCTCTGACATAAAGTGAAAGATTGTGCGCTCTTGATTGCACTTTATGCATATGAAAACTATAGCCAGCTGTCCTCTGATTTTATTTCAAGTTCGTCAAAAAATATTTACACCAACATCAAACAGAACCTGCAGCTCAAAGGGCCCGAGTCTCTCTGAGCAGCTAAATAATATTTATATTTATATAAATTAGCGCAGCAAGATAGGTGGATGCCATGATTCTGTGATGCTGCATTTTGCCCCCTGGCAAAGCCCAAGTAAAATGTGTAAAATAAGGCGAAAAATAAAACAGAGCGGAGCGAAGCGCAGAGCAAACGATGCAATTTTATGCGCAGACGCCTAAATTGAAAGCGACGCGTAGCGGACGCAGCAGCAGCAGCGGCACTCAACGAGGCGTTCTATCTAGGCACTGGGAGAAATTTAGTTAATTAATGAAATTTCTAAATAAAGAAAGCTTTAAATTGAGGTTTTTTATGGATTTATTTGAGTAAAAACGGATAAAAAACATGGAAAATAAAGGTGTTTTAAGAGGTTGCAACTTTTGCAACATCTTTATTTGTGTTGTCAACATGTTCCTAGCAACATTGGCCTTCCTTTATCAACATATTCTTCTGCCTTTTGCATTGTTTAATTTAAGTTTTTCTTATAAATTCGAAATAAATTAGCCATGCTCATTAAGGTCCGCCTTGTTGTATGTATTTCATTTATTGTAACATTTTTCCCTGTGCAAAATCAGTGAAGGGAGCCCACAGTTTGAGAGCCACTGTGTGGGCCCTCTCGTGTTCCCCCTCTCTCCTCCCCTTTCGCGGGGCAGCCTCTAGGGTCATTAACATGCCCAACAGGAAAAAAAGACGAGAAAAAAACCAAACAGGAGAAGCCAGAATGAAAAGTAAACGAGACAAAGCCAAATGCAGATGGGGCAGAGTGAAGGGGCCCACAACACACAGTTGGAGTTCGAGTTGCAGAGGAGCGGAGAGTGCATCCAAAAGAGTTAAAAAAAAAAAACAAGCGACGCGACCCTGGAGCAACAAAGCGCGTCTGCATTTGTGGGTGGTGCCTGTGGTGTCAGTGGTTCCGAGCTCCGAGAAGGGGTTCCTGGGGTGCCTACAGTTCTAAAGTTCCGAAGGAGGCGGGAGACCGGGTCCCTTTAGGGTCCAAGGTGCCGGCAGTTTGCCTATGCCTATTTTCTCTGCCCCCTTCGACTGTTTGTTGTACGTGCCGCGACGGTTATTTCCAGTCAGCAGTTAAAAAAAGAAAAGAAAACAAGGGTTAGGGATTACGCGGGGACTCCTGGAAAAAACACAGAAAGGGACCAGGGATCCTTTTTGCATAGAAAATGCAGACAAGAGAAGCGGAAAGTACAACTAAAATTAGAATTAATGGGCACTTGAAGCCAATACAATGAACTCGGATTAATGATAAAATAATTATAAAACCCACTCAAATCAGCAAGCAAATAAATAACACAATTTTAAGCCTCACTTCCAAGCAATTCAACAGTCAAAAGCTGTGTGTTTACTTAGCACTAAACCCTAATTATAGATCAAGTGATTTATGTAAGCAAAAACGAGTATACTAATCGTTTTTCTCAACCTCTATCCGTTTCTCTTTGCAGGTAATTAAATGGTAATTTTTCATCAATTTCATGGCATATTTAGCGAAATAAGCCCAGCTCGCCAACGGGATGATGATGGAACGTAATCGGAAACGTCTTAACTATAGTGTAAATGCGGCTAAGGCTTTGGGGTAAGGCAAATAAGGCGCTCATTAATTAAAGCCAAAAGCAGAGACAACAACAGAATCATCAGCTCCTTTGTTTGCTAATTTCATTTCGGGTTCTTTTCTGCGAGAAACATGAGAACGCACTTTTGTTTAGGACATACTATTATATATATATATAGTTTATAAATAGTTATGACTTGATGTGCTGGGGCGAATGAACTCTAGACCCGACCATTGTGTTACTTTTACTCGACACTTTCGCAGGGCCAAAAGAAAAGCACAAAGGCACATTTCCTGTTCCTAATACCCGGCTGACATGCAACAATTTCTAACCTTTTCACAGAATAAGGGAACTATTAAGTCCGAACTATTAATTACGATTGCCAACTTTCACTGATGATGATAATGCTCGGGCAATTATGTATTGCTCTAGTTAATGGTCGCCAAGCTCTTTTCATCATCATCGTGGTTTCCTCGTCGCGTTAATGACATAATTAAGTCTGAGGTCAGACACGTGTCCATCCAGCCGGACTTGTTCTGATTCCTTCTTTAATTTCCCATTTCCCATTTAGCATTCAGTGTGAAAGGTGACACGAACGTGCTAAGTTGTCAGGTAAACACGCTGGGAAAAGAACCCCAACATCTGCTTACCAGAAGACCCTCTCTCTCAGCAGCATTGATTCGAGTCTAGAATTAGCATTTTCCACGGCTTGAGAAATCCCCCACCAAAACAATGAAGACGAATTTGTACAGTTTCTGCTTGGCTGATTCCCCCGGCCAGCAACTACACAACAAGGGTCTAATGGCTTTTTAAAGTGACCAAAATTTGGCATGTGCCTCGGGTAAACTGGTTAAATTGAATACCAACTCTGCCAGAATGGGCTAATTGGAGTTGGGCAAGCGTTATTTAGAGGCTTGTGGGGCATGTCGAAGAATGCATTAACCGAGAATTGGGTAAACAGAGTTTTGTTGAAGGCAGGAAAAAGAAGTTGTAGATAATAGAGAGATAGAAGTGAGGTTTTTTGTAATAGAAAATGTAGAAGAAATTGTTAAGGTGATAATTATATTTAAGAGAAAAATGTGTACTATAGAGAGGAGGTAAACTAATTCTACAGTTTGGATAATATCCACAAAATAATGTGAGGTTGAGTGACCTAAATAGATACATACCTACATTTCCCACTGAAATATAAAAGCTAAAATGGATAGCTAAGTAGGTCGCATACCATAACAAACATTCCTATTTAAATTCGTAACTTTGCTTATTTAATAAATAAATTCTATAGGAATCACATTACCAATTAATTTAATTTAAATTCTAATTTCACACTCTTAATTTATGAGGCTTTAAGAGCTGCCTGACTTGACCAGTTTGTGAATCAAAGCCAAACGCCTGTTATTTATATTTATAGATTTTATCAAAGACCAATTTTCAAGATTGTTTTCATTGATTTTATTAGCCTAAAAGCTAAATGTTATGCCTTGTCGGTTAATAATAATAGAACCTGCTTGGTGATTGTGAGAATTATAATAAACTTGATACGCTTTGAATTGTATTGTCCATTAAAAGGAATTGATGTGTTCACCGGATTTCAAGTTATATTTAAGGCAGCTTGCAAAATGAAAGTAAAATTTTATACAATTTTGGACAAAAGCTGAAATTGAAATTGCAAAAATATGAGTTCACTTTTGCTGATGTTGTCAATGGCCCCCGGTTTTCGTTGTGAGCTACTTTTCGTGCTACCTTTTTGTTATAGCGTTCAACGATCGCTTAGTTAATTCCCAAGCCCTATTCACGGTGCACTGATTTATGAAGCCGCCAGCAAAAGCAAAAAGCCCACTTTAAAAGCGTCGAACTCTTTTGTCGCCGGCATTTTTGGCACTAATTTGACAAGGTCGCCGCTTGACTGGGCTTTTGTCGTCGTCGTCGTCGTCGTCTCTGACTCTCTGGCTGATGGCAATCACGACCCAAAACAAACACGTTCGAAGTGACTCTGCAGCCCCTCTTTTTTTTCTGTTTATTTTGCATTTCGAGTGGAGATTTCGGAGATATATTTGCATAAACATTTTGACGTTGACCGGGTGCGAAATAGTTGCCGTGAAATGTTGTCATTCATATTAATTTAGTGGGTCATCGCAGTGCTCGGTGACCCCGATCGTGCGGATTTCCTGTTAGAAAGGCTTCTGGTTGTTCCCAAGAAATAAATCGCAGCGTCTTTCTTTCTTTCATTCCCTCTTTAAGCTAATATAATGGATAATGAATAGTCCGATTTTGGCTTCGTGACTTCGACTGGCAGACAATTAACCCTAGAGCGCCCACACTCAATCCCCAGCCATTGCCCACCTGCTGTGACCACTTTTGAACTTTCATTCCTTCCTCGGATTGTTGTTATGCAAGTGGCCAGGACGACCAAACAGATAAGAGAGCCGGCGAAGGCAAAGCTAATTAAATTATAAGCCCAGTCTCTGACCCAAGATGAGCCAGGGAACGGGGTCAACTGAGAAGAAGAAAAAGGTGGTGGTTGGTGGTGGTGGCCCAACCCGCACCCGCTTTTCTCCTGCACCCCCCTCGCGGTAGTTAAATAATATCCAAATGGAGGTTTTTGCTGGCTGTTTGCCGTTCGTGTTGCGCTGGTGTTGATTTGGCCATAAATTTTGTATGCCTTTGACGCCGAAACAACCGAACGAACGTTCACGGAGAGATGAGGTAATGCAGCTAATAACTCCCCTCGCGTTACAGTGGGCTTAATTTGTGGAGTGCAGCCGTAAAAATGAGCTTACTACTGCCAATAATGCGGTGGCTCCCATATCGATTTTAATTTAATGATCTTTAAAGCCTATTTCACGGTGTAGGAAATGGTAAAGCGATAGTCATTATTCCTATTGTTTAATTAGTGTGACTAGGCTGAGGCGGATATTTCAGGGTAATGAAAATATTCACATTAATATACTAAAGGTAGTATATGTGTGGTTATGTAATGTATAAGCTATGTGGGATGATTTAATAGCCTTTTCGGGGATGTATGTGGAGGGGATAAGTTCGTTATCAAATATCATCAAATATCGGTGTTAAGTTACTTAATTTGTGTTTCTCTTTTTTCGATTATTGATTTATCGCAAGGTTAAATGGACATATATTTTTATCGATAAAGAATCGATATATAACGATATTTTCTACCTTCCCTAATTGCAACTCCACCCGCTGATTATTCAGTCTCTTCAATTGTTCAGGACACCCACTGTGCTGGCGCACGGAGCTCGAAGTTGTGTCTGGACGCGAACATGAATTATGCGTAGACATCGCGCGGGTTGCCTAGTACAACAGACCCCTTTACCACCCCCCTTTTGCCCCCTTTTTCGGGGGCTGTCATCGGGCGTTGTCAACAAAATGTTTGGCGGCCTGAAGGCAAAATAACTCGAAGCCAAAATGACGGCGGCGGCGGCATCATTTCAATTGCGTTTTATGGCCATAAACAAGCCCAATGGCTCGCGGTCTGAATGATTTCTGGCCAACAAGGAAAATGGCAAGGAAAAGGCTAGCCAGTCCAAAGTCGTGATCACACTTGCCTGCCAATTACCCCATCAAATCGGATAGATGGTTCTCTGCCGGCCAAGTTAATAATCTCATCAGCTGGAGAGGCGGCAGAGACTGTGAGATCGAGAATCGCGACTGGCGACTCGGCGAATGGCGAATCTTCCGAACGGACTTTGGGCCAATTTGCATAGCCAACAATGCTAAATGGCCTGTAATGACGGGGCCGCCAGGCGGTCTTTCAACCTGTGCAATTCAATTAATTAGCTTGGCTTAGTGTTCCCTTGGACGTATATTTTCTTTACTATTTTTTGCCTCCTTGCCACACGCGTGTGATGAACATTTCCGCCGTGGAAAGCCTGCCTGTGTGGTGCAATCAAAATTAATTAAGGCACAAAGAAGAGGGGCAGCATCAACAGCCAGATGCTTTGCATGGCTTTTCCTCCTTTTTCCGACCTGACTGCTTGGCCTGCCTGCCACTTTATTGCCTTTTACCGCAACGTTGCACCAATTTCCATTGCCATTGCAACTGCACCTGCAGCAGCAGCAGCAGCAGCAGCAGCAATGTCTTTTCTTTTCTCTGACAAGGCACAGTGCCACCAGCGAATGTGCATAATTAGAAGTGGTTACAACATGTGATCCAGCCAGGAATCAGTTAGCAATCGGACGGAAAACCGTCTGGCAACAGTCAATCAGCCGAGAAGAACTCTTCTCTTGCAGCTGCATCATCTCCTCTCCAGTTGAGGGTGCATAAATTAATTAGCCTTGGGCGGGCAGTTCTCAATTGCCACTAGAAGGAGCAATTGGATGCCACTAGTTGTCTTAGTCCTTGAGGGGAATTTTTGTAAGGTAGTTAACCTTTCTTTTCTTGTGGTAAAATGTAATTTTAATTACATGAAATTAAAGATTTATAAGCGTAATATAATATTTGCAGTTTAGTTATATGAGCTTTATAAATATTTATATATTTAAATTTTTAATTTATATTATATTGTTTCCTTAGGGAGAGAGTTTGTTTTCAGTAGTAAACTTCCTTAAAAGGCCTTCCCCTTTTATTGGCCATATTTTTACGATTTATTTAGCCATGAATATCAACATAAAATCTTAATTACTTTAATAAGCAAATCACACGGCAAGGGGTTGAAAGTTTTCCCACTTCCCCAAGAGAACTTTCCCAGCGTCATAAGAGCGAGGAAAAGGGAAAAACGAAAAAGATGCATCCTCGGCCGAGTGAAATGTAATGAGCATAATGTTGGCGCTGCACGACGCCAGATTCAGATGCAGATACTCCACACACACACACACACTCGGAGTCCAAGCTACAGATGCAAAAGATAATGGTAATGATAATGCCTTCCAGCGGAGACGACACCTGAGAGAGGTGACGCTGAGCGAGAGATGGAGAGAAATTTGAGAAATGTGAACAGTAATTAAATGCAAAACTCGAAGCGCAAGAAGGAGAACACAGTGAACAACGTCAACGATCCAAGATAATGCATAATTGCCGGAGACAAAAGGAAATGCCAGCCCAGTCATGAGCAGTAGGAGCAGCATGCAAAATATGAGAAGAATACCTAATGCCATGCCATCGCATTCTCAGCAGAATACATCCTTAAAACGGCGCTCAAATTAATGGCCAAGTTTCACATGAGGCTAAAACGACTCAAGACTGAAAGCTGAAAGAGCCGCAGATGCCAGAACACAATTGCCAATGGAAATTGCTGCCAATTGTGTGTGTGTGTGTGTATCTATCTATGTTTGCGAAAGTTGTGTACAAGATACAAGTGGTTAGATATAAACTAGAACACCAACTGCTGCTGGTACAAAAAAGAGTTATATACAGCTGTCACGAATCATGGTTACTCTATTTATTAGAAATTATAGAAAAATGTACTCTTTGAAATATGATTGGAAAATAATACTGAACTTCCGTTTGGTTATTATTTGTGGTATAAATAAATGAATACTTGGGAGAGAGTTGAGTTGAGGCCTAGCAAAGTTGGTTTAATTAGAAAATTATTCGAAGAAAAGACTGATATTTATTTAAAACACCATTTTTTAAAATCCTTCAAAATGTGTCTAAAAGTAGGCAATGATATTTTTAAGTTCAGGAATATGAGTATTTTTGTACCCTAAGCCAACTTAAAGCTAAGGCCATTTTTAATATCCCTCAAACCATAATAAACACCTGTAAATATTTCATATTTAATAACCAATCCCTACTGATATTCACCCAACTCCCCTGGAAAGAGCATCAACTATAATTTAAGTTCTTGTAACGAAGCTGGAAAGAGGAGCTGAGAGTGAGATGACTTGCGGGGTTTTTTTTTCTACTCTCGTGTTAAAACACAAACTCCCCAACACGGTGGCAATAAACAGAAGTTGCCACTGGGAAGTAGGAATTCCATGTTATTATTTACACAGCCAGCGCCAGTCGTCAGAGTCAGTGGAATGTTCGAACAACATTCAATCAGAAATCGGCAAGAACAAGGCGGAGCTGATAGTCCGGGATCGAGATAATAAATTAACTGTCGGTGTCCGCAGTTTCGAAAGGTTCTTTGGGTTTGCTGCCCTAAAAAGTGGTTACATTTTCCACTTTTCCCACTTTTTAAACACACACTTTTTGTTGTTGCCTTCTGGCCAAAAGCGCCTAGTTGTGTGCTCTGCTTTTTTTTGCTTGGCTCCTGGGAGAAACCGTAAATATGAAAGCAGAAAGCAAGAAACTTTATTTGGGTTAGCGATTGTTTAAAAATGCATAAGGATGTGAGACTTGGAGTAGCCTGAAAGAACGGGGAACAGAAAGAAGCCCGCAGGAGTTTGGCCAGAGGAGCGCAAACTCAAAAGCCCCCGAGGAGAGGAGAAAGGGAAGCTTAGAAAGCAAATGGAGCTAAAATGCCAGTAGTGAGAGAAAGCATAAATATATTGGGTAAATAATTAAAGCTAAATATTGTAAGATATAAATATGAAATAAATCTTAAAGGGAGTTATTATTTTTACTACTATTTTATTATTTGTAATCCTTAGGAAATATTTTTGTTT
Organism: Drosophila kikkawai; assembly: GCF_030179895.1. Classification (NCBI taxonomy): domain Eukaryota; kingdom Metazoa; phylum Arthropoda; class Insecta; order Diptera; family Drosophilidae; genus Drosophila; species Drosophila kikkawai. The sequence goes on from NC_091729.1 coordinate 25,169,257, forward strand.
ACATTTTTCTCACTGTACTGTTCCAAACTGAATCACACCAGATGTTGGAAAAATGCAGGAGCTAGAAAAGCTGCAAGACCTAGACTGGAAAAAGCCCAGGAGAGGCAGATGACATACTTGTAGGTTGAATTTATGCAGGTACCGAGTATTATTAAGGATTTCCCCCAATAAACTTGCAGTGATTTAAATGTAATATGCAAGATAGACGATGTCTTTGGGTTATTTAAATCAAGACACTCACTCACGACGACCCACTCACTTGGAAAACAGGCATTCACTGGCAAGAGTTTTGTAAATTAAAAAATTATGGATGGCCAAGTTAATGGCTTTCTCGATTGCTGAAAGCCTAAATAAGAGAAAGATGTAGATGAGCGACTGGCAGGCAGTGGGTGCAGTTTTGCAATCAACTTTGAGTGGGCGAAAGTGGTTCAAGTGGCTTGACTTGGCGATTTGCTATTTGCGAATGTAAATGCAATTTCATTAAATTGAATATTTATCGGTTGTCATTGAGCAAATTGCAGGTGAATTGAGGTGTATACTAATACTTGTACAAACCGCTCATGCTGACGATAATGTGTGCAGTTATACCGCCAAAGATAATGCTTGGAAATCATCATTAGCACCGCTCAGGGTTATAAACATTCTAAGCTGTTTAGGCTAAGAGTTGTCTTGGAAAATTGCCTTTTCCGACAAATTGTCAACAGCGATATTTTTGTGGCTGAATGAAAAGAACCGCTGGTGGCTGTTACCTGGCTCGAACAGGTTTTCAGGGAATTCTGCGCACAGTAGCCGTTTGATGAGCATAAATCTTGATATCGGAACATTATTAACGTCAATTAATTCTAACTGTTTGGAAACGAAGGCCATCCATTAAGCCCCGAAGTCACAAGAGGGAGGAGAATCTTCAGAGAACAGCTCAGCTCGGCTCACCTGGGACGACGATGGACCGTTGGATGGATGGATGGATGAATGGCTGGCATTTCTCCAGAGACGGAGACCCTCAACCTGTTTTTTTCTTTCTTCTGCCTTTCTGTAATCGATACAAGTGGCTGAGCTGAGCTGTATTTGTTATTTTTAGTACCCCGAGTATTTTCCTGGTGGCCCGCTGTTTTCCCTCTTTTCGCCTCACGATTTCCCAAATCCGATTATTATCAAGTCTCACGTGAGTGCACGCTTTGTGTTGCTGCTTAGTTTTATTTTTATTTCAACCTCTTGCCATCTTGGTACACTCGTATTTGCGCTTTTTACAGTTGCCTCTTCTGCCGTTTGCTTCCTTGGAAAATTGCTTTGAACTTGAAAATTTCCCACGTGACGCGGCGAGAATCAATCTCTTCTGCTTGCTTTTCTCCTGCTCTTTGTTCGTGTCACCCATGTGTGCAGTGTATTTTTCCTCCACCACCTTCTCACCCCTTGCGAATTTCCCCTTGAGTTTTCCTTACACGAAAAGCAGCTGCACTTTGCATGTCATTCCGTTAACGGTGTCGTCTTTTCTTCGCTTTTTCTTCTTTTGTTTCTTGGCTGGCTGGCTAGCTGGCAGTATTATTTTTGTTTTGTCTGTCTCCTGTGGCAAGTGTCGATTTGGCTTAATTGGATGGCTCTTCTTCGTGTAGCCCATATCTTTTTTTTCGGGGGCTAAAGAGCGAATTCCCATAATCGTGGGTAATTTTTGGCTTTTTTCAAATTTCTTTTATTTGTTTGTAATTTCTGTGGGAATTTCAACAGGCTAGAGAATGGAGATTTTGGATCAAATATGAGAAGATCGATCAAAGCGAAGTACGATCCTCAATTTCTAGATTTTATTACAGAAGCATCCGAATTCTCAAGTGGTTCTGGCATCTACATGGCTTAAAAATCTACTAATGACGTGATTTTCTTGTCTTTGAATCAGCTATCAATATATCAATATATATTAATATATCAGCACCACTGAAACCCTATAATTCCCAAGTGGTTCTAGCCTCTACCTAACCAAGAACCAAGTAAAGACGTGTTATTATTTTCTTTGCTAACTCATCCTAAAGAAATTGCTTTCTTTTTAATCCAAAATAAAGTGTTTGCTAGATAACTCTATAAATTTGTTCTCGCTTCTTGCTAATCGCAATTCTATGCTTTTTGTGACCAAAACTCTTTTGCCAACACTTTGAAAAGTTCTCGTGTATAGCAGAAGTGTCTCTCTGGTAAATAAAACCCAAGAATTATGCAGCCGCATTCCGGAATTTCCATTAGCACTCGCCGTTGTAGCTGCTGTCGCCGGGCACTTTCCATAAAGCAAGTTCGTGCCATTTCACAGATCCAGTCCACAGCGGAGTTTCGGTGTGAGCCCGATGAAAAAAAAATAAAGCACAGAACAAAGTGATTTTCTTGGAGGGCTTCATGCTGAACACAAAAACCCAGTACAGTGAAGACTGTGTTGAGCTGCAAATGCATTTACCTGGCCAGCACGTTCCAATCGCAAAGGGGGAAGTGCAGAGTTCGCCAGTCGTAAAAAAAAGAGCTCTTAACGATTGTGTATGGCTCAGAACGAGACTTGGCCAAGACCGGTGGCAATTAAAAAGAAGTTAACACATGGCAGCCAAACGGGTAGGGTGAAGAGGTAACAAAAAATGGCAGGGCGACAGTTCATAGATGTCAAGTTCATGGTTACTTCAAGGGCCCGGGAATTACCTGTCAGAGTCCAAAGACAAAGTGAGTAATTAATTTACAGGCCAAGCCGCCTTAATCTATCAAATCTCTCTCTACTCCCTAGCTTGGGGGCTCTGTGAGAATTTTTGCTTTTGATTTAATGAGTTTTTTATGGGGTGATGCTCCCATAGGATTGAATTCTTTATGTAAACGGTTCAATGAGCTCTCTGGCTTTGCTGGACTAATTAATGGCTAATTAAACTCGGAGATTTGATGGGGGTTCTTGGTCATACAATTAATTTAATTTAAGGTTTTCGATTAACCTTTTAATTCTAGCCTACTGAGTGATTTTAATGGGCTATCAAGCTTACTCTTTTATTTTATTTTATTTTGTTTATTAAGCTCTCCCCCTTTGTTCATTTCCAACTTTAACTTTTAGTGATTTTTCACAACTTTAAAAGTCATTTATAAGGCTACTACCCCTTGATCATCCTCAACATAAGCCTACTGTGTGCTGTCATGATGATGATGATGAAATTTAAGAGGCTTAGATTTTGGGTAAAACCCCACATGCAAAGGCTTCCAAACTCTAAACTCCCATGTGGCTGCGTAATCAAATGCATGTAATTTGAGTTTAATGAGTGTCAAAGTTATTAAAAATCATTTGCTCCGACCAGTTATGGTGTCTGGTTGGCCAAGTTAAGTCGAGTCGAGTCGAGTTCGAGCCCGGGCTGGCTGGCTCTCCATGAAAGGCAAGCAGCGGTTACAAAATCGTTTCGAGACATTTTTGGGCTCGTCAGCGGACTTAATTACTTGGCAGAAAACTCATTCTGTTGCCGCTACAATTCTGGCCAAATGAAATGTGTCAATAAATTCAAATGGCTGAAAAATAAAGTTATTAAAGGGAGGGAGGCAGAGTAACCCGCTAAACCAAAGTGAGATCTCTTTTAATAAAGCTGTTTTTGGTGTCGGCGACAAACAAACAATGATTACAGCAGGCAGCCAGACAGTGTCGGCCATAAGTTGTGCGACCAGTTTGCAGATACTCTGTCAATAGCCACTTGAATATTCTTGGAAATCAGTTTGTTTACACAACTTAATATAAGCCGAAGTTGGCTTTATATTGACTTTGTTTATTTATGGCGGCGTTTCCAATGAAATTAAGGGGAATTTGTTATGGTTACAATACTGAGAGTATGAAATTGTACATTTTCCCCATTGATTCATATCATTTTCAGTGCCTGACAAACTGCGTAATAAATATTCTAAGTCTCCCAGTGTATGTATATGACTTTAAGTTAATTTTTACCCACTAGCCATGCTTCGATTTGTGGCAAATGCAATTTTTATGCTTTCTGGCAGCGTGGGCGTGGGCGTTGCACACTCACCTAACCACAACACTTGCCCCTCCCCCCGCAGAGTCTCCTCTCGCACTCAGATATTGATTCGATTGTGTGCGTCTGCTGCTTACATGGCGTATGATTGATGGCCCTGCGGGCACGAAGGAGCAGAAAATGGCAAGGCAGAGGCAAAAGGAGTCCTCCTCGCCAGACGTGAAATATGAAATTAGCCCTGCTAGCACTGCTGCTGCTGCTGTTGGCTGGATGGATATATAAATTGCATTTATTGGTGAAATTGACAGAAAAAATATTTGCACGTTAAATAGAAATTAATCAAGAGAAGCGAAGGAAATACTAGAGTCTGCACACAAGCTGTGAAAAAGATGATTAAACTGCTTGGGTTAATTAAAATGTAATCGAAATATAATTAAAAACAAGAAAAGGCCTTGGGGCTTATGTTTTGAAATGTTTTAAAACGGAAATAAATAGTCCATGAAATAATAAATATGATATAAACTTGAATAAAATTGTAATTAGAAATAAAAAAATATTTAAATGGGAAAATAAGCCTTGTTTTTCCATCAAAAATAATTTTTAAAATACTAATTTATAAAACAAATTTTAAAAAATGGAATTAATGTCTAATTAAACCATATTTCCCTTCATTTCAGCCACCTCATGTCTGGACCCTACAGTCTGAGCTTCTCAGAGTTCTAAGCCAAAAAGACAACGGAAAGTTTAGGGGTAAGTTTGTGCTTTATACTTCGTAGCTGGTGTTACTCATGTCTAAATACGAAACCCATAATTTTCTCACATTTAATGTATATATATCTTGTATATCTCCCGTGGCTGCTTTGGCTGTGTGTTTCCATGTGTTGTCCATCTGTATACTTGTCGCGGTTGTCGGTTGTCATTTGTTGTTTTGGTTTTGTGAGATTTTTGCACTGCATTCGGAAACTGGTTAGATTGGTTTTGCGGTGAGCGCTAAGCATTTGCATAAAGTTTTGTTCTGTTTTTCTCTCTTTAATCGTTGTGTGTCTGTCTGTCTGTTTGTACCTGCTTCCCTCTTCCCTCCTCTAGACTTTAATTTATTTTCATTGATTGCAAAAATACAACTTTTGACTTAATGGCTCTGTGACGTAATGCGAGCTGAAATTAGCGAAAAAGGCTGCGTCTCAGGACTTGTGAAATATGCTACTTGTATAATTAATTGAACTATACGTTTGGTTTATTGGCTGTTGGCCATACAATTTGTTAAAAAGAAACGTTGCTGCTGCTGCTGGGCGTCAAGAGTTATTGAATTAAGTCAGTGGGTAGATGTAACCGAACACCTGCTAAATTGCACGTCAGTTTAATTGATTTCCAAAGCTAGGGAAAGATTTATTGAAGGGAGAAAAAGGAGAAACTCTGAAATGCACAAACAATTTTTAATCATCAAATAAATGCCAAAATGTCAATGCTTCATTTGGACCATTTCGATTCTTGTTGTTTGCCTTCCTTTGTGCGATTTCCCAGCAGATTTATGTGATTCGAATCCAACTTCTGTTTCTCTTTTCGACTTTGAACAGGAAGTCGCTAGCTGGGCGGCTGGTCAATGGCCACCCAGGTAAGTGGGTTCTGTGGTTTTTCGGGTGGCTCCAAGGTAATTTGTTGCCGGCTTGTGGGCCTAGACAAAGGACTGATTGCTGGACTTGACTGACTTGACTTGACAGACAGGCAGGCTGGCAGGGAGGCAGCGAGGCAGCAAAGGGTTAAGGGCAACATACACACACACTCCACTCCACTTGAGTCCAAGCTAATTTAGCCATTGTATTAGCCAATTGTGGTGGCTCTTCCTGGCCTCCTCTTTCTCCTATATATCAGCTTCGGCTTCAACTCAAGCCTGAGTTTGTTTGGCCAGCATAATGATGCCACTTGATTGAAAATGAACGTGACTGGAAAACAAGTTTCGGGGTTAAAGTTTTTCTTGTTTCGCTTTTCTCTCGCCTCGTTTCGTTTCGGTTGATTCTGCTTCCTCTGCGGTCTCTCACTGCTGATTCTCTGGTGTTCGAATAAACAGAAAATGGCAAAATAAATTAGCCCGGAGATGCTCTCTCAGGCATGAGCCTGCTTCCACTGTGACATGTTTTTGTGCTGGCTCAGCAGGAGCCGGGAGTCGGGAGCCGGAGGAGCCATGCGAAATTGCATTTAGCATTATTTAATTAAAGTTTTCTCCTCAACTGCTCGGTCATCTTTCCCCGTTGCCGTGCCCTGCCCTGTGCTGTGGTCTGGGCGCCATTTTGTTGCATGTTTTCTAATAGAATTATGTGCGCATTTCCGTTTCCGGTACACGCAACAATGCACCGAGAGACGTCAACAAGGAAAATGGCGCCTTCGATTTAGCGGTGTAACAGTGGGATGAAGGGTGTACGGAAAACCTATGAAGAACTGATTTATAAAATCAAAGAAAAACGTTTAAATAATAAAAGAAAATATGTGAATTTATATCCTCCAGTTCTTTTTATCACAGCTAAAAACTATAAATATATATGATCATTTTAACCGCTGAACTTAAACTCCCTTTTTCGTCTTTACACCACTGTGTGCCCATCGCTGGGTGGTGTAAGAATAATAGTTTGCCATTATTAAGTTTTTGCGGGTGGATTGGGGCTTTGCATTTTGCATTTTACATTCGTTGTTGCTTCTGATTTTGTTGCAGTGGCTGCTGCTGTTGCCGTTGCCAAGGCAAATTATTTGCAGCATCCCCACAACAGAGTGTGCCACAATAAGTGGCTATACAAGGACCTTCCTCTGGCCCCCGCCCTCCATCATCCCGTGCATCCTTTAGACCATCTCTTGAATCCCCACAAGATTGAGCGGCAAGCCATTGCAATGACAAAAGTAATTTGCTTTTAAAGCAGCACCAACTGCAACATCCAGCGATGGCAATTTAAATATGCATGGGCCATTATGCATAAGCGATGCTGTTTCTCCATTCTCGGATATTTGTGCAGAGAGCAAAAAAGATAATGTAATGTCTTCTTTGGGATAAATGATAGTTTTAATGGTAAAAGTGTGATTATTATACATAAAGAGAAATGCAGTGTGACCTTTGTAAGGCGTAACATTATTAGCAAGGCCACTAATACTTGACATAAAATCCAATTGCTTTTTAACTTTATTCCTCGCATTTCTTCAAGTGCACGTATTATTATTGGTGTGTGCCACATGCAACTCCAGTCGCATTTAGTTGCGCATTCGAGCCAACCCAATGGGGCTCTCCACTGACCCAGTAAAGTCGCCCGTTTGGTCCACGGTCTCCAGGGATCCATCCGATGCCGTAACTAATTCCGACTTAAGCCCATTCGATGTGGCATATTTAAAACTTAATTTACATGGCCGTTCCCCCCCGTTGGCCGCCGTCCCACTGCTTAAACTCTAACCTTTTAGTCGGGCTCTAACCCCTTCTCTTTCTGGCTTTAAGCCCGCGCCAAAAGCAGCTGGTTCGAAGCGGAGCACTTTGTCATTTTCAGTTTGTCACACTTTTGCCCAAATAAAATTTCATCGCCTGTCATAAAGCCTTGGAGAGGCAAGTGTCACAAGCACTTAGCTCAAGGAGGTGCACGGTATTGTTCAAGAGACCAGTGATGGAGGGAGACGGCAAGAGAGTGAGCTAACAAGTGAAGGAGACACTCAAACTGGCTCAAGTGGGGCAGGTCCGAAAAAAAAAAACGAAATATGGCAAGGAAAATTTGTCATGTGCCCAAATTCCAAATAGCAAGTGTGATAAAGATGAAACGGAATATTTTATGAGGTACAAAATATGTGCTATTATGGGAAAAAACTGATTTACGTGGGATTATTGGAATTCTACATTTACCTTCTCCCTTAAACTTTTTCCAATAAAATCCAACTTCAACACCTTGCCTATCTTTTATATTTATCGTATCTCTTATGTGACCCGAAGCCAATTAATGTTTACCCAACCCAATAATGTGTCCATCGCTGTCAACAATTGATTCCCTCATAAAAAGGAAACCATAAAAATGTGTTCTACCCCAACAAACCCCAGATAACATACTACATACACCTTATGCAATAAATGTTTCCTCAGAGACTCCCAGCAACTAAGTTGGCATTAGACGAGCTATATCCAGAGTGCCCAAGCCAAATAGCTGTCAGGGCTAAGACAATAGAAGCGACAGACAAGCAGACAGACAGACATCCCCAAAAACACAGCAAAAATATATATAGAGTATAGCAACGAGGGTGGGTAATGGCGATCGGCAGAAGGGGAGCACCAAAAGTTGTAACTTTGACAGCCGCAAGACAGCTGTCTGTTAAATAAAAAATAAAAATAAAAGAAAAGGTACCCTGCAAAAAAAGAACACATGCTACAACAAAAAATAAAAGCGAAAACATAAATTTTGATTCACTTGCCCGGGCAGTTAGCTTCCCCTCCAAAGGTCGAGGCACAATTTTCCTATTAGCTCAAGTGAAAAATCGCTGCAAATCGTTGAGGGGATGGTTGTGGACTTTTACTGACCAGCCAGTAATTCACAGGAATCAGTAAATCAGGCCTTCCATATGCCGCTGAGCAGTATTTCAAAGCTCCATTATGCGCCAAAGTATGAACGCACCAACTTTTCCAATTAAAAGCGAAATAAACTTTTTGCCTCCGGATCTCGATCCATGAAAATTTCAATTAAAATCGAATGCGCTGGCTAAGTTCAATCCAGCTAATAAAAAGCCCATCGAATGATATTACCTGCCCGCTTGCCCCTTGGTTTTTCCCTCTCTACAAATTAAGTTGAATGACTTGGCTGCGACCACGTGGCGTATACGTAATTATAAGGGAATCGTTTTACCACTTGAGGCGCCAAATCGTAGCCAAATGTTACTCTCGCCTTATCAGACTTCTTTTTGGCCCTCTATTTTGGCCACTATCAGAGTTTCATTAATACCAATGCCTTGGCCCCGGTACGCTTATCACAAACAGAAGTCTGGCGACGACACTTGACTTGCGTTTTGCCTTTGCTTTTGATAATTTCACTTGAACAGCTCGGTCATTCGTTGGCTTGATTGACAGCCGAGTGCCGGCCAAGGTAAACGGGCCTTTTGTCTATATTCAGTGCTTCACTTGTTTAAACGCAGTCTTCATTTCTTGTATTTACTTTTATTGATATGCGTGTGCATATATATTTTGGGCTTTAATTTATGTATTCCGGTGAAGTTTTTTGACCGTGACATATTTTTTTGTTCATTGTTGAGCGTGAAAACGGGGGCACTGAACCAGGGAAAAAGTTTATAAATTTTTACTTTTTAAAAGGCAGCTTTTGGGCAGTCAAAGAAGAGCCAGCGATAAGTTTGAATTTATGACAGAGTTTATTATTTAAACAAATTGTTTACAAGTTGTATGTCTAGCCTAGCCAGAGATTATTTACCTTTTTTTTGTATCATAGAGAGAGGTAATACTCTATAAATAAAAGAAAAATAAATTATTCGTTGATATCAAGAGATTAAATTTTAATTTATGGAAAGCAAATTATCAAAAAGAGAGAATTATCAGAGGGAGAATTATTAATAAATCAGCAATAATTGCAAGTTAATTTCTGGGGTATTCAAGATAAGGTTAACCTGTATTTTTAAAGAATATATATACAAGGTGATAACTGATTATCATGAGACTTAATCTAGATTTAAATCATGGTAAAAACTAAAATCTTGGACCAAACTTACATAATTTAATTAAATTTCAAGAAACTACTTTTTATATAATTCCAATTTTAGCTACATTTTTAGGTTAACATGCATTTTTCCATCTTTCAGACAACATCCTTTTACCCCCACATCCTTGTTTCCTATCTAGCACAACCCCTTGTCTTGGTAATGGCTTTTCATTTGGCGCAACCTTTTCATCTTTCATTGCCGGCACCCGCAACTTTTATCCTCAATTAGGATTTATCTTTCACCGGCAAGCGTTTTTCCATTTTACACTAGTTTTTCCCTACCTCACACGCTTTTCCCGCACCCCGTACCGCAGTTTTCCGCCTACAAAATGCCAGCACTAACTAGTTGAATGCAATCAACACGCTTGCAATTAAATGCGACAAAGTGCAGACTTGCAGTGTTGCTTGTTGGTGTTTAACCCGTTCCGCCCACAGTTCCAGTTCTCCTCTCCCCCCAACCGACCACCACCTTATGGAAAAGCGACAACTGTCAGCGGGTCTCTTTGGCACACATTTACAACAGCCGCACAACAGCCCCCATTTCCTTCGTGTGAATTTAATTTGTGCATAATTGCAGTTGCAACTGCAATTCAAATGTGGTGCAGCCATAAAATGTCAATATCAAACAGTAATCAACGATGGAATGTTTTCTGTGGCTTTTGTGTGTTTTCTTTTCACTTTGACGAATTTTACGAGGGTTTTTCCTCAGTCTGCAGCAGTCTTGCAGTCTCCACAGTCTGCTAGTCTTCAGTTTTCAGACATGTAGACACGGTGGCCAATTGACTGACTACAGTGGAGGTTATTTTTTTTTTTAGAAAAGTAAACCAATTTGCAAATTAAGTTTTCCAACGCTAAGTGCTCTGTGGAAACGAGTTTATTTTGTACGCTTACGAGGGAGGAGAGCTGAAAGGGGGAAACTGTGTCCATTATGCACATGTGTGTGAATAATTTTCCCATGCAAATGCAAAGGAAGAGTGCAAATTTATGAGTTAATTGGCTTTGCAGCATTAACAATTCCGTTAAACTTATTTTTAATGGCATACCGGAAGCATCTTTCAGTTGCCATTATCATATTTTATGGTAAATAAATCAGGCCCTGATATAAATATAAATTTAAATATATGTATAAAATAAATTGTATATATTTACCTGCTAATCTTAGTCTTCATTTATTTTTTTTCAGAACCACCATGCGACTGACTCAACGAAAACCCCTCAGCGAAATGTCCAAGCCAAACGGATTCCATCAACAGAAGGCCCTAGCCAGGCGACCAATCAAATAAATTGCCAATAAAAAATAACAACAAAGTGAATAAACAAAACAAAATTAAGGAGAAAAGGTCCAGAGGATATACAAACTTCGAACAAATCCCAGAGGAGCCTCGTGGTTCGTTTGGTTTTTTCGTTTTTTTTTTCTATTCACGGAAAGCGTGAAAGAAAGCCGCCAAAATTACGACGTACCACCCACCAACGCCCAAGGTCAAACAGAACCCGGCCAATACGGACGCCATGTCCGGGCCGGGGGCGTTTGACGATGAGCCGCCACCGGAGCCGCGCGACGGATGGCTACTGGTGCGCATCCATGTGCCGGAGCTGAATGTCTACAAGTGCCTGCAGTTCCCATCGGAGCGGCTCGTCTGGGATGTCAAGCAGCAGGTGCTTGCCTCGCTGCCAAAGGTATGTCGGTCACTGTCATTATATACATAACATTACACATACATAGAACATAGTACGGATGTACGATAATCATAGTCTCTTCAGTGCATTATACTATATATAGAGCAGCACGCCAAAAGCATGTGCCAGAAACTTACTAAACGGAAAATAAGCAATTAGGGACTTTTCAATTAAGAATATCAGATCTAAGCGAGGTTTTTAATGCTAATTACCTCTAGATTCTGCTCAAAAAATAATCAAAGAAAATGCTAGTTTTTGTATATTTTTAATTTTGAACTAAGCTCATGAATGCTTTTGCAGAATGCACACATAGTAATTTTGTATATATTTCCAAGTACAAGTCATCAAACAGAATCCATACTGAAGCTCTGTCATCAAAAGATCATATGTAACCAGTTTCAAGCTCGTCTTCGTAGGCAAAAAGCAGGTGAACATAATAGGACCAAACCACTATCCAGGTGTAGATTAAAACCACTGTAAGGATATATTGAGTGTGAAGAATATATGATAAATTTGTAATGAATATATGAAAAATATACGAGAGTTTTATGATGAAAATATGAGGAATAAACGGGGAATATATGAAGAGTATATGAGGATTTAATTAGGAATATATGAGGAATAAACAGGGAATTTATGAGGATTATGTGTACAACGTAAACTCACCTATGGTCAAGAGCGTTAGTAGGATTATAACCAGTTTAAAGGTGTAGACAAGCAACACCAGAATATGAACAAGTATCCAAACTGGCGAAAAGACCAAGAAGGGCAGAAAAAGCATTTCGTTGTTCTAAAAGGAAAATAATTATAATTAAAATATAATATCTTAAAAGATTTGTTTAAAAGAAACCAGAAACCATCTTAAAACTTTGTCTAAAAGTTATTTGGTTCTTTATGTTTTGTATCCCAATTTTCGTAATCTTTCTTTATCAACCCTATTGCTTGTCTGTGATCAAGTTTCTATATCTAAACACACTCACATTATGTACACCGATGCAGAGCAAGGCAGATACTAAAATGCCAAAGAAGGAAAACACCATGGTGGTCTTGAGGGCGGCCGGTGCAGGATTAAAATGCGTGGTATACTTTTGGTACTCATCGGGGAAGATGGATTCCATCATGAAGCCAGTGCCGACGGTCAGGTAGATGAACCAGGTTAGGAAGATGCATCCAAGGAGCAAAACCCCAAAGCGCAGGGAATAGCACAGACAGCACCTGGTCACGATCTGTCTTAGATACCAGCAGTGACAAGCCATGGCAATGGATACAGTATCTTCTTTTCCTCACAAAAGTTGAACAAGTTTTCGCAAATATTTATTGTTGATCAAATTTCTATGTATGTATAGATGTTTGAGTTTTGGTTACGACTTTTAGCCCAAATCTGAGTGACAACATAAACTCAGAAAACTAGATGGTTACAAGAATATAATTTATTTGACGAAATATGACTAGACACTTGGTATAATTTAAATGAAAACAATGACAGTACGACAGTCACTTCAAATGGCATCGTCGTGCTCCACCGTCCGTAGGTACCTGTAAAATGAATGCACTATCAACAGCGAGTATATCAGGCCAACTGTTGGGTCAGAGAATTAGGAGCGAAAGGGTATTAGGTTGGGAATCACACGATTAGCTTACTTATGATCACCGACTGGACGGCGATTATTATCGGCGGTGGCGAGGATTTTACAAAAGATATTATATACAGGATGATGTACATCAGGAGTATAATAACATAGATTATAACCCAGAGCAGGACGAAGCATCTCTTGCGCTGTAATTAAAAATAGAGGGGAAATAAAATGTCTGGGTTGATGAGGACATTTCGGGGCATACCTCACCTTGGCGGCGCCATAGATCAGCAGTACGGACCCCAAGGTTCCCGCCATCAGGATTGGGGCCATGACAACAGCACCCCAGGACTTTTGGGAGACGTTCTTTATGAAGATCGTGTCGTTCGTATGCGTTATCAATTCGCCCACGTGGAAGCTCAAGAAGAGGACGCCGATGATGTAGCATCCGTAGTTTAGCGGTAACAAAAAGCAACATTTCTTGAAAAGCATCGTCATCGTCAACAAAGTGTAAATATTTATTACATAATTTTTACATAAATTGGGATTTATGACCTCGAAAGCAAAGATTATTTGATCTTGGTTTCATTTTGGGGATTTAATTGAAGAATATAGATAAATAAAGATAAATAAATCAATTTATCAAATTTAAATTTGGCCCGCAAACCATGGCAACAATTTCCATTAAACTAAACATATATTTTTTTATTACTTTTTTTTTTTTTGAGGAAAAGCCGACACAGAAAACCAATTACATTGGAATTGCAATGCAATTTTTCACCACTTTTTTTGTTGTTGATTGAATTTTTATCCAGCTGCCACGTGCCCTTCCAGCATTATTGAACATGAAGCCGAGGCCGACAGGGCCACGCCCCTGCCCTCGAATGGCTGAAATGGCCAAAAGCGCCCTCGTGAAGTTTCAATTTTTGAAGTTCAATGCAATTTTCTGCAACTGGTGAGTCGTGCACGCCCGGTTGGTCGGAAATCGTGACGCTGCAGATCCAAAAGATATTTGACAATTGAATGGCACTCGTCTGTCAAGGAAGGGGTTAAGAAAAAAGAACCAGACAGCAAAGAAGGAAGGTTCTAATTGATGGTTATCGGATTTGTTTTCCATAATAAAGCCATATAAAAGCATATATTTAAAACTAATGCTCAAAGAAGAGGTATAAATATTAGTTGGAAGTTATTTTAGGTATAGAGAATGATAGCTGAAGTTGATTTTATTTTGGATTTCGTTTTCCCTTATAATTTCCTGTACTTTACTTTACTTACTTTGGGTTAATGAACGCCAAACAAATGGCCAATCAATTGTATACATTTAATAACAAATTTGCTTGCTAAACAAATTGCTGTCGAAACACATTGTCAAAGTTCAATGCGGGGGCTGCCGCACCCCATTTCAATAATGAAACCGCAGAATTGCAAACGGATACTGAACGAAACCGAACTGCAATCGATTTTGGAGCTGACCTGCTTTGACCCAGGAACACAATGACCTCCAGCTAATTGCTGCATGCTGGCTTGTTCCGTTTTCGATTTGGTCAATACCGATTTCCGATTCGATGTGGCAAGTGAGGGTACTTGGACTCTGCTCTTTTAGGGGGCGGTATTTTGTTTTTGTTGTTGGTAACTGGTGAGGGGGCGTGCCTTGTTGTGACTGTTATTTGGAGCTTAGTAAATTATGTTGTAAATTTTGGTTGAGGTGTGTGGGAACCAGGTGTCGGTTGATGCAAATAATCTAATCTAGTTGGGGTTAGGACTGTGTACTGAAACCCATATGCAAATGTGTTTATTTTTTCTCTTTCTTTATAATATATCCAACTATAAATTTTAAAAGTATTACCCCAAGTTAAATGTAAAACTATAATAGTTCCATATTTAATACACCGGTTATTGATCCCTCATAAATTAACCAGGTTTTCCACCTCGTTCTGGGTACTGGTTTTCTCAAGTGGAAAGCATATCAGGTTGTTGGCACATTTCCTGCTTCCACAGTTGTATATCAATCAGCGTATTGACCGCATATCTTATCGGTGACCAAACATAGAACCCTCTATATGGGTCTGTCATAAAGAATACGATGCCTGATATCATGGCGTAAATATTTGCAGGCCTTAACTTTTATTTATTGTTTTTTTTATAATTTTTGCGAACCTTTGATAACTGCAGAACTATTGAGTAAATCCCAAAGACCCAAGACAATAAGTTGACATTTTATCGGTCGTCGGTCGCCTTTATCGGGACACCTGACAGTGGCGCAGGCCTTATAAATTTATTATTAGACTCTTGTGGAATTTATTTCCTAACCATCAATCAGTCAATTTGTCAGTCAGTCATTGAGTCAATCTAACGCTGCTTCAATTTGTGCAGTTTGTGTTGTGTGTGTGTGGGCCTCTGGCATTTCAACTTCCGCCTGCTAATCAAATCGAAATTGAAGCTTTTTCTGATCAGTATTCGAGTCTTGGGATTTCTGGGTGGGCGTTAGCTGCCGGACTCCAAGTTGTCTTGGCCTCAAGTTCAGTTCAGTCAATAACTTTGGCTCGTGGAGATAAGGAACCAGAATGGAAAGCTTAGCCGCATTTGGTTTTATACACTTATAATGGAATTATGATTAAGAAAACAACCTGTAATGGATATTTGAGGTTTATTTTAATGGTTTTGTAGATATATTTTTAAGAGTTTTTGATTTAAAAGAGATTAAATGTTATATTAAAGCCTAAAAAGAGATTTAATAAGATGTCAAGCCCTTAAATATTTTAGAAAATATCAATACTTTATATATTTAAGCTTTATGGATTGTCAGAAATACCTAAACCACCTTTCTTTACCTGATTATAATATAAAAACTTCATAAAGTTTATTCCTTACTTAAAGCCAACTTTGTTCCCTTTAGTTTCCTTCCCAGAACTTTGCTGTAACTAAAACTGCAAACGCACTAAGATAAAGTGCAAGCGAATTCCCACCATAAATCAGCAGCGACTAAAGCGAAATTCAAAGGGGATTTCTAATCGAATGCTCTTAACTCTTAACTTTCCAGCTAGGGATAGACAGAGAGACAGACAGTCAGACAGGATAACCCCTTGATGGCCAAAAGTGCCAGAGGGCTAAAAGGGAATAGAGGAATTGCTTTTAGCCAAATGGTAGAGGGAAATGTGGTCAGCAGCGAGGAGAGAGCAGACCCCTGAAATCCCTTTATTTATGACCTCCGCAACTAGAATCAATTGAAGACAATTTCTGGCCAAAATAAACAAAATAAATCTTAAACTAAAACGGAAAAGAGGGAGAGAGTTAGACCTAGTTAATGGGCAAATGCCTTAATTAAGCCAAGTTAATGTGTGTAAGAGTCTCTTGTATGGGGTTGAAATAACTACAGCAGTTAAAACTTTGCTTGGAAAATGTCGAAAATGTAGACATTTTGCATGGCAAAAATCCACTTGTATACACAGAGAGTCAAAGTTAGAGTCGGGAGTAGGAGTAAAACCCCCTCTCAACAAAATCTCCGGGCGCTCGTTAGATTTAATGACGCCGCATAGTTTGCGCACGCACGACATCATTTCAGCGACTTTCCGTCGACTCAAGTGGCCCGGAGACCTAGTTGCAGGACCCATCTGCGCGAGTCTCTATCTCCATCTCGGTCCCTGTGTCTCCTCATCCTCCATTGAGCCGTTAATTCGGGTGAGAACTTAACTGGGTGTCCCACCCCCCAGCTCCGAGCCTAGAATGTCACATACTTTTGTGGATAATTTCGCCCCTTTTGAAGCTAGAAAGAGCACAGAGAGCTTCCTGCTTCATCCTGAGCCCCATTGTTCACAGCCATAAAGATGCTGCCGATAGAACGCGGACTCCCCTCCTCGAATCCCCCTACACTCGATTGGTTAGGCCCCGGCTGAGATTGAATTTTATACTAGGAGCCAGGAGGAGCCCGGGCACAATGAAGTGGTAAAGTTTTATAACCATTTGATGGCGTAGGGAACAATGTAGGAGTTGACTATGTGTTTAAGGCAGGCTTTTAAAGGGGTTTCAGGGGGTTTTCTGGGGGTTATACTAACTGAAAAATGTGTTATTGGATATTCTGCTTATATGTCAAGGGAAAGATTGAAAAATGGGTGCTGTTGTGCACACTCTGGATGTTGTCTTTGAATTTTTCAAGCTGTTTTTAAATATTCCATGCTGTTTTTGAAAATGTCAAGCTTTTTTGTTAATATTTCAAGCCTTTCTATAAATATGTTAAGACGTGTTCTTAATATTTTAAGCAGTTTATTCAATATTAAAATTACCTTTTTGAATATTTTAATCAGTTTTATGAATATTTCAAGCTGCTTGTTAATATTTCAAGCTTTTTTTTAACATTTTCATATTGAAAAGAGTATAAAAACATTGCCTTGTTACAAATTATCTTCCTTTCTCATCTCTTGTTAAGCTCACACACCATACACACACACATATAATATACAGTAGTATCATTCCATGTACTGCAAATAAATATTCGAGTATCCCCTTTCGCGCTGTATGCAAATTTCTCATGTTTTTATTCAACCACAACATGCAGTCATCATAAAGTGTGCCAAAAAAATAAACTTAAATTAAATGAAATTCATAAAAATAAAAATAAAAGAGTTTTATGACATTTGCCTTGCTCGCTGAGGCTTACATGGCGTATGCGTGATGTGTAAAGCATATATAGGCTAAACATGACACAATGAATGTATATAAAAACATATATACATACATATATCATGTACATTTACATGCATAAACCAAGAACATTGTTATGCGGCATGACAGCAACAACAACTACTAACATGGAGAGACAAAACAACATCATCATCAACGCACACACACAACACACAGTTGCCCAGTAAACACGATTTTCTCGTTATTAATTAAATATGTTTTGCTTTCATTAATTCCGGTGATGCCCTACCTGCCGCTGGCGTACTTTTTTTTATTTAATTAAATACCAAACAACTTAAAAATTAAAACAAAAAAACCAAAATAAATACCCACGATGCTGTGACAAATTTTTAAATGGAAATTTCTGCGGACACGAACGCCCACGCTGCGTATACGCAATCGAAAACAACTGCAAATATAATGGAACTTTAACTGGCTGGCGCTGAAATCGATAAACAAATATATAAATATATAAAATGCTGATTGAATTTACAACGCCACAATCCGTGATGCTTAACTTTCCTTGATTTTTTTTCCCTGCCGGCCAAACACTCTTTTCCGCAAATAATTTACTCAGGTGGCCTTTTGGTTTAAGGTTGGTCTTCTCGCCTTTTAATATTTACTCTCGTATATCTTTCATATCTCTTAAATACCATTGAAATGCATATGTAAAAATAATATCATGAATTATGTATTTTTTGCGGCACTTCAGAGCGTGTTTAATTGCCTAGAAAAGTGGGAATTAAAACTTTTAACGAGGTTTAGCCAATAAAAGATTATTTTTAAGGCTGTAAAAATATTAAAAATATTATCATTACTGAGCCAAGTTGGAGAATGATATTAATATTAAATTTAAATGCCTAGAAAAAAACCCTTTAAATACTTAATTTAAAATGTTACTAAACCAAAATTTAGCAGCACTTTTCAAGCAATATTATCTCTCTATATATTCTCGAATTCCAGTACTAAACACTCTCCCCGTTCGTGCCGCAATAAATCGTATTTATTAATTTCTAAGTTTAAGTTTAATTTTAATTGACACGAAGCCTGCAGCGACACACTCGTTCGGCCACCTACGCAAATATTTGGTTGCAACACTATAGGTATTTCTTTTTTTGTCTCCTTTTTCGCTTGGCAACTTCAGTTTCAACTACGAAATGTGTCAAGTACAGCAAACAGTTACAGATTTATGGCCAGGAGTTGGTGCTATGCTCGATGCACGCGACCAGGAACTGTTTTTCCAAGCACCTCGACGCCCCCTCTGGAGCACTCAGCCGCCGCCTCCCTAGTAATTCAATTAAAATGCAAAAAAAAAAGGCACACAAAAAAAGAGTCGCTTCAGGCATTCGCAAATGGAGCAAGAAAAGATATATAATAGAGAGAGATGTCAGGCGGAGAGGGGGCGATGTATGTATATATCGTATCCATGACCACCATGAGAGTGGGTTTTTCCTTTTCCCTCGTTTTGTGGACAGTTCTCGATAACATTATCGGCGAATATTTCAACAAAAATAATTTACAAAACTTTTCAGACAACCCAAAAATAATAATAATAACAAAAAAGACCCCAAAAAATATCATTTCGTTGGAACTTTTGTGGCCTGCGGAGTTTTTATTTGCATGCGAATTCCGAAATTTAGTTGATAATAACCATTTATTATGTTGTTTTTCACTGAGTTGTTAATTTTTTGAGGACATAAAGCAGACAAAACCGAGGCTTTGTTTTGTTAATTGTTTTTTCTTTCTTTCTTATTTTTTTGTTAACAATTTGTACAGTTCAATCAACCTTTGATGAGTGGAATCTACCCAAAAAGCCCAATCAAAACTGTCTAAGCCCACCCTCCAAACGACCTTGACTGTGAAATTATATATCGTATTGCTTGATAGTTGCATAAAGCGACTGTAATTGCCATGAACAATAGTGGCCAAAACCATGGGGGAGTGCTACCGTTAGGGACAAAAGCCAAAGGCAATTGTTGTGACAACCAGCGACAACAAAGAAAAACTATAGTAAATAAATAAAGTGCTTGTCAAACTAGAAGTAATTACATTAAATCATTGGCCACAGTCCCTGAGAAACTTTAACCGCGTCACTAAAATCAATAAATTCAATTGAATAAACCTAAATAATGGCTAGTAAAGTGGTTTTAAAAACTCATTTTGAAAAGTGCACTGGTGTTGGCGTCTGGCCAACCGCTTGAGGTTTCAGGTTTAACTTTTATAACCATAAAATAATGCTAAAATAAGTATAATTAATAGTCAAAAGTATAGAAATATAAGGTTTAATAGCTGACAAACTGGCTGCTATAAAACAAAACCCACAACTAATTTGAAAAACTTGTAATTCTTTAGATTTATACCATATTTCAAGTAAAAAACTGGCTTAATCGATTGAAAATACCTCTTTAATATTTAATATTATACAAATAAAACAATCCCCTTTTGAAAATAAACAATTGAGGTGCCAAACTCCGCCTCTCAAGCATCCGGAATGTTTTTTAAGCGTTTTAAAATGGCAAAAAAGTCACTCGAGTGTGTTTGCCATTAAATTGAGCCGCACAAGTTCAATTTTATTTTGAGTAAACAATGAATAAAAAACAACAGAAAACCACACACAGACACACACTCGCTTGGCATAAATGTAATTTCCCCTTCATGAGTTGAGCTGCCCTCTAACTAAATTTTTAATGGCACTTTTATGTTGTTCTCTTTCTCTCGTTTTTTATACCCTTACAGGGTATTATAATTTAAGTCAAAAGTGTGTGAAGGAGCCATTTCCGACATTTTATATGATTTTAGTCAGTGAAGGAATCGTTTCCGACCATATAAATCATATATATTCTTGATCAGCTCAAAAAGCGGAGTCAATCTAGCCATGTTTGGAATAAAAACATTTTCCTAATTTTTTTTTTGTATTTTTGGGGTCTTAAAATGGTGCATTGTCACAGAAAAAATTAGCAAAAATTTTAATATCTTAAAATGTGAAATTTAGTAAGCAGATTTGTTTATTTGGGAAAAACTATCACAGAAAAGCTTTCCGAATTGAATTTGATGCTTTTTTGGCTTAGTTATGATAGATTTTTCATTGGATGACAGATCCTATGGCAAACTGCAAGGGTATACAAATTTCGGCTTCCCGAAGTTAGTTTCCTTTCTTGTTTTTTTTTGTTATTTGTTTTATTTGCGAATTTAAATTTTGATGTTGATGTTGGTTTTGGGTTGCTTTTCAATTTCCGACGCCCCAACGCCGAACAATGAAGCACTTCCGGCGGCCTCTATATGTGTGTATATGATGTGTTGTGTGTTTTTAGATTATGTTCATTAGTTTGCATCAATTTGTTTTAAAACGCATGTGAATATATATACAGAATGTGTGTTTACTTAAATTGAGCACTGAAGCGGGTGGCGAACCCTCCGACAGTTAAAGTCTCTCCATAACGGATATTATAATTATAATGATGTTGAAGGTCGGGGAGGTTGAGGGGAGTGGGATACCAGCATGGTTGGGATAAGAGACCCCATTACTTACGATTAGCCATTATTGCGGCACAATCCAAATTGAGCAGCGCCTATATAGTATATAGCATGGAGAGTTTTGCAGGTAAGAAACCCGTATATGCGCGGAACTCCAAGTCAAAGAAGTGTTCGAGTATCTCAATCTCGCACTTGAGCCATTTATGGCGTACTTAAATCACAGCTCAATTGGTGCGAATCCAGTCGAGTTGATTTTAGTTGAGGAGGTGCCCCAAGTTCCTCATGCCAAGCTCATGTCCAAATGGAGACTTGGGTCTTTAAACAGAACAGCAGGCCAGAACAGAGAGAGAAATTAGTTGAGTTGAAGAGCAACTAAAGGGAACTCTAAATTTTATTTAGAATTTTGTATTACACTCGAAATATAGCTTTATAAACAAAAAATTCGAAATATCGACAGTTTAGACATCGATAAATATCATACTTAATTTTTTAAATTATATTTTATTAATATTACTGAAGCATTAAACTGATTTCTAATAGAGAACTTTGGTGATAAAAATGTATCTGATTTATCAAAGAGAAAATCGATTTATCGCACATATATCGTTTTAAATATCGATATTTTCTTCTATTCCTAATTTCAACCTTTCAAATCATCTATTTGCAAATGAGGGTTATCAGGCTCTTCCTTTTATTTTCTCTCAGTGCAGGCATAACTGTGCCAAAGGCACCGAGTGTCAGTGGAATGTGTGTGTGTGTGTGTTGGGTGTGTGTACTTCGACCAGGTTGAATGCCCCTCTTCTCCTATCTCTTGGCTGCAACCACTTGAGCTATTTTAACGTGTTGCCAAAGGAAAAGCCTCCTTCTCTGCATCTCCATCTGCCACAGCCACATCCCCCCCCCCCACATCCCAGCCAGCTCTTCAGGCAGCAAATATGCTGGCAATTTAGTGGGCGTGGCTGGGCCCTAGTGGAAACTAACGCCACAGCAAGGAAAAAAAAGAGCTTTTGACGCCAGCAAAAAAAAAAAACGAAAGAAAATGCTCGCAGCGAAAATGTAGCAAAACTCAACAACAGAGAAGCACGGAGGATCGCAGGGAATATCTCGAGTTCATTGCTTGTAAAATTGACTTTGGCAAAACGAGCGGAAAAGCAGGAAAAACAGAGAAGAGGCATCCAGCCAGCAGGGGAGTCTTAAGCCTGCGAGTAAAACTCAAACAAGCCGCAGATAGTTCGATACAATTTTCTGAGCTGTTGCCTGTGCCTCAGCCCCCTAGCCAGGCTTTGCTGTGAAAGCATATATGGCCAGGAATTCCCTGTAAATATTTTGTATATTTTAGGGAAGCTACTACACATATTCTTTGGGAAATTCTTAGAACTAAAACTTAAGTTTGTGTAATTTCAAACCTAGAATAGGGTCTTAAGACTCTTAAGTTAAGGAAGCCTCTCTTATTATTTATTAATTTATTCATTGAAGAACCCAACTATTTTATTAATTATTTAAATTTAAGGTATCTTTTAGTTGTAAGCTTTAAGAATTTTCTCCTTCTCTCCCCCTTGGATTTTTCTTTTTGTGGTTTCTGCCTGTATTTTCTGGCTCCTACCTTTCCTTTGGGCCTTTTTTGGTCTAAAGCAATTTCTGTTTTCTCGCAGTTTTTCCGCCTCATTTGCCATAGACACCAAATGTCCTTCAGCATGGTTTTTTCCAGCTTTTCCAGCAGTTATCTGCCGCCGCGCCGTGCCATGCGGTTGGCCAAATTAAAGTAGCCAAAACTCGTTTCCAGATACGGCGCACGTGCAGCATCGCCAGTTGCCAGTTCCGAGCTCCAAAACCGAGCCGAGTTGCAACTGCAATTTGGCAGAAGGCATAGAGGAGTCAGAGTGCTGAGGGGAGTGTAGTTTATGGAGGAAAACAACCGAAGTGAGCCGAAAAAAAAAGAAAAGATTTCGCATTCGCTTGCCTGCTCGTTGGTGGCATAATTCGCGCGCCAGGCGACGCCCCAAAAAAATATACAGGAAAAAACCAAGGCTTTAAGTTGAAGGCAGAAAAAAACTCAGGGAAGACCTCGTATTTCATTTAGTAAATGAAATATTTCTAAGCAGGTTTATAATATTATAAAAGTATTTGTACAACAAAGTGCTTGCTATTATTTCCTTAGTTTAGTCAGCTTTATGGCTTCATATTTTGAGCCATAATTACTGCTTATTTTGATTCTTTTTCCATAGATTTACTAAACAGAGAAACTCTTTGTTTAGTGTATATTTTTCCTACCCCTTCTCCCACAGGGAACTGCCATCGATTTACGAGCTGTGAGATTTCTTGCATTGCAATTGGCAGCATATACATATATTTTTTTCTGCCACATTTCCAAGACTTTTGCCTTGTTTGTTGTGGCCGCCACTTGGAACTTGGAACACTTGGCTGTGCGACTCCCTCCTCCCAATCCTTGTTGCCTCTGATGGCCGTCAGATAGCCAAGTGGCTGCCTCAATGGCTGACTGGCCACATGTTTATGGCCCAAAACCCCCACCCGGCAATGTTCCCTAATTACAAGTGGCACTTTGCTGTTGACCCCAATAAGAAAACCAAAAAAATAGAAACAGAAACTAAACAGAGGGAAATGGCATTCCCGAGCATTCTGCTCTGGATTCGAGTGAAGCAAATTCATCATTAGATGCAATTTGTGTCCCGTTCACCTCTATAAAAACGCTGAACCGTAAATAAAGGGCCGCGAAACCGACCGCAGCTCTCCACTCCACTCCAGAGATTGATTTGAAACTCAGAGCTGAGAGCTTAGAGTTTGAGCCAGAGCCAAAGCCAGTCGGAATGGGAACGAGAATGGGACCAAGAATGGGCCAAGACCAGAGCACGTTCCGTTCCGTTGTCAAATATGGCTGTGGTCAGTTTTTCCAGCGGCCAAGAAAACTCTGAAACGTGCACTTGGAATAACGTGTGGCCAAGAGGATGAAAACTTTTCAATTTGTTTCATTCTGAAAGCATGAAAAATATTAAATATTTAGAAAGAACTCCAGAAATAGATGTAAAACAAGTAATTAAAAGGAAAACATTGTTATAGGGATATCTTATTATTTTTTAGTCTCCCAAAAACATTTAAATTTCCCTCACAAAAATTCCCTTTAAATCATTTCAAAATTCCTGTTCTATCACCAACTTTTCCCCAGTGTACCATCAGCTGCAACTTTAGCTTCGCTGGCTGCATAAATTTTCGTATTCGCATTGGAGTGGCTTTTACCATTTGTGGGCACCCCACCATTTTAAGGCCCCACAAAAAATTCAAATTCAAATTCAGAAAACACAAAGGAACACATGGCTTGGGCTCTGCTGTACTATTCGATCTAAATCTGAATTCTAGAACTTAAAAGCCTCCCAAAAAAAATACACAAAAATCTTAATCGTTGACAGTGCGGCCAGCTGTCTTAATGAAGTTTCACACTTGGCCAGGCGGGCACCTGGCTTTTATCACTCATTGAGCACAACACACACTCAGCCTGTGCTCCTATAAAATATTTAGTGATTTTTTTTTTGTTAGTTCACACCTGAAACTGCAATTGGGAATTGCTGTAGTTGCAGTTGCAGTTGCCGTTGCTTTCGCGGAGAATTCAAAGCTTTTTTGCAATTTTGTTTATGGAGCGAAGCGATATGGAGTGCCGCATGCCACACATGTGCGGTGTTAATTGCCTTGCTAAAAGATTGCACACGCTGCGTATACTTATTAATAGGTGGAGCACTCCTCGAAAGACTTGAACTGATGATTTCTGGGTGAGAAAATGGTGTTAATTTTGAAGAAAATATGAAAAATGAAGGTAGAAACTTGTATTACCATAAATAATTATTATATTTGGAGGCTTAAATATTTTAAATAATTTTTAAATTTTTTAAATAACCTAAATATAGGTTTTTTATAAAGAACTTGTCTCAGATTGTATAAGAAAAAAAACAGTGAAAAGCCTTTGTAAAGCTTATATATTTTCTCTTTGCAAATACGACACCCAATGTGAAGGTCTCATTTGTATTGATCTCTAATCTCCGCTGATCATTTGATGCCGCCTCGAAGGGCTTGGACTTGGACTCGCCCCCGAGCTGTCATTCCAAGCTTGACTTACAACGACTGGCAGTTGCAGTGGGACATGGCCCAGGCCACTCAGCTAATGGTCTGATGCCCCCTCCTCGGTCTCTGTCTATTTGTGCAACTCCCTCGCCATCTCTTTCTTTCTCCCTGTTGGTATGTGGGCATCTGTCTCTCTCATTCTCTGAGGCTTGCTTTCTTTCCTGTGGCGTTTGGCCGACAGTTGACCGATGGCCGTCTATTTGGGTCACAATAAGCTGCCAGCACCGAGAGCGGCATCACTCAGTTCCAGTTGGAGTGTTGGAGTGCACTGAGACGGAAGTTTGTTTGCCAACTTGTTTGCAGTTAGCCGGTGTCCGTCTGTCCGCTGTCCGTTTGTCCGTTCGGTGTTGCATTGATTGGACCAATGGCTGGCAGCATGGCCAGCGGATCCCAAAGAGCCGTTTTTAGTCCCAGTGCTAAAGCCAGAAAAGGGGGTCAATGTGTGGCTTCAATGGTTTTGGATGTTAAAAAAGAATAGGAAGGGTGTAAAATAAAGGGAAAGGAGAACAAAAACACAAATATTTGGACTATTTAATTCGTGTTTTTCAAGTTAAATGAATATTTTATGTTTGATTTAAAGTTCTTAATACTTAAATAGTTATTCACTCATTATAACCTTCTGTTTCTCTATATTCCGCCCAAGGTAGATCTCAGCTTCAAAAGCAAATATAAATTTCAGACTGAAATAAATCGAATTTTCCTAGGTTTGTCAACCCGGAAAAGCTTTACGTTAACCACCCCCAAAAACTAAGAGAAACCACATTCCTGCAGGATTACGCCTTAACCATTTACGCAGTGAAATGTATAATTTTCGTTTACTTTTTCTACAAGGGTGGCTTAGCTAGCTACCGTTTTCCCTTTTCCCCAAAAGAACACGATTTGGGTGGGTGAGTTTTTCCCCCCACTAAATACTTCTTTCACAGTTTTTGGCCGTAATTAATTTAATGTCCAAAATTACTTCTCTTATGCATGACCAACAACTGTAAAGGTTTTCTGCTTCAGGAAAATTAGTAAGAAAAAGGGGAACTCCAACCAACCAATCGCTGACACAAATAAGCCGCGAAAGAAAGTGGCCAGAACAAATGGTTGAATTGCTTTGGCTCCCAGATGGATCGGATTGGATTGGATTGGAGCCATTGATCCGCCTCGTTCGGTTTGGTTTGAGCATGGAGCACGTTTGGCATCAAATCGATTAGCGATTGGAGTGTTCAGCAAATGGTCAGCGTAAGAACTCCGCTTCGATCATGCCGTCATTACCATCGTTACCATCATTATGGGCCCCGTTCTAGTCGTGTGCTGTGTTTGCTGTGTGTCGTGTAGCGTTTAGTGGCGCATTTTATTGTTCCACATTGTCCAGCGGAATGACTTTGACATAGAAATGGAAATGCTGTGTGCATACGGTCACCTCGGAGCTTGGGGTACTACCTTTCACTGGACGGGGGATATGCTTTGGGAAAGGATTCGGACAGGCGGTGCCAGATGCCAATGCTGCTCTTAGAGTCAGCTGGGAAAAGCGTTTTATGGCCTTTTCTTTGCCTCTACATACTCCTTGGAGGTTTTCCAACTACCCTTATTGCTTGCTGCTTTTATATTTTGCTTTTTACTGTTAAGGGATGCTATGCTACAACATTAATAATGACAAATTCTTTATAAAAAGCTTAGGAATTTATATAGAACTTAGGATCAGCAGCTTGATTAAACTGTTAAACTAAAAAAGTAAAAGTTCAATCTAGCTTAAGGCTGCTTTGAGCTAAGTTTTCTAGGAGTTTGGATCTGAAAACTATTTTTAAATTGTATTTAAACCTCTAAAAACGTATTTTAAAATATATTTTAGTAGAATAAATATTAATTTAAAATTTTACTTACATTTTGAAGACTCCTCTTGTAAGTCACATTTAATTCCAACTTCCACAAAGTGTATCTTGACTTCGTCTTGGTTTTCTATTTGTAAAGCCGTTTCATATTTATATTTTGTCTTGTGTTTTGTTTGTTTGCCAAGCAGCCAGCCGCTTGTCTCCCCTTCATATTACCCCTCATCTCGCTGCTCCCCCTTGTCTAGGGGATAAATATGAAAAATGCTGAAAGCATTTCCACCGTTCTTTAACCCCAAAACGAAGCAAGGAATACCTTGGAAGAAGGGAAGACCCTTTGGAAATTTGTCGCATGTTTTCGCCCAGAATCTGGGCTTCAGCCTAGACAGAGGGGAGAAAGGGATGGTTCTTCTCCAGTCTCCGGACTACGGACTACGGACTCTTCTTAGGCAGTCATAATCGCCAGACACACGTATACATCGCATGTACCTCTGCTGCCTTGTATTTTCTTTTTGTTTTTAATATCTGACTCGGCTTGTTTTTTGTGTTTTTGCTTGTTTTTGTTGCTGGTTTGTTGGTTTGTTTGTTGCTGCCGTTGTTGTCTGGGGTCTTGTGTCTATGTAAATATTGATTTTCCCCTTTGGTCTGTTGCAGGTCTCCGTTTGGAAAATTTGTTTAGGCTAACTGCATTAGTTTTTGGATAAACGATAGTCAAATGGGGGAAAGAGAGCGTCAGGGAGATGGGAAAATGCTTCCTAATCAGGGAGTGTTATGGGTTTAATGTAAGGGAAAATGTTTACCTTGAAAACGGCACAACTTATTTTAGAATGATATATTTATAACTTTATAACTTGAATACAATTTTTAATACATAAAATTAATTTCTACAATTAAAACACAATAAATACAGTTACCCACGTGTTTTTAAAACATTAAAGATTTATTTTGCTCTTCCATAAATATACGAAAATTTAAGAAAAATGGAAAAACTTTGATGTCCCCATAGAACTTTCAGTGGCGATGCCTTCATAAATTCTTGATTCCATTCCACTTCCTGTCAAACTGTAGAGCTAAAGTTGGTTTCATCTTCTTTGGATTTTTACCAACTTTGTGGACAGACTCCTCTGCCCTTCCCTTTCCTGGAAAAGCGGAAAAGCGTGGTACTTAGCCCCGACAGATGGCGAATATATAGGTAGCAGCAGAAGCATGCCACCAACTTGGCAACATGGTTCTGTCATGCTGCTCTTAAGCTCGCTTTTCGGACGGACTGCCGCATTCCGTGCAACATTGTCAACGGTTAATCTCTGAAAGGTCTCCTTTCTCTTCTACCTCCAGGTGGATGTATGGGATGCACTACCTCCCCGGGTGCCGGTGCCTCCTCCTCCTCTGACATTTTGTAGATAGCAGCTTTATTGCAAATGCCTGTCACCTGCATTCACAAGTTTTACGTGGTGGTGCTGGCTCCTCTTTTACCTGGCTTCTTTACCTGTGCCATCATCATCATGAGCTTGTCCACATCCTTTAGCCTGCCGCGCCACTACATTTCTGTACAAATTCTTCTGGTATTTTCTATTTTTGCAGTTTGCAGTTTGCATTTGTTGTTGCTATAGCTCACCTTTCGACGCGCGCCGGCTGTCAATGTCCTTTTGTCGTCCCCAGAGATGAAGATAGAGAGAGTAGGGAGTAGGGAGTAGGGAGTCCTCTCCCCCCATTACCCTGTTAGTTTTTTTTTTTTGTCCAAGTGCAGCCAAGTGTAAGAAATATGAATGGCTGATGGGCGTCGTTCTCCTGTCCTGGGCACCGACACGCCTCCTTTGGGGCAAATAAATTTCATGTCGGCGAGTGCAAGTTCAATGCACTTGACTCTGATAAATGTTAGTGGGGAAGGTGGGTTGGATTTGGATGGGTTGGGTTGGGTGGGGTCGGGATGTGGAGCCTCAAAAGAAGTCTTCAACATCAACACTTTCTTTCAGGCTTCAGCAAGAAGTTTGAGGCAAGAGAACACTAGGAAAAATGTAGTTATACCTGTTGGATTTTAAAGAATATTTAATTCTTCTCAATTTCAAGTTCTTTTTTATAAAAAGTTCCTTAAATTTCTAGCCGTGTTTAAAAAACTAGCCAAGAGACCCGATTCTTATGCTGTAGGTGGGCATGACAAGACAAACATCTTGCGACGGACACCTAAAAGGAGGCAACCAGCACAGCTCCAGAGCAGGAGCAGTGCTCTTTTGCCCACGAAAATCTAGCCAAACGAAACTAGTTTTCGGAGCAGAATTTCCTCTTGCTTTTCCCCTTCCTGCTGCCCTGCCAGAACTTATATGATAACCAAACGGGGAAATGGAAAGATACAGAGCAAACCTAAGGGTTCCTGGCAGCAGCCACTGGGATGGGTTGGGTTTAGTTTGCTTTGCTTTGGTTAAGATGGGATGAGTCGTCGGTGGCTGGGCGGCTTGTAAAGTAAAGTTTGTTGCTGCTGCTGAATGGCTTTGACTTTGACTTTGAGGCGGCTCGAATGGCTGCAGGCGGAAGACACGTCATTGACCTCCTGGAGGGAAAAATAAGGAGCAGCCAATGCAGTTTCGACACTGAGAAAAAAGGCTGCTTAGGAAATTCTAAATAAATTTGAAAGAAAATAAAGTATGCTGAGAGTAAAGTATATCTTGATACTTCGTACTTTTTTTCTATATTTTCATATACTTTCTTATTAAGTTATCTTTTTCCTTTGTTAAAAAATGACTCAAATATGAAAAAACTCTCAAATGAAGCTCACAAGCAAAAACCTTGATAAATGGAACTGTGCCCCAGAATGCAATCAACTTGAAATTAATTACCGCAATCCGTTGTCAATGCACGCATAAATTATTAAGCTTTTGAGTTAACCGTATGTCATCTGAGATGAAATCAGGAGGGACTGAAGCTAAGGGGAGAGGTGCTGCTGGGGTTGGGTGATCGGTGTAAGGGCAAACAGAGAACCGAAAACCAAAAACCCGAATCCCAAAACCCAACCAAGTTCAGCGCCGCAAAATTGCCAAACACTTGGACTCCAAACTCCAACTCAAACTCAGAGTCGCGGCAGGGCGATAGGAATGCGAATGTCGAACAGAGAACGCGGCGGGAAACCAGTTTTCAGAACGCATCTCCTACTCAAGGCACTGAAGAAAATTAAGTGCAAACTTTAAATAATAGAAATGTATTTTTTAAATTATTTAAATTAAACTGATTAAAAAAGAATTGGAAATAAAAGTTTCCACTTTGATATTCAGTAATATAAGGTTGTAAGTTTTAATATTTCCTATGAAATATAAATTAATAAAAGGCAAATAACTTTCCGCATTTATTTTAAACCCATATTTATTTTATTTTATTTAGCAATAAGCCACAAATTTCTCTCCCTGTAAGGTTCAAGTTTGCGATGGCGGCATTGTTCATGGCTCCAAACTGCGATTCAAAGTGGCTCTGCGGTTAACCACTGGCATCTCATCCCATCTTTGCTCCGCTCTGCTCCCTTTCGGCAAACGAGCTAAATTTATAAGATGATGTGACCAAGTCCAAGTCCAAGACCAAGTCCGGGCCCGCGTCCAGAACCGAGGGCTCCGTGTTGCCTGGCAGATTACATAAATTGATGCCGAAGCCTCTCCTCCAAAGCTGATGCTGCTGCTGTTGCTGCTGCAACCTGAGAAGCTCCAGCTACAGACATCAGCGCAATCGGAGGAGAGTCTTCCAGAACAAAGAGCCCAAAAAGAAGACAAAACCAAATGATGTGCCGCGTTGCTGGGACAATGGCAGAGGAAGTGCCGAAATGTTCATTAAAAAAATGGGGGTTTTAGAATTCAGAATTTATGATTAGAATTCAGCATTATTTCTAAAGGTGCTAATGAGCAGGAAATGCTAAGGAATGATTCATTCAAGGCTGACGCCATACGCTCCAGTTAAAAGATATTTACTTGTCTAAATATTGGCGCATATGAGTAAATATTTACTGGAAAAATGTGAACCAGAACCAAGGTAGAATTACTGGAAGGTAGAACCTCGGTCTGGCATTCCATAGATAATAATTGCAAAGCCGATTTCGCTGAGTAAATATTTGGTAGACAATTGAAAACCTCTAAAAGCAATCGATTCAAGAACACTTGTGTGGAAAGTGCTTTATATTTTCTGTTTTAATCCCATAGTACAGCATCTTTTCTGCTTCCCTTTTACTGCCATTTCCGTTATCACTCTGCTGCGCTTTGTCAACTCTTTCTCTCTGGCTCAGATCTTTGGTTATTCCTTGGTTATACGATACCATTTCGAGTGGGAGTCTGCCTCCAGTGGCTGCACAACTGTGGGGCATATTGTTCTACAGTTTCTTCGCATTGCCAAAATGCCAAAAATTGCTTACCAAAACTGCTGACACTAATGAGACCACAAAAAAATGTATCTAGCCACCAAGTTCCTCAAAGGCAGGGAAAAAAATCGAAGAAAAACAAAAAACAAATAAATAAAAATCAAAGCAAATCCGTGACTTTAGCGGCAAACTGAAAACTGCACAAAATTCAAGCTAGTTGCGACTCTAATTGCAGCAATAGAATGAGATTACGAAAGCACTGGGAGAAACAGGAGAGTAGTATTTATAATATTTAATAATATTTCTTTAACTTTGAAAGCATTTTTCTGACCAGCTTAAACAGTTTTTTAAAGAGTGAGTTGGTACTCATCTGTTTCAAGAGAGAGCAACATTCCCTCATCAGTATTCTTTGTAAAGAATTCTGCATTTTTAATGGAATAAACCCCTTATTTTTACAGTGTAAAAATAACAACAGATGGTCGTCGGACTGCGACCCACTTCCAATGGAGGCTTTTGGAGGCTGTCCGGTCTCTGGTCCATCGGACTCGCTGACTGTCTGTTTACTTTTTGCTGGCACTGTTTATGCTGCACTACCTGTCCATGTAGCCCCTATTGCCTTCTCTTTCAGCTTTCAATCAACAAGAAGACAATTGCACCAACAACAACAGAATACTATACTATACTATATACTGTTTGACAATTTATCAATGATGTCTTTTGTTGCTGCTGCTGCTGCTGCTGCTTCAGGCTGAGTCGCCTTGGGGTCTCTATTTTTTTTTCTTAGTCTTCTTATTGGAACAGGAAGTCGCTTATTTGCTGGCTGGCAGCAAGTGCACATCGCACATTGCATTGACATTTACTCGGGTTCTCTCGCATCTCTGAGCTTGACACTCACTCGCCTCAGTGCGGGGCAAGTGGCTCTCCAACTGTGCCACCGTTGTAGAGGCACTTGTGCAGATTGGAATTGCAAGTGCAATTGCATTGCATTGCCAATTGCTTCCAAATTGAATTGAATTATTCCAGCTGTGACTCTCAAACACGGCGTATGTGAGATTTGAGATTTAAGCTGGAGAATTTATTTTAAGCTGATTGACACTTGGCCCCCGGAAGAATAAAGTGTTGAGATTATATTTTAGGGCATTTAGTGGGGTTTAAGTTATAAGAACTGAGCTTCTAATATCATTTGAAGAATATTCTTAAATTATTTAAAGTAAATCTTAAGGGGGATTAGGTGTATTGCTCACTACATTCCTTAGATTTTCAATTATTTCCAAGTAAATATCCATTTGTTCAGCTTTATTATAAAGAACCATGCCTTAATTTCAATTAGTAACAGATTCTCTCCACCTTGTAGTAATTCCCATCTATTAGTGACTTTAAAACTAATCGTGCTTTAACCCCAAAAAAATGTCTAAGGCTCGTAAACTGCTCGCCATGGCACTGGGCTGTCTCTCAAACTGTGCAATATTGTAAATTTCATGCAAATTGCAATTTGTTGCCATGTATATACCCTTCGGAGAGCCATTGGGTTTGCTGGTTATGTTGCTGCTGCTCGCCTGCAGTTGCAATTCCTCCATGATTTATGGAGCTCCCCCCCAAAGCTGCCGCAAAAATACAACCGAATATGTCGAATACACATTCCGCTTGCCCCACTTTGTTGCAGCCGAACGGAATTTATGGCTGCCACCCAGCAGCAAAAAAGGCAGGAAAAAAAAAAAATCACCCAAAAACAGTTTGAAAAGTGTTTTAAAGCCAAAAAGTGAGCACAAGTTCTAAATTACTTTTCCGAAAAGCACAGCAAGCGCACAGCTTCCGTTACCCCGGAAAAACCTTTCTTTATGAGCCAAAGCCGTTGTCGTCTTACGGATTGGAAAATCGAAATCAAAACTCATAAAAATGCAATTTGCGCAAACAACTTGACTTTGAGCCATCCCCCTTTTTCAGAAGGGGGGGAAAGGACAACCCCCAAAAACCTGAAAAGTTTCTGGGAATTCCTTATTGCGTCCTTTTTTAGCTACTTTTATGCTCTTTCGGAGAGAGAGTATTATGAGTTAGGGGAGGTGTTTGTCATTGGAATTTAGGGAAAATTAGATTTCTAGTTAGAAATATATTTTTTAGGAACGTCTTAATGATCTTTTAATAAACAAAAAATGTCTGGGATTAATTTTATAAATTTAAATTAGCTTTCAGTCTTTGTTTTTCCTTTAAAAATGAACTCAAAAAGATTAATTTATGTAGAGTATTTCCCACTTCGACTTAGGAATCTCTTCCTGGTTCCCCTGCTCTTGTTTGGGGTCTAGGGCAGCTACGTGTCTGCAATTTGCATGTGCATGACTGAGACTGTAACTGAGACCCAGGGTGCTGATGAGGAGTTGGGGGAAGGCAGAGAGGGGT
Organism: Drosophila kikkawai; assembly: GCF_030179895.1. NCBI lineage: Eukaryota > Metazoa > Arthropoda > Insecta > Diptera > Drosophilidae > Drosophila > Drosophila kikkawai. The sequence continues at coordinate 25,202,989 of NC_091729.1, forward strand.
TGGAGAAAGAGCAGGGCAAGGAAAATTCCCTGGGAATGGGAGCGGTCCAAAGGCCAGAGAACCGAGGGTGGCGCCATAAAATCCATTTGGCGCACAGACCGTTAACGTGTTTTGTTGTATTTGCCAAAGGAGTTGGGGGGAGAAAGGGAATCGCAGGATTCCCAGGAGGAGGAGAGTAGGAGGCGGAGGTGGAGAAACGGGTGTAACTGCTCCTTTGTGGCGTGTTAGTTTGTGCGGTTGAAATTTATGGTGGCCAAGGGTGGGAAACTTGATGAAGAAGGGCTGTAACTGCCCCTACTCCTGCTCCTACTATTGCCGCTGCTGCTGCTGCATATGAATCCGGGTTCCAACTATATAAACAAAGTCTCGGATACGTGACTGGAAAGAGAAAAGGATGAATGCAGGCGGAATAGTTTTCAGTTATGCAAATAACCTGTAACTGCTTTAGGTTTTATTTAAAGTTCAAGAAAGTAAATATGTGTCTGGGAGAAAACAAGCTTATGGAGAAGTTGGGGAATTTTTATAGGAATAAGATACTAAAAGTGGGGGTTTCTTTTGTATGTATTTTAAAATGAATTTTGTATGCTTTTGTTTTCTCTCTTCCGTTGAAACTATCACCCTAAAAAGACAATACATTTCTTGGTTAATTAGAAAACGAATTTATTTCCCAGCTTTTCCTATAACCACCTGCTCATCTAGCACCATTTTCCACGCTTCCACATGTGGAGAAGGCGGTGGGCACGACAAAACTGTTCACTTTAATGGCAACATTTGGCACATTATGAGGCAACATGGCAACAGCCTTTCAGTGGCACTTAAGGGCGTGCGGAATGAACCAAATAGAACTGGGAACAACATACACCACCTACACACACACTCTATGCACAAACACGCACTTTGCATAATTAATGCAGCGCTTGGCAATGTCAAACCCGTTATTCACTCGAGACATTTTCCGGGAGAGAGTCTCTCTGTGTGCATCATAGACCAAACTTTTCCGGGATGAAAAAGAGGTAGATGGAGAGAGGGATCATGTGCTGTAGGTTTTTATTTTTTTGTTTAATTAAAACAAGAAATTGCCACTTAAAGGCGGCGGTAAATTATGAATGCCAGGCAGGATGCGAGCCTGTGTTTAGGTCTCTCTCCTAGTTGGGTGTCCTTTCAGCTGCCACATATATGGGTGCTGCAGTCACGCGCTCATTAGCGAGGACATTGTGTGGCAGACAACATATAAAATACATAAATAATGCACTGAAAATCAAGGATAATAATTATATATTAATAATATTTATAATTTAAAAAATATTATATGGGGAACGAATAATTAGTAATTCCTTTCTGGTATTTACATTCTTAAAAATTTATTTGATAACTTTTAAGACCTATTTTTCTCCCAGTGCTTATAGCATAATATATATGCATAAGTACTAGGAGGAAGTTCAGCCATTGCTAAGGCCGGAAGTCTTTTGTGCCACTTGCACGACTTGAGCACGACGTCAATGGGCGCACCTGATTCACAAAAAAACACAACACACACCCTTGCCTTAAACCGTTTTTCACCTTCTGATTTTCCTTGCTTTTCCAGGAACTCAAAGAGAGCTTCAACTATGGCCTGTTCGCCCCACCTGCCAATGGCAAGGCTGGCAAATTCCTGGACGAAGAGCGACGCCTGGGCGACTATCCATTCAATGGACCCGTTGGCTACTTGGAGGTAAGTCTTTGCAATCAGTTACGAATTTATTTCCTTTACTGATTTTTCCTTGAATTTTCCAGCTCAAGTACAAACGGCGTGTCTACAAAATGCTCACTTTAGACGAACGTCAGCTCAAGGCTCTCCACACACGGGCCAATCTGCGTCGCTTTCTAGAGTGCATCAATGGTGGGCATGTGGAGAAGATAGCCAAGATGTGTGCCAAGGGTCTTGATCCCAATTTCCATTGCTCGGAGAGCGGCGAAACTCCACTGACAGTGGCCACAGGCGCCAAGAAGCCCAATAAGCTGCTTATTGCCTTGGTCAATGGAGGAGCTTTGCTGGATTACAGGACCAAGGATGGGACCACGGCTTTGCATAGAGCGGTGGAGCAAGACTCTTTAGAGGCGGTTAGGTAGGAGGAGGGACTGGGATATCTATTTCGAAAGTCTTATTAATACTTTTCCATCATTACAGCACTCTCCTGGAGCTGGGAGCTTCGCCCAACTACCGAGACGGGCGTGGCATTACCCCTTTATACATTTCCATCACCCGGAAATGTGAGGCCAAGATCACAGAGAGTCTGCTACATGATCATGCCACACTGGGCATCCAGGATAGTCAGGGCTGGAACGAGGTGCATCAGGTGAGTCGGTGACGGTCCTTGAAGCCAGTGAAACCCGGTCTGATTCCTAACAGCAAAACCCAGCTTTGAACCCAAGCCAAAACCAATTCCCGGTGATTTGCCAATTACTGATTGATTCTCTCTCTCTCTTCTTTCTTTAACTTCTCTTTCTAACTCTAAAAAATATCAAAAACAAAAACAAAAAACCAAAAAAATTCGCTTGCTAATACTTTGTAACCCGCGGTTTGTGGCTGCTGCATCCTTTGGCTACCTCCGTTACGTCGTGATTCCCGATTCCGGTATCAGGCCTGTCGGCATGGCCTGGTCCAGCACCTGGAACACCTGCTGTTCTACGGTGCTGACATGGACGGCCGCAATGCCTCCGGCAATAGTCCGCTGCATGTGTGCGCCGTTAACAACCAAGAGGCCTGTGCCCGTATGCTTCTCTTTCGCGGCGCCCAGCGTGGCGCCCAGAACTTTGCCAATCAAACTCCCTACCAGGTAAAGACCAGTGTCTCTCTGTCGGGAGTCTAGAAGTTAGTACAGGGCAGGAAATGTAAGATGGCTAATAAAATTAATTAAAATCAATCTTAGAACATATTCCCTCTCTGTGCAAACTCTGGACTCTTGAAAGTAATGAATTTTTCGTTGTTAACTCGTAGTTTTGTAGTCTCTAAGTTGGTACTTTTGTGCTGCTGCCGCTGTAGTTACGCTTTGTAGTTCAGTTACAGTGATTAAGTTTAGTTTTTGTTGAGTTAATAACTTGATTTTTGGTTCCGGTTATTTAATACGTTTTGTGATTCCCCCCCTCTAGGTGGCTGTCATAGCCGGCAACTTGGAACTGGCGGAGATAATTGAGAACTACAAATCAGAGGATATAGGTAAGTGCAGGTTAACTATATAGATTCATCAACTCGACAGAACTAACAGCTCATACTCATCTCAAACCAAAAATTCCCATTTAAAGGGAAGTTGTTTTTGACAAGAACAACTTCCTTGTTTATCCTTGTTTCTTATTACGTTTCTCAGTTCGTTTTGCTCTACTCAATCTATTTTAAAATAATTATAATTCTGTACTCATCTCAAAAAACATGTAGTTTCCTTTAAGACTTGGTTCGAATCACAGATTTTCCCCCAAAAAAAACATTTTGTGTGTATCACTCAATCGCTCTTTCTCTCTATGAACACACCGCATATCATTATTCATTCAATCAATCATCCAACTTGATCATCTAGGTCTCTCTTTACCCAATCATATCAATGTACAATACTCGTTTATATAAATATTAATACTCCTTTCAACTTTTATATAAAGTGCCACCTATATATATATACATTTTACCCAAAACAAACACCTTTTCGTATTTTGCATTTGCTTGTTTTTGAGATATTTGCTCTAAGTCTAAATATATATATAAATGTATTCGAATTCAAATAGTTAATGTTGATGCCACACACTCCAAACTCTTTTTGGCTGTTCTTGTTCCGTGTGTTTTGTTCAATGTTTTCTTACATTTACTACCACATTTCACCAATAGCGAGTTTCTTGGTTTGCCTGGGGACAGGACATTTGTAGAGTGTCCTCCTCGACTATATAGTTTGCTTATTTTGTCACAGTCGCTTAGCCTTCGGTAAATGATCAGTGTAAGTAAGTGTAAGTAAGGTGTGTAACCCCGGAATATAAACATTTAAGCTGGCTTAGGGCCTTAGATTAAATATTATTTAATTATATTTTCTTAATTTTAAAATGTTTGAAAATAGATTGAGTAGAGAGCGGTCTTTTGGGCTTTTGGAAAAGTTCTACAAAAATTAAAAACAATTCTTACTGGACGAAAATCGTCTAAAGTCAGACGTCAAATTTTAAAATTTTTAATGTTCAAAGTCAGAATTAAATAAAATAAAGAAATATAAATTATATAAAATTATATTTAAAATTAATTTTTTAATCGGTTTTAAATTTTTACCGAGAAGAAAGTAAATAATTTACCAAATAAACTACTTCTGAAATCAATTATCGATTAATTTACTCAAAACTATTGATTTCTTTTCAATAAAATCGATAAATTATTTTAAAAAAATACATCTTTTCAACAGAAAAGAAAGTCCAAACCAACAATTGTATTTCCTAAACTTTGACAAAGATTTTTCCCATTTGAAGAGCTCCCAATATTAGCCAGATTTGACCTCTGACTTGACCCCAATACCTTTAACACAACCTAACCTTTCCCCATCCCTTACACAACTCTTAAGACACACACACACACACATATTCTAAGCGCATATCCTTAATCCACCACACAGTTCCCTTCCGCGGACCGCCGCGCTACAATCCGAAGCGACGCTCGGGCATCGGGTGGCTGAGCGCCAACGGAGCCGCCGGTGCCGCTCTCTTGGCAGCGGCTGGCGGTGGCTTTGGTGGTGCAATGGTCGCCAATGGGAGTGCAAATGGCCACCTTAATGGTAATGGCATCGGTAACGGCGGGGCTGGCGGTGTTGGTCTGATGCTGAGCCATCAGAACCATCAACAGCTCCTAGCCGGGCACCACCAGCAGCAACAGCAGCAGCAGCACCATCTGCACCACCAGCACCACCTCCAGCTTCATGCCCTGCAGCTCCATGGCCCGCCATCGCCCTGCCCCTCGGAGCACATGCTGGGCGCCTACAGCTCCGCCAGCTCCAGCCTGTCCGAGGGTTCCTCTGGCCACCGATCCCATGAGGATGATATCAGCATTGTGACAGGTGAGGAATATATATTACTTTGATTTCGCTCTCATTTGCATTTGCTTAAGTTTAAGTTTTGGTTTTGTTATAAGTTTTGATCTGTTTTATGGGGAGGCAAAGTTAAGGCAAAATATATATTGTAAAAAGTTATAAACCAGGAAAGGATAAGTACCCTTTGATCTATATTTAATTCTATATATTTAAGCATGCGTTTTAGTAGACTTTTGAAAAGGAAAAATAATTGAATTTTGCATGCTGTTTTCTATCATGAATACTGCACAACAAGTAAACCATTCCAAAATCATCAAATTATATTTTTGTTGAAGAAAATGTCTGTTTTTCATAATTATACAATAATAATAATGATTATTATGATAACGATAATATAATAATAATAAAAATGTATTTATAATAATTATTATTATTTAATACATTAATTAACAGTAAGTGCCTCTTTAATCTCTAAGAGTTTTTGCCAGAATCCGGTCTGGCTCTTGTCCTTAAGGGTAGTTTAGGCTCAAAATTCTTATTAATTAATTAATTAATTTAAAAATTAGTTTCTCCTAACTGAAATTAAAGGGTATATAAATGTAACCACTCGTCGTCACTTAAACTCGCAGATAATTCGCAGTTCATGTCGTGTCTATGCTTTATTTTTTACCATAAGTCTTCATTGTGTCCGTCGGTTCACTGCATCCGCTTTGTCTCCACTTTGCCGGAGGCTACTTCTTCCGCTCCCCGACATGTGCATGTCTCTCTTCACTATTTATATATATATATACCCCACCATGAAAATAACCAAAAGATTACCTCGCACTCACTCTTGCCACATCCTGCTCCTCGTCCTCCTTCGAACAGATAAATCCCTGGGCGATACCAGCGACATCATCAGCGACTCCTCGGGCGTGGGAACCAACTCGGATTCGGCAGCCTGTTCCATTGGCCATCCCAGCACCACGGTGGTGTGCATGGAGCCCTATGCCGGCAACACCGTGGGCCACATTCGCCTCCAGCCGGGCGATGTCATCGAGGTGGTGGGCAGCACCGACTGTGGCCTGCTCGAGGGCTATGTGCGCGGCACCAATCAGTCTGGGTTCTTTCCTGCCGACTGCGTCCAGGAGGTGAGTCTGCGCCAGAAGCACATCACCAATGTGATGACGGCCAGCACGGGCATGGCGCCACAGCAACAGCAGCAACATCAGCAGCAGCATCTGCAACAGCAGGCGCCCGTGTCCTCCGCCGCCTCCTACCAGGGATCTCCACAGCTGAGCCTTGGGGGGCACTCGGGCAGCTCTAGCACGCTGCTGCAGCAGCCCCACCAGTCTCCCTCGCTGTCGGTGGCCAGCAATGGCTCCTGCCAGCAGCCTGGAGAGATTAACGGAGGCGGAGGAGCATCAGCAGCTGGTGCTGGGTCAGGCAACAACCACAACAATAACCACTCCGTGGGACAGTACAGCAGCGCCACAGCGCCGCGCATCAAAAAGAGGCAAGTCTATAAAAGATATATTTCCCAGAAATTCCAACTAACCCCAGTTTGGTTACTCCTCCACAGCGCCTACAATGCCCCACGTTCGGTGGTGCTGCACCGCGCCAAGCGCGGCTTCGGCTTTATCCTGCGTGGCGCCAAGGCCAGTTCCCAGCTGATGCAGCTGCGTCCCTCAGAGCGCTTTCCGGCGCTCCAATATCTAGACGATGTAGATCCAGGTGGTGTGGCAGATTTGGCTGGACTCCGGCCAGGTGACTTCCTTCTCACCATCAACGGCGAGGACGTGAGCGCCGCCTCGCACGAGCAGGTGGTGGAGATGATACGCTCGGCGGGCGCCTTGGTCAACATGACTGTGGTCTCGCCCCAGTTTCCCCACCAGATGCAGGCCAGTGCCCAGTACCTGCCCAGCGGAGCACGGGCCGGTAGCCAGCACCTAAACAGTGGACCAAGCACGCCGCAGTCATCGCATCGGCAGTGCGCCACGTTGCCCAGGAAGATGGCGGGTCCGGGAGGCAATGGCGGCGGAGGATCCTCGGCCGGAGGAAGCGTGCGCATGGCTCCTATGCCGCCGCGTCGTGATCCCAAGACCACACTCAGTGTGGGCCGAGCTCGAGCCAAGTCCATGGTGGCTGGTCTGGAGAATGGAGGCGAAAAGGAGGATGACTTGCCACATACCAAGTCCAATTCAGTGGAGTCCATAGCCATGCCCCCACCGGGTGGCGGCGCCGGCGTGAACCAGACGGGGCCAGGAACGCCTGTACAGTTGCGCACGGCCAGCATCAAGGCGCGACCCACTTCCAGCAGGATCACAGCTGCCGAGCTGGAGGAGCTCTTCCAGCGGCAACAGGGCGAGGGCAATGCGGCAAATGCCAGTCGCTATGCCACCATGATGACCAGCTCGCGCTTCCAGTCAGGCACGGACAGCGGAGCGGCCACCCCGCCCGCCTCCAATGGTTCCCCGATGAGGACCGGCCCTCTGGTCTACGGCAGCGTGGCCGAGATGAAGCGCAAGACGGCGAGGAGTAAGCACGGCAGTGGCACACTCCGCGGCAAGCCAGTGGCCACTCCCACGGTCGGAGCAGGTGGCGGAGCAGGAGGTGGACGGGACCTCAAGCGGTTCCATTCGACTCCTGATTTGCATGGACCACAGCTACACGGCTCCGCCTCATCCATTTGGCAGGCAGCCGGCAAGGGTCACCACTCGCAGGACGACGTGGCCACGCTACATGCCTCCCTGCAGCGCCTCAACTCCACCCAGGGTGAGCTGAAGCTGGGAGGATTAGGACAGGCGGTGCTGCCACCACCGAATCATCCCCCACCGCCGCCACCCGTAGGCCAGGTGGTCAAGGTAGAGACGCGCAGCAGTGTCTCGGAGTACGAGAGCACTGTCTCCTTGCAGCAGAAGCTGAAGAAGCGTACGGAGAACGATGCGGTGACCAGTGCCGCCATCGATGGCGTCCAGAGCAGCTTCAATCCCTCGGCGAATGCCAAGATCTATGCCTCGCCTCAGGAGCTGCGCAACGTGATGGCCTGGAAGCTGCGTCAGGCTCAGGAGAAGCCCCAGCAGGAGACATCCGCTGGTTCCCAGCAGCCGGTGAGTCAGTATGCGGCTCCCACGCAGATGCGACCACCACCACAGCAGCAACAACAGCAGCAGCAGCAGCAGCCCACGGCAGTGGCGTCCCACTACGCTGCTCCTCAAGTGCAGGTTCAAGTCCAGGTCCAGCAAGTGCAGCCGGCACCTCAATCTCCGCCAGCACCGCCGCCGCCACAGACGCAGGCGGCGCCAGCTCCGGCACAGAATGGAAATGGAACAGCTGGAACAGCTCCGCCAATACCCGAGCCAGACTACAGCTGCAGCGAGTCAGATGGCGAGGATGAGAACTCCATTCTGGTGGCTCGCAACACCAAGCTCAACGAGAAGATAGCCCTGTTTGATGTGCCCGAGACCAGTGGCAATAGTCAGGCCAGGTAAGAAATCTTCTATAGAATCATGGAGTCCCTATTAATTCCTTCCTTTATCCCAAACAGCGGCAGCAGCTCTAACTCGGGCAGCGCCTCCATTTCCCACTCGCTCTCCGTGGAGGAGATCCAGCGAATTCGTAGCAATCTCAAGACCTCCAAGTCATCGCCCAATGGCTTTGCCAAAAAGCCAGAAGAAGAGCCACAGCAAGCCCACCAGCAACAGCAGCCGCAGCAGCATTTACAGCCTGGAGAGGATGAGTGCGATAATAGCAGCTCCGGGGTGAGCAGCGAACAGGAGCAGCAGCAGGCCCAGGCACAGGCCGGGGCAGTCAGCAAGCCCACCGATACCATCAAAAAGAAGCCAACGGTGACCATAGTGGAGGAACCCAAGACCATACCAGATCAGCCAAGCCAAACCAAGCCCATGGCCAAGACCACGATCAGCATAGGTGGCGGAGGAGGAGGAGCCCCAGCCACTCTGACGGTGAAGCAACTAGTGCAGCAGCAACATGCACCTGTTATCCAGCAACAGCAGCAGCAGCTGGGCAGCAAGCAACCCCAAACAGTGGCCAAGATGCTGCCTCAAAGCAATGTCAGCAACATCAATGTCAATGCCAACAACAAGGTAATGAGTCCCCAGGTGCTGGGTCGCATTCCCAACCACCATCACCAGCAGCAGCAGCAGCAGCAGCAATCGAATCCGAATCAGAAGCTCATAGCCACCCAGCAGCAGATCCTGCAGCAGCAACAGCAGCAGTTAGCACACCAGCAGCACCTGCAGCAGATTCTCAAGGCCAAGGCAGCGGCGGCCGGAGGAGCCAGCAACACTGCCGCTTTGGTGGCCAAGCACCAGCAGCAGCTGCACAAGGGCAACAGCAACAGCGGTGGCCACGAATCGGAGATGGAGCAGCGCTCCGATGTGGAGGATGACGATGGCGATCTGAGTCCCTCGCCGCCGGCCAAGGCCTTCCAGCGTCACAATTCGCTGACGCGCAAGCAGGCGGCGGCAATTGCCATGCAAAGGGGCGCCACTAGAACCTCGGCCGTGTCCCTGATGCAGCTGCCGCCGCCTCTGGAGGCGGACAGCGATGGTGAGCCGACGTCGCAGCATACGCTTCAGCGTCAGAACCATCCAGCTCATCAGCTTCAGCTGCAGCAATTGCAAATGCAACAGCAACTGCAGCAGCAACATCCACAGCAGCAGCAGCAACAACCGCAGCCGATGGTTGTGGGCATGCTGCCCAGCGGACAGCTGGTGGCTGTTGCCTCTGGCGCTGTTGTTGCTGGCGTTCCGGGCGTTGGATCAGCGGCTGCGGTGCAGCCGGGCAACAACAATCTGCAGCAGCTGTGCACCGACAATCTGGTGTTGGCGCCACCGCCGCAGTTCTGCGATTGCAACGATGCCAAGCACGCGCCGCAGCCGCATCTGCCAACGAGCCAATACCATCCCCAGCAGCAGCAGCAGCAGCAACAACAGCAGCAGCAGCAACAGCAGCAACTGCAGCAGCATCAGCAGCTACAGCAGCAGCAACAGCTGCAGCAGCAACTGCAACAGCAGCAGCAGCAGCAGATGCAACTGCAGATGCACCAACGGCTGTCGGGTGGCGCCGGTCCCGGCTCGGTGGGCACCTTGGGCAGGGTTCGCATTGTGGGGGCCATGCCCAAGGCAAACCACCACAGGCTGCACTAAGCAGGTGGCCAAGTAGCCAGAAATCAAATCAATCGTTTGCCAAATCGTGTTACATTGTTAGTTAGTATTAGTTGTTAGTCCAAAACAACAGTCATTGCCAACTCACAACGAAAATAAGAAACTGCACCCGATTAAATACGGCTAAAAGGGATCACGTTCGAACTGCTAACCGTTTGATTTCCCAGTCTTTTAATTACTTTTATTATATATTTATTGCGTGTGATATAAATTTATGTAACTAAACGCTATTTTGTAATCGAAACAGCAGCAATATCTAATGGTTAAAACCTGAAATCCCCCAAGAGGAGCCTCTTGAAAACAAACTGAGAGGCAGTCGAATGAATGCCAATTCGCATTTTCGTTATTTTCAGTTTGCTTTCGAGCCAAGTCTTAGTTCGTAGACAAGTTCATTTATTCAAGTATCCATCCATTGATCATTCGTGTTCGATTTAGTGCACAAAACACACATTTAAGCGAAAAACTAAACACATTTAATCTAAATACACAAACTAGCGTAGGTTTTTATAGGCCTAAAAGGAAGGGAAAGCACCGAGTAACAATAATATTTGAATTTGAGCATTTAGCCGAATTTCCAAGTCAAGTCAAAGTCAACTAAAACTAAACCTAAACCTAAACAATACTAAAATGGATAAAACGTATATAATGTTTTTAAACCAAGTATTTATAAAATAAAAGTAAACGAAAATATTTCAATAGGCGGCAAATTTTATAATCCGAAAGAATACAACAAGAAAATTGAAACAAAAACGTAAATTTTTTGCTAGTAAAATTTACAGATTTTTACTTTTAACCGATGGGAGAGATCTTTTGTATAATTGTTTTTTATAGAGAAAAACTTTTACTTGCCAGAGTATTACAGGAGCAATGAGGAAACATAAAGTAGAGAAGGTTCTCAAGCTTGTATCGTCAACAACTTATATAAATGCGTTTTCACGTTGTAACAATTATTATACAACTAAGGCTGATTTTACTGCATAAAACAAAACAAAAACACATACAGAACACGGAAACCCAGAAAAGGCATTCGCTCTCACAAACTGAAAATGAATTATAAATGGAGTACGAGTAGCGAGATCGAGTACGGTAACGAGTACTTGAAGGATAACGAGTACGGGAAGGATAACTCCTAAACTAACCAAGCAAGCGATTATTGCATTTACAATACATTGTTTAAACGGAAAGCACTCTTTGAGGTATATATGGCCAGAATCGGATCGGATGGAATTATATTGTAATCGCACCCTTAGCACTAGCATCTAAGTGTTGAAAAGTTAGCAAAAGCCGAAAACTAAAACCCTAATACAGAGTATAACATAAAAACAGTAAAGCGTACGAGTAAATATATTGGAAATTCTAGCATCTAATTAGGTTCTAGCACATACACACTTTTTAGTTCTCGCAATAGTTGCTAATTATTTGTAAACTGTTTTTAGTTCCAACACAAATATTATATGATTAGCCATCGTGTCAAGCTTGTTAATTTATAAGTTCAACTCTGCCTAGGAAACCCGCGTGGAGCAGGGAGTGCTCACGATTACGTATAGCCTGCAATTGCGAAAGCTAAGCATATAGAAGGAATATTGCTCCACGATAATGTTAAACGATTAAGCAACAAGCACACACAACCCCCACACACATACACTTTAAATTCATGTATTTAAAAATGGAATAATATATGGAATATTTAACATAAGTCGTAAAATATGCAATTATGTATTATGAAAACCATGCGTATGAAGAATCAATAAATATGAATGAAAACTATGAACGAACAAAGTGGAATCGACACTCTTTGAGGATGGTATTCGTTTTCTCTATCTAGCCTACGATCGACAGACTCCCTTGGGGAAGGGATTTGCTATTACCATTATCAGTTTTTAAGAATTTTCATCACTGTATGGATGCTGACCAGCGGACACCTGGAATAGAGTTTAAAGTAGGGTTAATATATTAGTTTAGATTTGATTTAAAATATATATAAGTTAGGGGAGATTTGAGGTATAATATATATATTTATAATAGCCTTAAAATGAAAAACCCCTTTTAATTTTATAACCTTTGCAGGGTATTACAATTTCAGTCAAAAGCTACTAACACTATGAAGGAGTCATTTCCGACCCTATAAATCATATATATTCTTGATCAGCATTAAAAGCCGAGTCGATCTAGCCATCTCCGGAGGAAAATTATTTTTGAGCCATTTTTTCAAAAAATGATAAGGGGTTACATCATTAAAATTCTCAAAAATTCACAAAAAAATTTATTTCTTAAAATTTAATATTAAGTATGCAGATTTGTTAACCTACAAAAAACTAGCACAGATCCGTTTTCCGAATTTAAATTAGACAATTTTTGGCTAAGTTTGAAGCTTTTTATGTATATTTAATATCCTTTGATTCTCCAAGATATATTATATTTAAATAAACCTAAATATGTCAGTCAGAAGTTGATTTCCCAGTGAAGGAGTCATTTTTAACATTTTTTTCAGAATTTTTATATTTTTTTGAATTTTTTTTTAGAATTTGTTAAATTTTTTTAAATGTTGTAACTGCCAAATTTGAATTTGAATTTAACTGCCAAATTTGAATTTGAATTTAACGACGATCAGTTTCAGTGTGACCAGGTGAAGTTGTAAAATAACATCTAAATTTGGATTCAAAAGGTTTGAGTCTCCGCTTACTTGCGCCGGCTCCTAAATGGTTCGAAACTTGGACAAAATTTACAATATGGTCACACTGGCACGTTTTTCGTGGCCCAATGTTTTTATAACAGTTTATACCAGTTTTCAGTTGCTTGCTGCTGATTTCTGTTCGCCTGTTACCCCAATTTGGGAAACGGGCAATTTGCATGGAAATTTTTGGAAATTTGGATGGGTTGCTGTAGGGATGTTGTTGTAAAAAGGTTGTTGTTGCCATAAGCTGTTGTTGTCAGCAAAAAACAGGTATAAATGCATAAAATGAAATATAACAGTTTATACCAATGATTATTTTTGCCCAAATGTTTTTATAACAGTTTATACCCGTTTTCAGTTGCTTGCTGCTGGTTTCTGTTTGCCTGTTACCCCAGTTTGGGCAACGGCCAAATTGGATGGAAATTTTTGCTCACTTCCATCACTGATGCTCACTTCGATCAGTGATGCTCACTTCCATCAGTGATGCTCACTTCGATCAGTGATGCTCACTTCGCTCAGTGATGCTCACTTCCATCAGTGATGCTCACTTCCATCAGTGATGCTCACTTCCGTCAGTGATGCTCACTTCCATCAGTGATGCTCACTTCCATCAGTGATGCTCACTTCCATCAGTGATGCTCACTTCCATCAGTGATGCTCACTTCCATCAGTGATGCTCACTTCCATCAGTGATGCTCACTTCCATCAGTGATGCTCACTTCCATCAGTGATGCTCACTTCCATCAGTGATGCTCACTTCCATCAGTGATGCTCACTTTCATCAGTGATGCTCACTTCAATCAGTGATGCTCATTTCCATCAGTGATGCTCATCACTGGCAGCTAGTGAGATGCAATTTTCTACCAATAATGCAAAAAAATAGCTAGATGAGCATCACTGATGCACATGCGCATCACTGACATTAAGCCCGACTTTATTGACCTCCAATATTGAAATATAGCCAGATGAGCATCACTGATCCAGATGAGCATCACTCATGACAGTTAAATTCAAATTCAAATTTGGCAGTTATATTTAAAAAAATGTAACAAATTCTAAAAAAAATTCTAAAAAATATAAAAAATCTGAAAAAAAATTTAAAAATTCAGGCAAAATTTTAAGAATCCAGAAAAGTTTTAAATATTTAGAAAAAAATTTTTTTAATTTAGAAATATTGTAAGACATCCGAAAAAAATGTTTAAAATTCAGAAAAAAATTAAAAATTTAGATTTGGCTTTCAAAATAATTAGATTTTTCCCCAAACGATCCCAAATAAATGCCGCCTTCACCAAACAATTGCACATTGAATTCACCATCTTTTATTGATTCATATTTGTGTGTTTCATCAATTACATTTACATATTTAAATTGTATTTATAAATATTTTAATTATTTACGCCTTCTGCAGGCTTTCATATAGCCCGGAGCCAAGATCCGATCACCGTCCTCCACTGCCATCCGGTTGAGGTCTGTCCAGCCATCTGCTCGCTCCTCCAGCTTCATCTCTGACAATCCTAAAATTATATAAAATTACTTTATAGGGTGGGAAAGGTCTCCATCACAGCGTTGCAAACTTGATCTATTTACCAAATTTTAAAATCTATAAGTTGCCCCCTCCTCTTATTTTAAGCTCTAAAATAAAGGAATAAATAATAATAAATAAATAAAATATTGGTTTAAATTTGATTTGAGATATATATAAGTTAGGGGGGATTTGAGGTATAATTTATATATTTATAAAATTAAAAATCCCCTTTGCACGGTTTCTAATTTCAGTCAAAAGCTACTAACACTATGAAGGAGTCATTTCCGACCCTATAAACCATATATATTCTTGATCAGCATTAAAAGCCGAGTCGATCTAGCCGTCTCCGGAGGAAAATTATTTTTGAGCCATTTTTTCAAAAAATGATAAGGGGTTACATCATTAAAATTCTCAAAAATGCACAAAAAATTTTATTTCTTATTAAGTATGCAGATTTGTTAACCTACAAAAACCTAGCACAGGACCGTTTTCAGAATTGAAATTAGAGCATTTTTGGCTAAGTTTGATCCATTTTACTTCTATTAAATATCCTTTGATTCTCCAAGATAAATAATATTAATATCTCCAGGATAAATAAACAGGATAAATTTAAACATATGGATGGCGGATCGACTCTCTTTGAGGAAGGTATCTCTCTCTAGCTAATGCACGACTAAACCAAATACAATCCACAAAGATTGCAGCTAATGTAAATAGCCCTACTGCTATTATGATCTCCTGTTACTCGAAATGGGAGCAGCGCACATTTTGATCTGCGGTTTTGTGCCAAATCTCACCAACAAGGAGTGTAGTTTTTGAGATAATAATGATATAAAATATATAATAAAATGTTGATCGAATGCCGAATGGTATTTCTTCGGTAAATTCTTAAGCTTCCTTCTATTTTCTGCCCGCTGAAATGGATGTGAAATAAAACAACTAGCATTTTATTTACAAAAGTAATATTTTTCTATTTTATTTTGTTACTTTCCTTTTTTTTAACGTAAAAGAACATCTTTAAATGTTTTTGTTTGTTTTTGCCTCCCAACATTTGTTCGTTCAATCTCGGAGAGAACAACAGAACGGCAAACAGAAGACTCTTCTCGCGCACCAATAAATTTTTGGCTAATCAAATACAAAACCAAAATCAAAAACTTGCCCAAATGGATGTCACTTCTGTGGCTAAAAGTAAACTTTTTGTTGCAGCAATTGCTTTTGCATTTTCTGTTGTCGGTTTTGTAAATATTTCATGTTTATTTTAATTGTTTCTTGTTTTTTGGTTTGCCGCTGGCAGCTGGTTGCGTTCTTGTTAATTGATATATCAAGTTTTCAAGTTATTCTCCCCCTGTTTCTAGCCAGGATGTGGGCCTGGCCAATGGAACTGCTTAGCGAGGCAGCGGCATCTGAACACACCTTACGATTTAGCTCGCTAGTTTGCCTTATTCGTGGTGAAATACATATATATATATATATATATGTATACATATATATGTAATAATAATATATGCCATATTGTATATAGTAATAATAATAATATGCATGTGTGTATATATATAATATATAATTTGTATTTAATAATAGTGTATATATAATTTGCGGTTTTCATATAATAGTTATAAACAAATTTTTACTTCGTATCTTTAGCATTAATTACAAACTACAATTCGCGTATTTTATTTTTATAATTGTAATAGTAAATTTCTGTTAGATTTCTTATCGATTTTTGTTTGTCTGCGGCTTAAATACTTGCATTAAATTTATAATATTATAAATTTAGTTTTTTTTGCTAGGCGTGTGTGCTATGGATTTTGTTGCTGCTGCTTTTGCTGTACTCTCTCGATCCTCCTAATTAATGTATGTAGTGTAAAAACTCTGCAAAAAATGGCTGTGAGCTGTCTGTTTTACTATATAATTGTGGAAGTGGCGGTTTTAGCCCAATTCGAAAAATTTCTATGGCCTCGTCTGTCGTCTAACTTACGGACTTATGGAATTGCTCTAATTAGTTGTCGTACAATAATTTCATTGCTGGAATCTCTGGCGTTCTTCGATTTTCGATTTTCATTAATTTATAATTTGCTTGCTTAGCGATTTCTTGTTTTTCTGCTCAAAATATTGTTCGTCGTCGTCTCCCGTGGGCGCGGCTTGGCTTGGCATGGCATCACTTGGTAATGCGGCCAGGCGCATTCGTCGTAGTAAATATATAAATTTCGATCTCTGCTTATCCCCTCAAACATCGATTTGTGGCGACTTAGGACTAATTACTATATATGTACTCGTAAATTGTTAGCGCTGCTCTTGCGTTCGTTATCTGTATATCTGTATAATATTATGTATTTTGTTGTTGTGGTTGTTGTATATCATCAATTTATTTAACAAACTACTAATTACGTTTTTTCACTACCAAAAACTACGCATAATATATATATATATATATGTATATATATAGTGTATATTTTTTAAATATATGTTTTTTGTTTGCGCAAATTCTCGCACTGTTTGCTCCGCGTTTAAAATTCCATTTAAAAATGAATGTCGTCCTACAAAAATTAATGTACAATAATAGTTATAATTATAATTAGAATAATAATAATAATAATAATAACTGTTTCTCCTCATATTCTCTCTTTCAAATTGATGTTTGTTGTTTTCTTAAAAAGTTTGCGTTTTTTGTGGCTTTTGCTTTTTTGTTGTTTTCTGTTTCCTCTTTTTTGATTCGCTTATTTCTCTTTTTTTTTCTCAAGCATTTTAAAAATATCACCAATATA
This sequence comes from Drosophila kikkawai, assembly GCF_030179895.1. NCBI lineage: Eukaryota > Metazoa > Arthropoda > Insecta > Diptera > Drosophilidae > Drosophila > Drosophila kikkawai. The sequence continues at coordinate 25,220,148 of NC_091729.1, forward strand.
TTTTTGCTTTTTATTCCGACAGTTTTCCCATTTTTTTGTTTGCTCTTTTTCGTTTCTTTTAAAAATTAAAAAATTTAAATTAAATACAATATAAAAAATGTACAACTACTATTTTTGTGTTTTTTCTCGTATTTTTGTTTTTCGTTTTGTTTTGTTGGTTCTTTTTGCGTTTCTGCTTATCTCTTTTTTGCTGCTGCTTAAGTAATCGAAACGAAAAAGGGGCGGGGCACAGCGTTACTTGTGGGCGTGGCACTCAAAATTAGCTTTAAGTACAAGTGCTTAAGTTTTTTCTGTCTGTGTAAATCGGTTTCTTGTGGATTTTTAAAGTACTTGCAAATACTTTTCGAATTTCCCTAATTTTTCTTTGTTTTACTTTTTCATTAAATGGAATGTGTGGCTTGTGCCACGCCCACAGGCTCCACGCAAACGCCTGCCTTGGACCTTGGGAACAGCTCTCTCTCTCTCTATATCTCTGGCTAATAATACATAAAATTACAATTACAATTACGAAATACAATACAGTGGAGCCCGCGGAAGTTGGAGTACATTTAGAGATGAACGAACGAACTTGGCTTAGGAATAAATTCACACTCGCACACACACACACTCTCTCTCACACACACAAATATATAACAAACAAAATAACTTTCGTTGGCAGGAACGCGGGTGGGTGGCGGAACGGGGCGGGGGGGCAGTAACAACAACAGTGTGGCAACAAAAAAAATACAAAATAAAACCTAAACAAAACTGAGGCAACATCGTGGTGGTTATGGTTATGGTGGTTGGAGGTTGAAGGTGGTGGCCAGTGGCTGCATCTACGGCATATTGAAATCCTGCAGATTGAAGTTGTCATTGTCGAGGGAATTGATCAGATCCTGCGTGGAGAAATTACTATCCACCGGCAGGTTGTCCAGGAATTCGAGACACAAATCATTCGAGTTGGCCACCACCGAGTTGATCGTTTGGCTTATGGAACTGGCGCTGGCAATGGTCGTGGTGGAGTTGCCACCACCTCCATTCCCACCAACCGCCGAGCCACCTCCTCCGCCACCATTATTGTTACTGGCCGGCACACCGCCATTGCCTGCTCCTCCTCCGCCACCGGGACCCATTTGCATCTGCATTTGCTGCTGGTGCGTCGTGGTGGTGGTGCTCTGCACAAACTGCTGCTGCTGCTGCATGGTGATCTGCTGCTGCTGCTGCGTCTGAGTCATGTGCATGCTGGACATTTGCATTTGGCTGGCCATCATGCTGTTGCCTCCCGCCTGTTGCTGCTGCTGGATGAGCTGCTGCATCTGCATTTGGTTGTTGCCGCCACCAGGTCCGCCCATGTGCTGCTGCTGCTGCTGTTGCTGGCGCATCAATTGCTGCTGCATCTGGGCTGGGGTCATCTGCATTTGGGGCACTTGCGGGCCGGACATCATGCCGCCGGCATTGGGTCCGTTGCCAGCCGCATTGGGAGCCCCATTGGGCATGAAGTTGCCTGGAGAGAAACGATTACAAGGATTAGTAAAAGTAACAAGAATGTATTCCAAATGCAAACTCACCTCCATTGAAGCCACCGGGACCCTGCCGCATGGGTCCGCCGGGTCCGCCGAAGCCCATTTGGTTCTGCTGCTGCTGCGACATCATCATGTGCCGCCACTCCTGCTGCGAGCCCATGGGCATGCCATCGGGCGTTACCTGGACATTAGGAGGACGCTGCTGTTGCTGCTGCGGACCACCGCCCATGGGTCCCGCTCCGCCGCCATAGGGTCCACCCATGCCACCGCCTCGAGGACCGCCGCCTGCTCCACCGTGTTGCTGCTGCTGCTGCTGCATGTACATCGCATGCTGGGGCCGCATCATGGGTCCGGAGGGAGGTATGGGTTGCTGGGTCATGCGCCGCATGGCCGCCGCCTGGGCAGCGCTGTTGGGAAAGCGTCCGCCATTGGCTCCACCCACGCCCACTCCTCCGACGCCTCCAACGCCCACGCCTACACCAACACCTACGCCGCCACCGCCCACCGTCTGCTGCATCATCTGGGCCTGCATCAGCTGCGCCTTGGTGGCATTGTACTCGGGCGGCGGTGGTCGGGCGCCGGACATGTGCTGCTGCTGCTGCTGCATGGCCTGGGCCCGCATCATTTGCTGCTGCTGCAGGAACTTGGCCTGGTTGGGATTGGGTCCACCAGGACCACCGGGACCAGGTCCAGGTCCACCCACACCATTGCCGCCGCCCATCATCATCTGCTGGGCATTGGGTCCTCCGGCATTCGGATTCATTTGCATCGGGTTCATGGGTCCACCCATCTGCATGCCCGGCATGCCGCCCATGGGTCCGCCCATCTGATTCATTGCACCATTGTTGGGGCCACCGGGTCCTCCAGGTCCGCCCACCACGCCGCCATTGCCCACATTGACTCCCAGGCCAGGACCAAGCCCTGCTCCCACTCCCACTCCGACCTGCGGCTGCTGCATGCTGAGCGGGACATTGGGACCGCTGGCATTGGCCGCCGCCTGCGCCTGCGCTGCTGCTGCCGCCGCTGCTGCAGCCGCTGCCTGGGCCTGCGTCTGACGCTGGCGCATATTGGGCGGCACCTGCTGCTGCTGCTGCTGGGCGGCTGCCTGTTGCTGTTGCGCCGCCGCAGCTGCTGCTGCTGCTGCCGCTGCCTGTTGCTGCTGGTTGAAGTTCATGCTTTGGCTTTGGGAGAGCGAGAAGCCATCGGAGGGAACTGGAGGAGAAGATTAAAGATTAAATATATATTTACAAATAAAGATTCTTTTTGCTCACCATTTGCATTGCTCATGTTTTGATTTGGTTGCTGCTGTTGCTGCTGTCCGGGATTGGGGCCGCCATTGCCCACTCCTACGCCCACGCCCACGCCGCCTACACCCACATTCACGCCTCCAGCTGCATTACCGCCATGCGGTTGCTGCTGGGGATTGGGTCCATTGTTGCCGCCGGGCTGCTGCTGCTGCTGCGCCTGCTGCTGGCTGAAGAAGACACCTTGCTGGGCAGCCACAGAAACATTGCTCTTCATGTCGCCACTCAGGTGGAGATGTTGACCAGCGGACACCTGGAATAGAGTTTAAAGTAGGGTTAATATATTAGTTTAGATTTGATTTAAAATATATATAAGTTAGGGGAGATTTGAGGTATAATATATATATTTATAATAGCCTTAAAATTAAAAACTCCTTTTATTTTTATACCCTTTGCAGGGTATTCTAATTTCAGTCAAAAGCTACTAACACTATGAAGGAGTCATTTCCGACCCTATAAACTATATATATTCTTGATCAGCATTAAAAGCCCAGTCGATCTAGCCGTCTCCGGGGGAAAATTATTTTGGAGCCATTTTTTCAAAAAAAGATAAGGGGTTACATCATTAAAATTCTCAAAAATTCACAAAAAATTGAATTTTCTAAAATTTAATATTAAGTATGCAGATTTGTTAACTTACAAAAAACTAGCACAGATCCGTTTTCCGAATGGAAATTAGAGCATTTTTGGCCAAGTTTGATCCATTTTACTTCTATTGAATATCCATTGATTCTTCAATAAAAATAATATTTATATCTCTAGGATGAATAATATTTATATAAACCCAAAAAAGACACACTTGATCTATTAACCAATTTTTAAAATCTATAAGTAGCTCCTTCGTCCCCAATTTAAGCTCTAAAATAAAGGATACATATTTGTAAATTTAAACCCACTCCCAATTTTCATAATCCCTAAAGCCTCCTTCAGGGGAACCCCAATCAAATAAACTCCCAGCAGAGACACCTTATGGATCTTTGATCTATTTCTGGTCTGTGTGTGTACACTGTACACGCATTCGACAGGCCACTCGAATGGTTGTCAGAACTTGCTCCTGTCTCCTGGCACACACACTCGCTCTCTCTCTCTCTCTCTGGTAATTTGGCTTGCGAAGGATTTTTGAGGCTAATACCCGACACATTGCTTGGCAGGGGGAACAGAGTGAGCAGGGGGGAAGCACAACCAACACCTTCTCCATTTGCAGCTGTCTCATTTGCTGTCAGCTCGATGTGTGTGTTGTCACACACTCACACCCTGGACTGCCGCCCGAGAGTGGGTGGTTTTTGAGGCGGATGACTTTTGGGTGGGCTTTCAAGCTTATTATCGCCAAGGATGGCTTTCAAATCCGCATTGACTGCCAAACGCACACACA